>NC_135544.1:29833076-31143076 GCF_045843805.1 Urocitellus parryii | reverse complement strand
AAACTTGGCAAGGTTATGATTGTTTGTTACAGCTTTGGTTATATTAACATACACATTAATATTTATAAATATTTGATGTCATGTTAATTTTTCATATAAGATGATTTATGTAATGTTGCTGTGCCCTGTTAGAGGGCATTTGCAATATGCTTCAAAAGGGAACTGAATTGATGCATGTTCTTTAAGGGAACTTGCCTGTATATCACTGTTCTTACAATGCATTATTCTGAACAAAAGTGTTTCAAAATAAATTATGTGAATTGTGGATTTACTCCATTAACATTTTAAATAAAACATAAAGGAAAAGATCATGCTGAAACTATTTGCTGCATTTTTGAAAGGAGCTCTGTTCTCTTGGAGTAGGACAAAGTTTACTGAAATACTCTTTTTCAAAAATGAACTTATCAAGTAAGCAATGATTTTGAGATTTTGTTTTATATAATAGTATATAGTTTACATAGCATGAGAACTAGGATGTTCAGCTAAGGATATTAACTTGGGGTGGAAAAATTACAATATTCTTGTTTTTCTTTGTTAACTTTCTTTTGCTAAAGTATATTTTACTGTGACTAAATTTAAATATTAAGGGAATTGAATATAAACTAAGGAGAATATGCATAATAAGTAAATCAAATATAAGTTATTAAATGAATATTTGCTTTAGGTGAAAATATTAATTTGTTTCCAGGAAGTTTAAGCAGCTTTAAGCAAAAATTTCATATATATTATAATGGCAAGGACATCAGTAATATTTAGTATGAAGAATTACAGGTTTGTTTAGTATTGTAGTAATGTTTTATAATATAATTCACTAGTTTTCTTTAACACATAGGATTATTAATAATGCTTTACTTTGGTATTTTGTTTTGATCAAAAAAAACATTGAATAAAACTTGTGGATAAAAACTTAAGAAACTATTCTATATGATAATTCATTTCCTTCTCATAATGGATGTTAGTTATCTTTTTATCCTTTATTTTCTGTGTAGGCGATTCTAAATATCAGCTGTAGCCATGCTATTAACATAAAAGCTATTAATGAAATTTGAGTTTTGGTGCACTGGTTTCTTTTTCAGCAATTTTAAATATCACTTTTGTTGTTTCCCTTTCCTATTGAGAATCAAGTTTATTCTAAGGCAATCAACTCATAATTAACTTATTGTTTTGTTGGTGTATATTTTCCCCAAATGAGACATGCCCCAGTGATACAACATCAAGAACAAATCTCAGAATTTTGGAAATCCTCATTTAAGATATATACCTTGAATTGAGTACCTTGAATTCAGTATTTTCTTCTTCTAAACTGATCATCAAGTAATAATTGGTACTTTCCCTTTCATCCCTGTCCCTGTATTAAACCCTTGAAAAACTCAAGAAATCAACTTAAGAAATTAGCTTTGACATTATAAAATTTGGCTTGCTCTAATCTATCCAGTTTCAAAAAGTTGACAATTAATTTGAAGAAAATGTAATAGACCTTTTTCCCTCATATTTTCATACTCAAATTAATTCTGTCATCCCAATTATTCACATTACAAAAAAAATTAGAGCAGGTTCTGAAGGAGGAAAATGCCTTAATTTCAGGCCACCCAGAAAGATCTTTGGCATCAATCCATGTGGAAATGTATGGATAGGGGTGATATTCCCAGGTGACAGATAGCTTTTCACAGAGTTTATAACTATTAAATCATTTGAAATTCACATAATACATATTATGTAAAAATATTGTAAATTTGCATAGTCAAATAAAGAAATAAGTGGCAGATAAATCATAAGGATAAATAATTTGAATTAGCACCTACATATATTTAGCCTAGAATATTTATGCTACAGACATAGAAATTTATTTACATTCATATAATACACAAAAAGGAAAACATGGAAATAGTATTTTTACAGGGTATCACAAATATGTCAAATGCTAATTGGAAGTCACTCTCCAGAATTCTTGATTCCTGAATGAAGTAGAATCAAAAATTTAAAAGGTGTAGTATTGTGTAGGATAAACAAAGTTATAAAACATAGTAATTGAATTATTAAACTCATCAGTAGAACCACCTGGTTTGAGAGAAAGTAATAGATCACCTATGAAGGGAAAAAATAAAAACTCTACTTATAAAGGATAAATAATTAGAAAAAGAATCAAAGGTGGATCCCACATAAAATGTGTATTTGTACATTATGTTGCTGAATAAGCCTTTAGACAACTGATATGCGAGTAATCAGATTAGAAGTTTTCTATGCAGCACTGATTCTTTTACAAGTATAAATATGTATTAGGTAAATAATAAATTAAGAAAAGAAGGTGAATTTTCACTTGTAGCATTTTTATAGAATCTTCTTTAAGATTATATACTGCCAAGAGACAGTTGCTTAGTTTGCTTAAAATATAGACTTGCTAAAACAGGATACTAAATAGGTATAAATACACACACATAGAGCTACACAGGTATATATGCATATCTGTGGGTTTCCAAATATACAAATCTATATTGTGTAGGTTACTACTGCTCCTATTTTAAAATGTCTAATCTACTGAAAAAATGCAAAGAAATCAAAACATAATCAAGACAGCTTACCACTCCAAATTATTGCATTATTTTATCTAAATCTAGGCAGAAAATTTTTTTTCTTAAACAAATCTCAGAGAAAACATGGTCTCACAAATCATAAATTCAAAAATAATGTACAAATTCATTGAAATCTAGAGTTTTGTGTTTGAGGACAATTTAATTATCAAAAGTTAAAGAAATGATGGCACTTTCTAAATAAATATTTCACTGGGTGAGTATTACATGTAATGTAGTTTTTTAGATAAGCATGAAAAAAATTTCACTAGTGGTATTCTCACCAAAATCCAAAAACAAAAAGATAAACTATAGTAGATCCACACTAGTAAGAGTAAATAGATCAAATGTATATACATGCAAATCACATTTTTAGAGCTGATTATTACCAAGTCATACAGTGTAGTCACCAAACTATTGTACCATGTGCTCAAGTAACAGTGTAATAAATTAAAGCTTCACATAAAAGCCCACTTTTTGAGATATCTACTTCTCTAGTTAGAGACATTAAACTCAGCTGTGCAGATCTTCATTACCAATTAAAACAAGTAGTTGTTGAGTGAGTAGGGATGGTTCAACATATCACAAGACAAAAAGAAGCAGTTCATCAATCTGGTATGCTTTTTCACCTAGATCTGTACAGCTGGCACTAAATGTTTATGATTAAGACGGAGCTGCTGGGCTGGGGCTGTCCCTCAGTGGCAGAGTGCTTCCCTAGCATGTGAAGGCACTGGGTTCAATCCTTAGCACCATATACAAATAAAATAAAGGCATTCTGTCCATCTACATTATACACAAACACACACACACACACACACACACACACACACACACTAAAAAAAAAGAGCTGCAAGATTATAGATAGCATCAAGTCTGAATTAGCCTGTGACTAAAACACTCCATTTTGATTTTTACTAAATGAGTTGAACTGGAAAAATGAGAATTGGTTAAACAAATGAAAGAAACTACTTATAAACTCTAATCTTTTAAATTTTAGAATGGTATATCATCTCATGCTCCCCATATCTATGGTGAACAGAGAGAGGACTTTCTGTTACTTTTTGTGTGTCAGTTCCTTTAAGTCCAGGATGAAATGAATTTGATATTTGACAAAGAGTTCAGTTTGTTGGTAATGACAGTGATCTATTGAAATATCCAGTGGATTTTTGGTCAGGTCACCTGCATAATCTTCTCTAATTATTTCTATAGTTCTCCATTACATAATCTATGTAAATGTAAATGTAAATGTGGTGGGGATTGGGAAAGCAGAGAGCAGACTATGAATCACTTTCTACATTTTAACCTTGAACATGTGGCATGTCCATACATGTAAAATTCATGTGCCCAGTACAATCAATCATTTCACAGTTTATCAGTCATTGCAGGTTACCCCAAATTTGTTTGGCCACATTAATATGCATCTGTTAGGAAAATAAACACAAATGGATAAAGTGAGATAAAGCTGCAGTTCGTTTCTCTTCCCGCATAAGTCTGTTCTTTTACCAAGTCCTTTAAATAAAACCGAACTCTTCCATCATTAACATTAAGATTTATTTTACATTAAGTTAGATTTGATATTAGCAATTTTATCATTCATGTCATCTATGAAAGAAGCAAAAATAATGGTTTTTGTTTTTCTGCTATAATTTCAGTTGTTTATGTTAAATTCTGCCTATACAAAGAGTTATGGGTAATCGTTTTAGGGTTAATCTGTCACTGCATGATTAAATGTAAAAGGAAACCATTCAAAAGTCACAAGAATGAAATGTAACAGAATGCACAAGGGGTCAATAAGGATGTGTATTTTTCCTTCCACTATGATCTATTGCTATTCAGAACAATTGATTAGACAGGTTCATTATTGTTTTGCAACCACACATGAACCATTATTATCCACATTTACTCCCTAAGGTGTTCTCATGGACAGTTTTTCAATGATTTGTAATTTCAAGTAGCAGCAAGCTTACAATTCACTCTGTTTAACTTTCTTGGTACTTTAAAGAGGATTACCAAATTCTACAATGTAAAGGCCATTGGAGCAGTTGCAACCTTCCAGAAAATTTTTATCAGAGTGACAAATATTTATTATCCCTAAACTATAGCTAGTCCCTAAAAGTGATTTTACTGTAACCTACATAGATTAATCATTGAAGAGAAAACTATCATTCTGGAGCTGAAATCTTCTGCAAGTATAGCCATAAACTATCATTAAAAAAAAAATATGTGCTGAGGGTTGCAGAAATTTTAGAGCAATATATAAAGGAATTATAAAATATGTTATATTGAGGGCAATTATGTTGTAAATCTATATAACACATAAAGATGGATAATCTTGCTGTGGTGAGATAGTACCTAAAGTTTTGTCCTGTTTAATTTTTTTCAAATTATAAAATAACTTTTCTCAAAAACAGGCTCAAGCAACCAAAAAGACCAAAAGTATTTTCTGTATGGAATTCTTATTAGGTGTATGTGTTTAAGAAGCATTGATCTTTCGTTAAACTCTAGTTTGCATTCCTGTGTATGAATCTATATATGTGTCCACTCTTTTATGATTCCTCTTGGAAATATGTGTTATTTTAATATGTTGGATCTCTGAAATCAAAGTCATTAATCTGGCTCTTGTAGTTACACTGGACAAATTACTGACTTTTTAATACTCTGATCTTTATGATGGGGAAAATAATAGGAGCAATCTTTGAAATTGTTGTGAGAATTTATATGAGATGGTATATAGTATATGCTAGGCACATTGTCTGCCAGAAAGAACACACACAAGGTGAGTCAGGAAGAGGGAGAGGACCACATGTGTTAGAAGCAATGTAGTAGTTAAGACAACATAGAAAGACTTGAATTTTTGTCCCATTATTCATAATAAGGACTTTAAGGACTCGATGTGTGAAATCCATAAGCACAATAATAGTACTTTGTTAAAAGTCACATTCTTCAGAGACAAACAATTGCAAAAGAAGGAAGTGAGGAAGGTCCAGCACTGAAGCTACTTTATGTTAAAATTTTAAGGATTTTCAGCATGCGTTATATTTCTAAAAACCAGCCTGTTAATAGTGGGCCATTCTGATTTGTAAATGCCTAGCTACCAGTAAATTTTTCTTATAAATTTATTTTGGGTTTCTATTAAAATCCATATCTGTTGAAATAATTCCTATATTATTTCACACAAAATTTCTGAATTTCTGATAATAAGTAAAACTAATACATATTTAAAAATCCATTCAAAAAATTTAGGGGCTGGGGTTGTGGCTCAGCAGTAGAGTGCTCACCTTATACATGCGAGACCCTGGGTTTGATCCTCAGTACTACAGAAAAATATGTGAATAAAATAAAGGTATAAAAATTTATATAATTTTAGAACTCTGCGTGTGTGTGTGTGTGTGTGTGTGTGTGTAATATTGAATGATATAGTCAACAAAAAATAAATAAATAAATCTTTTGATGTTAGAAATTAAACCCAGGGCCTCATATATGCTAAGCCTGCACTCTACCAGATTACACACACACACACACACACACACACACACACACACACACACACATGCTCCAGTAAGCAAAAATTTGTATATATTGTATATCTGTATACTCTTAAAACACATAGAAAATACTATCTCAATTTGTAACATTGATTTTATTACTCTTAAAGGAATGATTCAAAATCTAATTTTGAAGTATCACTGAATTTTCAGCTGGATTTTTTCAGATAGTCTCACCCTCTTTGCTTTGTGAATTTTGGTTTCTTCCTTAAAGTGGAATATGTCACCTTTAAAATATATATATATATATATATATATATATATATATATATACACAATGCCTTTATTTTATTTATTTTTATGTGGGGCTGAGGATCAAACCCAGTCCTTCACACATGTGAGGTGAGCACTCTACCACTGAGCTACAACCCCAGCTCTGAATATGTCACTTTTAAAATAATTCAATTGGATTTATTTGCAACAACTTTTCTTTGATAGGAAATGATAAAAATTGAAATGTCTATTCACTTTATGCAAAGTGTTCAGCCCAGGGCAATGCTCTCAAACTTTTCTGTGCTTAAGAATGTTCTGGAAGACTTGTTTAAAATGCTAATTGATGGGTTTCATCCTCATAGAATCTAATTCTGTGTAGCTGAGGTAGGGCTCAGGAATGTGTATTTTCTTATGACCCATGAGGTGATTCTGATAGACGTGGTCTAAAGGCTATAAGTTTTAAAAATGGGTCCAGATTTTTATAGCCTGTTTGTTATCAAAATTGTCTTCAAATTTTAATAAAGGACCTCCTTATTATCAAAATCATCTTCAAAAGAACTTTCGGTTGATTTCTAATAAGTTTGATAGTAAGTGTGACCTGTGTCATGGCCTGATCTAAATCTTGTTTCTCAATGACACTATAAACTCTCAAGGCAGGATTCCTGCACTGATCGGTGTAAGCAGAGAGACTAAAGATAAATGTGCAACCCCATTAAACCAGGACTGGAAGCTAGGAATCTCACACACACTCTCTTCTTCTTAGTTTATCTTCAGTTTAAGCTTATTCTCCCTTTTCTTTCTCCTAACTTAGATTCTCTCTCTGCCAATTTCCTCCCTCTTTATATACTCTTAGCTCATAATCTTCTCATGGCCTACTTTTTTCCCCCCACCTCTGTCTCCTAGATATCTTATCCAGGGATAAAAGAGGAGAAGGTGAATTGTGGTCTTTCATAGATTTTGTGGATTTAAAATGCTGGATTTGGAGTACAGGGCCAGGAAAAAAGTGTTAGGTAAACACAGAAGAAACATTTGGATGCTGACTCTGCCTAGGCTAGATTCTTCTTACTCCCAAGTCTGCTCTAGAAATGTCTGAGTTTTTACATTTTTTTCCCCTAAACCAAACAAAAGCCAGAGCTGTATCCTCATTAGAGAAATTAAAAAATCAGATAATATGGGGCTGGGGATACAGCTCAGTGGCAGAGCACTTGTCTAGCATGCATGGCAAGAGAACCACAGTATCAGGCCAAAAGAATGGCTTTACCTGAAATGTTAGAAATACCTCTCCCTGCCCCATGAAGCTTTTACTCTGAGAGAAGTGATATTTCTGGTGTCATCTTTAAACTAAGAATTCCATGATCTATAAAGATAATTGCTTCACCCTCTAGATACAAACTCCTGTGACTGAAATTGGGACTTATGGATGATCCAGGTTTAGAGACTCTTGGAGAAATCACTCATGAGTCAAACATAGGTCTGGAGTGACACCTATGTCAAAAGAATAAATAAAATATCAAAATCTTATGTTATATTTAAAATTTGTAAAGTCTTAAGTAAGTTGTCTCATTATACCTATTTCAGATGGGTATAATGGTCTATGATTTGCTTGGAGAAAATATTTTGAGAAAACAGTGTATGAGGCTGAACTGCCTCATAAATGTGTATGTTGAAAATAACAATGGTATTGATGATATGAGCATCTGTTTTCTTCTAGCATTTTCAGACAAAAATGTGACTTCTAAAATCAAAGACACACAAGCATATGTAGATAAAATGTGAAACTCACCTCTCTGCTTACATGTCTTTGGTTGATATTTCACAGACAAGGAGTTTTGTGAGACTGAACCCTAAATGATCTGTTAATGATTTGGGATTTTAAACAGTTCACTCTGAAAGCTGGTTCTTGTAATCAAGTTTGACATGAAAATAGTGCTGTCATTAAATTCAAGGAAATACCACAGTTTAATGCTTAATCATATTAAATTTAAGATAATTTGTATGTCATGAAGCTGTTATTTTGGAAACATGAATTTGAACTTTACTACTAAGCAGACCAAATATCTACATAGACTTTTAGCCTTAGAGCACTTCAGTATTAAGTTGTAGTTACAGGAAGCTGGTATGGAAAATACATCTATTTATTAATTCTATTTAAATGCTTTAGAGAATGCATACATGTAATTAAAATGTCAGTAATGACAAATAATAATGCCATGATTAATTTCTTGTAAAACTTGTATCGTTCTTTCAGGGGAAACATTCTTGTTCCTTTACCTGTTTTAGGAATATCAGGAATATTCTTTGTCTCTAATGTGAAGCATGGTAGTGTCGTTCTCTTTTTCAAGCAGTTCTGATTCTTGTCCTACACATTTTTGTGAGTAGATGTTGTTTAGGTGATGGGAAGATAGAGATTATGCTGGATTTCTTGCAAGGTCAGTTTACATAGTAAATTCTGATAGTGCTAAAAAGAAGACTTACATTTTCAAGCTAAGTCATTAAAAATGTGGTGCTTTGTATATATTATATATTAACATTATTATATATTTTATATACAAAAATATATATTATACATTAACATATACCTAATAGGTCAGTCATACCCATATAAGAGTTTTTATATTTCTTAGTGATTCCATTTACTTGACACCAATGGTTTTGTCTAATTGTGCGAACCTGTCATGATACCTTGAGCAAAACATCTGATATCATTCAATAAGGAGTTAGGAACCATTAAAGAGAAGTCCACAGCTTATACAATCTGCAATGCAAATGAGAACATTGTTTAAACATAAAGTTGAAAAGAAAGTCTGAAGGAGACTAAAATATTTTTTAAATTAAAAAGAAAAAAAATACAGTCTTTGAGCCTAAGTTTTCTTATATGTTTTTCAAAGAATTAATGCAAAATCGTCCAATAGGTCTTTGTCTTCCCACTGCAAGGATTCAAACTTCTCATCATGCACAGAAAGATCTTCCAGTAAGAACCCCCCACCCACCCCGCCAATTCAATGTTGTGTTAAACTTCATCTAATTGTTCAGCTAATTCTTATGCTTCTCCAATTTTACTGGATATGATGTTTTTATTGGGGTTCATGGAAGCATGGCTAATGACATCAGCAAGCTTTGTAATTTCTCACTGCCAGTTTTCTACACAACTTATACTTTTGTCACTCAAACTGCACCAAATTGCTCCAACAATTAATCTTAAAGCACAGGAGTAGGGGGACTTTTAAATGGACTCCTTCTTGGGATTGTGTGTTAAAAACAGAAAAGTTCCCATGAGTGAAGGGGATAAGTTAGCTTTTCTAGCCTCTGTCTTTCTCCAACTCTCACTTTTCTCTGCCACCTCCCAAAAGGAATGAATTACATTTCTCTTCTTGTCCTTTAAATGAATAGCATAGTTTGGGTGAAATTATCGGGCAATTGCATGCCTTTTATGCAGATAATGCTATTTGATGAAAGCGGTGTTTTGATCTGCTGAGGATAATACAGATCCAGGGTTGGATTCATTGGTGAGAGTAAAGCTGTCTTCTGTGATAACTTCATCTCAGCATGAGGTCAGACGGGGAAAACTGGGATGGGGGATTAAAAAATGACACAGTCGGAGCAGTATTCAGTTCCCTGCTGTGCTCCTGGCTGCACACTATAGCTTATGTTTCTGATCTGTTATGGTATTGTCTGCCTTTCTCTCTCGGAGCAGAAAGAGATTGCTTAAAACTTTTCTTTTTTCAGCTAGAGGGATTAGTTCTGTGCAGCTTTTTTAATTAAAGAAACTGTATCTTTTTCAAGGCAATTTAAAGCTGCAAGGGAAGGACCATCAACATCTATAACTTAGTACTATTATCTGTAACAAAGTGTAAGCTCTAAATTTGATATTCAGAAATAGGGGAAGGAATCTAGAGAATTCTGTTGTATGTTTAACCTTCAATGGTTGCTCACATCCCTAAATAAGAATAGTAAATAAATTATTTTGTATAAGTCCCAAATATGTTTCTATAAGTAGTAATTTCCAGCGGCTTTGCTTTTTAGCTTAGCTGGGCTTGCTTAATTAAATCTTCATGATGATAGCAAAGTGCACTTGAAAATTGTGTAAGAGGAAATAGATTTGACTATATATCCTTTTCTTTACTCAGAGATCATTTTTAAACATTTCCATTCTACTGAAAGTGATAACAGTAGAAAATGTCTGCTTAATATGGGCAATTTGCATTTAAACAGTGCAAAGTACAACATTATGGTACTTTATCACAGTGAACCTTTGCATTTGTGATAAGCGGTCATCATCTTTATTAATCTGAGGGGAGCATGGATTGAGTCTATCCAAAGTGATGATGAATTTGTCAGGACGTATACATTTGAGTTGAATTTATAGCTCAATTTAACCCAGGTTAATGTCTAAAATCCTCAAATGTTTCAAATAAGGCCCATATGGTTATCACTTTACAAAGCATACAGGCTCTGCGCTTCGGTTGCAACATACACATCTCCAACTAAATTCCATGCCAGATCAATTAGAAACAGTCCTCCTGAGCAGACAGGAACAAACAGAGATTGTTTCCCCAATACCAGCTGAACCCTTGTCTTGAAGAAATGAAAAGCAGTCATTTTAAGCTCTGTACTTCTTACCATTAAAAATCCAAAGAACATTTGGAAAACAATAAAGGTTTTGTTATAATGTCAAATTTAATATAAAAATCTACATTTGTTAGGTGCTCATTTCAAATTTTCCCCAATATTCAGTAATGCTGCATTTTACTCAAAAAGAAAAACAAAATTTGATTTGATCTCTTTGCCTCTTCCCTTTTTTTTTTTTGGTTTCCAGCTATGTTTATGAGACAAGTCAACCAAGTTCAAAGGTGGCACCTTCTAATGACTAGAACTTCAAAACTAAGTTCCATTAAAACACTGATGGTCAGAGAAGTAGAAAAGTGTACTTATTAAATATATTTTCAATGTAAATTGTTCATGATGTATTCCTTTTTAAAAATAGGAAGTCAGAATAATGACTAAATATAATAAAATATTTTATTCACATAGCCATTCATTTATTGAATAAACATTTATTGAGCATCTTCTATAGGCCAGTCCACGTGTTAGGTTCTATGGGTTCCAAGATGAATAAGATAAAGTCCCTTTGCTCCAGGAGCTCTGTTATTGGAAAGGGTCTATACAAAAAACAGGGTTGTTGTTGTTGTTGTTGTTGTTGTTGTTATTTTGTGATGCTGGGAATTGAATCTAGGGCCTTGGGCATGCAAGGCAAGCACTCTACCACCTGAGTTATATCCCCACCCCAGGGTCATCAATATTATACACAAGAAATTCAGTTAAATCACTGCTAAGAAGGAGGTGTCACTAATAGGTCCTTTAAATGCTAGGCATTCCTGAGACCTAGATTGCAGGATATTCCAAACTGAAGGGTCAGCAGCAGAAGGAGAAAGAGTTGACACTTCTGGAAAGTTAGAAGATATTTGATTCATCTGATACTGAATTATATTCACATGATACCTACATAATTTTTAATATATATTTTTTAGTTGTCAATGGAACTTTATTTTATTTCTTTATATGTGGTGCTGAGAATCGAACCCAGTGCCTCATACAGGCTAGGCAAGTGCTCTACCACTGTGCTACAACCACAGTCCTTGATGCCTATATTTTTAACCTATAAATAATACAAGTTGATTCATAAACTGGATCCTGGACTAGCTGAAGGATGTTATCTTATTAATAAAATTGTCCTTCTGTGTCACCTATGTGTGACAAACTTTGCCAGCAGCTAGTGCCTACCTCAAATACACCATATATATACTACTTACCAATGAATTGTTTATTTTAAAAAATGACAGATTTTAAGAGGCACTCCATGATAACTATTAATTATAACAGTTCCATCTTTCACTGTAGAACCATGTGATAAGTTTTAAACACATACATTGAGCTTAACCAAAATCGAAAGTACTACGTGTTAAAAGATGCCTCTGTGCTCAAAATCCTTCACAGAACTTGGGGTCTTTTATGAGGCACTAGAAAAACCACATGAGCAATTGGGTTTGTGTTCCCACAGTTGGGTTTTCACCAAAGGTCAGAGCCACATGCAAGCTGGGTCTATGCAATAGAACACAAACCAATGTACTGGAAAAGCATGGCCCCATTTAGAGATTGATTTTTCTGATCACCAGTCTACTCTGTGGCTCCAAAATGCATGTGCATTGATAGAGGCCTATCTTGACTTAATTAAGATAATGAAAGCATATTTTCCACAACAAAGAGTCATTTAATTTTATAACTTTGTCAGTGATCAAATTAGAATATCTGTTTTACAGTTCCCCTCAATCTAACTGCCAAGGGAAATAAGTTATTTTTGCAAGTGTAAAACAACAACCTGATAATAACTTTATGGCTACTTGAGAGTCTTATGTGTAAAATTTAATCTCTAGTGCTGTAAATCGTTGCAGATTGCTTGCTTGCTGTATGCAGATGGTTTGTTGATGGGAATACTTAGGGTGCCTAGAACTTGGGTGACCACCAGCCTTTAGTCTGTTTCAAGTGGCCCATCACATATTTGTTGTTCTCAGTTGATACATAACCTCCTTCTGGCCATATCTGGATTGTGGGCTTTCCTGATTGTTTCAAGGTATGAGCTGGTAGGTCTATGTGCCAGCACTTTGGCTCTCTATGCCATTTCCTGCAGTTCCTCATCAGTGTCTCACATTCCTTGAGTGGGAGTGGTTACAGCTCAGGTGGCAACTCAGTTTAAACTCAGTAGTCAAGTACTGACCCTCAGTTTGATGCAATAAACCCAAAGAATGCCTATAAAGTTAAGTGTTGTCTACATATCTTTTTGGAGAGTCTCATACCTGACTGACCTGGTGCTCCCCTTCCCCATGTCTGAAAACCTCCCACAACAAAGAAGGAAGCTGCTGCAGAGACCTTCCGCTCTCCAAGAAAGGAAGGCAGCAGTAACAGTTGCCACCCAGTCCCTTCAGCTCCAGGCTGGATTCTTAGGAGAAGAGAAAGTAGATAGTTTCCAAATCAACAGCCTTAGGGGAGAAACACCTGATGCTCCAGCTAAAATGGGCAGGCATCACCTTCAGGTGGGGTACTTGACAACTTGGCTGAGTTTTGGCCCATGGGGAGTTGGACCCCTAGAGCAGGCTGGCATCAGCTCTGTCTCAGCAGCTGGGCAAGAACCTGTCCTTTTCCCATCCTTCAGTTCAGATGGCACAGCAGGGATCTTTCCTAAGCTCAAAGTGAATCTGGAGGATAGGCCCATTATCTTCTTCCAGAGCACATTTTAGAGGTTTGTTGAAGCCTCAGGCAAGCATTTCCACAGGTAGGGATACAGGCTTTGAGGGAGGCTGGGTCCTATTTTCTTTTTGCAGAGCTGTATATCTGTGTGACAAAGGGTGGAGGGGCCATGGGAATGCATGCAGCCAGCTTGGACCCCATTATCTGGTGCATTGCTGGCTGTGTTAACACCACAACATCACCAGCAGTGTGGGCAGTTTGCTGGGAGCAGAGGTTTGCAAAACAGACAGCAAAGTCTTGCATGTTTTCTCCTACTCCCCCCCCCTTTTTTTATTACTGCTGAGGGCTTGGATGAGCTACTAGCCATTGCCGCCCTCCCATGACAACAACTCAGTGAGGCAAAGAGCCTGATGGTCACGTAGTGAGCTGCCTCTATGCTTTCTAGGGATGCATTTGGAGGAGGAAGCATGTGGTACAGTTTGGCACTACGTTATCAGTTTTTCTTAATGGCCTGAAACAACGGAACTGTGTGTGTTATGTGTAAAAGAGAGACACTGATTCTGTGGAGACACAAGTTTAACACACTTAGACTGCTGGGGCTGGACTACAGGTTGCACCTTACTGTTACAGGCAGATGTCATAGAGGACACCTGCATGGTTTGTCCATCAGTGACACCCTGGCATTGAATACACAGTGCTTTAATAATGAGTTCTATATATATATATTTAATCTAGTAGTGTGAATGCAAGAAAACAATATATACTAGATATACTGCATCCACTTAGTGTGAATGTTCAGCACCATGTACTAAAAAAAAAAAATTGAATATAACTGTAACAGGGAACTGGGCTGGAGGAGACAAGCTCCAAGATTTATTACCATTTCTAAATTTTATGAGTTCTATTGTTTCCTTCGTTTGTTATCAGTGTTAGCTATAATGAGGGTTATAGGGGGAAAAAAGAGCTGAAAAGAGGACCCCCCCCCCAAAGCGGCTCTTCTGTTCTGGCTTCTTTAGGATAAAGACAGTCTTTTCCCTTTATTGTGTATTCTTAGTTAGCAAGGTACAAAAGAGCAAGGAGAGTTTTACTCAGACAGTTGTAAAGTTTTAAACACTTAAAATATATTTGTGAGAAATGGACCACAAAAGTGATTTATTAAGCATCCTAAGAGTTTTCTTATGATCATGTCAGAGATGCAAATTTTGAGCAGTTGGCCTGGTCATCTTGTAATATCTGAGGTATATCTTCACAATTGACATTTTTAAAGATAATGAGAATGGTTAGAATGAGAGGGAGATAAAATTCATCCGACCCCACAACCTTATTTTTTTTTAAGTGTGAAATTCGTGCGGCAGGACTGTTCCCAGAAACGTGTGTGGGGGTGTTTTGCATCATTAGCACCCAGGAGCGGGGTCGGGTTTGCTTATTAATGGTACTTCTCAACGCGTTGCGGTGCGCTCTCTCACTTAGCAACTTCGGGAACTCTAGACTATGTATGAGGCTGGGCACTGTAATTCGCGCTCAAGGATTTTCTTTTCTTTAATTCTACCCAAACTTTGGAGAAACTCTCTATCATAAAAGTGCAGGCTCTCCTTGGAGGCGTCGTCCTTCTTTTCGCGAATGCTAGATTTGATTTTGTTCTGCACGCAGTTAAAAATTCAAATGTCTTTCTCTCCGGCCGAGTCAGGTTAGGTACAGGTTGGTAGAATCCTCCGCTCTTACAGCGTGGAAGGTGAATGAGAAGGCTCGGAGCGCACCAGTTCTTCTGCTACGCAGCTGGGGAGAGGTAGGGGTTGGCGGCGGCCCGGGGAGGCCGGGACACTGACTCTACCCGCAGGCTGGCGGCGGGTCCCAGCGGAGGGCGGGGAGACGCTCCGGCGCCCCACCGGGAGCCACGCGCACTCCTCCTCCCCAAGCTCACACTCCCCACCCCGGCCCCTGCAGAAACAAACGGAAAGGTGCCTGGAAGTGGCAAGGGGCTGGGAAGCCAGTGAGCGGCTCTGTGAAGGTCGCGGGGTTTGTTGCTCTAAAACTACGAACAGTGGGAACTTCGGGCCATTTAAAATGCTCTCCTGCAGGGCTTTCTGCTCGCCAGCGGCGGCGGCGAGGGAGGGGGCTTTGGAGGGCTGGGATCCCGGAGCTAGTTTTGATGGGAACCAAAGTGAATAGAAAGTGGCATTGTCGCGGACAGCAGTAAACTTTTTCCCCCTCCCACAGCAAACAAAATTGAGGCAGGGGCACTGTTGGGCTACAAAACTAAGGAAAGACTGGAGAAAGAGGCGGGGGATGGGGGGGAGAGAGTGGGGAAAGTGGGGTTGGAGGCTTTAGAGGACTCTAGAGTGCGCCCCTCGCCAGTTCATACTTGTTGGAGGTACTTGAACCCGGAGGCGAGCACTTGTTTTAGACAGTGCAGAGCTCGGGCTTGTAAGGAAGTCTAAGGATTTAGTGCAGCCCTCCCCTGTCCGAAGGTCATTTGCGCTTTTCAGTCTCGGAGGAGAGGACACTCTGGAAGGAAAGGCGCAGGTCATTTTCAGAGGCTCTGTGAAGGACGGGCCGCCTACCGGGGGTGGCAATCCTTAATTATACCCTTCTGCCTCGGAATCCATCTTCCCGGCAGTGTCTTGCACTCCCACCTCCTCGGGTGACTCAGCTGACCTGAAATGCCCACCCTACGGAAGATCAAGAAAAGTAGTTTTCTAAGAAGGTTAGAGGTTTGATTACACAGAGAAGTGTTTCCACTTAAGTCCAAAGCAATTACCCGCCCTTCCCCCAGGTCCTCCTCCCGGTCACCGGGAGAAGAAAAGGACAGACCCCCACGCACATACCCCCGCACTTTGTTGGTGCGTGTGAATTTCAAATAGCGCTGTAAGTTCATTAGTGTTTGCAATCAGCGGCGGGCAGACCCCTCATCAGAGCCGAAAGCCGGCAAGAGCCATTCATCAGCGTGAAGTGTTATTCATGGATGACCCCTAAATCACGGCAAGAGTAGTAGATGCACTGATTGGTCACAGCATGGGAGCCTCGGTGCTTTCCCCGAACCGACGCGGCCTGGAGGAGGGAGGGAGGGAGGGAGGGGCGGCGAACGTGGTTCAGTCCGGCAAATCCCATTTGACAGAAAAAGGCAGTAAACGGGGAATCTCTTTTTTTTTGAATAAAGAAGAAGAAATAAAGTACCTGTCATCTTGACAAGTGGCGGAGCGGAGGAGTCAAGGATTATAAATGATCACAGCCGGGTCCAGCTCGCCCTGTGATTGGGCTCTCCCGCGATCAGCACCAGGGGAAGCGTATGGTAGGCTCCTCTCCCCTTCTCTCTCTCTCTCTCTCTCTCTCTCTCTCTCTCTCTCTCTCTCTCTCTCTCTCTCACACACACACACACACACACACACACACACGGACACGTGTACGCGCCTGGTCTCGGGCACACTCGGCCCGGAGCGTCCCCCTTCACACAATTACAGTCCTGGATGCTGCTCCCTGGCACGGCGCCCTGCTCGCCTCCTCACCTTTCCCTCCTCTTCTTCCTCCTCCCTCGCCTCCTCTGTCCTCCCGCTCCCGGCCAAGAACCCAAAACTCCGGGCCGGCCCTGTCAGCCGCGGAGGAGGCTGGAGGGGGCCGGCGGGAAGGGAGAGGGGGAGAGCGCGGGGGAGAAAAAGAAAGTGAACTCATTGGCGCTCCGCGCGCGCTTCCCTCCCCTCGCCGCGTCCCTCGCCCGCCGGGGCCGGGCGGTGGGCAGGGAAGGAAGTTGTAACACTTGCTGTTCTCCCCCTCCCCGCCCCCTCTCCCACACTCGGCTCCCTCGGCGGGGCCCCCTCCCCCGCGCCCGGCTCCTTTGAATTTGGCCAAGCGCTGGGTGCGCGCTGCTCGGGTGGACGCGGCTGCTGCGGCCGGGTAACGAGCCGGCGGCGCGGGCGAGCCGAGCGCGGTAAGTGCAGCGCCGCCGCCGGCGCGCCCTCCTTCCTTTCTGGGGTCCTAGTGCCCGGGCCGTGGCGCCGGGAGCGGGCGGGCGTGCGGGCGGGAGCGAGCTCAGACAGCGCGTTTCTCCCAGCTGCTCTGGGAGGCGGCAGCAAGTTGGCCAGCCTGGCTGGCGGAGGAGCATCTCCTCAGCGTGCAGGCTCCCCTAGGTCTGGCCTCCGGGTTCCGGCCTCCCGGTCCCCGCCCCTCCCTCGCGTCTGACACCTCGACTGCCGGCTCAGGTGGGAACTTCACCCGCGCCTCTCACCTTGGGAGCTGGGCATCGCGCCCACGTTTCGGGGAGCCGCGGGCTGCCGGGTTCCCCGAGGAAGGCAGACCAGAGCTGGGCGCTCGGTGGGGGCAGGGAGTCGAGACGGTCTTGCCCTCATCGGGATGATACCCAATTTTGTGGCGAAGCCCCTCGTCCTCCAGGAAGGTGTCTGACAGGATCCTGTGGGGCTTCCAGCGAGCGGGAAGCCTGGGATCACCACTTTTCTGGGAAGTGGAGAGAAGGCTTCCCCAACTGCCAGGCAGCCAAGTTGGAAAGGAGTGAAGGAAGGAGAAGTAGGGGCTGGGGGTTCTGTGGCTAGTGGTGGATCACCACTGAAACTTGATCTGGAAACTCTGGATGGGACTAGAAACAACAACAAAAACATATTCTGAACTGGGCGGACGAGTGTGCAACTCAGGGCCCCTTTCGTGTTTTACAACCGGTGTGAAAGGACTTCAAATATTTTAGGTTGAGGTGGGTTATGTCTAGTCTTTGCTGAGCATCTTACTATGCAGTCCGGTTCCATTCTTACTGCTTCACCTTTAAGATAGTTGTAAAGGTAACTTGTTAATTGTTATTGTGGAGAAAGGATAACTGTGTATAACACAGCAGATACATTTGTTTTCTGAGGTCATTATAATTCCAGGCTAAAGAAAAGTTTCCAGGTAGTTTTGAGTGGGTGAAATGGAATGAAAGTGCAAGAACTGTCCTTGCACTTTTTACAGGGCTCCAGGCATCCGGGATGCCTGGGAGCAGGGCTCTCTATTCATAATACTTTATTTCTTATCTTCTGACAATGTATTTGTCAAACATTTGTTGACTCTGGCAGAATCCACTGGGTGGTCTTTTAACTAGAAATAGAAATATGTTCAGGCATTACTTCTCCCTTCTGTTGTGAAATGGAGAGAGAGAGAGAGAGAGAGAGAGAGAGAGAGAGAGAGAGAGAGAGAGAGAGAGAGAGAGAGAGAGAGAGAGGTGTGTGTGTGTGTGTGTGTGTACCTTTTTGGCTAGCTTGGGATAGTACCCCTAAAAGTGATGTTACAATTTAACAGAATTGACATGATTTCCTTAGTGCTAAAAATATGATGCATACCCCCTCTCTCCATCTCATACTGCTTGGAAGAAGCATTTGTAATTTTTCCTAGTATATTAGGAATAGAGTTTATATTAGGAGTAGCTGTACAATTATAATTCATTATAAATTTTAATATTTCAATTAAAACCTAAGTTTTTATAAATACACCAGTACTCTTACTTCATGCATTCCTTGAATTCACTTGCAATTATCTAAAACTTCTAGCTTAATATTTGAAATTCTTGTATGAGCCTAGAAAGTTTCGATTTGTGATTCTAAATGCAGAGCAAATATTTAATTCTTGATCTAAGAGTGAGAGGTTAGTTCAGTAATAAGACTTGCTAATCCCACTTTAAAATGTCATGGCATTCACAAATTATTCCTAAATTCTTCAAAGATATGGGATTTATAATGAGTTTAGTCATTCTATTGTGTATTTCAGGATTGTGGTATCTCTCTTCCTGTTGCATTTTTTCTTGGCAATCTTGCCTCTTTTTTTTTCCTTACATGAATTTTAATATTTCTCTTATTCAGAGGTACTATTTTTCTAGTAGTAAATATATTTTATTTTAGAAAACTTAAATATATATACACATATATTATTAGGGAAAATTGTTTCTTTGAATGAGACAAATATGTATGTACCTACACTGCACAGTTTTATGGGAAAATGTGATTTTACAAAAACTATTCCAGTGTTTATGTATTTGTAAAACTATGAGTATCCTATGCCAGTAGGTTAAGGTTATTAACCTATAGAAAGAGAATATCGACTCTAATAAAGATTGCTTCATTATTTGAAATAAAGCAGATAGATTTTTAATAGAATTGTGACTAGTTATTTTTCCAAATGGAATCGTTTTGTATAACTGTTTATTTTCTAGAAAGAAAGGTTTTAGGTGAAGCATAGAGGCTTTTTTTTTACTAAAATCTTGTAGGCGTGTCATCAGTCTTTTGGTTGGAAAAGGAACCTGCTTTATTAGGAGGAAGACAAAGAAAGATAAGAAAGCTTATCTCTGAATAGAAGAGAGCTTCTAAATAGAGCAAAAAGTTTTAAATTTATTCAGGAAAAAAAAAACTAGCTAAACAATAATGATCCAGTTAGTAAGTTCAAGCTTAGCTTTCTTAGCTTTGCTTCTGAGAGCTCAGAGTGATTATTCTCTTTGTAAAAAGTCAAGCAAATAAGAAACCAGGAACAAGTGGATGGCTATCACTGTGAGTAGAATGATTGTCAGAAACCCTGAATCAGTGTTCGGCTGGATGTACAAAAATGATGTTTTTGCAGCAGTTGTGAAAGTATGTTTGGATGAAGTTGATCCTATTTACAATTGTATCTCCAGAAATATGTCCACAGTGCAATCTTAGTCAAAAATAAAAGTGCCATAAAGCTAACTTTATTAGTTTATTAATATTGATTATTTTGACAAATACATATACCTTTTTTCATTAAACTTTATTTTACCCTTTAAAAATTTGATTTCTGGATGGCAACAGAATGTCATCCAGGTATTATTTTTATGTGAATCAGTGTATTCAGCAGCAGTAATGAATTGTCTGCCCTTTTCTTGAAGCTATGCTGTAGAGACCTGTTAAGCATGTTCAATTATATATTGCCTTTTATCCAATATTTTATTTGTTAGTCAAATGTCCATTTTGACTTTCAGGACATACTTCCTTTATGTTGGTTGAGAGTGTGAACTAAGAATATAATATTTTGCTGCCAAACTTTTTCTCTGATTTGTTCTTTTGTATTTTTAGTTGAAATCTGTGTCCATGTTTGTCTCATAAAGTGGGACGATTGTCCAGAGAAGAATTTAACACATACATTCAGAATGAAGAATTGTACTGAAAAGGTAGCACAATAATACAATGTTATTTACACATTTCAACAACTGAGTTTTAAAAATTATTTCATGTAAACTTCTTTTAGGTCACATTTAAAACCTAATTTTAGAGATATTAGTTGTTTTAAGAGTCCTGATAAGAAATTTTGTGCTTTAAGAAAAAATGTCTTAGTCTGAAAACTGATTAATTGTTGTGTCTTATAAAACCTGATTTATTTTATACTTTTTTATACCAAGCATTACCATTATGAAGCTCTCCTTCTAATTGAGATTAATGTTTCTGAGCAAAGAAGTGGTTTGGAGGGCTGCATTCATTTTGAGTGCTGTTGTAATCAATTTTAGATACAGCATTCCACAATGGATCAGTTTGCATCCAAACCTGCCTTATTATGTAGAATTAACTTGTTGGTGATTGATAGTAATACTTCTCCATCTTGAAAAGTCATTTGTTTTCAAACAAGTGTGATGGCTTGTATGAGTTACAAAATATTGCTTCTTATAATTAAAACATCCTTTTGAGGACCTAATTTGAACTTTTTGTAAGAATTATATGAAGCATGTGGAAACAATTCATTAATGTATTTTCAACTAAAATAGCCTTTTCCCCTAGATACAGTTTGCCTCAAGGTATAGTTTCTTGCCCATCAAAGGGATTTTATAACTTTTTGAGTCATAAATGGTAATTATAATGCATCTAGATTATTTCCTTTTTTGTTTACTTCAAGATTCTGGTGAATGTGTCAAAGATTTCTTAGACTATAATTGTACATCTTGTGCATGTGTTACAACTTTATTTCATTAGATAGTAGGCATAATCCTGGCAATGAAAGGTAATGCATATGGAAATATGGGGAATATTTTTGTACCTACTGTGATGTTTGCATTCGTTTCTTATTTGTATCCAGTCAGAGTCAGCTTAATTAGTTCATTTCTTCTGAAAGATCACATTAAGATTTTCTTGGTCTTTGATCCATATTGCATTCTTTATTGTAGTTTCAATACATTATACTTATAGTTTCTATAAAATAAAATATTAAAGGCATAGAAAATAAGATGATTATAGATATTCTATATTGTGTATAGGATTTCTAAAGAAAGATATAACTGCTGTATAATGCATGTAAAGTTCATACAATGATATCATTCTTTAGTTTCTGGCAAAAAAAAGACTTGGTAGAAACTATGTTCCTTGTTATTTTAATTTTCTTCTCTGTAATGATAGATTATTGGCATTGGGTTGGTGTTTTTCACATTTAAAACATTCATTTAATACAGTTTTAAATTCTCAAATAATGCATTTGAAATACCGTTTCTTAAGTGTTATCTTAGACCATGATGATATAAACTATCAAAATGTAGAAACGTGCATCAAGCTAAATAGGTGTGTCACCTAAACTACAATAGGAACCATTCATTTGAAGGAATTTTAATAACTATTTCCATAGTTTTGATTAAATAACAGGTGATCGGATTGTTGGATTGTTACATCAGCTACATAGAATTTGTTAAAGATAGTGATCTACTCAAACCTGTGTCTTTCTACTTCATCACTTGCAAATTCATGTCAGTGTCATAGAACATACGTGTAAGTTATATGTGTACATGTTTGAAACAGTTTCAGATGATGATGATGATGATGTTGATTGTGGTGGTGATGGTGGTGGTGGTTGTGGAAAACTTACTGCTCCAATGATACCTTCATAGAATCTTAGAAGAGCTAGGGATGGGGTAGCGCTGACTTTTCGAATAAGTTTGTGATAGGTGGCAGTCTTAACTGAGTTCCAAGATTTCCTTCAGATAATAGGTAGTCCGAATATGTCTAGAAACAAGTAGGGACTAATGTAAGCAAACTGTGGTTACATTCTTTCTTGTAAATGTAACAGTTGATCATCCTAATATAGATGTGGCATTTGTCCTGTTTCACTCTTTGTCATTTGCCTCATATTCATAGCCCTTTAGTGTACACTGGAACAGATAATACCTTTTGAAAATTAAATGTTTTAAGAAATCATGCTGCATATAGTCACACTTAAATTCAGTAGTATAAATTATATAATTTATAGAATTCTATGAAAGTCATTATGGACTACCAATTTGTTGAAAAGGCATTTGTGAATATTGTGGAATGGTTTTGCTTCTACTATAGTAGTTGGTGAGGGAAGAGGGTGATGTGATTTGGTTGCCTTGATATGGGATCATACTATTTCATAATAACTAGCTATTTTATAACTGGGTTCACTGAGTCTCTGCCTTAAAACCAAAAGCAGAGAGGAGGGAAGGAAGAAAGAAAAAAAAGAGAGTAAGGCAAAGAAAGAAGAAGGGAATGAGAGATGGGTGAGAGAGGAAGAGGAGAAAATATGAGAATATTTATAAGTAGTGATGTTCCTTTTAATGTTTTCAGTGTGTTTGAGGGGAAAAAAAGTGAAATCTAAAGGGCAAATTTTGTCTTTTAAGCTAATTGGGTAAGTACAGAAGAAAATTACTTAGAATTTTTTTTCCCTTTTAAGTACATGCATTTTAGATTCCTGCTTAAAAATTAGAACACTGTTTTTAAAAGTAATCCAAGAAATTTCAAATATTGTATATATTTCTTTATTTTGATAGAAGAAAAGAAATGCCTTAACACTTGATTTTGTAGGCATGCTTTCTTTGTATGTGGGACTGATCATGAGTTATAATTTTGTTTATAGAGACTTTAAAAAAAATCTCAAAGTGATTTTTTACAAAGATTATTTAGGAGATAACTTACAAAGGGCACTTAATTTGATGGACAGAAAGGCTCTTAATCTATGTATTTCAGTCATTTTGTCAGTTCTTCAATTATTAGGCAGACTTACCAGACTTTTTGTGATAATTCCTCTTCAGATGACTGTAATTTAGAAAGAAACAGCATCTTGGTAAGGACTGCCTTTCCTCAGTCAGGTGTTGAAGCAGTTCTGAATGTGGTGAATATACATATGAATGTAGTGCAGCACCTCTGGGTGGTAGGATGGCGTGAATTTTTCGTCTCCCTCTAAAAAGAAAGAAAAGCTACTTTTTCATTAGAATAAATGACTTCATTTTGAGTTAATCTCCACTAATATTTTGTGATCAGAACTGTTGGCCTCCTCTCAGCTTGAGGAGTGTCTTTTTGATAACAGGGGCGTTTCCAAAGAAGTCCTCATTCCAGACCGACTCCAGCATCTCTATTGTGTCCAGCCTTTGGCTCCTATACTGGCATGGTATCTTAGGAGAGTTAATGTACTTGGACTGCACATTGGAAGGTATGTTATGCAGAGAATGATAAGACAGGATTGAATTATTATGATTTAATTTACAACAAGAAATGCATGAAGTATTTTAGTGGGTTTGCATGAAGAACATGCAAATGTGCTAATGTTGGAATATGTTAATTATAAAGTGAACTTATTGAAAAGTGTATCTATTGTTTATTTTCAGTCTACCAGATGCTCTGTTAAAGTGAAACACCTATGGTAATACTTTTATTAGAGAATTTGGGATTTGACAATGTGTAAGTAGAAAAAATTGGCAAGAGACTCTTAAAAAAAAAAAAAAACTGGCCTGGGGCTTTTTATTTAAAATCATTATGAAAACCAGGAGAATACAGCTATAAATTTATTTCTTTCAGAATTTCTAATAACTTTCAGCTAAAGAAGCTATCAGTCCTAAGGCTTTTAAAGAGAAATAAATCTGCAACTTTTTTTTCTCTTAGGAACAACAACAAAAAAGTCATTTTCAATGGTGTTATTGCATTTTTATATTTATAAGCAAAAATAAAATGAATATTTAAAAATGGTAATTTTCACATTAGTTTTTGTAATGATGAGGATAATAAATGTAGGTTACAATACTACAAATGATAACAATCCAGTAATTTAAATAAATATTTTAGATAGGTGACTCACTATAATACTGAGGAATAATGTAAACAACCTTTTTTTTTTATATTGTCACAACAAAAATAAGGCATTCTTTCAAGGAGATTGCTACATTGTGTTATAGTATCAATAACAGTTGGAGAATAACTTGACACAATAAAAACAACTGAAATCTTAATCCTCATAGTGTTAGCTAGTACTTTAAAGAAATACTCCAAATGAATTAGAAAAGCTTTTGAAAATAATCATATCTTCTAATAGAAAGACAGTATATTTGTTGCCCTGCAAAACTATCAATGAACTGAGGTTCAGAAAAGGGTGAAGGCTGCAGAGAACTTTTGCAGAATGTTATCCTTAAAAAATTAGAACAGAGCAGACATTTTTCCATCCAGAATATATTTGTAAGTTGATACTTATATTTTCAACTTGTTTTTCTCCCTTGGATGTGCTAGAATATTTAGCATTTAAAATGAATTTTAATTTAAACAAAAATTTAAACTGTTTTATTAAGGTAAAGTATGCCTGTTGAACCAGAGATAAATCCTCAACTTCATGCTTCCTTGTAACTCTCTCTTGCCAGGTATGAATTAATGCCCTATCATATTTTCTGTGATTGAAAAATTAAGTAAAACAAAATTCTTCTTAAATGTCCATTTTTTTCCTAGCATATGAATCTCTGAATGAAAAGACTGTGGCATTATAAAAATTTTATAAACACTGTTTGTGTAAGTTGATTTGCCAACAGAGATTTTTGTAAGTTGTTACTAATCTTAAAAATTACATGTGTGTTGTGCACTTTGAATTAATACTTTATTAAAGATGAAATACTTTTTAAATGTTTTCTACTCCATGTTTTTATCATTATGTAATTTTCTATAGTATTTTTTTATATATGGTAGTAGATTGCAAAGTATTTGCATAATGTTGTAACTTAAAGGAAATAAATCAATGTAAAAGATTAATTAAAAATTTGTTCCTGCTAATGGGCAGAATCATAGCCTTTGGGAATGAGTCCCCTATGTTTCTCCTTTTATAGCAAAGCAACAAACTTTCTTTTTCTTTTTTCTCCAAAAAAAAAAAAAATTTTTTTATAAGTATTTGAACTACAATACCTTTTAGTTGAAAATGTAACAGAAAAGAGCTAATTTTATATACTTACAAATGCAAATGTTATTTTATTAAAGTACATCTTTAATAATATTGATATGTATTGTTTATTACAATGTATATAAGTAAACTTAGTAATTTAAATTATTTATACTTACGGCTTTTATCTGTTACCTGTTTCCACTACTTGAGAATTAAAAAAATTTTCTTTATATAGATTATAAGCTCCAGAGTTCATAATTTAGGAATTAAGAAATATTAGTAATCAAAACATACAGAAATTTATATAGTGTTCTAAAAATCATAAACCACCTTAATTTAATGAATACTACTTTTTACATAATTTATATTCTTGGAAAATATCTAGACATAAATAAAACCTACACAGAGAGTCAAAAAGTTATTTATTACAAATATGAAAGATAAATGATGTATTTATATTGCTTTCTTGAAGTCATAGCATGAATTTGTAAAATGTTAAATTTTGAGGTACATCCATTCTTGGTATTCTGGTTTAAAATAATTGTAATTATATTAATAATCTTGCATAAGTATAATGTGAGCCAACTGGGTCAACTCTTAGTTTAGGCTGGATGGAAATCTGATCTTTTTCTTTAAGTTTTATGTAAAATCTGCACCTTTAAATAAAACAGTTCAATTCCACTTGCAGGTGTTTGCTCTCTTGTGATAAACAAGCCATCCAAAGGAGAGGGCTGAGTGCTTATTTTTTGAGGGGCCATCAGGTTAACTGTCCTCACATCATCTGATGAAAGTATTGTACTTTAGCTGGGAATTTGAACATACCAGGTTTGGTGGATTTATGTTTAGCTGTCAGCAAAAGGTTATTCGAATGGCTCAAATCATTAATGTATCACAGGTTTCATTTAAATATGATGTAAGGTTTGTGGATTGATTGTGTAATTACCACTTGAGCTTTGAAAAAGCTATGTAATTCACTTTGAAGATTTTAAATGTTGAGGAAAGCAAAGTGTAAATAGTTCTCAGTCTTGGAGAAAAGATTATTAATGTAAGCCTTTAGGGATTTTCTTATTATTTTATTTTTATCTTTATAAAAACCACACATTCCATGTTTTAGATCACTTAAACTTAAGTGTAGAAGATAACCATTTGATTTAGGAATAGATGTAAATTATTAATGCACATCATGCTTTGTATTTTCCAAAGGGAAGTCTCTCAAGCCTTTCTAGGTGAGGTTCTGGTTCTTTTGGGATAAAGAATCATTGATATAAATAGCTGATTTTGGTGGAAGAGTGTTACATAGTCTGTAAGTCCTAGTTATTACTTTTAAAAGAATAGCCAATCAGGAGTCCGAAGCTTTGTGGATAAGCTAGCTGCCACTCTTTGATGGAGGATTATACATCCTCCCCTAAGTCTATGATCCCAGAATCTATTACACAGTAGTTTTATCAAGTAGCATTAGGCTAGTTGGCCTTCATTTCATTTCCTGTAAATAGTTGATTCATTTCATAAATCTAAATGTTTATGTACCATTTTAGTCTAAATGCATATTTTAAGCATTAATGGATTTGACTACTAAAATCCAGAAGTTAATATTATGATTCAAGACAATGAAGCCAGAAAAGTTTTGAAGGGTGCTTTTCCTGTTATGTCAGATAGCCAATGAATTGATAACCATGGGGTACTTGGTCATCTGAGTTGCTTACCTGCTCAGTAAAGACTGCAGTCTGTGACCTGAAGGAAGCCCTTTGCAAACTGTATGCCTCGTTGGTAATATTGAAAGCAACTTGTATGAGAAAGAAAATCGTGACATACAAAAATAAATACATAGGAGAGTTTAGTTAATTTTCTCAGAATGTATATGTAAAATAGTGAGCATATTACAGTGTGTTTTGATTATAGATTTTAAAAAATCATGAAAGGACATTATGTTATGTGAGTATATTCCCACTGGGAATGACCAATTTCTTGGAAAGCATGAGTCTGATAAAATGTGTCATTCTCTAAGGAGACCTTTTCTTGGTCAAAGAAATATATTTAAATTAAGTAGTCAGATTTGTGCTTATATCAGTTTTCCTTTAGCCAGTGTCAATAAAATAGAAGACAATTAAAATTGGAAAATACCAAACAGTGTTTAATTGTCACATTTTGATTGTAAAACACAACTAATACTGTATACAAAAGCAAAGTTTTTATGGATACTTAATTTCTCTTAATAAATAGGCCCTTGTTTCGGAGGCTGCTAGCTTCTAAAATTTTTAAAAGAATAGCAATTTTTTTTTATAAAATAGCAAAGTGGAAAAGTACTCTAAAATTGTTCACAGTTTCAGTAATTTCAATGTTTTTAATAATCATTGAAGCATAACATCAACTTCAAAAGATGATTCTTTGTCATATTTCTGTTCTGATTTGTCATAGATAAATGAATCTGAAAAGCTTTTTCTATTTTTAAATCTTAAAAATATTTGTAATAAAGAAACTTTAAAGATTAATTTTATGATCACTTTAATGTAGTGGTTGATTCTTTAAGATTTGATTAAGAATTCAGGATTATGTACCTGTTATAAAGATGTTAAAAATAAATAATACTACGTAGTCCAGCTAGATGTAAACAAATTTCAATTAATTTATAAAATTTTTAGAATAAAAAGAATTTAAGCAAGAAAAATATTTTAGGTAAATAATATTTAAATTTCCCAATTTATTGCTTATGAAGCACAAGTTTTGATACATATCTTACATAATTTTCCCAGAAACAGTCATCGAATTTACTATTTCTAATTCATAGAATATATGTGTTTTAATTTAGTGCTTAGAAGTAGTACAGATTAAGGATTTTGAAGAGCAGGTTTTCTTTCTATCTTTCATCAGCTCTGTAGCTGAACCCTTACAATCCCTTTCTTCATTATTGTAAGCCACTATCAGATTCTAATCTTCACTGTCTCCACAGCTGTTTGAGATTTTTTTTTGCAAATGTAATTACAAGTACATGTGTTTTATGCAACTGCTTCCTATAAATGTTTATAAAGGAAGGTTAAAGGAAAGCAGAACTATGTTGTGTATGTATCTGTGGATTAATCTCTTATTTTTAAAATCATTGTGCCAGTGGGTTATTAGGAAGAATTTCAAATGTTAAATCACAACGTTGGATAAACTGATATTAAGCAAAAAATAAAAACTTACAGAAGATGTATCAATCAGTTCTCCAGAATAAGTACATTTTTATGAAGTTAAGCACTATTGAATCAACTGTTTACTTACTGTATTTCTGTGGGCATTATTCTCAAGTGATGGCCATGGTTTAAACACCAAACAAATATGATATGGTTATTTTTCATCTTTAAAAAGTATGATGTAGGGATTGTAGTCACTCAGTGGTAGAGCTCTTGGCTAGCACATGTGAGGCACTGGGTTCAGTCCTCAGCACCACATAAAAATAAGTAAAATAAAGGCAGTGTGTCCATCTACAACAACAACAACAACAAAAGGTATGATATGGTATCATAGAGAGAAATGTTTTAAAATCCTTGCATTTAATTTCATGTATCAAGTTGGGGAATGATAGGTGTTGCATGAACGTTTAACAAACATTCAGTGATTGAACCCTACAGAAATTCAACAGTGTGCATTTTGGAGAAAAATAAAAAGGCAAATTCTGCCCATATATAAACCTTAAGAAATGTTACATTTGTCAACTTTTAAGGCTAGCCCACCTTATTTACTTATAGCATCTTTCTTTTATTCTGTCAGATTTTTTTCCACCTCTATGTACAGTAAGATAAGTAAAGATATTTCTGATATTAGAAAACTATAGCAAGCTATTGAGTTCATTAGTTACTGCTTTTAATTGTACAAGAGGTTGTGTATTAGTACCACTATTTTTGTTTTCTTCTTACTTGAGATGTTAGAGAATATATCTTGTGAAAATTCCATGGAGTACAAAGGTGAGGGCTGGGATGTCAGCCTTCTTTTGGAGTAAATAGGCCTGTATTTGGTACACATCATTTTTTTGGTACTTTTTATGTGAGCATATTGATTATGGAAAAAGCATTCAAAATGTTAAGGCCAAAACAGGAAAAGAGATTGTTTTAAGAAAACCTCTGAGAATTTTTCAGGGGGGAAATGTATTACTTACTAGTGAATACTTTTAATTTATATATATATATATATATATATATATATTTTTTTTTTTTTCTTTTTGTGGGGCGGGGTGGGTACCGGGGATTGAACTCAAGGGCACTTGACCCCTGAGCCACATCCCCAGCTCTATTTTGTATTTTATTTAGAGATAGGGTCTCACTGAGTTTCTTGGTGTCTCACTTTTGCTGAGGCTGGCTTTCAACTCACAATCCTCCTGCCTCAGTCTCCCAAGCCACTGAGATTATAGGCATGAGACACCATGTCCAGCTCCTTTTACATTTAATATGTAAGAAGTGAATAATAAGTTTCTGCCATGGGACTGATAAAAATAATTGTTCTATCCATATATCATATAATATAGCTCTGATTTGAATGCATATCTTTTTAAAAAAATTTTTGAAGTACTGGGGTTTGAACCCAGGGCCTGGTACATGCTAGGCAAGTATTCTACCTCTGAGTTACATCCTAACCCTTTTTTAAAAATTTCATTTTGAGAAGGGTCTCACTGAGTTGCCAGGGCAGGGTTTGAACTTGTGGTCCTCCTGCATTAGCCTCCCGAATAACTGGGCCTACAGGCGGGTGCCACTGCACCTGATGTGTATTTTTAAGGAGCGTTCAATTTACACAGCTGTTTTTCCTCTCCCAGTTCATTCAACTCAAATCCCACTCGTTTATTCAGTGCTCCTATATCCAAGTGATTGTGTCCTGGGAAAGATAAGAAGAAACAGAACATGCTTTCAGATCCCTAGGAAGATTTCATTTCTGATTGAAGCATGCTATAAAGAAATAACTGTCAGTTGACAGTAATTAAGGTTATTAAGAAAGCGAAGAGGGGTCATGGAAGAATGACTGTGTTAGTCAAATTGTACTCTAATGGCCTGTGGACCTTTGAAATGCCAGAGAACTAATGGGAGCACCAAAACTAATGTTTGTAGCATGTACTGTCCATACATCATACAGACATTAGCTGTGCCTTGAAACTCTTTGGGAGAGATCTTGAAGTACTAACTACTAGCAAACAACTCAAGTGTTCTGAGGCTCACAAAATTCCAAACATAGCTGTGTACCACCCATGGCCATAGTCACCCAACAAAGTAGGGCATTGGAAGCCAGTGACCTGGGAAAGGCAAAGGCTGACCGTTTTCCTGCCTCCCTGTGGAATAACTTGGCAAATGCATGTTGCCCACAAGCACTCTGTGAAGATAGAGACAGCTTTAGCTGCTAGCACAGTGCCTGGCCCTGAGGAGCCCATCAATGAATAATTGATGCAAGAGTGAAATCTTCCCTCACTCAACATCAATGTCAAGTGTCCTCACTAGAGAATTGTTCCTCTCCACTAAAGGTCTCTGGCTTCAAGACTTTAAGTCACTGGGGACTGCCCAGGTTCTCAAAGTCGATGGTGCATGTTGAATTCAAAGTACCAACAGCTATAGTTGGTAGATGTCTAGAACAAGGCAAGAGTTTGACCAGGAACGGTAAGGGGATTCCAGGAAAGAGAAACAGAATGAGCAGGGGAGAGATCAGCAGTAGCCAATCTAAATTCACAAGCAGGTAACAGTAATGCTGGCAGGTAACAGCGATGTGAAATTGGCCAGATTATTTGTATGTTACATTTTTACTTGTACAATGATGCATTCACTCATGCCTCTTTAGATATGTAGTTCACTTTGCTTCTCCTTTGTCCGTTTTTTTAAAGGAAAAGTGGCATGGAGAAATATTTCTTTATTGTTAGAAAAATAATGGAGCATGTTTGATAATAAATGAAATGGATATAGCCTCAGAGTCAGAGGGACAAAAGGCATGGTGGGGACTATGAACTAAAGGACACATGCTTCATCCAACAGGAGACATCCCATCACTCCTCTAGACTTGCTATTGCCACGTGAGTGTGAAGCCTAATGTTACCAGATTGTGAGATTTTTCAAGAAATGCCAGAATATGAATTATGTGAAATCTCTAGATTTTTAAATGTTGGCTCATTGGGGGAAAAAAAAACAACACACAAAACACACAGATAAAACAAAACACGTCTGCAGGCTGGGTTTGGCAGTTGGTCCACCAGTTTGCAACCTGTGATAGAGATGCAAAGATCTGCATTATGTATTTGTGAGGCTGTGGATGAGCAGTAGGACTAGAGCAGAGGATCCTCCGTGGAAAAATCTGTGATGAGTTTGGAGAGAGAGTTTGGGTCCAGATTGTGGATTATCTTAAATGTCATCCTCTTCTACCCATTTTGGAGAAGAAAATGTTTTCAGTTTTCAGTACACTTTTTCCTGCTTTAAAACAGAAACCTAGGCTGCCAGCAGCCCTTCTGTAAGCATTATTTGTGCCAAGGCTGTAAAGGGTTAAGTGACAGTAGCGGTTAGGGCCTATCCTTTTTCCCTTTCATCTATCCACTTCAAATCCTTCTCTCCTTATCTCCACTTTCTGCCCCTCTGGTACTGGTTACTTATTTCTTGACAACCTTAATATACCTATCATTTGGGGGGAACTCCAATGCAAGCGATAAGTAAATTTTTTTTTTATTTGCTACATTAGACTCTTACTTAAATCCAATACTACTAAATTCTCCAAGAAAGGAAAATCCAAAGTTAAACATGTCATCTTAGACTAGGTCATAACCCTTATATTAATTGAATTAAAAGAACAACAAGCATTCCTTCATTTACTGCTTTTCATTTACCTTTTGGTGACTGAGCTGAGCTCTGGCACTAAAGAAGTCTTCAGATCTAATTTCTATTATTTCCTTACTGTGTGACCTTAGGTAAAGCCACTTTATCCCTGAGCACCATTTCTTCACATAAACAATGGGTTTGGTAACAGTGGCTTGTCGGCATTGCCATTGTCAGGCACCTGGCACTGGGCCCCGAAAACGTGGACATGGTGGGGATGGTGATGGCAGTGGTGGCTTAGGTTAGTGCAGTCATTGTCAGTGGTACCTTATGTGAACATTGTGCTCATTGGTATGATGTTATATGGGTTTTGGAGTCAAATTTTGAGACTGAAATTCACATCCCCAGTTATGTCATAAAATAGAGATGTTGATATACCAACCTGTGAGGTGGTTGTTGGGATGAAATGAGCTAAGGTTTGGAGTGGGCTTAATGCAGAGGCAGGTGTGCGGTGAGTGACAAGCAACATGTATGAGCACGTCATGTATGTGTGCATCAAGATGGTGATGCAACTTTCCCACAGTCAGACTGCCAGACGGAGCATTTGAACTTTGGTAAGAATAACTAAAAGGTCGTCACACAGCTTTCAGTATTTACTTCCAGTGTCCCCTAGAGTATTACTTTTAATTTATGAATAATTCTTAACAACATTGATTCCTTACTTGCTGCGTTACCCATTAGAAGCAGTCAATTCAGTGGTCATTTCAAGGGGAGCAGGAGTTGAGACACCTGGTTCCAGTCTGGCCTGTTGGAGAGACAGAAAAGTGACAGCTTGTGGTGTCTTATCCAGGGAGCAACCCACAGAGTAGCTCTGGAGTAGCAAGTGTGCCTGGTGAAGATCAGGCATCGCATAAAGAAGAAAACAGGGTCAGGTGTGGGACATACACAAGTAAGTGTATGAAAAAGAGGAGAAGATTCTTGACATTTCTAGGGTTATGAAATTTATATTTAAAATTTACTTAGTTGCATTCCTTAGTGATGTCATGTAACCGGGATATTGTATGGGGGGTGATGGGTGGAATCTGTCTTAAAAAGGTCAGCGTTTTAAGTATATTCTGGTTCATTTTTTATGAAATGAATATAAGTGGTTGCTTTTCTCCACATTATTATTGAAATGATCTAAATATATAGTTTACATCACAATATTTAGAGATTCCAGGAAAGTTTTTAATGAAAATTCTGTGCTTAAATATTATTATATATTTAAAATATATTGAATTAGAAATAATTATTAAAAAATTGAATATAGTAACAAACATTTCTATTTCATTATCAGATTACTTAGCATTTAAATATATTTTCTTTGTTTCTTTTTAAAAACTATGATGTAGTCAGGTGTGATGGCACATGCCTGTATTCCCAGCAACTCTGGGGGTTGAGGCAGGAGGATTGAGAGTTGAAAGCCAGCTTCAGCAATGGCCAGGTGCTAAGCAACTCAGTGAGACCTTGTGTCTAAATAAAATATAAAAAGGATTGGAGTCGCGGCTTAGTGGTTGAGTGGCCCTATATTCAATCCCTGATACCCCCCCCAAAAAAAAAAGTATGATGCACACGTATATCCACTAACATATTAGTTAATGCAGTGGATTTCTTAATATTTTGCTAAAAAGAAAATTTAAACGTTTGTCTGTGGAATGTTAGTTGGCTCCAGTGAAAGGTAGTCTCCTGTTTTTCAGCTCTATTGTCTTTGGGAAGTTATTTATTAAGCATCTGAGTCCAATCTTTTGCTTAGATTTATGAGAGAGCTACAAAAATAATAGAAGACATATATTTTTAGGAGCTCTAAAAATATTATAATTAAAGAAAAGTACTAACAATGTAGAACTAGAATTAAATCTGAATAAATTGTATAGTCCAAGGAAACTGATGAGATTGGATTGTGGGATTAGTTCCACAATCACCTCAACCTCATTATTTTTAATGTAGTATTTTTGATTACTGTCTTAGCCTGTTTATGCTGCTATAACAAGACACCGAGACTGGGTAATTTATAGACAATAGAAATTTTTTTTCTCGGCTATGGAGGCTGGGAAGTTCAAGATCAAGGTGCTGCCAGGTTCAGTGTGTGGTGAGGACCAGGTTCTGCTTCCAAGAGGGTACCTTGAACGCACTGTGTCCTCACATGGCAGAAAGAATGGAAGGGCCAAAAGCATCTAGCTAGTTCCTTTCAGTCCTTTTCTAAGCAGTAATCCCATTCATGTGAGCAGAGCCTTCTCACCTCCTAGTGCCCCACCCACCTCTTGAGACTGTTGTATTGGGGATTAAGTTTCAACACGAATTTTAGAGGGGACATGAGCATTCAAACCACAGCAGTCTCTTAGGCTTAAGGAGCAAAGCTGCCCCTTCTCATGCATGTGCACTATCATTCTCTTGGATTATGCTAGCAGCTTAAGAGCCTTTTTAAAAGACAGCTCCATGTTATACTACTCATGTCTGATCAGTTATCAAATCCTGCTGGTTCTCACTCCACTGAGTTTCTGATACCACCCCTCCTTGTCATCCTCACCGTCAATACCCCATTTGGGCGTTTATCATCCGTCATCTCAATGACTACAGGATGTCTTCTGCCTGGGCTTCCTGCCACCAGTCTGTCATCTCCCCAATCCATTTTTCTAGTTTTTCCTAGGAAACCATTCTTCCTCATGTCCTGACCTGAGTGTGTCACTCCCCTCATGAACTTACAGTGGCTCCCCTTTATAGGATGAAGTCCTGACTCTTTAGCATGTTAATTGATAGACAGACTGCATGATCCAGCCAAGATCTTTCTGACCTCACTTATGGGTGTGTACCTCCTGTACACACATGCGAGTTTACTTCTTTCTTCTCAAGCACAGGACAAGTCTTCCCACCTTTGTGTCAGGCTAAACCTTTTCTACAAAATTGTTCTTAGTAGAAATAATTATATTTATCTCTCTCTTTCAGCTGCTATACTACTATAATAACTGTAGATCTATTTAGCATTTACCTCATTCTGCTTTTTTAGTTTATTAGAATTAAAGGTTTCTAAAAGGATGGGGATATAGCTCAGTTGGTAGAGTGCTTGCCTCACATGCACAAGGCCCTTGGTTTATATCCCCAGTACTATGGGGAAAAAAAAAAAAAGGTTTCTAAGAGTAGAAAAGAATTTCGAGATCATACAGATATATCCTCTTATTTTAAAATGGGACAAAACTGAAGTTTGGATAAATATGTAGCTGTGCCTATGTCTTCTTGCCAGTTGACCTTGCATTTGATCTCAGCAGCATTCTACAAAGACAGCTCCATTCGCATTGCTCTGAGACAGTTCTCTCACCTCTCCTCTTGCATCTGAATGGTTCCTCTCTTCTTGTTACTGTCTCGACCTCTTTTACTTGGCCGGCAAATGCTGGAGTTCCTCAGAAACTTGCTGTCAGCCCCGCTGCCCTTCCACTATGTCCCAACCCTTGCAATATCATAGATTCTTGTGGCCTCAGAGTTCACCATGAGAAGACAGTTCACAAATACTCCCTCAGAATGTCTCCTCTTGGCTCCAGATCTGTGTATCCAGGGGACTTCTAACTTATCCAAACAGGAATACTCTGAAAATGAGTATGGGCACAAGATGCCAGGACAACTAGCCTGAACTGGGAGAGTCCTGAGCCAGCAGGACCTGTGATGTCTTGGGCATACTGAACCATTTAACATGTCCTTTGATGTTTCAAAGTCTTTTAAATCTAGCATGTTTTCTGAATATATGCTCTTTGCCAGAAAACCTAATCCTGTCCCATTGGCCCAGACTCAGTGAATGTCATCACTACCCATCAGGTTGTCAGGCCAGAAACGTTGAACATGTCCTTGACCCTTTCCTTTGCCTGACTTCATATATCTGGTTCATCATCATAAGGACTTGTTTATTTTACTTTCTGATTCTTTCAAAATCATACAGTTCTTGCATCTGCACTCCTGCCATTCTCATCCAAGCTCCTACAACATCTGGACTGGACTCGAACAGTGACTTCATAACGGATTTCCTGACATTCTGTGGATCCTTCTCTGACTCCCTCTCCATACATTACAGTGATCTTTTAAGAATGCAAAGAAAATCATATTGTCCCAGTTTTAGACAATTGCATAATATAAACTTTTATTACATCTTTCCTTTCCACTTGATTGTCATGCCCATAAAGCTAAGGACCTTGTTTATTTTGTTTTCCTCTATAATTTAACCAATGACATGACATAGCACCTCATACATAATCCTCCATAACTATTGGCTGAATGAGGAAATGAATGAAAGGCCTAGCGTTTTTCAACATGTCTTCAAACTACAAGTTTTAGAATCTCTGTATTCCGTGTCCCCCAAAGGTTTTAACCTTCTTGAATGTCAATGCAATGCCATTCTATTATTTACTACTTTTGTATTTATTTTTTCATTTCAGAAATGGGCTATTCCTGTCTACCCTTTGTCTATTCAGTGCTTTTCAACCATAGCTACATCTTAGAATCAGTCCCCTAGGGGGCTCTCAAAAAACATCATTGCCAAGATTTCACCCAAGACTAATTTATTCAGACTCTCTAGGGGTGGAACCTGGTCATAATCAGTCACTTTTAAAAGCCTCCCAGGTGTTTCTAAAGCACAGTCAGGGTTGAGAAACCACTGGTATAAATCCAATCATCCTTCAAGTCCTATCTCAAGCATCATCTCCTCCAGGGAAACTCATAGATTCCTCATTTTTTCTTAAGATTTAGTAGCTTGTAGGGGAGCGATTATATGATCAATACTTATTTCATTATTTTAGGGTTTCCATTTCAGCTATGCTGTAAGATCCACCAAGGCTGAGATTATGCATTACATTTACAAAGTTTGCTGAGAACCACAAAGTTACCTCATAATAATTTCCTTTTATTTGACCTGTGTCCAGCTCTCCCTTTGCAAAGACTTAGGTTGATAAGCAAAATCAGTATAAACAGATTTGATGGGCAGCTGCCTCTGTGGTTTGACAGCAAACAAGTTTTCCTTGTCTATCCCATTTTACTCCTGATTTGCTACTATGCAGCCTTGAGTTAGATGGTCAACTGAGGCCAGTGTACACACATTCAGCCTTCAGCTCGGAGGAACAGGGTAAGCAAATATCTTATTACCCTCCTTAGAAAGTCAACTTTCCCTCAGGATCTCTAGAATTTTAGAAAATATTTATAGCCTGCTATGGGTTCCTTAAATGATTGTTCTTTTGTAGCATGCAGGAAATTGAGTCGAAACCTAAAATGCACACTAACTCCTCTTTCATTCTTTCTTTTGGGGCAGCTGGGGCAGGTGTGGGTGTAAAAGCAATTTAAGTGTGGCTGGGGTTACTCTGTTGTCCCATTGGTAAAGACCACAGATTTAGTATGATGGTTTTGTAAGGGAAGTTTTCCCTTGGGTATAGTCAAATAGCAGGTTTTGAGACTATTTCTTCAGGCACAGTTGCACCTTTTCATAGGAAACTCAAAAGGCAGATCACTTCATAGTGCCTTTTTCTAAAAGTGTTCTTATGGGCTTCAGCATTGATGATATAAGTCAGGAAAGATCGAAGAAGGAAGCACTGTATATGGAGATTCCCCTGCCGCCATGCTTATGCCTCTGGGTTGAAGCTTGGCCCCTCAGAGTCACAGCCATTTTAGCACAGAAGAATCTTGAAATTTCCTTTTTTAGTGGTATCATCAACTGGACGAGATGTTCTCATCATTTTGTAGCTTCCAGGCAAATCTCTGTGGCAGTTCACCCCACACCACAAAACATTCAGTAAAAATGCCCATAGTATGGAAGTACTGTATTGAGTAGTTTTATGATAAACTTTGAAATGTAATTTCTTACCAAATTCCTGCTGCCTTTAAAGAAATCCAGGTGTTTACTCATATGTAATTGTTTATTTTAATTGTTAAACTCAAGCTTCTTTAAGACTTAGAATATCATAAAGGTACCAGAAAAGAAGCAAGCTAGGTTTAGAAGTTTAGCTAAATTTGTTTTGTGGATGATATTCTTTGCTAGATTTAAAAGGGGATTATCGAAGTGAACTACCTATCAATTGAGCTAATCAAATGTGGGTTTTGGTGTGCTCTGTGGTTAACTGGATCCTGAGAAGCCAAGTGTACTTCAAGTTCAGTATTTATGTAAAACCACTAAGATAACATCTCACTATGTAATCTTTGCTGGGGCTCAAGCTGACTGATTACAATGGCTGACATTTTCACTCTTCTCACACTTACAAAAATAAAATCAGAAAGCAAGAGAGGATACGGAAAGACATCTGGTAGCACAAAATGAAGACATTTATCAAAAAGGATGCCTTTTTCCCTTTTTAAAAACTGCAAAATGTTTGTTTCATCCCATTATGCTTAAAAAGTATAAATTTCACATAATTAGTTGAACGAATACCAGAAAGTTACAACAAATATTTCTCTTTTATTAAATAATAGCTTAAATTTATTTTTCAGTTAAGTGACTTGGCTCAGGGTATTGATTATACTAATTCATAATCTAAATGTATAATTAGATTCAGGACATATATCTTAGTGGTAGAATTTGATAAAGAATGGGAATGACACACTGAGGAGAAAGAATTCTTGTGCAGACCTTTGTCATTCCAAGAAGTGACCTAAGTGATGTTTTATGAAACAAAATATTAATCATTGCATTAAATTTGGATATTATTATGATAATATTTAGTGCAAAGAACAAGCTTGAGTTTCTTTTCATGGTATGAAGCCTGTTAGTCAGAGGGAGGCAAGATACACATACTTGTATGCTAAAAGGAATAGACCCAAATCCATGCCTGAAATTAATCACTGTAACTTATGGGGCTCTTTCACAATATATTAACTCTCTCTGTTGTTAATATATTGTGACTTCCAAGAAAACGACAGTAATAATCTTCATAAACTTGTGTTACTGTACATAAAAGTATAAAATTTAACTTTTAATGTAACATGAATTATAAATGTTAAAATGTATGTGAATTTTGGAAATTTGTGTTGCATTTTCTTCTCTAACCTGTCTCTTTTATTACTGCTAATCAGCCAATTTTCTTTTTTCTTTTATGTTGGCCATTTTTCATTTTTATGTTCTGAAAAAGCACACTGTATGCAATTATTATATTTGCCCAAATTTGCAGAATATTTGTTTATATGTATATTTACAGGCTTAAAAATAATTTACTCCCCAGTGATTATGTTTAAATGGAAAACATAATATGGAAAAAAGGTATGTGTGTATGTACAGATTATATGTATGTATATTATATTATCATATGATGTGATGTATTTATATATTTTTTCACACGTACACACATTTGTATTGATGAATATCATCCCCAAGGATCTGTATATCTGACTGCTATTAATCAGTGGTTCTTGAAAATTAATGAGATTAACTCATAAATCAAAAGATTTTGAAGCCTATAGACTGTCTAGTCAGCCTGGTTAATTCTGTTCTCTTAGACACATTAACTGAGTGCAAAATGTGGAATATAGCACTCAGAAGATCCTGCTGATTCTACCATCAGTTTTGAACATTTATTGTAAAAATACTTTTAAACTGTAATGGGAGAGACAGCAGGATTCTCCCAAAAATTCAAGCAGAAGTCTGCACCAGAAAAACGAGAAATTCTCCTGAGATGGATTGAATTCTTCTGAAGAGAAAAATATATAATTTACTACTACCTAAAATATTAATGAGATATATGTGAGGGGAGTTTTAGAAGAGAATTTATCTTATATTTATTATCAGAAAGTGCTATGTATTTAAAATCTTTCTTTTGCCCCACTCAAACAGAATTTCCAGTAAAAATGAAAGACGTATGATTCTTGACCATTTTGTTTACCAAATATCTGTTGTGAGATCTTTGTAGGGTAATAACTTCCGGCGTAATTTACGTTGGCGTTTGTTAACAGCAAAAGACCTCTCCATTGGGGTTAAGAATATTTAATCCTTTAAAGCTGACATATATAACATGTAGCTATGTCAGCTACAGCTGTTTCTAAACATCAGTAACAAAATTATAGACAGGTTTTGAAGCTTCTGTGGTGGGAATGAATACATCTGAGGATTCAACTTGCTGACAGTGTTTATGTAATTTAATCTTACCATCTGGTTGAAAGTAAACATTTTTTATAAAACTAAAGTTTATAAAGTGAATCACTTATACTTTCCAATTGTTGAGAATGACAAATTTAAATGTAGTTTCATTGAAGAATAAATGAAATTCTGCCACTGTTTTGAGATGAATACTGGATTGCAATTGATGTTACTGCCTAATCTGCATTGGTTCCTTAAACTGTAAACAAATCCGCACTTCTAATCTCTGCTAAGGATTCTGCGTTGCATGCTTCTTATGTTCCTCTAAGATAAAATGCATGTTTTTATTATTTCTATTTTCACCAAAAGAAATCAAGACTCAGCAATGTTGTCTGTTAGTAATCTTAGAATAAACTATGGCAGAAATAAAATGCTGGTCTGAACAAAAAATAAGTGATATCTTCATTTCATTCCATGCTTTTTTCCATAACAGTAATCTTTATATAATATACATTTAGTTATTGTGTGAATTTATTGTGGCCTAATCCAGCATGTTCATTTTGCAGGTAGCACCTTTACCTTTTTTTAGAAGTTGGCAAATTAGCAGATTTGTGAAATTGACAAATTGGTTTACAAACCCTGCTACGTTCAAACTTTATAAATCTGACCTAGACATTTTACTTGAAATAAATATACAGGCGAATAGACTGTTGTGTTTATGGTTTTGCCCTGTGTTAAATTGAAAGTCTTTGCTCTATGTTGATGTAATAAAATTTAATTAGTTGTAAGTCAGGTTTTGGTTTAGTAGTAATTAGTTTAGTGTATAATTATTACCTCTAATAACAATCTGAAATCTACAAGCATTTTGATCTTTTTCCAAGTTGAAAAAAAATCACATCTGTAAGATTTATAACAGAAATAGCAATAATAAAATCTCATTAGCTAACATTAGCTAATTTCATTAGACAAGTCATGGAAAATGTTAAGTGGCAAAGCAAAATTTCATTGATGATGTACATGTGTCTTATTGGGCTAGTATATAAAATACATTAAAGTGAATTTTTTCTTTATTTAAAATAATGTAATGAGACTACTTAATGTGCATTATCTGAAAGTCTACAAGATAAAATGTAATATTTTTCACATAAAAGCTATAGTAGAATGATCATATGATTTATAATCAAGGAAATTTTATTAATAAACTTGAAAATTATCTTTAATTCACTGCATTCTGACAAGTTAAAAAAATTTTGGCATGCGATGTGAGGCCCTGGGTTCAATCCTCAGCACCTGTACCCCAATGTTTCATGTATTGCTTGCTTCTAGCAGAATAAAAAGTAGCTTTTAGGTAACAAAGCAATTACATACACAAAACAAAACAAACAAAAACCCTATATGAGTAAATCTGTACATGTTTCAAAAGAAATTTTAATGAGTTACATATACGCTATGATATTTAACTCGTCTATCAGAGCCCAAGACTAAAACGGGAAGACAGTGGTACTTTTGGCAATTTTCTGTTTTTCTTGATCACTTTCTCTAACAGCAACCTATCTTTGTTTTTCCTTGTGTGAGCCAAGTCCTGTCTCATTTCTATTTTTAAAAATATGTTTAGCAGCTTTTTCACTTTCACCAAATTTATTGTTACTTTTAACTTGAAATTTATGATCCAGATAGGATTTGGGTTGTAATTCACAACATAGTTGAGGATCGTGTGTGTTTTCCATACCAAATTATGTGTCTCATCTTTTAGATGTTTGACTTTAGAACATTTTTTTCCATAAAAAATGAAAATTCAATAAATAAGGTGTAATAGCACAGTCTCAGCAAAAGTGAGTGAGTTGGTATCATAAGGTTACTAAATAGTTCAAAATAAAATTTCATAGCTTAATAACTGATTTTATAAGCTGAGCCTTGATTTACAATCAATATATTGTATATATTAAAATTTTTGTTTCTTGATAAAATGTTTTCCTCTTTTGTTCTACTTTATTAGCAAAGGGTGTATTTTGACTTCAAAAATATCTTCTGTTATGAATGTTTCCATTTGGCAAGGAGAAAGCAGTGATTTGAAATAAAATATTCATGAATGGATATAATTAAAAATATTAACCAAGACATCTAAATTGGCTTTTATAGCATACCATTATAAATATTTATTTAGATCTTTGTGAAATGTCTTTGTGGAACACATATTTTATATAAAATATCATTTCACTTTTTGTAAATTCCAATTTATATTTATTAACACATTAATCTGGCATTAATGCTCTGTATACATTCAAGAAAGATGCACTGTAGACCTAGTAAGCGCACAGTACAGGGCTGTGGAGGAAGGAAAAACTGCTGAGAGGCAAATTGGATCAGTCTCGAAAGTGAAATAAGATGTGCCCATTAAAATTAGCAATACAAAATAATATCATTAGCTGCCAAATGAGAAAGATTTAATAAAAGGTGATGTTGGGTTGTTGCTTTAGGCTATTTCTAAATAGAGTTACCATCCATCCTTAGTTTGGTACTCAACCTTATAGAAAGTTGACTCCATCAGTTCCCTGTGATAAGATTTGTTAGCTAGATGCATAAGATGGTACTTGATAAATGAGTGATCAGCTTAGTATGTCATGTTGAGGAATAACCCTGGACTCAAAATATGTTTATCAACTTCTTTGGGCACTGGCAATCAATGCACATGAAAAGCTGAGAAACTACAATCAAAAAGTTACTTGGTGAATTTAAAATTATTTATTATTTATAATGTCAGTAAGTTAGTGATTGAGTTGTACTATGTGCAAAGCCCATATTAGGAACAATGAGAAAGAAAATATTTTGGTGAGTACTGCCATCCAGAAATATCTACTGTGGTGAAGATCTTATATTAAAATATATAGAGAGAGTCCATACTCAAAGTAGCAACTGTAGTATCTTGGTGAATATTTTATCCAGTCCATTCTAGAATCTAGAGAATTGTTATTGTACTATTATGAAATAGACATTCCTATTGTAAATTTAATAATTCTCTCATATGAACATGAAGAGTTTACTAGACTTTGTGACCACATGAATATGAATAAAAATTAATAAAAAGGATAAATCTGAAGAAGATTCTTAGATTTTTGTTCAGAATTCAAAAATTATTTTTTAAAAATTTATTTTCTATTTCCAATGTGACTCTGTTAACTGACGTGTTTTTATCACATGGGAGTGGAGAATGACAAGGGGTTTTAAAATTCATTTATTTATGTAGTCAACAAATGTTTATTTGCAATACACATAAGGATTCAGCACCTAAGAAACAGCACTTGGATAGCTCTCAAGGCAGACCTGGCCCCTGTCCTCATGCATTTGAGATGTTAATGGGACAATTAGAAAAAGAAAAGTCCAGTAGGATTTGAAGGTCCATAATGAAAGTTTAGGAAAGTACATTGGAATTTTTGGTGATATCCATTTAGAATTAAGTCCTAGTTAAACTCTGAGAGTAAATGTCTTTAGAAAGAGATGCAAGATCAAAGACTTAGGGATAAAAAATTGGAGTAAAGATTTCACCGAGGAAGCAATATAAGAATGTGAAGCCAGTATAGCAGAGTCAGTAGTGTACACATGTAATCCCAGTTGTTTGGGAGGCTGAGGCAGGAAGATCACAAATTCAAGTTCAGCCTTGAACTTAGCAAGATGCACTATTAAAATAAAATCAAAAGGGCTGCCTATGTAGCTTTTTATAGAGTCCTTGCCTAGCATATGTAAGGCCCGGGGTTCACTCTCCTGTATTGAAGGCAAAAAATAAATAAGTAAAGAATTGAGATGTCAGTATTGGGAACGGGAGACATGCTTATGGGGCTTGGGAAAGAGTCAAAGTCATGTATACAGACATTGGCCTGGGTGGCCAGAAAGTTTCAAAACAGGAATGAGTATCATCTGCCTGTAAAGTACGGGAAACATAGGAAAATTGTAGCTACAGCTTGTTTCACAAGTCCAACAGTGAAAGAAGGTTTCAAGTTGGATATCTATAAGAGGTTTCAAAATAAAGTATGGATAAATATTTAAACAATTCCTCTTGTGTGTAATTTCTCCATAGCTATGCTGGAGTACTAATGAAGATTTTTATGTTGTATCTTATAACTGTTGACTTCAGGATTGCTTCTTTGTTGGTACCCCCCCAGAACAATTACTATTTTTTTAATGAAGAAGATATATTACTTTTTTTTTTGGTATATCATATGGCATCATTCAAAAAACAGAACTTATACAAATTGATAACTAATTATTTTCCCCCAGAAACTAAGATTATTCAAACACTGTGATCCATTTATCTTGAGGATGAAGTTATATTGTTTCAGGAAACTTTATCCATTAACTAAATAAATTTGGAAACTAAGAGTAGTATCTGTAAAAGTAAGAATTGTCTCCTAAATTAGTAAATTCATAAAAATAAAACCCAACTTAAATCATCTACTTGAAATATAATTTGCATATAGCAGTAACTTGGAATTGATTCCTGATTTTTCCTTCTTGCTTTGGGGAAATTCTTTTTCTTTTTTCTTTTGTTTTTGGCAGTATTAATTAGGGTTTGAACCCAGGACTTGGAATGTATTAAGCAAGCATTCTACCAGTGAGCTATACCACCATCTTATGGGATTTTTTTTTTTTTTTTTTTTGAGAGAGAGAGAGAGAGAGAGAGAGAATTTTAATATTTATTTTTTTAGTTTTCAGCAGACACAACATCCTTGTTTGTATGTGGTGCTGAGGATCGAACCCGGGCCGCACACATGCCAGGAGAGCGCGCTACCGCTTGAGCCACATCCCCAGCCCATCTTATGGAATTTTTGAAACACAAATCTAGGTATATATGGCTGCAAAACAGTATAGCTCCAGAGTTGAGCTGCCTGTTTTCATTTGAAAGCTGGCCCTCTTTTGTGTGTGTGTGTGTGTGTGTGTGTGTGTGTGTGTGTGTGTGTGTGTTTTGCTCCTGATTTCATCTAAAGAAGCTTCCTAGGCTACTAATTCATACCTGCACACACACACATTTTAACAAGGACGCTGTGCCCCTCAAGATTAGGTTTCCTACAATATCAGAAACAGTCACTTAAATATTTGGGGGCAGATTGAACCTCACCAGGGAGAGGAAGGCAATAGAAATGATATTAGGAAATCAAGAAAATAATTGAAACTGGAGAAGTCTAGTCCATTAATCTGGAGATTCCTTGTATAACCAGTGAGCTTTGATATCCAATTTAATGAAAGGATGCTTATTTCACTTTCCAGAGCAGAAAAATTAATTGGTAGCTATAATTTAAGTTTGGTCTCCTTTCTAATTGAAAGAATGTCTAAAGGGAAGGGAAAAAACATTTTCATTCTACTCATTTTCATTTTTTAATTTTTTTAAGAAAAGTTTTATTACAAGTATTGACATTTTCATATTTGAATTGGAATATTTAATTTGTTATACATTATCTCTAAGTAGGGTAAAAAACATTAAAGACAGCAAATAGTTTAATGTTGAACTTGCAGTCAGTTCTCTGGGCTTGCAGATGTGAGGATTAAATTCATCCAGGAAGAATATGGCATATGATAGCATTTCAGAAAATACACTTTAAGACAGATAATATGGTAATAATATAGTTTATGGTTTCCCTATGGCTTGAAACTAAACTTATTAGTGACTTTTCATAACCTACTATGCTATAAATTTGTATATGTATATATTTTTTAGTATAAATATTATTTGTGTGAAAATATGTTTTATGTAAAATATTTTTCTTTTATAAAAAATATATTTTATATTAAAATATATTTTTAAGAATTTCATTGGCAGCTGGTCAAGCCCTGGTACTGTATTAAGTGATTGATGCATATACCTGAGGCAGGTTTCTTTTTTACCTATTTTGCCTCAGATCTCTGCTCTATCTCATTAAAAAAAAAAAATATATATATATATATATACACATATGTATATATGTTTATATGTATATAAACATGTATACGTATATAAACATATATATATGTATACGGGTATACATATGTATATAAATTTTGCAAACTACAAAAATTACATGCTAGTGAACACATAAATATTTTTAAAATATTTTCATAGATACTGTTCTTTTCATTGATTTACTGGATAATTCTAAAATCAAGACAAAATTTCTCAAAGTATTCTCACAAAAGTGCTATCAGAATAAAGAGGCAGGTCCATAGAAACATGGTCTATTTAAAACATGGTCTATTTAACTTAGAGAAGACCCACCTAGTTCTTCCTCTGCTGAAGAGGCACTGACAGCACAGGAAAGCCTCTGTCTTTTTTTTTTTTTTTGACTGTTTTTTTTTTTTTCCCTAGGTATGAGGATAAGTGATCTGGAATAGTACATCTGTTAGAGGTGATAGCTTGGCTCAGTTTGTATTCACAAGTGCATTGTAAGAAGAGCCTGTGTAGTTGGTTTGATGAGACCCTAAATTGGGAAAGTTAGTTGATCATTTTCTAAAGAAAACCAATAGGCTTTTACACATCTTATGCATGTGGATGCTCATGGAACACTGAGATTTGTCTTGGTGGCTCTAAGAAAAGGTCTTTTCCACACAAGTGAAATGACCTCCCTGATAGATAATGAATTGCTTAACAGGAGTTCCAACTATTTTGTGTAGCAAAGGTGGATCACTCATTTGATCAAAATGAGGCTTTTAAAATTCAAACTACATTTTAGTTAATGGTGTTTTTGCTTATAATTTAATTATAGTTAATGATGTTTTATTTAATGAGTTGGATCTCATGAAATGTTCAGGTAAATATTCTCTAAGTTCACATACTGTCAGCCCAGCCTCTGCATACACAAAAGATATACTTGGTGGAGTGCCTGATTTACAGTAGGTGTGTAAAAAAGGATGTTAAGAGAATGAATGAGTATGTAAGTGGCATATTTGAGAGACAAAGTATAGTTGTTAAGAGCATGGACTTCAAATTAAAATTTCAATATTTTGAAATTCAGAATTTAAATTACTGCTTCATCAACTTTTGTATATATGATTTGGGGCAAGTTACCTACTCTCTGTGGTTGAGGGCCATTGTCTTCAAAAGGGAGATAAGAGGACTTATCTCATAGGTTTGTAATGAAGGTTTATAATATTCCACCTGGTACATAGTTAGGACTCAGTAAGTTATAATTGTTATTATTAATAATATATGAATGAATACATAGAATATTTTGGGGGTTTGAAATGAATATTCTTTTAAAATCACAAATTTTGAAGTAAATGGTTGCAGTTGTTAAAATACTAACACTTATGTAATGTTTTACAGTTGGCAAAACTTTTTACATAATTTTTAAAAATTTGGTTTACTATTTTATTCAAGTGTTATGAGATGGGCAGGAGACAGAATTGTAGAGATGATAAAAGTTCTTTTCAGCAGGGTGTGGTGGCACACACCTGTAGTCCCAGCGGCTCAGGAGGCTGAGGCAGGAGGATCATGAGTTCAAAGCCAGCCTCAACAATTTAGCAAGGTCCTAAGTAATTCAGTGAGACCCTATGTCTAAATAAAATACAAAAAAATGGCTGGGAATGTGGCTCAGTGGTTGAACACCCCTTGATTCACTCCCTAGTACAAAAAAAGTTATTTTCAATAAAATATGAGAATCAATTATCAGTGACATGGGAGTTATGTGAGGTTCAGAGACCTCTATCCTGTGTAGCCCATCGAGGTCAGTCCTATAGCTGGTGCTTTAAAGCCTCATCATTTTCCTTTGCCTAGCATGTAGGGTTGTATCTCTACTCTGGTTAAGATACTAAGACTCAGTGATAAGTTTTAATTGTTTTAAATATACAGACAATCCAAAATTGAGCCTGATGAACTAACCCAAGCCCTTTTATTTTCTCAGTCTAAAGAGTATCTTACAAACGTTCTGCCAGCTGTATCTGGAGTCCTCACTCAGTATCAGAACACCAAGATGCTCCGAGACTCAAAATCTAAGCCCTATCTGTGCACACTGTGTTTTGGCTTCACCAAACTTATAGTTCTGATGGGCTCTATTCAGGGGACGTTTCTGAACATTTTGGGGATCCCTTAGTTATTCTCAGATTGGGTGATTACAAAGTAATCTTTGAATCCCGATTAAGAGAATTTTATTTAAATTTGTAACATGTTTGGCATACATATTTTTTTGACTCAACCCTCAAAATTATCTAAATTGATATTGTGTGTTGAAAGCTTTGAGAGTCAGATGAGATGACAATCAATCATTTCAGAGAAGTCAAAGTATTTAATCCTAAAAGATATGTTTACTTTTGTCCAATATTTTACATTTTAGTATGAATTTTCTGCTCTAAGAACACCTATTAAAACATTCTTTTATATATGCAGACTGTATTTTCCCAATAGATAATAAACACCCCAAGGGCAGAATTGGTATTTTATAATTGTTTCATCTTACAAAATAGAGAACACGCTTAATGTATCATACATACCCACAATTCGATAAATACATGTCAAATTGCCCATCCATAACTCAAAGTTTTGTGCCTTTAATAATCCCAAATGCCTCTAAGATTTGTGGTGGCTGAGAACATTCAGATAACTAAATTGCCCACTTTTATTCTTTTAGATAGATGGCATCAATTTCTACTGCCTCACCAAAAAATTATGTAGGCCAGGGATAGAACTTTCCTTATAAATTTTACAACCAGCTCCTGAGAGGCCAGTGAAAGATCATTACCTTCCCAACACTGTTGATCTTCTCTGTGGCTTTTGTAGTGATTCAAAAATGTGACAGTAGACATCCCATGGACAAATTTAATAGAATTAAAGAAATATGGACCTACATATTTAAATGTATTCACTAATACACACACACACACACACACACACACACACACACACACAAACACTGCATAAAATATCCATGTCCTGCACATTCAGGAATGCTATTGTTTTAGGTCTTATAATTTCTTACATGTTTCCCTTCTAAATTTAATAACTAATTTTTTTAGCTATGGAATATTTTAGTTTATAAATAGTTTGGACTCACTACCTAATTGTATCTTTGAAAACAATGAAACAACTTCAAAATAATTTTCCTACAGTATCTTTGAGGCTTCCAACTTTTTCCATACATTTATAACTATCTTATTTTACCCAGGGGCCAAGTTGGCATTCTAGGAATTTTTCTAGTTAATTTCTGTATATCGGCTTCTTAAACAGGTGACATGGTTCTGATAATTCATCTCTATGCACCTGTAAATTTTTGATTCCAAATATTTAAAAGCAAAAGTCATTATTGGAATGAAGGAAATGTGCTGCATGTTTTGGAACAAGACATGAGATTCGTTTTCAATCAAATCCTTTATACCATTTTAATTCTTTAAGTATTCACCATCTGAAGAACATTTTGGTGTCTTCAAGGTGAGAATTTTTTATTAAATAACTAAAATAAAATTGCTGAGCAAAGCATACCCAAATCTTGTATTTAAAGTTAGATTTAATTTCAAAATGCTTTTAAGGACCCCTTTTACTTATTCCCTTGGTGGTCTTTCAAAAGCCAGGTGTCTGGGATTGTCTCCAGCCCAGTCTAAAAGCACCCCAGGCTTTGGATTAATACATGAGAGCAGCCTTTTATTTAGCAAGGCCTATTTACATAATGCCCATTAATTTAAACTCACTTGGAATGTATGACCAAGATGAACCCAAACCTGAGTAGGTCAGCAGTGCATGCTCTTGTTTTTTCATTGAATTAGTTTAAAAATATCCTTCAGATGCAATGAAGGAAAAAAAGTACTCTAGAAGCAATTCTTAATTCAACTGCTGTATCTTTCAAGGCAATTTAGGATCAACCAGTATATTCTTTATAGCAATATACAATTAGTCAGAAATTTTTAAAAAATGAATACTCTCTTACTAACCATTTCAGTATTTTTAAATATCATTTGATAATTTATATAACCTAACAACAAAACATGAAAACTCAAAGTAATCTCTGCTCTGAAACTGTCATTTCCCTCTCACAGAATATGTTGTTTACTTAATCCTTTGGTTTAATTTTCAAGTTCTAAAAGCATCTTTGAATGGGTGTGTGAAACTGTGGAGTTTTTTAGTGTGTTTTCTAAATATTGTTTATTTTTAATATAAGAAATTTAATAATATGGGATAAGAGGCTGCTTTAATTTTAGAATTTTACATGAATTTTGAATATGTTTGTGGTTTTTTCCAAAAACCCTGTAACTTTTGTCTTGTTTTTCAGACCTCACATTCAAATCCACTTTTGTGTTCTATCCCCAGAGGTTAGATAATATGTACTCTGTATTAGGAGCAGGAAATCACTTTGCTAAATTACAGCTTGTTTTAAGTATTTACTTAAGTATTTGTGGGACCAAAATCCTTAATAGTTGCAGTTGAACGCACACTAGAAATTTAAATTAAACCTAACATCAATGTTAAAAAAATTTTTTGAAGGATTTTTCTCTTTGAATAATGTGAACTTTGATCTAGGAATATGCTGCTTTGCAAAGTTCATTTTCATTTGTAACATTTCAATGCTTGTTATTCCTTGGTCTTTACCAAATGAATGGAGCTTGAAGATGTTGATATTTAGTTACATATTTATGGAGGGTGATAATCTCACCCATCTGTCTTCATTATTTGCCTCTGTATTTTCCCCTACCAGTAGTTAATGTAATGTTTACCTGCTGTGTATACTTCAGTTATCTTTTATTAAATCCTACTTCGACAACTTTGTTTAACAAAGTTTAGCAAATTGATGCAGTGATTAGATCTTACCATCTTCTTTTATAGTATGTCCTGATGCTATATAACAGAGCACTTCTATAGTTATTTAAGTTGAATAAGTTTCAGAAAGTCAGTCTATCCAAATGGATGACCAGACCCTTCTATTTCAGTATCAGTCAATATGCATGTCAAATAAAACATGTATTGTCCTTCTTGATAATATTTTCTCCAGAAGTATTTTTAGTAGGAACTGCATTTGTTAAATAATAATACAATTTGCTTTCATTTTAATAAAATCTCATTCTTCTTCCTCTGAAAAGTCAATTCATTAATTTTTGTTTTATTTTACTTTCTACCAATCACCTAACTTCAGAAGATATCTTGATGAGTTTTTAAAACAGATTTTAGTAGGTATAACCTGGTTTTCTATCTATGTGGACACATGGGGCTGCTTTGTAGTATTAAATAAATCAAAACCCAGCAACCAGATAAACCAACTAGCTCTAAGACTTTGAAAAGATGAAACAACTTTCTTAGGAATCGCAGTCAAGTGTTCTGTATACATAAGCAAATCAGGACTGCTTCATTCCTTCCTTTACTATTCCCCTTGAACCTAACAATAAGCAATAATAGAAAACCAAAGTCCTGCTATGAGTCGCTAAACTAACACCCTTAAAAGATATTTGACTGTCTGGATATGAATGAGAACATTCCCCAAATCTTCTGCTGAAAGATGGGGCCCTCCCATGGGACTCTTAAATTGATTTCCTCTTTTTTTTTTTTTTTTTTTCTCTGTGGGAGCCACTGGGCTCAGCTTCTTAACAAAACCAGTATTAGTGAGGAGATCTAAACCAAACTTCTAATATGCTCAGTATTTGACCACCTTTTTATAAAGTCAATCAAACCTGTTAAGAAAAATTTAAGGTAGTGGAATGTTAATATTGTAGAGTGAAATATTGTAACCCAATATAAAATCCCAACAATTTTACCTTATGGTAGGCATTTACTTAAAAAAAAAAAAAAGGTTAGCTTATTTTTAGTCAAGTTAGTCTTTCTGGTTAAGGTTTATTCATTTTTGTTCTTGTTTTGTAAATCACTTTTGTAAATTCAAGACCAGTGTTTTCAATATGTGTATTATATTAAATCAAATTATTTATTGTGAGCATAGCTTTATTTTCATATCACATTTGGTAAGTGTAAATTATAATGCATAATCAATCACCAGTAATATTTCATGAGGAAAAAAAAATCAGCTCTAAAGTTTCACTAATTCTGGCTGTTTTTTTTTTTTTTAATTTGGTTGAGAGAGAGAGAGAGAGAGAGAGAGAGAGAGAGTGTGTGTGTGTGTGTGTATGTGTGTGTGTGTGTGTGTGTGTGTTTGACTATAATAGATAGCAAGTCCTTTGGCTACTAGGCAGAAATCTATGAGCATGTGCCCATATGCTCAGGATGTAAACAGTTTTCTGACTGGTTTAAAGAAATCCTAACATACATTTACAAAGTTTACTTTCTCCTTTTGGGGAATAAATATTAATGGAAAATACTGCATAGCAGTACCCTCCTAAGTTAAAAAGGATAAGAAAGTTTCAGACTTCTGACAAAGGACAGTTTGGGGTATGAGAAAATCATGCTATAGAGCAACCCTTTCCTTTAAGAATCTCTTCTTTTATTCTGTAATGTCTAAACTATACCAATGGAACTTCATTCCTATTTTGAGTAAATGAGCTACTCCATATTAAAATGTTAATACATCTCCTGTTCACTTACTTTTAAGCTTGAATTTTTAACCACCAAATTTTGTTCTGTTTGAAAAGAAGAATGAGTTCAGGGTGAGTAAGTACAGAAAATACGAAGGCATGGATTTCTCGGTATCAGAACAAAGTTCAGGAGGGTCAAACAAGGGTGCTGAAAAGGACAAATGGATGGTCACCAAAAATAAGACTAGAAAAATTTGTTGGTAGGAAGGCCTTAGAATGGTTCAGATACAGGAACAGTGTATTTCTATACTGGCAGAATGATTTATCAGATTGCCTGCATTTTTTGGTGATCTAGTTTTTGCAAGCAATAACAGTACGAGCTGGCCTATAAACTGTGACTTTGAGCCTAGGCCTTCTGTATTCTCAGCTCAACTCCACTTTTTATATATATTCTTAGGTAACTTCATGAGCCTCAGTCTCCACCTCAGTACATTCCCTCTAGGATTATTGGGAGGATGAAGTAAGACTATATGTGTGAAGACATTTAGTTATTTTGTATATATCTGATTTTTATAATCACCCAGATGTCTCAAGTAAGCATGTAACATATTTTTAACACAACATCCAATAACGTTATTAAGATTAGCTAAGGAAAACCCAGGACAAACACTTTTCACCCTTGCATGCATCTTCCTTTATTGAATAATCATTCTAATTAGAAAAAAAGACTGAACTCATAAGGAAATCAAAAAAATGTGACCCAGAATGGAATAACTTAAGGCTACATGTATTGTGATTCATTATGCCAAAATATTAGATTTTATATTATCTTAATGGACAAACTAGCAGTTTGGTTTCAGCTATCTGGGGTTTCTAAATAGAAGGTTAGTATATTCAGTTAACCTCATTTGACTTTTTAGCAGTTCTTTATTCCCAAGAAAACCAGGACTCATTGCAAAGACAGCCTTCTATATTCTGTAATTTTACTAATCATAATTCATGTAAATAAATTCTCAATAAATTTCATCTGTGAAATTACCTTTATTAACATTTTGAGGGATTGAATATCTTGTTTAAAACTGAAACAAAGAAATCAGTAGTATGTTCAGATTTTTTTAAATGACATATTTTACTTAAACCCACTAGAAGCAATTTACCTCATGATTTGTGATTTATTGTTTTCTTTAAAACATTTTTGCTCCACGAGACAGAAAAAGAGATGATAGTGGTCACAGAGGAAATGTCAAAGAAATGTGGAATTTGAATTAAACATTCACTTGGTTAATTTTTGTGGTACATAGAAAAATAAAATATGTATACAGAATATGTTTATAAGACTGAATTTTTATTCTGACTAGGAGAAATAGGTGAGAATAATTAAATGGTATTAACAAGGAAAAGGTATGAACGTGTAGAAAATTAAGGGTGAATTTGGACAAGATTAGAATTGCATTTTAGAAGAAATCAGAATCTCCTGGGAAATATTGAAGGCTACCTTAATCAGCATAAAACGTTCCTGGAAGATGTTGCACTGTTTTCAACCAATTATTTGAAGCATTTCATGCTTTCCTGCTCAAAAAGGATGGAGATAGAGGTCCTTGTCCATGCTTCTTGCTTGAGGAAAAGACCTTGATGATGGTTCATTAATATTCAGTTGTGGAACCAACGACTGCTTGGGTAGAAATCATTTCTACTCCCATGAACTCAAGGGAAGTCTCCAAGAATGATAAGAAGTGGATTGGGGATGGATAATTTCCTTCTTTTCTCGTTATTTCTGCTGAAGTTTAACATATTGAGAGACTAGATAATATATGTCCATTTTTTATCAGGACAGTTTTACCCTGTCCTGAACCATGTGCATATTTACAGAACTGTCCCAAGTAGAAGCATGATGAGATTGTAGGAATTATTCCTGAAAAACCAGTAAACCTTATCTAGATCATATTATATGAATATCACAAACATTTATTTTACATATTTTTATTCAAATGTTATAATTTCTTGGTATTTTGTGTTTTAAGCTGTTTCAGGAAATAAATAGCAAGCATATGAATATCTTCAGATGTCTTATGTTTAGTAAGTTTAAAAATATATTCCCTCTATCAAAACTACAAATGGCATTTGCTACATTTATATTAAAAAAAAACCCCAATAGTTGTATTTTCATCTTGATACAGGAAGTGGTAGTTCTGTTTTATTAGTCCAAAATAAATGTTTCATGTATTTTGTGAATTGCTTGACCGGCAGTTTGATTCCTCAACTTCAAGAAATTCAATATTAAAAGAACTGGTTTGAAATTACAGCAAGAGTGCTCTAGGTTAGACAAGCAGAATATTTTTGTACAATAAAGATTTTTTAAGCAGCCTGTACTAGAAGGTTATTACAAGTTCATTCCCAGTAGATCTGTAGGTTTCTAAGACTGAAATTTCTGGGATAGAAGTTAATCAAATCCTTTTATTGAGTATGCAAATCACTTTACTGGGCCTCTGGGGAGTTACTTAGTTTGTTTCTTTCTTTAAAGAGTTTACAGTTTGATGTAGAAGCAAGATAAAATCATATAGAAGCACCAAAAATCTCTAAAAATTGCCACTGCATCCCAGACATAAGCACTTAATAAAAAATATTTGATAATGCTGAAAATATAATTACAACTATAAAGGGATTCATGGTTGAGTGTTATCTTTTTTTTTTAGAAAAGAAATGGGCTTTTTTATCACTAATGCAAATTTTCAGTGTATAAAAAATTAAAGTGAATTGTGAAATTTAATCAAAACTTTTCAAAATAAACATAGCCAATTTTCATTATTTTTCATATATAACCCTGATTTTTTTTTTGAGAATAAATAATATGCCCTTGGATAGAAAGATTAATCTCTTTACTTTTTTGAGCTAAAATTATTTTGTTATAATCATTGGAAAAACACTTTATTCAGATTTTTGGAGGACAGAAGCTGTCAAAGGAAGGATTGCAAATATTGCTTGGGATATCTTCCATCAGACTTAAAATCATCTCATTTCCTCTCTTTTATCTAACTAGTCATCTAAGCATTATAACATGTTTTCTCAGTTCCATTAACTTCAGTGCCATCTTTGGCTTCTGATCAGCAATTGAACAAAGTTTCAAGTTGATGGCACCATAACATAAACAGAGCGTTCTTTTCAAACACTTATTGCTGAACAGAAACTGTTTTACATATTCTTTACAGTGATCTGTTATTTAGACTATATTGGGAATCTGATCAAAGGTAGTGTGAGTCACGCTGGATCTTTGGCTTTTCTGAATTTAAGGTCAGTATTTGAGTGAACAACTCAAAAAAGAGGGGGGGGGAAAGCAACTTTCATGCTTACCTAGACAACAAAGACCTTTTAGCCATTGCTGTCTTGTTAGTCTTTTCTGAGTAGTCTCACCAGACAGAGAGCTCGTCAGTTGTAATTCCATCATTACTCTTTCTAACAGCCCCTTAAGCCTTGAGCTCTTCAAAGCAGCAGAGTAGCACAGAGCACTGTATGCATTTGGTCCCACCACTCAGAGCTAGAAGCTGAAACAAAATGATGCCAACTGACTTTAAGGCAATTTCCTTCCCTCTGTGGAAATTTCTGCTTCTCATATTGAATCGATTCACTGAGTGAAACTTGACCTCTTGTTATAGTGCATACACTTTGCAATGTGCTCAAGTAATTCAAAATGAAATACCAGTTTTGTATAGAAAATACAAAACCCTGACTATAGTATGTTCAGCTTATTTTGAAAATCAAAATGCCTTTAAAATCTGTTTTACTATTAAGGGAGCTGCACTTACCAATACATTAGATTTTCCTGTTCATTGTAAGATAATTAAAGTAATGGATTCTAGCCTGAACTATAATTCTAAGCATATAGTTAGGCTTCCCTTATATATATGGAAGCTAAAATTATGCAATTAATTAAAAGCAAAGAAAAACTGTTAAATGATGTTTTTGACCTAAAGTATTAAAATGATGGTTTCATATCTTTAATTTCCTGCATGTGTTTGCACACCCGTGTGTGAGTGTGTGTGTGTGTGTGTGTGTGTGTGTGTGTGTGTGTGTAGGCAGTCCACTGGGGATGAAACATATTCATATTAACTTCCTGTCAATATTTGTCAGAAGGTAAGAAAAGTTAGCAGATTACGAGAGCAAGAGATATGAATATTTGGATGAAATTGGTATTTAATCACTTTAAAATGTATATACATTATTTACATTATTCTTTTTATAAAATTTGCCTGTTTAAAACAATAGCTTTCTAATATGTATTGATTAATGCTGAATTGAATTCATACTGAAAGAAAATGTGTTTATGTTAATGATAGAACATTATTTGCTTGTTGTTAGTAATGGAAGATTACTTCACCGAAACACCTTAAATTAATTAATTAATTATTTATTTTTTAAAGATTTATTATTTAATAGGAAATAATGATAAACCATATCTATAGGCACAGAAGGAATAGATTCCGACACAGGCAGTTTACTGAGTTCTTGATCAATAACTGATCACTGCATTTGTCTTAATTGAACACCAATTTATATCAGTAAGATGGTTTTTTAAAAAATTTGTTTATATGAGTTTAGATACCTTGGATAAGAAATACACTAATGTATCTAATAAGTGTTTTATATATATATATATATACACATACATACATATATACACATATATATATACACACACATACACACACACACACATATTTATATGTGATTTTACCCTGTTGAGTAATTTGTGTTAGACATCTCATTCCTCCAGATTTTTAAAAACTCAGGCAGTTGGTATGAGGGTGGAGGTAGGAGGTATTGGCAGAGATAGCACTGCTTCTTCAGATCTTTAATAAATGTAATTAGTTACATTTTATGCCTTGCCTTTTTTTAATAGTGAAGCAATTGTAGTGCAAAAAAGAGCAGTTGTTTGACTATATTATTTAATCAAACAGACTTTCCTCTCTTCATCTTTAAAAAGAAAAGCAGTTATTCAAACCATAAAAAGAAAAACAAGATTAAAAATAATGGTCTGTAAACTTTGCAAGTACATAAGGAAACCTCATTAATTCTGAATATCTAAAGTATAAACAAAATCTAAAATAAATATGAGAAAATACAAGAACAGAAATCTTTTGAAGAAAAAGCACATCCAAATTCATTCCAGTTCTTTTTTTAAAGAAACATATTTAGTAAATAATTCTAAATGAAACCATGAATATTATCAGAACACATGTAGTAAGTTTATTAGTAGTGGATGCTTCCCTGTGTGACTGAGTGCTATTGACATCTGAAGATGGTTAACACTCCTCCACCTACAAACACTCTTCCTCTTTTGAAGAGAAGGAGATTTAAATTTTGCAGGAGATATTTGCTAACTCTCCTCAAATGAGAAATTATACCCTAATGGAAAACTACCCTCTTTAGAAATGTTTCTCCTCCTTCCGACCCTTTTATTTATTTATTTTTGAAGAGTAGAGCTCAGAAATGGGCTCGCTCGTTTTGTGAAGGCACCGCTCTGATAGCAGCGGCCATAAAAGGAAAGAATTCTTTGGTTGAACAGAAATTAATTAGGAAAAAATGAGGAAGGAAAGAAAAGCTTTTAAGTCAGTGGCTAAAAAAACCTTCTAACAGCTGTAATATGAGAGAACATACTAACACATTTTTTAATATAATTATATGAAAAAGACATTTTTATATTTCCCTCTTCTAGCATAAAAAGAGTTTTTTGTCAAGCTGTAACAATTTATTCCTTATGGAAACTGCTGTATTATTGTCTGATGGCCATTTTAGATCCATAAAACGAAATGGATTAAAGAAAATTAAACAGTATTTTTAAGTGTCTACAGCTTGTGGCATGTTAACAACAATCTATGTGAAACAGCACTGAAAATTAAGCATAGGTTTCCAGGACTTTTTTTTTTTTTTGTACTGTTATACCATACTTAAATGTTTAACTCTGAAAATTTGCTTTAAAATAGAATTTTGAAGATCTCAATAATTTGAGGGAGGCAAAAGGAAGTATAACCAAATGTGAGCACATATCGTATGCTATCTACTATGAACTGTGTATATATGTGCATGTGTATGTGTAGATGCATACATATTATATATGAAATTCTGCTTCATGTTATAAATACTATAAAACTTGGATTTTACTTTGATTTAAGTACCAAAAGTAGTACTTCTGAGAGTCAGGAAAATTACATTCTTACTCAGAATTGTCACTAATTGTGCAATCTTAGCTAACTCAGTTAAGCTCCCTGGGCCTTGGTTTCCCTAACTGTAGATGAGAAGATTGGGTAACTTTTCTGAAGTCTCAGAATTTCTCAATACTCTTATTAGCATCCAAGTTGTCCTCTGGAAGTATTAAACACCCAGAAAGGACTCCATATTTCTCAGGACATTTAATTACCTAATAAATTTTTGTGTGCATCCACCAAAGGTGTCTAACCTGCTGGAAATGGGTCTTATTTGCATGTTGCAAAGAGTGATTCGAAGTGAATATTTTAAAGTGGGTTGAGTATGACTCATGAGCTGGTCTTTTATTTTGCATATTATTAATGAATTAATAGAAATAAAATGATAAGAAATAAAGGATAATGATTTGACAGTATCAGATGGTCAAAGTGTTAAAATACAAAGTAATAATCAAGAATGAAGCATGATAGGGTACATCATAAGTCCTTCAGTCATTCAAGTCTTCTCCAAGGCCTCTGCCCCTGCTGAGTACTGATGTGCAATAACTCCTTGCTACTTAACTCTCTTCACTTTGCTTGCCACCTATATATATGCCACATTGATCATTAATTGCTTATAATTCAACAAGTTTTACAAAACTGTATACCATAATTAAGAGAGGATTGTGTCACTTATATAGTAAAATATATTTAAGTGAAAATTGTAAAACTGAAAGAAAATAGGTTATTGAAGGTCTTCTAAATTTAAAAATCAAAATGATAATTTAATAACAATTCTGTCATGTGTGTTTTATACTCCCCCAAATTTATTATGAGATAGTGTTGCTCATCTTGTTTTTCATTTGATAGAGTGCAGCAGGTGACTTTGATGTGTGATTCTTGGTGGCCTTCCTTCTTGTGCTACAAGTCTATGTAACACTAGCTTGGTGAGACTTTTCTGGATTAAGTACGTATGATTGCTCAAATGTCACCAGTACATCAATACTTTACACTTTTCATCTCACACCCCCCCCCAAAAAAAATTCTATGTTGCTAGACTTCATTAGGAATGGGAGATTTCCAAGTCTGCATAGACACCTATGAAATCATAGCACAGCCAAAAACATCTGAGTCTGTAGTTCTTTTTTTTTTTTTTTAAATATGCACATAAGAAAGTCAAGAGTTGTGGGAAAGGACCCACTGGGAGACCAGACGCAGAAGCTGTACAGCAAGCGGCCTTGAGATGAGAAGAATGATTTTGTGTGTGGCACAACGTCCTAGCCTCATTTCTGAGACTTCCCTAGGCCTGTGTCTGGGTGAGCATGGTTTCAATTCACCCCCACACATCTTAAAAGTTGGTGGTCTGGAAGACTTCCAAAAGGGTGTGGACTATAGTGTTTGAAGAAGCACAATTAGTCATGCTCATAAATCACTAACCGTGTGTGTGTGTGTGTGTGTGTGTGTGTGTGTGTGGCCAGCCTGCAGGAGTGTGCTCCATGGCCTCCTTCTGGCTGGAGTGTCATTGCTATGAATTGAGTGGTGTTAAAGTCCTCTCTATTCAGAATTATCTCACCTACTTAGAGCCACATTTATGAGTGAAAAAGGCAGGCGTCTGTACGTTCACAAGTACTTAGGGTGTTTTTTGTTGTTGTTTCGTTTTTAAGATTTTAATTCTTTTAGAAAACTTTTTGTGGCTTCCTTTAAAAATGTCACTGAAAATGACTAATGAGTTGGGAAGATAACAAATGTTGTATTTTGAGTTTTGCATTATTTTTTTCTCATTTTAATGTGCATAGAAACATTTATGAATTTGAGTTTAGTTGCAAATTTCAGAAAAAACACCATTTCCTCATTTTGGTCCTGAATTTTTTGTCCCTAAACATTAAATTCTAGAAGACTAGAAAGAACTCAACAAATGCTTTTTAAATTATTTTTTTTCTGAAGGTATATATTTTTGGAAAGCTTTCTGATATGGCTCTCAGCATATCAGAAACTCAGATAACTATGAAAAAGAGTGTCAAAAAATCAGCACACAAGCATTTGAAACAAATATGCACTGTTCTTTATGTGCAGCTTCCCTCTGAAACCTTGATCTAACACCTTGACACAAGTAGAATTTCTGGCCCCTCATTCAATGGGGTTATAATTGGACATCCTCTAAATACTTCATGTGGTTCGTAATAGCATAGAGCTGCAACAAGGTCTAAGGGCAATTGAAGCCAATAATCCATTTATAACTATACTCTGATGACAATTAAGAGGCCAGTGGATATTTGAGAACTAAATTTACCTGAAGGGGTCAAGTTTAAATGTCAGGATTGTTTCCAGGTACCCATATCTTTTTCCTCTCATGTGCTGTGTCTTACTAAATACAGTTTTTCATTGAAAAACAAATTAAGGTGATTTATCATGGATGAAATAACCCTGGCGTAAATCATAGTTTGCTCATACAAACACATTGAAAATTGGGCCATTGAAGGATCCCAAATTTTCATGTTCTATTGAAGAAAAACATTATAATGTCTCTTAAACTTCAAAATCATACTTTATTTGACTTGCCTGGCATTGGCATAGGTCCAAAGGAAATATAAAATTACTTACCTGTTTCTTGAGTCCCGCTCTATGCTGGGCTGAGTTCTAAAATCCACAGATACCCTACTCCACCCTTTCAGCCCTGGGTTGCACAAATGAAGTTGATTTTTATTCAGAGCACTGGCAGAAGGATTTTAGAAATAAAATGTGTGGCTTTAAATTATTTTATGAAAAATTTCATTTTGAGATTAGAGTTTCATTGAACTTGAGTGATAAGGAAGATTTCAGCTTTACTGAAATTTCATTTGTATAATAAAAGCTTGAAATTTTTGGTATTCATTTGCATAAAGATTGGGTCCAAATTTTTCAAGGTAGCATTCAAAACCTTCTTTAATAAGAATCCATTCTTAATTCTTTTCTACCACCAACATATTCCTTGAGCTCCTCTGAGATTCTCCTTGACCCCTGGAAACTGTGCACTTCCTACTCCTTTACCTTTTCTCAAGCTCTTTCCTCTATGTAGAATGTTCCTTTTTGCCATTTCCAGTCAAGTGTACATCCATGATTACTAGATAATCTCAGATGCAGCTTCCTCAAAAATGTCAGGACAGATCATCCATGCCATTGTAATTCTTCTTCCCTCTCCTTACCAAGCACCTGTTACATCTCGGTGGCTGAACTGGATGCAGTTAGTTTTATCTGGAATCATTGTTTATACTTTTAAGATCATTAGAACCTTGATATTAAGACCAGTGCCAGCTAGATTATCTTTATATCACATGTGTCAATAGATGCTTCACACTTTCTGTTGAAATGGATGAGAATTCCTAGCCTCCCGTGCTGAGTTTTATCCCCTGAATATTCTTACCATGTGCCAGGAACTCTGTGATAAGCCATAATCCAAAGCCCTTTTTAAATTGGTGCCTCATTTCAATATTTCAGTCAGAATAATTGTGTTGTTTGAGCTAAATTATGGCCGCATTTTAGATTGGAAACTATATCTAATCTAGGTTTGCATCCCTGATTGGTTGTGGTTTCAATTTTATGATTGTGAGTAGCAGTGCATCATTCTGGTATTTATTACATAATTATTGTTTTAGGGCGAGATTCAGCAAACATAGGTCAAATCAGGCCCACCACCTGTTTTGTATGGCTTGTGTGCTAAGAATGACTTTACAATTTTAAATAGATGGAAATCACAAGACTAGTATTTCCCAGCATGGGAAATACTATTTGAAATACTATATGAAATTTAAGTTCCTGTCCATAGTTTTATTGAAATACTATCACACCTATTTGTTTGCATCTTGACCTTGGCTGCTTTTGTGCCTGTATGCCAGAGACCAATAGTTGTGACAGGGCCTGTGTGGCCTACAAAGCGTAATAACTCTCAGCATCTTTACGTCAAGTTTTTGAACCCTGTTTTGGAGTGCCTAAAAAATATTTATTAGATTGTAAACCCTTTGAAGACAAGGGACATCTTTGTCTCCCACTGCCCTTTCAAATTTACGGCTCTTGTGTACACGTCTAACTATTTATTGATGGGTTGGCTGATCTGTTGGTTTGCTGGAAGTCAGTTTTCAGCACTGTGGAATATCTGACAGGGCTATTTACTGCAGTTAAGTCTGTCCCTGTTATTACTAACTAGCACGCAGCAGAAGTCAGCAGAGAATCAAACAATTTTGACCTGCAACATGTTGATTATTATTTAGATACTTTGGCTAGTTTTCTGACATGTCATTCTTTCATGTTATACAGAAAACACTAATTCTCACTTTGCAATGTGATTTCCATTTATTCCCAAGGGTGTTTATGCATTAGTTTTTGATTAATGGAATGTTTTCTCCTTTCCCAAGATAAGTGTGGGGGATGCGGCATATCTAAATTGCATCTGGTGATTGTATAAGGGCTGAACAACTGCTTTGTGAGTTAAGCACAGTTAAGTCCATGGATTTGAGTAAAAAATAAGTAAATAAATCGAAAGGCACTGGATCTTTCTTCTGTATGCCAGCCACAAAGCTTTTCTAAACTTCTCTCTGGCTAGAAAAATAAAGACTGGAAGAGAATTCCTGTGAAATCTTGCTCTATTTAGGCCCATGTGCTGAACCAGGAATTACTCACCTAATCCTCCTATCATTATCGTGTTCCATTTGCTTGCTGAACTTTAGCAATAGGGTTTCCAGTATTTCTTTCATCATGACATTAAGGTAAGCATTGTACATCCCCATGAGTGTATTATTCAGCATTAAGTATACCATCATGGCTTTGGAATTTAAGGAACCTAGGAAGAGACTGTTTTTGGAAAAGTGTGTTTCATTGATAAACAAGTTCTGAAAAATGAATGGAGAGAATATGTCCGTGGTATACAAATGTGTGTAACATTCATTAAAGTGTTTGTTAAATAATGTATTCAGACTGACTCTTTTTCTTAGCCTCTCCTTTGCCCATTATATGTTCTAGTAAATTAAAGCTCAGAAACCTTTGTCAGAGTTATAATACTCAAACTGACATCTAATTCCCCCAGACAATAGGTACAAGTCTACGAGCCTCCCTAATTCTTTCCAGTCTTTACATTTATTGATTCTTTTGTAGACCTGTTTCATTCAATCTATTACAAACAGCACTGGTTAAAAGTGTGAAGTTTACCACATTTGACCGGAGGCACATTAAAAAAAATAGCATTCTGGCATACATTCCATACATCCCAGGGGTGTAGCTCTTAATCTGAGCAACATTTTCATCTATAATTACTACATTAGATTTGAAGTGCTGGCTTGATTAAAAAGATTGACATGTTTATTTTTTGGCTGACCTATTTGGGTGGATGTGGATTTGATTCATCTATTGTGTGTGACCCTGTGCTACAAATATTTTATTAGTGGAGCAAGAATCGTGTTTTATTTTAGAATCACTATTTTATCATAGATGGGGAAATTCTTTTATCATAGTTACACAAGAAATTGTGTGCGCATGGCTTCTCACTTACCCAGATATTATAACTAGATATATATTTCAGAATGCTTTTTAGAGTTTAGTGTTATTAAGATTGTTATTGAAACATTTATAAATACTGCATCAAATGGCCTCCACAACTTGATGGTCTGCATTAAGCTTTCACGGAATTAACATAATATACTTTTTATTGTGCACCATTCCTCAGGATTATGCCTTTTCTACACATCTGATGTTGTAAAACATACTGTGTAAATAATTGATAATAAACAAACAAATTCTGCTTTTGCCCTGGTGTACTTCACCAGTTTCAAGACTTTGAAGTTTCTTAAATAATTTATGGCACTTATTAGTGCAGGCAAATCAAACGGTATCCTTGATCCGAGCAGCTTTCTGTCCTCGTTGTTTCTGAGCAGAATTGTTAAGCAATCCTTCTGATTGGGACCTAAACGGAATGCTGCTGAAGACCGCGGTGGCGTTGCTGCTGATGTGTACTGATGCATGTGCCAGTCATCGGTATTTACACTAATGGAATTTGGACAATTACTGGAACATATTCTGAAACCAAACTTGGTCTATCTTTTGAGAAAAGGAAAATTGTCTTTTCACCACCATGCTTTTAGTTTACCTATAACTTCTTGCACGATGCCTGTTAAGATGAGGTTTTTGACTCAATGTGTATTCCTTGGCAAAGATACAGGCGTGCTGAAAAACATGAACCAAAATATCAAAAGACAGATTATATGATTTTTTTAAACTCATAAAAGCTTAGGCAATATGCCAGCCAGCCAGACTAAATATTCTGCAATGGTACAATAGTCTTACTTGGATGTGGAGAATGTAGCCATGTGATGGTGAGACATGAAGTTTCAAAAGTTATGAAAGATTTATGACAAACATTTTTTTCTCCTCATGGTCTTCTGTGTTATTTATAATTACACGAATCTTAACCAAAGGTTTCATTGATTTCATAATGAATTCAAATAAAGATTTTAGTTCCTGAGTGACCTTTAAAGGTTAGACTGGTTATGCACTTTTTTTTTTTCCAAAAGTTTTTTGTTGGGATGGAATTTATTTCTTACCATGAATTATAGTTAGGGTCACTTTAGATTGTAATTTTAACTGCAAGGCAAATGAAATAAAATAATTTACTGACAGACTCTCCCCCAACCCCCTAACACTGTTGGGAGTATAAACACACAGGTTTATATATTCAGAAGTTCTTCTTCATACCAATTTCATTCAAATAAGGGTCAATTTTGTCCCTTTTTTGAGGTGGGTGGGTAGAGGATGAGCCATCTACATTGGATCTCTTTTTACGGTTTTTGCCATCTCTTGAAGGGTTTGATTCACAAAGGAAGTCCCATGGAGACTACCCTTCCTCCACACTAACATGTCTATCTAGAATGGGTCTCTTCTAAATGGCAAAGCCTCTGTTGTTGGTGAGTGTCAACAGGTCAACCTGCCCCTTTGAGGTGAATAAGGGAGAATATTTTAAAGTATAATACCACACTAAAACATGACTTTTTTAAACATTTCAAAAAATCTTGATATAGCAGTATAAATACAGCTTCACTACACTCTGAATATTAATTACTAATCATAACCCTAAATTAATTTGTCAATATGCTGTGTAAAGACATTTAAAAAGAAATTCAAATGCCAAAAAGAAAAGATTTGCATTTGTTATAAGTGTTAACTCACTTAACTTCAACTACTAATTATTACTATTTATGAGGGAAATCATGGCCATCTATTATATTCTCAGAAAAATCTCTAACCTTGAAAACCTACCTGAGGCCCTGGCTACAGCTCAACTCCTGCAAGCAGCTTGTAGCTTTGAAATCAATAACCCTTCTGGCAACTTCTTTTCAGGGCCAAGATTAACTGCCCTAGAAAGAGAACTTATCTTGGGTTGAGCTCCAGAAAGGGAGCTAATAGTCAGATCTCTGTGCTGTCTTTCCCTGGTGTCTCACTGCTTGAAGTCTCCTAAGAATTCTTCCTAAAAGATATGGCTAGAAAGTGTGCTATTGTTCCCATGCCATTCCCTGGGAGGAGTGAATTTACTTGGGCTACAACACTTTTTCTCCAGCTCTTTTCTCCTTGAGCCTCAGAGACAAGGTGAAGGCTTTCTGCAGAGAGTTGCCTAAGATCATCTATTCATTAGATCCAACATTCAGATTGTTCAGGAAGAACTACAACATGTCCAGGCCCAGCACAAATGGGAAGCGTAGCATCCAGAAAATCAGTGTGGGATTACCAGTTCCCAAGGCCAGTAATTCACCATGGCCAGAACCCATCAGGAGACAGGAAATAAGCCAAATAGGGAGGAGAAGTCTCTTTTCAGGGCCTCCAAGGGCAAATTCTGAGGTGGCAGGAGGTAAGCCTGGTACTAGACACTAGGTTCCTCTCCTTCATTTCTGTGTTTATCATCATCATACTATTTGGAAATCTCCATCTGGACTTGAATCCTAAGGTATAGAAAAGAGACTAGGGTTGATCATGGAAAAGAGAGAGCTAGGCCTGTGCTTAGTTCTGTTGTAGTCATTTGTTAAGTTCCTTTTACCTCTACTGCTACCTTAAGAAAAGTTGGGGGCATTAAGGATATGTTTTCTTTTTTAAATCATTTCCTATACATTTGGAAGGAATATTCCATGACATTTTAAAGACAGTCATACTTTGATAGTTTCCCATCTCTCTACTAAAACCAAAATCCATAGAGCATCGCTCCTTTCAAATGAAAGGCACTCACCCAGGGCCCTTGTATTTCCTCCTCTCCCATTATTAAATGCTGAACGTCAGTTCTGGCCATCTTTCCAGATGCAAAGGAACTCAAGATCTGACACCTCAAAGAAGTTCCTTTTACCCTCTCTGCCTTCACCCACCTTTTTCTATCCTCAAACAGCTATCACCTTTGGCATGAACGTGTTATGATTAAATCAATTAAACTCCTTCCAGTCTTTTTCTGATTCTGCATGCTACTTCTTTGTGAATGTATTTCCCAATACAAATGGCAGACTTTTTTAAAAAATATTTTTTAGTTGTAATTGGACATAATACCTTTATTTTATTTATTTATTAATATGTGGTGCTGAGGATCAAACCCAGTGCCTTAAACATGCTAGGCGAGCATTCTATGGCTGAGCCACAACCCCAGCCCCAAGCTTTTGTTTTTATTATTTGAGTTTCCTATAAGATTTTTAAGAATTACACTGAAATAAGCATTCAGTGTTTACATTGGTTGGCTTTATTTTACTAAGTAAATGCTTCACATCTGGGCTAATAGGAAGGGTTACTACTCTTTCTATAGTAGTAGGTTGAAAATTATGCCACCATCACCCTCCCTCTGGAATAGGGAACAGCTAGTTGCATTCTGGGGGCTCCATTCTCAATGCCACAAAAGCAGTTCTGCTTCCCCCCCCCCAAGTGTTCCTTTACCATTGAGGATATTATTCAGAGGATAAAGAAAAGTTTCCAAACCACTGCCTTAATTACTTAATAAATACTCAATAAGTAATTATCCCACCATGGTATTGCATAGGGAAATAATAAGTTGCAGCTCAATAATACAAAAAGAAAAAAAAGGAGGGGGGGGCGAGAAAAGGGCCCTAAATGGGTAATGTGGTAAGAGCAAGTATCTTTTGCATATAAATGGTTTAAATGGTGACAATAACTTTAGTTTAATTATTTAATCTAACAGATTTAGAGCGGCTACCTAGTCGTATACAATCAGAAGTGCCCTTTCATAGGTGTTCACAGCTTCTCAGAAGTGCAGTGCTGTTTTGTGAACCTTGTTCTACTCAGCAAGGAGATAAAGAATCTGTAGGAAGGGCTAGAGTATGCTCCTGATCCCAGGGTGTTTCCCTGTTCTGCACTCCCTTCCCTACACCTTTTGCAGATTAGAGATTTATTTGCATTTATAAACTCCTCTCCCCAAAGGAATCCTGCAGATGGCTTAGTTTATCAGCCACTCACACCTTAGTGTGTATTACTTTAGCTAGCTAATCAGATTACTTTTACTGAGGAAAGAGAGGACCCTGTGTGGACACTGGATTAGCTTTAGGATCCACCCAAACATGTTCAGGTATTGTGTACGTTGTAAAGGATTGTTATTTACAGACTTTATTTTGGTTAGAAAAAGAAAAAAAAAACACACAAATCTTATGTCCTTTGGCGTTAGAGCAGTTAGAATGACATTGCCAAGCCAAGTCAGTGGCAATGGGTGCCTAGATGTGGACTCCATGTGGGTGTCAGTCCCTTTCCAGGTGGCCTAGTTACCTCTCCCCAGGGTCCCTCCCTCAAAGGCTCCGGCCTCTGTAGGGCATAGTGCATGCCCAGCACAGCAGGAGCCACCAGGGCCACTAGAGCAGGCAGGGGCAGGTTCTGACCCTGGGAGTCAGTACAAGCAACTGAGGCAAAGAAAGGGCAGAGTCAGAGGTGGGACTGTCTTCAGTTGCATGGTCAGGCCTAGGCATCACAGATGTTGAAGACCCAATTTTGAAGGACAGAGAAGAGTGAAGAAAAGGGATGGTGACAAAAGTGTCATTTGAGAGACCTATATATCATAGTTGGAGATATACTGTAGAGGCACTTGTGGAAATGAGGAAAGAATGAGATGGAAAGAAAAGGTTGGGAATATGGACCCCCAGGAAGTATTAAGTATTGGCTATAACCACAGAAAGTTCTTAACATGTAAAGTAAGGGGATGGGCCCTCATCTACTTTGTTGCATTTTGCAATCCATGTGAAAGTGTTCAAGGGTAAGCTTTGGACAATTTAAGTGCAGTTTGCATAGTGCTGAGACATAGATAAGAAAGTTAAACGTTGCCTTAAACCCAGGAGGTACCAGTGTGGTTAATAATGGTGATTGATTAGGATTATTCATAGAGAAATATCACATTATTCAGAATCTTAAAGGTAAAAAGCTTAGTGGTTAGTGAGGAAAATTAAACGCATATAAACTTGCATATAGAACATTTAAATGGGTAGAAAATCAACTATTGGAAAAGTGTGAGCTTATATTTTTGTTTTACTATACAAAATAATAGTTCTACTTCCAAGTTTATTACAAATGTAAAATCTAGGTATAAATCTTAAATCACTGGACATACATGTATTTTAAAAATTTATAAAACTATATTTAAAAATATGTATAAAAAGTAAATAGGGGCCTTTATTATGGAACATCATTGCATATTTTAAAATATACTTTGGGTTTTACAAGGGTATAATTGATCATTTAGTTAATTTTTAAAAATTATATTAAACAGATAATGGGTTCAAAGGAAGAGTTATAAAAGATCTAGAAATGGTGCCTATGGTAGAGAACAACATAGAAAAATGTCAGCATTTCTTGCATAATTACAGAAAAGGGATCAGCCCAAATGAGCCTTTTTTTTTTTTCTGAAATAGAAACTTTAAGTATTAGAAGTAGTATTATTGAACCTGATTCTTCTTTGAAACTTATTCCACTCACTCAGAATCAAACACTAAGAATAAAGGGCTTAAAGTAAAAGAAAATATATCCAATTCACACTTCAGGAAAATGAAAATACTACAGACCAAGAGAACATTCTTATTGAGCTTTTTTTCAATGCTCTCAATTTAACCAGCTGGAATTATTTTTAAAGTACATCCAATTCAACCTTTTAAAATGACAGATTTGCCTTTTAATGGGAAATATGTATTTCATCATAAAGATGGAGCAGAGTGTCCTTGGCTAAGTTATTCTCTACAGAAGGATGCTCTTTTTTTTGTACTCTATGCTTAGCCTATAAGGAAGAACACAGATTATAGAAAATTTGCTCCTGGCATGAAAGATTGGAAGCATACAGGCAGACTGATAGAGAACAATTAAAAATGCAAACTGTTCCTCCCAGTATTCTGCATTCATATAGTGCTGTCAATTGCTATGTAATGAGCAGTCCATACAAACAGAACCAGCCAAGAAGAACAACTTTAGAAACCAGAGTTCCTTTTATAGTTAGAGAGGAGAAAAACCACAGCTTTAAATAACCAAATAGTATGTTTAAAAGGGTAAATCACAAGCTCTCTTACTTAGAGACATTATGGCGTCTCACTCAAGGGATGTCTTAAATCTATATTTGTTTCAACATTTTTTGGGGGGTGGGGGAGGTAAAGCATCTCTGGTATCCAAGGAAAAATAAACAGTTAACTGATAACAATGCAGCTGAATTAAGCTATCGCAGTGTTTATGTTAGTAAAACTGACACATTTTCAATTAAGATTGACATCATTGAGATTGGGCTTGACTGATGCTGTTTGACAGAAGGGGATCTGTGAGGAGAGGGTAAACATTCCAGGACCATGCACAAGGGAGTGTGCTGAGGTCAAATAGAGATGCTTATTCAAAATTGGAGGTGGGGACAGGAGTCATGAGCAAGTGCTTGAGAGCTGAAATGTGGGACTAACCAGAGACTAAAGGAAGGACCTAAGAAGACCCAGAAAGGAGGAGCAGGAAAGTGGTCTATAATCATGCCCCAGGGAGACACTGGGAGTCCCAACACTCAGGGAAGCAGTTCTTCTGGGTTAGAGTAACTAATGCGCAACAATGTATCTCATCACAGGTCTCTTCTTCATGCCTTTATTTCAGAATCCACCACCTCTGCAGAAAAAAGCTAGGTATTAGGTTTGTCAAGGGCATATTGTTTTATTTTATTTATTATTTATTTATATGCTTTGTGGTGCTGGGGGTCAAGCCCAGGGTCTTGCACATGCCACGCAAGTGTTCTATCACTGAATGACATTCATCATTCTCATACCCTTTTATTAATTTAAGCACTAAATTAATTTTTGACAAAATCCTCAAGGACCTTTGTGGAAATACAACAATAGTTATGACTTTGCAGGTATTTTGGTGGAAATGCTGGCCTGGAATGTTATGCCTACACAGTTTCCAAAGCTCCCTTACAATCATCAAAAAACAAAATGTATCATTACTTAAAATATATAAACAAAACAGTTGTATTACATATTATATTACACAGTGTTGTGGAAAATTCATTTATTCATTCAGTTAGTCATTCTTTCATTGAAAAAATCAAATACATATTTATGTGCAAGATGTGATACAAGTTAAAAAGTGCAATCAGATCCAGAGATTCTTCAAGGTGAATTTGAAAGTATGAGACGACTGTAGCTCTATTTAATAGGGACTTGGATGTGTGAGGGGAGTGAGAGGTAACTAAAATATTTTAAAAGGTGTTGGAAGTTTCTGGTGAACTTTGAACACACAGCTAAGATGTATATTTTTAAATTGAAGTGTCCTGTTCTCCCTTCTTGCTGGGATCCCTGGACTCTGCCTGGGATTGGGGCACAGAGAGGCTCACTGCTAAACTGCAGTGCCTGATACTGAAAGTGACCATGAGAGAATGATGATGGACTGCACCAAACCCACAGCCAGGCAGGCAGACCGGAAGTGCAGGTGGCAGACCCAGAAAGACTGGACATACTGGGTTTGAGCAACAAGATTAAAGAACAAGAGAGGGTTTGAGGAGGAGGATGGTCAGAAAGCCTGAATGTCTTAAGCCTTGGGAGACAATGACATCATCATCAAAAGTAACTTATTCAAATAATAATCTTTTGTCCCTTCTCCTCCATCTAGCCATCATGTAGCATAAACTCACCCCTGCAAACTTCAGGGTAGCAGGCGAGTTTGTCTAAGTATGGTAAAAGTTTAGGGCATTGGAGAGGAAAAAGATTTAGTGTTGGCCTTCTCAAATGCCCTCAGCCACTGTTCCCAAAGTGGTTGAAGGAGATTTCTCAGGACAAAAAAAAAAAAAAAATGCCACATGGTTTCTAGAGCCCTGAGAGCTGTGTTAAGATCCCTGAGAAGCAGCAAAGGCAGTTGGGAGACCCGAGTTCCTATTTCCGGGACCTAGAGTTTAAGCGGGCAGACTCCATGTGAGCACAGGAGCCCTAGAGAGCTCATGTCCTCCAGCTTTGATGTGCCTTTTTCTTCCCTCTTTCCTACGTTTCTCTCTCTTCTTAGTTTGAAACAAATAGTTTTGGTGGCTGCCCCCGAGGAGTTTTTGCAATTGTCATTCTGGTCGTGTGTCTTTGGCAGGTGGCCTCCCATCATGGGCACAGCCCCCAACCCCTCTGGAAGAAATCTGCAGCTGAATCCCACCATTTCCCAGGCAGTGGCCTTAGGTCCCCTCCTGAATGTGATGGAAGCACAGATCTCTTAGAATCATTAGAATGTTTGTTATCTGGGAAATGACAGAAAAAAAAAAAAAAGCAGTGTTTCAAGAAAATTAATTTCACCCAAGGTGTTAAATGGATTCAAAAAGAGGGTGGTTTGGAAGCTGTTGCCATAAGGGTAGGCACTGGGGCAGCATCCCAGCCAGTAGTAGTGGTTAAAAGGGAAAGAGACTGAAGGAGAAAAATCAGCAGGACGTATTAATTAGTTGGCTGGGTTGGGGGTGGGAGGAGTGGGGCGGGGAGACAATAGAAAGAGAAGAGTCAAAGGTTCTGATGATGTTTTGAGCATCATTATGATTACACAAAATAAGGAATTCAGGCATAGCTGACTATATAAGACAAGTGTGGTAATGGGGTCAGTCTGATAGTTTTCAAATGCTGTTATTACTGATAATGCTGACTGGAAGGATGTTATCTTTAGGCTCTTATGAGAGTTAAAATATTTTCACCATGTATAAGACCATTATTTTAAATATATGTGGTACAACCAAGCTGAAAACTTGAGAAAACCTTTACTCCAAACTCATTCTTAATAGGTTTTCTTTCTTTCTTTCTTTTCTATTCTTTTCTTTTATGAAAGAGCAAATAATTCAAAAGGAGTTTATCTTGAAAATACAATAAATATGTGATTGCATTTGAACTTCTTGCAAAATTTTATAAGACATTGTATACACACCTGTATTAAGTTACCATACCTCATTTATTGTATCACAAGTGGTTCTGCTCCGTGCCTCAATAGGGACAGCACATTACAGTCTTTCCATTCACACATTTATTTGCTTGGCCACTATATTAATAAGAGAATATTATATGGCACTTGTATAGTCCTGAGAACCTTATGATGCTTATACAGCATTTAAGTGTTTCACTTTCACAAAATATAAAAATGAAATGCAAACTTAAAGGATTAAAAAAGAAGTGAATCTCTGTGTTCAATTAAAATTATAGCTTTACTCCCCCTGTACGTACACACACATACACACACACACACACACACACACACACACACACTTTTGCATATAGAGATTGCATTTAGAGATTTCTCTAAAAAATAACTTCACATAAGATGTTCATGAAAACTGAATCTGTATTGTTCTCTACTTCCCAGCAAGCATTGTGACTTTTCAGTTTCAGCAGCTGTGGATCAGCTGATTCATAGTCCCAGAAGATTTGCAGTCTTATTCATGCTCTTTAGCTTTTCTGAATTTAAGATAACCTCATCTAATGTAAAATATAGTTTGCAAATAATTCTCTAATGCTTATTGGGTGATTTACTTCCTACTAGAGCCTTTGGCTATGAGAGCACACATTGGCTGTGGCTTAAAACAAAACAAATAAAAACTCTTCCATGCCTCCTCTGATCACACCCTCTTCTAAACCATATAAATCTCATAACTGCTTTTTCCTTTGTTAGTATTGCTCTCTTAACTAAAACAGTTTACGTAAGCAAAATGGTTCCTTATGCTTAATTAATAAATAATCACATTTGCTAATCTCAGCTATTTGCACTACCACTTATAGAAAATCTGGGCCTTTGCATGACTCTGAGCGTCTCTCCCTCCAGGCCCACCTCTCACAGGTGCATCTGACATGCCCCTCTCTCAGCAAGGCTATTCCCCGGCCTGGGCGCCCTGCTCTAGATTCACCATGAATGCATTTCCTTAGGGCCCCCCAGGTGCAGTGGAGCATTTCTCTGACTGATTCATACCCAGCAGTTCTCCTCATGGGTGCTCCCCTGGGTCTCCCCAAATCACCATGCTACATCTGGCAACCTAACTCATTCTAAAGCTTCACTTTTGTTCATTGTGCCCTTGGCACATCATTTTCAAGTAGACAACTCCATGAACAGTTTTATTTATTTGTGTGTTTATTTATTTGCAAATTCTTCTTCTCACATTTGACTACTATCTTCCCCCTGTGTAAATTTTTATCTTGGAAGCTTGGGGAGTCTCAGTGGAGCAGATATGGATGCTCTCAAGTCGGGAACGGGAAGCTGCCTTTGTATACTTGTATGGAGTTAAAGTATATTAAGCAGAATATATTAAAAAGTTAAGCAAACTGACAATTAATAGTGAGGAGCCATGCTTCACATCTGAAATGTGGACTGCCTTTCACCGACCACTCGGTACTTTATTCTCCTCTGAGGCTAGCCAAAAGACATAAAAACAACTCATTAATTTAGACAACTCCCTGAAAGAAGGAATCTATAAAATGAGACAAAAATATTGGCTAAACTAACACAAGATCTAATAAAAAACGCTTACTTGAATTTTTCACATTGAAAATGCCTGTGTGCATGCTGAAAATGTTGCCCCAGAAAACAGAATACAATTTCAGCATCACCAAAGTGATGGGATCATTTTCCCGGCACATGGTACCCGGGACTGTAAAGAACACTGAGGACCAGCCCGGCGGCGTTAAGTTTTGTTTTTCTGTTTGAGTGATGATTGCTTTGCTCACAGAGCCTCAGGAATGCCCAAGCTCTTAAAAGGGAAGTGCTGCTGCCATCCTAATCCTTCCCAACTTGGAAGCATTGCAAAGCCTCTAATGTATCTATCTCAGCCCTGTGAGAAGATAGGCCAGGAGGGCTGCTCACACACCCAAGAAAATATCTCCTTCCTACATTGTCATCTAATCCTTGAGACCCTGACACTAGAGAATGATTCCCTTATGAATGCCTTCCCCGTGGCTAGCCCTGGTTACTGAGAATTTTGCCAATGTGCTTGAGAAGGAGGTCCATTCCCCATATGTATCATAGACATGGATTCATCCATTCAACAAATATTTACCGGGAACCTTTCATGGCCTGCACTTGCTGCATGTCAGTGACAAGTGCTCACATATGCAGTGGTTTCTGCTCTTCTTTTTTCCCAGAAGTCAATTGCAGATGCTTTGTCCCTTCCCAATAAGTTAACTTCAGGTAATTTGCTCCAGGAGTCAAAAATTAGCAGGAGTTTGCTAATACTCATTTGGGGAACTTCTTTCTACAAGGAGAATGTGGCATATCTGCCTAAATTTTAGACTTTCAAATTCTCAACCTCTTTCTCTCTCTTTTTTTTTAATTTGTAAAAATCCTCTCTACTGTTATTATCTCTAGTCCCTGCATGTTTTCTTATGTTATGCACTCAACATAAGTGTGAGACTCTTGGAAATTTGTTTGCTAAATCATCTGGCAAATGGTCTTGTTGATGTCTGCTGAGCTGCTCAGAGCCTACAGTTGTTAAGTACTTATTACAGGAATCCAGCAGGGCAAATTAAGAAAGCTACATGTTTGCTTGTTATTTTAGGACTATTATGCTATGCTTCTGAGGGGGCTACACATTGGACCTTCTGACCTGAAAGGACTTGCTGTTCTTTAGTCAGAGGTTGCTGCATGGAATCTGAATCTTTGACCTGGCAACAATAAAAGTGATTATCTTCCAGGGGGAGAATGTCCTCTCGTTGCTTTTCATAGTTCAGCCTGCTGGAAAATGCAAAACACTTATTTAAGCAGCTCTAGGTTCACTTGGTATGTCATATTTTATAACTAAGCTGGGAGCTTTTTATACTTACAAATTAAGTTATTTACTTCATTTTTTAACTGAAGTGCTTGGTGCGAACAGTATTCCCACATTTGCGCTCTCAGCGCCAGTTGAGCGTTGCTCCCAACCAATGCACAAAGATATGTGGGATGGTCGAGCTGCTATTAAAATGAGAGCTAAGGCTCCTCCTGGTTTTCTGGAAAGTACATAGCAAAAACTGAAGCTGCTACACAAGGAACTTATACATCACTTAGGGTATATTAAAAGTAACTAGGAGACTCCTTCTACCTAAGGACTATTTAAAAAACAGATTTTTGCAGCGTCTGGAAATTTTCTCATTATGTTAAAGTGTGGGAAAATATGATCAAAAGTATGTTAAGTATATTAACATTTGGGTTCCCAAATATGCCAGTGTCCAAAAAAAAAAAAAAAACAGGAATATATTATTGTTATCCTTTTAAAACTTCCTCTTTTGTAAAGTACTGTGTGCTGCCCAAAGCTTTCACTCTGGCACCTCCTTTTGGCACCACAGCTGTGCTTAAAATACCTCCCCAAACAGTTTAAGTGGTTGCTCTTAAGATGTTCATCTGGTTAAAAATGCTGATGCTGCCATGATCTGGAAGAGAATATACTTGAAGTAGTGCATTCATGTGTTTTCCCAAACCTTTAAAGTTGGTTTCATAAGTTTTAAAAATCGGAGTGTCCCAAAAGTGAGTCGGCTTTTACCTTTGTAGTGTAGGTATTTTTTGAAATATAAATACAAGATGTTGAAGCACCAAGTTGGACATTTCCAACATGCTTTTGTCTAGCAACAGCCGTTGTACTTTATAAATGCTTTATGATATTAAATATTTGTGAGAAGTAAAGAAACTTGCTTTTTCAAAATAATAGAAAGCAACAAACACACCATGAGATAGTCATATGCAAAATCTGAATGTACCTCAGCATTTTCTTTTCCATGATGTGGTTCTTTTCCTGTGAATCTGCCTGTGTTTCTCTGGTCTCAGGAGCAGCATTCACTTCTTATCAAGGCTCTAGGGCTAACTGTTTATGCCAAGGGGCAAATGGTCAGAATTTTAGGCTGTATAGGCCGAGAGTCCAAATCAAGGATTGTACATAAGAACTCAAATAACAAGAGAGAAAACGAATTTCACAAATGATTTACTAACAAACAGAACTCAAAATCTAATAATAATTGAGGACACTTTTTTGGTAAGATAGATCTACTAATGAGAATAGATTTTTTTTTTCTTTTTGGTAGGAGAGATTTAACATTTTGGTTAACTGAGGTTCAAAGTTAGTGTACCCTGTCACCAAAATGACTGCAGTGATTGACTATAAAAAACATTCTTGATTTAAAGGCCATGCAAAAGTTTGCCTACAGGACTGTGGTATGTCCTTTTATAAGGTAGGTGTCTTTTCTCAATTTGTGGTCTTAGGTGCATTTGATTACATGTCACTAAAGTGGCTTATTAGACGTGGAGATCCCTGAGGCCCACAACAGCTTCTCAAGCTCACCTGATTTAGCCTCTGCTTCCCATGCAAACCTTGGATTAACGGTCAAAGTATATCTCTGTCTAAGAAATCCAACTCTCAGTTTGGAGGTTTAGCTTAGTGGTGGAGTGTTTGCTTAGCATTTGGAAGGCCCAGGGTTCAATCGCCAGCACCAAGTGCTCACGGCACCCACCATCAATATGCTGCAGACATCATTCAACAGTATATAGTTCCTGTCCTCAACACTATCAAAACTACACTTAAACATTTCCTGCATTGCTGCTTTTAAATCCTAGCATTTGTTACTTGAAACTGCTGGCAACCTCTTCAGTTGCAGAATCTCCTCTCTTTGCTGATCCTCTCATGGTAGAGCGAGGTAAGGTCCTTGAAAGAAGTGGAACAAACTTCCATGAATGATTTCTTCAGATAATGCTAGTCATCCTGTAAATGCATTTTACCATTTCATGGCTGTAGGGACTGGCTTGGGAATACCATGAATAAATAGGACCTTGCTTGGGGCAAGAGTTCCAATCTCTGAGTGGTAGGTACAACCGGAAAGGGTATGTGCACATATCAGCCCTTGGGTGTACTAATTGGTTCAATTCTCAAAAGATTGTGAGAATCATGACCAGTTATCCTTTTGTCTATTGATTAGACTCAGTGAGTGAATCACCTGGATATCAGATGGGGCAGAGTTTTTTGTGGCTCAATCCACTAGTTCTCTACACTTAGGCAGCTCCAAGGGAAGCACAGAGTGTGAAGTGGTTCAGCAGCTGATGTACCCCCACCCCTCCCCACCTCCTATGTTCCCACTTCCCTCCTCTGCCACTGAACCCTTCTGTTTGCTTCCCTCCTCCCAAACTCTGGGTGCCACCAACACACTGTGTGCTGCAGTACCACCTGTCTGGCTTTCCCACCTGCTTGATGCCTGTCATTGTCACCTTTTGGATTACCTCCTGCATCCACATCTTCAGCTCTAACTTCTCATCCTCTGGAAGGTCTTCTTTGCAGCGGTCTGAAATGCTGAAGGATTAACTTCACTTGGATTCCAAACAGTTATCTTTAATTCATTATATCAAAATAGGAAAGAAAAAAAAAGTTCCTGCACAATATGTTTCTCTACCCACCTAACTCATTTTAATCAGTGGCTTTCCTGTTTTTCTCATCTCAAAGCCCATAAACCTTTATTCATCACTCTACTTTATTACCAGTGTCTCAGTTCTTTAAAAGTTTTAACCAACTTATTTTATATTCACTATATTATGTAATATCATGATTATTTGGTAATTGTGTGCACTTGGGCTCCTCTGATTTCTGAAATGTGAATTTGTGCATGATTTTAAAAGTCATTTTGCTATCTCCATTTTCTCCCTAATTTTATATGTGTCATTGCCGTATTAATCTTCTCAAAACTCTTTGTTCATCAAGCTCTAATACCTACTAAGGCTCCCCTTTACCTAACTGGTAACAAGGCTTATACCTAAACTTCTTTTCCACTGATCTCCAAACTGCACTCTGTTCTACCAAACTCTTCTCTCTCATTCTCTCTCTTGCTCCCTCCCTACTCTGCGCTCTTCCCAGTTCTGATTTTATTTTTGCTCTTCCCTCAATCAAGATACCCTTCTTCCATAGATGTGGTTCCTTGCAAAGGGGATGACCTTCCCAGGGAGAGAAGGAATGTGTCTCTCTTAGAGTGTCTCATCCTACTCTTTGTAACCGCTCATTTATTTAACTCTACATGACCATAGGAACACCATCTTTCACTGTTTGTTTTGAAACCACCCCCTTCCTCAGTAAGGGACTTCTAATAAAGTGGGATGAGATTCAGTGGCTCAGACAGGACAAAGTATAAGCAACATGGGCCTTGCTGTTGTTACTGTCCCTCATGATCTCTCCTGAATTTTAATTAAGATGACTTTAAAAATCTTCCCCAGAGGAGATGTCACCAAAACAGGGACAAGGCATACAGCAGCATTACTTTTCTTAATGTTAGCTTCTCTCCCTACATTAAAGACAAGAACGAGGATTATTTTTAAGAGCAAGGATAATATTCATAAAGCTCCGTAAAACCATGAACAAAAGATGTGACTTTTATTTCAAGAAAAATAAATACATTAATGTATTATTATTTTATACTTTTGTCTTTTTTTTTCTGGTAGAAATCAAAGATGGTTTTTTGGGAGGGAAATGCTAATAAATTAGATTCAGACAAGCTTCTATGATTAATTATGCCATAATTAAATATTAACCACTACAGTATGTCTTATATTTATGCAGTGACTCCCTTTTCTATTTGAAAATTGTTTAATTATATACAGAAATATGTCTAAAAAACAGACTAGTGTTTGAGACTGAATTTGAAAGGACATTTCATGTGTAAATGAAAATAAACCTCCAATGTTAACTACCTAAGACTTGGTAGATTGTTCAGAAGTCAAAGCTATTGCTATCTATAAAAATCTTGATCAAATAATTTAGCTTGTTAATTTTTGAAAGATCCAGAATGCCTGGCATCAAGAAAGTAAGTAAATGGCTTTTTTTTTGTGTGTGTGATGTTAAAAACTGAGTTTCATCGCGATGAGGCAGAACCAGTATATACTACAGAACTTCTTTCTGATTTACCAAACAAAATTTATTTTTATATTAAATATCTTTAGTTGTTTTTGTCTTTAGTTTTTTGAAAATTGATCCTTTACTTACCACGTGACTTTACACACATTTCTTAATCCTTGTGAGACCTTAGTTTATTCATCTGTAAATAGGAGATAGTACACTTATTGAAAGGTTTCTTGCTAGCATAATGTGTTATTACATCTAACCCATGTAGCATGGAACCTAGGAGATGAGAAACAGCAGTGCTACTATAGGTGTATTAAATTAGTTAAAATGTAGAATTATCCAAATTTTAACTATCTCTTTTTTAAAAAATATTTATTTTTTTAGGTGTAGATGGACACAACACAATGCCTTTATTTATTATTTTTTTATGTGGTGCTGAGGATTGAACCCAGGTCCTGCCCGTGCTAGGCAAGCGCTCTACTGCTGAGCCACAATCCCAGCCCCTTTAACTACTTCTTAACTGCTATGAATAAGTGGAATTTATTATTTTATGCTCATTGTTAGACTGCTTTAAGACACAGAAAGGCAATAGCAAATGTACAGGGTTTCCCTGACGCTTTCACGTGATTTATAAAAGCTTTGTACATTATTCACACGAGTCCACGCCTGATCCTGGGTTGTGCCCAGCTCCCTGTGAGCATGGCGTGATGGGCTCCTTTGCAGTTAACAACCAGCCTTGACCCCCACAGGCCTTCCACACTGTTTCCAGAGATAGAAATCAGATATCCACAGCACTGGGCAGAGAGGGAACAAACAACTTGAAGGAAAAGAGCCACAGCTGCAAATACTGCACCAACAGCTAAGATCACGCCTGGAGTCTCTGCAGGCGCCTGTGGGCCACCTCTGCTGAAGTCGCTCTTGTGCTCAGGGTTCTGACTAATAATAAAAGGTCAGCGATTGGAGGCTCTCTTTATCTCAACTACTTTAAAAAAAAAACAAAAAAAAACTTATGTCAAGTGAGCACTTTACATGTTGTTCACCCACTTAGCCAGTGCTTCCTTTGAAACTGAAATAGATTGCTTACATAAAATGCTCAGAACTGCCTCCACAGTCTTCTCATGCTGCTTGCTTCCCTTAAAGCTGCAGCTTTCTAATCCTTTGATCCCGATACCACTGAACTCTTTTGAGAGTGTAACAGAAAGGACAGAGTTGAGATTTTAGTGTGACAAGTGGAAGAAAATCAATTTTGACTTCCCAAAGATAGCACTAGTAGTGCAAAAGATCACCAGTCACAAATAGATGTTCCCTGTCGTTGTCTTGGGTGGCTAAAATGCCGAAGAAGCACAGTGCACATGTAGAAATAGCAGGCGATTTTTTTTTTCTTTACTCAAGGAATAAAAGAAATTAAGTCTGATGTTAGGACCACATTGGGAACATGAAGACTCTGTCTGTTCTACTATTCTCCGTATTTTTGCTTGATGTTACAGATTTTAAGCACTCCAGCATTCCGCCAGAGGATTTACACATTGATTAGCAGTTAAAAGCATTTGTCTGTAAGTTTAGTTGGATGACTGTTTCTTACTTCGGGAAAACCAGATCTTCCCTGTAATTGGCAGTCCTATTATAAGTGGATATTCTGTTAAGCTTCTAAGAACTTCTAAGAACTTATTAAGTAATTGAATAAAGCAGAGTGCATTTAGTCTTACAGTCGCACCATATTTCAGAATATCATATAACCTATGAGTCAGTTCAGATGTTATATGTAAGTGATAAAACATGGGATAAAAAGCAATACTGAAAAGAAATGATGTGAATTACCATACCACCCACTAATGCATTGCATAGTAATTTAGTCATCCTTTTTCATAATTATACTGTTAAAGATTTGGTTACAACTATTTTTTTTTCCTGAGAAGAATAAAGCTATTACACCTCCAAAGGTGTAAAGAAATTAAGATAGCCTTTCTATAATTCATAACAAACATGGTTGTTTCAGATGTACTTAATTATTATCTCCATTCAATTCAATACAATGGTGATTTATTGCCGTTTGAGAGCTGCTAGTGACTGTCTCATTAAGAAGGCCTACCAAAGGATACAGTACAATCTCTAGGAAGGCATATTGAATGCCATCTCGGTAATGAAAATGCTGCTTCTTAAGCTTTATTTGCATTCCAAAAATTCTGAGCAACAAATCAACCCCACTAAGGTAATAGAATTTAAAAATTAGTGTATATACACATACATGTTAAGTTATTGTTTAGAGATAATAAATGCAGCTTTTCTTAAATGAGAGGAAAAAATAGATGTACAGTTTAAGTAACTAGCATTTAAATCCACAAGAAAATTTGAATGTATTAGGGAGGCATACTACATCACTTTTTGGAAATAAGATGTAGTTCTAGTTTTCTCTACCCCTAGTGTTTTCTAAATACATGCTTACTTTGTGATCTTCAAGAAAGTTGAATAAATTTAACTGTAACACAGACAGTAGATTTTGATGGTCTGCCTCTGATCTGTAGTTTAGCTGTTCCTTTGAAAATATGAAAAGTTGGAGGGACATGAAAACTTAAGTTAGGAAGACTCCATATTTTTCATTCTTGATCAGAAACATATATTTGGTACTCTGTTTATAAAATGTCCATAATTAATCTTCACTTAAATCCCATTTATCACATTTATTTTTTAAAACACCCCTCATGAAATCTGGGTAATTTTCTCTAAATTTCTTTATATCCACAAATTTGTAAGAGTGAGCAGAAATGATATAAATAAAGCACTTTAATTTTGACAATGATTATATTGTTAACATAATAATGTTTACTACTGAGGGGGCAGTCTTTTTTTTTTTAATAAATTCAATCCATTCTGAGTTATAATAGAGGAGGGTTAGAGATGTCATAGCTATGTAAGAATACGTAGTGTGTTTTCCTAATTTATCCACAATCTTGGAATCAAAACAAATAAGTTAATTTTCCATTATATCATCCTGTAAGGAATTCATGGTACACAAATGAGATTCCAGTCAGAGATAAGGAAGGTGTCTTCGAGACCATTTATCATCATTATAGGCGTGAAACTCTACAGTAAAAGAACACATCAGAAAGTTTTCAAGAAATGGCTCTAAACTAGAGTGCAAATGAAGTGCAAAGAGCCAGCACTGTCACCCGGGCAGCAGCCTTGTAAATGGTATTTTCGAGAGCTTTAATAGTGGACAAGGACAAGCAGTTAGTCTAGTTGACTCCTTAGAACAAATGTCATTAAAGGAAAAGTGTTGTGCAAGTGACTGACTCAATCTTTATTAATGAAAAAAAAAAAAGAAAAGAAAATATGAAGCCTCCAAAATGAGGCAGTTAGAGTTGAATTGTGGCAAGCTCTCTCTTCATGGACTAAATTACCACTCCACTCGACTAGTTTTTAAAAGAAGATGCTCTAGAGGTCAGATAGAGGTGTTCTGTTGAGTCCACTGTTTTGCTTTAAAAAGAATACCCTTTTTTCAACCCACATGAAGTTTTTTCTTAAAGGGGAAAATTTGCCTAGCTTCCTCCAGATGATCTAAATGTATTGAGAAAATCTTTTTATGCTCTTTTCTTTAAGGAATCAGTCAGGGAATAACAAATTTGAATCAGTGATCTGTAGACTCTGGGTGGAGAATGGATCATAGAAATGTACAGATTCCACAGGCCTAGGGCACCACGTGGCCACAGATTTTTCCTTGAATTCCTGAGGACACTGTTGTTCACATACGGGTCTTTTTTGTTCATACTTGGCACACTTATCAACAGAGCAACCTTTGACAGCAAAAGACATTATTTCACGTATTTTCTCTTCTGTTTTGCAGTTGAGTCTGAAATTCCACAGATCTCTAAATAACTGTCTAAGGTTAGAGTTCTACTGATTCCAGGATGCCCATATTCAAACTCACCTGTGAATGAGAGGAGGCAGGCTAGATGGGGAGAAAAGAAAGCTGCCCCATCTGTCTCGGAGCTTAAGGAGAATTTCCTACTCTCTGCTGGAAATCCTTTCTTTTTTTTTATTCTTTTATTTTTTTATTCTCCAAAGGCCAGTGAATCATCTGCACATATTCATTTACAAACCAGTAGAAATTCTGCTGTATATCTGTTCTTGTATTTACAAGTCAGAAATGATGGCCAGCACACAGGCCTCAAAATGCGTGGTTTCTAGCTAGGTCAAAGGACATCCACAAAGGAGACACAAATACTCCTGACGCCAGATCTAGTGGTTTTCTTTGGGGTGCAAATTACCACGCATGTGTAGATACTGAGGTTACCCGGCACAGGCTGGTTGCCTTTCAGATAGCGCAGCCTAGTTTCAGCTTGTTCAATTCCCATGTTGATCTTGCCCACCTGTCCTTGCCATTCGACTGCATTAAGTCTCTACAAATTCATGATCTAAGAATTATGTTTGCTCTTCTAGTGAAAGTCACAATATTTTAAAGATATTTTAACTGTGACTGTGAGTCTGCAATATAGGCTACTACTATTCTTCCAGTTTTTATAATAATTTCATTTTAGCTTTCTGGGTGTAGTCTTGTGCAAATTTATGTATTATTGCATTCAAATTGCCTGATGACCCTGATGAGTAGGTATTATTACCTTCTCCTTCTTCTTTTTTTATTTTCTAACCAGGGATTGAACCCAGTGGCTAAGGGGCACTTAGCCACTGAGCCGCATACCCAGCATCCCCCCTTATAAAAAACATTTATTTATTTATTTATTTGTTTGTTTGTTTATTTATTTATTTAATGTGGTGCTAAGGATAGAATTCAGCACCTCGAATGTGCTAGGCAAGTGCTCTACCACTGAACCACAACCCCAGCCCACTTATTACCCTCATTTTATAAAAGGAAATTGAGATTTAATGTAAATTGCTTAAAGTCACGTAGTAGGCAACTTCAAAGCCCACACTCTTTACTGTTTCATTCATAACATTCAACCAAATCAGATTATGAGATTGCTATTTTGTAAGTAAAAAATGGTTAAACATTGGCAATTTTGTTTTATACCAACTTAAACATTTCTGCTCTCAATTTTTAAATACATTGAAAAGGAACACCTCATATATTTATAGACACTAGTGTCTAAGAAGAAAAATCATGAAAATTTGATGGTATCAGTACCTTCATTAGTGTGAAAGTACATTGATATTAATAAAAAGGTAACCAAAAATTATGGTATAATCCATTTTGTTCACACATTTAATACCTGACATTGTTTCTTTGGTTTTTAAGCAAATTATATATTTTGAAATAAGTAACTGAAAATGAGGGAGATTTCATCTCTATTAGTTTGAATATTGTCAACAGATGTATTGGTTTAAAACACATAGTGAGTTAAAACCTGAAAGCTTAAATGTAATGGTGGCAGTTAAATCCAACCAATAACACATGATCAGAAACTTGAAGATCCAATGTAAAAATATCCAAGTGATGGTTATAATAATTGTTTCAGTTTACATTGCAAACTCATGTAAATTGACAATTATCAAGTTTCACTGTCAGTCAGTCTAGTGGTGAAGTCTGCTCACTCTTCTGAGGATAAAAAGAAAACAACCTCTGTTTGAAAAAAATCTTTTTTTATATTATTTGTGAATTGATTTTTTATTTGGACTGAATATTTCATATTTCTGCATGTACTGGGTTTTTCAGTTTCCTGGAAAACATTTTGCACAGCTCAACTTTAAATGTGGCCACATTAAGTGAAAAGAAAAGCTCAGAATACATGTCCTGTGGCCCTGAGGAGGGTCTTCCATTTTGATGGTTTGTAAAAAGTCTGTTCAGTGAAGAAGAGCATGCCTGGTCTCCACTCTCCTGTGCTGAACTGTGCAGGGCCCTGACAGCTGGATCTTTTCCTTGCCCTCTCTTCTTACTGCAGACTCTTTTGGGATCACACAGGCAGCTGTCATGCTGAGCAGTGTCCAAATGTGCGACCACCACCCTGGAGCACACGTCTCTGTAGGTTGATAGTAAACTGCACCGGAGGAGGTTCATGCTCCCAGTATTCAGAAATCTCTTGGCAGGTAGAAATATGTGCTTATAGATCCAAAAGTTAGGTAAAAATAGGAGTTTTTATGATTACATTACATGATATTTTATAATTAGCTAATAGCTAGCAGATGTACAGTGTAAATGTATGTGTTTACTGAGACCTCAATTTTTCCCTTTTTTTAGTGTTCTTTTAATAATAGTAGCATATGATATAAAACAGTAATCCATAGTTACATGAAGTCCATTGCATAAAGAATATCTTTGATAGATTATTATATGTTAAAAGTATTATTTAGAATAAGCTGAAGCTCCAGCAAAAACATAGAACAAAACAAAACAGAAAAGATTTGTTCTTTTTCATTTGGAAAATCATGTGATTGGATTTTATCCACCAGAATGATAATGCTTCAGAATGTTTATCTTTATATCTTTAGCAGAATTTTGTTTTACCCCTTTACTTAATTGTAAATAATGAAGATATGTATATATCAAATTATTTAGAATTCTCAGTGAAAGGCACAGTTGTTCTCTGTGTGCATATATATCTTAGCTCAAATTCAGTTATACTGTTTCAGAAAGAAATGTTAACATTCTTAAACAGTTCTTGATTTCATTTGTGCTGATTTTATCAAAATACAAAAAGAAAGAAAGGGACACTGTACTTTTGTTAACAGGCGGTAAACAAGCAATTTTCTCTGTAAGGGCCCCCTGCTAAAATTTAGCCACTTTAACATCAGAGAATCAGGTGAATAGCATTAGCATATTTGATCTTTTTAAGGATTTGCCATGATATGTATTTTGTAAAGTCCAGAAATTTTATTGAAGTCAAACCTTAGAAAAGTGGCTTTAGCATTGTGTTCCTGTCCCAAAATGGAAAGACAATATAGGAACCGATATAAAGTGGCCACAACCCAAACTTTGGTGGTGGGCCACATGGGAGAACATTTTAGAGTAGAAATACCAGAGCTCAAATCATGAGGATGCTGACAGCCTAACACTTGGAACTATATTAGTTTCCATCTTTTAAATGTGGTCTTGTATAATTAATTAATATGTTCTGCACTGCCTTTTAATATACATTCCATCAATTTTCAAAGGTCATGATTTCATATATGTTTAAAATCCAGGTATTTGCTAATATTTGAATGTTTTAAATTTATTAGAAAAAGGCATCAAGAAATATTTTTTAATCTAACATTTTAAGCCCTTAAAAAAAAATCTTGGCATTTGATGTCATGTAGACTCAATCCACAAGTAAGACATTTTCAGCATTTCATCAGTCTTCAGCCCATATTGTATGCAAATGTCATCCTCTCTTTGAAAATACCTTTTGCATTTTAAGCCAGATCCTATTTTGACAGTTCTTTATGCTTTTTGGGGAGAGTTCTTGTGGAGAGTTTAAAAAAAAAAAGCATCTTGAGTTTTTGCCTTGGCATATTCATTTTAATGTGATCATTTCTCCTCCATCACAGTTAGCCCCTCAATCAAATCACCTGGAAGTCCTTGTTAAAGTTCAAGGCTTCCATCAACCCCCACCGGTGATTCCTTGCAGGAGGTTTACAAGTGTTAAACCACCAGAATGTAAGTTGTTCTTCAGGATTGCCCTGGGGAGTTTTCTACTGCATTTTTGCCAATTGAATTATGATGTGAGATGGCATGAATATTGATCAAATTTCTAAACTGAATTTCCCAATTTTTAGACTGTGGTGTAAACCAACCCACAGGTTGTCATAACCAATTCAGAATGTTTTTAACAATAGTCAGTGAAGCATGGAGGTCTTTAAAACTCATTGAAATGTAGAAAGTTATCCTGTACATATGCTATCAACAAATCTCCCTTAACTCCTTCCTCCCCACATCCCAAGCTGACAACAACATTCAGGGAATTGGTCAGTGATTGTGTATTTGTGTTTGAGAACACCCATGAGATTATATGGTTTTTGCTTTTCATTTTTATATCCTTATACATTTGAAAATATGGGGGAATGATATTTATATACATCATGGACACTGAGTAAAGAAAAATCGTATAAAATCTGGGTTAGTATTTACTTGTTCCACAGTGGTTTTGAGTCCTCGAAAGAGAAAATAAGAAATCACATTTCATGTTGAGCTTTTATTTTCAGAGATAGGTTGTATATTTTAAATTTGTTAAGGACCCTTTTTGCCCGGGGATAGTGGCCTACACCTGTAATCTCAGGTTTTGAGAGGGGCTGCTGAGGCAGGAGAATGGCCAAGTTCCGGGCCTTGGCAAAATGAGTTCTAGGTCATGTCTCAAAATAAAAAAATGAAGGGCTAGGGATACAGCTCATTGGTAGAGAATCTCTGGGTCTAATCCCCAGTACAAACAAAAACACCCTCCCCCCCCCAAAAAAAAATCAAAAGAAAATTTAAAAAGTTTTTTCTAAGATTTTTTTTCCATTTTTATGTTTCACTTTTAGCTATTTGTCTTTATAGTAATAGTTTATAATTTATGATGGGATGAAAGGAGGGCCTTCCACAACTCTCTGTCTACTCTGGAGAGAATTTCTAGAATGAAACATGACTTTGGATTTGCTGTGGGTCACAGTTAAGGGGCTTGCTTTTCCTGTTCAAGCCCACAGTGAACAAGCCACTCCTAAGAGTTCCTCTGGACTAGTCATTCTTTGGAAAGGGTCAAGCAATGTTTATCTTCTGAATGTCATCTCACTGGTTTGTCCAAAACAGCTTGGTCTCTAGGAACTGGAAGCAGGTTTTGACTCTCTGAGCAGTCTTCCCGTTAATTCAGCACCATGCCAATAAGAAAGCAGTTAGGGAGAGGTGGGGGAAGAGGGAGGAGAGGGAAGCTGGGAGAGAGGAGAGAGAATGGTGGGAAATGAGATGGAAGGAGACATTCCTTGCTGTCCTTGTTTTGGTAAATTAATCAGTGGCAAGATCCCTTTTATTCTGCCAGTGTATAATTCTACTCCTACCTTATCTGCTGGAGTGAATCATGTATTTTCTCCTCAAAACTAAATTAAGCAGGGAAAAAAAAAAGCACCAGAAAGGAAATGTATACAGAAAATATTAAGAATACAGCAAAATATGTTATATAGATTCTTAAATTACATAGCACTTTAATGACATTTTCCTTATTCAGGGGGTGTCTTGCTAAAGGCCTATGCTGGCGTAGAAAACAGCAGTGAAATCAGTTGGTAGTAATAATGATGAATGCATATGCTTTATTATGTTTATACCTTACCATTTGCAACATGCTTTAACACATCTGACATGACTTATTTGCTTCTAAAAACAAAAAGCCCTTTGAAGAACACAAGCAAGTAGTATTCCCCCATATAAGGAATAAAACTGAAGTTCAGAGACATTAAAGAGACATGAACAAATTGTCATAGTTGCCCCTGCACTGTCTTTCTGATTGTGTGTGTGCGCGTGCGTGTGTACATGTGTGCGCATGTGTGTGTGTGAATACAGTCACTAGCACAAATGGAGATAGATAGATTTTAAAAAGAGGAATAGAATTGACAGGTAAATTATTAGTTATTATATATACACTTGGCAGCTAGGGATTGCCCTCAGTGTGTTAATACAAGCCAAGGAATGTCCAACAGATAGTTTCAATCCAATTAAAGTGATCTGTTGTGACTGTATTTGACTGGAGGCAAGGGAAGAAAGATGGTTAAAATGTCCTTCCAAGATTATCCTCTTTTTAGAATCCAAAACTTAAGAGATTTCTGAAAAATGAATATGGTGTGACTTATTTTATATACTTCACAATATATATTATCAATTCATAAGTCAAGCTGCTTTCTAAAAGGTTTTAAGTATCTTTAGATAAATTTCTTTAATATTTTAATTGAAATATGAGTCAACCACTTCTCACAATTTTTATTCCTAGTAGGCATATGAGATCCTTTAATTAGTATATTTGTTCTTTTTTTTCTTGCTGAATATTCTCCAGAATAAGAATAAAAGAAGCAAAATTAGACAACGTATGGAAAAGTAAGTCCTGGCTTTGCTATCTTTACTAGGGAGAATATCCAGGCCCTATATTTCTGGCTGGAATTCACAAAAGGGAAAAAAAAATTCTCTTCCTGGCATGAATTGTATAACAGTTGTTAGTGTACCTTGTAGCCTAGCAGATACTATCAAAGGTAGTTCTCCTAGTGAAATAATCCACTGTTTTCAAAGGCAAAAATTGTCTGTCAATTTTGCAGCAATATTTCTGTTAAAATATTTTAATTTAAGGTATGTATGTATATATATATATATATATATATATATATATATATATATATATTGGGTTTTTTTACTGTAAAAAAATTGATATATAAACAAACCACTTTCTGGGCCCAGGTAAGGCAAGAGATGTATATACAGAGATATAGGAGATATGTGCACAGCTCATGATAACCCGTGTCATTCTGGGCTTGTTGATTGCTGCAGTGAGTCAGTAGAGCACACATGTGAGAGAGCATCGGCCTCAGATATCCTTAGTTTTGAGACCATGGGCAAGTTATTTTACCCCTGTAGCCTGACTTCCTACACCTAAAGCTGAGGTTCTAAATACCTATCCTATGGATTTATTTTGTGGATTAAATAAAACAAACTGAAAAACATGTAGCTCAGTGCTCAGTGTAACATGTTTGCATACCCAGGACACTACATCAATTTGGGCTGGTGTTGGTCTTAGGATCTGTAAGTTTACAGTGATCTACGGTAAAGGACCTTATTGGGATGCATCATAGAGATGGGGGCTTCTAAATATGCAAAAGATCAACACACTGGAGAGCTGACATGGAGCCTTGTGAGAATGTTGGCTGGAGGCATGAGCACTTGGAGGTTTTGCTTTTGAAATGGAGTGGTCACAATGTTTATAGAGGACCACAGGCAAAACAGCCAAGCACACCTGTAAGATTTATTCTGCCTTGTGACTGGTACCTGATCTTTTCAAAGGTAAGTTCTGTGGTATGTAAGAAACTAAGGTTATGGTGAATGGAATGGTTAGGACCTCCCAGTGCTAGAGTCACAGAGAAGTTGATGAAGAGTAAAATAGACAACTGGAGATTGACACAAAATGATCTGAGGTCCCTACAGGGAGAAGTTGTGGAGTCCTTTGAAGGAAAGAACTTTCTTAGATAAAGAGGAACCATGGATGATGGTGTGATTTCAACGGAATGACCAGGGAGATGGAAGGTGTCTCCAAAGTCAATGCAGAGCTGCTTGAAGCCCAATGAAGAAAGCTTCAAGGGCCTGGGAAGGAATGGCTTTCTTACCTAAGACACCTAGGAGTCTGCCAAAGGGGTGGGCTGTGCTTGCAGCATAGGTTAGAACACAGAGGCTCACAGAACTTCAAAATGCAATCTAATCTTCCAAGCAGTGGTCATTCTTCAATCCACCATCACAGCTCAACTCAACAATCAGTACCATTTAACAGAAACTTTGAAATATCATCCAAGAAAGGAGCCATCAGGAAACAGAGAACAAGGACAGTTACCCTGAATATTTTGTTATATGGCTAGAACTTGTATAACTTCCCCCTTGTTTGTGGATTTTGCTTTTCCCTCCAGTTTCTTATTAGAGAATATGGCCCTTAAGTGAAAATGGTCTCTGTATTTTCAGACAGAGAAGATAGAAAAGCCAAAGTAGGATGTCCTTCTCCATTGCCAAGCTGAGAGAAAGGAAATTGGAAAAATAGAGAAAGTGGCAGCCCATTAAAGGAAAGAAAAAGAGAAAAGCCTGGATCCTTAGGAGACTCTGCTGATAAGGAAGTGACTACATGTAGAGTTAGCCCTTGAAGGATACACCAGTCCAAGGGCAAGGGATCTATTTATTCTTGATTGCTTCAATCTAGTCACCAAAATTGTACAGGAAAGATGACTAATGGAATGTAATGAGTTTCTATTTCAACAATGCCCAAATAGGCTTCTTTAACTTGGTTCATCAAGAACAAAGATATTAATTGAGAAAAATGGAAATAAACTGGAATCAAGCTGATGATTGTGTGTGTGTGTGTGTATGTGTGTGTGTGTGTGTGTGTGTGTGTGTGTGTACGTGTTTGCAGGGTGGGGGGGAGACTTCACTATATTCAGCTGTGAATCTTAGAAATCATCAAGCCCTACTTGGTAACTGAAGGACAGGGATCCTGAGTCATAATCCTTTCCGACTGAGCTCTCCCTCCACCTTGATTGCAAGCTGGATTGCTCTACCGTAGCTTAATATGGTCTTTGGTCATAATGCATCTTTCTCAAAGTGTTAGAGCTACAAGAGTGCCTAGAATTTTCCTGCAGTTTCTTGATGTCACTTTAAAGCTTTCTGTCTTATCTCATCCTTTCTGCCACAACCCCTGCTGGTGCTATTCTTTTATCTTCCATCAATCATTACCTCTTTGAATTTATAAATTTGGTTATTGCCTGAGATAGATCAAGTGGTGGATACTTCTTTCCATGGAATAGAGGCATAATGACTTTTTAAAAAATACTCCACACTTGATATTTGATGAGCTCATTTTCTCTCAAGCAACCTGAAAGAATGGACAATGTAGTCCTCTTTGTCTGGTTTCCCCACTGGTTTCTTAGAGCAGCTATTTCCAAGACCTTAGGTGTAGATCTGCATTATCATGGTGCATTGGAGGCTGACTGATGGTTACATGGCCATAGAGCCCATGAACCTGGGCTTTCAAGGCCTCAAGCCCTCCCCTCAACACAGTAATCACCCAGTGATTGGTCTGGGTCCACTGTCAGTGGAGTGGCTGCATGGCCATCAGTGACCACCTTGTCAGCACTCCTTGATCTTTCCTGAATCTTAGGTGTCAGTGATACCTCTGCTTTCTGCTCTTAGCATGTGGTCTATGGTCTATAGCAAGAAGCGATGATTTCCATGAAACTAACTCTTAAGAAGTCTAGGTTCAAGCTAATATTTTCTTAGTTCACATGTGCAAGTTTTCCCTCCCAATTTTGTTTTGCTTTCAAAATATTTCTTTTTTCATGACTTCAAGGCAAAGAAGAAAATAGTCATACATCCCAAAACCACTCCTGTCCCAATAGAAAAATATTTTTCAGTATTTAAAATTTTTGTTGTTGTTGTTGTGGTTACATTAGCCCTGAGGTTCAGGGCTTTTGAAATTTTCTTTAAACGGAAGCAAATTAAGAATAAGGTAACTATCTCGGTATTCTATAAGAATGGATAGAGTGGAAGAAAGATGCCTGCTGACCTTGAGAATTCATTGCTCAGTGCTACATTTAAGTGTTCTCACAAGTAAAAGTATACTTGATGCTACTGTATGAGCACTTATGTGTGGAATCTTTTTTATGAAGTCCAATATACAGAGAATACTGTTAGAGAAACAGACAATATTGATACAGGGCTGGGGGAGGCAATGAGGGAAATTCAGGTCAGGGTTGCAAAGTAGTAGATATGTAGGATGAACAAGTCCATAGATTGAATGTACAACACAAGGGCTATATTGTATTATGTTCAGGATTTTTACTAAATGAGTAGATTTTACCTGCTCTTCACACACACACACACACACACACACACACACACACACACAGGTAACTACATGATGGATATATCAATTAGCCTCATTATATTAACCATTTTGCTATCTCTATGTATCTTATAATTTTGTGTTGTAAACCTAAATATATAAAAGAAAATTTTATGTGTGTATAGTTCCCCCCCAGCTCTAAAATTTGTAACTTGAAGAAGTTGCACACTGGAAATTGGATAACTGACTCTTTAAGAAACAGATACTTCCTTTCACAGCCCACCCTATTGATTTCTCTCCTGGTGCCTCTTCAATCTACATGCTAGGGCCTACCAGTTCAAAGAAGAGCATGAAAGATGAAGTCAGCCTTGTCACTGGTAATTGGTGTCTTACATAGATAAATTATCTAGTTATCAGGTGTCTCTTTGCTTCATGACAACATAGCATCAAGAACATTCATTAGGAATGCTTAGAGAATGTATTTTATACTCACAGATATTTTTTCGGTTGAACTCACAGGCTCTTGAGGGACAGGAGCTGATTTCAGAAATTCATTCTTCATTCCTAGCATTATGGTCGGATTTCTATCTTTGTCTTATTCTATAAAATGATGAATTTTTGTATGATGACTAAAAGGTCTATGAAAATGCCTTTGTAGGCTTTAGCACAAAGGCACTGTTATCCTTCCCTTTGAAGTTCAGAAGCCTGAAGTTTTGTTGAGTCCCACTGAGTACTGGTGCATATGTCAGAGGTCACTGCCAAGCTGCCCTCAGGTTGGGCTTGTGGATGACACTGAGGCTCTAAGCTACTATGAGCTTGGGAGGCTCTGGCCCCATGGCTCAGACTGTGTAAATACATTTTGAGCAATGTTCATGATGACTTAAACCCCCAAGTATATTTGCTCGATACTGTTTCCTTGTCAGAAAATAGGCTGTATAGAACAGCTCCATGGAGTTTCATTTAGACTTTCCCAACTTTGCACTAGCAACATTTTTATTTCAGCTTTAACCTACTTACTCTTTTTTTTTTTTTCTCATTTCAGTAAACAAATATAGTGCCTTATGTTGAGGCGAGGATTTGGGAGGAGTATCAGAAAAAATCATTCTTCACATTTTAGAGGTTGTTTGTAATAACTTTGCTTATGCTATAAAAATGTTAATAGCTTTTGAAGACTAAAAACCCCATAATAATTGCCCATCTATAAGCAGAGTCTTACGGTTTTAGCTGCAATCTGTGGTCCCGAGTGAGGAAAGAGTAACATAATACCTTCTATTTATGCATGGTTTATGAACTGATTTGCACAAGGGGCTTTGTATTTATAAAAATGCATCTCACTTTGTATGCATCTTAACCATTTAATATTTGATTTGCCAAAAGGGCAAAATTTTTGTTTTTAAAATGCAGCATTATGACCTTCGACTGTATGTGTGTATGTACCATTAAGTGCATCTTAAATGAGCTTTGAAAGATGACTTTGTAAGATTAGATCCCAACTACAGATCCTCAGGCATTTTAGTCATTCATGTAGCTCATTTTCTACTTCTTTTGCTAACATAAGTCACAATAAGAGTAACAAAGAATTTCCTTAATGAATTGGTTGAATATAGTGTATATAACATTGAAGAATGTTTCCAATTCTAAAATTTGGAAGGATGGTGTTTAAAGGCACTGTAGTTAGTTATCTCAACAGGTGGTAGCTGGTAATTGATAATTATATTTAAAGTATGTGCATTCATTGTAGTTGGTAGTAATATAGCATTTTTATCCACAGATCTCAAAGCATGTGTGAATAAATATGCATTATTTTCCTATTTTAAATAGCCAGAGACTCACTGAACGTTAATTAGATATAAGCAGACAGAGAAATTTCATGTCCCCTGCTTGCTTAGAGCTACTAAAAAAATTCTTCCCAGAAACTGGGATAAAGAACACAATGTACCTGATCCTTAAATAACTACTTTTCAGGGGCATGGTTCCAGCTCCCAGTGAAGTCCTGCGGAGCACAAAGTGCCCCTGCACCCTGCCTCCCCAGGGGCCTCACACCTGGGCCCTCAAAGCATTCTAACAATTCCAGGTCAGAAGAGACCTCAGGGATGGTTCTCCTGAATCCTTGTCTGCTACCTCTTGCTATTCCACAGGTGAACCAAGAATAGGGAGGTGACATGTCCTTCACCCTCTGTAGGACTTTCTGCCAAACCCTGATGTTTGGAGAGTATGTACTGATTACTGGCTATCTGGCAAGATTTTTTCTAGGTGCTTGCAGTTGAGCAGTGACCAAAACAGACAGTCACTGCCATAATGGAGCTGGCAATCCCAGAAGGTGAAAGGTGACCCTTGCTGTGCTTCCTGCTACTCATAGCTGGATCTGCCCATCTCACCCATCTCCTGTACAAACGAGGGTATCCCGCCTTTTTTTTTTTTTTTTTTTTTTTTAAGAAAAGACAGCCCCATCCCGCATATCCGCATATCTCCATCAGACCAGGAAATATTTCTGAGCTTTGTTTCTTGTGTTTTGCATTATTTTAATTTTTAAAAGTTGTCTTATAGTTATATAACAATAGTTATGTTGAATATGGTTTTTCATGCTACATATCTATCCCTTCTACTGCCTGTTCTCCCTTAATCACAGCACAATCTGAGGCAAATTTCCCCTACAAAGGAGTGGGTGCAGTCCCACCTTATGATGACCCTGACCAAGGAAGGCCTTTCCTGGACCAGACCTGAGGGTCTCTAATATGCAGTGGCTGCCCAACCCAGGCCCAGGGAGGAAGAAAAACATTGACTAGCCAGCACTCCTAGGGTGGTAGGGTCAGAAGAGCCTCTGAAGAGCTTCGTTCCTATTTTTTCTTTTCTTTTCTCTTCCTTCCTTCCTTCTTCCTTCTTTCCTTCTTTCCTTCCCTCCTTCCTTCCTGGCACTGGGGATTGAACTCAGGGGCACTCAACTACTGAGCCACATCCCCAGCCCTTTTATGTATTTTATTTAGAAACAGGGTCTCACTGAGTTGCTTAGTACCTCACCATTGCTAAGGCTGGCTTTGAACTCATGATTCTCCTGTCTCAGCCTCCCAAGCCACTGGGATTAAAGACATGCACCACTGCACCAGGCTCTGTTTTTCTTATTCCTGCTCTTCTTTCCAGAAGATTTTAAATGTTTTTTAAAATTTTAATTCCCCACCTCGTGTTCTCATCTTTGTTCTCCTCAGTATTGGTTTCTGCTCACTAAATGTATAAACATCTGGTCTGTGGCCCAGAATGCCTAACTCATTCTGAGAAAGTTCTTCCAGGACCAAAAGGCATTGATCTTAGGCTGGAGATGGTCAGATTTGCTTTGATCTCTGAGATAGCCAAGGGGTATAGGAGGAAAAGTATAGAGTAGTTATCTTTGAGTCTTCAACCTCTTTCAGCATTCGTGTCTATTTGAAAATTTGGATCAGCCCCACCTTATGGTACATTTTTGCTTGGGTACATTAAACTCTTGTATCCCCATGTCCATTTGCTCAGTTTTATATTTCATGGGCAGCTGCTTATAACCTTAAAATGTGGAAAGAACCCTGGCAAGCAGTAGCAGGAGGTTCTGGCCAAAGGGTGATGCCCAGGGCAGGAATGTTCCTGCCTCTCACTCCATGAGGACCTCTCAGCTGTTTCAGGAGTGGCTTTTCTCCTAGAATAGCAGTGACATGCAACGGATGGTTGCCAATGACCTTGTGCTCTTTGTACCAGGACTGGCTCTGCAACAGCTGGTCTACTTGCACATCACTGGCATTCCGAACCTCCAATGCATAGTGTACGCACAGCAGCAGACTCCCAAAGAGTTACTGAGTGATATGCAGACTCTTCCAGCCATTTCCAAAGATCTGAACATGGGAAGGAGAGAAAATAATAGCTGGAAAGCACCTTAGATTAAGTTGGCCGGATTCCTGCCTGGTTTGCATATTTTTGTATGTGCCTATGATATGCATTTAAAATCATTTGCCTAAACTTTACACTAACAAAGGATAAAGTTAAACACTCCCAAATTCAGAATTCTCATCCCTCATACTACAGGTATCTCCAGCTATTTGGGTTTTTCTTAATTTGAGGTCTTTGTAGAAATTAATTGTTGGTAGGTTGTGTATAAATATCCAGGCAGGGAGTTGGCTTTGTAAGCCCCCTGCTCTTCTGACTGAACGGGCTTAGAATTCCACTTTTATTTGTACTGTATCTTTCCCTCATTCCCAGGACTCAGTGTTAATTCCAAAGAGAGTCTCCTTCATTGCAGACTGTGTACCTATTATGTACACCTAGGAAGCTGTTAGTTGTTCAGTTGTTAAAGACATTGTAATGTCGAGTCTTAGAAGTACCCAGAAGAAGGGTCTTCAGGGGAAGAGTGACTCCATATGCCCCTCCACATCTCCTCCACATAAGTTACAAGCATGTGGAACCAGTGACCCAGATCCTGAGGTATCCCCATTGTTAGGGCTTACTAGAACAGGAACAGGAGGGCCCCAGGTAGCAAAGGAAATTCCCTGATGCCTCCCACTAGTTTTTCAGCAGGAGAAAATATGAGCACATGGGAGAAAGCCCCCCACCTACTCCTACATGGCATTGTTCTGCACAGAGTGGGCTCCTGGTATCACCAAATGACACTCCCTGTGCATTCTGGGAAGCTGACCACCACATATGTTACAATTTCAGTGGGAAAAGCACACTCCAGATTCCTACACAACTGCCTCAAAAACAAACTTCTGAAATACAACCTGTTCATAAGTTGTGGACCGCCTGTATTTAATACATTTTTGGCAGTATGATACACATTCAAAATTTTATGCTTCTTATGGAAAAGGACATTCTAGAAACTATTTAAAATTCACTAAAATTTGGATTCTTTCTCCAGCATATATTTCATTTATTCTTTGGCTGTATATCTGACACATGATTAGGTCACTGATACAGTTTATTTCCAAGCAGATATTCTGGGCTGCTATGTTCCCCAACTTAGCAAGATGGTTTTGGGTAACTTCTTAACCAGAGGAGAATATCCTAGGTGACAAGAGACTGCCAGTTTTTTTCCATTGAGCAAACAAAGAATTGCTTGGATAGGGCCCATCCTCTTCCCTTCAGGAGAAGCTGTAGGTATGCAGTGTCTGGTAGAAATCCCTCATTCTCTTGGATGTGGGCATAGGCTTTTGCTTCAACTGTCTGAGATGGTTTTTTATCTTGGTTAAGTCCTTCTTCACACATGGTTCAGCCTTCCCAGCTTTCCAGGCCTCTGATTTTTGTTATCACTGTTTCCCTTTCAACGTGGAGAACTGGTTCCTTTATGAATTTGAATAGCCAAAGGGGCAGAGCTGGATGAGGGCTTTGGGTTCTCTGACAAATACAGGAACCTCCAAGTTCACTGTGAAAGCCTACCTTCTTCACAGCACCTATCAGTTCTTTCTGCATGAACAACCCTTGGACTTCCTGGTTCAATCTCTCCAACCTCCAACTTAAGAGACAAGACAACTACTATCTTCAAAGGTTTGTCCACCCAGAGTGAGTAACCCACATTTTATTAGGAATAACCTTGCAGAGCATAGTTCTCTCTGTACCCACAGTCTTGTTCTCGCTGCTGGAAATTATTTGCATGGGAGGTAAATTTGGCAAGAACATCCATTCATTCTTTCCACCAACAGGCCTACCATGTGCCAAACATTCTGTTAAATCCTGGAATTAGGAATATAAATAGAATGTATCCCTTATTCTGAAGGAAGTGTGAGACAGGCCTGGAGACGATAATACGGCCTCATAAGAGTACTGATAGAAATATACAGGGTGTTGGAAATCTGAACAGAAGTCCTCAGCAGGAACATGGAAAGGGTAAGACTTTCTGGAGGTGGGGATATCGGCCTGGACTTCGTCTTAAAGGGTGCATAGAAAATAGGCTCACGAAGGGCATTCTAGGCCAAGAGGTCACTGTGTACAAAGCAGAGAATCAGTCAAGATGCTGGCTGGCATGGAGTGTAGTGAACACATTTTTACTGCTTATATACAAAACTGCTTCTTAATACCCCCATCCACCATTTCATGACCTCACTGGATCTCAGTGGCCTCATTTTCCGAGGATCCCTGGGGGCAGCTACCATATGTGTTGGTCCACCAGAACTGTGCATATTATAGCTCTAAAATGCCTCTGGGGCATAGTAATGATTCTAGACTGAAAGCATATGGATATTTGTAGGAAAAATATTAGTAAGTTAAAAATGTTCTCAGTGTCTGTGATCTTAAGGATCTCAAATGTATATGGTTAAGATGATCTTACACGGCCATGACCTTAGGACCTTACATTATAGAAAAAAAATCTACCTTCCTAGGAGGGCGTTCTTCAGGATGTCTGTAAAGTGCAAACGGCTAGTGTTAATGGAGAGAGATGTGTGTAATCTTGTGTGCACAATTCTCAATGCTAAGCATTCTGTAATTCCTGAAGAGTAAAAGAACTGGCCTCAGTGTTCACCTGTGTTTGGAGGAAGAATAGTACAAATCAAACAGTAACCCGAAGAGAGAAGGTGGTTGCCCTGAAACAATCACCGCCATCACCACTACACACACACACACACACACACACACACACACACACACACACCAGACATCTCTTGGGCAAGTGTATTAAACCTGGTGAGGTACAAAAGCTCGAGCACTAGGAGGGAGACTGAAGGTTTGTGTCTCTGTGCTTTCATTCATTCATTCAGCACATGTTTTTTGAATTCCTATTACATGCTGAGCTATAGAGGAAGACAAAATTGGTTGGATCCTGTCCTTATTAAGCTTGCAGCTTTATGGGAAAATTAGATACTGAATTGTGATTGCAAATGTCATGAATATTTCAAAATGGGGCAGTAAAGAGGAATGTAGTATATGGTAACAGGGGACCTTAACCTGGTCTTGGATTTCAAAATACCTCAGTGACTGGTATAGGGCAATGTGTGAGGAGTGAAGAAGGAAATAAGTTATAAGAAATGTGTTCTAGGGCTCAGGCTGTAGCTCAGTGGTAAAGCACTTGCCTTGCATTGGCGAGGCACTGGGTTCGATCCTCAGCACCCCTTAAAAAATTACAAAATACATTAAAAAAAAAAAGAAAGAAATGTGTTCCTGGAAAAAGGAGACAGCCACAAGACAGGGGAGAATGTGACAAGTGCTAATTTATGGACTGTTCCACACAAAGAACAGTTAAGAACTAATTGCTGAGCACCTACTATGTGCAGCACTGCTCTAGGCACTGAGAATGGAGCAGTAAACACAACACTCTAGAAAATTCTGTCATCTTGGAGCTTACTTTTTAGGGAAACTATCTCAAGAGAAAAAAGAAGTGTCGAAAGATTTTATGCAAGCAAGTGCACAGTCCAACTTGCATTCCTTGACTCATGGTACTAATACATCTGGGAGGGGTTGTTTGTAGTAAAAAAAAAAAGGAACAATAACAGAATCCCTTTTTAAGTCAAATCTTTGGTCAACTCATTAGTTATATCCTGCTTTCTCCAAGAACAAACTTTTATTGAGACTTCATAGCTTTTACTTAAAGCTAACAAACAAGTCATGCATAATTATCTAAAGCTTTGTGTTTTATACTGATGGAGACATCATATTTCTGAAATGAATACTCCTGGAATAACATGTTTAAGGAATGCTTCTTCATGGGCAACTTCCTGCAAATCTGCTCACAGTTACTCTCATTACTCCTAAATCCACAGATAAGAAATGACAAACTATAATATGTTTGGTTAAATAGACCATCTGCCTATTCATAATATGGACACTAATTCTCATAAATGGCTACTTGGGCTATGTAAAATGCCTGATTTCCTTTCATGATGTGTTCATTCATAGGCGATCACTTTTCTTTCATGTGATTTTATAATATACCATGCAAACTTGTTTTTCTCAATGTAGATTTTAAATTATTTAATGATAAATTTATATATAAAATGTTTATATGTTAAATAATTTATATGTGAAGATGTTTCAACAAGGTCATTTTGGTATGCGAAGTAATAAAAAATATTTTTTTGATGAAGTAAAACATAGGGTCTAGAAGAATTTGAATTTGTTAAAGACAATTATAGGGATCAAAACATGAAATGGTAATTAATTTTAATAGTCTTAAAGCAAGAGATGGTACTACCCACTGACCTTGCTCTCTATTCCGAAGACAATATTAAACCTCAGCATTGTATAGCTAAAACTCATTCAGAATTTAGAATTTTTGTTTTAGAATAGTAATATGGTGATTTATTTTCTATTATATAATAGAATTAACAATGTGAAACTGCATTTGGTGATTAACCATGTTAGGATTTCTTCCACAAAACTTCTCAGTGTTCAGATTAAGAAGGTAAATAAAATATATAAATCATTACAGGTTAAGTTTTTTTTTTAATTTATATATGACAGTGGAATTCATTACAATTCTTATTACACATATAGAGCACAATTTTTCATATCTCTGCTTGTATACACAGTATATTCACACCAATTTGTGTCTTCATACATGTACTTTGGATAATAATGATCATCACATTCCACCATCATTTATAACCCCCTGCCCGCTCCCTTCCCCTCCAACCCCTCTGCCCTATCTAGAGTTCATCTATTCCTCCCATGCTCCCTCTCCCTATCCCACTATGAATCAACCTCCTTATATCAAAGAAAACATTCAGCATTTGGTTTTTTGGGATTGGCTAATTTCACTTAGCATTATTTTCTCTAACTCCATCCATTTACCTGCAAATGCCATGATTTTATTCTTTTATTGCTGAGTAGTATTTCATTGTATATATATGCCACATTTTTTTTATCCATTCATCTATTGAAGGACATCTAGGTTGGTTCCACAGTTTAGCTACTGTGAATTGTGCTGCTATAAACATTGATGTGGCTGTGTCCCTATAGTGTGCTGTTTTAAGTCCTTTGGGTATAGACTGAGGAGAGGGATAGCTGGGTCAAATGGTGGTTCCATTGCCAATTTTCCAAGAAATCTCCATACTGCTTTCCATATTGGCTGCACCAGTTCGCAGTCCCACCAGCAATGTTTGAGTGTACCTTTTTCCCCACATCCTTGCCAACACTTATTGTTGTTTATCTTCATAATAACTGCCCTTCTGACTGGAGTGAGATGAAATCTTAGAGTAGTTCTGATTTGCATTTCTTTAATTGCTAGTGATGATGAACATTTTTTCATGTATTTGTTGATCGATTGCATATTATTTTCTGAGAAGTGTCTGTTCAGATCCTTGGCCCATTTATTGCTTGGGTTATTTGTTTTTTTTGGTGCTTAGCTTTTTCACCAACAAGACTGCTTTCATAGCTTTCTGCTTTCTAGGTTTTATTCTACAGATAAGAGATTGTGGTCCTGTAACAGAATCCCAAAGGAATTTTGGAAAATTTTCAAGTCTGGCCTGTGGCATTCAGACCAAGAAATGACGAATATGTCTGGAAATACTAGTCACCACAGCAGAACACAGGAGTGTCTTTTGTTTCCATATCATGTGACAATAGGTGGCTTGGTTAGTGGGGTTGCTTTTAAATAAGGTGTGGAAATGAATAAATGAATGGATAAATGCAAGTAGGGGTGAAGCAACAGTCACAAGGTTTTGAATTCAAACAACTCCTTCCCTTCTTAGCAACTCCTTTTCCATTCTTAGCAGCTTTACTCCCAGAGAGGGAATCTGAGAGCAGAGGAACCCAGACCTTCCCCAGCCAGAAAAAATGCTTCCCTGAAGTTTCCCAACTACTGAGCAACAGAGGAAGAATCTTCAGAAGAAGGACAGGCTAAGCTCATTCCTTCTTCAAGGTCTTTGTATCTGTTATTCTCTCTAGCCAGAAAGTCTTCCCCATTTTCTCCTCTCATCTCATCCTTGGAGGGGCCTTTCCTAGCTACCCAGCCACTCACCTGGCTTCATTTCCTTATCACTCTTGAAATCTTGTATGTGTTCACTCCCTGTTGATCTGAATCCCATGGATGCCTGTGTGCTCCATTGGGACAGGAACTTTGTTTTCTCTGCAGAATCCTTAGGACCTAGGATAGTGACAGGCAGATGGCATTCAGTAAGTATGTATTAAATGAATAAATGAATGAATGTTTCCATTATTGTTTATGAATAATGAAGCTTAGCCTATGTCTAAGGACTGAATTATCTTTTCATTAGTAACTTTATTATAAATTTAGATAAAGGTAATGATGATATTGTGAAAAGTTATTAAAAATTTTATAAAAATGCAAATAGAAGTAATCTTCTTCCTACTCTGTCATATTCACTTACCTACTCTTGTGACTCCTACTAACATTTGAGTCTTTCTTTCTCAGAAAAAAAACAGAAGAGAGGGGCAGGGATAAAAGACTGAGATCATAATTTCTTTTCTTTTTTTTTGTACCAGAAATTGAACCCAGGGATACTTAATCATAGAGTCATATCCCCAGCCCTTTGTATATTTTAGTTGGTGACAGGGTCTCGCTAAGTTGCTTAGGGCCTTGTTAAGCTGCTAAAGCTGGCTTTGAACTTGCAATCCTCCTTCCTCAGACTCCTCTCTCTCTCTCTCTTTCTCTTTCTCTCTCTCTCTCTCTCTCTGTGTATACCTAGGTCTGTGTGTGTGTATATATATAGTGTGTATATATGTATATACACACAGATAAGTATATATATGTATATATGTATTCATCCATCCCTGAGAATATTCTAAGACATTTATACATTTAAATTACACATTAATATTACATGTTACACATTTAAATGTGTAATTTTAAAAATTTTTGTTATAGTCCCATATAATATTACAATCACTGCTCCATTCAATGTTCAATTTATTGAATTCTTTCCATTATTAGTAAGTTATATTTTGTTTCTAAAAATTGGCAAAAAATTTATTGTAACAATACAGTTTTAACATTTAGTATGTTGTAAAAACTTTGGCATTGGCATACAAATAAGTGTCTTTCTTGAGGGTTAACTCTATCTTGCAGAAAAAAATTGCTTCTATGGAATTTTTTCTTTGACAGGGATCTTGTTAAAAATTAGATTGACTATATACATGTATGATTGCACAAACGGTGTGACTCTGCTTCACATAGAGCCAGAGGAATGAGAAGTTGTGCGTCATTTGTGTACGATGTGTCAAAATACATTCTGCTGTCATGTATAACTAATTGGAACAAAGAAAAAAAGAAAAGAAAATGGACTCTAAGAAAAAAAGAAAAAAAAACTAGATTGGAAAATTTAAAATCAAATAGAAGACAGAGAAGGAAGAAAATAGCGTTGCTGACACTTCGTATGAAATAAGGAAGGAGGATAATAATATCTAATATTTGTTGCTTATAGCAATATTATATCAAATAACCATGAAAAGACTTTAGTGGAAAAAAATCATTATACCTAGCTGATTTAAACAAAACCCAAAATGGATGAATAGTTTCTTATTTTCAAAATGGGAAAATAAGGTAATTAATTTCAGATCATTTGACACATTTTGGCTTTCTAAAATTAAACTTCTCAGAGAAATAGATTCAGGAAGAAATCTCACAAAACAACATTAATTAAAATGATTCGGAAAGGCAATGCTATAATAACAGCTGTAGATTAATGAAACTGAAGAAAAGTTGAAATAGTATTTTTTTTTTTTTTGCTTTGTTCATAACTGCAGTGAGGGGACTTTTGTGAAAATGAGAAAACAACAAAAACAAATACTTTACTGTTTATCAAGACCCTAGCTAGCCACAGCCGCCAAGAAATTCCAGAGCAAGATCCCTTCATCTACAGTGTCACTGTTTTTGTCGGGCTTGCCCTGTCATGGCCAACAACTGATTCCAGAAAGTAGCTGGGGAAGTAGGAGAAAGATATGTACATGAGAAATGCAGGCGCGCATGCTCACCACATTCTTTAAATATTTTCTCCGGGCTATCATCATAACCTCTGTCTTATCTGGATTAATCCTTTTTCTGGTTCGCTTTGATCCCAGTCCCCTGTTAGACCCCTCAGATGCTGAATAAATTGTGAAACCCTGGTGTCAGGATTAGAGATAAAAGGGGAGATGTAGACCATGTGTCATCAGCATGCTCATCTCAGGGTGAAAATGCTTCAGCTTTTCTTCAAGTTATCTTATATGAACTTGGAACAGGTGGGTGTTTGCCACCAGATCCGAGCGGTTCTCCTGGCATGGCCTGGCCTGGCAGCTGGAGAACAGGGAAGAGGGGGACCTGGCGGGTGTTCTTCCCCTGGGACCCTCCCCACAGGGGCAACCTTGCGGGTGCCACAGAGTGGAGGGGCAGTAAGTTCCTCCTACAGAATGCAGTATAGGCAACTAATGTGCCTCTGTTTTAGGATTACCATATTACATGGCTTTGAAACCAGACCCATCATGTCCCCTCAGATCTGGCCTCTGAGCCCTCTGGGCAGTATGGGCATTTTTTGCAGCCTGTTTTTACTACCATTCTAAAGGCCTTCATTCAGTATGTCCTCTTCCTTTGAAGCCCACTTCCCATCACCATCTACCGACCTCAGGGTTATTTCCGTGCATCTTTGAGTCTTTGGTCATCGGGGCTGAAGATTTTCTTTTCTGGTTTGCTTTGATCCCAGTCCCCTATTAGCCCCTTAATCTGTGGTTCCCTTAATCTGTCCCCATCCTTGGTGATTTAATACTCAGCATTGAAATCTCATCCCCCTGGAGAGCTAGAATTTTCATGGAATGGTGTTGGCTTCATTGTGGTTTATTACTGGCTTCCCAGTTCACAGCTCATATTGAGCACTCAGTAAATGTTCATCAAAGCAATTAATATCCCAATAGTTTGATCTCTTGTAACAGTTTTCACCTTAATTTCTGATAGTGCTTTCTTCTAATGCATTAAGAAATGAGAGGTCATCACATGTACTACATCCATTTCTTTCTTCTTTATCCATTCTTCTGTACAGTGATTCCTCCATTTACCTGTGTGTCAGAGGTCATATCACAGCATTTGGTCAAGGACAGACCGTATAGATGACGGTGGCCCCATCAGATTCTATTGCCTGGTGATATGATATCCATCTTAGTTTGTGTAAGTGTATTCTGTGATGTTCACATAGTGACAGAATCACCTAATGACATCTTTCTCAGAATATGATCCTGTATTTAAGTGATGTTGGACTATATTCACATCAGCCAAACAATTTAAATATATGCTGTTGACTTCAAAATGTGTTGTTTTTTTTTTCTTTTGATGACCAAGGTTCTAACACTTAGACAAAGAAATAAAAGAAAGACAGGCCACTCACAGATTATTGTCATCTCCAGGTACAAACTAAAAGATTTTGAAGAATGAAATTATTTGTCTTTTCTATTATAGCATTTAACCAAAGGTAAGAGAGCATGGGATGGTCCAGAACAATCCAAAAATAGTGATTTTTCCTGAGTTGCTTTGGGCCAACATAAAGACTGTTATCTTGACCAATGGAATTGTTTGAACCAGCTGTACCTGATGGAACAATTTGCAGATACTCATTCTGAGGGTTTTATAGGAAGTTGGACAGCATGTACATCATTGTCCTTTACATTCAAATGCAAATTGATTTACATGGTCTCCAAGTTAGCTAATATTATATTTGTTTCTTATTTTGTGATCATAAAATGTGTAAGCTTTGGCAATTGCCCCAGTTCCTAAAACTAGCAGAGAAAAAGAGAAGATGAAGGGGAAGACGCACTCTTCTGAAATCCTCAACTCACAAGCTCCTTTGTCTAAGTGGTCCTTTGTGCCTGTTCTCATGGTGGCTAACACATGGAGAGAAACCAAATTTTTGTGCAGCCTAATAACATAATGGGGAAACCTTTACAACTTTACAATTCTCTGAGAAGTTGCAAATATCACTTTACACCTCACATTAATATATCTTCATTGCAGATCAAATCATATTGAACTGTATTAACTATGCTCAGTGTTATTTGTGTTCTAATTAAACTAACGAGCATCTTGCATTTCTTCAGAAAAATTAAATTTCTAAAATTTCTTTTTATTTTAATGTCTACATTCAATTATCAATAGGTGCATTTAATCCTCTTAAATGATATCATACTTTTGTGTGTTTGGGGAATGAAGCAACAGCTTCAAAACCATTTTTAAAAATAGAAATAAAAACACCACAGACTCATGCTCTGCTCTTGTTTGCTTCCTGAGCAGAGGTAAATTGCGGTGGGGATGTTGGCAGTCTGTGGCATGCTGAAATCATTCTCTTCTTGCCCTGGGAAGGGTCATTGGATGAGTTTACTTAATCTGTGGCCTTTTTCCCCCAAGACTTTTTCAAGGCACCAGGCACCATTGTTCCCTGCAGCAGAGCTCTCTTCAGAGCTTCCTAGCAACTTGGCTGTGTCTCAAGTGATGTAGGATTCTCCAGCTTCATTCAGAAAAGTGAAAAAAAGCAAGTGGAAAGGAATTTATCTGATCTTCATTTCTTTGTTGTTGTTGTTTATTTGTGTCACATATTGCTTTTCAGGTGGTCCCAAGAGTAAATCACATATTCCTATTGAGGTTGTAAATTTTGTTTTGATTTTTCCATTCCCTTTCCAGCATGCAGTACTTTTCTTTAAATTCTGTCACAGTTCCTAAATGAAGGCAGTGCAGTGGCCCAGTTTATTTCTCTGTTCAGCAGCTGTGGTCTGTTCTGAACTGTGGCAATCCAGGTGTTATTTAGACATTTTAGATTAATATGCTGGAGAAGTCCCTGCTAGAATCTGGTTGGAGCTAGGTATCCCGAGATGCTGATATAAGACACAGTCATCTAGGGCTGAAAACTAGCTCCAGTCTAGAGCCAGCCTCACATGAGAGAAGGGAGTACAGAGACTTTTTTGACTCTGGAGGCTGAGGCAGGAGGGTTACAAGTTTGAGGATAGCCCCAGCTACGTAGCAAGGCCCTGTCTCAAAATAAAACGTAAGAATGGCTGGGGGAGGTAGCTCAATGGTGTAGAGCACCCCTCTGGGTTCAATACCAGCAGCCCCACCCCCACCCCCGCCCCCCCACACACAAAGAATTGGTGACATGAATCATATAGGGTCCAGAAGAGGAGCAGTTCACTCCCTTCCGTTTGTCATGCACTATTCTAGGTGCTGAAAGGAAAGGGATGAACTTACTTTCTAGGGAGAGAGCTGGGTGGGATCATGGGAGATGCCCGTCTAAGGACATGCTGTATTTTCAGATAATATGACCTTCAAGTGAGGGGTTTTGAAGATTGATTTGAAATGTACCATTCATAATTGCCTTCAGGCTTTTAACCAAACATAATGAAACAAATTTTATCATTTTATACTTTCTATTTCAGTTAAAATTTGCTTTCAAAAGGTAGTCATTTTTTTTTAAGAAGTGTAATTTCAATAATCTTAGCCTTAATGTCAAAAGAAAACACCCTGAAATTCTCAGGCTGGTTTTATAATTTAAAGTATCAAAACTGTCCTCTACTGCACATTGACAAAAGATATTATTAAAGTACATCTTTAATTTAAAATGATTTTTTCTAATGTGCAACACCAATTATTCTGATCTGTGCAGAGAAGTGATAACATGGTATTTTTATTTAAAATGGATCTTGTAAGTTGGATAATTTAAGTAAATAAATATACCCAGTACATGAAATTAACTTGTATACATAAAGCCTTGATTTCTGAAACTGGTTGAGACTCAATCAGTGAGAACATAATTTAAAAATAGAACCTGCCTTGAATATATCACAAAGGAGACTCATGATTTTCCATCTTTCATCCAGCAAATATTTATAAGCCTACTATGTGCCAGATAGTGTTCCAGGGCTTAGGATGCAACTGAACACAATGGATACTCCAGTCTTTGCATTCCCTTGCAGGTTTTGAGTGAAAGTCCACTGTAATTTGTATAGCACTGAACAGGTTATAGAATCCTGTCACAATCACTGTTACTTTTAAGTGTCCCCAAACCTACGAAAAAGTGTAACAATAATAGAAACAAAGAACAAAAAGAATTTTTTAAAAAAAAAATACTGGGGATTGAGCCCAGGGGTCCTTAACCACTGAGCCATATCCCCAGCCCTTTGTAATATTTTATTTAGAGACAGGGTCTTATTGAGTTGCTTACGGCCTTGCTAAGTTGCAATCCTCCCGCCTCAGCCTCCCAAGCAGCTGGGATTACAGGTGTGCACCACTGGGCTCAGCACAAAACAAAAATTTAATGAACATGTATTGAGTGTTTACCATGTGCCAGATCCTCAAAAACTATGTGTATCAACTCCTTTAATTTTTAGAGCACCTTGAGAGGTATATATTGAAGATTTATTCTTTCAAAATAAGGAATTTAAAAATCCGTTGACTGAAAAGTATTTGCTTTTCTAGAAATTCTCAGGTAGTACACAGGATATTAAGTACTGAACAATTAATTGGTAAGGTTTTCTATATCAACTCCCAATGAATTCCAGTTGGAAGTTAATTTAACCGTGCACTATTTTCAGAGGGGTGTAATAATCTGTCATGCAAACATGGGTTTATTCACATTTTGTTTCCTTAAATATTTAAAGATCTTAGAAACAAAGCAAGAGATTTGCTCAGAATGAAGGAATCTCTTCATGTGGTTAGCAAAGTTCCTTCTCAATGTGGGATGTCCATTGTCATCAAGATATTTCCATTTGAAGGGCTTGGGGCTTTAATTAAGTAATTGCATTTTGAGATCTGGGTTTCACAGTTACCAGTTTGAGGAAACGGAACAGCTCTTCTGCTCAGAACACCATCGTGGGAAGTTGTCTTTTCCTGTTGGAATGAGGTGTGGGGAAAAAATGAAACCACTACTGTGCTTTCCCATAGCAGGTGGGCCTTCTTGTCCAGTTAATTAGTGTCACGTTTTTACACACTCTGAATTTAGGATGCCAAATGAGATGGTTGATTGTTTAGTAATCACTAGAGTTCTATTTTTCCCCTAAGGCGTAAGTTGTATCTTCTTTAATGGGAGAAATCTGTTTTAGTTTCATGATAGATGCTGACAGTTTATATCTTACTTAAGATGCACTCTCAAACTTTGAGTTAAAACATGTACAGTACATACAATTCTTGGACACTGTGAATGAGATCTGTATCAGCTACAAAGACTGATTTTTAACATTTGAGTACATGAATTTGAATACCTACATTTGAATTAAAATGTGCTTGCTGATAATGTCACTTGCCCAGACTTGTCGATGGTCTTAATTATTTAAATATAGACACAACTTTCTTTTATTATACTCCTTATAAGTCAAACAAATATGAAGTGCAAAGCTTTTAAGACCTCTAAAATCTCTCCATCAGATGTATGCTGCTGTGAAAGTAGAAATTGCTTTCATGGAGATTTGGAAGGGAAAAAAATTTAAATAACGATGTGATTTAGTGTGCAGTTGGCAAATCAGCATACTTAAAATACATGAATATTAAAATAAAGAATGCAATAAACATAACTACTGACTTTCTATTTATTGAGCACTGACTTTTAAATAAGATATTTTTTCATTAAAATTTCCTTCATAAACCTTCAGAGTTCCTCCTATTGTTATTTTTCCAGATCACTGTTTTTGAGAGGCATCTCCTAGAATTCACCTGCATATTTAAATTGGCATAATTACTATAAAAAGACTCTGGGATACCTTTGGGCTGAGTATTTTAGTTGAGAAATTTTATACATAAAACGACACCTGGCTAATAAAAAGAAGCAAAATGGCATTAATTCAGTGTCTATTAAGTGTCTCTTTACTGTGTGTCTCATTTAATCACATCACCGCGTCCTTTCAATTTGGAACAATAGCTGCACTTTGTTTGGCAGACAAGGAAACCCTGGTTCATGCAGGTTAAATGTCTGCCCGAAGTCACAGAATTTGTAGAGCAAGGATTTGGACCCAGATTCCTGTGTATCAAAAGCCTTGGCTGTATTTCCTCATCTATACTGCCTGCACACACCAAACTACACTTTGGAAAGATTAAAAAAAAAAAATAGTTTTCTTTTTTTTTTCTCCAATAAAGCATTCGATTGCTCTTTCACATTTTGGAGTTTAATACAGGCTTATGGACCTCCCAAACTACTGCTCTCTTGTTGAGCCATCGCTCTCAGTAAGAGTTACACAGAGAAGTTGGTATTATTTAAAATTTCTGAGGCTTCAGGCTGAATAGACCACTTTTTTTATGTAAGGCATAATTCTGATATCTTTTCTTTTTAAATATTTAATTTTTAGTTGCTCACCTAGCATGTGTGAGGCCTTGGGTTCAATCCTCAACACCACATAAAAATAAAATATATAAGTAAAGGTATTGTGTCCAACTACAACTAAACATTTTTTCAAAAATGATTATTTTTATATTTGTTTCTTCTCCTCCTTCCCTCCTTACAATTAAATTGAAGTGAACTTTTGATTTTTTAAGATTAATTGCCATTATCTAATCTATTTTGTTTAAACAAGTTAACACTTCCTAGAGGGATTGAAGAGGAGTGACATTTCCCTCTAAATTGAGATAGTAGATGTCACAAACCCAGTAAAAGGTTGTTAAGAAAATGCAGTTTACAGCAAAAAGTAAATTTTTCTGAAAAAGAAACACTTTTATTAAAGTAACTTGGCCAACTTTAAAACTGATGTGGAGGGGCTGGGGTGCCCTCAGAGGAAGAATGTTTGCCAGGCTTGCTTGAGGGCCTGGGTTCATTCCTATCACTGCAAAGATACAGAAATAAAAACCCCTGAAGTATAAATGTTGTATGTTTTATGTTTGCCTTTAGTCATCCTACATTTCCTAGCATGAAACTGTGTTCTCATGGTCAGGGCCCTGCAGTCAGTCCTCTTTGAACCATTCTAATTCTAATCTACTTCTTATGGGAAAGAAGGTTTTACTTACTACATTGAAGTGGACATTGGTTTCTTGATTCTAAAACATGTTCTGTCTGGTGGAGCATGTTTCCTCATAAGAGAAAAAATAAAATGTGGGCCGGGCACAGTGGCACACCTGTAATCCCAGTGGCTCCAAACGGAGGCTGAGGCAGGGAAATCACAAGTTCAAAGCCAGCCTCAGAAGCGAGGTGCTAAGCAACTCAGTGAGACCCTGTATCTAAATAAAATAGAAAATAGGGCTGGAGATATGGCTCAGTGGTCTAGTGCCCTGAGTTCAATCCCTAGTACCAAAACAAAAACAAAAACAAACAAAAACCATAATACCTCCATGTTAGGTTTAGAAATAGGTTATAAACAAAGGACTCTGTGAATGTTAGGAATCACAGGAACATGCAGACCAGATAAAGACAAAGACAGACTTTGGGTGATTTCTACCTGTTCTCGAATGATCCCAAACTGTGCACTTTCCATCCACATTCTTTTTCTATGTTAAGGACTCCCCTATCTCCCTTTTTTGGTAGTTATTGAAGCTTTAAAACATGATAGGAAAGAAATTCTAATTTTCAAAAAATTTGAAGAGAGTTAAGATAAGAATATTTCACAAGAGTATCGGTTGATTTAAAGAAATGAATTTGAAAGTCATTCTTCCGGTATCTAGCACTCACTGTTCAAGTATGGATGCCTTGAGGAAGGCTGGAATATTTCTTATCCTTTTGGGTCTTTATAAGAAGCAGAATTTCCCTTATTTAGGTAGATGTTACACTGAAAGTAATAATCCTTTTGAAGTGCAAATTTTTTCATTTAAACATATTAAGCTGGAAGAATTCAAACATGTGTAAAAAGCCTTTTATTTCTTTGGTCATAACCTATTATTTAACTTTTGGATTCCAGTTATCCTATCATGTGTTATGTTTTCAGTTTCAGATTCCCAGAGCTGTGTAGCTAAAACAATCCAATCCTTAGTGATAATGTTATACCAAAGATATCAGCACCCATTGCTCTGATGGTACAAGCTAGGCTCTTATGTTTCAGGAAAGCAGTGAACTAAACATTTTGGATTTTGGTGGTGAGTTTGCAAATAGTATATGTATATTTAAATATGTGCAGAGACATAGTTTGTCTCTGAGGCAATTCAGTCCGTACTAATTTAACAAAAGATTGGATACTTTCAGAAAATTGGAATGGAGCACAAAGGAACCAGTTTTTACCCTAAACTTCAGGAGTTGTATATAATTTAAGTTTTATACCTTAATTTTTGTGTCATTTGGCAAGGATGACAGCTCTGGGACTATACTAGTTTTCCTCTTCTTTTATTGGGGGAAATTCCCTAGAACAGTTTGAATGAAGAGGAGCCCTATAAGCCCATCATCAGCATGTACCCCTAAAGCACAAACCCCATAAACATTTTCAAACATTTAATAGAAGAGATCATTAACTGTGTTTAGGAAGAAACAGAGCTTATGATTTGAAGGTAATTAACCTAGGACTTACTCAAGGGTCTGTTCTTCTTCATTCACCTCGCATTATATAGCAAAAGAAATTAAAATCAACACTTCCAAAGAATAATAATTCGCTATGCTTTTCAGTAGAGATTCTGAGACTCCAGAATTACGTGCATTTCCCACCAGCATCTTTAGCAAGCATCTTTTAGCAAGTACTGATGTCAGCATGTCCGGATATGAGTGAGGGACTGGAGTGCAGCTGCCTTGGCTCCTGACGATGGCAGAGTGTACATCCCTGGGACAAGTGGCAGCAGCCAGAGATATCCCCCCCCCCCCTTGGAGATTACACAGCCTGCCAGAACTGGGCTTCTGTATGTGTGGGAAAAGATAGGTTCAGAGAATTAGACTGATCAGACTGATTCCTTCAAAGCCACATTCTTCATTATTACCTCTCCCCTCTTTTTACCTAAATGATAAGACTGGTTTTTGGAAAGTTGTATTCTAAAAATGTTGGATATGTTCAACCCTGCACTATACCTTGACTTTCACATCCCCTTGAATCCTTTGTGCATTTCTTCTCTGTTTTTGTACTTCATTTTATTATATGATTTATTCCATTCAAAAGCCTGCAGGTCTGTGTTCCTGCAGTATGCTCTAAGATCATAATATAATGTGTTGAGCATTCTGGGACACTCCCCCCAGGGTCCCACCACCATGCATTATCACTTGGACCTACATGTAGTTTTCGGTTATTGGGAAAATAATGGAGAAACCAATGTTCTTTCTTTCTAGGGCTTCTCAGAGTTATTCTGATAATCCTAAATTATTTCAACCCCAAAGTTATGAGAATAAAATGCATGAGATAATTGTCTTTTTCCCCTTTGGCCATAGCTATAAAGAAGAATGGACCAAATTAGAATATATTCTAGGTTCCATTTCAGTCAGTCTTACATGTGGTGCTATTTCCACTTAAAGTGTGAGTGGCAGGTGATGTACTACTCAGGAATAATTTAATAGTTTGAAGACTTTTGAACTAACGAAACTACCCAATCTTCTATTAAAGCTGATGTCCATACCCCAAACTACATATACTAGCAGTTACCAATGTTTTAGTATATATTGCTGCTTTCTACAGCTACAACTTTAAAATGGAAATGCATTGATTGGTACCTTATGATCTTACAACTCTGAAATTTTAATCTCTTTCCCACAAAGAAATATAAAACCAGTTTTTAGGAGTTCATAATCACCAAAATTCTCCTTTTCCATTTTCCTCTTGAAAAGTGGTCTTTGGTCTCTGGTTCACCTGGCTAAAGAGAGATCATAACATTGCAACCATAAAATTTATTTCAAGTGTTCATTTAGAGATCTTAATGAATTTTGATATTCTTATTTCTACATAGAACATGATTTTAGCTGTTTTGGAGCATTTCCATTTGTAAAATAGCCCAATATAATGCCAAATTAAATGGAAATAGTTGTGGGCCAAATTCTGTTGGATTATTATTTTTAGCTTACTCTTTTCTTCTTTCAAACAGTGCTTTAAAAATAACTACCAAAAAAAAAAAAAAAAACTACCTCCAGCACCATTTTCTTCTCTCAGCTTCACACAGGGCTCTCTTAGAGTAGAACTGGTGTCAAAAGAGGTTCTGAATATATTAAAGACTTGCTTACAGTTTGTAGCTACTATAGGATGTAATGGTTATTATATTCGGCATCAATTCTCAAACTTGAGCTTGAGGCAGAATCACTTGAAGGGCTTCTTAAGGGCACTGGATCCTACCTCAGACCCTTGATTTAATAGATCTTGGGGTGGAGCTCAAGAATTTGCATGCCTAACAAGTTTCCAGGCAATGTTGAGAACCACTGCTCAATGGTAATGTCCACATTCAAATATAATGCACATACATATATATATGTGTGTGTGTGTGTGTGTGTGTGTGTGTGTGTGTGTGGTATATACCAATATATAGTCATCTCTTAGTGTCCTGCACTGGGAGAAGCATTGATTCCATGAACCCTGACCACCTGCAGAGAATAGCAAACTCCCTTATGTAAAATTGTGTATTGTATAGAACCTATGCATGCCTCCTTATACTTGCAATGCCTAATACAATGTAAATGCTATATAAAAGGTTGCTATACTGTGGTATTTGGGGAATAATAACAAGAAAAAAAGGCTATATATGTTCAGAGCAGATGTAATTTATTTCCAATATTTGGATCTGTAGTCGGTTGAACCTGTGGGTACGGATGGCTATGGAGAGCTAACTATGTATATTTTTAACATCACACAATACGAGCCAACTCATTGGTCTAATCATGACTGTCCTCCAAACCTCAGGGGACACTGTGGATAATGATTCTTTGGAAGACACCATGCCAGTAATGTCTCTAAAATGATTAGTCTGTTGGGCAAAAGCAAAATAATGAAAGTGAATTCACAGAACACAGTAATGGAGGTGACAGAAGTGTGAGTGTCTAGAGGACATAATGTCTGGCATCCCAACACTGCCCAAGGACACATTTCTATGGCTTTAACTAACTTGCAGAAACCTGCCATGAGTTGTGATCTGTGAATGAAAGGGGCAACAGCAACCACCAGGACCAAAAGAAGCAACATTGGATTACCTATGGGTGTTATCTTGTTTAATGCAGTGTTTTGAGATAGATAATACTACCCTCATTTTTTTTTTTTTGGTGAGAAATTTAGATTCAGAAGAAAAACAGAACATGCACCGTATCATAAAACTATTACATGATAGAATAGAGATTCAAACCTATTCATCTGTTCCCTAAACCACCACACTTTCCATAATGCTGCATGTAGTGGAAAAGAAAGAAGATTTTACCATTTATATTGTCCATACCCCACCCACTAATAAATATTATTGCCACTTTATTTAATTGTTTTTACTATATTAACAGCATATTAATGTATCTTGATTGTTAAATATTCTTGAAATACAATAGTATACAGTGTAAATGTATAGAAATATGCATTGTGTGCGTATATATATGCATATATATATATACACTTTATAAAATACAGTCTATAACATAAACATGTAAAGTATACAGAATAGTGTATGTAGTGTACAATATATTCCATTCTTTCTATATATTTTCAAATGTTTTTAAATCGAAATGAAATTCTACTACACATTTTTCTGAGTTCTGAGCTGAAATTAAGGGTAAATAAGGTGTTTGCTAAACCCCACCAAATAATCTAAATAAAATATTTTAAGTGATTTATAATGACTCCATCAGGCAATGAGTAATATATCCAAAAAGAGTTCTTGTGGGGAAAAGCAGATTCAATCTTTGTAGTTTACACTGTGTAGAAATAACGTCAGTATGGATGCTGACTGCATCTTTAGGCTCTCAATGACCATATACTTGCAATTGCTTAGCGTTTGCAGGAAAACCATTTTCCCCCTCAAAAAAAAAAAAAAAATCAGCAAAAAAGAAAACTGGCCAAGGGCTAATTTGCAATTCAAATAAAAAGGTATTGTTATGTAAGAAGTCAGAATAAGGTATTTTCATTGCTTTCTGAGTTTCAGCTTGTTACTTGTAACTGTGCATGTGTTATAGACTTCAGTCCCTCAGTGTAAAAAGCAAATCTTTTTTGAGTTTTATAACCATATTACAAAATCATTTTTGTAAAAGGCCATACAGTGACTACCTATTAAACTAATGTCAGGATTTTTGAGAAGTAGTCTGACAAAGAAACCCATCCATCTCCTCTTCTCAATAGCATTTGTTACATAAACATCAATTTGCAAAGGACAAAGCTTGGGTTGTTTGGAAATGGCTCCAGAAACTCTATGTTTAAAACACTTTCACTTGTATTGAAAAGTCTATCTATTTTTGGCATGTTGTGCTTTTACTTTGGTTGGTTTCAAATTTGTTTTGGAGAACAACAAATATCTTTTAAATGTTTTCATAATTAGATAATGTAATTAGATGCCTTTATGTAAAGTCAGTTATATTTTTTCCATTTCAGTGATACCCTAAGCTAAGAAAAATGGCAAAAACATATTTGAGAAGAATAGAGCTGGATCTTAGAGGGAAGTGGGCTAGGAGCATGTGTCTGTCTTTCTGGATATCCTGGCTAGAGATCAAGGTCTGAGGACCTGACCATAATGGTTGGCTTTCCACAGGTTATGTGTGGAAGATGTCAGGGAGCCACTTCGAAATTTTAAAAAGTTACCTTTAGGCTTATTCTAAGAAAATTATTTTTAGGAGTTCATTTTTTAAATTGTGTTGACCAGTAATATGAAAAAGAACAGGTAAATAGATGTCAAAACAAGCAACTCCACTTAACCAACTTAGTAGCCTAATGTATAAGTGCATTGCCTGCTAAATAATGTTAAGGCATCAAGGAAATTATATAATTGGGGGGCAGTCTGTAATAGCAGCTTCTTTTTACACTTTCATTTTTGACATTTTACCCTTAGTTCTGAAGCAGTTCTGCTGAAACAACAAAAGGAAACCATACTTTTCAAATAAATATTTCTTATCCACAGGCTTAACCTGTGAGTGTAGCTTTCACTGACAAATAGGTGAATTATTCTTACATATTATCTACAACACAGAAAAGTATATCAAGATGCTGAACTCAAAATATAGTATTGATAACTTAAAAAGAAATGATCAGTTACTGGATCCTAATAGTTATCCCGATGCCAGGAAACAGTAAATAATATGTATCTAAAGCTTAATTTATTATTTTAAAAGTAGTCACTCATTCAGTAAAAAGTTACTGATTATACACTGATCAGTTTTAGGCACTGATCTAGACACTCAATATTATAAGTTAGTAGGTTGTAATTCTGAAATTCTGAGTATATACATACCCTCCAGATCTCCAGCACTAAGATAAACATTGTCCTTCACAGAGTGGCCACCTTGAAGGGGCTGAGGCTGTTCCAGCATCATGGCAGTGTTGGCTTCCTCTGTGGCATCCAGGTTAGGTGACCTGAAGGAACATGGTCTAATTAATGTCACCAGCCAATGTTCCTAGCTTGGGTGTATTTTTTTTTTTTTAAGAGAGAGAGAGAGAGAGAGAGAGAGAGAGAGAGAGAGAGAGAGAGAGAATTTTAAAATATTTATTTATTTATTTATTTATTTATTTATTTTAGTTATTGTCAGACACAACATCTTTGTTGGTATGTGGTGCTAAGGATCGAACCTGGGCCGCACGCATGCCAGGCGAGCGCGCTACCACTTGAGCCACATCCCCAGCCCAACTTGGGTATATTTTTAGTTATACGTGTTATCCATGTGGCTTGGCTCTAAACTTTAAGGTTTTTCAAAAAGCAAAGTTTCTTTTAAAGAATAATGGTTTTAGCTGGGTACAATGGCACACACCTAAAATCCCAGATACTTGGGAGGTAGATTGCAACCTCAAAATTTAGAGAGAATATAATATTAATTTTGAAGACTACTTGCACAGATTTGTTCCACAGAAGGTTCCTGCAGGGGCAGAAGGTCCAATTTGGGGCAGTCCCCATTAACCATGTTGGTTTGAACATTAGATCATTAGTGTGCAATTACGTACTATCTAGTACAGGTGGTCACATCACATATTGTAACTCTACTGTGTTACTGGGTAGAATGGATTGTTTTAGTTTACTTCCGCCAGGGCCAGAGAAAAGGCCCATTTGAAAACCTCCTACAGCTGACTTTGAGGATCCCCAATTTGCTATAATCACTTAATCCTTTTTAAGAATAAAATTTGCCAAGCTCAGGACTCAACCACCTGATATTACATGCCTCCAGGTAATTGGTACAATACTCAATGAAGAACTGCATTTTTTTTTCTAGCAATTTGGCCATGCCTGATAATCTCCTGGCCACATGGCATTTGTAATAACTACATAACAAGTAGAATTTTAAAAGCTTAATTAGAAAATTGTATTAAAATGTCACTATTTACTTAATCTACAGAGATGGCAAATGTATTCAAACTTTTTTTTTTTAATTCTAAGGACTCACAATACCAATGCAGAGATCTTCACATGGACAATTTAGTAATGCCAGTGTTTTTCCAGGTTTGAGAGATTGTCCTTCCCTTTGTATGGGTATAAATATCTGGCAGTGCTATATTGATCTGCAGCTGCATTTCGGTGGGGTGAGGAATCAGAACACTGAGGGGTGAGGCACCACGGAGTCAGCATGTCACAGCCTCGACCTCTGTATCTTGGAGGAGATTCAGACCTCCACAGGGGCAGGAAGAGAAAAGAAAAACCAAGCAGAGGAAGAAGTGAAAGTAAAATGATATATTTTCATAAAGTATAAATGTGTAGGTCCTGGGATAGTTAACTAAGGGAAAATTAAAGACTTGGTGTGTAGAAGTTATTCTCTGGATGCTTTGGCATGATTAAAGGAATGAATGAGCAAATGGAGTAAAGGATCACCAGGGGAAATGTCACTCCAGGTGACAGGGAACAAGATCCTTCCCACAGGACCCCTCTCTCCTTTAATACATGTAAAGTCAGACAGGCTCAGATTGCTGTCTCCTCTTTGGCTTTCTCTTCCTCCCCATCTAAGGTTTAAAACTGATGGAGCTGATCCTTGCAAAATAAAATTGGAGGGAACCCTGAAGATTATCTAATCCATGTCCCTTTTCTAGTGATCTTAGTAAAGCCAGTGATCTTAGTAAAGTAAAAATGAATAAATAGCTTGGGGAGCCCAGGCAGAAAGATTTCTGTGGTAGCACAGCCTCACACTCCAAATCACCACTTTCAGAAAATGTTCATGTAGAACCCTATAGGTTAAATTCAGTTCTGATTACAATCTGGACCTCCTAAAGAGGGAGATTCTATAGTCAGAATGTCCGTAATTCTTCCTGTTCTTAGACTCCACTTCAAAATTGTGATCTCTATGGCACGGCTATAGAACTGCTCTGAAAATTATATTATCCCTACATTTGACCTAAGTTTGTGGATCCTTCGGTTGATTGACATGTCTGTAAAAATAAGCTTAACACAAATACCGATAATAGGTAGTGCTTTGCATTCTATTGCTTTATTTTGGTTTTGGAACAAAATCAAGTCTGTACTTTCCTTAATCCTTATAGAACCTGAGTTCTCTTATCTCTGGTCACTTTGAAACTATAGTTCACGTTGTAGAAATTCCTCCTAAGGCAACCAGTGTCTTTAGGGCTCTTGGTGTTTATTATAAGCGATCATATTTCCTTAGAATAGGGCTCAATCTTTATAACCAGTTAGTTATCACCTTACAGCAAGACTCATTCTTCTTTCTTGACAGTTCAAAGTCTAACCACCCCCTTCCTAAGTGCTGCTGAAAAGACCTTTCCCTGAAATTTAGTCTTTAGGGCATCCATTGATTGAGAAAGGCCCCGTTCAGGGTCAGAAGAATTGCATAGGAAACAAAAGCAATCCTCACAAATAAGGCCTCTCCACCCTTCCACCCTGCGTAGGTGGAGGCTGCCCATCTGAACAGGTGGGCCCAGTGGTGCATTTCAGTTCTTGTCACAGAAGAAGGAGACATGTCCTTGAAATTGCTTTGCCTGATTTTCACCTGAGTTAAGAATGAGGACACTGTGAGAGAGGGGAAACAGTGGGGATTTGGAGATGTTTTGATTTCTTAGCTGTGTGTGATGCCTTTGTCTTTGGACCTCAATCCTATAAGCAGTAGCAGTATTTTTACAGGGCTTCCCATCTTCAATAAATTGTATAACAGTAATTAATTCTCACAGCATCCATTTGACTAAAGCATTATTATCCCTGTATTATAGAGGAGAAAACTGATTTTCCAAACCCTACAAAGAAAGTCAATGTCGGAGTAAGGATTATCGCTCAGGAGGGTCTAAAAGTCTAATCTCAGCTCTGAGTTGCTTTTATATTTTTAATTTTTTTTCCTGTAGGAACAAATGCAGTGGGGATTTACCAGGTAAATTTACTAAGGATATGTGAGCATGGATGGCTGCTCTGCCCTCGCTGAGTCTTTTATGACCATATGCCAGGGTAAGCTGATTAGATGCAGTTTGTTTTCAGAGTTCTCTCAAAGAGATAAAAAAAAAAATTCCAGAAGAATTATTAGAAGATGAACAAAATCAAAAATTTTGGTCTTCTCATTTCCATATAAACCAAGTCAAGGTGTGGGTTTATTATTTATGGAATAGACCTATTCTTGTTAAGGTCAGGTAAACTAAGCTACTTAGTTCAAATTATTTTTCAATTATCATCACTCATTTAACTGGAGGTCATTAATCTTAATCCTTAACACTGTAATTCAGCCAAGAATCAGGAAATAAACCAAAGAAATACCCAGCAGTCTAAAAATATCTCCCCGAATTCCATAAGCCAGCATGCATTGCCAATGTGCATTGCTCATTGGAAAACTGCACAGAGTTGATTTACCACTGGCTTAGATGTGGTGATCATAGATTTGCATAAATTTGCCAAGAAAAGGAATAAAATGAGACTAGATCAAATCTGCTAGAGGCCAATACACAGAAACCCAAAGCTGACGCTCTGAGAGCAAGGGCAGAAACAGGAAAAAAAAACTATAATAAATACATAAAAATGCAAAAAAGCTTGTCAATCGTAGGCCACTGTTCTTCTGAAGAAGCAAGCCATTGGAATGCTGCAGGTAGATTTTAAGGCCAACGCTACATTACACCTTGTGTCATGATTCCAATTCATAGTGATAAACCTGAGGATTTAATTAATTGATGAATGTTAGTACTGAGTTCATGGGACAATGGCAGTATACAAGACCGACAGGGCCTCTGCCCTCATAGAGCTGATGATCTAGGATGGAGAAACACCAGTAAACACCAGTACACAAGAACATGCATGTCAGAGCGATGTCATCTTAAGAGAAGTGCTGGGAGGGAAACAGCATGGCAGGAGAGCAGGACCCAGTGGGACAGGCTCCTCCAGAGGCAGGTTCAAGTGTCGGAGGCATACAGGTACCTGCGATGCGACTCCCGTGCGGCCCGAAAGGCTTTAAACTGGGGAGTGACAGGTCTGTTTTAAATTCGTGAAAGGCAACTGTGAGTTAAAGGATTGAGGAGAGGGGTGCAGCTGATCTCTGAAACTGCCTTTAACCAGGATGGAGATGGAGAAGGATCTGTGGTTCAGTGTCCTCTGATGAAAAACAGGACAGTCTTCAGAGAGTAATAATAACAAAGTCACTAGCACTTATTGAACACAGACCAAGGGCTTAGGCATTGGGTTCTCTCACTTGATCTCTACAGCCGCCCTGTGAGGCAGAGGCACCCTCATGGTCCTCACTGTGCATCTGAGCCAAGCATGACTTGAAGAGAGAGTGACATTTGTCTATGGCTTCACTACTAATAAATGGCAGAGCTGGGGTTGAAACCCAGTAGTTTGAGTCCAGAATTCAGGTAATTATTAGACTTTAGATAATTTAACGAGTATTTCTCATTTCCTTAACTATATCTAACAGATTTTTGAAAGACAGATAATTTAGTTGGGGCAACTAGCCTCAAGAAGTCTGATCAGGGTGAGCTACTCCTTATTCTTGTGGGTGAATCAATAACACGATATGGGTACAAGTCCCTGCTTTGTTTCTTTTTAACTAAATATCCTTATTCTCCTAAACATCTTCCAGCGAGGTGTTATTGATTGTACTGCATTTCAATAGTACATGTTGATTGTAAGGGGGAAAAATGTGTACATTCTGTTAGAAGGCAGGTGCAAAACAATTAAAGAAAAATCAGTACAAAAACACTCCAAGAGCTTGGCTTACCCTATTCAGACTTGAGGAGCAGACCACATTCAACACAAGGCAATTTAAAGCAGTGAATACCCTGTTTTGCACTGACAAAGGGGCTGTGTAAATTGAGAAATGTGAAGGAATGCCAATTCGGAAATTTGAGCTTTACAAAAATATTTTGGTTTAAATTTAATTAAGGAGCTTTGTATTCTAAAGATTAAAGCATGAAAATAGTTATCTTCCTAGGAAGGATGTTTCTCCTATTAGTGCTTTAAATAAGAATGGCATCTTCTCAAGTGTACATACAGGATTTCTTTCTTACAACCACGGGCCTGTTAGAGCAAGAGCAAGAATCAACAACAGTGGGGAAGTAAAGCTGGGGGCACAGCTTTGTTAGAGGCCAGGATAAGTGAGGAGAGCAAGCCGAAGGCAAGGAGGCATGTGGAAGGAGACTCCAAAGACAGAATAAAATGCTAACCTAATGGTGGTGGTGCACTTCTTAGGAAAGCTAGGCTAAGAAAATGTTTTCAGTTGGTGGGTATGCAATGCAAACAAGCTAGAAAAGTGTAGTTTTCTGCTTATTTTGGTTTAGTATCATAAGAAAGCATTTTGATAAGGTGGGGATGAAGACACGTAATTTGCACTGAAGACTCCCTCAGAGAGGAGAAAGGAAGCATTCTTGAGAATATAGGAGTCATTGCTCACACTAATCCTTATGAAGTAACTAACCCTTATGACATAGCAACAGAGATGTCCCTGGCAGGTTTATCACCACCAACGATTATTGTGTAGAGGCCAAGAGGAAAGGGGACACGATGTGGTAGGGAAAGAAGGCAAGCTGGGAGGGTGAGATTGGCTAGGGTCACTTGTTCCTATCCCTGCTCAGCTGCTTCGTCCTGTGCGGGGGAAACTTGTTTTTGAAATGTAAATAAATTTTGATACATAGGGGCCTTCTATGAAATTGAAGGCAAATTGTGTTTGAGTTCTGAAACTTGCAAGATAACGGTCACTTTTATCATTTATTTAGTAACTGGATACCTTGAAATTGAAGGACTATCTCAGAGTTTAAGTCAAGCGCTCCCTTATTGGTTAGTTTAGTATTTTTTCATTCATTTGATTTGTGGATTCATTTTCATTGCCCTCTAGTATCATGACAAGGCGTTTTCTCCTTCTGTGCCAGGTCCCTGGGACCCAATGTGAAGATCCTTCTTTGATGTTCTCCCTGTTTACAGGAAACGTGTAAAAGAAGCACCCGTGGAGCATGTATTAGTTGACTCCTCCAACCTTTGTGGAAATATTACTAGGATTTTTGTTTTTTGGGTACTGAGGATTGAACTCAGGACTGCTTTAGCACTGAGCTACATCCCTTTATTTTTAATTTTTTTTTTTTTTTGAGACAGTGTCACCTGGGATTACAGGTGTGTACCACTGTGCCTGGCTACTAGGAGGTTGAACATCACACGTACATTTATTCAAGAGATTTTAACTGAACACCTGCAATGTGGCAAATCACTATTTCAGGCCCTGGGAATAAAGTGAAAATAAAGTCCTTGTTCTCATAAAACTTCTAGTTTACTGCAGTTAAAAAAAAAATGGTAAATGGAGGCTATGAGTATAGCTTAGTGGTGAAACTCATGCTTAGCATGTGGGAGGCCTGGATTCAATCCTCAACACCAAAACCAAAACAGATAAGAGAACAAGATAATTCCAGAGAATATGAAGTGCTCCTTAAAAAAAAAAGAAAAGAAAAGAAAAGAAAGGTGTTATGGTTTAGAGTAATAAGGATGCTACTTAAATTAACTGAGGAAGCAGGTGTCTCTGAGGAGCGAATTTGCACTGAGACCCAGACAACAAGAAGTCTCTATGCAGGTGTTTATGTGGCAGGGGGTGGGAGTGTATGTGGAGTGTCATTGGCAGAAGTACTAGGAGACTGATTCGGCTGTGCTCCTGGAACAGAAAGGCCAGTGTCACTGGAGTGGACACATCATTTCCCATTTAAGCATAGGGCATAAGAGATTTTTGCCCTTTATAGCCCAAACCAGATGTCCCTCATTGACTTTTTATCAAATGAAAAGAGTAGAATTTAAGTAAACTTAAATTATCAGGAAACCCTAGGGACATCATGTTTTAGCATTTTAAAGGGTAGAACGGTTCTTCAGGGTATTTGCCCCTCCAGCACTCTCTGAGATAAACATTTGTGATAAATGTGTTGAAAAGAACATAAGGTTTCAGTCAATCCTTTGACTAGAATGCTACCCTCTCCAAAAAGGAATTGCAGCATATCACTTGTTTAAATGCCAAGAATCAGTAAATATTACTATAAACAAGTATTCGATAAAATCGCCAAATGTCTTTTCCCACTGAAAGTGAATTAATCACTGCTGTATTTTTAAACACTGTTTTCCAATGATTTTAAATAGTGTATAGCATTTAACTATGTTATTTGCCTAGAGAAAATAATGTTTCAATGAAAATTGTCAACTAAATTTTCCTGGGTTATCTGATTTTCCCATTGTTTACCTTATGCTTATTATCTTTCAAAGTGACATATTTAGTATATTTAGTCTGTATATATAGCTTTGCCACTTAGCAAAACAATGACCTCTTGCTGATATGCATAAAGTTTCCTAGATAAAACTGAACAAACTCAGTTCTGTACTTTTACAGCACTGTCTTGTTTAAAGAAACCATGTTAATTTTACCAATATTTTCATTATTATGAAACAGAATAATATGGAAGGAGCAAGAAGTATATATAACCACCTTACTTGGCCTTTTATGTCAATGTCTGAACAAAATGTCCGATTGGAAAATAAAATGGAAATGTAAAAGCATAGCTTTTCTGTTAGGTCAGGGCCTATTACTTGGGAATGTTTAAAAAGAAAGCATAAACCAGGCAATAATAGATTTAGAAATTCTGCAATGTGGTCAGAATAAGATTGAGTTTGGTGGAATTAGTTTATGTTGAATATTCAAAGCAAGATTAGATAGCAATGTTAACCAAATCCACAGATTTTCCTGGGGTGAAAATATCTCATTTCAGAGAAACCTTATGTTAAGGAAGTATGTTCTTAGAGGTAGAGTTGGGGGGATTTTTTTTTAATTTTTATTGTTTTCTTTTCCATCTGTTGCAGGGAAATTGGGTATTTTCAAGCATTCTTAATATGACAACTGCTAAAAGGCAAAATTATACACTACGTTTTGGATTGTGTATTGCTCCTAGGTAGACAAAATAATAAGCTTCCTGTTCATAAAAAGGAGTGTTGTTATTATTGTTTATTTTTATAGCTACTCTTTGAGTATAATAGTAGGGACCCTTCTGGCTGAGTTGTTTGGATAGATATATCCTGGGGACGAATGAGTTACCTGAGCCGTACGGTGTTGCCTTAAGAAAGGGTGATAGGAGAGAATCCCAAATCGGTGACACATCCAACTACAGAAGGCAAAGCAGCTTTGGTTACCAGTATAATCATTATTTTTTCTTTATTTTACCAGGTGGTCCACCTCCGTCAATAAATGCTACTCAGTGTACAATTTTAAATTCTAGGCACCTGAAGAAATTTTTAGAAGTCTTCTATTTACACAGTAGTGCAAAATTACCTAAATGATGTTTACACTCAGGGCGTGGGCAAGCAGTAGGCTGGAGGGACCCCTCCCCTCCAGTCTTTGTTACAGGATCCTGCTTTGCTTGGGCTCAATCTGGTCTGTTCTCTTTTGCCATTTATGTTTTTCCATGCAGAACAGAACGGAGTAGTTAACTGCCAGTAAGAAACTCATACTAGCTTGGTGACCTGTGCAATTTAACCTCTTTGACTTTCTGTTTCCTCGTTTGTCAAATAGGGATAATAATACTAAAGAAATGTCTCTTGGGGTCGATATGTGCATACTCCATAAATAAGCCCTAATAAATATTATCTTTTGTTATATTGACAGTGAAGGTAACTATTGTAAAGAAATAAGATGTATCTGCCAGTCACATATTTTGGGCCACTGCCTTATCATCTGACCCTTCCCAGTGCCACAAGTCTCTTAGCATGCAGAAAGAAGGCGCTGGAATAAATTTCTTATTTTGTGACATTTCATGATTTGATTAATTTCATGTAACAGGCTTTTACAGTAGAGTTGTCATCGGTAAAGATAAAAATTGGTTGAGCACCAGCTGTATGCAGTGTGGTGCTAGTGTAGGTTTGGGAATCCCAAGGGATTTAACACACACCCCTAGGTCATGTGCTTGGTGCCGTGCGCTAAAACGAACAACACAGTGCGTGCCACAGAGGCGGAAGCCACAACAATCCGTGCTCATGCTGCCACATTCCGAGCTTGAAGAGAGGAGATCGGGGAGCCCCATGTGGGGTAGGTAGGGGCTGATGCAAAACCCAAGAGCGGGGAAGGATCCCTCACTGCATCGCACAAAACAAAATTTGGAGATGCTTAGCTAGCCTAAGAAAACCCACATCAGTTACTAAAATTACTGCCTTGCTTTTAATGATCTACAGTTTCCTTATTTGCTTTAGCTCTTTCATCAGAGTCACATATTTGTTTCTTTTCTTTTTTCTTTCTTCTGCATGGGATTTTAAAATATTTCTGTTGAATATGACAGATTTTATATACTCATGTGTGTATAAATATAGGTATGTATATATAGTGAGTTATTGCTTATCACATGATTACTTAGAATTATTATTAGTATCATCTTTAGAATAAAATATGGATCAGTACTCTTCATACCCTGAAAATGCAATGAGATGTATTACATGTATACGATATTTTGATGGCATCGCCTGTTTTTCTGTGCGCAAGGCAGGGTACTACGCCATGAGACTAGCTGAATGAATAAGCCATTGCAGAAACCTGGCTTCAAACAACTAGCAGTGTTTAAAGACAGATACTCTGACATATATAATTATTAAATATATAAAAGAAAATGGAAACAGAAAATAAGGTGTGTTTAATGCTTCTGAGCCATTTATGCAGTCTGTGTTTTCTTTTAGGTTCTTCTATTTTCTATAGTTCTTGGAGTGTGATTTCTGCGCACATGGATGCTCATAGCAATCATTTTTCTTGTATGCTCTATCTTTTTTTGTTGTTGTTGTTGTTGTTTTTTATCCTGTGAACTCATCTTCAGCCAGAGCCCTGAGAGGTCTGGTTTCCTGCCGTGTCCCTGTGGAATACTTTTGCCTGTGCCTCTGCTGGGCAGTAGGGGTTTCATATCAGTTTTTATTTAACGTCTTGGTCCAGGGTTCACAAAGACTGTTGTAAAAACATAGCATCGGCACCACACATCACAGAGACGTCAGGTTCTCCTTTCCGAGAGGAATTTTTTTTCCCTCCATCCATGACTTAAGTACCCCTTTGCCCAAATCGTGAGTCCAAAGGCAGTATTTTCCCAGCTACCTTCTCAGAGGTGGGATAGCTTCCCCAACTCCTGACTCAGTACAGCTATCTAAATCACCTATCCATTAACGGGCTCCTCAAAGCAGCATCTGGTCTGAGACTTCTTCAGGCCATTCAACTTTAGCTCCTGCTTCTCTTTGGACCTGTTCCTCATTTATTATGTACTAGCCCTTGGAGATTTTAATTTTGTTTCCAAGGTAGGCTTTCGTGTGTGTGTGTGTGTGTGTGTGTGTGTGTGAGTGAAAGGGGGATTGAACCCACAGCCTTGTATATGCTAAGCACATATTCTATCTTACCAATAAGCTACACTCCAATCCTCCCACCCCATGTATTTTTTGTTGGTGTGTTTGGTTGTTTTTTTGTTGTTGTTGTTGTTTTTTTTTTTTTTTTTTTTTGGTACTAGGGATTTAATCCAGGGATGCTTTACCAATGAGCTACAACTCCAGCCTTTTTTATTTTGAGACAGGGTCTTGCTAAGTTGCTTAGGGCCTCACTGAATTTCTGAGGCTGGCCTTGAACTTTTGATCCTCCTGCCTTAGTCTCCCAAGTTGCTGGGATTACAGGTATGTGCCACTGCACCCAGCCCCATATATGTTTTTTTTTAATTTTAATTTTTGAAAAACTAACATGCTATTTGATATTTCTTTGTGTTTAAATATTGGAGAGAGGAGCACTGTTTCTGTGATATTTGATGGAAGTTATAGTCATTGGGGTTTCATATTCTTGGATAAAAAGAGAGAAAAAAAAGAGCACAGTTCATTTTTCTCTTCCTTACTTACAAAGAATGGAATTCTTATCTGCCAAAATTTTAGAATAATTCTTATTTTTATGTAAATTATATTCTTACCAAGTATGAACCTGAGTCCTTGTATAAGAATATTTTTTTTTAGTCTTCATGTTGTACATTTAGCAGCCTCATTTCAGCAGCCAGATCGGACTTCAAGTTGGGATGGTAGAAAAAATTGAGCTCTGTCCAGACACCTCTGTGCTGTTTCTAGCTGTGCTGCAAATCAGGTGGGTGGACTGTACTTGTAATTCAAGTAGTCTGGGAATCATTTATAGAAAGAGGATCTTCCAGCCTTTTTTAGTCCTTTTTGGAAACTTCATGTGAAATAGGTACAAGTTGGGGAGCTGTTCTGAGAGACAGTGAAGGCTTTGCCTCTTTGCCCGTTAGCCTCTAAGGCACCTGCAAGCCTTACGAGGAATCCCAAGGAGCAGAGTTGGTAAGCCCTAGACCAGATGCCTCTTTTATGTCTAAAATGATGTGGTTCTGACCCAGATGCCCTTCAATAGATGAATGGATAAAAAAAAATGTGGCATTTACACACCATGGAATATTACGCAGCACTAAAAAATGACAAAATCATGGAATTTGCAGGGAAATGGATGGCACTAGAGCAGATTATGCTTAGTGAAGCTAGCCAAGCCCTAAAAAACAAATACCAAATGTCTTCTTTGATATAATGAGAGCAACTATGAACAGAGCAGGGAGGAAGAGCAGGAAGAAAAGATTAACATTAAACAGAGACATGAGGTGGGAGGGAAAGGGAGAGAAAAGGGAAATTGCATGGAAATGGAGGGAGACCCTCATTGTTATACAAAATTACATATAAGAGGTTGTGAGGGGAATGGGAAAATAAACAAGGAGAGAAATGAATTACAGTAGATGGGGTAGAGAGAGAAGATGGGAGGGGAGGGGAGGGGGGATAGTAGGGGATAGGAAAAGTAGCAGAATACAACAATTACTAATAGGGCATTATGTAAAATTGTGGATGTGTAACCGACGTGATTCTGCAATCTGCATTTGGGGTAAAATTGGGAGTTCATAACCCACTTCAATCTAATGTATGAAATATGATATGTCAAGAGCTTTGTAATGTTGTGAACAACCAATAAAAAAATTATCTGGAAAAAAAAATAAATAAAATGATGTGGTTCTGGATGAAAGCTGTTTTAGGCAGCAGCACCGTGTGATGATTGGCAGTGGCTCATCAGTCTTGGTCAATGTCTCCTACCTCCTCTTCCTAGCCCTCTTTAATAAAGTAGAAAACTGATGAAGTAAGAGATAGGATCCTAGTCTCTTTCACATATTTAAGTTATGAAGCTAACATTTTTTTTTTCTTTAATGGGGACCATTTCAGGCAAACTGGGACATATGGTGCTCTATCCTTAATGATCAAGTGGAACAGTTTTGATAGAGTTCCTTGCAATTTAGAAATATTTAATACTATAAAAGCATGCATTTTGTTAGCATTTGTCTTTTTAATTGTCACTTTAATAACACCTGTATTGGAAGATATTCCTATAGATTGGTCATGAACAAAGAATTAAGACCTCTTTTTTTTTTTTATCTCCAATAGCTTTCGGCTGCTATAAACTCTCTCATAGTAGACTGAATATAGTCCAACACTGAAAAGAAAACAATATCACCAGAGCCTCTTTTCACCTTGAATATTTTCCTCCACAGGGGGAAAAAACAGAACATATTTAACTATAACTCTGATGTGCCAGATGCCTAAGATGTTATAATAACCCTTGTCCTTTTAAAATTTAATTCTAATTAGCAGTGTGTTAATTACTATTCAACAACCAAGTGTTTTCTATTGCAAACTTTTAAAAAAATCATCAAGAGAAATATGGTTTTTAGACAACATTTATAAAAAGTTTTTATAATTCAAATTACCAGTGGCCTCAGATGTAAGGTCAAGAGGTCTTATAATGCAGTCCCGTACCCATTGGCATATCTTCCCCTAAATTGTTAGGAGGGACAGGCACTGTCAAGGTCGCTTCTAAGTTCTTTCAGGACAGTAGTGAAGATTTATATTTTATATTGATTTCTCTGACTTCTCCATTATATTAGTATATTCTTTGTCTTCACATACTGTGTTAAAGAAGCAAAGATAAAATTTTCATTATCCTTCTATCCAGAAATTGCATTATTTTCTTCAAGAGTCGTTTCAGTATTTTAATAACATGTAAATATGACAATCGAAGGTGCTTATCTGTCATCAGCAAGTGAAAGTAGGTGTGGAGAACCAATGTTCCTTTCTTTGTCTGGAACCTGAAATTTTTGTCATAAAACTAGAATAGAAACTGGATAAAAATTCATAGTTGATGTCTCCTGTTATGTGCTTACATCACTAATATATTTCATTGAGAACTATTATTTTAAACAAAGAATAAAATAGAATTGCCTTTATCTTAACAGTCTATTGATGGTTTATTACAATGGAAATGCTGCCTGCTATTTAGATATACAAAAAGCTGTGGGTTTCTTATTGTGATTGATTTGGATGTTTTTTTGCATTTTTAAAAATTGTCTTCGTCTCAAATAATAACAGCAATATTTTTCTTTCAAAAGTTTATTTTTTAAAATAAGGTAACTTTTTTATATAGCTTGATTTTATTCATTTATTTTTTATGTGGTGCTGAGGATTGAACCCAGGGCCTCACACATGCTACCATGTGAGCCACAACCCCAGCCCTAAAAGTTTATTTTTAATTGTATAATAATCACACAAATCCATTCCTTTAAATTATAAATAATGTCAATAAGGTACATTTATTTCATATGTACATAATTTACATTTATTTCATATGTAGTTTTTCCTCATATTAAGTTGAATGAACTTAAAATGGCGATGAAAGGGCTCTTGTTTCTATAGATCACATGCACCTTGTACCTTGCAGTTGTCATTGTTGTGGTTCTTTTAGAAAGACCCTAGTCTGGCTGGTTTCAGGTGAGATGGCATCAAAATGATAAAGATTGTAAACATACTTTTTTGGACTACTTTAGATGTGGTAGGACTTTTTTTTTTTTTAGGTCATTTTTGGTTTTTAACGCACTTTTCAGGACAAAGATACCTTTGTGAATGTGTCCTATTTGCTCCCAAAGTGAAATATAGAAATAAACCTTCGAGTTTCCTCCTAACTCTAGCATGATTTGAGAAAAGAGATTATATTAACCCATTTGCGTTCTCCAAAGTCAACAAGAAGGAAGAAAAACAAATGAAGTCTTTGACCACAAGTGTATGTGGTAAATTGGAAAGCTATCTGAGATTTACTTTGAAAGAAAGGAAAGATGAATAAAGTGGTAATCACTTATGAATGGAGGTGATAGGTATGTGGGGTTCATTATTCAATATTTTTTTTTCCTATTTTGAAGCACTATAATTTTTTTCACAATAAAAAAATACTAAGGAATTCTTTTAAAGCAGTATAAAAAATGTTAGCCCACACTCTTACCTGATTGCAAGTTTTTTGACACTGTTTGTGGGCTTGCAGTCTTGAGGCGAGATACGTGCATTACCTCAACACTGTGGTATAGATTTCCTGCCTAAAGAAAGTGTTTATTATATGGCTTTTACATTTTAAGAACATTAAAAATAATTCCCCTTTACAAAGTCAGGGTTTACAAGACACCAGAGAGTTTAATTAAACTGAAAGAAAAAAGTTGACACTTAAGGTTAGAGTTTTATTTTAGGGTTACAAAAACAAGCCTCTCTCCTCTGACTGGTATCACTTTCAGATGAAAATGAATGAATGAAATCTGAGCAATGCCAGCGTTCTGGTTTGCTTTCTACTCCAAGATTATAGGTTGCATGACTCTAAGTTTGCAAGATTTTCCAGATGACCCCAGAGAGGCATATTCCCAGGTGTTAATCTCTCATAAACAGCTTATTATAATTTTTGATTCTTTTCAAAATGTGGGTTACATGTGAAACGCCATTAACGTCTAGGCAGTCTGGTATTTTGAACGTATTTGTGGCTTGATTTCGGTCAACACTACAATAAGGAGGCATGGGATGGTGCTTTCAGTGTATTGAAGTAAAATGAAGGGGAAACACAGCCCCCGTGTTTATCACTGTGGAAGGAATCTGACACTCCATTGCACCCTTATTATTTTTCATACCCTAAGCTAAATAGACTAACGGCTGTTAAGAAGCTGTCAGGGGAAGCGTGTCAAACACTGGGTGTATCATGCAGTCGGACTGGTGTCGGGTTGGAAAAGTCAGTGGTTGGGAAGGGAAAAAAAAAGTGACCTTGTACTCTCAACATTGTCTTTACACTGAGTAGAACAGATGAGATTGTGAATTATTCAGAGCACTGAAAGCTTATAATTGTTAGCAGTGGTGGCAGCGATAGAGCAGAGAGACAGGACTGTTTTAGTCCAAATGTCTGATTCTATTAAACATCAAAGGAATCTTTTCTTAAAACCATCTTTGGGAATTGGGGTGGTGTGGACCCCGTGAAGAATCCTTTCCCCTGTTTGATACCTTTTTGGGAATCTGGGTCAAAGAGGCACAAGTTAATATTTAGCATAGTCTTTTTTTTTTTTTTTTTCTGGAAATGCAGAGTCAAGGAACAAAGAAATTCTAGGGAGACGATTTGCTGTTTCAGCAGGTAATTGTCTGGAGAGTCACTTCCCCCTGTGACAAAATAGAACCTCTGAACTCAGAGGGGGTTGCACATTTCATGTAAATGATCTTATCTTATTAATAACAGGTTGGATAAGATTTTAGGCCTAAAGGGAAGCATTCTTTACATAATTGTTAATTGCAGTTTTTTTAAAAAATGAGTTTTATAATAGTCATGTAGCATTTTACATTTTTAGCAATTTCGGATGAAAACTGGTGTGCTTTAGTATTTATTTATTTATATTCTGTGGTATAGGGGGTTGAACCTAGGGCCTCACAGAGCTATGCCCCCAACCCATGCTTTTGTAATCTCTTATTTACTTATCTGGAATTTATCAAGATAGCCTTAATTTAAAAGCAGTCGTTATGTTACATTTTGACTATTCAAAAGTTTGCCATGGATTTTTAACTTCATAAAATTCAGTTGTGTTTTTTTTTTTTAGAAGTTCCTTTGTATTTTTATTTTTCCTTCCAAAGTGAAAAATATTTATATTTTTCTTTCTCAAAAATCATAATATTGATGGCATTTTGAAATTTCATGACATATCTAAAGAACTGTGTGGTGCCTGTGTATAGAATTAAAATTTAACATCAGAATTACTTTTAAATGTCAAGACTTGAAGAAAGACATTTTAATAATATTTACTGCATAATATAAAATGTCATTTTTTTCTATTTTAATGCATTTCATAAAGATTGACTTATAATGTCAAAAATAATTTTACTTATGGTATAAATGGCTAAAATATTTATGCGCGGCCCCATACTCCTGAAAAACTATCATTGGTCTGGTCCCACACTCATATTTCTATCAATAATAGTCAGAATAAGCATTTCAATAAAACACATCATGCCCCTTTGTCCCAGATTCTTTTCTAAATTTAGAATTAGCATGTTTTTGGTACAAAGACTTTCTTACACCATGTATCCTTCTCTCTGTAGAATCCTTTCATTAGCATTTATAGAACTGGTTCAGAATGACAGTGTTTCATGGAGGGAAACAGATCAGACCTTCCCTCACAGAGTGATTGTGATCACTGTTCTTATCCATCTCAGTATCTCGTCAGCCTTTGCATCTAACATTTAGTCTCTGTTGTCATATATTAGATTCCAATGACTAAATTTAGTTTCAATAAGACACTCAAACCTGTTCTTTACAGAGTAAACCTTCAATGAACCCAAAACAGGCAAACAAACAAAATATAACAACAAAGCTTCATCGAGCATATTGAATTGTAGAAGCTTCCACCCCCCCTTTCCCCCGGCCAAAAATGTGATCAGGGTAATGAATAGTTTTCTGAAGAAAATAGACTTTCTTGGGTCCCTGTGCTCCAATTTCAGGGAGTGCTAGAACCGGTGGGCTTCCCACTTACCTCATCCAAATAAGGCTCCTAGTCTTTGAACTAAACGACTTTTGCAGATTTGAGTAAAATAACATTTTTAATGAAGGAACTACTTGAGAAATATACATATTTTCCGCATTTTAAATATCAGATGTCTTATTCCTTGGCTATTGGACAACACTCACAGACACACACACACACACACACACACACACATCTGTGCATACACTTTTATCTATGTATCCATCTATTCATTTTAATTGAGGGATATCTAAAAAAATACAGTCACACTGTTTTCTTCCATACTGGTGGTAAGGTCTTGGGTTCCTAATTTCCAAGTCTTATAGTATTGTTTCATTGTTTCCTTCTAGTTTAAATACTTTCAGGGTTTGCTTTAAAAAGCATAGATGGCATGGAGTTGCTAATTAGAGGAAAATTCATGACAACTAGGTTAATGTTTGTTTGTAAGTATTTGGGTAGTTTGGTGAGCATGCTGGATAGAATATGGTACCCAGTATTAGCATCCATTTATCATTTTTAATATAATTTTGTTTTCTGAACATGTTTTTATCTTATTTGTTGTTTTTCTGTTTTACAAACAACTAAATGCTCATTGTTTATATTCTGCTTGTATTTGTCTGTCCTCTACTATATGTCTGACACTATGGGACCGTAAGTGAAAGTATAAAAGCAGGGTTTTGCTCTTAAGAATTTGGTTGCTTGGGGAGATGAAACCTGGGGGGACACTTTCTGGATTTGATGGCTTCCACCCCCTACATGATTTCCTGATATAGGATGCATATCCATTCTGGCTTGAACTACTCACCTAACTCCCTTATCTCAATTCTTCTGATTGGCTGTTGGCTTTAGCTTCTTGCTTCTGGGATTCCCTACACTGGATATTGCCAAGGGTTCAGGCAAGACGACTATCTTCCCTCATAACCTAGTGACCATGAAGACAGCTGGGTCAGCAGCAGAGAACAGTGGGAATACAGGCCTTTCGTGATCCCGCCTTTCACTCTACCTTGCAAGCCTCTTCAATTTCCTTTTCCCTTCTCAGATAAGCTCAGCATAAATCAGCAAACCAGCTGGATCTCCAAGTATCTGTGCAACCAGAGATAGGAATGCCCTTCTCCCTTTCCCTCCAGCGCCTCAGCCTCTACCAGAACCTCCTTCCTCTTCAGCTTTCAGTTGAAAAGGAGAAAGTTCTCATCACACACTTCATCTCAGCAAGGCTGATGGATCCCATTGTCTTCTCCCTCCTTCCCTCTGCAGGTTTTTTGTAGATGCAGAGGATTGTGGGTGGTGGCTCTGGGGAACAGGCCTTTCTTTTTGGCAAGCTATAGAGACAGTGTTTAGCTCCAGTTGCTGGCACTTCTCAGAATGTGACACACTCAGTCCTTCCTGGTCCTCAGCTTTGGCCTCTCATGGTAAATTTCAGGCAACTTTCACAACTTATTTTGCTAATTAACCACCAACACCCCTCACCTGCACGGAGTCGTCTCTTGACTTCCAGCCTTGCTCCCAGTCATTTCCTCCCAGCCCTCTGGTCTACTTAGCGACCAGAGGAACCATGTTGAGACACATAATCAGATCATATCTCAATCCAGCCTAAAACTCTCCAGGGACTTCTCATTGCCATTAAAATACAATTTAAACTTGGTTCCTGTGGTGCCCGGTGTGATCTGGCCCCTGTCTGCCCCTCCGCCCTCATCAACCCTCTTCTCCCCACTCATTTCTTCTGTATCAGCCACACAGGCTTTCTGCTGACATCTGTGATATGCCAAGCTTTTGCTCCTTTGGAGAAATCACATTTCCTGTTTTTTTCCCTGTAAATGCCCTTTCCCCAATCTCCAAGTCGATTTTTTTCCTTTCCATTCCCAGTAAATCATTTTTCAGTTCAAATATCACTTCCTATGAAATGCTTTTCCCGATCAGCTTAGAGAAGTCGCTGCTCCTTCCCTCAACAACCCCTTTATTTCCTATTTCCCTTTCTTACACTCCTCAAAGTACTTATTACTTCTAAAATTGTTATGCATTATTATTTATTTATAGGTTTACTTGTTCTCATGTGAGTTCCCTGAGCATAGGAACTTTGTCTGTCTGGTCCATCATTCTGCCCAGCACCTAGATGTGCAGGCACTGTGTGGAATGATTCAGTGAAATAGGCATTACTGTTTCCAAGTCTTAAGTGAAGAATTTGACTTTGGAATGGAGCGACTTGTCTATACTTATAGAGTAGGAAAAAAAACAAAAACAAAAAAAAAACGGAAACCAAATGTAGTCCAATCTGACTGGATTTTAGATAACTGGATTTTTCTAGCATCAGCCAGGAGCAATTCATAGAATAGAAGATGGCACACCAACACATACAAATTCATTCAGGTCTATCACACACATTCAAAGAAAAGAATTGGAGGGGTGTGGGTGGGAATGTGTTAAGTAATTCAACTGGCAACTAATTTTCAAAGATTCATACTAAAACTCACATAGATGTTATGTGAAGTAAAATGGGAAAAAAATTGTTCAAATTAAATTAAGGCCTAGATTTCGAAGAGTTGTTTGTTCTCTCTATAGAGGTCTGTTTCTGGCCCTTTTCTCAGATGTGCTGATAGATGAGGATTAGCCATACAATGCCCTTTGCAAGTATACACAGTGCAGCCCTCTTATGCAACATGGCCACATGTTGAACACTGAAAATTAGATTTAGGTTATATAATACAGACAGGTCCCAACTTATGATGGTTTGACCCATGATTTTTTAAAAATTATAATGGATGCAAAAACAATACACATTCAATATAGGTAGTACTTGGTTCAGATTGTGAATTTTGATCTTTTCCAGGCCACCTATGTACACTGTATGATACCCTGGTGATGCTGGGCAGTGACATCAAGCCACAGTTTCCAGGTAGCCACTGATTACAAGCAGAAGCAACCAACAGTCTGCAGTGGTTGGTGTTGCTAAGCTGTGATGTTCTGTAGGTTAGATGTACTAAATGCATTTCAATTTATAGTATTTTCAGTTATGGGCTTATCAGGATGTGCGTCAAGGAGTATCTCTTTCTTTTTTAACTAAATCTTATTGAGGAACACGTTTATTAAAAACATTAAATTTGAACCTAGGAAAAAATGATGTCATAAACATAGTTTTTCCTTTTGCCAGACAATGAAACTAATTTAGAATCCAACTCATTCAAGAGTTGAGCTCAAAATGCAGTATTTGAGAATCTTCTGTGGGGAGGCTCAGATGTGTAGAAGGCTGAGTAAGGCTGAACCCTAGCCATGTAGAAGTTTAATTTAATGGGATAATTGAGTTTGTCATTGTTTTAAAAATAAAATACAAACCCTCTGGCACAACAACTGAGTTGCTTCGGGCCTGGTTGCCTGCCTCCCCCTGCAGCCTCGTCCCCCTCGTCTGGAGTTTATAAACCAGGACACCACATCAGTTTTCCCCAACCTGAGTATAGCTCTGTACCCTCTCTGGCTTCATTATCAGACTGGGATGCCTTCTTGCCTAGCTAACTCCTATCCATATCTGAGGATGCCACCCAGGAGTCCTGTCCTCTGAGCAAACCTCTCTAGAACCTTCTTATGGTCGCCCACTGCTCTTTGTGTTTCCTGGCTGCCTACCTTGTGTATTTCCCTGAAATGACTGTGAACTAGACAGTAGGGGCTACAGTAAGTGCTTATTGACCAAATGGTGACACATGAATGAATGAAGAAGGTTCCTGACCTACTTCCTCCTTTATTGCCGCTTCCCAGGGCAGCTCCAGAAACCTGGTTGTAGCCACTGATTTTGGAATCCTTAAACTTTGAGCAGTTGCTTGAGTTTTTCCACATCCTCTGTCACTAGAGTTCTGGAACCACTAGAGTTCCTAGAACCACTGCTCGAAATATCATGGTTATTAAACCAAACCAAAATTGACAATATTTTTTCTAGTTTTACATCCAAAAGAGCCTTTTAAAGAGGACTTTAATTTCACAGAACCTTAGATCAACCCACAAGTCACAGGAAGGTGAATACCTGAGGAATGTTTCCAACTGCTGGCTAACTCCCACAGACTCTCCAGAGATGGTATGAGCACGGACGTGTGTGTCCACTGCCATGCTCACTCCTGACTCCAGGTTATTTTATAAAACTTCCAGAAAGGGCATCCCCAAAGGCAACTTGGAGTCCAGCAGACAAAGCACAGAAGATCCTGGTCATCTGGGGATGTCCCGTCATTGTAAGAAAACAAACATAGAACAGGGTGGAGAGGAAATGCCGGGAGATCATAGGAAAGAAGGAAAAGAAGGAAGTCAGTGTAGATTTGAGTTGTGAGAGTGTCAGACCCGGTGTCAGATGCTTAGAGATCATGGTGTGGTTAATCCTCATAGATGAATTAGTTTCCTGTGAGACGTGATAATATCATCAACGTTCTGGTTGAGGAGGTGGTGTGACATGTCTAGGTCACACAGTAAATTGATGGTCAAAGCCATGATTGAAACCAAAGCCAGTCTAACTTCAGGATACACCTTTTCCTCATGGTGATATCTTCTCCAAGGCGGTGGTGCTCGAACACCAACCCAGACAGAGGAACACAGAGCAGAGATGCCAACACAGAGACAGCCCGGAGAGATCACACAGCATTCTCTCCAGGCACTCACTGGGCCCCAACGCGGAGGTTTATATGGGGCTCAGAGGGGCTGGGGAGGCTATAATTATATTCCGTGAGTCACGATTATATTCTTCCCTAGAATGATTTTCTTAGTAATCTTATTAAAACTTGGATGTCTCCAACAAGGGCCCATAAAAAAGTTTTCCCCCAAACATTTTTTTCTGCTTGTCTTTTTCCATTTTCAGCCCATGAAAAAGCTGTTTTTGCCATATGAGTGCCTTCTGTTGTTTATGGAACAGACTACAATGCTAAAGAACAATTTGGCACTGTTCTATTTCTTTTAATGAGAAAAATATGAGACTGTAAAGATTTATTGTAAGAATGCAGGGTACGAGGAGGTGGGCACGTTAATACCTGAAAAACAAAAACAGAGCCCCTTCCATGAGGCACCACAGTCCAGGGTGGCATGGTGGAAACCTTGCCGATGGCACTCCACTCTTGCACACATTTGGGAATATTTTCTATGTAAAATTAACCTTTAAAAAAATGAACAGTGCATATCTTGGTAATAGAAGCGTTCATCCCACCAAGTTAGATTTTGATCCTTTAGGATCTAGCCAAGTCGTAGAGATGTTTTCTTAAAATATTTTTTGTTTTATTTTCCCAATGTTATACGATGTTACTGTTCTGAGCCTATTAACCTGTATTGTTAGGAAAGGATTGTGTCTTTGTGTCTACCTCAGCCGTCACTCCAAAAAGACTTTTTAATTTTTTTGTTGTCACAGTTCCTTTGAAATCACAGATTCCCATGGTCCTATGGGTAAATGCACCTGTTTTTATCTTTTCTCCTTTCCCTCTCTCCAAAAGTAGGCATTGATTGAGTGCTTGCTATGTACTAGGCTTTGGGAATGTAGAGCTCAGGGGATTTGTTCTCTGCCCTTGAAGAACTGTCAGTGGACTTAAAGACGTAGATGACTCAATGAGGGCCACTTGTGTGACACCAGCATAACATGTTAAGGGAGCATGTTGCCCTTGGGGTTTTGCTGAGTCTCCCATATGAGGGGGCATTACAGCTGAGAACTGGGGGAGGAAGAGGGTTCACCCAGGGCACAACATGCCAAAGAGACCCAGAGGTGGGAGAGCCCTGTGCATTCTGCGAGCTGGTCTTCTTGTTTCTAACATGCATTAATACCAGCCACCTTTATTAGATGCTGCATCAGGCACCTTGTGAAGTGCTTCACTGCATTATGTCACTTCAGCCTTGCTATGACCCTGTAAGTTAGGTATTTTATTCCTTATTTATTTATTTATTTATTTATTTATAAGCAGAAGAACCAAAGCCACTGAAAGTGAATTTCTCAGATATCACAGCAAATAAGTTCTAAGGTCAGGATGTGGACCTGGTTTGCCACCTACTAGACTATACTGCCCCATGGGCATGTTTGGCAGGGGGGGACACAGTGTGGGAAATTCTAAAGCACCCTCCTTCCAAACAAGACATGGGAAACAGGCAGCCACAAAGAGAGCTGTCAATTATCAGAGTCCACGTGGCTTTAGGAGCTGCATGGGAGACACTTTATCTTCCATGTGGGGAAGCCTGGAGACCACAGTACAGGACGCACTTACAGTAAAAGAGGGTGCACAGACACATTTGTCTTCCTCTTGCTGTCCTACTCTTTCTTTTTTTTCTTAAGATATGGAAGTTGGCCAGACTCAATAAATATGAACTAGGGAAAGACGAGACTTGCTGCTTGCAAATGAATCCTCATACCTAATGGCAAGAATGGTGCTACTTTTTCAGGGCATTCTGGTACCCCGACACTCTGGACAGAACAGAAAAATAGGCCAAGTTTGCCTTTGACATTCTAGCTCTTTCTGGACCTTTCGAACACCTTGTGACCTACTGTCCTCCAGCTGCCTCCTTATTCTTCAGAGACTTCCACCCGAATCCCTTCCAAATTTTTCCTCCCTTTGGCCCACCTCAATCAAAACTCTCTTTCCCTGAGCCCTCAATTAATTAGATCTGATTATCTAATTAAACTAATTTGCACTGAGGTATGAATGAGGCTTAACCCTCCCCGGGGACATTTACATTTTAAAAGAGGAGCTTGTTAACCCAAATGTCTCCACAATGGCAATTAGTGGAATGTGTGGGGAGATATTTGGGGGGCTTGGGGCTTTCCTGTGCTTTCTGCTTCCTAGGCCATCACAGGCCTGGGCTGACCTCAGGGTTTCCTCCACCAGGCAGTCAAAATTATTTGGAGTCAGAGTTGCAGATACCCCCATCTCCATCCCATCCCTGCTGCCCTTGACAGCAGCTGGAATTTAAAAAAGGAAACACACACACACACACACACACACACACACACACACACACACAACAAACCATCATGTAAGAGGTTTTCTCCCAATACCACGAAAATTGAGTTGAGATCATGAAGTACTTTCTGAGAAACAACTACTGTGAAGTGTAGGGCTGAGGATTCTAGCAGTGAAATTTTGAGATTTCTAGATTTAAGATCTGGACTCAAGACTTAGGGTATCTAGGTCCACCTCGACAGCAGCCCTGAAACATTCAATACTCACTCTTGCTATTTCCAAACTAGTGTTTTAATCCCTAAGCAGGTTCTGTTTTTTAACTGAAAAAAGGGACATTTGTATTCTAGCCTTGAGTTATTGTTGTGGGACAGAAGTTGACCAGAGCAAGAGGTCTGGGTAAGAGGTAGGGTTGAGTGTCCTTGGTCCTGCCTTCCTGTGGCTCTCCTTATGAAGAGATACAATGGTTGTGTAGTTCTCCAAACCTGCTAGTTGGAAGTAGCATATTCCAGCAAGATCCAAGTTGAGGAAATGTGCTGAGAATCCAACCCAAAAGCTGCTTTCCTACTAACCATGGCCCTGCGTTCCCAAGACTGCTCAATGTTATCACTGCCCATCAAATTTTGGACTCCCATGAATACTCATAACCTAAAAATATATGAGCTATTCTTGTTTGAAAATATGACTTAGAATTTCTGAAAATCAGAATATGCACAAGCATAATTTATGTGCTTACTATTAATTATTTTCTTAAGTTCCCTTCTTGATTCAACACTTAACTTTTGCTAGCCTTATTTTATATTAGCATCCTTTTTTACAAATGTAATGACTCTCATTAAAATGTTGAAAGGTGGGATGAGGGCAGGAATTGCCATTTGATATCATTGATGAAGAATTGGCATTTTCCACACGATTCTGAGTAATGGAGTAAGAGAGCTATTTTATGTGAATGCTAACTGATTTGACATAATTCATTCCTGTAATACACAAGTTAATTTGGTTTCCTGGCATGATAAGAAAAAGTGATGTGTATTATTGGTCATATAAGACAAAGTGTCTCATTCTCTCAGGAATATATATGAAAACAAGTGGGCTATGTGCTTTTCTTTTAAGATTGTAACCCTTGTAGCAAAAACAGCAATAACAATACTGTAAGGCTTGAAAAAGCAGAACTCATATGCAAGAGCAAAACAAATAATATAACAGAAGCAGTAAAAATTGTGATTAAATCTTTCATCCGATTATTTTTCATTTCATATGCTATTTGAGTTTTTATGTTTTGCTTCTTGGAAGAAATAAGTATGACATCTGGACAAGGCATTTGCAAAGGAGGGTGTATCTGTTTACCATAGATATTTTAGCTGTCAGGGCCTGAAAATCAAAATAAGGGAACTGACCCAGCTGGGGACAAACAAAATTGAGTTAGATTTAAGTGATTTGAGTCATGCAAGCATTCAATTATTTTTTAAAAATTATTATAAAATTATTCAATATCCTGTATTATTTTATACCGAAACATTTTGTTTCACTAAGTACATGGAAACTCTTTTGGAGTATCTCATCAAAGTCAATTTTTCTTGATAAAGATGCAAAATAAATCATTAAGAGATATGGCCTATGGGTTGTTTTGATTTATCTTCAAGTTATACATCAAGAGAGAAATTTCCAAACCAGAGATGTTTATAATCAGAGCAATCCTTGATCTACCGGAAGATTTCCTGCATGCTAATTGGCTGTTACCAGTGGTGTTTTTCAGATAAACAGGAGTCATTAAGATTTCCAAATTGCCTAGACTTTTAGTTCCAGTTTGAAAACCTCTCATTTTGGATCGATTAATGTATTTGGTACAGCTGTGTGCTTACATATTGCTGCCTTTGATTGTGATGTTTTGCTTAATGTTTACCAAAAACATTTAAAATATTATGGGTTAAAGCAAAATATCAATTGTATTATTATTTTATACTGGGAATCAAACCCAGGACCTTGTTCATAATTTACCAAGCATTATACCACTTAACCCCATCCATGGCCCTCATTATTTATTTTTTGGGGGGAGAGTGCTGGGCACTGAATCTGTGCTAAGTATTTATTCTATGAATGACACCCCAATATCTCATTCTTTTTTTTAAAAAAATGAGCTGGGTGTGGTAGCACATGCCTGTAATCCCAGTAGTCTGGAAGGCTGAAGCAGGGGGATCGCAAGTTCAAAGCCAATCTCAGCAGTTTATTGAGGACCTAAATGAGATCCTGTCTCTAAATAAAATTTTAAAAAGGGCTGTGGATTGTGGATATGGCTCAGTGGTTAAGTGCTATTGGGTTCAATACCTGATACAAAAAAAAATTGCTTGTGCTAATTTTCTCAAGATTTCTTGGTTTATTTCTGATTTTGATAGAATAGCTCCTTGGGAAAGAAAACACAGATTTTTGTTTATTTGGGAGGGAAAGAGAATATTGGAGAGAAGAGAAATCAGTGATATATTCAAGTAAGGGAGGATAGATTAGATGTGTGTCTCACTTTACACAATTTTTGAATCTCCTAGTAAGATTTTCCTAGTAAGATTATTCACGTTGTTATGAAGAATGGAATGAAATAGTCTACGGAGAGCACTAGCCATCTGCATGGCATGTGGTGGCAGTGGATATACTGGATTCCTCTCTGTTTTCTCTCTCCTGGTGAAGAGTTCAAATATGATCATGCAATTGGGGTCATGACTGAAAACCAAGTCATGTTTACCATAATGATTTGTATATTTGTCAACCTGTGTGACACTATCACTTTCCTAGATCAACAACCGGAGAATATTGGCAATTTCTTATGGCTTGAGCCAATGAAGAAATTAATAATTTGTGGTTATTCCATAATCTAGATAGATACAATAGAGGAGCTGTTTTTGAATGAATGGATTACTATATTCTGTACTTCCTTTCCATAGCACATAATGAACATAGTAATTCAGCATTCTGTGTGTTCTGCTTTTTCCTTACTTCTTAGATGTGAGACTGAAAGTATCCTTAATCCTCTATGCCCTAGCCCATCAAGCTGCCTTGTTCCTTGTGAAACCCCAGGACTGAATATTAGCTGTGTACTAATAATACCTTCTCATGTTAACCATATGCTAAGACTAGCTTCCACCCTGGGAAGCTCCCTACATAAGTGACTTAGGCTCTTTTAGGTGGTGAGTCTAGGATAGGTTGCATTAGAATTATGATTTATTCTGGATACCAGCAAGTAGAGAAAACAGCCCTCAGAGCATTGGCCTCAGGGAATGCCTTCACTAGGTTATTTGTGAGTATTCAGGATTCCAGCAGAGCTGCACTTCCTCTGTCCCAGGCCAGTTCCGGGACTCGGTTCCTACCTCCACAGCTGTGGTTCCTTTCCATTCACTCTAATGGAATGTCTCCAGCCTCTTCTAAGCTCCTTTCCCCTGCCGGCTCCCACATGTGACCTGTGCCATGGCTTCTAGACAGGCCCTCTGAGCTGGCCCTCAGCCTGGACACAGAGGTGCAGCATATCATGTCAGTCTCAGATTAAACATCACTCCCTTCAGAAAGAATGATTTCCTCCCTGCACACATTCACTTCATGATACTATGCTTCCAACCTGATGTTTTCATAGCACTGATCACAATTTGCAATTATTTATTTACATTTGCTTATTTATATGTTCATCTGTTTCCCCCAGTTAACTAAAACCTGCTTAAGGACAGGGTATGTCTTCTCCACCTTTCAGTTCTGGTATCTGGCACAGAGCCTGGTACCTAATAAGTCCTTGATAAATAGTTTCTGAATGAATAAATATATAAATGGGCAAGAAACTCCCCAGAAGGACCTGAGATACTATGATAGATGCTCCAAGTCTTCTCAGGGAGAGGAACCATCCAGTAGATTCTCTCTTGAGATACAAATATTTGAACTGCTGTTAGTCTGGATACCTCACCCAAAGTATGGCACAGTTTGCCAAACCATGTGTTTTTCTGTTATGCTTCTGTGCATTTTCACATGTTGGCTTACACTCTGTTGTTATAAGGAAATCGATAGTAAGCAGAAAGAAAGCTTTTGGTAAAACAGTAAATAAAAATAGATCTCAGATTGAGAGATTTAAGGATTGTTTAGAAAAGTGCAGTCTTGGAATTATTGCAAGATAGAAAGACATATATGACACTCAAAGAAAAGGAAGAAATATTAAAATGGAAGATTGCAGAAATTATGCTCAAATGATTAAAGCACATTAAAGGAAGATAGTAAACTAGATAGAGAATAGAGCATTGGAGATCAGGAAGTAAAGCTGAGAGGTTGGAATGGGGCTGGCTGCCGCTTACTCAGGACTAAAAGCACCTCAGGGCATTCAAAATACAGGGTAATCTAACCACTCAAAGAGCCTTCTTATTTGGCCACTTTATCAAATACTAAATTCAAACCTTACAAACTCTTACAATGTCATAGAATCAATACAGAACAAAGGGAAAGGAGAAAGAAGACTCAGTTACTCTACATGGTGAATATAGATTTGGATTTATTTCATAGTATCAGATAAGGAAGACATAAACTTTTTTTTTAAAAAAAGGAAAACAAGATGACATGTAATGCTGCTTATTTTGCACAGGTTACACCTTGGAAGAAAGGTTGACATTTTACTGTGGATCAAGGTCATAGAAATTAGGAAAGAACCCTCTACCTTTGAGAAATCTCTAAATTATAGATCTTAGAGTTAGCAGGCACTTCCAGATAATTTAGACCAATCCTTTACTTCCAGAAAGGCAAGATGTTATTATCCCCCATCATAGAGATAAGACAAGTAAATTAAATTACCTTCTGTGGTCACATGACTAAAAAATGACTGATGGCTGAGAGTTCGAAGGATAGTGGGGTGGCAAGGGGGGTTGTGAAAAGCCAGTGTGCTTCTAGGGGGTGTTTTCCATTTTGCTACAAGCAGGGCGATTGTTTTCCATTTTGATATGGACAGAGTGAAAGACCTGCTATATTCAAGTAGACCATTATTTGCCAAACTAGTTTCTTTTCTTCCTGAAAGAAGGAGGAAGGAAGGAACTGAAGAAGGAACACAAGGAGGGAGAAGACTTCTACTCTAAAGTGACAATTGACTTCTGAGTCCATATGTTTGGAAAGGGGACAGAAATCACCTTGCCTCCTTCATTTGTATACTTTGAATTATGAGATCTAGTGCTCCGCATTTTAACAAATAAAGACATTAAGACGTAGGATACATATTGCTAGGTAACAGATATGGCAGTAGAATTAAAACCTGGAGAAATTTTATGTTGACTGTGAAGAGGACACACAGTGATGGCTTATACCTACCATTAGCCTTAGGGATGGGAGGTAAGGATTAACGCTGGTGAAGTGGACATCAGCTTTCTCCTGTTTTACACCTGCTATTATTAATTTTTATATTTTTAAAAATTAGATGCCATGTCTCCACATCCCACAGGAGAAGATATTTTACTTCCTCTAATGCAGGAATCTCTGGTTTGGCCTATTTGCCTTGCATGACTCCCAATGGAGCTACCCTTCTGCAGGCATGGCCGAGGGAAGGCAGATGATGCTGCTTGCTCTGCAATCCCCAGCTCTTCCTAGACTTCTCCTGGGCAGTGAAACTGAACAATGATAGAAACGGGTGGACAAACTTTCCTTTTAATAAACACTTCAATTTAATGATGGATTCCCAAATCATTGGCTTCACTTAGTGCTGAAAGTGACCTTTGAACTCACTTAGCCTGGCATTTCCAGTGTCGATATGATTTTTTAGGAAAAATAAAGTCTTCCTTTTACTTATTAGTTTTCTGTTGGTTTCGAATTTTAAAGATATTCTTCATAAGGAAAAATAACATGTACATTTGAAAGAAAAATGAAGAGGACGGCATCTTGTGCACATTATAACCTCAGTAGCAAGAATGATTAATAAACCACATGCATGTTTCCTTTTACCATTTCCTATACTTCCTTTGACTTTTACAGACTTTTCACTTTGGCAGGGGCATCTCAATGGGGTCGAGTCTTTTATGTGCCAGCCAAAGCTTATATCATTGCCTCACCCCTCTCTGTGCCTCCAAATTTCTTCCTTCCTTTACCTAAAATTGCAACCAAACTCTGAATTTGTCTGTGCTTGCCTGTGTAAAATTGTTTGTATTTTTTACAGAAAAATAATATATTCCTCCCTATATCTTCCACGCACTCTCCCCCCACCCAGCAGAAAGTACAACTTTGGCAGGTAGCATGATGAAATTTAGAAGAGGCTGAAGTTAATTGAGGTTATCAAGAAAAATACTACTGTCAATTTCAGAGTTTTTTCCTTTAATTATTTTAAACTCATGAATAATCAATTAAACTAAAAAGAAATGCACATTTAAGAGCATCTTGAAAATTCTCACTCCTGGAAGCATCAGAGAAGAGGAGCCTCTTGTGACACTGTCTACAATAGCACACACTACTGGCTTTTTGCAGATGACATAGTTTTTTTTTTTTTTTTTTTTTTTTTTTTTTTTTTAAGATGCTTCTTTTGAAGTGACAGAATGAATACGCTAGGAAGAGGAAGTTGAGCATATACAGCCATAAAAGGCAATTTGCCTTTTCAGTGACAACCTAGCTGCACTATAGCACCGGGAATAAGTGTAGCACACAACTATAAAGACAGGGAGTTTGGGGCCTATTCTAAGGAAGACAAACAGCCAGTAGGTACTGTTCTGCATCAGGAAAGCCTCAAATCACTGTACTTCCTCAGTGCACATTAATGTGCCTTCCAAGCTTGAGTATACCAAAAAAGAAAAAAGAAAGGATGGAAGGAAGGAAGGAAGGAAGGCTGGCCTAAAAGGACTCACTTGACTTATGTATTTTCTTTTAAAACTGGTAAATTGTTTTATCAACCCTACTAAGCAATTACCTTTGAAAAAAACAACCAAAATAATAATAATAATAATGATAATAATAATAATAATAATAGGAATATATGAGGCAGGTGTGGTGGCATGCACCTGTAGTCCCAGCTGCTTGGGATCATTTGTGCCCAGGAATTCCAGTTAAGTGCAGAACACTTACTAAAGCCTCATATTTAAAAAAAAAAAAAGGAATATTTTTTTAAAAATTCATCCACAGATTGTTTTCTTAGCCATAGCCATTTCCCATTTTAGTATCCTGTCCTCACCTTTTCTCACGTTTGAATACTCTTTTCTATGTAAAATCAGTCAGTGTTTTTAGTTTTAGGTTGATGCCTCTGGAAGGTGAAAGTCATGGTGAAAATGCACCATTGGGGGCGAGGGGTAGTTGGTGGTAGAGTGCTTGCCTAGCATGAATGAGTTCCTGAGTTTGATCCCCAACCCTGCAGAAAAAGAGAGGATGCTTCTTTGATCTGGATGTGAGAGCTGTGGTTGCCTGTGGGTCATTCTTTATAGGGTCATTTGGTCATGTGTTTATTCAGCAAATTTCTATGGAGCCTCTATGAGTGTTCAGGAAGCAGATCTACCTTGCTGATGGTTCCTCTATTAACTGTTTAAAAAGTAAGATATATAGAGTCTTTGGTAATCTGTGACATTTAGTTTTCTTTTTTTTATCTGCAGTATTTTCCCTTTCACAAAGCAAAATGTCTTTTTTCCTTAAAAAGTTAGGTAGAAAACATCATTAATTACGGTTGGCCAAAAGCAATGGTAAAAGAAGACATAAACTTGAAGCCAAGAAACTGGTTCTGGAAACAATATTTAGAGAGCACATGATAGATTTCTATTTTATCTCATTCTAAAATGGAAAGATAGCCAGGGCTTTCTTAAGGTTCAGATTGAGAGCCGTTCGTCTGTCTGACAAGTCATTTTTCCTTTAGAGTGCTGGCTTTGGAGGCATTCTTTCTAATTTCCATGTGAGAAGACAGACTTCTGTCATTAAGAACTGAGCTTCCAGGTATGAAGACCTGAAATATCCATGTATGGAGAGTCATCACTTTGACTAATGGAGGATCCTGACCACACATCATCCTAAGCACCTTTTCACAGTGTGTCATTTTTCCAGCTCAGTTGATTTTTGATATATCTCACTTTATCAGTCATTGAGGTGGAAATTTCATCACTCTTATATGCTTTTTGAGTTTTTCTTAGTGTTTGTTTGTAATAGGTTTTATGGGTGATTAGTTATGTGAATTGTAGCATTCTTGGTGATGGGAACCTATCCTAATTTCACTCATGAAAACTTTTGCATAAACTGTGTCAGAAACCATGGATAGAATTTGTTTTTCATGCACACATACCTTTTCAAAAATTAATATCTGTACTCTTTATCACTACTCAGTGTGCAAATCAATAGCTGAAATTATTTGCATTATCGTCAATGTTTGAGCATTGGCATTTCTAACTGTGATTTCGCACGTTGGTTACTAGCTGGGGCACATGACTGATTGATAGCTCCAGTATCAGATGACAGGATTTTACCAAAGCCCCACTGAACAATATTATGACATAAGAGTATTATTTCTGTGACTTCCATGGATGATCATCTTTGCCTTAAAAGCTTTCATAGTAAAACACGAGAATTGATATTACTCACAATTTTATTTTACTTAATGTGACTGTATGTACCTGCTATAACAGTCACATAGTGTCATGGAAAAATGCACAGTTTTTATGTCATGCAGATCTAGTTTTGAGCCCTCTCTAAGCTACTTAGCAGATGTGTGACCTTGGGTGAATTACTTAATTTCTCTGATTCTAGGTTTCCTTATACCAAAAAAAAAAAAAAAAAAAGAGTTTATAAAAGCTTCAACTTCATAAGTTTGTTGTACAAATTAAATGACATAATGCTTGGAAAATGAACATTTAATGAGGGTTCAATGCATTTTATTTATAGATGTTAAGCTTCTTTTTTTTCTATTTAGCATATTCTATTTTTTAGGGACCCCAAGACTGTAAGAATCCTCAGATTAACTGTATATGATAATTTCTAATGGTTTAATTTTTAATCTGGAGGTTCTCCCTCTTTTTTATTACACAATTATAATTAGATCATTTTCTCAACCATTATTTTTTCCAGGTATAAATTTTACCACAATAAAAGTCACAGAGATATATAAATGTTATAACATGATTTTAATACAATACGTTCCTTTCTACATCATCGAATTCCCAGTATTCAATAGGAAAAGATAATCCAGGCATTCAGGGCACTTGCCTGTAATCCCAGCTACTTTGGAGGCTGATGCAGAAGGATTGTAAATTCAAGGCCACCCTGGGCAATTTAGGGAGCCCTGTCCCAGAACAAAAATATTCAAAGGGCTGGGAATGTAGCTCATTGTTTACTTAGAATTCATGAAGCTCTGGGTACAATTCCTAGTACCATACTACTTTTTTAAAATAAATAAATTAAAAAAAAGGCAGAGTAAATAGAGTATAAAGACTCCATAGGGGATCAGCAAGTAAAAAAAAATGCAAAAACAAATGAACTAAATGTGGTAGTGTCAGTAGGAGCTGCCCTGAGGATTGTATTATATTATCTTTTCTCTTTCAAGAAATTTTTTTTATTAAAATCAGCTCTATTGTCTCACCAGGTTTGTTTGAGACATCACATAACTCAGGAAACATTATTTATTATTGAAGACCTACTATGGAGAAGACATGAAAATAGACAACATCAGAGTCGATTTCTCTGTTGGGGCAATTGAACTTTGAAGTAGAGAAAGGTGTGGATTAATTGAATAAAGCAATAGCACAATAAACTTCAGTTACAATCAGAACTCCTCCCACTTTTCAACTGTCATATCCAAAATAGTGTTCGGTCTGAAGCAGGAGTGTCACAGCTTGAAACTGTTTTGCATGGCTACAGACCAGAGAATCTGTGAGGTTGTTCTGATCTATTACTGTTCTGCAGTAGTTTTCAACCACTGTGACTTGGCTTATTTATGTGCTGCACATGGGTCACAGTTTTCAATAGAGTAAGGTCAATCTGTGAAGGGTTCTCTCTTCTTTTCTCCTATTATCTTAGTTTTATTTATTTATTCATTCATTCATTCATTCATTCATTTATGCATGCATGCTGCTATGACCAAAAGACCTGACAAGAACAATCAGAGGAGGAAAAGTTTATTTGGATCTCACAGTTTCAGAGGTCCCAGTCTATAGACAGCTGCCCCATTGTTCTGGGCCTAAAGTAAGGCAGAACATCATGGCAGAAGGGTGTGGCTGAGAAAAGCAGCTCAGGCTGTGGCACCAGGAAGCAGATAACTACTTCTCTCACCAAGGACAAAGTATATACCCCAAAGTCATGCCCCTGTGAGCCACCTCCTCCAGTCACACCTTACCTTCCTGCAGTTACCACCCTGTTAATCCCTATTGGGGGTTTAACACGCTGATCAGGTTAATATTCTCAAAACCCAAGTATTTCACCTCTAAACTTTCTTTTTTTAATATTATTTTTAGTTGCCAATGGGTCTTTGTTTTTTATTTATTTATATGTGGTGCTGAGAATTGAACCCAGTGCCTCCCACATGATAGGCAAGTACTCTACCACTGAGCCACAAAGCCAGTCCCCACCTCTAAACTTTCTTGCATTTTCTCACACTTGAACATTTTGGGGGATACCTAATACTTAAAACATAATCTCTGCACTAGGAAGATATGGTTTAATGGTGGGGTGTACCATCCAGAAAACTGAGCCTTGTTGGTTGTGAACGTAGTACATTTGGCCACCACGGAACATCACACATATCAGGCCAGTTTTAGAAATTTGCACGTTTCCTGACACGTGAATATTCTCTTCGGAAAGTATAGAAGAGGATATAATCAAGGCAATGAACAATGCTGCTCAAAAATTCAATAGATTGTTAACAAATAACCAGTCTTGAAGGCCAGTATGCAGAGGGATGGAGATTGCTTTTATTCTTTTACTGAAAACTCTAAGGCATTGATTTGCTATAGAAATAATCGCATTATAATTGCGTGTGACTTTTCGATGTTGTTTTGAGTCTTTTATTCCTTTCAGAGTGTCACCAAAATGTTTAGTGTTTCAAAGTATGCCATAAATACTACAGTGGAGCATTTGTTGGATGAGAAAATTAGGTGCGATTAGACTAATAAAACATTCTTGCAGCAAACTATCCACAGGGATGTGAAAGTGTTATGTTTCAGAATCTTATGTTGATGATATTTAGTTAACCAGCATTTTAGCCATAATTCATCCTCTTTTACTACAAATTTTTTAACTAGGTACTTCAGATTTGTGTCTTGGTTCTCTATCACTCCTTTAATTCTGCAATGCCTCCCTTTCTGCCTTTAGGTCATGGCCTTCAGTAGAAAGATAGTGGTAAGTGTTCAGAGTATTACTGAATTGTGTGTGTGAACTTCTAGCAGTACTGATACCAGTTCAATTATGTGGTGTTTAACTCACAGAAGTCTTTGGTTATAGAGACTTTTTTAACCTTTCTTAACTCCCTTAATTCTGCTATTCGGACAAAAGGGGATGTGATCCAAACCATTTGGGAAAAGGCTAAGGCAGAGTGACTGCGGACATGAGAAGGGCTGTAGTGCTGGTCTCTATGTGGTCAGGCAATGGGAAATCTAGATGGTCTTTTTCCATTTAGTCCTAGCAAGTTACATAGACCTCTACTTCACATACTCAAGGAGAAGAAAGAGGGTCCTTCTTCTGCCCCCTCACCTGACAGTAAGACATACATTTGAAAGACATTTTGTGAACCAGGTTTGTGCAACCAACTTACTAGGAGACCATATGTAAAAATATTTATAAAGGAAATACATTTTATAAACATGTTATTATCATAAATTCATCCAGTTATTTACCACTTGAACCTTTGCATTATGTGGATGCATTTTTTGGGGGTGTATTTTTTAAGGAGAGTTCATCACAAATGTCTTAATGAGAAATTATAATAAATTGGATTTTTCTATTTACTCCTTTTACTTTGATACTTATGCTGTTCTGAACCCCATTGGAGTGAAGCCCTATAGTACCTGAGTACTTCTGTCAATAACAAATGGTAAATTGTCAAGTGGATAGCTCTTCATCTGCCTAGTGTTTCATGGTTCTCAAGTTGTACATGCTGGAAAGGTTCTTTAGATAAAGGATGAGAGGAAAACGGCATTAGGTACATTAGTTGAAATTGGCATCATGTTGGCAAACTGTAATAAGCCTTAGGGGAGCTCAGTGTTCAAACTACTCAATTGAATGCTGCAATTTCCCATAACAATTTAAAAGGCCTGCAGGCATGCTAAAGTCATAGCTGGATCTTTCAGTTAACACTGTGTAACATGACCCCAAAGTCTCATTTACATCACAGCAATTAAAATATATTCCACATTACATGCTTACTACTATATACTGTAGGAATAATCCAATGAAATGTGGCTGTTTTCCTAAAGTAATCACAGAAATATTTCTATTCATGATTTCTTCTTTCCAAAGTGGTATTACCAATTTACACACGTACCCAGAGAATAATGGGTGATTGTGAATGGGCTAGGGGTGAGGCAGGGGAAGAGGAGGCAATTCAGACTAATAATAATTAGTAGTCATTAATACTTGGTGACCCACATGAAATCAGTTTAGTGGTCTCAGTCTAGTCCACAGGTGGCAGGTGCCTATTGTACAAAATAATTATTATAATCAGTGCTAATTGTCCCCCTACTGGTAGTTACAAAGTAAGAGGGACCAAAAATTAAATTGAGTATTAAAATAATGCTCCTCCTCCTTGTAGAAGCACTACCTCCAGACTAGGACAGAAAAGCCAACACTCGGTTAGGAAGGTGGTGGAAAAGTATGGTAGCCCTTACCTGACAAAGGTATTTTCATATTTGGGGTTCTTTCTTTAGTTCTCTATCCTAATTAGATTTAAAATCCTCCTGGCATGTGGATTATAACAGTAACTATTAACTGATAGCAAAACTATTTTGTAATGAGATGAATAGCAAATTAAATTACTTTCCAGCAAAGCCACTGTGGCCAAAATTAGATCATATTTTCTCAACAGTGACTATTGTACTTCAGTAATGCCTTTCTTTGAAGAAACAGACCCATTTGACTTACTCCAAATTGTTGTTGCGGTTTAATATTTATTGAGTAACCACAATTTACTAGCTTACCTTGAAAGTGTGGTTTTTAACAATTGTCTAGAATACATCACCAAGATATGAAGCACAGTGGCAAAAGTCCAGCTTCTCCACTTGGCAGACAGTCAACAGGGAACCCAAGGAAACGGAATTTCTCCCTGTTTCTCTTGGAACACTCTTGCTTGCACTGCCCTTTTGTGGTCAAGAAGAGCATTGAGAGAATCCTACTTCAGCAGACATCCAAGAAGGCAACACTTTTATCTACTTCCTGGGTCCATTTTCATCCTGTGCCTGGTTTAAAACTATCATTAGTGACAGCATAAAATTAAAAAAAAAAAAAAACTACTCTTCCTACTATTGAGACTTTGTATCGTTATTGAAAGGTTCCTCCTTTGAGCAGACACAGCTCATGGGGCACTGCTCCAGAGCAGGGCACAGGGTGGATTTCAACCCACACTTAACCCTCAGCAGATGCCCCCTGTCACCTGAGTTTGGCCATGTCTACCTAGCATTTTAAAAATGATAAATTATGCACATATCTGTCTTTATGATATAAAACATCCAGGAAATCCAGACCTAAGTAATTGGATACACGCTTCCTATTTTTACTTGGCTGTTTGGCAGCATTTATGCAAAGTTACAATATTTGAGTGTATTGTACATATGCACTTTAAGGTGTGTGACTAAACTTGGGATGTCAAAACATTAAATTATGTGAGCCTATACCTTAGTCCAGCATATTTATATTCCCTGGTACTGTTGCACTAAAATTTGTTTTAAAACAAACAATAAACACAGAGGAATAAAAATATTAAAGACAATGGAATCCTCTAGAGTAGGTGCACAGCCTGCTTCCTATGCTGGTGGTAACAACATTGGTCCTGTTTTCCAAGCCCGCCGAGTCAGAGTTCAGACCTGAGCCAGACCCCATGGTCTCTACAGCAAGCTAAGAGGGTTTCCTCAGTTCTTTGGACAACTCAGACTGAACCAAAAGGCATTATAAAACCCTGAAGCTACTCTGGCATTGAAGTCTACAGAGAAGAAACAGACCTGAGACAGAGAGAAACACAATTCAGAAACAATTAAGTTCTTACCCTGGAATTTTCAACAACAACAAAAAATCTAAAAAACTGGGGAGGGAAATAAAGCACAAGTTTTTGTGCAGGCAGATCTGAAGTCTAGCTCCACTACTGACAATTCATGTGATATGTGAACTTGGACAGGGTACTAGAACTCTCTGAAGCTTATTTTATTCTCTGACCTCACCACTTTAAGGAGAAAGTGGGGTTTCCTCACTCCATTGGGAGATACCATGTTAAGGGAGACATTCACCTCTGGCGTTGCACCTGAGTTTCCCACTCTCCAGGAGTCTGTTAAGAAGGTGCCATTTGGCTGGGTTGGTGCTTTTCAGATAGATGAAAACTGTCTGGTGGGCAGTAGACAGAAAGTATGTTTATTATAGTAATTTTGCCTGTGGGTTACAGAGGCATGAATAACTGCAGTTATCCTTTATTCTCCAAATACTTGTGGGTAGTTATCAGGTCTCCACCTAGTTGTTTCGAAAATAAACCTAACATAGTTCTTTCAATCTAGAGACTCTTAATCAGTTTTATTGCTGCTCTTGAAAGCTCGTCCAGTGTTTGTCTACTGCCATCTACTACTAAGATGTAAATATTTGGATAGAATTATAAATGAAATCATTTTCAAATTATAGATGCAGGAGCTTCCCCACCCTTCATTTGATGATATCACATTTACAAATAAGCTCATAAAAATTCAAAAAAAAATTTCATTCAAACATTTTAGCAAAATATAAGTTTTTTTAAGTACCTTTTTAATTTATGTTTTATATGGTGCTGAGGATAGAACCCAGTGCCTCACACATGCTAGGCAAGCACTCTACCACTGAGCCACAACCCCAGCCCCAGAATATCAGTTTTGTTACAGATATATAATTCCTTGCTCTCAACCTTACAGAATGGAGCTTTGATATATTTTTCCATCTCAGCTTCCCCAGATTACTTAGGTATAAGCCTAATTAATGACAGTGGACATAGTTCTTGGACACTGGACAATATTCTTTATTGAATTATAATAGCTGGCTTTTATCAAGTTCTCATGTGCTTCTCACTGTACTAAATGCTTTAAAAAACTTTTATCATGTGATATATATATGTCATCATATGCCTTTCAGAGAATTAAATAAGCTTCAGAGATTCTAGTACCCTGTCCAAGTTCACATATCACATGAATTGTCAGTAGTGGAGCTAGACTTCAGGTTTGCCTGCACAAAAACTTGTGCTTTATTTCCCTCCCCAGTTTTTAGATTTTTTGTTGTTGTTGAAAATTCCAGGGTAAGAACTTAATTGTTTCTGAATTGTGTTTCTCTCTGTCTCAGGTCTGTTTCTTCTCTATAGACTTCAATGGCAGACAGCCTTCCTCCAAAAACATAAACAACGCCAAGTTTACAACTTCCCAGATTAGCAATGCCAATGAAAAGAGTAGGCTCATTTCCAATCATTTTATCAGATGTCCTGGGATTGACCTTCCAGGCCTGAATTAGGTCACATGGGCATTCCCAAACAAGTCAGAAATTCTATGCAGGCAGTTCCTGGGCCCTAGGATTGGGGTTGGCTCCACATGAACCCCTTAAGCCCAGTGTTGGGGAGGACCGTTTATGCAGGGAAATGCAGGGCATACAAAAATAATTCAGTAAACCATGACAGCTCTGATGTGGGAGAGCTTCTCCCCTTTGGTGCCTAAATCCCATGGAATGAAGGCAAATCAAGGTAACTGTGACCATGTCTCCTTATAACACACATTTCACAAGTATTATTTTTTGTTCCCCCTAATTGTCTTTTCCCTGAAGAAGCAACTTTCTAGCATTATTCTATCTTCTTGGTCTTAATTTTATATTCTTATTTTTCAGTTGAATTTTACATGGTTTTTATTTTTGCCTCCTGGGTACTGGCATCTCTGCGAATTTAATTATGATGGTATTTTCAATATGACAGCCTTCATTGGCTGTTAATACTCGATCTGTTGACATTCTGACACAGTTTGTTAAATTCTTTTTTGTCATCTCTCTCTCTCCCTCTCTCTCTCTCTCTCTCTCTCTCTCTCTCTCTCTCTCTCTCTCTCTCTGTATTTTGCAGTTTGTTGTTGTTGTTGGTGGTGGTGCTGGAGTTTTTTTTATAGTTTAAATCTCCTTTTTGTTCTCAGATTCAAAAGTGTAGTCCAGTGGTTAAGAATAGAGACTGGGGGACTGTGGTTGTGGTTCAGTGGTGGAGCGCTTGCCTAGCAGTGCAAGGCACTGGGTTCAATCCTCGGCACCACATAAAAATGAATAAATAAAATAAAGGTATAGAGCTGGGGTTGTGGCTCAGCGGTGGAGCGCTCGCCTTACAAATATGAGACCCTAGGTTCGATCCTCAGCACCACTTAAAAATAAATAAGTGAAATAAAGGTATTGTGTCCAACTACAACTAAAAAATAAATATTAAAAAAATTTAAAAAGTAAAGATATAAAAATGTTTAAAAAAAAATCCAGAATAGAGATTGGAAATTAAACTGAAGTGTGTTCAAATTTTGCTCAGCTACTTTCTGACTCTGACCTTGGACAAGCCACTTAATCTCTCTGATCCTTAATTCTCTTACATGAAAATGGAGTTTATAATTCTTACTTGGCAAGGTTGTTGTGAGGATTAAATGAGGTCATATGTGTAAAGCACCTGACATATTTTAAGCATTCAATAAATAATCAAGATTGAAATTAATAATTCATCAAGGAGCTTTTATGTCTCCTCTTAAAGAGAAGAAGATGCCCAGCACTTAGGGAAATAATACTAGCACTTCATTTTAAGAAGCTGCCCCAGTTGTACGCAGCCTTGCCAGCTGTCACCAGGTCAGTAATACCTGTCTTTTAGTCACTTATGATATAGCAGACTGTATTTGTTTTTTAAACCATCCAACAAACTTCCTTATTTTTCTCTCATTACAACTAAAGGTTTGAATGGGAACTGATGCTACACTTGTTGTATAGTGTGGCAACTGCAAAGAAATAAATGTAAGAGCACCATGCAGGAGTATGAACCCCAATCTAGCCACTACTAATTGTGTGATTTGAGAGGTGTTATTAGTTCTTATATTTCCTCATCGGTACAACTGGAAAATAACTCAAAATTTCTGTGTTTTTGTTAGGGATAGAGATTCTATGTGTAACATACCTAACATGAATAAATGGAAGTTATTATTGTCATTGGGTATTTGATTGTGGCTGGCATGTCCACGAAGATGTGCATGTTTGGTTGAAAATAGAAGGATCTCACTCAATTAAAAAAAATATGTCTGGAGTGATATCAATGGTGTCTATTTTGTTGTATTTTTATTTAATGTCATTTATTTATTTATTCATTCATTCATTCTTTATTTTGCAGTGCTCAGTATTGAACCTAGGGCCTAGAACATGTTAGGCAAGCACTGAGCTATATATGAAGCCCTCTTTGTTTTTTTATTTTGAGACAGGTCTCACTAAATTGCCCTGGCTGACCTTGAATTTAGCAATTCTCCTGCCTCAGCCTCCAAAGTAGTTGGGATTACAGGTGTGCACTTCCACACCCAACTAGCTAGTATGTATTTGAGGCCATTTAAACACCACAGTATCATACACATGACACATAATTGTGTTACTTTCTTTTTCCTCTGAACCAGATGTTATCACTGTCAGAATTTCCAAAGACCTGGCTCATGCTGAAGCACAAGTGAAGAAATTGGTGGCCTCTTTTTCCAGGGTGTTGCTTTAAACCATCACAGAAATGTTTAAGTAGATATGATGGATATTGGGTTGATCCAGGAAAGCAGACAAGTTGAGAAATATTATTTACACTTTACCTTAAAGGTTTGCAGTCTAGGAAATCTCCATTTGACTCAGCTATATTGGATTCTTGATTGCCTTTCCCATCTATTCTAAGTATAGAGATTATGACCTTCCAGTATATATTCGTGCCTTTGCAGTCATAGACTACCTAACTCTATTGATATATTATCTATTAAATATGTCTTTTTATAATTTTATCAGAAAAATAAATCACTTTTAACTTCAAACCTTGCAGGTGAATTATTTTGTTTTTAGAGTATCGAATATATTCCCATTTTACATTACTGAGTAAACAAACCTCATTTTCCTTTTTTTCTTTTTTGATCATTTTCAGTTTCTGTTTCCTTCCCATATAAATATTTTTGAAAGAATTTTTAATGATTTGATGAGATTTAAGCTACTTTTCTTATTGCCTAAGGCACTGTTCTATATATTTTCCAATTAAAAAATTTCCAGTATTCACATTTATTCAGTAGCTATTTTAGTACGCTGTTCCTATTTATTTTATTATCTAAGTTTACATATTTGCTGTCTTCATGACAAAACATGAAGAATAGTTTTGAGTTTTACAACAATGTCCTTTTTATTTTTAAAATAAAGGCATAAATATCTTTTGCCTGAAAATATTAATATATTAAGCAAAAGGAGGGTACAAGATTATTCATATTATATATACATGTATAATACACATACACACATTCTCTCTCTCTCACACACACACACACACACACACATACAGAAAATGTAAGCACCAAAATTTAAGAGGGCAATTTTTTTTGTTTTTTATTTTTTAGTTTGTATAAGGAACAAGTATTACCTGCTTCATATATGTTTTCAATAAAAGAGAAAGCAAAAATTGGAAGTGCGTATTAAACAGTGTCTGGAGGATGGCCTCCTGTTCTGTCTCAGGAGGAGACGTCTTGTACTCAGCTGCTTTATCCAGAAACCTGGTGTCAGTCTCAACTCTTTCTTTTTCTTTACTCATATTTCAACCCTTGTGTTTTAGTGAGCTGTGACCAAAAGACTTCAAAAGAATAATATATAGGAGGAAAATCTTATTTTGACTCATGGTTTCAGAGGTCTCAGTCCATAGACATTTGACTTCATAGCTCTGGGCCCCAACAGAAACAGACCATCATGGCAGAAGGACATGGCCGAGAGAAGTAGTTCAGGACATGGAACCCAGGAAGCAGAGAGAGAGAACTGCTCACCAGGGACAAAATATAAACCCCAGAGTCACACCTCCAGTGACCTATCACCTCTACCACACCCTCTCTGCCTACAGTTACCACCCAGTAATCCATATCAGTACATTAATCCACTGATTAAGTTAATACTTTCCTAATCTGATCATTTCACCTCTGAACATTCTTACATTGTCTTGCACTTGGGCTTTTGGGGGATACCTCATATCTAAACCATAACACCATCACTGTTGTGCTGATGCCACCTCAAATGTGCTCTCTAATCTAGGCCCTTCTCTAAATCCCTGCTGCCATTTCATGCTTCCTAGTCTAAACTCCATCTCTTTCCTGGTCATCTGCAAAAATCTGTCAACAAGTTTTCCTACTTTTGCTCCAAACCACTCCTCCTCATTCTTCACGTTTGCTAGAGAGATCTTTCTAAACTGAAAACCTGATAACTCTCTTGCTTACAATTCTCTAGTAGTGATCCAATACTGGTGAACCATGGATGGAGCTGTTTAACCTCTTCTGTGAATTCTGCATCTCACCTTTTAGATCACTCTGGACTCATCTCACGCCTCCTCCTTTCTTCCTATATACAATGCCCCATCAGCATTTGTCTGCCATGTTTTCCCAACCTCAGAGTGTTGCTTTGTTGTTTTGGTTCCTGTTTTGTATTTGTGTAGTGCTGGCCTCACACACACACTCTCTTCACCACTGAGCTCCGAGTACCTTGGGGCGTGTTATTCTCTCAGCCTGCCTTGTTCTGTTGGCAACCCCTTGCCTGTGACATATATACTGGTAATCAGGCTAACGAATATTAGCTATGAGTCTTGCCTTAAACTTATTTTGTTCTGGAGAAGTCTTCTTTTGGCCCTAATTATCAATTAGATTACATCTTTTATCTTAGTGATGTGATTGTTTCATGTAGCATTTGTACAGTTTTGATTATATATTTTCTTGCTTCACTAATTCTCTACATTCTCTTTCCTCTTTCAATCTGAAAGGGACTATGCCTTATTTTTCCATTCCCAGTGCTTCTCACCATGACTGAGAGGTGGTAGGTATTCTATGTGTGTGATAAAAAAGATAAGTAAGGAAATTAATGATCTCAGTTTGCCATGTGTACACCTATGTCCACACAGGCATTACTGCAGAGTGCTCCTCCTTCTGGCTTTGATTCACTTTCCCATCCTGACAATTTCTGTCATGTCATTCATCTGTGCAATTTATATTTAGTGTGATTATTGATATTGTTTCGGTTTCACATCTCCCATCCCCATTTACTTTTGACCCATTTCTGTCTTTATATTTAAGTGTGTTTGCTGCAAGCAGCATGAGATTTGATTCAATGTAAAATATCTGAGTTTTACAATGTATTTTTTTAATCCAATGTAAAAATATCTGGATTTCGGGGGGTGTTTAGGACATTCGCATTTCATGTGATTATTGACTTGGTTAGATTTATGCCTATCTTTTGGCTATTTGTCCCATATATTTTTTTTGTTCCTCTTTTCTGCCTTCTTTAGATTAAAATTGAATATTTTTATGTTTCTTTTTATTCCATTATGCCTTTTGGCTTACTAATTGTGATTTGTATTGTTATTTTCATTCTTACTATAAGTTTGAAGTATACCTCTTTAATATAGCACTGTTTACCTTGAAGTGATATTATGTCACTTCTCAAGCAGTATACAAACCTTACAACGGTTACTTGGTTACTTGTTTCTCCCCTTCCCACCTGTATTTATTTCCCTCCTTTATTTACTCTTGCAATACATTTTTCTTACTCACATGTTTAAACTCTACCATTGATTGCTATGATTTTTGTTTAAATGATCCTCTTTTAAGATTTGGTTAAGAAAAACTGTCTTAAATATTTAGCCATGCACTTGCCATTTTCAAGTGCTGTTCATTCCTTGTACAGACCCATATTTCTATATGAAGTCACTTTCTTCTTTGCCAAAGGGCTTGCTTTACATTTGTTGTTGTCACTGTTGTGCAAGTCCGCTGATGGGTTAGCTTCTGTATGTCTGAAAAAGGGTTTAATTCACCTTAATTCTTGAGAGGTATTTTGATTGGGTACAGAATTCTTGCTGACAGTTCTTTTTTACTTTCAGTACTTTAAAGAAGTTTCTCTAAAGTCTTTTTGAGTATTTTATTTTCATTGAGAAGCTCTATGGGACCTGCCTTTTTCTGTGTCTGCTTTAAGATTATCTCTTCGTTACTGATTTTGAACAATGTTAACACAAAATCAGGTGGTTTGGTAGAGTTTTCTTCACATTTCTTGTTTTATTGGGCTTCTAATAGCTTTGGGTTTACAGTATTCACCAAATTTGAAAATTTTTTTCAGTTATTTCTTCTTCCTATAGTTTCTTTTCACTACTGTCTGTCGTCTTCTTTGGGGTTTCTGATTACATCTATATTAGCCTCTTAGAGTCCTCTATCTGTCTCACTGGTGATTTATTTAGTTATCTACACATTATCTTTTTCTGTGCTTTAGTTTGTGTAGGGACTACTCTTTGAGTTCACTACTCTTTTCTCCTGCGATATCTAATCTGCCATCAATACCATCCATTGTATTTTTCATTTCAGACTCCGTAGTTTTCTTCCAGAAACTTGATGTGAGTCTTCTTTATTTATATATTGCAAGTCTCTATTTAATTTTTCAAGCATATGGAACACAGTTAAAATTCACGTTCTTGTCTATTAATTGTAACATCCACATCAGTTCTGGGTCAGTTTCAATTAATTGATTCTTTTTCTCTTGTTTTCCTGCTTCATTACATGCCTGATAATCTTTGAATGAATGACAGACTCTTGAGTTTTCTTTTCTTTTCTTTTTTCTTTTTTTAATGAGGCAGTTAGTTAAGCAATTTGCAAATGGTTTGATCCTTTCTGGTCTTGCTTTTAAGATTTGTTACATGGTCCAGTGATTTGTCTGATGGTAAATATTCTCCATAACAGAGGCAAGATCTTCTTGAGTGGATTGCCCAATAAATTATGAGGCTTTTCTAATTTGTCTGGTGAGAACAAACACTATTCTTACATGAACCCTGGATACACTACCTGTAATTTAATGCTCCTAAGAGGCACCATTTTGCTCCCAGGAATATTTGGTAATGTCTAGAAACATGTTTGATTGTCATAATTGGGGGAACTGCTGGAATCCTGTGGATAGAGGCTACAAATGCTGATAAACGTTGTAGTATAAGAGATCCCCTCACAAAAATAATTTTTTTCTCCAAAGAGTCTGTAGTACTGAGGTTTGGAAAACCTGCAATCCTCCTTCCAGATAATTCTTTCTCTGGCCAATTCACACACATGTGCTGAATACATCTGCTGAATACTCAAGACAAGCCCTCTGCAGATGCCTAGGGTTCTTTTTCTATGTGTGTCTTTTTTCCCCAACACTTTTTCCTGCAAATTCTAACGACCTGTTCCCATGGACTCACTTCTATCTCTTTAATTTAGGAAGTCTGCTAGGTTAGGGCTCTCCCTGGGTTTCCTCCTTCCAGTGCTATAGTCTGGAAATTGCCAAGGCAGTGAGTCAGGGCTGTCAGGGGTCCCCTAGGTTTGTTTCCCATGTCTCCAGGCTCACTAGCCTTCACTGCTGATATCAATGGATTTAAAACTATTATTTCAGATTTTTTTTGTTGTTGTTACTTTAGACAGGAAAATAAATCTAGTTCTTGTTACTCCATCTTTCCTGGAAGCAGAAGACGATTTCTTACTTCTCATTACTATTGAATATTCTCTTTATGACCTGTCATGTTTAAAGAAAGCAACTTGACTCATTTTCTCCTTTTCAACTACTATTAGTGGTTATGTTTTATTTATTTTTCTCCATACCTGTATCTCCTCAACAGCATCTATCTACAGACTCACCTTTTTCTTTCATCTTTCCTTTAACAATACTATTCATGTTTTAACTTTGAACCACAAACATGATACTTATATTCTCTTTCACTCTGTTTTTTGAATCTGTAAGTTCAAATTCTACTTAAGCTTGAAGTTAGCATTACTGGAACAAGTTACCATAATATGATTTTATTTGTGTTCTTATTTCAACTCTTTGATTTCCTCTAAAATGAACAATAGCAACTGATTTCCTCTTGTGTTCAGTTGGTAATAATCTAGCTATTCAATAAAGGAAAATTTTTATGGTATGCAAAATTGTATTTACTGTTTGACTAACACAACTGGTAATAATTTATAAATACTACCTTATTAGGGAAATACGAATTGTAACAAAAGACATAAATTTGGAATTGTGTACAAAAAACTTACTTTAAATCTTTATAATGAAATGTGGGAGGATACATTAGTGTTTGTCTGAAGTCTACTTATTGTTTTGGGTGAATTTTCCAACTATAGTAAAGACAGAGGGACAATCTATGTAGAAAGATATTAAAGGTTGCATTTTTGTAATATTTGTAATTCTTACAGAAAATAAATAACAATGAAATCCTGAATGAGTTTGACCAATATACTGTTTAATCTTTTGGGTTTGTGTATATGTTTTTATTTCAGTTTGTGTCATTTTAGAACCACAATTGTGTTTAGGGATACTTCTTATAGACCTGAAAAATTATAATCACTGACATCAAGGGTTTTAAAGATGTGTACATACTCTAATTAAAATCAGATTACTTTCTAAAGGTACAATTTAAAAATATTTCTTTGGAATTAGGAACATGCAAAAAGGTAACAATGTTCAGTTTTCTGGACAAGTTTAGAAGTGTATCCAAGTAATATATCTGAAATACAGGACATGGTCACCCTCTGTTAGTGTCCATAAATCAGGAACTGCCTGCTCATTTGAAAAGTCAAATACTTTTCAGAGTATAGGTGCTTCTCGACTTAGGATGGGGTTATGTTCTGATAAACCCATTGTAAACTAAAAATGTTTTAAGTCAAAATATACTTAATACACCAAGCCTTCCAAACACCATAGCTTAGCAGCAAAATACACTATAGAGTATCAGTTGTTTACCTTTGTGTTGCATGGCTGACTGGGAGCTGTGGTTCACTGCCACTGTCCAGCCTCCCCAGAGAGTATTGTGTTGTATGTCACTAGCCTAGAAAAAGATCAAAATTCAAAGTATAGTTTATACTGCATGTATATTGCTTTCACACCATCATACCCTTGAAAAATCAAGTCAAACTCTCCCCAAATGAGACCATCTATATTAAAGCAAAACAATTAACTAAGTAATACAATTTGTTTTAGGACTAACAGTGATTTCCAGAGGAGTATTATGATTAGTACCTGGGTTGTTTTTCAATGAATTAATGAAAATTAACCAAATCAGTTTAATATTGTTGTATACTTGCCAGTTCAATCAAAAGATTTTGAACAAATTTTCTTTCTCGTATTTTTCTTTCTCAAAGGCTTTGCCTACTGATGCGACTCATGTCCTATTCATTGAGTTCTTAATGAGGAATATATGCACAGTGACCTTCTTCCTTGTGTAGGACTGTGTAGTCACCATCAAAGTGTTTCAACTATTTAGCACTCCTTTAGCAGCTGCACTTCTTAACCTTCTCATCTTCAGCATTGAGTGGAGGAGATAACATAGAAAACTGCCTTTTGAAGTCGTGTTGAGCTCATTGACTTCCATCAGAAACATATCACTAGTTACAAATGCCACAGAGTAGATTGAATCCTTGAAGAGTTTGAACTATGTACAAAAATGGAATCAGAGAAATACAAAGGACTTTTTATTGTTTGGAGTGTCTAAGATCAAATTGCCTCTGTCTCTGGCAGTGTATCATATCTTGCTTTATTCTGGTACTTTAAATTGCTTCACAAATAAAGCAAACTCAGATATTTGATGGTAGAGATGGTCTATGGAGTTCAAGAATACCTAAAATTATCTTCTTGAGTTTTGAATGTAGTTCCAAGGCCCCAGTACCACCCCACCAAAAGGAAACAACAATAACAACAACAACAACAACAGCAGCAAAACCCTAAAAATACACAAACTTATCTTTTTTTGCTAATTTATTAACATATAATATTGGTTTGTAACATTTGGTAACATAACCACAAAGTTATATCTTTAATTGTGATGGTATACTTCACATTAATTTTTAAAGAATACCATTATTATCCAATTTGCAAGAGTATAAAATTGTATCAATGAAAATTGTACAGTAAAGAGAATTCTTGTTACATTCAAAAGCAAATTACTCAGCATACCAAAGCACCATATTTTGGGGATGGTTTTCTGATCCAATCATTAGCAACATTTATTTTAAAATAGATGTCAACTTAGGGCACAAAATGAAAGTTCTGTAATGATTTTGAATCTCAAATCTCTGTTACTGAGAATGCTTGAATTATATTTTTCTGGTCATTTAGAAGGCTTTTTGATGATCAGTTACTTTTGAGGGTCTATGTGGCCTTTCCTCCAAAGAGATCAAGACTATTTTGGAAACAAAATTTTTGTTGGACTCAGACATTTTTGTTCAATTTGTCAAGAGACAAAATGACAACATTTAGTTTAAAGATCTTACTTGGCTTTATTTTAACATTCTAGAATCCTGCAACACTTCATTGCCTAAAACAGAATCAGTGTTTCAATGGCCTGAATGAAAGGGGTTACTTTTATGGATAGTGAAAGCAGAAACAAAGAACAAAATGTGAACCAATCATTTCAAAGTTACTTTCCTTATGAGGCAAGGAGAGGGACATAGAAAAATGAAAAAAAAAAATGACTGGTCAATATCAGATAATCTTGGGGGGTTTTTTTTGGTAAGATTAAAGCAAAGGGATCATTATTACCAAGTGGATTAAACTGGTCTGTTTAGAAAACTTGGTTATTATCTCTTTCTTGGAAGTTCAGGAAAGTCAGGTCACTGTTACCAGGTCCTGTTTGTGACATGGAACCCCAGCCTGGTTGACTCCATTTTGATTTTTTAGTCTGGTTTGTGGAACCCAGTGCAGGAGACTGGTCTAAAACTATGGCCACCTACCAGGTGCAGTGGTGCACACCTGTAATAGCAGCAGCTTGAAAGACTGAGGCAGGAGGATCACGAGTTCAAAGCTAATCTCAGCAACTTAGGGAGACCCTGTTTCTAAATAAAACATAAAAAGGGCCAGGGATGTGGCTCAGTGGTAATGTGTCCCTGGATTCAATCCTGATATATATTTTTAAAAAAAGGATTATATATAAAACTATAGCCACCTGTGATTTTTATTGAAAACACTATTGTGGAAAATGGTCCTGATTTTAGATTTTCTGACTAAAATGTATGATCCATGAGTGCAGAACATCATTTTATTCTCTTCTGTGTCCTTGGCACCCAGAATTGGCCCAACTTGTGGTAGTCATTCTGTAAATGTTCATCTAAAGTAAACTCTAGTTATTGCAATAAAAAGAATGAGTTGGTTTGTTGTTTCAATCCCATTGTACAAAAGTAGTTTCTATCACATACCTTAAAATTATTTATCATCCTAAACTGAAAGGAAAGCAACATTAAAGGAAATACCATTTCTATGAACAGCTATTAGAAGAATTTGCAAAAGAATAATGGAATAGTGAATCATAAGGAGTCAATGAAAACAATTCACTTTTAAAAAATTGGATTCATGGAAAAGAAGAAAAAGAGAAATCAAGGTACAGTTCAACAGCAAACTACAAATATTACCAACTACTTTGAACAGTCCAGCTCAATCCAATAGCACAGAAACATGGAACCCCACTTGAAGGAACCCTTTGTTGGCAATTTGGGTGGTTTTGTGGGTGAGGCTATAATTTGGCTAAATAGGTGGTATGGAGGAGCGGTCAAAACCTTTCCAAGCAAAGGCTCTGAAATACTGGTCATTCCAACCCAGAGATCTTTGCCACTCTCTTTGCAGCTGGACAGAAAGCAAAAGTCCAAACGTGAGAGGTACAGGAATTGTAATGTTAAGCAGGAAAAATCAAGAGTTGTTGACAACTTCAATTAAACTGAGTCGACCTGGGAGAATTAGAGGCAGCTACAAGACTCCAAGTTGGAAGCACATTAAAGAGCTGTGTGGTGTGTCTAAGCATAGCAAACGGTGAAGAAAGGGAGACAGACTCTTTGGGAGAGGGACGCTGCATGGAAGAAAATATCTAAATGGAAGTTACAGCCTTAAGGATGGCAAACCAAAGAGAAGACCTGGGGCCAGCCGGAAATCTTTTTATTTCAAGTTGATTATAGAATCATTCAAAATACAAAGCAAATTAAGGAAAGTAGGATTGGGGTAGGGGAACAACACTGAGGGCTGAAGTCAAAGCCCTCAGGGACATTCAGATTAAAAGGAAGGACAAAATGAGAAAGAATAAAGACAAAAGTGGATCATTTAAAATTCGGATTCGCCCTGGGCAACTAACTCTCCCTCTTCCAGACCCCAGATCTAGCTCAACAGAGCCTCCTCTACTTGCCCTTTCCACTGTTAGTTCAGCAAATTCAAGAAAAAGAGTTGCTAAGCAAAGAAACACAATTTGCCTTGCTCCTTCAAACATATTCTTGCTACTGGCAGTTTTGGGAGCTACCCCCATCAAATTAGCCACTTGAATTGCCTTAAATATCAGGGTAGTGCTGATTAAATTCATTTGCTAGAGAGGAAAATGCATTTTAAGGAAGGAGGTATGAGAGGCAGAACAGTTTTCTCCACAATTCAAGACATCTCAGTCCTTAAAACATGAAAATTGTGCCCTCGGAAGGAAAAGTCTTTGTAAAAAATGATAAAATGTGCAAAGCTTTTGAAGAAGTTTCGGTTGTAAGAAGCTCCCTCTTTACTCCTGCTCTTTAAACGAAACAAAAATACTTGAGAAAAAGTAGTATTGAGTTTTTGTAAGAAAAGGAATTAATTTGTGAATGGTGAAAATGTTTCGAGAGGAACTTTTCCATTGTGGAAAATTTAACCAACCATTGAAGCCAATTTTAAGCTGGCTTCTGTAGTGAAATTTAAGCTTGAGCTGGTTTTTGTTTTTTGTTTTTGTTTTTGTTTTTTTGGTATTAATGTGAAAATTCAGATATAGTAGCTTAAATCAACACTCATAGCTCTCATTAACAGAAAGTGCCTCACCTCTTGGGGTTACAGAATATTTACAACAACCTTACAGATAACTAATTTATTGTTGAAAGCAAGATCCTAGATAGGCAAGATGGTTGTTTTTCCACCACCCTCCACACGGAGAAGGATAGAGCATAGTCAGTTTTTAGATGAATATTATGCTGATATCATGCCAACCTTTTATCTTTACAGAGAGGCCAGTGAGAATGGAACTCTGAGCACAGTTTGTAACAAGCAGGACCGATGTGCACACAGAAGGAATGAAGTATGGATGTGAAAGAACGTAGGCCTTATTGCTCCCTCACCAAGAGCAGACGGGAAAAAGAACGGCGGTATACAAATTCCTCTGCAGACAATGAGGAGTGTAGGGTCCCTACCCAGAAGTCTTATAGTTCCAGTGAAACCTTGAAAGCTTTTGATCATGATTCTTCACGGCTGCTTTACGGAAACAGAGTAAAGGATTTGGTTCACAGAGAAGCAGACGAGTATTCTAGACAAGGTAGGTAATGGTTCTAGCAGGATGAGGCATGTTACTAACTTGTAGGTGCCACGTTTTCCCCAGAAGGGGACATGATTATTTTTACGGTTTTCGTGTCCGACTAGTTCTTATCCTGAGATGCTAGATGATCACACCGTATTCCAGATTAGAGGTAGAAAGGCACCTGTGGGTACATTGGCTCCAATGCACAGGGTATTCCACAGTTCCACATTCACATGTAAAGTTTATGGTTCTAAGCATGGCCAAATTTTGTGTGCATATGCCTGAAACTCAAGTCTGTAGGGCTCCTTTTTATTTGAATGAAGGTGTTCACGATTATAGCTTTTATAGTGAGAACTAGTACAAGCAAACCAGGAGCTGTGGAAGAGGAAAGTTACCTGTCCCTCACAAGAAAATAAGAACTATGACCCTAGATAATCTCATGTTCCATCCAGCCCAGCTATTTGCAAGGCTGCACATTATCAAGAGCCTGCCATCAAAGGGATCCATCTTCTTTCTCTTAGGTAACCTTGTACATTAAGATTACACCTGAAAACATTCTAGTTTCCTGTAAAATAGTCTGCTGTGGCTTGATCATTTGCATACATTTCTTGAACATTTTTACATTCCCTTTTTTTCTGTATCCATATCCTACCACTGGGAGAATGACATCTGCATCTTGACTTCACAATACTAAACTAACCAATTTTTGTGCTTAAGACAGTAGCTTATTTTTTTAATATTTATTTTTTAGTTATAGGTGGACACAATATCTTTATTTTATTTTTACATGGTGCTGAGGATTGAACCCAGTGCCTTATGCATGGTAGGCAAGAGCTTTACCTTCAAGCCACAACCCCGGCCCAAGACAGTAGTTTATTTTAAGGGAGGCATTCATAGTTATACAGTTCATTTAATACAGTCTTGAGATGTGGGCAAAATTACTACTAATAAAAACAAAATCCTTTTACATTCAAATCATGCATTACAATTCACACAGAACTTACTGTTTCTTAGTTAACCTAATCAGGAAATTAGTGGGGAAGAAATAAATCAAACCTAAATAGTAAATAATATATTTATTCTTTTCCAATCACTTCACAGACAGTGTGACTAAGAATTTGATATTGGGCAGGAACAAATTTAAGAAAAAATTATAGTGCAACAGTTTGTTTAAAACTTTCCCATGTTTCTTTTCTGCATTGTGGAAAGAGCCTTCCCTAGCTAGATGCAATAGTATTCACTTAGCCACATCAGTTTACACCAAAGAAAATTCATTTGATTCCCTAAAGAGAGATTTTTCCCCCCTTTAAGCATGCCTTGCTGATTGCTGGTATCAAATTTTATGAAAAAGGACAAGATAGCTAAAGATTTTAAATTCATTTTTAGAGGAGACATAGAACACATATTTGACATATGTACTCATCTTAAGTCAAGAGACTCAGTTCATTGTACCAATTCTAAACCTGATTTTTTCTCTCTTTCACACTGTCTACCTAGCTGAAATAGAGCATAAGTGTACATCATTCACCAATTAAAAAAAAAAAATAGGTAGTGTAGACAGGGATAAGATCTGAACCTAGCATGAAGACTTGCATTTTGTAATAAAAGTAACTCTTTAGTGCCCTGGGTTTTTTGTTATTGTTGTTGTTGTTTTGGTTAGGGGGCTACATTGTGGAATACTATTAGGAGAAAAAAAGTAACACATGGGGTGCTATGCATTGAGGAGACTCATCTCCACCCCAAGCAAGCATTTAGTTTTGGCAGAGTGGAGGAGGCTTAAACAGGTTAAAAATAGCGCACTGAAATTTTCACCTCCTAGGCAGCATTAATCCAGTGCAGACTGTTGTTGACGACATTGGCGATACCATCTGTGGAAACCCTGGAACGGACGTTCTTGGGGACCAAATAGTAGTATTACTCAGCTCCTTGCAAGCTGGGGACTAGTGAAGGAAAAGGGGCACAGCAAGGAGAAAGCGAGCAAGGCAGCAGACGGCGGCCTGGTGTCAGGAGCCCAGTGGAGAAGTGAGAAGTTTAAGAGCAGAAGTGAAAGGAAAAGCAGAAGTGCAGTGTTGGAAGGTGCCATGATTCACTGACAGGCTCCTCAATGAGAATGTATGAAAACACAAGTGGAACATAATGCTAATTCTGGCTAAGGTGAACTGATGCCTGACTGTGTGCCAAGGCGCTGAGTGGGTTGTGTGTGCAGTCACCTGATGACTAGGTCCTCCTGGTAGCCTCCTTCCACAGAGTGAGACTCAGGAGGCTTGGAGATCCCCTGGCTAGTGAGCACTTGACCCCAGGCCAGACTACCTCTAGTGCTCAGGATTCAAAGCTCTGTGCAGAAAATAGGCAATTCAGTGTACTAATAGCCCCTTGGAGTTATTTTTCTTCGACTCCGTATTAAAGTGGTGGTAGTGTGGATGGTGAGAAGTGGGCAAATGTGAGACATATATAGGAAATAAAATTAATCTGAGTGTGTACTGGGGTGGATAAGGATGAAGGTGGAGGAAGCATTGCAAATTCTTTTCCTTCCCTGTGGTTTGCTATGGGGTGTGTTTGTAGCAAGAGCCGTAGGTGTAGGAGAGAAATTAATAGGAAGAGTCTGCTATCAGATATATGTTTTCTTTTTTTTTTTAAGCAAGCATAATGAAAAATCCTCCCAGGCTTTCATTTTCTTTGAACCTGACAAATGTCAATTTTTCCTCACTGACTATTATGCTGTGGGATTAATTATTTAATTGACAAAATGTGCTTCCTGCGACAGCTCCTGACATCATACACATAATAAAAATGAAAGATGGAAAATATTAATAGTAGCCAAAGATCTCTGAAACAATTCCAAAGAATCATGCTCATTTAGCTTGCCCGTGGAGTTTTAAAAGAGCTCGTCACTCCTGCGTCCCCTTACTCCTTGAATGACATAAGAAAATGCCACTTCAGCTGGAGGGAGCAGAGACCCTGTTAATGCAATTACATGGAGAATTCAAATCTAGAAATGTGGTGTTTTTATTTTTATCCACCAAATTTATAGCCTATCATCAAACTTGATTTTAATCATTTTTTATGGCTTTACTGACTGGCAGGTGACTACTGTTAATTACGTGTTATATTTAGATACTCGAAGGCTGGGGATGATTTCATTTTCACAGTATGTGTAATTTGACTGGATCTCACATAGATCTCCTCTCTCTCTCTATTTCAATCTCTTTGTGTGGTTTATGGGTGATGGAAATAGTTGCTCTCTCAGCAGCTGTGGTGCTCTCCGTAGGTGTGATGGGGTTAGGGTAAAATGGCGTGTTTTGCATTCTTGGATACTATTTTCTTTGATTCATCTTTGAAGAGAATTTATCCCGTCAGGTCTGAGACACATTTCTTACGAAACAGCTGCATAAGATCATACCACAGTTTTGGAAAAGCGATAAAAGAAAAAAAAAATTTTTTTTTTTCTCTGCTTCATCTCTCTTGTGCTCTGCACATGCTTGTAGTTTTCTTGACCAAACAAGAATGCTGTCAACTCCAACAAGGAATATTGGTCATAAGGGCAAAATTTAAAAAGAGACAGTGTTTGGAAAAAAAAGAATATTTTTGTTTCACTAAACCGTAAGTCTAAGAAAACCAACTTTGAGACCATCCTAACTCAAACTGTTTAATAGTCAGTAATCCGTGTTGGGGCAGTGAATTTCAGGATTTCAAAATGAAAAGATGGTCAATGAAAAGATCATTTATTCTTTTTTTAAATTTTATTTTAAAGAGAGAGAGAGAATTTTTTAATATTTATTTTTTTTAGTTCTCGGCAGACACAACATCTTTGTATGTGGTGCTGAGGATGGAACCCTGGCCGCAATCATGCCAGGCGAGCGCGCCACTGCTTGAGCCACATCCCCAGCCCAAGATCATTTATTCTTAATTTCTAAATTGGCAATGGGGAGAAAGGTTGTTGGTTTTTATACTTTAAGAATTGGATCCTATCTATGTTTACACACAACTGAAATTAAAATAGAAAAAAACATTTTCAAAGAAGGGAAGAGAAGAAAGAGGAAAGCAGATTAACAAAGACAGGCACTCCGTCATTGCTAAGTGTGACTCACCTCTGGTGTTCCCTGACAGTGTGGTTCCAATTCCAGAAGCTCCTCTCTTTGGGACTTGGCATCTCTTCATTTTAATCATAAGCAGTAGTGTCCAGTAGCCTCCAGCTTCCACAATCATGGCTTATATTCTGACATTATGACATTGCATAAGTATGGTTTAGGAGAGTTCTGTTAGGGAGGCAAAAGAAAGTAGGTCCCATAAGTCCTGATTCTTCTGCTGCATCTTGAGCCCCAGTCCTTTATTTATTTATTTATGTTTCATGTGATGCTGGGGAGTGAACCAGGAGCCTTACACATGGTATGCAAATACTCTAGCACTGAGTTACATCTCCAGTTCTAGCCCATCTTTTACACAATATTGCAGATTCTAGACATGCCCCTTACCAAGAAAGAATATTAGAACAACTTGGGCTCTCTTGTAAATATTTATCCAGGGTTCTGGCTTGATGGTGGCTTGATTGATGCCTCATTCACCCATCTCCCAACCAACCCCTTATCTCCTCTGAGCTGAACTGTCATCAAGGTTGCAAATGGGAGGAGCTGAAAATCTATTAGGGTCCTAAAGGAACACTCTGATACAACTGTTTTCACTTAGGGCCTGGTGAGAGATCAGAATAGGATAAAGATGGAAAAGAACACTGCCACTTCATGGTTCCAGAGAGAGAGAGAGAGAGACTGGCCTGCATCTCCCTTGGATCTTGCCTGAGAGGAGCAGCTGGCTTCCTTGCCCCTCAGGAGCTGGGGGAACCTAAAAGATGCAGTTCCCCACTCTTGATATTATGAGAGTGCCAGCTATGGAAATCAAGGAGTAGAAAGGCTTGTCCTTAGAGTCTAACAGAACTTCCCACTATTTCTTAAGGCACCTCAGGAAAGTAATGTGCTTAATGGCAACCAGCAAGCAAGAAATGGAATAGGATGCAAGCAGACAGAGCCATAAGCATATAATGAAAATGAGCAGTGGAGATGACAGATGACCATGTGAACTGAAATTAAAAATTATAATATGAGCACTCACAGAAAACCAAGAACAACAATAATTTAAAAACCACCACCAACACAACCAACACTGGCAATCAAATAATAGAGGGAGGGAAAAGCCATAATTTTAAAATTTAAAAATAAAATAGAATGGAAGGTGTAGCTCAGTGGTAGAGCATTTGCTTAGAATGCATAAGACCCTAGGTTCCATCTCCAGCACCAAAATGAATACATAAATAATTGTTGAAATCCAAATGAATGGTTTTAAGGACAAAGTAGAAGTATCTAAACCAGAAAGCAAAATTAAGATAAACACACATGCATAACTGTGCACACACACACACACACACAGACACACACACACACACACACATTCCTAAGTACACACCAGAAAAGTTCTTTGGGGATAAAGACATTTCCCTTACAAAATTCTAAGGTAAAAAAAAAAAAATCAAGTAACTTTTTTTTTCTTTTTATAAAAGAAAATAAATAAGACTAATAATGATTTTCTTGTCTGAAACAATGAAAGCTAGAAGATAGTGGCATAATGCTTTAGGTGGTATATGCAGAGAAGATATTACAGAGAAGGAAAGATATCTTTTCTTAGAGATCACTAGGCTCATCACTAAGGCCCTATAACAAAAGGAAGATTAATAAGAGAAGAGCATACAAAGGTATTTAATTTACACTTTATGTGCCATGGAAACTTTCCTAAGGAAATGAAGATCCAAAGAAACAGGTAAATTTGTGTATTTTAATGCTTAGGTCTGATAAAGAGGTGAATAGTTATGGAGAAGTATAGACAGATGGAGTATGTTGTGATGGTAGTATAGCAACAGAAGAATCCTCTCTTTCCACCTACTAAAGTTACAATAATTTTAGTCTCTAAAGCAAACTGACAATAGACATCAATGGAAAATGTGCACAGATTTCTCAATGTGCAAGCCTATAGGAGTCACTGAAATGTGAAACCCAAGGAAGGACCAGATGGTTGAAGCTTAAGCAGTGTTCTCAGCTACAGAAAGCAGTATGGGCGTGGATCCTTTGGAGAGAAGTGGTGACACAAAGTCTCATCAGTAACAACTCTCCAAAGAATAAATAGTTGCTTATGACACACTGTCTCTGGGTGAAGTGTGGGACCTTGGGTCCTCATTTCCTGTGAGTTCTTGGCTAGTGATAACATCAGGGAGGGGTTGAAGACCCCTCTTGGTCACACAAGGCAACTTCAGAGCAAGCCCCTTCCGGCTTTGGGAGCGAAAGGGGAGATTGGTTTAACATGACCTGTTTGATCAGCTTCTTCTCTGCATTCTTGTGTTTTCAGAGAGAAGGATGTTCCTTTCCTCTGGATATAGGAAAGCTACCTTTCCAGTTGTAACCAAACACAATGGGTTCACCTCTTAACCAGTATAATACCCATGAGTACAACCAAGAGAGAAAAAGTGAAGAAAGATTTATTACTTAGAGAAAATGAGAAAGACTCTGAAGATAATTTTCAAAGGATTATCTCTTTAAACAAAGAAAGAAGGGGCTTTTATTGGGGAATTTGATACATAATTATATAGAAAAGACTTGTCATTGTAAGTAGAGGCCTATGCCTTCCTGAGCATGCTCAGTTTGAGCTCAACATCATGTGCTCAAAAAATGCAAGACAGAAATACCCATGGGTAGAGAATCTAGTATGATAATGAGAAAGGGTAAGTCACTGTGACTCAGAGAGTCGGGATGGTTCCTTGTAAGTTTCCCTGGAGGGCCTTATTTGGAAAACAAAAATAAAAAACAAAACAAAACAACTTTGAAGGAGTCTTCATAGTCATTTACAGGGGCAGCAACTCTCCCCTCTCCACCCACACATAGAGGGTTGCCCCTACCTGGTGATCAACACAATGAGGGCCTTGTGACCAGCTGTAGGGGAGAAAGTCAGAGAGTGGCCCTCCTAGGATTTATGACCTGTGTTCAAGGGAAAGAGATACAGGATGGGGGAGAATGGCCTTTTGTCTTTGCTGTTTTCTCAAATGCCAAGGTGCCATATTTTGTGGTAGCATGTCCTGAACCCCATCATGCCTTTCATCTCTCAGAATGAATGAAAGATAATTTGGGAGTACAAAAGATCCAGAGACTGTATCTACAATGGATAGGGTATATTCAGGGAGGAATACCAAGTTAGGCAGAATCACAGCCTGTGAAAAGGAGAGGTGATGAGCAATCAGCTTTATGGAATATATCGTTAAACCTCAAATGGTGGTTACAGAACAGCTGGAGGGAAGCTTTAACAAATGCTGAACTAAAAGTACTTATCAATCTCAGCTACTCTGTAGGTGGGGAAAAGTGGTAGGGAAAGTTAAAGTCTTGCGAAATCCCATCTCATCTGAAGATGGAGAGAGAAGGAAGTAGAGCTTTATTGGAGGTAAATAATTGCTCTTGCATTCATATAATAATGAAAAACATGTATTTGAATTTGAATGTCAGAAAGGGAAGGCAATCATTAATAGAATGAAACAAAGCACAATAGACCTACCTAATTAGCAGGGTAAAGGCAATGGATATCAACCTGACCAAATTAGCAAGAACAGCTCCAAGGAAAAGGAAGAAACAAAGAAAATCATGAAGAATCGTAAAACAAGAAGGAAGGAATAAAACCTGCCACATATTACATGAAACATAAATACACAAATCTTGACATTAACTATTCAATTGGTTCCTAAAAGTTACTGGCATTTATAAGGAACACACTTAAAATAGTTAAAAGAAATGGTTGAGAATGAAGAGACACCAGGTAAATACCAACAGAGAGCAGGAGCACCAGCATTAATATCAGAAAGGTGGAATTTATTTTAAAAACTCTAAACAAGGAATTGCATATTGATGCAACAATTCTTGAAAGCAGTATGGAGATTCCTCAGAAAACTTGGAATGGAACCACAGTTTGACCCAGTTATCCCACTCCTCAGCATATACCCAAAGGACTTAAAATTAGCATACTATAGAGAGTGGCTACATCAATGTTCATAACGGCTCAATTCACAATAGCTAAGCTATGAAACCAACCTAGGTGCCCTTCAATAGATGAATGGATAAAAAAAATGTGGTACATATACACAACAGAATATTACTCAGCCATAAAAAAGAAAGAAATTATGGCATTTGCTGGTAAATGGATGGAAATGGAGGCTATCATACTAAGTGAAATAAACCAGTGCCAAAAATCCAAAGGCCAAATGTTCTCCCTGATACTTGGATGCTGACTTACAATGTGGGGTGGGGGATTCACTGAATTGAACTGGGGGAATGGAAGGAAGGGAAGGGGGATGGAAATGGGGAAAACAATAGAATGAATCAGACATAGCTTTCCTATGTCATATGTGAATACAGGACCAGTGTGACTTCACATCAGGTACAACCACAAGAATGGGAAGTTAGACTCCATGTATGTAGGATATGTCATTCTACTGTCACATATAACTAAAAAGAACAAATTAAAAAAAAAAAAACTTTACACAAGATAAAAAGACCAATGAGCAAACAATAAAAGACACAGTACAGAGGACAAGGTCTCTTAAATTATGTACATTAAACAATGTAGTAGCTAAAGTTATAAGCCAAAACTATTGGGAAAAAGAGATTGCTGAAACACATTATAATGGGATGCGTTGATTCACCTCTTTCAGAATCAGGCAGATATAAAAGAAAAAAATTAAGAAAGCAGTTATGTAATATTAATTAATTTTTTAGCTATTATATGTGTGTGTCAGATATCTATAATGTCAGGTAGAAATTATAGTTTTTCACATTTGTATGGAATACTTTCATAAACGGATTCTGTATTTGGCGATAAAACAGAAACATAAACATTTAGAAAAGAAGAAACTTTATAAGCCAAAACATTTCATCATAAATTTAGTAAAATTAGAAACAAATAACAAAAATATAAACCAATGAAAACAACATTGCCCTAAGGATTTTGACATCATTGATTATGATAAGAAGCAACAGAAAACAAAAAAATTCTACTTCCAAAATTTATGGGTGATAGTAAAAGCCCTATGGATAGGAAAATATATTGCTAAGAAATACATTTAAAGAATAAATATAAACAATAAATGTATATAAATATATTCATGTTAAGAAATGTGTAAATGTGGGGAAAATAAACCAAATGAAATAGGAAAAGTTAGATAATCAAAGCTGGAATTTAAAACAAATTAAAAGCTGATTCTTTAAAAAGATTCATAGAGAGCCCCTATGAACAAAAAGAAGGAGAGATACAGAAAATATTTTAACAACTAAATGGGACTATGCTAAGCAGTGCATTTGAAAAATCTAGAATAATTTATTATTTCTCAGAAAATATGATTTCACCCAAATGATTTTAGAACATGGAGAAAACTTGTCAAAACCAAGTATCTCAGAAGAGATTAGGAAGGTGATTAAAACAGGTGCCATTAAAAAGTGCCAGATAGGTTCCTAGGTGAGATTTTTGTAACCTTCAAAGTACAACTAAGTTCAATATCAAAAAGCTACTTGACACCCCGAAAGATGGACTCCATCAAATTCATATTAAATTGCTATAGTCTGGGCAGGGCTGTAGCTCAGTGGTAGAACACTTTCCTAGCATGTTTGATCCCTTAGCACCACTTAAAAATAAATAAATAAAATAAAGGCATGTGTCCATCTACAACTAAAAAAATAAAAATAAAAAATTGCTATAGCCTAGTAACAAAATTGACTTAAGTAGTACAAAAGAGAAACTATGTAAACCAAAATTGCTTCTCATTATGTGTGCAAAAGTTCTAAACAGCTATATTTATATTTCCAGCAATATATAAAATGTATAACATGCTAAACCGAATTAATAACCAAGTGGTTACTAATCCTTGCTGTCAATGCAGGCTTTTTTCAATATAAGAAATGTGTTAACATAATTACATTAATTAATCAAAGTAGAAAAACATGAGCTTATCAATAGATGATAAAAAAATTTTAGATAAAATTTAGAAAACATTCTTTATTAAAATAAACTAATTATTAAAATAAACTAAGTCAAGAAGAAAAAACAAATATGATAGTCATGTGTAAGATGATTATTTTAAAAAGTTAAATAGCATTCAAAATGGTGGGATACTAGGACTTTTCAAATAAAATCAAGATCATATGGAAGTTTCAACAATAGTGTCACAATTACTATTCAGCATTACTCCAGATGTTTTAGTAAATGCAATAAGAGAAGAAGTTCCAACAATTGATGTATATTTTGGGAAAAGTTAAAATTAGCACTTTTGTTAAATGTATGACTATATACATAGAAAATCCATGTGTCTCTAGAAATTAAAAAAAATTGAATTTGATATGAATTTTGTACTTGAATGAATACAAGATAAATGTATTGATAACATAGGTAATATAGTTAATTTTGTTCTCATGGTTTCAGTCCATGGTCAGCTGACTGTTTCTCTGGGCCCAAGGGAAGGCAGATCATCATGGTAGAAGGTTGTGTCCTAGGAAATCTGATTAGCTAATGGCAGCCAGAAACAGAAACAGGCTGGGGAAGGAGCCAGAGATAGATATAGTCCAAGGCTACACACCTACAGTGACCCGCCTCTTCTAGCCACACCTATCTGCCTACAATACCACCCATTAGTTCTTTCAACTCTGATTAGGGGTCTGACCTCATCAGTGGATTAAGCCAGCAAATGGGTTAGCCTAAATGCCCACCTCTGAATTTTCCTATATTGGGGACCACACTTCCAACACGTGCTTTTCGGGGGACAGTCAAGATCTAAACCATAACATATGCAATTGCAGTAGTTACTAAGCAATCACTGACTTAATTTGGAAGTCAGGAAAAAAAAAAATGACCTATATCACAAAGGCAGCAAACACTATAAAATTCTTTGAAATAAATTTTATAAGCATAATAGGGGACCCAAAATGAAGAGATCTGTAAACTATTATTGAAAGACATAAAACAATATCTGAATGAATGGAAAGATAGGCAATGTTTTTGGATTGAAAGGCTAAAAGCATAAAAATGTCCATTCTCATTAAACAAATGTATACAAGTCAAAACTATCAAATAAAATCCCAATGGGTTAGGGTTATTTTTAATTTTAGTAAGTGATCTTATAATTCAAGTGAAAGAATAAATGTCTAAAAATAGCCAAAACATGTTGAAAAGGCAAATAGAATAAAATGGGCTTATTATATAATTTCTAAAATACTATGAAGCTTCTATTATCACATGTATATTTTATTGGTACAAATAATAAATAGATTCGTGGAATAAACTAAAATTTCCTAGTATGTACAGAAATGTAACATAAAACAAAAAAATTTTTTTTATTCAGTATGATTTGATAAATGGTGCTGGCACAACTGGTTATCCATCTGGAAGAATATAAAATTGGACCCATATCTCTCAGCATATTCAAAAATAAATTAAGATGGATTAAAGACAAATGTAAAAAAAATAAAGCAATAAAAATTTTAGAAGTTAATTTGGGAGACTGACTAATACAGGAATGTCATGAGCTACGAATAGCAGAAAACCCCCCAAACAGTGGCTTAAACACCTAAGAGAATTAGTATTATTTTTTTTTTTTTGCAAATAAATCCAAAGATAGACTGTCCAGGGATGAAAGATGCCATCAAGGACCCAGATTCCTTCTATCTTCTTTTGCTTTGCCACCCTTAGCATGTGGCTTTTGTCCTGTGAATCCCCAGGTGGTTGCTGTACTTTCATATTCCTGTTGAAATAACAATGAACGCAGAGGTGAGGAGGCTCTTCTCTGCATTGGACTGCTTCTTTCACTCCCCTGAGACTTCCTCCTACAACTCTTTTTTTCAGGACGGTTATGCACGGCCATTCTTAGCTGCTGGAAAGGAAATGTGTACTATTTTTGCTTGCCAGTTTATATAACAGGAGATGGCAAGGGGAAAGGGGATGTGGATCTCCACAATATGGACCAGGGACTATAAGTACACCCCAAGAGCAGGGGAGACTATTTTAATGGAAACAGAAATAGGCTTCTGTAATTATTTTTGCAGACTTTTCATATGTAAATGAAAATACCCAGAAACAAAATCATTACACGGGGAAATATATTTCTAATCCATAGAACATATGTAAAGTTTATATCTACAATAAGATGAGTAACTTGTACATAGTGAAAATAAATAATCCAGTGGGAAAATGGTAGGAATAGACAATTCACAAAAGCGAAATTCAAATGGTCAATAAACTTGAAACAGTGAATTAGTTTACCTCTTAGTCAGGAAAAGGCAATAGCTAATCCCTAATTTAACATCCCTACACACAGCTCCTAACCTTCATTGACCATTCATGTAACCAAGGTAATCATCAATGATTTGCTTAGGAGTTGTCTCCCAGCATGGTAAACAGAAAATGCAATGAAGAGTCTCCTGTGTTAGGTCTCCTTGTTTGGAATTAGGATTGTGTGTTTCCAAAGAGACAGTCTCCTCTGTGGAAGCCATGCTCCCGAGTGCTGTTGACTCAGTCCCTTAGGGACATAGACCCTGGTAGACCTGCAAGTTCCAGCCTGACATCCTTTATGTTGTTTTCATGGGAAACGTATACTGATCCTTACCAACATCTAGACACAACATATTCCTTAAGTGAGGACTTTCTGTGCAATTGTGAAATTTAGATTTAGGAAAAAACAAAACAATAAAAAGAAAGAATTCATGAACAGCTTTACTCAGACCTTTACTTAAAACCTCTTACAAACACGTGAAATACATTTTTAAAAATTATCAGTTGAATTACCACCATCAACAACAAAACTTGAAAGAAAACTGAAAACAGCAGTCAGGCATGGTGGTGCATGTCTGTAATCCCAGCTACATGTGAAGCTGAGGCAGGAGGATTGCAAAATCGAAGCCAGCCTGAGCAATTCAGTGAGATGCTGCCTCAAAATAAATTTTCAAAAGGGCTGGTGATGCTGCTCAGGGTAGAGCCCTTGCTTAGCATGTGTGAGGCCCTGGGTTCAATCCCCACCACTGTAAAAAGAAGAAAATGAAAACTAAAAACAGTAAAATATTGACAGAAATTGTATTTGGGGAGGGGTTCCTTCTGTGAAGGAAAGACTTCCAGTTTTAAATCAAAGGTTGAAATTAGAAAATAATCCCTGCTTTGGAAACAAGCAGGTTGGTTATACACTTTGGAGGTTGGAGAAGAAAAGCACCTTTTCCAGACTAGAACTTGTTAAGGTCCCTGCTGTCCGATGGTTAGTTTTTAATTCAGGATGAACTCCAGACGTGGTGTTCAAGGGAGGAGCTAGACCAGAGGATGGCATCCTTCATCTGAGTTAGCTTAGGGATGAAATATCAACCGTGCTAAAGGAAATGCGAACTCTTGTGACACATACTTTAGCCTTTTTTCTTCCATTTCCTTGGACTTTTGATGCTATTGTTCTCAGCTCTGTCTCATGTTCCATTGTGTTGCCTTCTTCCTGCATCTGTATAGACTTAGGGGGTTGGGAGATCTTTACAATCCTCTAAGTCCATTTTATAGGTGAGGAAAACTGAGACCTACACTTGCTAAAATGCTCACACAGTCAATAGCTGGTGAGTTATAAGGCCAGGAATAAGCAGAATCTCATCAAATCTTTTTTTTATTATACTCCTTTATCTTGCTAATTTTTATTAGAAAACCACAATAAAATGCTAAATATGTTTTGGGATATCTTCACAACCTTGGTTAGGCAAAAATATCTTTATGAAAAGATATGAAAAGGCTAAATGGAAAAGAAGAGCTTGGATAGATTAAACTTCATCAAAATTAAACAGTTCTGCTTTTTAGAGATGTCTTTAAGAAAATGAATAGGCAACTAGAGTGAGAAAAATTTGTGTGTGTGTGTGTGTTTGTGTGTGTGTGTGTAAGACAGAGGACTTGAATATAGGTTATATAAGGAGCTCCTAAAAATCAATAACAAATGATAACTCAATTTCAAAATGGGCAGAAAACTTCTAAGAGGAATGTTGCATTAAAAATATACAAATGTTTAATAAGCACATGAAAACAATCTTTGCCATCATTAACTGTCAAGGAAATTAAAGCCAAAATCACAATGAGATTACTATTCACCCACTAGAATGGCTGAAATTAAAAAGATTCACAGCATCAAATATTGATGAGGACATGGAAGAACTAGAATCTCACTCATTGCTGATGGGAGTGTAAAATGTAAAATGGCACAACTGCATTGGAAACTGGAAATTTCATATATAAAGTCAAAATAACATCTCCTCTTGGACCCAGAGATTCATCTTCTAAATATTTACTCAGAGCACATGAAAACTTGTGTTGATAGCAGCTTTATTGATCATAGGCCCAAGTGAATGGATGTAATAAATTGCAGTAGTAGTGCATGCCTGTAATCCCAGCAGCTGGGGAGGCTGAGGCAAGAGGACCACAAGCTCAAAGCTAGCCTCAGCAACTTAGTGAAACCCTGTCTAAAAATAAAAAATAAAAAGGGCTGGGGAAGCTAGGTGTGGTGGCACACAATCCCAGCTTCTCAGGAGGCTGAGGCAGGAGGATTGCAAGTTCAAAGCCAGCCTCCTCAAGGGTGAGGTGCTAAGCCACTCAGTGAGACCCTGTCTCTAAATAAAATACAAAATAGGCCTGGGGATGTGGCTGAGTGGTTGAGTGCCCTTGAGTTTAATCCCCTGTACCAAAAAGGGGAGGGGGCAGTTAGGGATGTGGCTCAGTGGTTAAGTGCTCCTGGGTTCCATCCCTGGTACCAAAAAATAAAAATAAATAAATGCAGTGCATTCATACAATAGAATACAACTTAGAAATACGAAAGAATGAACTGCTGATGTGTGCAACAGCATGGAAGAATCTCAGAAACATCCTGTTAATCAAAAGGATCCACAGTACATTCTATATGACTCCATTTTTATAACATTCCATGAACAGACAAATCTAATCTACAGTACAAGAAATCAGAACTGTGGTTGCCTGTGGGAGTAAGAATTAGCTGTGCACAGGAAAACTTGGTTGGCATGATGGAGAGGTGCCATATCTGGTTTGGGCTTGTGGTAGATGCATGCATTTCTTAAAACTCATGGAAGTGTCTGCTTTAGATCTGTGAATTTCAGTGCATGTAAAATTTACCTAAACCATAATATTAAAACAAAAACAGAGCTAGACACATTCAAACAACTGTAGTTGAATGTGGCAAGTTTGGGATTTGTCTTTTTACTCTCATACAGCTTCAGCCAGGGTGAGATTTCCTTTGGCGCCATGGGCAGGCACATGGCCTCTACTGAGTCATAACCACAATCTTCTCTTAGAAACCTCTGCTGCCGTTGTACTGCAGGGTTTTTCTGGATAAAGACATTTTGCCCAACAAGATAATCGCAGATGTGACATATCCAGACAGTGCTGAGAGAATGAAGGGTTGGTGGCATATTGATGGAACCAGGTCTTTCAAATATTTTCATCAGTTTCAAAATCAAAAAAGACCTGTTCCAAGCTCTTCAATATGGATTACATCAGAGGGCAGTTTTAATACTAAAATCATAAGTCATTTGTTAAATATTTCTATATATTATACTGTTCCAGATAGGTCAAAAGAATTTAATTCATATTTCTTAAATGTTGAACATGCAAGTTATAATTTTAGCATGTCACTAATAGCACTGGGCAGATGTAAAAACAGTATTAATAATTCCTTTGCCAAAATACTATTATGGTGTCTCTGTACCGTTTTTATCCTGCTTTGGAAAGGAAAGGGAATAAACTTTCTTACTCTTCTTTCTTATTTTTACTCTATTTACTTGCTTTTTTTTTTTTTTTGCACTGTGAAAATATATCAAACCTCCTGATATGTTGGAAATTGTGAAAGAGGAAGATTACAAGAGCCAAGAGGAAAATGCTTTTAATTTTAAACACTGAAATTTGGTTTAGTCTTGGATGCCATTATAGTGAATAATGGGAACTGATCCTAGACTTCAAAAGAAACATGACCAGATGGTCTTACCATTCAGCACTTAATGCTGCTATGAATTTCCAGTTAGACCCCAAACTTTTCATTTCCCCAGCGTTCCCCCTCACCTCCGTCATCATACAAAAACGAAAGGAATCTGAAACCTTTTTTTGTGTTTTCTGAAATACTGGTCCTGAGCAAACTTATTTTTTTTGTGTGTGTGAAGATAGGGTTTAATAAAGAGACAAAAACCTGAAACATTAATCAGATCCACTAGGCTAATTACTCCGAACTCCAAAGTTTATTACTTTTAAATATTAACTGCTTAAAATGATTCATTTGGAGATCAAAATGATTAATCCTTCTCAGTCACTATAAATGTCAGCGGCAGGATTAAAGGATTTAGATGGTCATGTTTACTCAACCTTAAATTTCTGTACTAAAGACACAAGTTAAATAGCTCCAGTTTATCATTGTTTCATGTTAATGTTTTCCTCTTAACTCTCTCTTTTAGCTCCCCTGCCTAAGTGATTGTTAACTAATTTTGGCTGTTAAGTAGGCAAGTGCTTCTTTCAGCCTTGGCCGCCAACCTGCTTTGTAGATTACCTACCAGAAGGTGTGAGCAGATAGATGTAGCTTACAGCCCTCCTCGGGACACAGTGGGGGTAATCCTTTCCCCCTGCCTCGGCCTTTATTGGTCTGATGTCTTGAGCCCCCAGCTTACTGCTAAACTTGTATCTGGGTCCTCACCACATTGCCAATTTTGGATCCACATTGTGAATCACTGTGGTGCCGCTTCAGTCACAATTATTAAACACCTGCTGCTTTATGCCAAACCATACGCTTATTCATACTAGTACCTACTGCAGTTTGACTATCAGATACCAACAGATAGGTTGTAGGCATCTTATCATCTCCGGCTCTTGGTTTGTTCTAAAGGAATAATTACTAAGAGAAAGTAAGCAGCAAATTCATTTTCAGAATGCCTTTAATAAAAGAAATAATCTAAAAATATTTCTCTAATTACAAGTGGTTGCTAAAATCGCCATGCATGTGTATATATGGTTGAGTGTATAAATCCTTCATGATCCAGGCTTAAAAGATGCTCTTTCTTTAAAAGTCAGTGGAGTTAATGTAGTTTTTCCCATTTGGGCCACCAAACCTTCCTTTCGATATCCATATGTTCCTCCTCTTCTGGGGGCCTCACAAATCTTATCTTGAAGAAAATGCACATTCTCCAGGGCCATTCATTCTAATCCTGCTTTCTCTGCTTTCAGATATAGCTGGGGTTTCCCCTTCTCATCCTTCTCATCCAGTTCACCTTAGTGCCTGGACCCAGATTTCCATTGGCAGAGGTCCCCCTCCACAACTGCTTTCTAAAAATGATTGCTGAGGGGGCATCCTGCAATGGCTTCCATTAGACTTGTGCTTTGTGTAATGAATTGGATTATAAGTATGTTGCACGGTGGTCATTTTCAACCTCCTCTGGAAATTTGAGGTTATCTGTGTAGGGGCAGAAAGGTGGGCTACCTTTCCTCACCCAGCCTAGGGCACATAGGACTCTCATCTAGAGAAAGTCAACATGAGCAAAGCATAACAATGTACTAATGAAGGTTTTGTGTGAAACAGGAGCCTTCAGGAATGAGAGACCTAGGGAAAGCTGTCTGTTTTTATTAGGCTTGACGAAAAATGGACAGTCATGTAGAAATGTGATTGGACAGAAAGGGTGTGATGTTCCAGTAACAGACTGGAGGGGAAATGCAGCAAGGCCTGTCCACCTTCAGAACCAGGGTTTTTCTAGGGAGAGGGTAAAAGGGAGCAGGGATAGTATGATCATTCTTGGTTTAATGACTTGCTTTGAGAGAGAGGTTCCATTGTCTGTGGTGCGGGGGATCGAACCCAGTGCTTCATGCATGCTAGGCAAGCGCTGTACCACGAGCCACAACCCTGTCCCAGTAAATTTTTTTTTTGGTGGTGCTGGGGGTTGAACCCAGGACCTTGTGCATGCAAGGCAAGCAAGGTACTAACTGAGCTATATCCCCAGCCTGAGAGGTTCCATTTTCTGTGATCCACCTTAAGGAGGAGGACCTCTGGTTCGGGTGATGTGCATCAGTGAGGTGAGAGACAGGAGGTCAGGATAAGGCCAGAGAGAGACTTTGTTCTGAGGCTGCTTCTGAAGTCTCCAGCCTCCTTCAGTTCAGAGGATTCAGCATGCCAAAATGGCATCAGTGTATGATTTTGGAGATTAGTAACATTAATAGACAACTTTAGCAAGAAGTTGAAGATATTTGAATTTTATTTGCAGAATAAAAGGGGATAGGGCAAGTTCAGGTAGTTAGTGGGAAAGTATAAGAAGAGGAGTGTCTTGAAAAAATATGCACTAGGAAATAAAGTTACAGGTATTTCTCTTACTGTGTAATTGTCTTACTGTTCTGAAACTCAGCCAAATAGAAAACTCTCCTAAGATGGTAGAGTTTATTTTTATGTGGTGCTGAGAATCAAACCCAGTGTGTCACAAGTACCAAATAAGAAGCATTTACCTGATCTGTCATTTTGTGATATGCTCGTACCTATGGAGGAGTGTCACTCCATGCCTGAAAATAAATAATTTCATTCAAGCTTAGAGTGACCAAGAAAAATAATTAAAGACAATGATAGATTATTTTATTTCTTTGTATTATACTTATATTGATTCATCTGTCCATTTCTTACCCCTGGATTTTGTAAAAGAAACAGATGGTTAATCTTCTTTTTTTTAAGTTTTTTTTTTTTTAGTTGTAATTGGACACAATACCTTTGTTTGTTTATTTTTTATGTGGTGCTGAGGATCAAACCCAGTGTGTCACATGTGCAAGGCAAGCGCTATACCGCTGAGCCACAACCTCAGCCCCTGGTTAATCTTCTTTAAAATAATTCATAGATGATAAGGGGAAAGGGAAGGATTGAAATGGAGGGAAAAATGCTCCTATATAATCATACACAACTTCTTTTCTTTATAATGAATATATATATATAATTGTCAATATTTTACTTATTTATATGCAGTGCTGAGAATCAAACCCAGGGCCTCACACATGCTAGGCAAACACTCTGCCACATCTCTATTCATGTTCAGACCACAAGCACTGAGCCACAACTCCAGACCAGAAGGAAAGATTTTTAAAAACCTAACCTTCCCGTTTCCCAAGAGAAGGTAATATATTAAATGTCTAATTACTGAATAGGTACTATTAAACAGCAAATCAAGAAAATACATGTAAAATGGGTTGTTTTGATTTTTCTTTGTTTTTTAAATTACTAAAATAATTATCAGGAAAGTAAAAATGCAAAACTATAAGACAGAAAATAGCTAATTTCCTTCACTTACAATCCCTTTTAAATGAACCATCATTAATAGTAATATATTCCTTCTCATCTCTGTTCATGCTCAAACCACAAGCACTTACATAATCTGCTAATTCTCCTCCTTTGTTTCCAGAAGTGGGATCATACCACACAACTTCATTCTGCAACTTAAATTTTTTTTTAACTTAAAACATACATAATGGTCTTCCTTCCAGATCTGAAGATTGAGATCCAAACTCATTATTTATGCTAGCTCCAGAATGTTCCATAGCATGGATATGTAATTTATTCAGCCATTCCCTTTCTGGTAAACATTTGGGTTATTTACATTTTTGCAACAATGATGCACTAAACATTTTTTGTTCATGTATATTTAGATCAAGTGATTTTGTTTGTATAGGGTATAGTCCCAAAGGCAAACAATCTTAACTAAAGAGTATTTACAATGTTAATAGAAAAATACTTTATAAGGAATAAAAGCAGCATAAGAGGAAATCTAGAAAAAAAAGATAAATAATGAATTCTCACGTAGGCCCATAAATCAATTGCTTTTATTTATTTAATTGTGATATTTAATTGTTGATACTTGGGATTGAACTGAGGGACTTTTTATCACTTTTTATCATCCCCAGCCTTTTTATCTTTTATTTTGATCCCTATTTTATTTTCACTGAGTTGTTTAGGGGCTCCCTAAATTGCTAAGGCTGGGCTTGAACTTGTGATCCTCCTGCTCAGCTTCTGGAGTTTCTGGGATTACAAATGCCTAGCTCTTACAATAACAATTATTCCTCCCCCCGCCCACATTCAGTACCAACGATTGATTTTCTAAACACAGGTTGCAAGTTTCAGGCCCTACTTGCAGTGATAAAAGAAAACCAATACTTAATAAGAAGTGTTGATAAGAACATACAGAAATTAGAGCCTTATGCACTGCTAGTGGGAATAAAGCAATACATCTGCTGTGGAAAGCAGTCTGCCAGGCCTTCATAAGATTAAGTAGGGAACTGCCCTAGACCTAGCAATTCCTCTCCTGGGTGTATACCCAAGAGACATGAAAACGTGTACACACAAAAATTTCTACATAAATATTCCTAGAAGCAGTTCATAATAGTCAGAAAGTGGGAAAAAACTGAAATGTCCATTAGTTGATGAATGAATAAATAAAATATGGTATATCCATACAAAAGAATATTATATAACCATGGAAAACAGTGAAGAACTGATGTTATAACATGTTTGAACTTTACAAACATCATGCTAATTGAAAGCAATTGATCAAAAAAGACCACGCATGGTAAGGTCTCTTTTATCTGAAATGTTCAAAATAGGCGGAGGGAGATGGGAGAAGCAAGCTGGAAATTTTAGATTTCTTTTTGGGTAAATAGAAGTATTCTAACATCATAGTTGCTAAAAAGCCATTGAATTGTACACCATATGGTATATAAGTTGTATCTCAATAAAGTATTTATTTTTTAAAAAGTAAGAGACGGTGCCAACTTTAGGGAAATTTGGACATTAGAAGGGAGAGGATACACTGCCCCCAGGGTACTGGCATCCCCCTGTGCCACTCTAAGACTAGACTCTTACGTAGAATTTTTATCTTTCCAATTCAAATAAGAGATAATAGATGTCTTACCCTTTGGGGAAGAACACTCTGATTGCAGCTTTGAGAAATTCCTCTCTGCTCTAACTAGGTTGTAGGTGCTGTATGAGAAAAAGGCCAAATAGGATCCCTGATCCCCTTCATTTATTAAAGGGGTATCATGCACCAACCTCATTTGAAGTATTTGTCCTTACACCATCCTTTTTCCTTTGTCATGTATGCTAACTCATTTTTTAAAATGTAAAGTTTTTTTTTTAAAATGATACCAACTGCCTAGGTTGTTCATTAAGTTTTTCTTTTATAGATTTTCAAATTTATGAGTGTCATAAAACAAAAATGCCTAATCTGGTGCAAGCTAACCTTGCATTTTAATCACAAGTGAATTCCACCCTCAGGTAGACTTGTTCTTGCTACAATTTATTGTTTTGGTGCTGTTTCAAATTGTAATTGGAAACTTTGCCATTGACCCTGCTGATCAAGGTTACAAAGAAAATTCAAAGTGCAGGAGAGAAATACTTGTTTGCCATTCTTAGCCAAAGAGAATTAATATAAAGACTAGAAGGCAGAAAGAGAAGTTAGGAGAAGTGGTGCTAAAAGTAGCGCAAAGAACATCAGACTTTTTATAATCTGAAAAAATCATGGAAAATAAGAATAGAATATCTGCTACTTGAACTGAATCTGACTCTAACCAAGGCTATCAGATGGTTAGCCTGGTCCCAGAGGTACCTAAGCAGCCTTATTATGCCTTTCTTTTTCTACTTTTCTACATCTCCTTCAAGCTGTACCCAAACATTCTCAGCCCAGCTCAGCCTTCCCACCTCCTTTATCCCACCAATTATCTCTTCACCTAGTCAGGAACCTTTCTTGTCTCAACTCTGAATTTGTCAAAACTGCATAGCCTGTCATAAGTATAGCTTATCTTGCTAAGTGTTGCTAGATTGCAGGAAATTATCTGGTAGATAATTTATTCTGGCCTAATGATAAGATATCTTCAGAGAAGGGTGTTTGCATTAAAACAAGGGATCCTAAAATTTAAAAAGCCTTACCCAAACAGGAGAGTTGACAATAATAGAATCTGAAACATTGTGGCATTTCTCAGGAAAAGGCATTTTTGAATGAAGTCAATTATTTATGTCAAAGTCAACTTTGGTGGTGATGTGGCTATTTGCAAGTGATTTGAAAATTATTCTTTCCCCACCATAAAAATTACACATTTCTCCATGATCATTAATTACATTTGTCAAGGTATTTATTTTTTAAGGAATTTTCCCCTCATTTATACAAACCATCTTGTAAGCCAAGTCGTGAAATCCCTGAAAGGTAGAAAGAGGCCATGGGGAAGTGATTTGAACAGAGGTAGTAAGTGGCTTTAACACAGGTCCATCAGAGGCCAAGTTTAGTGTGTCCTTTCCTCTGGAAACAAAAATAAACTTTTAAATTCAGTGAAGAAATCTAACAGGGATTCCTGATGTTTGGGTAGCTTTCTAGTTTGCATTTCAGAAACAGCCCTAAAGAGTTTTGAGTTATTGTGAGCTGATGACTGCAGAGGTTCAAATTGTTCTTGAATTTAGATCACATACAATTCAGAGGGATGATGCCTTGGATATTTAGCTGCAAAATGAACTGTGTTTACATACCTGGAGAACAAATAAAGATTGCAGTTTTCTGCTTTCTTTCACCTCATGGATTTTTTCATCAAGATGGCAATAGCCTGAAAAGTCAGAAACTTGGAAAATGTTTCAAAATATTAAGTTCAAAGATAAGAAAGAGAATGCTTATCGTTTTATAACTGCTGTCTTTTTGTTCTGGAATATGGGCACCTCTCAATATAGGAGGGAAATGCAGAGGATCATTCTTATTTATTTTTTCACTCCCTAAAAATTATTTTGTGTTCTTATTTTGAAAAACCTGCATGTTTGATGGTAATATTAAAATGTTGTAGAGTTCTTTGCACCCCCCACCCCACCCCCCTGGCATTTTAAATGTGACCTGGAAATAACAGTGAGTAAACTCTTTTAAAGCAATTCCATTAACAGTCCATGATGACAATGATTTTGTTTGGGTTGACTCTCATAAGTAGAATTCACTAAAAATACTGACAATCCTGTGTCCTACCTCAGTGAGTTGACCCACATTCTCACTTTTTTCTTTCTTATTTTTTTGTGGATTTTTTTTTTTTTTTTTGGTTCAGATGCTTATTCACATCTCCCTGATAAGCACAGTTTGATTTGCAGCTAATTGTAGCAACTGATTTTCATTATTTATGAGTGTCATTGTCAGAATCCATTTGGAAGTCTGACCAAGACAAAGCTGATTCCAACTTCTGATTATGACCATAGCAATAAAGCAATTAACCACACGAGTTAAAATATGCTGAGGCCTGGAGGCTGCTAATATCTTTACAGCCCAATATTTGCTATATTGTACTTTATGTGTGATTTATTTCCTAGCAGATTCTACATATCATTTTATCGTAAGTAATTGGTAATACACTGTTTTAAAAAGTATAACATAGGTTTCTCATACCAGCAAATTAACTGATGTGTTCCTAGAAGTAGGAAAATTAAAACTGTTGGTCATTCAGTAGCTGAATTTAAATCACTCTTCTTATACTACTATTCTTTGTAAATATTTTGTTTCTTACTGGTACCTAAGTCTCAGAGTCTACCATGTCAGCAAGATATAAGAAATGAAAGAGACCTATATATACATCTTACAAGCAAACATTTTTCACACTCTTCTCATCCATAGTATCATCAAACATGTGAGAATTCAAGAATAAATATAGGATTGGGAAAGTCATTAATAACAGAAGTCATTTTAAGGTGTCACCTAATTTAAACACTTTTGCTTTAAGTTATTGCAGTGTCATGAGTTTTATTATGCTCAATTTATTAGTAAAGGCCCACAGAGTTCACAGCCATTTATTTTTCAGGGAACTTGATTTTATCATTAATTTTTAAATACATAATACTTCCACTTTAAGAGTTTACTTTATTTGCAAAAATTGTTTTACTCAGATCAATACAGATTTTTCCAGGTGTTTATTAAAGCAAAAAATCCCTAGAATGTCAAAATGTCCAAAGCATGCTGCAAATTTTCAAGACATTACACCCCAAAATTTAGTGCATGCATGTGTACACACACACACACACACACACACACACACACACACACACCCCATCCGTGTTTATATTGATTGCTAAATTAAGGTGGGAAGATGTAATAAGATTGAGCAAACTCATGTTTTTACTTAAGGAACAAATTTATTCTTAAGGGAAACTTCTTCTTTTTCAGAAGAGTAACATCTGGGTAGGAAAATCCTGTAGTCCAGGATTGGAGCCAGGACACAGGAAATAATTCTGACAATTTCTATTACTTCATAAGTCTGCTAAACAAAATTCTGCCATTGTAAGGAATCCTTTCTCTGGGTTGAGTTTTCATGGTTTGTGGTACCTGCTCATCTCCATGGAGGTGCTTGTGGGAGAAAGGATGTCTGAGCTGGAGCTTGTAGACAGGCTGCAGTGCAGCCCCACTCTGCCCGATTATTGCACCCCCTTGACCATATACCATGTAAAGCTAATGGGAACGCTGGTGCTGGTAGCAGATAAACCTGAATGTGTGTTTATTTCAGGGAGATTTTCTTTAAAAAAAAAAAAAAAAAAAACTAAACTAAGACTAATCATATACTCACTAGTTGTTATCTTTTTTTCCCCCTAATTAGGACAGAATTTTACCCTAAGGCAGTTAGGAGTTTGTGAACCAGCAACTCGAAGAGGACTGGCATTTTGTGCGGAAATGGGGCTCCCTCACAGAGGTTACTCTATCAGTGCAGGGTCAGATGCTGATACTGAAAATGAAGCAGTGATGTCCCCAGAGCATGCCATGAGACTTTGGGGCAGGGGGGTCAAATCAGGCCGCAGCTCCTGCCTGTCAAGCCGGTCCAACTCAGCCCTCACCCTGACAGATACAGAGCACGAAAACAAGTCCGACAGTGAGAATGGTAAGTTTCATTTTTGCTTTATAATGTTGGCATTCAGTGCTTCTGCCTATTTTGGTTGACTATGGGTCATGTTCTCCTTCCTTTCTTCCTTCCTCCCATTCTTCTTTGTCTTCCCTTCTTCCTTTCTTTTTGTTTAATGCAGTAGAATACAAGAAATGTCCTTGAATAATGCATTTTTTTCCTGGAAAAAAATCAATATTGAACATTAGATTGTTAAATTATGCAAGTAGTCTATGATATGTTAGCTATAGTTTTGAAAAACATTTCAATTGTGTACAGGAAAAAAAAATTAACTTTGACTTATCTTGGACCATGTCACCTGTTATCCTCCATAGAGTAGCAAAGCAAGTGTTGATAAGGTTTATCCCAGAGCCAGCTTGCAATCAAAGATATCTTTGTAGATTCCTCTTGAAGATATCTTAAAGAAGTTGCAGAATCTTAGAATGGATGAGTGAGCACACAGAATAGTTTATTAACAGGGCTCAAGTGATTGAAGAACAAATTTGATCATGCTTTAAACTTCCTAGTTGATGAGAGCAATTGAATTCTTGGTAAAGAGGAGGAGTGTGGCCTTTGATGTGCTTCGGGAACTGGATGACTATGCAATTAAATCCACACACAAAAATTGGATTTAAGGGTATCTAAATAGTAGCTTTCTACATGTAAGAAAGAAAAAATGTCTTTATAAATTACTGGGACTTCTGTCCTAATGCCAGTACAGGATTACCAAAAAACAAACAAACAAAAAAACCACTTAATTTATGTGTAATAATGCAGTAATAAATTTTTTAAAAAAAGCTTAATTTTTTGTCAGTGCTACTTCTAGGAAGGATTGGAATATCAGTGCCAATGCACCAGACAACAGCAACAACAACAACAACAAAAAAAATTTCTCCTTCAGATTTAATGCTACTTCAGTCTGTTTATTAATGCTATGCATATCCAATGTATCAAAAAAAAGACAAAATTAAGGTAAAAGAATCCCTTGACATTGGAAAGAAAGGTGGTTATCTTATAAATAATATTTCATTTGTAATATTTATTGAACAACTTTGTCAGCTTGGCTTTGTAATAAGAGTGCAGATCTCTGGTTAGTTTTCCGTTTCAGCTAAATGACAGTGTGAAGTGGTACCTAGTGGGAGCACTGCTTATTAGGCATTTCCTTCCTGTTCACAGGGAAAAAGTCTAATTTAAGACGTCGAGAACTATTTCTTACCTTATATAGAAGATTTTAGTGCATTAAACTAAAGTCAAGATCAATTAATAACATGCACTTAATATTTTCATTTTGGAAGTGCAAGTTCTTGGTAAAAGCTAGCTTTATTTCAATCTCAAGCAAGAAACAAGGATACCTCTTTTGGACAAAATGAGTCTCAGAATCAGGCCGACAACATTTTCCTCAACTAATCCATTCACCTCAGTAAATCCTGTGTTTATATCAATTTTCATAGTGGATTCAAGAGTCACTAACCTTAACTACTTACAATTTGGTGTAAATATTGCTTCCCATCCATATGCACTTCATATAACACTCCTTGAGCAATTGCAGGTACATTGTTATATTCAAATTCTGCATTTGATTTTCCTAAAATTCACAATAGAATTTATGATATTATAGAAAGGAAGAGAATGACCAAGTTTCAAACATGTATCATTTCTTTCTTTTCAGAAAATATAAATCTGCAAACTTTGTAGTGTTTAGTTAAAAAAAAAATGATTGGGAGGATTGCAGAAAAACTTGTGAATTTCTAGCTCCGCTGCCCCTCTGCATCTGAATGAATTATTATTAACTAGAGGAGGACCTTGTTTCCCTGGGAATCTCATAGACCCAGTTCTTAGAGTGATGGGAAAGCTAGAGAAGTTGTACTCTTTCATTTCCTCACGTGTTGGTTATGAAGCAGAATGAAGAGAGGCAGGGAGAAAGTGACAAGGGCCTTGCCTTGAAATTCGAACATTTGGCAGCATTTATTGAGAGTAAACAGGTCAGCCAAGTTAAGAGTATAAAGTGTCAAAAGTAGTGTTTCTTGAGCTGGACAGCAATGACTTAAACTTGTGTTTACTCTTTGCTCAAGGTTTGGTTGTGATTATTTTTTAAACAACGTTTTGATGGTCCAAGAATTCCCAACGAGGTTGGTTCAAGGAAGGAAACAAGAAGAAAGAAAAGAGATATGTTATCTTAATGAATACGGAGGATTTCATATATTTATTATGTATTTCCATAGGAACATTTCAGATTGTTTGTTCTGAAATTTCAGTGATTACTCAGAAAGACCAAGAATTCATTAAGCTAATTAATTACTTTTAAGATCTGGGGAAACATAGTTTTCTGAGGCATTTAGCAGACCTTAGAATTTTGAATTGTGGAGTTAAACAGGAGCATTGTGGATTTTTCCCTGATATAAAAATGTATGTGTTTTTTTTTCCCCTTAAGCTGTGTTATAGTAAGAACTAAAATTTGCAATCATACACAGGTTCTTCGAACATCTTCAAAACCAACATACTCAAAACTAATACATATTTCTATTTCTATCAGTATTTTTAGTTAAATATTTCTAATATAAAATTACTAAAATAATTCAATTCTTTTCTCTTCGGGTATTTTGAATGGCTCTCACTTTGAAAGTCTATTGATCTTCCCATTATATTTTACTTTGACCCTTCAATTATTTTGCTTGTCTGATTTTATTCATTTTTGAACTAGCTTGAGATGTGTCAGTGGAAAACCTATTATATCACTAAAGGTCAGAACAAGAAGGACCCGGATAAAATATCTCACCAAATGAAACTAATTTAAGAACCAGACACTGATTTGTTCTCATCCGGTTTAACATGGGACCTTTCATTGACTGTTTTCATCATTTGCAATAACTGTGAATGAGGTCGTTTTCCCCAGGAAAAGATGCTTTTCAACATTTGTAAAAGTACGCAAGTGAAGTGTCTGATACTGTAGTTATAACTTCAAAGGAGTGTTTAGTCACTAAAACAGATTAGATTTCATTTATTTATTGATAAAGAGGCCAACAGTTCAAGTTAAGAAGGTGCTAGAACGACTGTGAGGCTAATGAAATTTTGATGGCTGGAGCACCCCAGGAGAATAAAAGAACATTCAGACCTTGTCACACATCTCTATGTGAGCAGAGATTCAAAACAAGTGATAAATTTATTCTTTTGCAAACCTAACTTTTCACCAACCATGGGAATTTGAAGTCAAAAAAGAATTTGGAAAGAAAGATTTTGTAGTATATTGAGTTACGGATGGAATTCCAAATGTTGATCTTTTTTTCCAAATTAAGGGTATGGGAGAAGTCCTTTCTTGACACATATTGATCATTGGGGTTGTCATCGTTCTCGTGAGTCACCTGCCAAGCACCAGATAAATGCTGAAGGAACAGTGATGTGTGCCCACCTATTAATAGCAGTTCTAGTAAGCTGTTGAAAGGTTAAAAAAAATAAATGCAATGGGATTCTCTAATCAAAGATAAAATTACCAGTATGCTTTGGATTATTTTAGGCATCTTTCCTGTCTCTGATGTGTTATTGAAAGACCCCGGACTGAATTCCCACTATCTAGCTTTGCAAGTAATCTGATCTTAATTCTGAATATCTGTTTAAATGTCAGGAACAAAGGACTTTTTACTTTTTTCAAAACATCCATCTTTAAGCTATAAAAAAGGTTTGCATATGCATCATTTCCCAGAGGCAGTCAAGCAAGTATTGTTTTTTGTCATCCAGTGTGTGGTATCCTGAAAGGTGCCTGGATTCAGAATCACAGAGATCAGAGCTCCCATCCTTTCATTCACCCCCTAAAACAGTTTAATCCTCAGTTACCCAGGGTGTGAGTTCCCAACTTGTGCATCTCTGCCTGCTAATGCATCAGTTGTTCTGCTAATTCTGTTGTGTTGCTACTTCCAGAGATGTGGTGATCCCCAACTGGAAGTCCCTCATCTTGCTCTTCCTTTCTCTACCACTTAGTGCCTCTTGGGACAAACTGACCTTTGACATCATTCAGGCCAGGAGGAGCTGGCACTGCTCTTCTACTGTATCATGATTCAGATCCTGAGAACCTTCATGAAGGGTATTGGTTGAAAACATACTGCCTGTAGGCAGGCCACCTGATTTTGTATGAGTACCATCCCCTCCCAGCTGTGTGGCCTTGGGCAAGTCACCTAACAGTCCTGTGCTATAGTTTCCATGTAGGTAAAATAGAGATGACAGTGACTAGTATCCAGTCCTAAAAGGATAAGGCTGTTGTGAATATTAAGTGAGTTCAGGTATATATTGTGCTTTAGAACAGTGCCTGGCAGCTACTGAGTTGTGAGTGTGTGCTCTTATTATTTGTGAAGGTAGAAAATTACATCCTAAGTAGTTATGAAGATTAAATTAAATAAATAATATTAAGTACCTACATAGTTTTGGCCCACATTCAGTGGCCTCTCCTTCCCTCCCCACCTCTTTGTTACCCTCCCTTTGTCTACATTAGTCAAGTGTTTGTAGGTTTGGTAAGATGAGAGAGAACCAACATTCTCTCCCAGAAAAAGGCACTGATAATTTGCATAGTCTGGAATTTCTATCACCATTGATTGACTCTCTTATTTTCCTCCAAAACTCCACATCCTTTTTAATTTACTGTAATTAAATGAATGTGCATTGAATGCTGCTGATAATTAGTTTGATGGCTATAGACTTCAAAGACTTTAGCATGCTCCTTCCCCTCCTGGCCGAAGGAAATTTCAAAAGTAGTGTTTCCCTCAAAGGCATGTTACTTAGACAGCCAGTCAATTAAAAGGCAGTTTAACCGATGCTCATCAGTTCACACAATAAAATAAATCATTCCTGTAAGACTTCATTTCTCACCTGGGGTCTTAGCAATGTACCTGTTGTAGGACCCCAGGAAGGCCACACTAATTGTGCATGATACTGAAGTATTAAGGGCTAATTTGACTAACAAAAAGCCTATAACATTAGAGTGCAGTGGTTTTTTTTTTTTTTTCCATACAAGATACTTGCTTTGCACTGCTAAACACTTTTCAAGGAAGCAATTTTACTTGTCCTTTGAAATAGGTACTTTTAAAAATCTGCTTTCTGTATAGAGAGATAAAGTTTAAAAGTTGAGTTATTGTACTTTACAAGGAAAAAGGTAAGGTATGCCCCTTAAACCAATTTGATAAACCATTGTACTGATACTGTTTACATCAGTCTCTCAACAGAGAGCTTGAGCTATTTTGCAATCCAAATTACTATGTCAGGCAGTGTATGTTCTCTGAAAGCGTGGGCAGTGCAATTTCTTCTCTTTCTGAGTCACTGTATGAGGTGAGAGAGAGGAAATGGAAGGACCTATAGTTATTCTATTACCAATTAAATTCTAGAAGAGTTTGGGAGAACCTGCTAGTGGCTTGGAGTACCCTGTTATGTCACTTACTTTTGATGCTTGTAGCTACCATGAAGATGGCATTTCCCTAGCTCTTTTCATGAAGGGAATAATATTTGGATTTTCTGATGATAATTTGAAGGTGTGTGTGTGTGTGTGTGTGTGTGTGTGTGTGTGTGTGTGTGTTTTAGCTTCTCTGGCCTAATTTTGTTCCTTCAGCTTTATCCACAAATTTTTCTTTCAGCCTTCTTGGGAAATTGTGAGAACTGAGATGGAATTCCCTTGCTGTAGAAATAAATGTTGTTTTAGTGTTATTCTAATTTTATGAGATTCTATTACACACAGTAACTTATCACTTGAATGTTGAGTTCAATTATGAGTCCTCTTCTGGCATGCAGTGGTCAATTCTGGCATGGTCTGCCACTGTAAATTATATTTTATGTTTTAGGTGCTCTAGTATGTCAATATGAATGAAAGTAATACGTGGGTATGCTTCCTAAATCAAGCTCAGAATTGAAGTGCTGCTTTGCAAAATACAGTCATTTCTAATGTATAAAATAGTTACCTTGCCTCGATACATATACATTTGTAGTTTCAATTGTGACTTTTCATTCTTTGAGTAAAAGTTTCCATTTTTCATTTAAGGATGAAATATATTCACTTCTTGAATATGTACAGCTCACTCTTGAATATTAGGATTTAAATAAAATTTAAAAATATATTATTATGAAACTACTATTATGAAAACTTATGAAGTCTACTGCCGTTTCTCTTATGTAGTATACATATATAGTTTTTCATTCTAAGAGGCTTTTCAGTAAACTTTTCAATTTGCTACTTGTCATGTGGACATTGCCAATTCCACCAAACTCATCTTGTGTTCTAAGTATTTTTGTTTAAAATATATAGAATATAAGCTACCTCTGTTTAAATTCTGAACATTTTTTTAGTTGCAGATTTGAAATCAACATGAAGTATATCATGCACTTAACAAAATTGATGATGTATGCCATTTGGATTTTTGAATGTGTTTTGGATATCCTTGAAAAATCACAGTGGTAGCAGTAAAATTGTTTTAATTAATGAATCGAACAGCAGTGAATGCTGAATCAGGTTTATTGATGTAATTATCACTGAAATAGCAAAAATAACTGTTACAGTCATAGAACCTTAGTTTATTTGCCATTCTGAGTGTATTCAAGTGTTTGAAGAGCAACTAACTGATTTTTTTGTGTGCTATTTAAAGAATATTCTTCTCAAGTTTTAACGATTCTGTTTATTAACATTACATCTACATACAGTTTTATACATGAAAATCTTTTACATTATCTACTGAGTCGTTTCAGTGATAATTTTACGATATTGAAATATTTTTATATTTATTGGTTGACTTGAGATAGTTTTCTATAATGACTAGATTGTACATAAACTAAATGTAAAAGCTATTTGAATGCATATTAAAGTGGATACAAATGCGTATAAACTTGGGAAAAGGGCAATTAGGAACATCTGATGACTCTTACCTTGGCTTTATATATCACTATTATAAGTCACACAGACACTAAAAATTGAATAAAGTTTGGATGTGACTCATCGAATTGATTTCTTATTTGGTCTATCAACTACATCTTCATTCAATGAATAATAAATGCTGACCGTTGTACCAAGTGCTGGAAAAACAAAAATGAGTAAGATGTGGGTCCTGACCTCTAGTCGCTCACAGGCTAGTAGGCAAACAGGCAAGTCGACATGTAATTGGATTTTAATATGGTAAGTGTTATTACAGCAGAATATGCAAAGTCACTGTCAGCACAGAGCAGAATATTGCCAGTAGAGAGAGAATGCAGGGAGGAGAGGAGAGAATGCTTCATAAAGGTGGAGAGGGAAATGGCATTGGAATAGAGGTTTAAAGGTTATAGAGAAATTCCAGACAGACAAAGCAGTCAAGGAGAATGTGTTAAGTTCCTGGGGACTGTTCCTCAAATCCCAAGTTGTTTGGTGCCTGTAACACATGAGAGTTGAGGCTGCACAAGTTGCCTCAGAATATATCCAGAGGTCCTTCAAGGAATTTGCACTTTTTGCTGCAGGCTACAAAAGAAGCACTGAGGGATTTTGATTAGAGGGATTGCATGGTCACATACCCATTTTATGAAATTACTTTGAAAGCAGTGTGGAATGCTGTCTTTCCCACAAGAGAGTAAGCTCTGTGGGGACATGGCCACTGTGTTCACCTTACCCAGTCTCTGAACCTGGAAATGAAGTTGCTATTGAATATTCATTCAAATAATAATAATGATTCACTCAAATAATAGACTTGGAATAGACTTGGTTTGGAAGTGGTTCTCCAGCCCAACCGTTTACGGGCTGGAGTCTTGTTCCCCACCTTTCAATGTTGAGATCTGGTAGAATCTTTAGGAGGTAGAACTTGGTGGAAGATGATCACTGGAGGCTCTGCCTTTGGGTTCATGCTATGCTCACAGAGTGAGTAAATTCTCATGAGAGTGGGTTGTTATAAAATGAGGCCATCCCCCACATTTACCCCTTTCTGCACATGGATGACTCCCATTCTATTTCTCTACCATATTACGTTGCAGTCAAGGGATTTAGCACATTTAGTTTGGGAAGCTGAAAGTCTAAGATTGGGTTGAACAGATGGGGCTGCCCAATCTTAGACTTTCAGCTTCCCAAACTATGAACTAAATAAACCTCTTTTTTTTACATAAAGTACCCAGCATCATGTACTTGGTCATAGAACAGAAAACAGACTAATCTAGGGGTCAAACTGGGAACAAATTAGCCAATTAGGTAATATAATATAATAATCAAAATGGGAAAATATAAGTTTGGATAAAGAACCAGGGAGGAAAGGGAGACCCATTCATTTTGAATCAAAATCTGGTGATTAATTATTTGCATTGAAATAGGGAGAAGGGAGTCATTTAAAAAGACTATCTTCTCTAACTTGGTAGACTGGGTGAATGATGGTATAATCCAAGTTGGGAGTTAAAGCATATTGTTATAAAGTAAGAAATTCAGCCAGAGAATTACTACTCAGTTCAGTAATCTTTTACATAATTATGTGTGTGTGTTTATTATATATTATATATATTTATATTCATTGTATACATAGTAATATATAATATAAATACATTTATTATTATATATAATATATACATTACATTTAGTGCTACTTTGTTTAGAAATACTTATTTAAAACCAGGGATAGAAGCTCTTCCCAAATGCAAACAGAATATAAAATGAAGACAATCACAGGTTGAATCATGAGTTCTCTAATATATCTTCTATAGAAGAAGCACCAATGAAAGAAATGAACTTCCACTGAGGGGGAAAAGTATCAATTCACAGAAGACAGATTGTATATGATTTGCAGAATCAAAAACTTCCAACATTCTGCCCCATTAAGCGCCACATTATCCTGCAGATTGGACAGGAAGATGTTAATTTCTGTGTAGTGGGTATGGCAGTCAAATTGCAGAGGGCTGAGAGTTGAACAGAAACCTAAAATGTGGCATCAGCGAGTGGAGATTGTTCTTTCCAAAACTCAACTAAGCAAGGAAGGAGGGAGCTAGGTTGAAGACACCTGGGGAATTTGGCCGAAGGGATATTTTTATCTTGCAAGACATTTCAGCATCTTTATAAGGAAAGGGAAGGAGAAATGCAATAAGAAACTGGAGGTGGAGGAGATTAAGGGGAAATGAGTTGCACCTGGACTGAGGGATCAGGCCTGCAGGGATCCTTGAACTATAAACCTATGCAACTGTGAATTCCTCAAGATGTCTTACCTTTTAAGATACTTTCATCTTACCATTTTGTGTGCATAAATAGTTTGGTGTTTGCTACAGAAAGGTTTACTAAAAAGGATATATTTCTGGGCTGGGGATGTAGCTCAGTGTTTGCCTGGTGTATGCAAGGTCGGGGTGTGCATCTCCAGCACTATAAAAAAAGAAAGAGAAAGACACATTTTTATTTAATATCGATTGAAATCATAACAAATGTCAAGTCAGAGTAGTATAAACTGATAATATTTGATGGAATTGAGACTTCATGTCATAAAAAGATTTGCGGGGAAAGTACATTCTTATCCAAAATTGGTATTTTATTTAAAATAGTTCTATACAACTGTAAAACTGTGGTTTCTCATCTAGAGCATTATGAAAAAGAAGCAGTTATTGGCTTTGGAGTCTGAATGCCATGATTGCATTCAGTATTACTTCAGCGACAAAGGTGATTTCTTATTTCCTTTCCTGATCCTTGGGGTGTGTGTGTGTGTGTGTGTGTGTGTGTGTGTGTGTGTGTGTGTGTCTACACCCATATGTGCATATATATACATATACATGACATGTGTATGATCTTTGCCCTAAGGATTAAATCAATAGCCGGAAAATAAATGTTTCCACCTTAGTAAGTGTAAATTGTTTTGAACTATTTTAAACAGCTTATTTCCTTAAAAACAAAAAGGCATGTTTATAAACATAATTATGTAATCAGTTTATTTTTAAATGAATTCTCTGAGACAATATCAAATAATAATTTTTTGAAAAATATACAAAAGGAGGACCAAAAGCCTAGTCATGACTGATGTGTCTAAGAAAATTAGAAATAGTCTATAAATAGCTAGAGAGGTAGTCATTACTTACATATTGCAAATTTGGAAAATGGTGACTTAGTGAAATAATGATTTGGACTACACTGGTTAATATCTAGTAATCAGGATGAAGTAGGCTTGCCCTTCCAACTGGTTTATATAGGAGTCTTAAAGTTCACAAAGAGAGATCTTAAAATTTTGATATACAGCAGATGGAGATTCCTGGGGGATTTGAAAGTGCTTGAATGAAATGTCAGTTGCTGCAGAAAACAAGTATGAGACATTCCCTTATAATGGACTGTGTCTCGTTTGCTGTGACTAGAGTATCACTGTATAGATGGCAGGATACAAAATGTGCTCATAGGTGAGCCAAATGGTCTAAATGAGCCTATTTAGGATTTGTTTCAGATAATCAGTAGAATTTCTAGGCACTTAGTCATTATTTGTAAAGTACTGTCTCGATAACCTAAAATTATTCCATATGACAGATACAATAAAAGTGGAACTTTAGAGCAAATGAATTTAAGAATAAAACATTATGAGTTTTTAAAATGCATACCTTTAATCTATTTTAATTACTTAGCATTACATGTTTATTAGGCAACAGAAAAAAGCTAGATAATATTAACCAGTTCCTATTTTGGTATTTGATATGTTTTTATTCTTTATCTGTGTGCTTGTTTTTTACAATAATAAAATAGCAATATCTCCTGACATAAATTTGCCTGTGTTATTAGCTATACTACTCCATGATGCTTTTTTAAATAGTATGCCATATCATAATTTGTTTTGTGTACCCACTACTTTTGCCATTTTGGTTGTTTGAATTTTCACTATTAAAAATTTTACTGGGGGCAGTGGTTGGTGTGATGTTGCTCAAAGGATACAGAATTTTAGTTAGGAAGAATAAATTCAAGAGATCTCTTATACATTGTGGGGATTCTAGTAAGTAACAATTTTCTTTTCTTTTTTTGAGATCGGAGGGATAGAACCCAGGGGGCTCTACTACTAAGGTGTATTCCAGCCCTTTTTACTTTTTATTTTGAGACAGAATCTCACTAAGTTGCCCAGACAGGCCTCAAACTTGCCTTCCTCCTGCCTCAGTCTCCTGAGTTGCTGGGATTACAGATATGTTCCACTGTGACCAGCCAATATATTGAATTTTTGAACATTGATAAGAAAGTAGATTTTAAGTGTTTTTATTACAAAAAATATGATAAGTACTGAATTAATACACATGTTAATTAGCTTGATTTGATCATTCCACAATGTGTACATATTTCAAAATATCATGGTGTACATGATAAACACATACAACTTTTATTTGCCAATTTAAACAAAAAAGTTAGAAAACATATGTTACTTGTAATAACCATCCTAGTGGGTACGTGTTTACACATTTACACCTAGTTCTGTGATTACTATAGGATAAATTATTAGAAATGGAATTTCAGATCCAATAAGTATGTACAATTTGAGGCTTTTGATACACTCTGTCAAAATGCCCCGCAAAACAGCTTGTCTCCATTTATACTCCTTTCCTAATGAAATTTAAAAAAAAAAACAAAAAACTTTTTGGTTCTTTTTAGTTATACATGACAACAGAGTACGTTTTGACCTAATTACGAAAGCATGGAACATATCTTGTTCTAATTTAGTTCCCATTACCTCTCCTTCTGAAACATAGTGTCATACTATGGTTGTGATTTATTTGATTCATGGGTGACATATTTTCATCCATTTGTATTTTTTGTATGTGTATACCATTTGTATTTTTTCTTTCATGAATTGTCAGTTTGTGCCTCTGTTATTCTGTTGGGCTATACATGAATCTTCCTGATGTAAAGAAAACTGAAGGTAAAGGTAGAATTCAAAGGCTACGGGGCATTGACTCCTCTCTTGTATACATGTGGCCTTGGTGAGATAGGTTTGGCTGCAGGAAGACTTTTTATGTGTAAACATGCCCTTCTATGTGGGCCTTCTGTTCCTAGACATGTGCAAAGTCTACAATAATGAAGAATAGAATAGTGATGCAAACTCCAAGAATAAAAGCACTTGAGCACAGCACAAATTTATGGTCTTCCAGTCTAGCAGGATTCTGCTTTGCTTCAACATGCATTCCTTTGTAGAAATTCTAGTTCCCAAGAAAATCTGTATTTAATCCAGCTCAGAATAGCATTTCCACGAAGTTTCTGTACCCTTATTTAAAAAATTAAAGCAGGCAGTAATAACACTGGGAGGTGTATATCTTTCCATTGATCCATAGTCTGTTGGAAAAGAAGTAAGATATAGACACAGATTTATACATACACATAATTATTGAGAGACATAGACATATATATGTATATATATTCTAATTAAGTTACAGTTGGTTTTATAATCTTATATAAAAATCTTTTAACCCTTTGTCTCTATAAAATTTAAATTTTAATGTTTTGCAAATGTTATCCTCAGTTTGATTTTCTTAAGGTATTTTTGAGGTAGAGAATTTTTTAGAAACTTTGAGATATGATCAAATCAGTGATACTATTTACTTCAGCTTCTTTTATACCAGAAATGTTGATTTCTTCCCTAAATTTTCATCTATATATATATATTTTATATTACTTTATTTTGTGTATGTGCTGGAAATGTAACTCAGGGGTGCTTTAGCACTGAGCTACATCCCCATCTAGTCTTTTTTTAAAAATATTTTTAAATTGTCAATGGACCTTCATTTTATTTATATAAAGTGCTGAGAACTGAACACAGTGCCTCACACATGCTACCACTGAGCCACAACTTCACCCCCCAGCCCCATCCTTTTTATTTTTATTTTTTTTATTTTGAGACAGGATCTCATTAAGTTGCTGAGAGTCTCACTAAATTTCTGAGGCTGGCCTCCAACTTGTGATTCTCCTGTGTCAGCCTCCCAAGTCACTGGGATTATAGGCATGTGCCACTGTACCGGATATATTGCTTTTTTAACATTTAATACATCTTAATTTTTAATATTCCTTGTAATATAGGAAACTAAATTTATTTACACAGTCTATTTTTGTCAATGTCCTGTAATATAATTAGAAGATGCTTTATAATACCTAAAAATATATTCTTATTTGCTTAAATTTCAACAACGAAACATCAATAAAAATTGTGTTGTTAAATCTTTGTGAAGAGACGGGATAAGATTTATAAAATACCTTGTATAAATAGTAATTTTTAGCTTTGACAGTTTCTGATCTAGAATACCAACTAAAAATAAGTATTTTCAGGAATATACAATTATCCACTAGCAGTGTAATATGTAACCTTTAGGCATTGTAAAAAAAGCAATAGTGAGGTTGTAGAAAAACAGACATAAATAGGTTTATGGAAGTTATATATAATGTCACAAGAAGTTATTGAGATCTATTTTTCATTAAAAAGTAAAGCATTAATCCTGCAAAAAGTCAGGCTGTATTAAGCACATATTTTGTGAATATCCTTATACTAAATATTTTGAGAGGTATTTTTTAAGGAATAAAATACATCCTTTGCTGTCAGGCTTGTAGGCTTAGAGAGATAGGGGCTTAGCCAAGAGGAAACAATTAGAAGACAAAACCACTCTATGAAATACATCGCTAAACTACATGTTGGGAAGAGGAAAGCAATAAAGATTTAGAAAAGGAAAGATTTTACTAGAATTTACAGAGTTTGAGCAGGATTTAGGAGGGTGTTAAAATGTATTTCAGTGTGACAGAAAAGTAGTACATGTTTGTAGTTGGAAAAATTTGAAGAATTGCTTGGAAGCAATAATGTGAAACAAGTGCACATTTAAGGAGGCCACCAGATCTGGAAGCATCCTCTTGAGAAGCAAATGGATGTTCAAGTTAACAGTTAAACCGAATCTACTTATGAAGAACTGTAGATGTCATGTTGAAAAGCTTAAGATTGTCTCTGTGTGCAGATCTGTCCCATCTCCATCCTGAAGCAGAGTTGGGATATGATGAATGATGAATGGACTCTATGGAGAACTTGGGATTAAGGAGGCAGGTTTGATGTGAACCAGGAAGGTGATGTTGTGAATGCAGGGGAAGGTACAAGTGATGGTGGTGTTGACCAGGCATTGTGACGTGAGGGAAGAAGAGGAAGCCAAAGATCCAGCTTTTTTAAAAAATATTTTTATTAGTTATTGATGAACTTTTATTTATATATATGTGGTGCTGAGGATCAAACTCAGTGCCTCACACAAGCTAGGCAAGCACTCTACCACTGAGCCACAACCCCAGCCCACCAAAGACCCAGCTTTTGAATGAAGAACTGGAAAAATGTTACAGTAGGAGAAAAAAAAAAAGGAAAAGCCATAGGAAGATAAAGAGATTCTCAACTGCACAATTATGTAATGTTATAGGTAGAGAAGAATTCACACTGCAGTTTGTAAAACAGTGTGCAGCATGTGAAGATTTGATCAAACATCAGACATAAATGTGGGTTTAAGGGAAAATGTAATGGCTTAATTAGAGAACAAGATGGACAGTGAACAATTGGCAGATCTAGTTGAGAATTAGAAGAGCAAAGTTATTTCTTCATGTTTCCTAGTTAGCCCTTAGAACAGGGCACTCATTCATTGCTCAGTGTCCAATGAGAAAACTGCATCTTAATATTCCAGTTAATTCCCATATAGAGTAATACCCTAACATGCATTAATTTGCTAGTAGTGTGAAGCCTTAGAGATTAAAGAGCAGAATCTCAGAATATTTAACTCCCATACATTTTAGTTACTTCCTGACATATCTCAAAACAATCACAACATAAAATTGATTTCCTTTACAAGATTATTATTAAGGGTAAATCATATTCTTCTTCCTCCTGGGCCTCAGTCTTGATTGATATTAAGTTAAGGCAGTTGAGTTATATGGGTGGCCTGTTAAAGGCACTGCAGGTATCCTAACCCTGCCAGTGTCATTTTAAAAAAAAAATATTTATTTATTTATTTATTCTAATGAGGCATATATAAAAACAGAATACATTTTGACTAATTGTACACAATTGCAGCACAAGTTTCATTTCTCTGGTTGTACACAATGTAGTGTTACACCATATATGCAGTCATACATGTACCTAGGGTAATGATGTCCGTCTCATTCCACCATATTTCCTGCCTCCATTCCTCCATGCTCCCTCCTCTCCCATCCCTCTTTATCCAATCAAAATTCCTCCATATCCCTCCCCCCGCCCCCGCATTATGGATCAGCATCCACTTATTAGAGAGAACATACAGCATTTGATTTTTGGGGGATTGGCTTACTTTGCTTAGCATGATATTCTCCACCTCCATCCATTTACCTGCAAATGCCATAATTTTATTCTCTTTTAATGCTGAGTAACATTCCATTGTGTGTATACCACAGTTTCTTTACCTATACATCTATTGATGGGCATCTAGGTTGGTTCCATAGTTTAGCTATTGTGAATTGAGCTGCTATAAGCATTGATGTGGCTGCGTTAATATAGTATGCTGATTTTAAGTACAACCAATCTGGAAAGCAGTATAGAGATTTCTTAGAAAACTTGGAATAGAACCACCATTTGACCTAGCTATCCTACTCCTCGGTATATACCCAAAGGGCTTAAAAATCTGCCAGAGCCTTTGGATCCTGTAAAGACAAAGAACTGCCACTCCAGGAGCTGATATTGTGAGAAAGTTGCATTTAAAGGGCCTCCTATTCACGACCTGATTTCACCAGTTGCAGATTGAATGCATTTATTGTTTTGTCTCAAAATATCAAGAGATTGGCGCAGAGAGTCCAAAAGGGTGTTTCCTCAAAGTGTTCTCATATTTTCACTGCTGCCCCAAACTGGCCTCTAAAGGGGAAAAAATTGATGGAAGGGAATCCATATGGACATGAAAGATGGTGCTTTAAGGAATAAGAATATTTGCCATAGATACCCAGGTGTGCTCATCACTTCTGTATTTAAAATAGTTTGTACAGAATACATGCTTCATTTCTAGTTGACAGATGTCAGGCAAGATTTATTTTTCTAATTAGAAAATTTCACTCACAAAATTCTTTCATTTGAACCATTGCTTGTTCCCTTACACACAGGAAAGTTTGTATTCTCTCCCAAATCCTTGACTTCCCATAGAAAGTGCCATTACTGTAGAGAAGCATTTTGTAATGGTGACCTTTACAGTGATAATTGTTAAGCATTTTTTAAAAAATTTAAATTAATTGTAGATGGACACAATGCCTACATCTTATTTATTTATTTTTATGTGGTGCTGAGGATTGAATCCAGTGCCTCACTCATGTGAGGCAAGTGCTCTATGCTGAGCTACAACCCTAGCTCCTGTTAAGGATTTTGGATGTGATTGTTGTTTTAACTGTTCATTAGACACACCACTATATGAGAATCTAAATGGCAGAGTACAACTTGATACAGAGTTATAGATAGTGTTTGTTGAGCACTTATTATATTTGATGTTTACAACCATCCTCTAAGGCTAGTATTACCCATACTTTATAGAGAAAAGAAAACTAAGAGAATCAAAATACCTTGCTATGATCATACAGATACTAAATGACCAAGCGGGGGTTTAAAAGTACAGTCTAATTCCAAAACCTACTGTAATACATCACCCATCCTTGCATGGACTCTACTGGTGTCCAGATGGTAAAAGAGTATAGTTCTCTGAGGATATTTACTTTTCAATGACAAGGAAAGAGCTTTGAAAATGTAAATGTCCTCCATGTCACCTTGAGCTTCTGTGTAGTTGAATTTGCTTCCCACTTCTTACTTTAAAATGTAATCCTTCTATATTAAGAAAAGAATTTCATAGGCACAGTGTTAAGGTCAACTTGATTAGAAGTGAAGAGATCTGGTTTCTTATTCTAGTCTTACAAATACTTCATTGTTTTACCCTGTGTCTTTGAGCTTGAGTTTCCTTAGACTGTGCCTTCTTGTTAAATCATATTTGAAATATGTTAATTTTAGTTAAGATTACAAATCTAATTTTACAAAGTTTTCTCTTGAGGATTTCCCTCAAGAGTGGAAGTCATGTTGGGTCAAGATAGGTCCGACAAAGTGAGCTCGTGACGCATAAAAATCTCACAAACCACCTGAAGTGGTAAGAAAAATTAGATTTCTTTTTTGTATCAATGAAGCATAATCTCAGTTTCCTTTATTTCTGTGTATGTCTCTTAATAAGAGTTACATCTATGAAGAATGGAACTATAACCCTTGAATTAATACCATAGACATTGGCGCCCCCAAAATTTTATCTTTTATTTGTTCTTACAACATTCCATCTATATTAGTCATTTCAGAATTCTAAAACAAAATTTTCTTCCAGTGCTAAGAGTTTTATCTAAGTTAAGGTTAAGAATTTATGGTATTTTATCATAGAAATTTAGAAAACTAGTGATATGCAGGAAGAAATTTTTTTAGTGAATACCTTACCATACCAAGCATGTAGGTGCTGTGTTTAACAGATGTACAGAATAACTGACATAACCTAAATATGTAAATCAATCTTTTTTTTTCTTTTGGTACTGGACCTAGGGGTGCTTTACCCCTGCTCTACATCCCTAGACCTTTTTATTTATTTTTTTTTTATTTTGAGATGGGTTCTATGATGAGTTGCCCAGGCTTGTCTCCATCTTACGATCCTCCTGCTTCAGCCTCCCAAGGAACCACTATGCCACTATGCCATATTTTTAAAAACCATAATCAAACCAGTTTTAACATACAAAAACAAAAGAGTCAATGGCATTTCTTTCTTCTTATTTCACACACTTTTCCAAGAGAGAGATTTGATGTGGAACATACTGTTTTGTTTAACCATGGTTATACTCAATATTTTTTATGAATCATTCCTACCCTGTTTCCTCAAGTGTTATTATCCGTGTCTTTCTTGAGATACTACAGGCCCTCCAAACACAATCTGGTTCGGATTATTATTTCACCGGGAGATTATTCATGCAATTATCAGGTTGTTTCTAGGGAAAATGATCTCAGCAAATCAATTCGGCTTTATGTTGTTAGATGACCTGCTAGGTAATTGAATATCATCATCATAAGTCTGGCATGGATTTTGTGAGATAGTAGTTCTCTTCTTTGTAAAGAAGTCTAGAGAGACACAGCAGAATTGGATATCATGGTTTTTCAGAATTAACCTGTATCTGCATTTAATTAGCATTTTTCCCTTGCTTTTTGTCTTAAATTCTTGGTTTAAAGTACAGAAATTTTGGTCTCTAGCTTCATGTCATGATCCTTCTTGTATTTGAGAAGTAAGACTATTCTGTTCTCAAAACTCATTAGATCCAACATTCATTCCTTGATAAATGGATTCTACCTCCTAGCCTTTAACATTCTCATTGTTTACTGAACTTGCCCCCAATTCATCACATCTCCTTAGTTTCTGAGGACCTTAAAAATTCTCCCCCAGATCTTTCATAGACAACACACACACACACACACACACACACACCTTTCTTATATTTTCCTGCACTCTTAATGTAGGTACCCAGCATCTCTTTGCTTTTTGAATGGTGGTAACACCACATTTCTGTTCAATTTTTTTTTAATGTCTATGACGTGTATCCGCACTATGCTGGAAAACATGGTTTCTTCCTGAAAATATGTTTTCAATGGTTAAATCTTATTTTATGGCCCTTTTAATTATTCAGTTCTGAACTAAGCTTTACAGTGATGTTACCATAACCCTTAAAATTATGTTATTGCTATTTTTCCCTTTTGCTTGTTTCATAAATTTCTTTCTAATGTCAACTTTGACTTTTTTGAGAATTCTCTCTCTCTATATATATTCTCAGATCCCCATAGATGACTCAGTCAGGATTTTCTTATTACTCTGTCCACACGTTCACCCAATCTCACCTGCTTTTTCATGTTTAGTCTCCTTTCTAGCCTGGAATTGTGAGACCCTCTGCCTCCTTTCCCCTCTCATGTCACTACTCTGTAGCTCCTTGTCACTGGGTTATTCTCATATCTATTTCTTTCAGCTTACAATTCTTAATAGGCCAGGATAAACAATAAATATCTATTTTAGGGGCTGATTTAGTATCTTTTCAGATCTTATTTCTTGCACCCTGAAACCCAATGCACCTTTAAAAGATCTAGATATAGAAGGGAATGCAATCATTAAATTAATGAAAACCTAAGCCACAAATATGATATTTCAGTTTCTATGTGTTTAAACAATATACCTTAGAATATCTCATTTTAGTTTTCAGTTAAAGGTGTTATACAGGCAAATTATGAAAAGTCTCATTAACAAAAATAACAAGTTTTCCTTTGCAAATAGTTAAAAGACTGCTATTGGGGAGTAGAAGGGTAGCTGTCTTTTTGTAGCCTACATTTTTTCCCTAACGGGTATAAATCATTAGGAATAAATTGTGTTCTGTCATTGTAGCCAGTAATTGGTGACATTTTCTTGTCACTTTGGGATTATAAATAACAGCAATATATGTACTGTCAACAGATTCATTATGTTATGAAAAACATAAACCACTATTCTGTTTCTTTTAACTATATTTTGCATATTTTCCATATTAAGTATGACACTGACATCTTTACAAATTTTTAAAAAATAACTTGACAAGGTGGTTTTTATTACTAATAACTTCTCGTTGTTTTTTATTATATTTTAAATGTATTTTAATTGTTTCTATTTATTCCCTGGCTCATCTGAAAACATATTCTTCCAAAAGTATTTTGTTTGCAAACAGATGTTTGATCATTGAGCAATTAACAGATACTTGTTTTTAGTAGTCAAGTCTATAAAAGGAGTAGCATTTGTGATACAACATAGCTCAAGGTATGAAAGTAATTATACATATACAATCCTCAAAATTTGTGTTCACATAGGAAATGGTGGTTACATGCTCCATGATGAAGGGGAAAATGATCTCATAATTACTTGCTTTATTGATTGTTCGATTAGTTTTAATTATTATTAAATCACTGATTGTTAAATTAGTCTCTCTGCAATTTGAGTATCCTGGGAATGTTGTACACCTGTTGTCCCTCTGACCTCTTGTAAAGGTGAGTGAGTAATCTCCCTCATTTGCAGTTGCTTCCATTGCTTCTTCAAGAGGAGGTCTTATTTTTCCATGCCTCTTAAAAATTAAGACAGAACATCTCCTGCTGGTTTAAAGAGCAGGTCTGACAAGCCAGCACACTCCAGCCTTCTCTTGACCTCTGTCTTCCTGAACAAGTTCATCAGGCTGTCCCTGGAAGTCTCTGAACCAAGATTTGAATGATGCAGTTTCTTGCTTGCTCACTGGAGTAATTTCTGGGAGCTCTTAGAATCATCAATCACGTCCTTATTATATTTTTAAAATATTTTTTTAGCTATGAATGGACCTTCATTTCATTTATATGTGGCGCTGAGAATTGAACCCAGCGCTTTATACATGGTAGACCAGTACTCTACCACTGAACTCTAACCCCAACTATCACGTCCTTATTGAGGGGTCACCTTCTAAAGGTTTCTCTTTGGTTCTCCTTTCAGCTCTACGTTTTGGGACTTTTTTTTTTTCAGATTCTCCCCCAGTTTTTGAAAGCATTGCTTCCCAAGATCCCTTTATTTTATTTTTTCTTTACTCTTTCAACAAATAGAGTCAAGGCATTCTCCTTGACTCTTTAAGGCTTGTAAGACTGAAAAATAAAACCTACCAGGGTTTTTAGTACATAGTATGTTAGAAATTACTCTATTAGGAACTAGAGTCACTTGTGCATTTCAGACTTCTTTAGTCACCTTTTGTCCTTTAATCTTTCTTCATTCATTTATCCTTGTTTTGAGCAATACACCATGCATATGATCATTATTCTTTTTAAAATTAGTTCTTTAACCATGTTTTTTATTATAGTATCACCCCAGTTTTGTTATTTTATTCTGTTTATAGCCTAAATTTGAGTTAAATTTGAATTCTGTTCTTTTTCTGTTGGCCATCAGACATTTCTTTAATATCTTTTCCATTCTTCTTCTTATTTAAAATCACATTGCCATCTAAAGCTGCAAAAATGAGGAGTTATAAACCAAACAGATTCTCTTCACAAAGGGAATTTTTAGAAGTTTTTCAAACATAAACCACTATAAAATTTTTAAATATTATAAAATCATATGATGACTGGCATTATATATTTTTCATCATGGCAATCAAAATGATTTACCAAAGTGAGCTCAATTTTCTGTTTTTTCTTTCCCACTTACCATTTCCAAAATTTCAAACTCATTACTTTGCCTTCCTTCATTACTTGAAATCTTTCCATTGCCATATACTTACATCAAGTTCAAACTATCTATTTCAAAACTTTTTTAGGCCTGAGTGTTCAAGGACCGCTCAAATGCCTTTCTCTTGTTCCTTTCTTACATTTAGAAATTTCTCTTTCTTTCTTGCAATGCCTTTGATCCTGGCTTCATAAACCCCTCCTCACCAGCAAAGATAGGACAGAAGTGGAATCAACCTTCTTAGGGAGTCTTACATTCTCTGTGCTTGTGTTTCCTGTTAAATACTAAACAATCTCACCTTCCTCTTCTTTCCTTGAGATTCCTTGTGAGGACATAAAAATGGACTCTTCCTCATTATTTGCCATCCTGTAAGTAAACCATGTGCTCTCTTGTTTCTTTGCTTTTGATCATTCCATGCTGACAATCTGCAATAACCCCCAGCTACTCCTTCCTGATCAAAATCTTCCCAGTCTTTCAAGGTTCAACTTTAGTCTCCCTTCCTTTAGTTGTCCTTGCAACCAAAGGGTAATTGAGTTGGCCTGCCTCTAAATCCCCACAGCTTTTATTCTCCCTAGTGTTTCCATGGTATTTCATGATTTCTGCATTATTTTGAGGTTATCTGTGTATCTGCCTTATATTTCATAAATGTCTAAGAAAGAGGAATCAGGCTTCTAAGCCGATTGCCTGCATTGTGTACCCACAGAGTCACACCCAAAATGCACACTCAGTTAATTCCTTTCAAAAATTGAGGGTCTGGGGGTAGAGCTCAGTCATAGAGTACATGCTTAGCAAGCCTAACGTCCTGGGTTCATTCCCCAGCTCCAAAAGAGTAAGCTAATTAAATGAAATTTCAACAAATGAATGAATTAATGAAGTGTCCATTGAACTAGGCATGTCATAAAATGGTGGGAACAATCAATAAAACTTTAGCCCTGTGCAGTCAAACGTTTTTATTTTCTTAGTGGAAAATAGATATTTGTGCTCTCTGCCCACTTGAAAAAAATGTTTTATAAAGAATTTCATGTTCTGGATGTGTTTTTAAATCACATTTGTAAAAAGGAGAATGAACGTATTAACTTCCATGACATACTGTTTTAATTATAATTCAGACCATTTGTGCATCCCTTATTATGGTTTCTTCTTATTTGCATTCACTTGATTTTCTTTCCTAAATGATTTATACACTTGCATAAATTGAAATTTTAAGCATTAAATTTATTGCACATTGTCATTATATATTAAAATTATTTTCATAATCTTGAGTACTTTAATATGTCATGTTCTTATACATATAATTTATGTTAAGAATTTCTTTAGCAAGGCTTATACTGTCATCTGGAGCACTTTAGAAATCAATATTATAGAATACCATAAGGGGAAAAAATATTTCTAATAGTACTCCCCTGTGTTCCCATTAATTTGTTTATTATCAAGGCCTTTATTAGAAATATAGTTGCTAATGTAAGCCTGTAATAAACACAGTATAATTGAATTTTCAATATTTTGTCACCTGGGAGTAATTTTCTTACAAGACCTCTGCTCCATCTTCTGACTAATTGTCAGCAGTTCCTCAATATCACCACATCAATGTCACCAAACATTGCACATGTATCTACCTGATTGCATCATATTTAAAGATATTCCTTTCAAGTCCTTGATATTTTCTCTTTACATTATTTACCTGAATTTTAAACATCATTTAAAGTACAGTAAATGTAACAAACTGACATGTTTTGAAAATACAGATTCAAATGTCAGCTAAGATTTGTTTGGGAGGGATAAAGACAGTCATGTCACAAGTCCCCAAACATGGAGCACATGGTTGTGCTTTTCACCATACCAAAGCTCTAACATCACAGTGGTGACCTTGGAATCTCTCCTTCAGGATTTTGTATTGTTTTGAGGTCAAATTGGTATTTTAGTTCAGTGACCTTTGCCAGGATGAATCAGTTGTTTTGCTAATACTGTATTATGCTGAATAATATTCTAAGGTTATGTCATCAAAAATAAATGTAGACAGTAACTATTGAACATGCTCCACACACACTGATTGAAAAATACCAAAATCTTTTATTTTTGTTAGTGCCATAGAGTCAAAATCGAACTATTCACAAAGCCAAATCATAAGATATAACCTGGAATAATCCAGGTTTATGTCTGTTGTCCCAGTGCCATCAACACTGTCTCCTTTCAGTCTTAAAAATGTCTTGGTTTGGTCATTAAGTTAAATGGTCACCCAAGCGATAGCACATTTTTTGTTTACTACCTCCTCTGTTTCTTAGACGGTTTGCTAATGATCCATACGATAAGATTAAAACAATTTTGTTCCTGATCATGAATCCTACACTTGACCTTGTTTGCAAAATTCTCAAATTCTCTTTGCTGAACAATTGAATTTTGATTTTTGACCATATGCACACAAAGTCAGTGATTTTTTAATCTGAATATTGTAGTTGTTTGCCTGCTTATGATATGCTCTATATAAAACAAGTCATATTGTTTTATATTGCTTTTCACATTTGTGAAAGCAAAAGAACCTATGAATGCTGGTGTGTTATTTTAGACTCCTGTTTGTACTCCCTTAGTAGATAACAACGGCAAAGGTTGCAGACCTTTCATTGTATGATTATGGAGAAAGTAGATCTCTGTAGGAAAGTCAAATTCAGTAAATTTGGTAGAAACAAAAATTGGGATTTCAGATGGCATGCTTAATTCAGTTCAGAAAGTATTGATGAATGCCCATGATATTCAAAGCTCTGTGCTCACATCATGCAAAGGATACAAAGAAAAGGTGGTTTCCATGGGAGGGGTGAAGTTTGGAAGTAGAAGTGAGAGTAGCTAATATTTTCTGAGCACCGCTTCTGTGCAGACTTTATGGTCAGCTTTTATTTTTTTCTTTCCACATTTTTTAATTGGTGCTTTGCAGTTGTACATAATGATAGGATTTGTTGTTACATATTTATACATGCACACAATATAACAAGATAATTGGAAAATATTGTGGTCAGCTCTTTAAAAGCAGTGAGTTTAGGTTACTGTAATTCCTATTTATAAATGAGAAAAGTGAGGTAAAGAGAGATTTATTTCTTTGTCTTTCTTGAGCATCTACATGTGCCATTGTACAGACAGCTGGGATATCATATGAACCAAGCATATCACCTCTCCTTATGGGAGCTGCTATAGTTTCAATGCATCTCTCAAAATGTTTTGCATTGGTAATTTGAACTCCAAATTCATATGTTAATGGTATTTGAAAGTGGGGCCTATGGGAGGTTATTAGGATAAGTTGACATTATGAGAGTAGGACCTCCATTATAGCACTAGTGACTTTATAATACAAAGACTGGAGCTAGCATGCATTTTTTTTCTGTCTTACCTTGTGATATTCTCTGTCAAGTTATGATGCACCAGTACCCAGCCAATGCTGGCACCACACTCTTGGATTCCCCAGTTTTCTGAATGGTTAGCTCAGTGGTAGAGTGTCTCTAAGTTCAATCTCCAGTCCCCCACACAAGAAAAAATTACAAAAAGCTTCTATCCTTTATAAATTATACAGTCTCAGGTATTTTGTAATAGCAACAGAAAACAGACTACAGCACTGATCAAATTATGTTATGTGCATATACAAATATATCACAATGAATTCCACTATTGTACATAATTAAAATGCACCAATAAAATATTGAATAAAAAAGAAAATGGACAAATCAGAGCTTACAAGTTTAGTGGAAAAATAAGCCTTATACAATTAAACCACAAAAATATGTTATCACAACATACGCAAGGAAACGAAATGGCTTCCATGAGAGAAATGTCCAGGGTGGGTGAGGATCAGTTGGTCAGAGAAGTCTTCTCTGAAAAAGTGATGAGTTTAAAGCTGAGACTTGAAAGAAGGGAGAGAACATTTTGAGGCATGTGTCGGGCAAAAGAAGAGAACTGCAAAGGTCTTGGAAAGGCAAGAGCTTGCTGGAGCACTTGAGAAATGGAAAGCCAGCCTCTGAAGGTGAACTTAGTGGTTCAAGAGAAGATTGGCATCGATTATAAAACAAGACTGGAGAGGGAAGGAAGGTGGGCTTCATAGAGTTTGGAGTTTAGAAGAATTTGAATTAAAAAAAATTTTTTTGGATTCCAGAAGGGCTTTCCTTTCAAAATTGCAATGCAAAGCTATGGAAGGGTTTTCCTTTTTGTTGTTGTTGTTGTTGTTGTTTTGTTGTTGTTGTTGTTGTTGTTTTGATGCTGAGGATAGAGCCCAGGGTCTTGCATATTGAAAAGCACATGCTCTACCATTGAGCTACATCCCTAGCCCCATGAAAATATTTTGAACATGGAGAGATGTACTCCAACTTGCTTAGGTTCTAAGAGCTAAAAATTTGAAAGGCTGGAATTGAGTTCAGGCCAAGCTGACTTTAGAGCTCAGCTCCACATTTTAAAATAGTTTCTCCTGAGACCACAAATAACTGAGTACATGGCAGAAGGTACCAGTACTAGGTGGTACTGGTATTTGGTGACCCTAAGCATTTGGTGACCCTGAGCTGGAAGTTGCTATTTGAATTAAAAAAAAAAAAAAAAAACTTGAGAGGAGGTGCATGTCCTTGGAGGCTAGAAGGACATTTCTAAAAAAGGGACGAACATAAAAATGGGGCATGGATAAGGGGACTGTTTTTTGGGGGAAAGTGAGTAGTCCAAGTCCCCTAAATATGTGCCACCCATAGTTGGAGTTGTCAGAAACTTGCACAGGTGGATTGGAGAAAGCCTGAACAGGGTTTTTCACGCTAGACTGAGACCTATGTATATAACCCATTACTTGGTAAAGAGTCACTGAATGTATCTGAGGAGGAAAATGACATAAATTAAAATGCTTCAAAAAATTATAATTGAAAGCATGGAGCACAGCATATAAGGAAAGAGAACCTGGAATGATGGAGATGTGTGAGAAGTTTGTATAGTGGAGAGTCGAGTGATGGAGTCCAGCTCTGCACTAGTCTGCCTGGTCCCATGTCCCAGTTCCACTGCTGACTAGCACCATGGCCTTAGATAATTTCCATTTTCCCATCTCTAAATGGGGCTGATAATTGTCCCTATTTCACAAAGTTGTTAAGCAGAGAAAACTAAATCATCCACGTATTTACCAGAGTCCTTGGCAGACAGTCGGTACATAGGACATGTCAGATATTTAAAAAAAAAAAGAACTAGCGTACTCATTCCTCTAAGAGCAAATTAAGATCCGACTAGGGTAGAAACACTAGCCTGTCTGTAGTCCAGCTACTTGGGAGGCTGAGGCAGGAGGAGCACTTGGGCCCATAAGTTCAAGGCCAGCCTGTGAAACTTAGTGAGATCCTATATTTTAAAACCAACCAAAAAGAAAAAAAAAAGACTATTCTAGAATCAAAAGGAAAGGCATATGTTCTATGAAAAAATAACATTAGACCAGGAACTTCATGAGGACAGGCACCTTCTTCACTTTGCCCCCTGTTAAACCTCCAGTGGTGAGTACAGTGTCTAGCATTGAGTACACATGCAATAAATATTTGTATATTTAGATTAAATCAATAGATAATGTATAGATAATGAATTTATATGAGTTTTTTGTATAAATTATTTGCTGATAGCATTCACATATGTTGATGATGATATTGATCAGTTTTGATAATACCATACCAAGCATCTTGAACTACAACTTTAAAAGAACAGAAATATTCAAAATATTATTATTTAAAATCTCTCTCAACTGTGAAAATGTATGTATCTCACAAAACTCACCAGCTTGCCGAAATTTTAGCTGAGGTCACATCTTGCTTTTCTGTTGCAACAAGGAGGTGATTCATTTACTAGTGATGTAACCAAGGTTAACTCAGGCTTTGGCTGGAGTCCCAGAGAATTTAGTAAACTCATCCTGAAAGTCTCTGTTTTGCTGATCTCACATCAAATCGGCTCCTGTTTGGTTTCCAGAGCTTGGAAGAGGCTGATGAGTGGGCATCCTGGCTTGTGGGATGGGCAACCACCCTCATTTTCTCTGTGCCAGCAAAGAGTGAAAGTTGACCAGAAGCCTTGAGCCTTTACATTCATGTAGGCTTTCAGAGAAAGGTATGAGCTCTGACCAGGAACGGAATCAGACAGCTGTGAGAGGGCTCAGTCCCGTGTGGAGCAGAAGACTGAGAGCAGGTGCTTTTGACAGCTAGAAAAGAAATGGTCTGAGAATCCTTCTGACAGAGGGAAATCACAGAAATTAGAGACAGAAAAAAACCTATTTGTCAATTCTCTTGCCAAAGATAAATTGTTCCCTAGTGTGTAATACTTGATCCCTGTCCACTCCAGTTATATCTCAGTCAACTTGTAAGGAACCATGCAAGAAGAAAAAAGGTTCAGAACATCAAGATGGTTTATGTATTGGGATGAAGAAAGATCAGTAAACATTAAAGAAATCAAAATGATTTTTGAGAATAAGAACTGTAAACTTTTCTTCCAGAATAATATTTGAAGAGAGGTAGGAAACTCCTGTGTTTTTTTTTTTATTTTTGGGGATCACACCCAGGGTCTTACTATACACTAGACAAAGCACTCTACACCCCCAGCAGTGTATTTTCTTAATGAAGAACTGGGTATTATTTATCCAAGAAAAAAAAAAAAAGGTCTTCCTCGCCCCCCCCCCCAACTAGGAAGTAAAGATATTAAGTGAATAGTTTTGACATTGCAAGAATTAGACTATTCCTTCTGCATTTGGAATAAGGGTAGCAGGTTAACCTCCCAGGATAATGCTCTGATAAAACTTATTAAAGAGGTAATTATACCATAGTTTGTTAAATATGTTGATTTGATTGACTCCCTATTGCTATTAAGAGAACAAAAGAAACTGGTGTGGTGGCACTGTCCTGTGATTCCAGTCACTCCAGAGGCTGCTGTAGGAAGTCACAGATTTGAGGCTAGACTGGGCAACTTAGGGAAACTTGTCTCAAAATTAAAAATAAAAGAATAGCTGGGGATGTATCTCAGTGGTAGCATACCTTTAAGTTCTATACCCAGTCCTGCAAAAAACTAAAATAAATAAATAATAAGAGAATAAATCATTTTTTTGCTAAAGATAATATTGAGATGCAATTAGATAATGAGGTCTGAAATAATTCTTATTTGCTTAGACCATTTATTCATCATTTATAAGCAGAAAATTTGAGCTAATTCTCAAAGAAACTATGCGTTAGTAATGCCTCTTGATTTTAATCACATTAAACTAGATGGCTGATCCATTAAAGTGATTTTGATTATCTGGTATCTTCTTACTACTTCATGTTTTTTTGTGTATTTTCTGATTATACTCAGGCATTTTGTTGCATATTTCACATTCAACATATCTCAGTCAGTGATGTCATTGCCCTACAACCTCATTCTTTTTCTCATTCACTTCAGAGGTAAAGGACTTTTCTAAGAAGTGTTTAGAGAACTATGCATGGGCCTTTGCATCTAAGATTTTCTTCTTCTGGTACTATGTTCATTTCCCAAACTCAGCATCATATTACTGATTCTTGCTACTATCTCCTTAGGTTTTAGGTCCTTGATGCTGAGGCTGTCTCTTAGATTCCAGACCACTGTGCTCCGTATTACTGGCCTGATCCTTCCATTAAATCAATTCTGGGCATCAAAAGCAGACAGAGGTGGGCATGGTGGCATTTGCCTGTAATTCCAGCTGCGTGGGAGGCTGAGGCAAGAAGATTGCAAGTTTAAATCCAGCTTGGGCAATTTAGCTAGAACCTGTTTCATGAAATAAAAAGGACCTGAGATGTAACTTAGTGGCAAAGTACTTGCCTAGCATGTATAAGGCCCTGGGTTCAATTCCCAGTACTGCAGAAAACACACACACACACACACACACACACACACACACAAATTTTTAAAAAGTAGGCAAAAATTGAAGCCAAAAGACCCCAGTTAATCTGATCTTTGAACGTCTTTTTTTCATAAACCCATTTTATTGATGACACTTTTGGTAGTGAGCTCATCATCTTTGGGCTACCTGATGCTAACAACAGTTGGCCCCTTGACCTCTGGTTTTCAGGCAGAGCCTTTTACCATGTCAATCAACCTTTCTATGGTTCTTGTCATTTCATTCCAATTCTTTATCAGGAATCAATGGTCTGGAACCACCTGCTTCTTGGTGTTTGTGAAAGAAAAATGTATTTAATGCTTTTGTTAAAGTGTTATGGAAGTTGTGTTCAATGGCACACGCCTATAATCCTAGCAGCTCTGGAGGCTGAGGCAGGAGAAATGCAAGTTCAAAGACAGCCTGAGCAACTTATTGAGGCCCTAATCAACTCATTGAGACCCTGTCTCTAAACAAAATAGTTTTTTAAAAAGGGCTGAGGATATAGCTCAGTGGGAGTATACCTGGATTTAATCCCCAGTACCAAAAAAAAAAAAAAAAAAAAGCATAGATGAGTTTTTTCAAAACTACTGCAATTGGTGTCAAATCTATTGCAACAGGGGAGAGAGGTGGGATCCCCTCCAAATACAATAAAAAATGGATGTTTATAACCAAAGAGCACATTGGGGATGGAAAACAACTAAGAAGACACACCAGGGATGTGTGTGCTGGTTGGGCAGAGGGGCTGAATTAATAGGATTATTGCTGAAGTTAGGCCAAAAAACCTATCCATCAAAGGTGGGAGATGAGGAATTTGATGAGATATTGAAGATAGTACATATTCACAGCTTGGCTGTGGAGCAAAGTCAAGGCCTCCTTAAAAACAGGACTCAGGGGAGCCTGACTAGTTTGGTCAAGGAGAGAGTTTTTGTCAGCGTGAGAAGCAGCAGATTTGTGCTAAGAGTGTTCTAAGTGCTGATTCCAGATCTGCCAGAGGCAGGACTGTATCTCTGTGCACAGGCCTGTTCTTAGGCTCACCCCTTCTCCCCCACCCTCTCAGTGTCTTTTGGCACAGCCCCCTGCCTTCCTCACAGGGCCTGGGAAGTCTGGCCTTTAGGCTTTAAGCAAGATGGATGTTGTGTGGGGGAAGGGAGTTGAGAGAAGCCCTTGGAAGATGGCTCAATAATGACACTCACATCTTTCACACTCACCCTGTGAAGTAGATTTTTATCAAATGGAGAAACATATACTACTCACATGTGACATTTTATTCAGAGCCAAAAAATTGTAAAGGAGAGGAGTTAATGTGTTTGTACTTAGAAAAACTGGCCAAGTTTTCTTTGAAAATGTCTTGTGCAGTTCAAAATTTTTTTTTTCTTGAAAATATAAACTGTTCTTCATTTAGTACTGTGACTTAGAAAATTGAAGAGCAAATGCAGGTAGGTGCCCTTGAAGAATTTGATGACATATGTTTACAAACAAAGAATGTAAACAAAGAAGCACATTTTTTATATTCATTGCCACCCACCCCCCAACCACCAAACAATTTGTAGGAAAGTAGCCTTTGAATGGGCTAGAAAATAAACAGAATAAACTGGCTGTTTTAGTTTCTTTCCATTGCCTTGTAAAAACAACGATATTGAAATATTTTGGTTTCCTTTGCTGTAGTGCCAGCAATATAATAGATGAGAAGAGAGTGGATATTCACTGTGCTCCAAAAATACAACTCAGCCTCCTCCTGCAATGTGAGCCTTCACTCTGCAGCCTTCCCTGTCTCTGCTATTTCCTGCTTGCTCCCCCCCTAATTACTCTTCCTTCTTTCAGATTCCTTTCATGGCTCTTCTCCTTTCTTGTTTCCTTTATTCCCTCTTGTGTCCCTTCCACATTTCTTTTCAACCCCCTCTTTATTCAGCTACAAGTGCTTAAAACCAGTATTAAGTCTCAGAGCTGAATAAGCCCCATCTCCTACAAAATAGTTTTGCAGATTTTCTTTTGACGAAGTTAGCATTCTGCCCTCAGTGCTGGGGAATTTAAAAGCCAGATCGACAACCCCAAACGAAAGAGCTTGATGATAAGTGTAGCGCCCTGTTCTCCAGGTTTGCTTTCATTTTTACATGTTAGATTACGTGTCCCCCCCCCCATGTTGTAAGCATGAACACATCATCAGGAGATCTCCAAAGAGAAATCCTTCTGCTTGTCAAAATTAAATTCAAAATTCACCCAAACATTTAAAAAGCGAATGTTGTGAATTGCTTCTAATTATACAAGCAAGGACTCTTCAAAGGTAAATCTAGCAAAGAGAAGTTTTATTGTGTATCTTATTAATATAACAGATTACTGTTACTCTATTTGACAAAAATCCATGAAAATATGTGGTAGGGACTTTTGTTAAAAGTTGTTTTAAAAATAAATACAAGTCATTGGGAAGTGAAATTAAAAAGAATTGAAATTTTTATGAATTTGTATATAATTTTTTTCTCTGCCTCAAAGATAAATTCCTTCAAGAAGAAACTGATGTAAATTAAAAATTTCATAAAATTATTCACAGATGACAGATAGATATGCTTTTAAATTTTTTTCTAACATTTTCCATACAAAGCACAATATTATTATTTATATTATTTTCAAGGCATTATAAATAAATTGGTAGGTATCAAACTATATTTTAAAGGTTATGGCCCCTCTGATTTTATATTTAGGAAAAATAACATTTACCCTCAGAAATGAAAATTCTATGAAGAGTATTATAAATTAACATTTATGTTGTCATAAGCAGCAAAATCTCACCATTAAACAATTTAGAATGTAACGAAGAGGAGGTGAATACTGAATGCAACAATGAGTTACTGCTTTGGAGAAAGCCAATTATGCAGTCGATAAGGATTCACAAAAATACCATTATCCTTTTTGTTAATTTTTTAGTAGACACAGTCCAATATGATTGGGAATCCTAAGAACTGTGAATAGTAAACAACTTGTCACAAAGAATAGGTTCCCTCAAAGTGTATTTTCACAAGAACGTCTGGCTTTTGTTAACACAGAAAGGATAGAAATTTTACCTTCAAAGTATTATTGGAGCGTTTGTCTTTTGAAGAGGAAGAATGATATATAAAATAGGAGTAAGTTCTGAGGGATAATAATTGCAAGAGCAAACAAACAAAAACAGTAATTTAGTTTTGCTTTGGGATTTTTCTTTTCTCTATGGTTAAGCAAATATGGAAACATGCATCTGTTTGCCCAATTGGAAAACAGGCTTTCACAAATTATGAGGAGCTTATTAAGTCTTGGGAATTATAGTGCTGTCAGCCATCTGGGCTTCTTGGGTTGCTTTTTCTCTTCTGTATAGCTGTCTCTTCCCCTCCATAGCAGTTTCTTCCTCTCTAGTTCAGTTCCAGACCAACTTCCTTGGAATCCAGGATCCATTTTCCACCCGACCTCCCCAAGTTAACGCTCTCTGGCAGATCATTGCTATGGCCTAATCGCACTTCTCATGCCTGCTTCTGTTATATCATTTTCCTACAAAACAGCCTTTCCGTGATGGTAACAGCAATAATAACAATGTCATAAGCATTTATGAAACAAATAAACCCTCTCATTGAACAGTTTCTGTGCCCTAGGCTACAGTAAATCTATAGATGTGTTACTTCATTTCATCTTCAAAGCAATCTCATGAAGTATGTTTGAGCCTTAACCACATTTTAAAAAAAATATTTATTTTTTAGTTATAAGTGGACACAATATCCCAGTGCCTCACGCATGCTAGGCAAGTGCTCTACCTCTGAGCCACAACCCCAGCCCCCTTAGACACATTTAATAGGTAAAAAATTGAGGCTTAAATGGGTTTGGTACTTTTCAGGAGGTTACATAGCAACTTTTCACTATTCTTTATTCTCTTATACTCTAAGTCTAAAAATGCCAGGCCTGGCTTGCCAGTATCTACAAAGTCTACACCCATAGCAACACACTTCTTGTTTCGAATGTAATTTTTTTCCCCTAGAACATTTGGTAGAAAATTAATGTCACAGACCATCGAGAAATTTGCTCTAATTTGTGGTATTATCATGCTTTCGAGTATGAAGTTTACATCATAAATGAAATGGTATGTGACATTCTCAAGCCACCCCAATCTCTTGAAAATATTTATCTGTAACCCAACCGTAAGGACCATTTGAAACAGGTTAGCAATCTATGACCAGAAGTTGCTGGCCCCAAAACAAGAGCAGACTGCTCACCAGCACAGAAATAGAGGAAGATGGTGTGCAGGTAGAGGTGCCTTTAAGACCTTCTTTTGTGCCACAGTCCCTAGTCAGTGTTATTGAATCTAGCCCCTTTCATAACTGAAATTTCAAACATAAATTATACTGTAACATCCCTATAGAAATGTCTGAAGTCATAAATGAAAAAGGAAGGAAGATGCTGTTCTCAATACATCCCACATCATTAACATGTCAAATCTCTTTTCCCATTTAAATGAAACTGGGACATTTTCCAACTTTTCATCCTGATTGTAAGTATCATTGCTTGTGTTGGGGTGGGGGGGAGGCATAGATGAAAGTACTAGTTTTGTGTTTCGACTAATCTGATCCCCTCAACCAGCTGCCCTTCCCACCTGCCCTCCACACTCTCTGCTCAAAACTACACATTCATACAACCTATCAAAGCCAGACCCTTGTTGTAGCCATTTCAGCAAAATGAGCCAATTTAGGTTGGGTAGATAGAAAAAAGAGGTTAAGGAACCATGCCCAGGCCATAGAAATTAGACTTCAAAACGGAGCTGAAGTAATTTTAAAACCATTTTACCTGTCAGAAAAAAAAAATTACACATAATAACTTTAAGAATTAGTCATTTTAGCGCAGTGGACATGGCACAAAGAAATTTGAAATATAGCTAACGGGGAATATGACAAAGTAGAAATTTGTTTAACAATATACATCATATAAACAAATTAACATACAATTAAGTCCTTTCTGTGCAGGCACAAAGCTGTGATTTCAAGGCTACATTTCAGTAGATGTCTCTTCAAAGGTCATTTTACAAAGCGGCAGATAGATCCTCTGAGGGTGCCCATTGCCCACCTCCCTCAGTATGGTTTTATGTTTCATTGACTGTATTAGCATTAAACTCTTAAAGAGTGACAGGCTGAAGTAAGGGGATCCCAGGTGGGCCGTGGGATCTGCAGGGCCAGCTGTTCCTTAGCTCAGATAATTCTTCTTTTTGAGATTTACAGATCCGTTTGCATTTGACAGACCATGGCAAGTCTTTGTACTGCCCAGTCCTGATGTTTTAAAGGAGAGCAGCTTAATAATTTATTAACTGCAACATTTCCTCTGGGCTTTATCTGTGTGATGCCGTTGAGTCACAGAACATTAGAAATATGAAGAACTTAGCAGAAGCACATTCTTAAAGAGAGCTATGGTCTTTTTGTTGTTGTTGATGCCAAGGACTCCTCTGAGAGCTCTTGTTGGTTTACCTGGTTGGAAGGCAGCAGAAAATGTTCCGCTTTGTGAAGTGGGATTGCCATATCAGTTTTGAGTTTGCTAACAATATGCCCTGATCTACAAGGTGGTTAGCAATGTAATGACAGTAGAATGTGGTTGCAGTATGTTTAGAGACGTGCGTGAATTGTCTGCATGCCCCAGTGATGGAGCATTCCTGGCACCCTCCCTCCTTTGCACCTCCATTCATGCAGCCCACTACCATTGCCATCTCTGCACTCTGCAGAAGCTTGCCCATATTTACCGACCATATCAAAGTGCCTTTTTTCTATGAGGCTTTTATTGATCCTCTTCAAAATGAATATTGCTTCTGCTTTCTTTGACATATTTATAATACTTACAAGTCCTGCTTTGTATGATAATTACTGTTGATTTTTGCCCAGTACTGGACTGAAATGTCATGGTATTCTTGTACTATCCTGCTAATCTGAGACCAGCCCAGCACAATATCCTGCACATGATAAATGCTTAGTCATTTAATAGAATAGCTGTGAATTTAATGCCCACATTTCTTATATTTTTCCTAATTGTACATAATTATTTAATGATATTTCCAAAACTTTGTGAAACTTAGCAGGAAAGTAAAGTACTTTTGGAGACTTTAATGTTAGGTTAATATGAAAAATAATATCTACCTTTGTAAGTTGTTCCTTAATTTACACTATATTTTCTAATATATCATTTGATTATCATGTGAAGCTTATAACATTGTCCATAATGAAGGAAAAGGTGAGTTCCTTTTGCAGAGCAGGAAGCTGAGGCTCAGAGGAGTTAACTTATTTGGATAAAGGTACATATCTAGTTAATTTTTTTAAGATAAAAATCAAAAGCAGATATCCTGAGGATTCCAATAGGACTCATTCCATTTATATATTTTTTCATCTTATAGTTACTGATTGCCCATTGTGAGGCCCTGAGTAGATTCAGTCAAATAAGGCAGTGACTTGACTGGCCTCTGCTGTTAAGGGACCTGTGTCATAATAACCTAATACTTAATTAACAGACAACATTCATTTTCAGTAACTGAGCAGATTCGATTAATGGGACTTAATGATCATTCAGCTTGTAGCACCTTTCATTTAAAGGTCAATTCCAATGCACTGTACAGACTGTTTACTGTGTTTATAGATGACAGTTATAATAGATTAGGAGACTATCTACATTGAGGAAATAATTGGCTCTACCATGTATGCAGTTGGCACTTAATAAGTGTTTACTTGCTAACTCCTCTGTGTTTCTGAACATATCCTTTTTATATGACCTATTTCTTCTTTTAGAAAATTGACCAAAAACTCACTCAGGAAGGACAAGTGAGGGAATCTGGCATAATATTTAATTTACAACAGTTTCAGGCATAAGCTGAACAAATTGCTCAGATGTTTTGTTCTTTAATTTTAAAAGGGATGCTCTTGAGAATGGATCAGAATAGAGTTTTCCCTGCTTTTAAGTTAGCTTTACTTATAATTCAACTACAAGTGTTCTCAAGTTACTGATATAACAAATTGAATGGCTATTTTATCTATTATGTTCTATCTCAACAAGGGAAAAAAAATCACATTTTCAGTATAAGGGCTGTGGGATTTAAACAGTTAAGGGTAATTCTTCCTCAAGGCTGCTTTACTGTCGTTATAGCCACCTGCTCTACTGTACAGAGCTGAGGTAATTAATAAGAGGCATTAACACGTCTCGTATCACCGGGGAGAAAGGAAACTGAAATCTGTTGAACAGCTTTAACTGTGAAACAGTAAATGTTGATTCACTCACCATCTTTCACTTTACCACCCAACTTGCAATCATTTCTGCAAGGTGAAGTAAAATGTAAGCTCACACCTCGATGTAACTTTAATAGGTTTAATTACACGGAACTTGAAATATGCATTTGGCTACAGGGTACACTCCACTACTGGTCCACAACCAGCGGTTTTTGGAAAAGCAGAGCCAGTACTCAGGAGAGAGATGGGAAATAGAAATGCAGGGTTAGGATGGCAGAGGAAGGTGTGGAGTTATTGCCAATGGGGATCACTAAGAGCAGAAGGGGAACAGAGGGCAAGCCACCAAAGCTAGAAGAGTAGGTGGGGATGAGTAGAAAAAGAGACAGGTTAGGGACAGTAAGGAAACAGGGGCAGACTAAAGAGAGTGCTTTATTACCCAAATTAAGAGAGAAACTTATCTATTTAGGAAGTGGGTTTTCAGAGTGCAGGGGGTGAGTGAAGAAGCACTGAGAAACTACAAAGAGCTGCCTTGCCTGTTCTTCACTGCAGTGTAATGGTAAATGAAGAGAACTGTTTAGGGCACAAAATTAAAGGGATGGGAGCTAAATAAGGATAGGAAATTTATTTTTTAGGGATTAGTGAGATTTGTGAGCATGTATGTAGGCTGAAATTAAAGACCCAATGGGGAAAGAGTAAAGAATAGCAAGTGGCAGTTTGTCTTAGTGGGATAAAAGATGCTATCAGAGTGCTTCCTCTTAATGAGGTCCATTTCCATCACCAAATCTATGTAGCACATCATTAAAAATAACTTACAGAAAACGTCTTTTTAAATGACACATTATTTCACTTAAATCTTTACATGTGAATCCTGTTCCTACTTATTTTCCTGCACTTGCTGACAAGTCATTAGGAAAAAGCATTTCATTCAATATTGCCTGTCATCTAAGAGGTTTGTATAGCTTAAATAAAAACTTGATGGATTAACACTAGTTAAAAACAAACAAAAAAAATCCAGAGTGCTCTGAATGGTCCTGCATTTATTCACAAGCTATAATATATGCATCTTGAGATACCCATAAAAGTAAAATAAGAAGCAGGAGAGGAGGAATAACATATATAACACTAAAGAGTTAAACAAAATAAAATGGTTAGAAACATATGCAAATAATACATAATCAGAATATAAAATATATCGTCCCACAAGTCTAATTTATTTACCATATGCATTCTGCCAAGAAATAATTTTTTATCCTAGAATTTCATGGTAAACACAATCATTAAATTACTCATTGACAAATATTGCTAATGGACTTTGAAGTTATAATTTTTAACATACAGGACCTCTTTTACATGATCCCTTACTTTTATATTATTTTAAAATACCATCTAATATCCTGTTATGGATTTTTTTTTAGTAGACTGGTTAACAAAATGTCACCAATCCATGAGAGTTGGCAGGAAGTCAATGACACTTTATCACAGAGGATTGCTGGCATGTTCATAATAATAATGATACCTCTAATTTGCATTAGCAGTTTCCTTCCATATCTCAAAACTATTGGACATCATAGATACCAACTGAAATGTGGCCAGCTTGATATTATGAGATACCAATCATTTGGAACTCTTACTACCAGAAAACATGCAGCAGAGAAGAGAATAATTATACTTTTACAGCTTTATCTCAGGGAAGAGCAGTAAGGAGCACATGGTGATTCAAAATAAAATTTAGTAATAGAACAAAATAGACATCACCCTTGGGTTATTTTCAAACCTATAGTGCACTTATTAGGAAGACCACCAGTGTATCTAGGGTATCTCTAAGAGCTAAGGTTGGCCTGTAATGTCTTGTGGAATAACTCACTAATTTCTCCTGCTGCCTAATTTGTGTTTATATTTATTTCCCTAGGGAAGAAAGCTGTGATTTTTTTTTATAGGGACTTTACTAGCAGGAGAAAGAGCCCCATTTATCTACCTCCCTCCCTACCTTAACTATGAAAGCAAAACTAACTTTGCACAATTAAAACACACAAACACACAGCAGTAAACGTTATATGAATTAGTATTGGCCACATATACATCAGGCTGAATCCACTTGGTTGTGAAGAAAATAAGATCACAAGCTGATCACATGATGTAGTGATAAGCAATCAATCAATGAATTGGGGTAGAATTTACCTTCTTAATAACTGAAGTGGGATTTTATTACCTTTCAGAGCCTGACAGTTCCAAAGTATTCTATGTAAGCCTTGAGCACAAAATTTTAAGTTTTCGTATTTTGTTTTCCATAGACACTGGATTATTTTATGTAATCCTTTCCATTGTTGCTTGAAAATGTAGTCTGGTAAATCAAATTGATTTTTAATTATGGGTGGTTGATTTTAGACTTCAGATAAACTAAAATGAACTAGCATATTCTTACAGCATAAACAATGGATTGCCTAAACTCCCAGCTCTCATTTCAAATATTTGCTAATGTGGCATTGATCCATCTACAATTCCCAGACTGAAGAGAAGTGATAGGAATATTGGATAAAAAATGCCGTCCAGGCCAGAAAGATAAATTGTTTGGGTTGTCTTTTTGCAAGTTTGAGGTCACGATTCATTCATCTTGTTACTTTGCTGTATCCCTTTAGTGGCTTCAATTGCAGGATTAAATATTGAATGGTGGCAGATCATTCAATATATAGGCTCTCATAGTTTGGCATTAGATGGCTTTTCATGCTTAAAATGGATCTGTGTGCACACGGAATGCCAAAGATAATCGTGCTGATGATCTAGTCTGTGAGATTAATCCCTCAACAATATTATCAGACAATTCTTAACACATTGATTTGTCCCTGATATGACACTTCTGAAACAAATGGATATACTAAGCATTTTAGAAATAACATTGAGCCTCCTATACAGCCAGCTCTTTCAGAAAATTAACCCATTAGGAGATTTGCATGGGAACTTTCAACGCATTATCACAACCAACCTTTATTACCCCCCAACATAAAAACAAATTTTAGGAGTAATATTCACTGGGAGAGTATTCATTGTTCTCAGGTAGTTAGGAAAGGGGAACATTTTACCTGAAATTTTCTTTTCTTAGAACCAGCCCATTCATTCTTCCCACATGGTTAAGTCATTATAATAATTCCATTTTGTACCACAAACAGTTGTGATTAATAGAGTATTAATTTTTTTTAAAAGACACTTTGGGTAAAATTTTGTACTCATGGCTAATATGAAGAATGAAAACACTAAATTAATATACTATTTAATAAGTCTAATTAGATCAGGGATATTCAGACCTCCATCATAGCCTGAAATGTACTGCTTAAAATACTTAATTAAAATTTTTGGTCTCCTTATGCATTTGGTGGGGGGCGGGGTTGCTTACATACCAAACCCATTGAATAAATACATTAAAGGTCAAAAATGCATTATTTAGCCAAGAGACCCAAGAGACTTGAAGGATTAATGGATATGCTTTTTTAAAATAAAAATGTTTTATTTATAAAACATAAAAATTAAAGTTTGACAAGGACCAAGAGGTCATTCAGTCTCTCTCTCTGCCTGTGCAGAATTATTTTATTTCACATTTGTCTGGATAGTCTGAAATGCCCCAGATGATAATTTTTCACTCCTTTCTGAAGTTGCTAAAATCCAGAAGTACTTCAAGGCAAAATTGTTGTTGGGTGGTTAGGGAAGAGAAATATTTTACCTAAAACTTTATTTTCTTAAAAGCAGCCCATTCATTCTTCTGAGATGGTTATTTTAAATCATTATAGTAATTACATTTTTCACTGCAAAAGGTTGTCATATTTCTTTTATTTTTCCTTCAATGTAAGCACATTTAGATTTTTCTGATTTTCTCATAAGTCATTCATTCTGTTCTTTTCATCACCTGGATTTACCTCTGGCTTCCTTCCAGTTGGTTCCACATCTTTGTGGAGTGTGGAGCCTAAGTAAAGGTTCGATGTGGTGATGAAGTCTGGTATGTCTACTGTATAAGAAAACAGTCCTCCGAGTCAGACAGCCATGAGTTTGAATTCTGTGTTTGTCAGTTACAGCTGTGAGGTTTTTATCTATTTATTAAAATCCTCCATGCCTCAGTTTCTTCACCTATGAAATGGAATAGAGCTAATGATATCTACTTCACAGGAAAGTTGTGATACTTAAGTAAAATAACAGTGGCTGGGATAAGGGAAGCAAGCAAAATTATCTTGCTTTTATTATCATTATGGTGAATTTCTTTATTGACAAGTTATTTCAGATGGATGTGGAAATCTTTTATTTTGATCTTTTTTAAATATAAAGGATTTTGAATTTTTTTTTTACTTTTCTTGACTCCTTTTGAATATGACACAGTTTAAATCGAATTTTATTTTATTTTTGTTTAGTTGTTTTACAATGTTGAGGATTAAACTCAGGGGCTTTCAGCATACCAGTCAAATGCTCTACCACTGAGCTACAGGTATCCTAGCCCATTAAGTTGGATTTTAAAAAAGAAAAAAATCTACCCAGTCTATATGCAAATGAAAAAATGAGGTTAATAATAAAGGAATCTTGAAAGCATATGTATAATCAAATACAATTGCATACATCATTATGTTATGAATTAGGAACAGAGGAGGTCACTGGGAGGAAAAGAGAAAAACCTATGTCGACCTGGACTGGAAATGAAACCCCCAGAGATCCTGACTCAATTTGAGAAAGAAATTATGGGCAGAGTATAAAACAGGTGCCATGTAGTTTTGACACAAAAAATATTGAACTAGGTAATGGGGATGGAGCAGAAAAAGGCAATGAATTGAGAATCTAGAAGTAGACAACATAATTGAGCACTTATTGTGTGCCAGGGACCATCTGAAGCATTTGTATTAACTCTTTCATGTACATCTTATCTCTGCTTTAAGGAGGAGTTATCCAAGGCTGAGAAAGGCTAGAATAACACCAGCCCAGAGTCCTACAGGAGACAATGATGAAACTAATGTTCAAACTCACAAAATTCTGTGCTAATCCAGTGAATCTCCACCTTTAGTGAACATGATATCACCTGGAGGCATGTGAAAGCAGATTGTTGGGCTCTATCCCCACGTTCTGATTCACTGGGGCTGGGGTCCTGAGGATTTGCTACTGCTGGTGGGAACCACACTTGAGAACCACTGCTCCAAATTACTTTGCTATATTTCTATTCTGTGGGTTTATAAGTTTCAAGTGGAGCTATAGGGCACGCCCAGCTGTAATTTCATATAGGTTCTTAAATGTGGCGATCCCTGTAAGGAGACTGCAATTGTAATGACCCTTTGTTTAGAAGCAAGGCAGAAACCCGTTTACTATAAAATGAAACAAAATATTGGACCTAGGATGGAGGACATTTGACAGTGAATCCTTTACATATTCCCCATGAGCACATTAAGTTCCTTTTTACTAAGGTGAGTTGTGTTCCAGATCTTGGGAAGGCATTGGGTACCATCACATGTCTGAATAGGCACAAGACTGAGGGACAGGGGAACATTCACACACACACACACACACACACACACACACACACACACACACACACTTCCTCCTGAGGTTACTGTGGTGACTGGACAAACCAAACCATTTATCTATGTGTTCCTCTCTCTCAGTAGTGCTATTATATATAAATTTAGTATTTGTTGATAACTGCTTAGTTTGTAATAACTAACTTAAGCTCTATTCAATATGAAAGCTGCATCAAAGAAATTTAAACTGTTTTCTATTTATGTTTATGAAGTCCTGTGTTGGATTCCTAGGAATGAAACACATGCATACATTTGCATACATCATTATGTTATGAATTAGGAACTGAATAAAATCTGTCTACATGCTTGATTTGGTTTGACCGTAAATGTGGTTATCAGAGGGATGGAATGTTGGAAGGAAGGTAAAATGTTACATTTTCAGTTTTTATTTTGCTAATGGTCAATTGACCAACCAAATACCACAGTGGCAGAGCATTAGCAAGAGGGAGATTTTTTCCTTTGGAGTGAAAAAAAAAAGCCATTACATTTCTCATCGGCATCTAAAGACATTTGGTAAGGTCTTCTTGAATTTGATAACACCTTGGTTCCTATACAAAATAAGTCAGAAAACTTGACCTATCCTTGAGAGTTAAAATATATAATGGTCAATTCTTCAGTTCAATTCAATTCAGCTCAGTTCAGTTCAATTCACTCAGCATTATCCAGCAAGGATCTATTGATTGCCTACTTGCATTCACCCTCTTAAGTCCTGAGCTTGGTCTTGTGATAGGTAAGTACAAGCCCCATCAGCCTAGTGAGCTATCCTATGCACTTTAGTAAGAACATTCAGACTTCACATTCATTAACTAATAAGCTTATAAATCATTGCACATAACCTGTAATAGCTAAGTGGTACCTAAAGAAATTAGTAGATCTCAAATGCCCAATTTTACACCTTGATTAAAATATGAATTATAAAAGTAAATATTTGGGGTAAAGTATTTTGGATAGGAGAGAGTGCAAACACTGCTTTAGAATACTTAAGTAGTTATTTTTTTTTCGTTATTAAAATGTCCAAGATTTTCTTTTTTTCACACAGAGAACCACCTAACTGAATTCTAAACATGTTAACCATTTCCTTACAGTGAAAGCAACCAGGCAGAGCTGGTAACTGATTCCCATTGAATTAGCCTATGCTATAACAGTCAGCAGTGTGCTCCATAACTGGTACAATTTGTTTATAAGTAAAACTATTTGTGTGTGAAAATCAACTATGAATATTCTTTGCATCAGTGATTGATTAGAGATATTTCAACTACTTGGTCAGAAGAAAGGCTTTCAATTCTGCTTTCTCCTGTAGACTTAGACAAAACAAGTTTCCCCTGTAATCTCTGTGTTATGCCATGGCCCATTTGAGCTGTACAATGCAGTACTTGTTCAGTTTTTGTTATAACCTTCATAGAAGATAGAAAATGTACCCCAAACTGCTATGCAATAAGATCATTTCTTGCCTGCCAGTTTGAAGTTTGATGTACAATATGTTATTGTTGTGAGAGTGAATTTTATGGCAAGTGAGTCTCTGGCAGTCTGTCACTTCACCTGACTACAGTAAAAAAGGTCTCCAGATAGACTGTGTTTGCAACTACTGTAAATGTTCCTGGATTTGTAGCATCTTGGTAGTGGAATTTATGAATTAACCAGCATTCCTTCTTTGCTGTTTTACAAATCATAGTTTCAGAGACCATTACCTATTTTACTCATGTGTCTTGGGGGAAAAGAGGAGACAGCTGTTGAGATATTGAAAATATTTTCTTTTATTTTCTGTCTCGATTTTTTTTTTGTTACACTTTGGAGACCTTATGTAATGTTTAACGTTTCAATTTACTATATGTATTTTCAGCTTCAGTATTTGTCATCTTGTTCCAATTTAATGAAAGCTTATTTGGCTATGGCTTTCATTGGAAAGCAGAACACACGTACAACTTTCAGCAATAATATATATTTTTCCTTTTCTTTGGATTGGAACAGCCTTCTAAAATTTTCTCTACTGAAATCCTGGCAGAGTTATGTCTTCAACATTTGGCTGAGGGTTTGGAATGTTTTAAACATTTGAAGTGACTGGGATCAATTACTGCAACCTAAAATGGATAACCTTTAAGACACAAAGCTCATGTTTTTCTTAATCATCTCATTACATGACATTTTTCTGTTTGTATATCGATAAAACACTGTATGTTGGCTAAATAAGGCTCATTTCATTTATTTCCAAGTACTGTTGATATTGTAAAGCTAGCATATTACATATAACATTAAAGTTATTTTTAAGAATATAACATCTTTGTGGATGAAAAAAATAAAATTCAGAAGATGGATAAACTTGTAACAATTTAGCAGTCTAACAAAGTATAATAAATAGCAAAATCGTGTATTTCAAATGAATCTTTTAAAAATTCACAATGCGAACATATTTTTAAGCTCTGTTTTTCTAATTAAGGGAGCTTGGAGAGTTTTCTTATTCATTCTCCCTAGTGTTATTTTGTTACTGAAAGTCTTTTTTTCCCCCAATATAAAATCACTGCTTCCTCTGAGAGTTGTTTACTTAGAAGAGGTTATGTTGTAATATCCTGTTATTTTTATTTATCAGGTTAATATAGGACTCGTATTACACTCTTGGGGTAGAAAGAAATCCAGGCATTACCAGCTTCAAGATTTGACTTGATAAATATAAATGTGGAGCTACCCTCTGCTGATGGTACGTGGTGGATGTGACCCATGACGGGCAGATGGTTGTATCGATGGAGAGAAATATTACAGCCAGAACATTCCTGCTCCTGCTCCAGTGGATTCAGAATACATTAGCAGAGTCTTCTCTCAGCTTGGAGATTTTTTCTGATGATGGATTAGTGATAAACTCATATGCAAGTTATTCTACAGTTCCTCTGAGACCTTAGTTTTTCATGAATGAAAAGGTCATTGGTAAATTTTTCACATTCTTTTATTATTTTTCCCATGGAACCAGATTTCTTTGTAAAATTTTGCATTTTCTTAGAAATAGTAGATTGTAGCTGTCCAGTTTTAATGGCCTAATTATTTGGTGGCTTGGAGAAACTTACTATTCCCTCATGAAGTAAATTATGTTTGTTAAAGAGAGAACTTTGAGGAAAGTTGAAGTCATTCTGTGAAATACAATCTAAGACTTTCACGAGGCCAGAATCTCCTTATTTTGTCCTAAATGACTTTTGATGTAAGGCCAAATTTTATACCAGATGTGTGGTATTTTATAATAATTACATGGTGCAAGCCTTCAATCATTTTCCACTGAGACAATTCAACATCTGTTTTATCAAAATGGTTTTTAAGTTTTTTTTCAGGGTCACAGATGAGTAAGAATATTAAGTGAGACACTGAGTCACATAGCTTATTATTTCATAATGTGAATTTCTTTTGTATTTATCTCTTATAAATTGCTCCAGACCTAAAGATTTCCTTTAATGATTGAGCATAATAGAGTTCGTTTCTCTGACATTTCAGGATAAAATGTTAAGGGTATTCATTTAACATTTGCACTTATTGTTTTCTTTATTCTATTAACCATTGTAGTTCCAAATGCAGATGAAAATTTAATGAGAAATAGATAAGGAAGTGCACAGTAAGGGGATGGTGTGGTCCATTATTGTCATCTCTACTTTGAGACCACTTTATCTATTTACCAACCCACTTCACTCTAAGCCTTCTTATCTGTGCTAAACAGAATTTACAGATATTGATTAACAAAAACAAGTGGTCAGAGGTCATAAATGGAGGAGATGCCAGAACCATATGACAGTGTGGAAAACTGGTTCTCATTCACCCATTGGCACTCTCAACGCTACATGAAGGGCAATTTGAGAACTGCATTTAGCTCAGGTGATGGGAAAGTCTCTGACTCTGAACTCAATAGCTGCTCACATCATTCCGTTTATTGGAATACCAAAATGCACAGGTCCTCTCCTTTGCTGTTCTTGAATATTTCATTCAGAACTATAGGGAGAAGGGCTGGGGTTGTGGCTCGGCAGTAGAGTGCTTGCCTAGCACACGTGAGGCACTGGGTTTGAGCCTCAGCACTAGATAAAAATAGCAAAATAAAACAAAGGTATCATTTCCAACTACAACTAAAAAAATAAAATTAAGGAAAAAACTAGGGAGAATAACTTTATTTTAATTGTTTCTAATTTAATGGGCAAAATCCCAAGTTTGGGGAAAAGTACACTCACTTTCTGTGTCGTAGTCATGCCACAGGCCTCAAAATCCTGTGTACCATCTGGCTACTCTTACAGTCAAAGCAAGGTCAGTGCAGCTTTCCAAAGCTGTGCATTTGCACTGATATTAGTACAGTGGTCATTTTTCTGGGCCAATGTAGGCATAAGCAGCCATAACAATAAACACGTGCACATCCATGGCCCAAAATAAATCAAAGTGGACATAATGAAAATTTTCCAGTGAGCTTAAGAAAATTTAATATACTTCATCTCTTTGTGGGGAGGGCAAGTTGGTTTGGTTTTCAATGGAATTTTTATGTGGATCAAACTTCTTTTTGCTGCACTTGCCTAGGATTTTCTTTTCTCACAATTATGATGCAAACAAAGAGGTGGGACAGAAATTACATTTATAAATTTTGGTGGATCAAATGAACACTTTGTGAGACAACTTGGATTTTTATAAGCCATCTGATGTTTGAATATAATTTCAAGGACAACAAAGCTCTACAATAGGAAATTTATTTAAAACCTCACTTTTTCTTTAATGAAAGGATTTTCTTTTGTTGTTTTTCGGACAAATTTGACTTGAAAATAAAAAGAAAACATATAACTATGATGAAATGTATTTTTGTCCCATAACTGATTTGTCTCAGCTATTTTTCATCACAGTTCAATTATTTCCAAATTATTTGTAGAGTTTCAGATTCTTGCCACGGTTACATATATTTTGTTCCAAAGATATGACACAAGTATTATCCCAGGCATTTCTGAAGCTGTGCTATTCAAAATTCCTATCATTCAGACACGGTTTGGCAAAGATGGTAGTTCAGTCAAGCGAAATGTACTTTAAGTCCTAGGGTTGATCAGTCAAGAATAAGATTTCTCCAGTAAGACATTTTTACAAAGGCACAATGACTATGCTTTCATAGTTCAAACAAACAGAGCATAAGGAATTATTTTGAAATATAATGATGGTACAGCTGTAACAATAAAAAGGTCTGTAATAAATAAAAGATTGTGCATCTGTTTTGGAAGACCTCTGACTGCTATACCTTGTAACTTGCCGCAGGCTTGATGTGCTGTATCTCAAATGCAAGTACAAATGCAGAAATAGCATATCCCCCATGTTATGCTTTGTCTTGAAGAACTTTAGGCAGTTAGGGACATGCTATTTGATGACTAGGAGAGTGGAGTTGAAACATTTCACCAAATTGTGTTTAACTATTATCTATTTTTTTCTGAGAAGAAAATTAGGTTTTATCTGTTTTTCTAGAAGAGGTAGAGGGCCGGTGCTAAGACAGGCAGGCACCTTCTTACCCATTTGTGGCACTGAGATGCCTTTGCAAAGCAGGATACAGTTTAATAGCAGGTTCTTTTTGGATAAAGATTATTGTCTTTTTTTATTTCTTTATTTTATTTACTTAATTTGGTGCTGAGATTGAACCCAAAGCCTGTGCACGCTAAGTACAAGCTCTAATGCCAAGTAACTCCCTGAACTAAAGATTATTTTCTTAATAAGCAATAAGAATTTTGGCTTGTTGTCATTGTGCTTCAGTATTTGCTACTTTGCTTTTTCAATCACCATCAATATGGTCTGATTAAAAAAAAAAAAAGATCTCTGGCATTTTGCTTCCCCTTCTCTTCCCATAAAAGAATAATCACAATCCTTACTTTATTCAGTGCAGTACAGCGTCATGAGGACTATTAAATATAAAATTCTTAACAGTTTTACAGTATGTAACCTAAATTTGAAAAATCTATGAATGGTTAACAGAGTATTCCATCTAAATCTTCCCCAAGGTCAGAAATATTATTTTGGAATATGAAAAAGCACACCTACAAAGGGAAGTAATTCATCACTTTAAAAAACAAATTTTGAGTTTTTAATAGAAGCCAAACTGACTCAGACACCCAAGCCATCAATAAAGCTTGGCAGAATTTGAAGAGAATATCACGATGTAACTCTTTTTATGGATCAAGTTCAAATGAAGTTGACAGTGTGTGCCTAATCAGAGCGCTGAGAACTGGAAGCTGCAGACAGTATTTCCACTTTCTCTTGTTGACGTGTTGTATGTGCAAGGCGGTACAGCCAGACTGATTAAAAATGTCAAGCCTTTGCTAATGTGAAGCACATGCTTTTAAAAAAATCTGAATTCTGAGTTCAAGAGGCCCCAAGCCACAGCATGAAAACAGAGTACGTTTATTAATTAATGCATTCAATTATGTTGTATTTAAATAGGACAACACTTAGGAAATCCCATCCATGTAAGCTCACCATTGATTAGAATATACAGCTCCCATCAAAGGAGCCCGAGAAATTGAACTGTGTGCTGTGAGCTGAGGACAAGGCCAAGGTGGAGGTGTGTAATCATTGGATGCTCCCTGAAGGCTCTTCATCATCAGTAGTCAGTGCTGACACTTTCCTATGGAAGGCGGTTTTCTTCATAAGTGGAAGAGAGCATCAGGAAGGCAATAGAAAATTGCTGCTCAGAACCTTTATTATAATTGGGCACTACTTCCACTCACTTCTGACCTGGCTTTTTGATAAATGTAGGAGAAATCAAATCCAGTAGCCAGAACTTGAGAAAGGTACTAGATGTGGTTACTCACTATTCCCAACTGGAAAGCTCCATCCACTACCATTTCCAGGTAACTTCTACCTCTTTTCCCATAAGGTGAAATCAGCTCCCAGCCTCCTCTATGGAGCATTCCATCAACCCTCTCCTACACTGTCACCATTCCTGCATGCCTCCCACTGTGCTCACAGTAGATGTTGCAGAAATTGATGAGAGAGGCATCCCAACCTGAAGGCCTTCTTGGTCTTTCCTCTCTCATTGCCTTTCTCTTTGAATACCAATGAAAGCATTTTCAGAGGCTCTGCATTTAGCAGGAATAGATTGAGGGCTGGGGTTTGGCTTAGTGATAGGGTGCTTTGCTGGCATGCTCAAGGCCCTGGGTTCAGCCCCCAGGAACACATACAACACCCCAACAGGAATTGCTCAGATGTTGTGCACACAGAACTATGCTGGACACGTAAGGAGATGGCAAAGGGGCAATAAGCATGGTTCCCATCCTCAAAAACCTGATTATAGACACTGAAGAAGAAAAGGCAAAGTGGTTTCTAACTTAATGCACTAGGAACAATGATAGAACACCTGATAGAAATAGGGGACTCAAGTGAGGGAGCTGGCTGTCTGAGGGAGAGGAGGAGTTTGGCTTTGGGTCTATCAAGTGGTTGTTATAGTCATGTCTTCGTCTGCATCTGTGGCCCTGGAAAAGGCATCTTTCCTCCTCATAACAGTCAGTTACCTAATGGTTCCCTAACTTTTTCATGTGTATCTGCTTCCTTCATATCTAGCTATCTATAAAATGCATAATCAGCTACAGATCTTTGTACATGACAGAACATTTTTGCAGGTGCTGAATTTAGTTTCAGTGATAGTAAATTGATTTGTGGCAGACTCAGAGAATACCTCTCTTGTGGATCTGAATAGCAATGTATTAGAAAACAACTGTATCCCCCACAATTTCTGACATGAGAATTCACTAATTCCATACATGCTACCTATTTATTTTAATCCTTGCATTAACTTTGGGTGTGTTGGTTCTGTGGTGCTTGTGGGATATCCAATAAACACTCAAATTTCTGTACTTGAAAGGAAAGAGAGACCAGAATATGAAATCATTAACATATTTCATTAACAAAGTAGCTAAAACTGCTTTGGGTCATGATTATCTTTCCTCAGTTTCTTTACCTATAATACTTCACATATGGCGCATAAGGATAATTCTTACTCTTCAAATAATATGATGCTTTAAAGGTTTCCTACTATTATTTTCTCATCATCAGACTTCTTTTAATTACCTTAAGAGCCTTTGGAAAGGTATCAGGATGTAGCTCAGTGGTAGAGCCCTTAGCTAGCATGTTTGAGGCCCTGGGCTCAATACCCAATACCATAAAAAAAATTAAAAAAGAAAAAAAAAGAGCCTATGAAGATAGAAATGTCAAAGATAGCATTTTAATGGTAAAAAATAAATTTGCAAAACCATGTTTTAATTTTTGCCTCTGTTTCTACTAGCAAAAATAGACTGAAATGATGTTTGATTAATTATAGTTTCAGACATTTAAGTCTTGTCATATTTGTGACAAGCAGATTTACCATCTTTAAATTTTTAGGCTAAGGCAGGGCAATGAAACAAACTTCAATGCAAGATTGGAAACTAAAGAACAGTATCCTTTACCTTTAGAATACTGTTAACTTTCATTCCATCTGTACTGAGTAGACTTATAAAAAGGTGATTTGGGGAATGTTCTATCCATAACATGACTGTAAAATAGAAGGGTTGATCTCTGTTGTGTGGCCTGTGGAAATTACTATATTTCTGCACATCCTATGGATGTCTCAGTCCAGTTCTCAATCCAGAACTCTGATGGACAGAGTTCAAAGATAGAAGCCAATCTCTTTACATAAAATAAATTCAGCAATAGGAGAAGGAATAAATAAACTTTTGATTATCATTTTATAAAACTAATTTTTTATTTTTTGGTTGGATCTTACCCTTTCGGGTTGAATTTTAACACAACCAAGATAAATTCATGTAAAGATGGATAGCAATTCTCAGGGTGAGTTGCTTCATTTCACAGCAACTAAATTTATCAAAATATGTCAAAATAACATATTATAGGGAAGTGTGACCCTTGAAACCTCTATAAAGAAAAAGCTAGTAGTAAGTAGTTCAGATCTTTTAAATAATGTCATTCTAACAAGAAAGAAAATGTCACATTGTTTGTTACTTTTTATGACGCTGTAACCTAAATGACATTGGTGTTGGGACCCAGGACCTTAGGCCTTTGTTGAGTGAATGAATGAATGGATTTTGTTACATACTGACCTTCAATAAGAGGAAATACTTGGGGACTGAACATATTAAAGCTATAAAGAATGACTCTGAATTTTAAAAGTTACAATAATGAAATTGACATTTGTTCAAAATATATTGCATCATTTAAAAAAGACATCCCAATAAATCATTAGCAAATGACCTAGTTTTCCATAATATCTTTGCTGCTTTTATGCTGTATTAAGAAATTCATCCTTTATTCCCAAATATTCCTGCTATGATCGTCAAAAGGCATATTAAAGACTAAAATGCTGATGCCAATTCATTGAAAATCCCTCTTACAACTACAACTGATATGTATATAATTATATTTACAAATCTTGAGATTTTTCTCAAGTGTCTATTATAGTGAAATTCTGCATGTTTTTATAAACTTGACCTACTGGGTTCAAATTTAGTTACAATTTCTTTCTTCAGATCTTGTCTCACCTTTAATTCTGACTTTCTTAATGTGATCGATATAGAAGTATTATCACAAACTTTCTATGGGAAAAAGCAAATAGGTCTGTAGCTTAACACCCTGATATACAAGAGGAGATGTGATATTGACCAAGGAATTTTCCTTTCCAGCTCCAGCAGTTAGTAAATCACTGCAAGAATAGAGATAAATATTAACTTAGTTGTACTTAAACTTTAAGTTCTTCCAAATTCCCCCCCCACACACACACAAAGACACCAATTTATCACCCATCCCTCCCAAAGGTCCTTTCACCCAAATTCCTTACAAGACACTTTCTTCTGGGACAGTAAAACATAAATAAAATGCAGACAGAAATATATACCACATTCTGGGCAGTTTGGGGCAAGGTTTTGAAAGCGTATTGATTGGAAAGGCAGTGTTTCCCTAGAGAAAACTTTAGGTCCAACTACAAACATCCATCTTCTGTGAACTAAAAGGGCCTCATCCTTGAGGAGGAAAAGATGAAGGAATTCTTGAGAGGAGAAAATGGTGGTGGTGGGATGGTGAGGAATCCGAAATATGGCTGCTGGCTGTGGTTGGTTAGCATCCCCATGAGAATTTGGCTTTTTTTCTCTCTCTCTCTCTCTCTCTCTCTCTCTTTCTCTCTTTTAATTTAGCTTGCCTGATTGAAGAGTTAAAACATAAAGGGTTGTCCTTTATAGTACACTCTTTTCTCATTAAAACTGATGGGTTTGGTGTGGATGAAATCCATTCATCAAGAAACATTCTTGCTCAAGGATCCAGTCTCCTGGCCTGTATTATTCACCTGCCATAGTAAAAAAAAAAAAAAAAAAAAAAAAAAAAAAAAAAAAAAAAGGATCATATGAGATGAGCTGTGTGCATTTCTTAAGTTAGCAGCATGGGCACTAGTTCAAGAAATGAAACCTCAGGCATGGTTGTACTGAGACCACAAAGCAACAAAGAAGTAGGTTCCAGATAACCTAGGGCAGTCAAGGGTTCAGACAAACACAGCAAGCAGAGGTTTCCGGTAACTGAAAATTACTTCATCCACACGGTGGCATTCTGATAAATGAGGTAAACATGACAAATGAAAGGAAGAAAAAGATAGGAGCCACAGCAAATAGTTGTGGCTCCTAGCAACACCCATTTTCAGTATTAAAGGGACTTTTCTAGAGACCCTTTCTGTCCAGGTAAGGACCATGCAAAATTGGCCCATCAGGACATTTTTTGGTGTTGCTTCTTGGCCACAAAGTGTCTTTCATCTGATGGAGTACCTGGCATCCCTCTGGGGTCATCTCTGAGGAGACATACAGGGCCCTAGAAAAATGAAAAATGCAATTCTTCTGTTATAACACAATTTCTATGAGAAAATGTAGTTCCTATTCCAGTCTGAGTTGCAAGCGGCATATTTCCTTTCATCCCAGCAGCCAAAACAGAGGCCTCCTGGTCTCATTTTAACTGTAATAGCCCCAGGAGCTTTGGCTATGGTATTTTTCCCTGTTGGGCGCAGATCCAGGATGGGGACTAGATATTCCACAGCACTAATGACTGCATCCTTGTCCGTGTGTGCATTGGTATTGGCTCCTACTAGTCACATTACTTCTTCAGAATTGGATGTCAAGGACTCTACCCCAGAATCTATTTACATGGGTGATTTGTCAGATCTTGGTGAGAGGAAGCCTTGTCATTTTACATATTAAAATCTACTCCAAGGAAAATAACATAATGAGAATATTATGACATGTAAATGGACATTTTCTTTAGTTACTGACATGTCCTCAAAAACATCTATATGATTACCATACTACGCTTTTACGATTTTGAGTGCTTAAAAATCATCTCCTATTTTAAATCCCTACAGTGTCTAAAAGCTATAGATGCTAGACAAATGACAATAATGATGACAGGGTCAAGATTAGTGTGTAATAACTAATCAAGCAAGACTCTAATTTTCTAGCTCTGAAAATGATATAACCCACTTGGAAAGGCTTTTCATCTGGTGATGTGTATGGCCTTGACTGCCCATATACCTAGATATCTCCAGGTGTGGAGGAGGACAGGGCAGGTGTGGAGGAGGGCAGCAGAACCTAAAGAGACCTAACTCTGTTTCTGTCTGTCTTAGAGACATGCAGTATTTCTCTTTGCTGGACCTTGCTACCAAGTAGCTGTCAGCTAGCAAGTTAGAACCTTGATTTTTTCCTAAAAAGGCATTTTCCTCATGTATATAGTTTTGCTGCTTTCCAACATATTGCTGTAATTAATGGTGCTCACTTTTTGTATAGACACTCTATTAACATCAGTGCCACATGACAATTAAGAAGGGATGAGAGGGTAACAGCAAAAAAAAAAAAAAAAAAAAAAAAAAAAAGAACAAACAGTTTTGAAAAAATTGCCTTAAAGATGAGGACCACAAATGAAAATTATGTGAACAAATGTGCAAAAAAATGAAAGTTGTCCCAGGTTGTGTATGAACTTTCCATTTATTTTCTATATGGCATTTTGTGTAGTGGGAGAGATGAAAAAAATTTCTCATCCACTTTCTCTGAACTAAAGTATATTTTGAGTATTTTCTTCTTTGTTTCTTTTAAAATGCATTCCACTTGTACATTAATGTGCATGAGGCAAACCTGTGTCATCCTTTTAAAAAAATTTGACTCCCATTTCATCTGTTGTCATTGCTTCCGTGTGCTCAAAGTCTGGTGTAAAGGGGGGAGTTAAAACAGGGCATTAACCTGCTGTGTGTCCCCATCAGCTGTAGTGGCCTGATCCTGGGACTTATCCCTAAGCCCTGCTCCAGTGGTCAAGAGCCTTTATCTAAAGCCTGTCCCTCATAGCTTTCTTCACTCTTAAGGCTAGTGATGGCTTGTCAGTCACCAGGTAGGCACCATGGTGATGACACAGAAAGTAATTTATTGATAATAACTAACAAGGTAACCATTTTAGCTTTTTTCTTTTCTTTTTCTACTTTCATACCTCATAGAGGGTTTTTGACTAAGTGTTTACTTTCCCATTTAAATGTTAAAGTCAAGCTAATTGTTGTGGTTAAATGCTCTCACTGTCCCTTCTGGGAACCTATGTAAGAACACCTAAGAGACTCTTAGAAAAAGAATTTTTATAATTAGGGGGCTGCTGGTTAGGCACTGATTCTAAAAACTTCAGTTGGCAAAAGAAACAGCTCAAGTGCAGCTAAACGACACAAAATACTGGGCCCCCACCCTTAGAGATTCACATATGGCTAAGTCAGGAGAGGAGCCCAAGAATGTGCATTTTAAATGAGTGTTTCAGATGATTCTAATGCTAGTGCTCTGGGATTCTTGGTTTGGCTAACAAAGGAGGGGAGGGGCATACAGCTGTTCCTCTCCTAAATTCAGACTCCAAGGAAGACATTTTCTCTAGTGTGCATGTTAATGCCTTGGCATCGCTGTTAGGAAGACAATGAAGACTTCCTGCGAAGGTGCCATCATAAGTTCATCCTTCTGGCCCCATCTTCCCCACACCCACACACCCTTTCCTGCCTCCTGGTTCTAAATACCAGTAACAGATAAAGTAGAAGAAAGGGAAAATTTTAAAAGTCACATCCATAATAGAAAATAAAATAAATATGCCCATGGCTGAGAGAAATAAGAAAAATACACCAGTTAAGTGAAGCTGAAGAAAGAGCCTGCTGGACTCTGGGTAGGAGGGTAGTCAGCAGCAGGCAGAGTCTGACTCCTACAGGTAACAAGAGCTGAAGGTGCCCCACCTGAGGCCTGGAACTGAGGCGACTCTGTTTGAAACAGGGATGCAGCTGGAGTTGGAGCTGAAAAGTAAAGAAAAGAGCTAAAAAGGGGAGAGGGGGAAGGAGGAGAAGAAGAAGAAAGGAAGGAAGGAAAGAAATAAAGAAGCTTGTAAACTGTTCTCTAGAAAGCTGAGTATTTAGGGGTGGCCATGTAGAGCAGATACAGCCTCCCAACCAAGACTCAAGCTCACATTCTCCCTGACTTGGAGGCTAGATGTATAATATCTCTAGTTTCATGTCAGTACAAAAGCTCAAAGGTGTCAATACTAGATCTGGTTCTGGAAAGAGAATGTAGCGGTTGAATGGAGGCAACCAAAATACCTGCGTTCAAGAGACAGGCATGGAAAGAGACAGCCACAGAGAATATATAAAATACTATTCAAAATAAGTAGGAAAATTAAAATTGTAAAAAATATAAGGAAAATGATTACTAAGAAAGCCAGTGAAATCAATCTTGGGGAGATGAGTTCACTGCATATGAAATGAAAATAATTAGTTCTAAGTAAGTATATTTAATATCCTCAGAGTGATATGAAGCAAGAACAAAGTATATGAAAAAATATCATTAAATATTTGAAATGTTGCTGGGTAGGTGGCACACAACTATAATCTCAGCTACTCAGGAGGCTGAAACAGAAGAATCACAGGTTTAAGACCCACCTGGGCAATTTAGTGAGACCCTGTTTCAAAATTTAAATAAAAAGAGCAGGGAATTAGTTCAGTGGTAGAGCACCCCTAGGTTCAATCCCCAGTACTGGGAGAAAGTTGTTTTTTTTTTTTTTTTTTAATATATGGTCCTTGAAATTAAAAACATTAATAGAGAAGGTAAGCTGTAGATTCAAAATAGTTGGGAGAAAAAAAAATCAGTGACCTGAAAGGTAGTATTAGTGAATTCAGTTAAAATAGATCATAGAAAAATAAAGATTGAAAAATTTAAAACAAATAAGAGACACAGAAGATGAAATGACAGACTGCAAAATATAATATGAATATCAAAAAGAGAATGAATGAAATAGAAGAGAAACAACATTCAAAGAGATAATGGTTATTATAGATTTTTTCAGAACTGGTAGATGAGAAGAAACAAAACAAAAGAAACAAACAAAACTTTGGTATCAAAATATAGACTATCAAGGACCCAAAGAATAATATTAATGTAATCTGAGGGAAAGGACGACGTGTACCAAGAAAACATTCATAGAAACATCTTTTCATAAACATTCATGAAAACAATATTTTATTCCAAAATGCTTTTGAAATACAAAGAGAAATAAGGTACCAACCTAGATTTCTATTCCCAGCTAAACTGCTATTCAAAGTATTTAATTTGAGCTCTGGGGAGAAGGAGGTAAGGAATCTTTGACTTAATAGTGTAAATGGTATGGATCCACAAAGAATTTTCAACCTAATTTGGAACACATTGGGTAAATATTAATTATAAGAAATCTCTTAAACCAATTAGGAAGGAACACCAATGAGAATATAATGTACTCCATGTGCATGAACGTATAATGTTTGCAATTTATTAGAATAGTAAGACAATCATACAAAGTTTCAGATAAGCATTGAAAATGTTCAGTATCTTTACACACATTGTTCATCCAATATATTCCTTCTTGAGTTTATTTTCAGGAAAAAATTTATCTTTCCAAAAGATTTGATTTCTTCCTTTAGAAAGTGGAAACTATGTAACAACATTTTCACGTTTTCTATAGTTGCTAGGAAACTCCTAGTCAAATTTTGAGTCTAATTGTGGTAATGGATTTTTTTTATATCATATCAGACCAAACCAGAGTTTATTTTGCTAACAGTCCATGTTCTTTGCTATATGTAATTCTGCCAAAATTTATCCCTAAATGTATAGGCTATTTAATTTTGCCAAGTACTTGAATTTTTTTTTTTTTTAGAGAGAGAGAGAGAGAATTTTTAATATTTATTTTTTAGTTCTTGGCAGACACAACATCTTTGTTGGTATGTGGTGCTGAGGATCGAACCCAGGCCGCACGCATGCCAGGCGAGCGCGCTACCGCTTGAGCCACATCCCCAGCCCACTGAAATTTTTTGAAGATAGCCATTGCAATGAATTTCTTTTAAGAGGAGAATTAAGTTAAATCTACCATTTTTATAACCAGTTTAGAAAAAAAAACTACTGTTTTGTGGGGAAAACAGGTTTAATAATCTAGTTTCATGATGTGTGTGCATGAGAAGAGAAAAACAAGAATTTATTTTTAAAAATGTCCAATTACACTTCTAAAAACTACCATAGCAGTTTGGATTTGAAGCAGTAGTTTGAAGTAGATCTTTAAAATAGGAATACTGATCTGGACTTGCATAAAATGTTTTCACTGTTTACATGTAAATAATTATTATTGTTATCATTATTATTAACATTATCAAAAGTGCTAAGGGCCTCATTCATAGTAGGCAAGTGCCTAGCTACCACTGAGTGACGTTCTCGGTACCCAAAACTTATATATTAAAATCACCTGAAAAAAATAAAACCTTATAAAATATCTCAGAGATTTATTGTAAGACTGAAAGTTTACATGATTTATGAAAAATTATTCAGAAATCAAACACATATATTAAAGACCAAATTCACAGAGGGAGGGGGAAAAAAAGCACAAACTAGATACCAGCTTTACACTTAACTTTAAATCTTCAGTGGTGCCCATCTGTAATCCCAGCAGCTCTGGAGGCCAAAACAGGAGGATTGCAAGTTTGAGACCTGCTGGGCAAATAGACCCTATCTCAGAATAAAAAAATAAAAAGGGTTGGGGGTAGTAGAGAGCCCGGAGTTCCACCCCCAGAATGGGGTTGGTGGGGGTTGGGGTGTTAAACTGTTTTCAGCTGATTTCATTTGTGCCACTTCACTAGATTGCAACCTTTGTCATTGTCTATACTGGTGAGTAAATTTCTTCTCCTGAGCGCTGATGGGTGATGCACTATTAACATATGATTTCAAAATATTCCAAAATGTATTTTTTCCCCAAAAGCCTATATATTTCAGGTGGTCCTGTAACATGAGGGAGAAAGAGGAAGGTCAGCTTTTCCTTGCTTCTCTGACTGTGCTTTCTGACCAGAGTGATTTTCAAGCCTCATGGCACATTTGAATGCTTGGTTGTCTCATCATTCTGGCACTGTTGTCTTTGATTCCAAAAGTGAATATAACATTTCAAATGTCGGAAATGTGCTATAGATTTTTTGGCAGTAGGAAGGAAGTCAGTTTGACTTTCATGTCTTTAAGAAATATATAATGTTATGACCAAAATTAGTACTCTGAAATTATTTTGCTCTGAAATTGGAAAGAACTAATATACATCTATTATGTTATATATACGAGTCCTTTGACTGGCAGCCAGGTTTGAGCATTTCTTTTTACTAGAAATCAACTTTCATATATTCATTTATTCACTTGGCATGATAAGAGAAACAGACAAGGATGGAAAAAAAAGTTGCATATAAAATTTTTATACTAATGTAAAGTAAGTTTCATTAGTATAGACCGATCATTTACCTATGTTTTTATATATGACAGTGGATAAACTTATAAAGTATTTGTATTTATAAAGTATGAAGCATTTGTACTACTTATAGTGTACAAATACTATAAGTATACTAATTGCCAATATTTCAAGAAAGGGAAGAGCTTAAAATACATTTAGATTAAATAAATTGTTGCTTACTGAAATTTAAAAAAAAATATTTCAGAGTGAAAATTGACATCTAATTTAGTTTTTTCAGTTATGACCTGATAAGGCTTTGTTTTGATTTGTTTTCCCCTTATATAGTATACTTATACTAATCCACTTGTAATCACTTAAAAGGAGTTGTTTGGCATGCATATCATCCTGAGACACCTTATAATAAATCCAAACCCCTACCTCCCCAACATACCATATGTTAAATTAATTAAAAATAGAACTTTTAACTGTACTTGTAAAAGCACCAAGAAATCGTCTCAACTAAAAAGCACCTGGAGCCTATGTTTTAGAATCCCCAAGGTTAGTTTCTATAATATTTGGGAAAATTTGAATAATATAGGAAATGGGTAGTCTTAATTCACATCCCAAGAGCAGTCGCTTTCTTCTTGTCAGTACCTTCGTTTAAATATCCATAATGCATTTTTATTTTCAACAGCTGCTTAATATGTTATTCAAGTTAAAGTATGGTTAAGCTTAGTCACATAAAACCTTGGAGACATCAAGGAATGTGATATTTCTGACCAGCTGCAAAAATGGTAACCTCTTAGAAAAAAAAAATGAGCATAATAGAAGGAAAAGGAAGCAGTGAGTGTATTAATCTTTTTTCTTCCTTGTGTTTTTCCTCTCATATTGCTTTCCTTTTTTTAAAAAAAAAGCCTCTAATAGAACTCTAACCTTTAAAAGTTCTCTGAGTCAAGCAATTTTTCATGATCGAGCTGTCTTGAGATTGTTTTTATTTCAGTTTAACATTTCTTTTGATTCACTACATTTTTTTCAAAGTATTTATGAGATTTTATTCCTGAGTTCGGATGAGGTTAGTAACTCATGATTTCAATCAGGTCATTGACTATATATATACATAAATATTTTTTTTCTCCAAAGATTTCCCAAAAGAAATTTCAACAAAATTATTTCTAGATAAAATGTGTTGTAAAATAATAAATGTGTTTCTATAATGAGGCAAATATACTCTCATAAGTGCTCTTCCCTATTAACATGAAAGATTTTATTGATCAAAAAACACCCAAGCCTGCACTATAATTCTCTAAAAAACTAACCCTCTTATAGTAGTAAATTGTCTGTCTCAGTATTATGTTTTGATCAAAATTGTGTCGCTTAGCATATTGTTGATTTCAATGAGAAAATACTTGATTCTAAGATAGTACGTCTCTATTTTCAACATAGTATGCTAGAGCATGGAACACAATTACAGCAATAAGTCTTCAATTTTGTTTCTCAACAATTTATAACATTTTAGTGTTTATTAGTTTCTCAGTAATCAAAACAAAAATTATTAACATCATCGTAATGACAAGTTATTCAATCCTTTTACTATTGTGACTTTTATATCTTTCTATTACATAATTTGGATTTATTTTTTGCATTTTTGTACAGGAGGACACTAATAGAAAAAGCATTCATAAAATACAGTCTCCTGGAGCAAAAAAAATAATCAGTGCTAAGAAGGATTTATTTTCTAATAAAGAACTAAACATCACTTTGAGGGAAAAAATTGTTAGATTGGCATGCTCATGGGTCAAGAAACAAACAAGAATATAGATATTAGCTGGACACAATGACATGGCTGATACCTATAATTTGGCCCTAAAGTGTAATAAAAATGAATCATGATATTATTATTTCTGAAGCATTTCTCTGTACAGGTGCTAGCATAAATATGAAATCATGCTGTAAGATTTGTAATTTGTAATCCCAGCAGCTGGGGAGGCTGAGGCAGGAGGATCTCAAGTTCAAAGCCAGACTCAGCAAAAGCAAGGTACTAAGCAACTCAGTGAGACCATGTCTCTAAATAAAATACAAATAGGGCTGGCGATGTGGCTCAGTGATTGAGTGCCCCTGAGTTAAATCCTGGTACCCCCTCTACCCAGAAAAGAATATAGGTATCAGGATGAAAGAAAAAAAAGATAAATTTTTGTTCCCCTAAATGATAGTTTCATCTTCACATACTATTTAAGTGAGGTGCTAAAATCCACACTCCAGGACAAAGCCAAAGCAAAAGCCAGGAAGTCAATCATTTTGATGTTTTCTTTATGTTTATAACATAGCTCTTTGAAAATGTAGATGATTTGAGGACATTTCTCATGTTTTATCTGAATGTTTGATATCTGTATGTCTCTCCAAAACTAAGATTTACATTTCAAACGTTGAATTTATGCTTGAAGATTTACATGTAGATGGTTTTTTAATATTCCTAATTTTGAAAGAAAGCCTATAATTTGGCCCTAAATTGTAATAAAAATGAATCATGATATTATTATTTCCGAAGCATTTATCTGCACAGGTGCTAGCATAAAAATGAAAGCATGCTTTAAGATTTGCCTTGGGAACAGATGTTTTTGAAAATATTGGTGAACAAAAAGCAGGCCAAAAAAGTAGAGAAGCATTTCAGTCCAAATGTACTGTATGTTGGAATTGCTGGAGACGGGGAAACTGCTAGAGAGAGCTTAGCAGTGCTTTCAGGTTCAGTTTCACTTTTATTTAAAAAAATAAAGAGAAAAGTCAGGATTATAAGTCAAGGGAGAGAGAAATCAGCCACACATAACTGGTAAGCATCATTTATTTAACCACAGAATTCGTAATGTCTTTTGACTATTTGAAAAATGGGTTTCTGGAATTTGCTAGGGGTCATAGGCACAGAAGTTATCAAACTGAATGATTGTTGGGAGTATCAAGAGGATTTTACAACCTAGTTCCAATATTAGGAGCTCACAGGAGAGACAGGAACTGAGCATCTAAGAATTGCAAGGTCAGAAATTGGATACAGGTCCTAAGAGTGTGATAAGACCTGCCCTGCCACAGACAGTGCCCCACCCCAAACACCTGCACTTCTGCCTCACTTCCTATCCCTAGGGCTATGCAGGAAAGTCACAAGACGGTTATAAATAGAAGACGATAAAAATTGTTTGGGAAAATGGGAAAGGTCTTCAAATCAGTGCTGATAATTCTGAATTGTTTATACAAAAACCTGTATTATGAAATTATTTTAGATTTTTGTTATTATAGCAATCAAGTAAGAAAATACTTCCTGAACACACTGTGCTGGCTCTATGCTAACTGCATGTTACACGTGATCTTAGTTAATTCTTACATAAACCTATGAAGTAAATACTATTTTTTTAAGATTAGAAAACCAAGCTTAAGAAATATGAGTAATTGTGTCCATTGAGTAAGTGGTAGAATAGGATTTGAATAAGTCTGATTTTTATAGTCTTTCCCTGAGTGCTACATAGCAGCCTCCTATTTTGAATGGGTTTTGAATTCTTGTGAACAAGAATTTGGTCATTTGAGAAGGTATATAGACATTCTGCTGTTATAAGATGGGTGAAAACTTGATTTAATTTTTATGTATTTTTCCATGAAATGAATGAATACTTGAGTGCAGGCACTGTGACTGAAATTGCTACATGATTGACCCCAAACATCCATAGAGAATAATCCATTCAGTATATCTTTCTCAAATACACACACACACACACACACTATATTGATGAAGACATTGCCCCAAATGGCCACTAATGTGAGAGGCATGACCTTTGGAATTCTTCTGCGAACAGAGTTTTGTCTAGAAGTTTGTAGACCTTTTACAAAATTGAATAGTGGAACATGAGTGTTCCACTATAATACACAGATAAATCAGTCGAAAGAGAGTAGGTTCAGAACAAAAAAACAAAAAAACCTTTAGTCCAACAGTGGCTTTATGGTGGTATAATCCTGTGGATATGATTATCCATCATCAATATTAATATGAGGATTGATAAATTGATATATATCAAACTATAAGTTTCTCAAGGTAATGGCTGATGTAAAGACATGCTGGGTTACAGTCATTATAGCAAATCAATAAATCAACAGTTTGAAATTCTGGTTTTCATTTGATTGACTTAGAACACACATCTCAATGGGAAAGGGGAGGCATTTTGTTACATCCTCTATATTACTCTTATTTTGAAGCCATTTGCTTAACGTATAGGTTGTTTTGATGGCCAAGAATTGATACTAAATGTGAAGAAAAAAAAAGTTGCATGCCATTGAAGTAAATCCAGTTATTCCAGGAACTGGGGCAGTTTTGGCAGTGAACAGCTTGCAGAAAGTCTTGAGAAAGTAATTTCTGAGCTGGGTGCCATGGTGCATTCCTGTAATCCCAGCTGCTCAGGTGGCAGGAAGATCACAAGTTTAAGACCAGCCTGGGCAACTTAGTGAACTGACACTGTCTCAAAAATAAAAATAAGAAGGACAGAAATGTAGCCCAATGATAGAGCGTGCCTAGCATGTACAAGATCCTGGGTTGCATCCCCAGTACCGCAAAAAAAAAAAGTAATTTTTGAAATGCATGCAATGTTATCAGAGCAGTGACATTTAAAAATACAATTTCATGGTTAAACTTGTTAAAATCTAAATTTCCCTGAGCCCTTATGTCTTATGTGCATCGTCTTCACTCCATCTTCCTCCTCACCTTCATGATCCTTTACTGTTTATTTCATGTTTCCCTGCTAACCACACTGAGAGAAAGTGGATAGAGAGGATATTATCCCCAAAGAAAGCAATGGCTTAGAAAGGTGGCTGATTACCCAATGTCACTTATCCAAACTCATGATCAAGGTAGTAATAAAGTCAAACCCTAGCACAATACATTCTTCCTCCAGATCAAAGTTTCTCTCCTTATTTCATGCTCTATGTGTGACTTTGAAAGATAAAACAAAGAACAGTTGTATAATGTTATTCCCATTTGTTGCCATATACATTCTGAGTATTCCAAAAGAATCCAGAAGAGAAGACTTTTGTTAGTAAATGTTTAGCCTCTGACCATGATTGTCTTCCCATTTTGTGCAATGAGGGCAAGCAAGAAAGCAGAATTTGACAAAGAGAATCAAAGGAAACTAGGCTTTCTTCTCTCATATTCATACGGATCTATTCTTATTTTCTTTTTGTTTTAAAAGAATCTTAATAAGCATAAGAATTAAAGAATTTAAAACTAAAGAAAATAAAATGAAATGAGCTATGAAAAAGAAAAAGAAACAATCAAAGCTCTTTCTAATCAGCAGGGAATATTGAAATCTTGATTTGTAACTTAACTGGGTCTCTACCAGCTAGCCAAAGTCCTCCCAACCATGACCCCTAGGGCCTTAATGGTCCTGCAGAATTCCCAGGTTCCTGCTGGAGCTCATCATTCTAGATTACTATTGGTTGAAGGTCAAATCTAACCGCCAGCTTTGCAACTCTGCTTCTCCATTAGGCAATTGCCCTGGGAAATGAATCCCACTGTGGTTAGAAAGAAACTGTTTTAAGATAACTTCTTAAATGCTTCTGGTAAAATACCTCTCATCTCCAAACTCAGTCTTCCTTTTTGTCTGTGGAAAAACTATTTGTAATGCAAATGTGCTCCTTTGTCATGAAACACCTCTGAAGCCATGCAAATTTTTATAATCCAATAAAGATTCTTATTTATCAATGGATAGGGATATATTTTTTTTTAACACTCCTTTTTAAAGAATGTAAACTGAGTATTAGAAGCTACTAAAAAGCCAAACAAGCAATGGACTGTAGTCCTTTGAAAACGTCATCATGAAGTAAATTTGCATCTTTTGAAACCTAATTCAGTGGTGACAGGAAAGGCAGAGCTGCATTGTTTTGACCTGTTGTCACATTGACATTGCTGCTTCTGTTGTTGGCTTTGAGTAACCTCATAACCAAGTCCCTGCTGCCTTAAAAATTAATTATGATAAGAATTTCTTTTCAGTTCAGACTGCTCAAGAATGCCTCACGTGCAGGCTGCAAATTATGAAGTGTAAATTAGGGCATCACTGAGTAGGAAATGTCCCAAGAAACCAATTTAAGAATTCTCTCTGGACTTTGGGGGGGACCTGGAAATAGTCCCTTCTGGAGGAGGAACTTGAAATTAGAATCGAATTGTCATTCAATTTCTCTGCATATTGGGATCAACCTTTGGGAAAGAATGTACTAGATATATGTGGACCAAAAAAAAAAAAATCTTTTAAAATTTTACTGCTTAATGTAGAACTCTCACAGCTTTATTAAAATAATCATTAATAATTTTCACATGTATATTAACTCCTTAGAGCAATTCTATGAAGTGACCAGTAATATTGTTGTCCCATTGTACCAATGAGGCAAGTGAGGCACAGAAAGTTTAAGTTATGGAGGTTGCAAAGCTAGTAGGTGGCAGTCAGTCGCTATCCAGAGTCCTTGGCCCCAACTTTCAAATGGTACTGCCTCAACAGTTTTAGTTGGTTTCTGAACTCATCTTTATTATCATTACAAAAATGATGGCGGCTTGATGGTTTTAAAAGTGTGATCATTACAATTACTCTTAAAATTCATCTTCCACACTGCTGACTTTGGAAGGACCTGGCTCTGTTTCCCATGCTTTTCTGAGATCCTGGAAGAATTAACTGCCCTTGTTTGTTTTTTCTTTCAGCTGACTCTTGGGTTTAAGACTACCTAGTCAGTTGACACTTGGCCATTTCTTTTCCACCTTCTGTAATTTGTCAACAACTCTTTATCTGCTGTCATGACCTTTCCTGATTGTGTGTGTGTGTGTGTGTGTGTGTGTGTGTGTGTGTGAATTTTTTAAAAATGTATTTGTGATCATTTTACTTTCAGATTATATAAAGTATGTTCAGGTTATACAAAATATGTTCTCAGGTTATATAAAGTATGTTCTCAACAGGACTTTGGGATGAGAGATGAGGATATGGGAGAAAAGAAAACACTCATCTGTCTGTCACATCTTTAGAACCCTTTCATCCAGATCACCTTATGTTTCCACAAGTTAAGGATGAATCCCAAATATCTCTGAATATATGAAGTCTATACTATAAAGTTTTCACAGCTGTGGTCAATATGGTTGCATTTTCTTTCAGACCATTTAGGAATGTCCTATATTAAGGATGTAGTATTCTGAAAAGTTGTGCTCACTCCCTAGATTTTAAAAGTGAAGTCAACAAAGAAATAAGAAACAATGAAATAAGAAACTGAAAGTTAGAAATTGGCAGTATATGAGAGAACAATGCTACTATAAAATACTATTGTTTTCTTAAATATATGCAGAGCTTCATATGTTAATGCCTCCAAACTCGTAGATGGCCAGTTTATTTTTAAAACAAGAAACAAGAAACACCTGTTTATTATCAACCATAATAATACTATATTTAATTTGGAGAGACTCTTCTTGGCAGCTGATAATATGCCATATTTTAAGATTTAAAATAGTTTTAGTATATTCCAATGGGCTTCTTATAAGGCATAAGGAAATATGTTTAGATGTTTGTTGGCTTTATGTTCAGCATTAAACATATGACTTACATTAACTTTAGTTATTTTACCATATTGTAATTAATAAAAAAAGGAATTTAATAATTCTATCACTTTATCTTAGTATGTTCTAAACTCAAGAAAAAAATAAGGACAGGATTATCAGAGACACAAATAAAATATATTTTTGAAAAATCATTTTTCACTTGTAATAGTATATGTTTGTAAAATAAAACATGGAAAGAAAAGAAACCTGACAGGTTAATAAGCTAAGAGTAGTCCTTTAATTCTACTTCACAGAATATAATATAACTGCGTGTGTGTGTGTGTGTGTGTGTGTGTGTGTGTGTATACACATATATATAATACAGTTAAATTTAAAAAGCTAACCAAAATTGAAATAAGCATTAAAAGTGGCAATTCAACTAAGAACTCTTTTTGAAAAACATGTAAATGGAATGTATGTTAGTATATTATAAACTTGTTAAAATATCTTAGTAAATCTTTTGTGGTAATTTGCATCTTCATCTTTCTCAATTTGAGGTTTTCAATTAAAGCCATTGTTTATTTCTACCAGTTAGCCCTTCAAAGGTAAATACTGAAGGAAATTATTCCCCTCTATTGATTTTGGTTTATATAATTAAAAAAAATCAACTGTTTAATTGCTAACACCTTTAGCCTGGGCCTAATTCTTTTTAAATGCCCATGATACCCGTCCTGCCCCCAATTTAATGTATGGATGCTTAAAGCATATGTTTGATATGAGAACTTTCCTCCAATCCTGCTATATTATCACCTTTTAAAAAATGAAGCATGAACAAAATCATATAATCTGCCTAAAGTAAACTAAATGGATCTCTTTTAAAGCTAATTTCTTAGAAAAGTGAGTGTATATTCTAGGGGCAGAAAAGGGTCTCATCACCCTCCTTCCACAGGGTTGTTATTTTTTTTTTTTTTAACAACTGAAGTTAAAATGAATTAAACATGGACAAGAGTATTAATGTACAGAAAAATGCCATTTTTGTGAGCTAATTAAAAATTTTGCTGATGCTTTGACTTCTTAAAATTATATTTAACCTCACTAAATATACCCCCAAATGAGTATAGAAATATTATGTAAAAACTGACTATTCTCTTTGGTGACATGACATAGTATAGATAAGAAAAATTTCTGAGATGTCTACTCAAAATTTAGTAATTGCACATCAGTATTTATTTTTTGATTTCATGAGAATATCTATTTTTTACATCATGTAACTTTTTATTAATGAGGAAAATAGTCCAAGAGAAAAACACCACATGACTCATTAACTTTATTTTTCATTCCATGCTTGCTGCTGTGCTGTTTAAATAATGGCTTCAGAAGATAAATAACATTTTATATTATTGGGGGGATTATGCTGGACTCATTTATATTCTCCAGTGCAATATGTTTGTGTTTTTATTTCTTAAAAAAAAAATCAACCCAAATTGTTCGAGTTGCCTAAGACAACTATGGGAAGTATTTGTATTCTTACATATCCTAAATGCTGATTTTTTCTAACTCATATTAACCTTCTCTGTAAGGATCACAAATCTTCAGATAATCTTCTATATCTTAGTAATTTATTTTCTGTCAAACATATAAAACAAATCTTGGTAAAACATTCCATTAAGAAGGGAGAAAGATTGGAGGAAATTTTTCCATTGTGGTATGCACTGCATTTTCTGGAGTTCCTGATGAAACACAGATGTTTCAAAGTGCCCACAAGGATGGTTAGTCAAGATCAGATTGATCCCTGGTTAATCTCTGAGACCTTGTGCTTCCATTCTTTCTATCAAAATATATTGCCTTCTTTTGCTGAATGAACTCAACTGAATTTGCAACTGAAAAAGTTGAATTAAACACACCCAAAGTGGAAACTGAACATCTCAGAATTTCTATAATGGCTTATTATGCATTTGTTTCCAAAATGTTCCAATCATAATTCCATTTGGGAATAAAAGTCTCTTTTGACTATAAACAGTGCCAATATTTACATGTGAACCATAAGTTCAGCTCTCTTTGCTGTTTTTCAGTATTCTACAGTGACAAATAAATGGATCAAGAAAAAAATTAGGTGGGTGGGTAGTTCCTTCCACAACTCATATTGGAGAAACACCAAGGAGAAAGTATTCTATCTGGTTTTGAATCTTTGACTTTAAAAAATCAATGAAGAATAGAAATACTAGCTTTAAAAAATGAATATACAATTAAAAACCTAAGTTTTTATTTAATTTTAACCTAACAGTTAAGATAGCTTCTAAAGATGTGACTATGGACTGTCATTACCTTGTTGAATATGAGTGAATGATTCTTTTTTTATCATCTTGATTGTGTTGTCAAACAACCCTAAACAATTACTATCATACTTGTATCAGATGTTAAAACCAAATTGGGATTATCTTAGTCATTAATATATTTTGTGGTCAAGAAGTTGCATTTAAGAATATTTAGCCATTATTTTAATATCTTTAGGACCCAGCTCATTTTCCTTAACTAATACTGAAAAAAAACTGATTTTATTTCATTATATGATCAGACAAGAATTTTTAAACTTTACATGATTCTAAATCTGGAACTTGAGTAAGTATAATTTAAATTAATATGGTTAACTGTTAAATTTATAGAACAATTTTCTGTCTTTCAGAAATAAAATATAATACCCCCATGTTCATTATCTGTTGAAAAATACTAAATTTCCAAACATATTTCCAAAATATTTGCTTTTCAGTTTTACATATTTGTACTTCTAATTTTTTTCCATGCTGAGGCATCTGTTCATGATTTCTAACTTATTTTCAAAAAATTTTGAGTTAATGTTTGGATTTGATATTCAAATTCTTTATATGCTGAGTGACTTCTGGAGACCCACCCAGTAAGACTTTTTGGATTCATCAATTTAATTCAAAACATTATTTCCCCCCACTTAGGAAAATATTCAACTTTTTACTTATACCCATTAAATAAATCTGTGTTGTTCCTTGTGTTTGCCTTGTATTCATACTTGGACCTCCAAAGATATTAAGTTAAAACAATAGTTTCAGTCTTTCTGAAAATTTATTTATTTTTTTAAATGCAACTTTAATTCCAGAGTACAGAGGGAAAGCTTCACACATCCAAGAGGGAGCTTTTCTTTGTTCTAGGAAAGGATAATCAAATTTTGAGAGGAGCTTATCCTTTGGGAGAGAGAGGAAGCTGGATTCCCCAGGATGGAAATTCTTGGCTCTCTTTAATGCAACAGAATTATTACTCATTAAGGTAAAAGTCAGGCTGTGATTTGGGCTATATGTATTTTCTGTGAATTCACTTAAAAGCGCTTTCCTTCAATATATGTTCCCTGTAAACTAAAAGTCTACAGATAATATATGTGCCCATCTTTATCTATGGCAATAGAAAATGACAAAGATAAATATCACTATGTGCTAAAAATAAGTCTATAGTAATACAGAGGTCAGTCCCAAGTCATATGGTACATAAAACAGACTGGATTTTGAGTCATGACATCTATACAAAATGCAATACTGCTGAATTTTCATATTAAGGGGTTTTGGCTGGAGGAATTCAGACACACACACACAGTATGGCCCCAAAAATCTTGCCAAGAAAAGTTGAGTTTAAAATGTTGGGGAACTGATCCAAGAATAGGCCTCAAACATGTTGCATTCATTACTTGCAGCTGTGTACATGAGAAGTGACTTTTTTTCCCACCTACAAAAACCCTATCCAGTGCTGCCACTTTTTTTTTTTTTTCAATTTGGTGGGTGATCTTTATGTTCCCACAAAAGGAAAATGTGATTGAAAGATGATTATTTAAAACATTTTGTCAATTAAAAAAAACACATACACACACTAATGTATTTGCTATAAATATATTTTAAGAGCCATTTCTTATAAGCTTTTTGTGAGTTAATATTAATTAAACAAGGGTGTGGAGAAAACCAACTTGGATTCAGAGAGCTAGTGGATACTGCATTAGGTACTTTTGCAAAATAAGAATGTAGAGGTATCCAGGTTACTTAGGTGAAAAGGATTTATTATGAAGACAATTGACAAAGACAGGAAAAAAACAAAAACCGATTTCAATAGACCTGGAAGAAAAGTGTGGGTGTCAACATAGGCCAGCAGTTGTTCAGTCAGGTCTCAAGGAATTGATGAGCATTAAGAGAGACCATGGGTACCTAGTTAGCACCACCTAGTCAGGTCAAACATTTTTTGTTGTTGTTGTTTCTTTGCTTTTCCCACTATTGCTACTGAGGTTCTTATTTTATCTCCAGATAGAAAGCTTCCTAGGGACTGGGAATATAGCTCAGTGGTAGAGCATGTGTTTAGCATTCCCAAGACCCTGGGTTCAATCCCCATCACCAAAAAAATCAAATTAAATAAATAAAAAGCTTCCCAAAGATCAGATCAAATCAGATCAATCTGATTAGTTCTCATCCAGTATATAAAAATATCTTCCCAAAGATAAGATAAGATCAATCTGATTAGTTTTCATCCAGTATATAGTGTGCCCTTGTTGGGCAGAACTATTATGCCAACCACTTGTGCTATTGGCTCTGCCAAGAATTAGCTTTGGGTCATCTACTAATCCCATCAGTCACCTGGGACCAAAGTTATAGGAATGGTGCTAGGAAGCCAAGCAGAGAATCCCAGGGGGCCTTTGGACCTGTGGAAGGCTTTGTTTGGTTTGTGTATCCTCTATATCTTGCCATAATGCATGTACTAAAATAATAAAATACATATTTGTAAAAATATATTATGTATTTTAAAATACTTTATTTTGCTAAGATTTCCTAGCATTATATTTCAACTTCTCCAAGAAGAAATAAATAATATCAAAGAATTTAAAAGGAGAATAATTTATATCATTGATATTTTTGCTACCTCTGGTAATTAATTCTTGCTAAGAGAATTATATTGATATAAGTGTGTTATGGATGTGGTATCCCTCAAAATCTCACGTATGAGACAATGCAAGCATGGTCAGAGGGGAAATGATTAGATTATAATATCCTGAACCTGATGAGTGGGTTAATCCACTCATGGACTAATTGGGTGGCACCTTTAGGCAAGTAGAATGTAGCTGGAGGAAGTAAATTAGTGAGGGTGTGTCTTTGAGGTTTATACTTTGTGCATGGTGAGCAGAGGTCTCTCTCTCTCTGTGCTTCCTGCTGCTGTGTCCTGAGCTGCTTTCTTCCAGTGTGTCTTTTGGCTGTGATATTCTGCCTTACCTCAGGCACAGAGCTCCAGAGTTGGCTGACCATGGACTGAACCTCTAAAACCAGAAGCTAAAATAAACTTCTCATCCTCTATGTTGTTCTTGTCAGTTTTTTGGTCATAGTGATGAAAAGCTGACTAAAACACAGAACTTCTTTATTCCAGTAAGCATAAAGGATAAATCCTGTTTTGCATGTGTACAAATATGTGTGACATACAAGGGCAAGATTCATATTTTCCAGGGCTACAAAATATATGCTCTTATCTGTTGTCCCAGCAGATCCTTAGGTAAGCTCTCCCGAAGACTCTCATCAACTCCAGTAATTTTGTTGGTAAAACTTATTTGTGAATTTTATGACTGTTGAAATTCTAAAAGCAGGAGAACAACCTTTCTGTCTCCCAGATTCAAACAAATTCATGGTAGAAATAATGATGCTACCTATGTCCCTAAATCCTTCTCTAATTCCATAATATCATAGGATTGCTAAGTAGTATATGGTATTGTTGTATATTAAAAATCAACTTTAAGGGCTGGGGATGTAGCTAAGTGATGGAGAGCTTCTCTGGCATGCATGAGGCCCTGTGCTTGATCCCCAGCACCACAAAAAATAAAAATAAGTTTATTTGTATCTATCAAAATTATTTAACTTTTATAACTTTTAAATCATGTTTAATTGTACCACATTTGATTATGAAATTTATTTGCATATATATAAATTACTTAAGAAATTTCTTCTATGTTTGATATAGAAGAATATGATAAAAGATGGAAATATTTAAGTATTTGTTATTATTAATATCATACCTATATTTTAAATTCTTTAGATCCACTATTAATCTTTTGTTTGCTTTTTGTGGTGCTAGGGATCCTATCCAGGGCCTTGTGCATGCTAGGAAAGCTCTCTACCACTAATCTACACCCCCTGCCCCAAATTTTTATTAATTTATTGCCTCCATACATGGTGGCACATGCCTATACTTCCACCTGTTCAAGAAGGGAAGGCAGAAAGGTCACTTGAACCCAGGGATTAGAGACTAGCTTGGGCAAAACAGCAAGAACTTTTCTCAAAAAAAAAAAGAAGGAAGAGGAGGAGGAGGAGGAGGAAGAAAAAAATATACTGCCTAAAGTGATTAATATGCCCATTAGGGCCAAGGAATAAAACTGTTTTGCCTTAACAGATCCAAATTCAAATTATTAGTTTAAAATCTAAATTCATGTTATTAATTTTAAAATTTGGAAAATCTCTAAATCTTTATTACCATGGAATATCATAATTCTTAAAAACTATGGCTGTATTAACCATAGTAATTCAAAATTTGCCACGAATGCCATTCGGGGGCCCACATGTACTCAGAGCCTGTACATACTAAGTACTGTGAGGGGTTGAGTGATGAAGAAGATGTGAACCCTGCCTCAGAGGTCCTATGGTATTTCAGCACTATCATAGGTATGTTTCAGAAATTTTCTTATTGAGTTTAACCCAATTTAAAACAATCTAGTGAAGAGGAATATATATTGCTAGTTAACATACATACCTGAGGCTCAAAAATGTTTTTTCCCCAAAGTCATACATCTAGAAAGTTGGAGGGGCAGAATTTGAACTCAGGTCTTTAATTTTCATCATGCCTCGGTGCAGTGCTACCATTAAGGTATAGGATACACTTATGGTAGTATTTTTTTTTTTTTTTGGTCTGGAGGGTAATTAATATCAGGTAGCTTGTGGAAGGAACATTTGGTGTATTTGAACTGACTAGTTAATCAATGTAGAAAAGAATGTTATTAGGCCACTTCCTCTGCAATGAGGCAAAGCATGTTTGAGGAGCAGTAGGTGGCTCATTTTATAAAGAAGGATTCAAGGGTGGGTTGAAGAAAGTTAAAAGCCTTTGAAGATTAAAAAGGAAGTGCAGGGCCTGAATGTAAAACTGCTAACATGTCCTACCAAGGGGATTAAATTTGGCTTTGTGGGAACAAAGTAGAGATATGAGCAGGTTGTGTTTTTAAAAGATAACTTTGGTAACAGTGGAAAAGGGGTGTGGATGAGACGAGAGAAACGGGGAGAGCACATTTAGCATGCTGGTACAAAGATCCAGCTGGAAGATGATGAAGGCCTAAGCCTGGACAGTAGTTTTGTGAACAGAAAAGGAGGGGGTTAGAGTCAAGGCCTATTTAAGGAATAGAAGTAACAGGAAAGGGGCTGGGGTGTAGCTCAGAGGTAGAGCACATGCTTAGCCTGCATGAGGCCCTGGCTTTAATCCACAGTATGGGGGTGAGTGGGGGAACAGGATATGGTGATGGGTTTTATGTAAGAATTGAAAGAAATAATTTTAATTCCCAACTTAGTCAACTAGGAGGAGAGCCACATAAGCAGAGGTACTAAGGGCAACAGGGGAAATAGCTTTGGGGTGAGGGTGGCACGTAATATATTTGACTTTGGACATGTTACATTAGAATTACTTAAGAGATAACCACAGTCAGCATTGGAAACTGTGTTGTAATATCGTCAGAAATGAAGCGTCCTGGGAATAGAGAAAGGAAGAGATTCATGTGGACTGATTGGTCAAAGAAGGCTTTAAGAAGAGGGCGTCAATTGTCAAAAAATAAATAATATTTCTAAATTGAAAAATTGAGTAACAAGGCATTTAAGGTAAGTTTGAATTGAAAATGTGTTTTATGTTTGCCACTTTGTTGGACATCTGTCCACATACATTTTGATATATTTTTGTTAGATTTTCTCCAACATGTAAATGTCTTTATATTGGGTGTTAGTCAGGTTAAATATTTCTTATATTCATCCATTCATTGATTCATTTAGTCATTCAATCTATATTAAGCCAGTTACATTTAATAATAGGAATTACATTTAAGAAAATATACAGTGATAAATGCCATGATTGTTATGTCTTTTTAATATAGTGACTATGTGAAATAACCAAGTAGCATTTAATCATGAAGAGAGGAGACATTTAAGCTGAGACATCAAGGACAAATAAGAGCAAGGGAGGATGCTATTTTAGACAAAGAGAAGGAATGTCTTGTGCAAAGTGTTAGAAACCATGGCTAAAGTTAAAACTGCAAGAAAGACTACATCACAAAGGATTTTTTTTTTTTTTGGTATAGGTTAGATCTCCAGCCCTTTTTATTTTTTATTTTGAGAAAGGTCTTATGAAGCTGCCCAGTCTGTCCTTGAACTTTTGCTCCTCTTGCCTCAACCTCCCAAGTCACTGGGATTACATGTATGTGCCATTGTGCCCAGCAAAAAGGGTCTTGCAAGCTTCTAGGGAGTTTGACTGTTATCCTACTGTCAGTGGGGAGCCATCTGAATTTTTTCAATCAACATATTTATATGATAATATTAGGGTTTTTTTGGGGGGAGAGGGAATTTTTCTGAATGAAATGTAAAGAGTGTGGTAGAAGAAGACAAGAGTTGAGGCTGATATCATATTGCATTCAAGTGAAAAACAGTGATTGCATTAACAAAGGTGGTGACTGTGGTGATAGAAAAGAGTAAATATAATTTACTGTAGATCATCTTGATGTAGAGGATGGGGAAGACAGTGCTGATAGAAGAGAAAATGTTCAAGAGTGACCATCCAGATTTCTGTCTTGAGCATTTGGGTGGACAGGAAGTTTTCATTCACTAGAACAGACTATGCAGAAAGAGAGAAAGAAATGCAATTTTGTGGGAGATCATTATTTTATCCTTGAACATGTTGCATTTCAGGTGCCTATGGGGATGACCTGTTGAAGACATTACGTGATTGGATATGAGCCTGGCTGGGAATTGAAGTCATGGAATAACATAATTTATGAGCTTGGCCTTGAGAAATGGCAGTGATTGTGGAAGTTTGAAAGAGACAGACAGACAGAAAGAGAAGGAAGCTGGGAAGGGCATTTAGACAGAGGGAGTAATGTGACATACAGAGTGGGAGAAAAAAAGGTAAGCATATTTGAGAATAATCAGACTTCCAACTACAAGATGAGACAGGAATTGTCCCCTTAAATCATAGGCTGAGGAACTGGATTTGTTCTTTAGTCAGTAGGAGCCAAAGAGAATTTGGGCTGGAGAAGCATTTTCAAGTAAGGCATTAGGAAGATTAAACTAGGATATTAAACTCAGAGTGGGAATGCAGAGACCATGAAGTCGGTTATCAATGTATCAAAGATAGATAATGAGATTTAGAAGTCAGGTAAATTCAGAAGTAAAAAGAAAACATAGAAGAGATGATTGTGAAAATAGTAGTGTTACAGTTACATCTGACCAAACATGGCAAGGACTGGGACAGAAAATGAATGTGAGAATGGAGATAACATTGAGATAAAAGGGAAAATAGGAAGAACTTGGTTTGAGGAAATATGTAGCTTTCTTTTTTTGCCAGGGTGGAGGGGGTGTGGTGGTGTGGGGGGGCGTGGGGTCCTAGTGGTAGTGGTGATGGGGGTTGGTGTACCAGGAACTGAACCAAGGAGTGCTTAACCACTGAGCCACATTCCCAGCCCTTTTTTTTCATATTTTATTTAGAGACAAGGTCTTGCTGAGTTGCTAAGTGCCTTGCTAATCTGTTGAGGCTGGCTTTGAACTCAAGATCCTCCTGCCTCATCCTCCCTAGTTGCTGGGATCATAGGCATGTGCCACCATGCCCTGCTTGTAGCTTTCTTTATATGTAGAACTTTGGAGTTGTATTTTATAAAATAATGAAGTAGAGTATGAAATAGAGTATATCAGCATATTTTATTTTTAAGGGTTTTTTTTTCTTCTCCTCAGAGTTTATCAAATTATAGCCCCCAAACAAGACCCGATGACATTTTTCTTTTCCTATACTCTACAAGAGGAAAAAGGACTTAGAAATGTATCTGGAAAGAAACTAGAATGGGAGGACTCAGACTTGTCAAAGGCGATGGTCATCCTGGCTGGGCTGGACTATGACGGGGCAGCCAAAGAACAGCCATAGTGGCTGAACTGAGGGTTTGAGCTCATGGGCCTTGTCTGTGATCAACAGAAAAGATGGACCATTTCCATCAGGACTGCTAGTGTTTCTTTTGCTGGTATCTTTGAGGTCTGTAAAAATAAAATTCTGGATATTTACCAAGAAGAGTCTGAACAACAAAAGAAGGCTGGGTGCCATTTCCACTTAAGTAGCCATCAGCTCTAGGGGTGAGAAGAGGTGTCATCATGGTCTTTGCTGGTGGTCTTCACCAGTTCTGTGGTTTTATGCAAGTTATGGTTTTGTTCATGACAGTCGATTCTCCCTGCCAGACTGCTACCGAAAGCTATTTTCCTTCAATTGTATTGCTTCCTACAGTCGACAAATACAGTGTTTATTACGTGACTTCTTCTGCCTTCAGTGTTTACATTTAGGTGAATTCTTTTCTTCAGTGACTTAACTTGTGCATTGGTTGTGATTGTATTCACTTTTCAATAAGAGTCTTTATTCCAAGAAAAACTGTTTTAATTCCCAATTAGATGAAAAGAGACTCCAGTTTGTGGATCCAAGTGTTTGGGATGCTTTTTGAGATGGGGGCAATTGAAAATTGCTTGTACTATGGAGATTAGACATTCTGTCCCCAACACGGGAACAGGGCTGGCATCAGCTGAACAGGCAACTGCCTGCCTGCCTGCCTGCCTGCCTTCCTGGAGCCAGATAAAGGCCCAGAAGGAGCAGCTGCCAGCCAGGAGGAGTGTGAGGAAATGGGAAATTGATTTGAAATAGGATAGAAAAGGCACAAGAATAAATGTAAGAATTGTCAAATATTCCCTTTTTTAGTCATATGGAGTTGCTGCCTCTGTAGATGAAGGTGATCTTTAGTCATTCTCTCGTGAGAGTAAAAAAGGGACTGAACTCAGTACATATATAAGAAAGACGTGAAGTTGGTTTATTTCTTCACAAGTGGAAGAAAATTGAATATGGATTTGTATTTTACTTTTTGGAGAGTCTTCTTGATCCTTTAGAAAGAAAATTCAAAAAGGAAGTGGAATATTCTAAACATCCTAAATCCAGACACAGGAAAAGTAGGCTTTTTTTTTTGCTAGATATAATGATATTAACTAAATTTCATATTAATCAGAGAAGGTTGGGCAGTTTCATGCCTGACGGTGAAGGTCATGGGGATTCTAATTTTCTATTGACGGTGGTTCTTTTGCTTTAACAGATGCCTTTAGGCTCATCTTCATGTCTCTCTCTACTTCTTTGCTTAAGGGAGTGGTGGGGTGGGTCATGTTAACAATATTTAGGATCACTAATAAGTAGGGGAGATGTTTCCCTTATACAAAAAGGCAGGCCTTCTGGTGCATAACCTTATGAATATGATATCCTGGGAGAACGTCAGGGAATAGGCTAGAGTGGCAAAGAATGCAGCTTTGTCTGTAGGGTTGTAATTACTCTCTGCCTGTGAGAAGGCAAGAGGTAGAACAGCAAGTTCTGGGTTCCCTTTAGGATCTGACATTTGGTGCTGTAACTGTGCTTATGGAGACTCTTATTTGTAGAACATCTTACTTGAAGTGGTTGAGAGGACAGTCATTAGAAGAGACCCTGCACAACACAGTCATGCACAGCATAATGACATTTCAGTCAGCAGGCCACAATTATGACTTTGGTTCCATCGGCTTGTGATGGAACTGAAAAACTCCCATTGCTAGTGATGATGCAGCCATCGTACTGTTACAGTACAACCCACCATGTATGATTTGGTGATGCTGCTGTAAACAAACCTACAGGGCTGTGAGTCATCGTAAAGTACAGTGAATTCAATTATGCACAGTATGTAATTCTTAATAATAAATAACTATGTTACTAGTTATTCTAATACTTTGAAGCATTATTTTAGAGTATACGCCTTTTATTTATTAAAAAATTTATTATAAAACAGTATGTTGTGTTACATTGGCAGTAGCTTCATGTATCTTGTGTTTATAGCATTTCTCCAGGAGCCATGTCAAGTGATCGACATATACTGTGTAGATTTGTGTATGAGGTTCACGCAGTGATAGAATCAATGGTGCATATCTCTGAATGTATGCCTGTTGTTCAGTGACAAACGACTGGATGTAAAACTTAGGAAGAATAAACACAGATGATATGGCTATGGTTAGACCCTTACCATCAACAGTGATAGCTCACACATGCTTTGTTACCCTCTCTTGGCTTGTAAAACATCACCAAATCTCTTCTCATGAAGGAAAGAACCTCTCACCTCTCTACTCAGGGGATGTTAATTTATAGAGTAGAATAAAAACAAAACAAAACTAAAAAAGCCATTTTCTAAATTGTACCTGCATTAAGAAGTCTACATTTGGAAATGGCCATGTGGGCTCTTTAATTCATTCTTAAACAAAATCTTGATTTATAATCAAGGGACAGACAACAGAACAATTAGGGGGGTGGGAAGCCAGGATGGAAAAGGGAAATCCTTAAGAAAATGAGTGAATTTAAATAGACAGTAACTGAAAAGTGTTATTCTAGCATATTAGAGAAATTGGAAGGAACTGGAGATGTTGCTCAGTGGTACAGCACTTGCCTTGGTGAAGCCCTGGGTTCAGCCCCCAGCAAACAAAAAGAAAAGAAAGTGGAAGAAACTCTTGCCTGGCCACTCAAAGGATGCGAAGGACCTGAGAGAGTTCTTTCTACAGAGGGAAGGAAAAGTTGAGGCCTAGCTAAAGTAAGACTACCTTAGGTCATACAGCCTTTTATTTATTAAAAAGATTACTGTCCAGAACCCAAATTTCCTGATTTCTAGAGAATGTGTAGAGGAGTAGAGAAAATGTGAATTCTGATATTTAGTCTCGTTTCATTTCAATATGCAAACTATTGAAGCTACTTTGTTTCCTTTAGCTCTTTTATTTTGCAGTGAGTACATTATATCATCAGTAATAGTAGTGATTACTCAGATAATCTAAGATACAGAAAAAAAGATACTTGCTTATCTGAATTTCAGCAAAGAATTTTCCTGACGCTGATTATGAGACTACATGTTTTTATGAAAATTGCTATAAGTAATCACCAAGCAATAGAATAATCTTTTTATAGCATAACTGCCTTGAATGATTTAGGATTTTCCTCATTAATCATAAATTGCTATTAATTGCAACCTAATCTAACTACATTTTTCCTGTTAGACCATTTCTTTTAACCATCCTTCTGAAATCCTGCCAGAAAATATTTGAAGCTAAATTTACCCAAAATCCACTATGGAATACAGCCCCCTAAAAGTGTGATTACTCAACAAAGATTTGTACCTAACTCTGAGAGACTTTTTCCCTATACTGACCACATATATCATCTGAACTAAAGCTATCTTAGACTCTGTAGCTAAAGTGACATGGTGATATATTGATCTAATGAGTAATATTATGAAATTAATTCTAAAATACTCTAACTCATTCTGCCTTCATCTTTAAAATTCATTTGAATGATCACATCGCATAAACCTTTTGTTGAAAATCTTGCAAAGGCCTTTGGCCAAAAATAACATAGCTCTACATATTTTCACAGTGGTTTCCATTTCAAAGTCAAATTACCACCAAGTATGGTGAAACACCTTAATAATCTGGTGTCACAATCTTCCTCTTGATACTTGCCTTAGTGATTATAATCTTTGGTTTGACATGGCCTTAGGAGTTAGGTTCACTTTGCTTTGCATCAGTTAAATAGATGCTCTTATTTTACCTTTCAATGTCTAGATCTTTTAGAAGACTTGATTCCTTCCACAACAATTCTGTGAGAAAGAGATAGTCCCAGAAGTTTACTATCACTCAGAAACTGAAATCCCTCAAGACTAGACACCCAATTGGAGTTTTCCTTACTCGGCAGCCTCTGGCTTTACCTGTTCTTTACTCTACAGCTTCCTCTGCCCCCACCTCTTTTTAGGGCACTTGATTCTTCTCACATAGTACATCCTGTGTATCTTTGTATGATTTCCCATAAACTGTTGAAGTTGTTCCTAGCAAGACCCAAGCATACTTGGTTTCTACAAACTGATATAGACCCTAGGTAGAAATTTACCAAAAAGATCCAGTATATGTTTCCCTACAGAGTATCTTAAATAATGGAAATACAGTTTTCTTCCCAACTTTTACACTCACCTTGCCCTGCGAGAATTAAGGAAGGCATTTCATGTGAAAGTACCTAATGTGTTTCAAGCACATAATAGGCATTCAATATGTGTGAGTGGAATTCAAGTCTAGAAACTGATGAAAAAGAAAAAAACTGGTTTGTATACTGGCTCTCTCCATTTCCTTACCATCCGCACACTTTTCAACAACCATTAAATCTGACATTCACCCCATTACTCTGCTGGAAATTATTCTCCTTTAGGTCACAAATTGCTTCTTCCTGCCAATTTCAAGAACTTTTCTTCAGTCATCATAAGTATTAATTTGTGACATGGAGCTGTGTTAACCATTGCCCACCCCATTCCCAGAGCCACTTCTTGAAATCTTTCCCCCAGGACTTGTCAGGTTACACTGCTGATTCTCTCTAGTTTCCTAGAGGTTGCCTTCTGTCTCCCTAGTGTCTGAACCTCTTCAACTTGGTTCTGGAATGTAAGCATCTCCCAATATTCCCATTTGGCCCTTTGTTTTCCCAGTTCACTCATTGTCTCTGAGATCTCCTCTAGGCTCATAAACATCATTGTTTTAGAACCTGGTTAGTAAATCTATAGTACACCACTAAATCCCTCTTTCCATCTTACAGTTCTTGGGGGTACATTTAGATAGAGATGTCTAGTGGAATGCTCCCTTCACCCCATTTCCTCTCTCTAAGCCTCTTGTCTTCTCCTGGAACTTCCTTCTCTCCCTGGGCCTAGATCTCTAAACTGGAATCTGGTTCTGACAGGTTGTGGCTCTCAGCTATCTCCACCCTTTCCAGGCAAAGGAAGTTTAATTAGAGCCATTAGAAGGTGATACAGATGAAAAAATAGATATCAGGAAATAGCAAAATATTAATAAATAACCAACTTTAGCGTGTCAATGTGGATTTTAAGAGAAGATTTAATAATCATCTTCAAGTATATAAAGGCCCCTTGTTGATAAAATAATCACCAGCCACTCCTCATTTTACTGAAGACTGAGTGAGAGCATTTGGGGCTTTGGAGATTTAAGTTAGAAAATATCAAAACAGAATTACCCTTAGATAGCAACGTAAAACTTTGTCATGAATTGCTTGGAATTGATATGGCACAGCAGGGTTGTGTTTTTTTTTTTAAATAAATAAATTCATCTGTGTGGGGTATACTTTAGATGGGACTACATCTGAGAGAGATCCTGGGAGGTATCACCAAACTAGATTACTTATTACATTTATGTCCAGTTGAATAGTCGTGAGATTTAATAATGAAAAAGTATATATTATAGATTCTTAAATATACTAAGTTTGAACTACAACAGTTGGTATGTTCCATTAGGTCATTAGGTCATTCTGTCTTTGAAAAGGTTATATTAGGTTTAGGAGTGTGTATGCTAAGTGTGTTCTTGTATCTACCAGAGAGGGAGAGATAAAATAAAATAAAATAAAATAAAATAAAATAAAATAAAATAAAAACAATAATTGTGCAATAAATACAAATGATTAGAATGTGTTCATCAGTAAGAAGTTTCGTCAGTCTAGACTATTTGTTTCCACTGTTCCATTCACCCACCCTTTCCAGAACCATTATTTATTTAGTGTCCTCTTTGTGCAAGATACCAAGCTACCAGCTAAGGAATCAGCAAAGAAATGGTCCCTAACTTTGAGTATTTGTGGTCTGGAAGGAGTTACAAGTAGACATGTAGCAGAGTATAGTATGATGACTGTTAGAATAAGATTTTTACAGAATTCAATGGGAATACAAAAGAGGGACTCTCAAGCTGTTCTTGGTGCATCACAGAAGACTGAAAGGAAGAAATGACTTCTAAACCAAGTTGTGAACAAGCAGAAAATGGCCAGGTAAAAAGCAGAGGCATCAAGCATACTTACAACAGAAATGACAAGTAGAAATGTACCCCTACATAACTTATGTACACTAAACAAAAAAAAATCATTAGAAACATATTCTACATAACTCTCATGAAAATATTTTAAATTAATTAGATATCAGGAAATAGCAAAATATTAATAAATTAATACATTATTGATTACCAAGATTTATTTGACAATAAAGAAATGTTAAACTATTTGAAAAAAATGATCTTAATAGATACAGGTTATTTGGAAATTTTGATATTATAAATTTTAAAAAATGAAGGTAGAAATCTGTGTGATTTATATGTTCTGTCCACTGCAGAGAGGAACTGACCTGTGCAGAGCTATTGCCACTCTAGGCAACTACTCATCTGACAGTATCTCTAATCATCAATGGTTATCTAATTCTTGGTGTCTAAACAAACAAAATAACTGATACTAAGTTTGAACTACAACATAGTAATGTATTTAATTCAAAAATATGTTGTCTAGGTTTTTTACTTTTAAATTAAAATGTTTTTTGAGAACCAACCCTAGTATTTGGGGGATGGGTAAATGGGATAATAGTTGAAATGAATAGACCAGATTGAAGATATTGTTCTGTAATTAAAACTATTCAATCATTTTTATTTATCACATCTACATTTTTAAATGTGGACTGTCAAAGAGTATATACAAAATATCTCTCCAAATGTATTCCTGCTTTTCAAGACCTAAAAATAAGATGAACCCCAATGGGTTGTCAAGCATGGACAAACACTGCCATCCCTGGGTAGGCCTGGGAATTAAGTCTGGATGCCAGCAGATGCTGTGTCCCATGTGCCAGGGATGAACAGCACTCCCTCTCTCTTGGACACTCTAGTATTTCCTCAGTAGTGGAAATTTATGATGGAAGTAGGCTTCTATATGCTTCTTTGTACTATAGACTGCCTTCTAACATTGCCTTTGGACTCCTGGTGGCTTGACTTGGGTCTTCAGCTCTTGCTATGTACTTAGCTCCTGGCATCCTGGTAACCCTCAGCTAACTCTTGCTGGCCATCTGGATTTCCCTTGAAGCTCTGCCCTCCTGCCCCTGGCGTGTTCTCGCCACCAGGTAGGAATAGTTTCCCTTACTCACCTCCTTCCCTCCAGCGTGGACACTTGCCAGTACAGGGCTGAAGCTCACGAAGCCATTTGGATTGAGTGCATTGCTTGATTGCCCCCTGCAAGGAGTCCAGACCTGTCACACACACACCCAGATCCTGCTTCCTCCTCTTCCCTGCTTGTCCAGGCTGCAGAGGACCCAGCAGGCTTCTGCCCAAGGTTGTCTGAATTAGGACAAAAATAAGGACCAGTTCCTTTGGCACATAGCAAACATGATTAGATCTCTAAAGGAAGAGTTTTAGGTCTTCCTCATGTATCAGATTGCAGAAAAGTGTGTTGTGTGTGTGTGTGTGTGTGTGTGTGTGTGTGTGTGTGTGAGAGAGAGAGAGAGAGAGAGAGAGAGGGAGAGAGAGAGAGAGAGATGACACCTTTAAAAAAGAAAAAGAAAACTTGCCTTTTAGAAATAATTTCAGATGTGGGTCATTTCTGATAGTAATGAAATAAATATGTATATTGTGGGTGGAATTTCCTGTAGGATAAACAAAGAATCACCTACATATTATGCTAGCCTTTTAGATTTGCTATAGACATCTGTGAAAAATTATGAATTGGCCATTCTTACAAGACTTTGTTTTCAAACCTTTATTTCTTTTCCAGTATAAATGATAATTAAAGTTTATTAGAGAATGGACTTAGAAATATAATTTTAAATACAGTCTTTTGTTAGATTAGAATGGAGTCCACTTAACTGGTAGAAAGTTATGTGCTACTGACAAAATAACAGTTTGCGAAACAAAATAAAGTCTAAAATTTATTTATGGCATGTAACTGGAGTAGCCATACCCTTACTATGTACCAATTTATGTCAGTGCACTGCAATTTTAGTAACTTAGTTTATTTGACATATTTATTTTAAAAGTGAAAAACTTTTAAAATAAAGGTAAAATTCTTAACGGAGTCCATTTAGATAAATTACAGTGATAGATGCATACTGACCCATGATAATTCCTAAATCAGATGTCTAGGAATATTTTTGATCATTTCATTCTTTTATAACATTTCAGCTTGCAGAAGATACTAATGTTGGCATTGTTACTTTACCTCTAGAAGTAACTTCAAAACACAAGAGAAAGAAGATGCTGTGCTTCTTTTTCCCCCTTACAAAATCTACAAATTATTAATTTCTAAAATTGAATATCTTGTTTTCAAATAACTGATGTTGCTTATCCAGAAAAACTTGATTTAGAAAATATTAACTACTTACTCAATATTGTCTAAATATTTAGTGAAATGGTTAAACATTAGGCTCAGGGAACCATCAAACTTAGGACTGCATTTCGCCCATGACAATCCATAATTGTATGGGAACATTCTCAACCCTTTATGTTCCTGTTTCTTCCTCTGTAAAATGAGATAATATTACTTGCTTAAAGGGACTCAGATAATTTTTAAAAAATGAACATGTCTGTTGAACCAAAGGTCTTGTTCGGCGATAAAGCATTTGCCTTGCATGCATGAGGCCCTGGGTTTGACCCTCTGTACTGTGTATGGGAGAGGCGGGGCATAGGTGTCAAATGCTTAATATAATGTTAGCCATAATCCAAAGTGCTCAGTGTTAGCTTTTTTCATAATCATGTATTTAGTATAGTAATAGGGGATAGATTTTTATTTTTTTAAGCATCTCTGACAGTATGATTTTTGTGCTTAAAAATTAGAAGGGAAGTAATCATCTCAGTTTCATTTACCCTCTAATTTTTCTTCAAGGTTGTTGGCCTAAGTAGAGAGAGGTCAGAAGCACTCTTAATATGAAACTAAGTTGGTTTCAGTTTGAAGTAACCGTTCACTCTTGGACTTTTTTTTTTTTTTAATACAATTTGCTTTGATTTGGTTTAGTTCATGCATTTTTAAAAATCTTCCTTGTGGTGTACAGTCATTAGGCTTTTATGCCTAAAGAACTGAATTCAGTTATAAGTAAAATTCATTTAATATTGCAAGTATGATTCTATGCGGTTATTTATTCACAACATAAAATAGCCACATAATTCAACATATTTAATAGTGTCTGCTCATGGAACTGTGGGGAATTCTGCAGATCTTAGACGAGAAGTGCTTAAGTTATGGAAGGCAGTATCTATTATGCTAATTACCCCTGACATCATCAATATGGCAAGCTATAGAAGAGGAAAATAGAAGTTGAATGTGTGCATTATGACTGTATGTCTCTATGGAACTCTTTGGTGGACTCCTGTGTTTAAAGTATGGCAGTAATTTAATGCACGAATGGGTGTGGTCACAAAACCGTGTTTTCTTGGAAGACATATGTGGAAACCATCCTTCATATTTCAGCAATAGAAATAGTTTAAAACCACATCTCTTCCTCTGCCTCTTTCCCATGGGCTGTTGCTGCTACTGCTCAACTTAACTCAAAGTAAATCCTGGATAATTCTCAAGAGATGTTGTCTTTGTCCAATTTGAAAAGAATTTTGTATTCAGAAAAGATAAAACCAGACATACGTGTACAATATTCCAATACAGTCCAATATAAAAATTTGCTTAATCTGGTGCTGATATTTATAGATGGACATTGCTTAATTAGCATTTTAAATTGGAACTTTAATAAATGCTATCAATCAGTGACCAATTTACATAGCATTTATCTGGGGAAATGAGCATGCCAAATATCAGTCTTCTTAAGATTCATCTTGACCCAAACTGTGATTTATTTAAGATCTTAGAACCTTTAGTTCTTCAATTAGAGTGTTCATCTTTCTGTGTTCTAATGTTCTAGTCTAGATTGGCAAATTTGTAGTCATGAAAAATCAAGGGTTACATTTCTGAAGTGCAGACAAGCCCCCATATCCTGGTAAATTTTAACTGTTCAATGTTTTGCCTATTTAATTCTTCTAAGATTCAAATTGGATAGCTTCTTCATCCTCTAAGTAATTATATAGTGTTTATTTGCAATTAGTTTAGGCAACTCCCCCAGAAGAGTCACATGCATTTTAATGATCTTTGAAATGATCCTTTTCAAAATATTATGACTTTGAAAGTTATTTGTTTAAGAGCTAGAAATCTTTTGGTGTCCCACAAAATATCTATTGTTCTATTTTTTGACCCAATTTTACTAGAGAGAAAGAATTTAAAAACCTGGAAATAACTTCGAAATTTAGACTGTGTCAAAGGAATGTCTAAATTTTAGATAATTGCTATGCATTTAAATAATTTCTATGACATCTTAGTAATATCCTAATTAAAGGATGAATATGCTGATCAGTAAGAGAGTAATACACAGGATGGTGGTGATAATCAGGTTATAATAAGATGTGTTTGGTGAGTCATGTTTCTAGATGAGCTGAAGAACAATAAGGTATACAGACTTTGCTTAAACACAGAATACCTTCACACACTTCCATGCATGATAACTGATGTGTTGGACGATCATAGAAATAGAAAAGGAAAAGTCCCCTCAAAAAGGTAAAGAGCTATTCACATTCTTCTAACATTAGATATAAAAGTGACAAAAATCAATCTAGAGGTAATATGCAAAAAAAAAAAAAAAAAGAAAGAAAGAAAGAAAGAAAGAAAGAAAAAGAAAAAGAAAAGAAGAAAGAAATTCCTGTTCTTGTTGAATCCTGGGAATGTGGAAAGAATTTAATCTTTACTGGAGTAAAGGGGGGATTTATCATTGTAATCTAATGATAAATAGAGAACACAGATCCTTTGTTAAGTATTGGAGGTGGGTTGGTTTAAGTTTATATTTAGAAGTTAAAAAGTGAAATCAGAGCTCATATGAATATGTTAAGAGTATTGTGACATAAAGATTTTTTTAAAAATTTCTTTCGTGCTGATAAAAGTACTTGGGGAGTTTGGGAACATTGGAAGAAAACACAGGTAACTTAAAATTCATAAACATTGATTGATTCCTCAGTGTAATGGAGGAAGAGGCTGAAGGGGGTAGGTAGAACGTTCCAGAAAAAAAAAAAAAAAGAAAAGAAATCGGACAATGGATTTCTGTAGGCAGTGCAAAAATAATGATAAAATTGCATCTGAAGGGGGGAAAGGACAATTATAAAAAATAAGAATTTAAGTGCAGCAATACTTAAGTACATTTTATTTAAAAGTGAAGCAGGTCAGAACACCACATTGGCTACTTCACATCAGGGATGTCCAGTCCTGGCGCATAATTCAGAGCAGCTCAGACCACTAGAACACACACGCCCCCAGCTTCTCCTCTCCCCCAGGGGGGCGGGAGCCTGACTAGCTGGCGCGGACAGGGTGCAGACCGCCCCGCCACCGTCCTGGCCGCACGGGGGGCCAGTGGAGGGGCTGAGCCGGGGAGGCCGAGGCCAAGCGGCGATTGCGGAATGAACGGGTCCCCGCGGCGCTCCTAGGCGACATCCACCCCCGCACCCGCATGCCCCGCGGGTGCCTGGCTTCGGGGCCCTCGCGCCGACCCCTCCCGCCTGCCTGCGAGTTGCCGGTGTGCCCGCCTCTCCCAGGCGGCTTGTCCCGGGAGCGCTAAGACTTAGTTTGGCGAAGACGTGGGGAGTGCGGCCGTCACTCTGGTTTGGATTAAGTAAACATCTCGGATGTGGGATGCATGAATGGTGGCAGAGCAGGGGTCGGATTCATTCATGTGCTGGGAAAGAGCTGCTTTTGTGAGCACGGGAAAGTAGTGCTCATAGAGAGGGGGAAAAAAAAAAAGAAGAATCCGTTTTGCAAAATCCCCAGCAGCCTGAGAAACCACACCGGAGAACCCTGATGTTCCAGCGGTCTGCCTGTGTGTGGGGGGGTGAGGATCCCTCCTGCCGCCGTCTTCAAAGCTCGTCGGCGGCGACCAGTTTTCGGTGCAGTTTTCACCTTCTTCGTTTGGGGCAGGGCTGTTGGAATGCTCCGGGGTGTGTGTGTGAGTATGTGTGAGTGTGTGTGTGTGTGTGTGAGTCTGTTGGGGTGTCGGCGGCCGGGCCGGGCGGCGGGCACAGGGCTGGCAGGGCTGGCGGGGCGGCGGCGGTGGCGGCGGTGGCTGCCCGGCCCGGCTCGAAGGGGTTAAGCGTCGCCGCCGCCCCCTCGGCGGCCGGGTGTAAACAGAGGAGCCTCAGCCTATCATGTCTGGCTGCCGCTCGCAGCCCGAGCCCCGAGCCCGGCGCTGTAACATGATACGCTCCAGACCGAGGCAACTTGGCAGCGCCGGGCTCGGCTCCGCACGGCCACAGCGAGGGCGCGCCGCGGCAAGGTGGGTGAGCGGCGGCGGCGGGTGCCGCGGCCTGGGGTGGGCGCGCGGCTTCTCGCGCGGCTCCGGGAACCGCGGTTCCTCGCGCGGCTTCTCGGTCGCTCTCTCGCTCCCGGGAGCGCCAAGGCGGCGGCGGCGGCGGCCCCAGCCCCGGTAGCGGCAGCGGCTCCGCGGGTCTCCCTGCCGGTGTCGGAGAGGGAGGAGGCTCCGCGCGGGTTTGAAATCGGTGCAGAGGCAACATTAGCATCTGAAATGAGGTGGCTTTTTAACCCCTGAGGGACCGAATATAAGGATTTAAAAGAGGCGAAGGCTGAACTTTCTCCTTTACTCTCGGTCACCCGGAGTGGTGCAGGTAGCCGCGGGCAGAATGGAGTCTTTTGTTCCCGGTATTTTTAATTAGATGGATTTTTTTTTTTATGAGTATTATACAGTCCTAACCTATGAGGTAAAGCTGTCTTCCCCCCCCCCCCACTGCATTTCTGTGACTTTTGCCATATATCGTATCGAATTCGTGAGGAGCAAATCTTAGAAATGATGATTTTGGATAATTCATGTGTGAAATGTTTAAAAATCTGCGTTTGAGCGTAAATGAATCAGCCCTTCGGTTCCATTAACCGAAATCCATCATGCTAATTGCTTAATGGAGAAAAAGGTACAAAATAATCTTGCTAATTAAAAGAGCAGTTTTTCGCCTGCGAAATACTTAGTGTGTGCTTTTTTGTCGTGAGGGCTTTACTGAGTGGAGACTCTGAAAGAAATTCAACTTTGTAGTTGTGCTTCGAAGCAGGTTACTCCTGTGGAAGAATAGTTGGGAATGGTTTGGAAAAACTTGTGCAGTGTCTGTTAAAGTAAAAAAAAAAAATCATTTGCCCATTTGTGTAGTATATTTTTATAAAATAAAACAAGGATCCGTGGCAGCTCTCAGAATGAGATATCACATTTCCTCCCTCTCATGGGCTAGCGTCTCTATCTCTCCGGAATATCTTATAAATGATATGTACAGATATATGTGCCTGTGTCACAAAGTCATTTTGTCTTCGGAAAGCCTAATATAATCAAATTCAGTGCCTTAAGATGGTGTAGTTGAAGATTTGATCCCCTTCCACTAAAGTGGAAATACTTTCAGTAATTGAAAGCAGATTCACGTCTGGAGTTGTACAAGCCAAGGTTTTCATTTTTAAAATAAACCTTTTGTTCTCCGATTTAAAGTGTTTCAAAGATCCATCCAGAGACCCCTGTGTGTTAATTGTTAAAGTAGTTCTTAGAAAAGGGATTGAATATATCCAGAGAAGGCATTTTAGAAATACAGCTAACTTAACTCAGCCTCCCTCTAAGTAGAAGATTTTAGTGCAACATATACTGTCTGTGCCCCACGTTTTGTTTTTTCAGCAGATTCCCAGGCATTACAATGCATCTGTAACGTTCAAACCACCAAAACCCCAAGCAGAGTCCATGTGTTTTCAGAGACTAAAAACCTGAGAAATTTTGGTATTTTCCATTTTATTCTGTGATTTACACAATTTGATGAGAAATTTGAAATCTGGCATCAAGTATGTTGACTTTAAAGAGATGCTGATTATACATTAATTGATCGACTTAAACTTAAAAAAAATATGATCGCAGGTTGTTAACCTGGTTCCTGTCTCATCTTTGGGGCCTGACTGTTAAAAGCTTTAAAAAAATGTCTGTTAAAGACTTGAAATTAGGATACATTTTAGACAAAGAGGGAGTCACTTGATCTCTTATTAGCTGCAAAGATAGGGAAGAATGGAGATGTATAAGAGCTTCACCTTCCTTCTTCGGGACATGAAAATAGACTAATTATAAGAAAAAGTTTAAAGAGTTGTACTTTTAACAATAACAATTGAGACTAGAAAAAAATAGGAGTATTCTGAATGTTTTTAATTATTAGTTTCTTAACATGTTATATTGATTATTAATAAAACCTGAACAGAGCATAACAAGGCAGTTGGATTTCTTAGAAACCACTTGATAGCTCTGTATTTTACCTTGTCTCCTAGTCTTCCTGATAATCAATTGAGCACATTATAACAGATGAGAAGTGAAAACTTCATTACATTTAAAAGGATATTTAAGTATTGTTATTATTTCTCATGTACAGTTTCCTTATAAGATATCAACATTTAAAATATTCATTAAATTTTTATCAAATAAAATCTTACTCAGTTTTGGCTGTGTTGCATCATGATTCTTAGATATCAGTGGCCTAGTGTGTGATATAATAGAATTTAGTTTTCAAAGATTTAGATAAAGAAAAGTGACTTAGCGTGGTCTCTTTCACAGATATCTGAACACAGATTTTCAGTGTAATATCCTTGTCTCAACATTTAAACTAACCCTTTTTGTGGCTTCTATTTACTGTTAGTTCTTATATCCTTAGATTTTTTTTTTTTAACTTGCAAACAGGGTGCACAGAATCTTCTGTCATCTGAAATAATATATTCAATTTATCATGGGACTCCTGTCTTTCATAATGTAGGCAAGTGGCAAAGGAGGCACTGTCTAAATACAGTGATCTTGATAATTAATGCCATAAAATAGATTAAAATGCTGTATTCCAGGTATTCATTTCCTTAAAAGGGCCACCAGAACAGCGTTGCTAAGCACCCGTCACCACTGCAAGTAACAGAAAATGACCCAAATTAAAGAACCTGTTCTAAGCTGTATTCTTGCATTTTCTAAAGTGCATTTCAAAAGGTTTAACAAGACTCATTCAATTAGTGGAGAAAAAGGATCTATTTTCAGCTCTGATCAGCAATTAAGAGATTGGGCTGTGGAACATCAGTTCTTTATGTTTATAATTTATTTTGTTTCCTAGGTTTTACTTTAAACAATTGTGAGTGGAGATTTTTTAACAAACTACCTTTCTAGTAATCCAAATGTAAATGCTAAGAACAGGGCAATATATTTGTTTACAATTTTTATGTAAATGTTATTTTTTATTATTACTTTCCTCATTTAAAAAAATTAAATTTTACACTAATAGGGTATATTGCCGCTTTCCTACAGATGTCTTACTCTGAAAATATATATGCAGATATGAATAAATGTATATACCGATAATATTCTGAGTTAGTGTAGATGTGAGTACATTCCCACCTAACATTTGAGAAATTGAATATTTTTCTTTATGGATATTTGATGTTGTGAGAATGGTACCATGAAGGAGATAGATATGTTGAAGTAAGAAAGTAAATTAAAAAAATTGGGACAGTGTTTTTTTTTTTAACCTCAACAGTGAATTGTACCTTCTAGGTTTGACCAGAACTTCTAAATAGTTATAGTTAAAAACCTAGCCAGGGCTGGGGTTGTGGCTCAGTGGTAGAGCACTTGCTTAGCATATGTGAGGCACTGGGTTTGATTCTCAGCACCACATATAAATAAATGAATAAAATAAAGGTCCATCAACAACTAAATAAAAAGAAAATTAAACAAACAACCAACAACAACAAACCCTAAGCCACTAATAGAGTGTTTAATGAGTTGTGTCGCCCAGTGACCTGGTTCTTGGCTAACAGGACAACAGCCACAAAAACAAGTTGTGAAGTTCCTGGTAGAAAGAAAGGAATGGAAGGATAAGGTACTGTTAGAGGAATAGGGGAGTAGAGCAAGAGGATTCTCAAAGGTTTAGATTAGGATTATTGGCAAGATGTTTGCTGTATCACATTGATCTGGACAAGTCTGAAGCATATAAATATAGATTTTACGTTATTAATCGTAAGTGCTGCTTTGGCTATAATCTTATGTGAAGTGATTCCATATCCTGGAACACTGAATATTTTAAAGCCAAAATAACACTTATTCTTTCTTCTAAAAGAGATTGTTTACATTAGAAATTCGTTACATTTAGATTTATCAAGTTGTTTGGCATTACAGATTTCTCTAGCAAGAGGTAATATAAAATAAATGGAATTTGTACAACTTATTGGAATTTTTTCTAGAACAAAAAGTTATTACGATACACATGTAAGTCTTCGGCCTTTTAATGTGAATTGAGGTTTCATTTTAGGTACTTGGAATGTATAGTTTGTTTTTGACAGGTCAAAGTTTGTTTTTCCTGCTACAGAATAACCATAATAGGGAGTAGGAGAGTAGATATTATATGTGTTTGAAATGGTATGTGCTTCAATATTTAAGAAGCCAGTTGTTTAAAAATTGATTTTCATATTGTTGGTTTGGGTTACAAACCTAGCTCTTGTTCAATTACAAATTCCCTGCTTAAGTTTTGAAATACTCTTAAGTTTTAGTATGTCAGTTTGAGAACAGCTACCTCTTTGGTATATCAGAAACAGTTTATTCCATAAATGTTAGTGGTTGTAAATTAATTTCACAAGAGAAGAATAATAATTGAAAAGTACACTCAAATATTTAAGGCCAAATTGCACTTCAATAATAGATATATTTGGGAAATTGCATGCTATAGTATTTAAAAGAAAAAAGAGTTTCTCTCTTAAGTGTTCTTATTCTCTTTCTTTGAAGTTAGACAATGTTTGACCTGAACATCTTGTTTTGTGTAGTTAAAAGGCAGAATGTATTATAAAGAACACCAGAATGACTAATATAGAACAGGAAATACTTCAATTTTTTTCTAGTTATGTATAATAACAAACTTTTTGAAAATTTAAGATGATGTGTAGAAGTTTTAATAATTTTTTTTAACATTAGTTTGTGCATAACCTCCTTTTGCCTTAATCTTAAACTGTTTCCAGCAGGGAAAGAGAGGATCTGCTGTCTAGAGACCTGTAAAATGTAGTCGGAACACACTTTATGCCATTTCTTTTAAATAAAACAAAATTACCTTATACAACAAATTTAACATTGTTAACCTTTTATAATTATTTAACCATTATTTCATTTTACCTCCTGCTTAAAAGTTGTGCATTAGTGGAGCAGACACCTGGCTGTGCTCTTAAAAGTTTATTTGTCTTTCAATTCCTGTGATAGTAGGGGGCAGTACATCTCCTTAATTATCTTTGTTCAGGGAAATGCTGAAAGGCCAGGGTAGTTAAACAAGGCCACTTGGATTTGTGAGGTCGAAGTCAGATGCAAGGAAAGTGGTTAAATGCATTATCATCTTATTGAGTCCATCATCAGTAAAGTGACCTTGATGGAGGTGGAAAAAGCCATTTGGCCATTTTTATGACAGCCACCCCTGCTTGTTTTATCACTGACAGATTTTTACATATTGCTTTATCATATTTCCTTCTTTTTGTTTTTATATATTACTTTCTCTCATTATAGATCATCATAGTAAAGGTGAAAACTAAAATTAATTTCTTTTTAATGATAGTAGATTTTCCTTCAGAACTTCATTTCTTATGATGATGATGATATATATATATACATATATATATTCCCTATATATATACGGAAATATCCTTTCATTAAAAATTAAGGTGATCAGGCTAGCTGACCATTCTGTATTTGCTTTTAAGGGTCTTTTAATGATGACTATTAGTCTCTTTGCAAAGAAGCTGCTATTCTACTACTTTTCAAATTGTTTTTTATGCTATTAAGAGGAAAGACTTGCCAACTTCAATTTTAGCAGTAGGAATAATGTTTGTTTTAACAAGTGCCTAAGTATGTTTACATGAAGGTTATTCAAGTTTTAGTAGTTCTCTTGCTGCTGTTCTAGTCATCACTTCCCTTAAGAAGTTAAAACAAAGCCATAAGATTTATAGTTTATATTTCTCAACTTTATGGCCAATATTTTCCTTGTGATGTATTTTATACCAACTCTAATAAAATGAAATTCTTGCTTAAATATTTGAACAAGTATTGTTCAATAAGAGGAAGAGTTTTATTAAATGCAGTACAAGGTCTAACCTTTTTTGGAAACTCCAGTTAAAGCAATTAAGTGCTGCATACAAGATTTTTGTTTTCCTAGACAAAGCTGTCAAACATTACTGATTAGAATTTAGCTTATGCTTTACTTTTTACTGCATTCTTTTATGTTACAATCAATCAGAGCTAAATACAAATCTTATCATAAGAAAGAAAAAGTTGGCCCATTAACAAAATACCTAAAATGTTATTTCAAGCTTTATTGGAGATGGAGCTATCTCCTTATCATCGTGCTATGAATTATGTAACACTAAAATCTCAGGAACTCAGAATCACCAAAAATAGTTCCTTCAGGAGAGCCACATGTTTTGATGGCAAAGAATTTATTCTCTTAATTTTGTATTTAAAAAACAAACATATTGGATTGTCATATGCTTAAAATGAGCTATAAACCCTCCCATCTCCCTCTCTACCCACCATCAGGGCCTGAATTCAGTCTCTTTTCATCTCTTCAAGTTGGCTTCATTAGTTTTCCACCCTGGTTGCCCTGCCTTCTGTCTGTCTCTTTAATCCAGCCTCCACGCTGTCATTACAGTTGTCATCTTGATTGGTGTTTTATCAGACCCTTCATGATCTTAGACTCAAAACTCCATTGCTCTTTTCTGCATACCTTTTCACCTGTGCTTCAACACTTTTGCTTGTCTTTGTTAAGTTAGCCTCTTCTTACCACCGTCTCACATATCTTTCAAGAATCTACTTGCATGGTATTTTTTCTCTGGAACCCTTTCTGACTGCCTGAGGGCAAAGCTGGCTTCTTCTTCTATACTGCCATTGCACCCAATACATACTTCTGTTATAGCACTTAGCACAGTATACTGTAATCATTTGTTTACATTTCTTTCTCCCCTATGAGGGGACAAGTTCTTTCAGGTCACAACTGTGTCTTAATCACTTTCTTATGTACCAGAACTAAGCCCAATACTGAGAAAATAATAGTCAATAAATGTTTGTTGAATGCTTATTGAATGAATATATTAAATATAGTTTAATTTCTTAGTCACTGAAGATCATTACGAACATCAGTTATTTTATTGTTCTGTTAAAATATGATAGTTTACTCAGGAGTCCTTGAGAGATAGGTGGCCCCATATGGACAATGCGTACTATAGTTACTATCCCACACTTTTGAGCCCTTACCATGCTAAATGTCTTATAAATTTTTGTTTTGTCACCACATCTCTTTAAGAAGGAATTTTCTCATTTTATTGATGGGGAAATTATTACTCATGTAGGTTAACAGAGATATGATATGTAGGCTATACAGTGTGATTCCAAACCTCCTAAATATCACACTCTCTTGGAAGTGCTTTAACGTGAGCACTTCCAAGTACAGGAGAAAATATATATATGTGTGTGTGTGTGTGTGTGTGTGTGTGTGTGTGTGTATATATATATATATATATATATTTTTTTTTTTTTGGTACCAGGGATTGAACCCAGGGACACTTAACCACAGACTTACATCTCCAGTTCTTTTTAATATTTTATTGAGAGACAGGGTCTCACTAAGTTGCTTAGGGCCTGACTAAATTGCTGTGGCTGGCTTTTAACTTGTGATCCTCCTGCCTTAGCCGCCAAGCTGCTGGGGTTACAGGTGTTCACCACCATGTCCAGCTCCACAGGTTTAATTTTTAGGATGGGTTTTTTATTTTCTTCCCTTATTGTTTACTGTCATGTTGTACTTCTTATTACTCTGTCATCAAACAACCAAGATTATTTTTTGTTGTCATTTATTCATAAAATAGGCATAAACAAGTTTTGAGTTAAAGATTCTACTCAGAGTGAACTTTATTAATTTATTAGTTTTGGCTTCTTGGAAACATTTTTTGGCCTAATATCCATTTTCTTGCATTTTTGGTCAGGTGAGAATTTTAGGTAGTTGAATACCAATTATATGTTAGATGTTCCGGTGAAGCAGAATGTTAATTTCCACAATTAAAGACTTTTTTATAAAATTCAATGACTCATAACAGTAAATTTGAATAAAAATATGCTAAAGTTGCATTATCATAGTTAACTTGAAACTTAAACATAGTAATAAAGTTACTTGTAACAGAAACACATAAACACACCATACTGAATGTCATACTTGTACTGCATACTGCATATTTTATATATGGAGAAACCAAGGCCTAACAATAGTTAACATGTATCGAGTATTTAGTAAAATCTCTTTTCTGTGCTAAACCCTTTATATAGATACTATTTCATTTACAGAACAATTCATGGAGTTTAATACTTTTATAATCCCCATTTTAAAGGTAGGGAAATGGAGGCACAGAAAAGTTGAGTAAGTTGCTAGAGATAAAGCCAGGGTGTCAACCCAGATGAGAACATACCTAAGTCTGTTCCTTTCTCCCGTGAGAGTGGCTGGAAAGCACCATATCATTCTGCTAAGAAGTAATGGGCCCCAGGATACCTATAACACCTAGTATGTACCAGGCTATTTATGAAGTAAATATTATTCCTCAATTTATTGATGAGAAAATTGAGGCTTAAATATATTAAATAATTTGCATAAGGTTATTGAACTACTAAATTACAAAATTAGTTTAGGAACTGAAGTTCCAAATTTATGTCCTTCATTACTGAATTTAGCATACAGTGTAGTTGTCAAATTAGGATTTGTTTTGATTTCAATCGGCTTTACATAGATATTTGGCACCAGTATACAGCCTTTCCTACTGAATGTTAGAAAGATTTCCATATTTGATTAAGGCAAATCATTTAATTTGTCAACAAGTACTTATAAGGGAATATGTGTTTTGTATTTTTTAATTTTTTTTTATTTTTTTTATTTTTTTAAAGAGAGAGGAGAGGGAGAGAGAAAGAGAGAGAGAGAGAGAGAGAGAGAGAGAGAGAGAGAGAGAGAATTTATTTATTTATTTTAGTTCTCGGCGGACAAAACATCCTTGTTGGTATGTGGTGCTGAGGATCGAACCCAGGCCGCACGCATGCCAGGCCAGCGCGCCACCGCTTGAGCCACATCCCCAGCCCCTGTATTTTTGTTTTTAATCTTTTTGTTTGTAATCTTTAGATTTTCCTTTAGTGAGGCATGATCATTATGATCATCTGTGGTATGGCTAATGTCCCCTTCTTGATTAATATCCAGCAATGATTAGCATCATTGATTAGAAAATTAGTAAATTATGCATTTATTGACACTTCTGTTTCCTATTTAATGGCTTGTTTATTTAACTGATGGCTAATGTTTTTACTTTCAAAGGCTATTAACTCATCAAAATGGTATTTATTGAACCTAGCAAAATGATAAATTATGTTTGTATTTACTCCTTTGTGCCCAAGGCTAATCTACTGATGATCTTATTTTTCAAAATTTTGCTCTGCTAAGATCTTCTACATAGGAAGTCAAATTGGTACCATTATTTGATGGTGTAACCTTGGAAAAGTTGCTTAACTTTTCTGGATTGTACCTGGAATAGGAGAGAAGTAAACCAGATCAGTGAATTCAAACAATGAGATTTCTTTTAAAAGTTTTATAGAGTTTCTTCAAATGATTCAGAATTCTTAGAAAAAAAATCCTATTGCAAATTATATTAAAAACTTTGCACAAACAAGTAAAACATATAATGTCTGTTTACCTTTTGTGCTATTTAGCTTATTTTTATCTGTGAGTCCTGCTTTTTCTGTGTATATTTTGCATTGTTGGTTAAGGTATCCTTGTAGGGAAAATGTTTTTTGTTTTTTTTTTTTCCTTGTTGGCTTTTTATTGATTCAGCTTGCCTAAGGAATAGGAAGAAAGAGCATCCCCTGCACAGAAATCTTAGGTAAGGAGGGATCTTACCACCATGCAGGAAAATGGTTAATATGCTGTGGACTTCCTGTGCTTGCTACATGGTGTCTTTGGTTTTAATTGAGAGTCTGAAAATGAAGGAGATTGTCCTCATTAGGAATAGATTATTATTATTCCCAATGTCATTATAGTACCATTAACCAGAATGTTTTGGAAACTACTCTTTTGAAATCGAGTTTTTTGAAAGTCACAAATAAAAATAGTTCTTATTATATAGGCATGCCTCATTACTTACCTTCCTCACAGGCTTGACTAACCAACATTTGGCTATTTCAAAAAATTAGATCAATTCTCAAGAGAGTATTTACCACAGTTAATTATATTCAGAAAAAATAATGCTTAAAGCCCGTGAGACCTTTTTGAAAGAGAAATTTCAGTGTTTTTTGGAGAAATGACTATATCTTTTGAAAAAAATGATAACTCTGAGTTGACCACTTTGAAGACAATAATAATCATATGGATGAATTTCAGTATTTTAAGAGGTTGGTGACAATACATTATGGTCCTTTTTCATGTCACAATTAAGGGCTGAACCACAAGGATGTTCCTAATGGGCAGAATAATGAAGTTTAGAAATTCAGAATTTCATAGTTGTTATTAAAGTATAATTATTGATTTTAAACAAGACTCTTAGCCTTATTTAAACTGGTAAGATCTATGAATATAAGACAATATGCTTGATTTCTTTAAAGTATATTTAAGCTGAGTGCATTGGCATATGTCTGTGATTCCAACAACATAGAAGGCTGAGGCAGGAGGATCATAAATTCAACCTCAGCACTTTATTAGTGAAGCCCTAAGACCTTAACTTAAAAAAAGACCCTGTTGCAAAATTTAAAAAAGGGGTGGGAGGCTGGGGATGTGGCTCGAACCCTGGTACCAAATAAATAAAGTATATTTAAATTTCTTGCATATTATATTTCATGCAAAAAGCAAAGTTCAGTCTTCACTTGTATGCTTCCAGTTAGGAACAGGAAAGCCAATGTGCAAGGGCTTCCATAAATTAAAAAAAAAAAGTATTTGCTTTCATACTCAGATTCCAGTATAAACTTCTGATTTATTAAAATACTTGTTAATTTTCTAATTAATATTAGAAATCAATACTGATTACAGATTCTCAACAGCTATCAACAGCTAGGTATTAGAATTGTAAACTATGAGTACAATTAAATAGTCAACATTTTAAAAGTGTATTTATGGAAGCAGAAAATTGATAGTATCTTTTCAGTTTAAAAAATATAAACCTGTGTATATTATAAAATTCTTCCCCAGCCCCTCTTTTCAGGAATATCTCAATTAGTAATAACAAGATGTGTACTTCTAGATGCCTTGGGCATACTTAAACTCTAATGAGGTATTGCATTGGAAGGAGACCACTTGAAGATTTTATTAATTTCTTTAGTGTGAAAGTGGAAACACTTTGAAGCAGAGATCACCAGTTCTGAATTTTGATGAAGTGACAGGTTATCACCATATTCCTAAGAGAGAGCACCTTAAAATTGAACAATATAAACTTGAACAGTATATTAAATTGTTTCTTCATTTCTTGAGTTTATCATTAATAAAATTGTTTTGTATTAGACTGTTTTGTTTAGGAGGATTCTGCTGTCACACTTACCCTTTTGATTTAGTCAACCATAATCTGATGAAATGCCAGTGTTCCAGAGCCTATATACACCATGCATGAAAATACATGTACTTCTTTTGTGGGCAAAAGTACTAGAGTTCTACTTATAGGAAGGTTATAGATCAATTGCATGTTAGTGGTTGCTGTGAAGGGATAAAAAAGAAAAAAGGGATAGATAGGAGTGCTATGGATATTATCTTTGTGACATTTTATTTCATGTAAATAAAATGTAAAGGAAGATATATAATTTAACAGTTATTTATGATATTGTTCATGCTATTTATTACACAACACCTACTTCTTTTGAATTTAAGAACAGGCTGGGCATGGCTTGGCTTTGGAGATTGAGACAGGAGGATCACACATTCAAGGTGAGCCTCAGCAAAGGAGCAAGGCCCTAAGCAACTTGATACCCTGTCTCAAAATAAAAAACAAAAAGGCTAGGGAATGATGTCCATATCAATCTACTGTCATTCCTATCCCTTTGCCTCTTTCCCCCTCCTCCTCCAAAGTTCTGCCACTTATCCCATGCCACCTCCCATATGCTTATCAAAGAACTAAAAAAAAAAAAAAAAAAAAAAAAAAAAAGGCAGGGGATGTAGCTCAGTGGTAAAGCACCCTTGGGTTAAATCTCAGTTAAAAAAAATATATTATTCCATGTATTTCCTTGAAGTTGTTAGTGTCAAATCTGATTTCTGAATAACATATTTAAATCTGGTAATCATGAAGTTTAAGTCATTTTAGTTAGTCATGTTTAGTATAGCAATTTTTCTCTTTCTATAAAATTAGAAGTCAGTGTATAAATATTTAAACATCCTTAATTTATTTTTGGAATTTATTAGTTTCTTAAAATCAACTCATAAAATTAAAAGAATTAACTCAGCATCTGTTGAAAACCTACTATGTATTATCTGGTAAGATATTTATAATTCTATTCATAATCATATAATTTTGAGCACATTTAAACTAATTTCTTTCCATTTGTATATATACTCAATCAGTAGTCAAAGTCTTCTGATTTTTACAAACCATATTTTTTGGACCTACTTATTTTCATGTATGTAGTCAACAATCATATTTCATAAGGTCTTGATTTCAGTCAGGTTATCTGGTTTCAGCATCACCTTAGTTTTTCTATCTCCTGCTCAGAAAATCATAGGGTCATATGAAGGAAATATTTCTTATGGAAAAGTGACAGAAAGAAAGCATTTCAGGCAGAGAAGGGTACATGGGCAAGTTTTAAAAGTTGCAATATGTAAAGTATATTTGAGAAAATATCAAATAACCTACTTTGAACAGGAAGTTCACAAAAGGGAATTTTGGAAGATAAAGCTAGAAAAGTTGGTGGAAGCCAGGATATAGGGGACTCGAATCTCAGATAAAAGTGTTTAGGTATGCATTTGGGGATCCACTGGAAATTTGGCATGATACCATGTGTTTGGGAGAAGATCAATGGTAGAATGTTGTTAAAAAGGAGCTAGTAGAAGTGGGGAAACCAACAATAGGCTTTTTCTATTATTATTTTCAATTTATGACTTCCTCTTAAATTTCTTATATTTTATAGTTTATCAATGTAAGCTTCACAATAGCAGGGACTTCTAGCCACTGTGATTTCCTCAAAGCCTAGAAGGTGCCTGGTACATGATTGATGCTTAGTGAATTTTGGTTGACTGGATGAGTAAGTAAACCAAGACCCCAGAACATCAGGTGACATTTTAGAGTTTTACACAGCTAAAATAATGACAGACCCCAAATTAAAAATTGTATCTGACTTGCAGTTTGGTGTTCTGTTACTTGCTAAACTTCCATATAGGCAATTTCCGTTCCCATAATTTTTTCTTTTCCTCCCTGCCAACTCTTCACCTAAATTCTCATTTCTTCTAGCAAGTGATTGTTAAGTATCTCTTATCTTAGTACTTGTGACACCATCTTCTGAACTTTTAATAGATCACATTCACATACAAATAAATGGGTTTATTTATTTATTCTGTAACTCTTTTTGGATGGCAAATTCCAGATCTGAGATTATGTCTTTCTGGGATTTTGCTGCTTTGCTTCTTTTATTTTTTAGCAGTTCTTCTCTATCAGAAGAACTGTACCCAGAACACCTAAGTAGAGGAGATAGTTGATTGTTCAACTCAAGTTTGTCTTTTATTTCAAGTTCTTTAAGAAGTTATAAACATATAGTTAAAATTATTTTTTGTCAGATTGGTTCTTAAAATTTACTTTCTTTTTTTGTAATAGTTGAAGTAAATAGAAAAATGAAAATTTTAAGATTTCTCAAGCTCTCTATAGTCTTATGAATTTAAGTTATCATTTTGCAAATTAAAATTCATAGGATATAATACAAAGTATTATTCTGTTTGACTCTGAGAGAGCACCTTGAAATAGGATACACATAGAACAGATTACTGTGTGAAACCATTAGAAAAAGTGTGAAATGATCCCCTATTATCATTGTTTGGATTTTACAATGATAATCCATTAGTTGCTGCATCCTATTGCCTAAATATTACTTTATTTTAGTAGAACAGTAGTGAAATACTTTATCCATGTCATATCTCTTATGAATGTATCCCTATAAATGTTCATTATATATAAGAGAGGCCCTTATTAAGATTAATAAAATATCAAGCAATCTTCAACAGAATAAGAAATTGCCACACTTATAAACATGTGAATTTGTTAGTGCATCATTAGCATTCTTTACCAATGTTTCCATCGTAGTTGAAAGAAATACTGTATTTTTGAGAAAATGTTTCTCCAAAATATGAAACATTGATCAATAAATAGAAATCTTGATATTATTGTAACTCTTCAGATTTAAAATTTTAAAAATTCACTTAACCTCAAAAGGAATTAAAAGTACTAAAGTATTTAGCTAATGCTAAATATGATAATAACATGTAGTTTTTTAAAATATTGATTTAGTATTTTTGAAGTCATAAAATTATGGAATAAAGACTTTTATCAGATAAAGAGTTGATGTCAGAAATACATTTATGTTTTTGGACACCTTCTGTGAAAAAAACATAATTCTGTTTTCACTTATAACCTTTTTAACCTTTTAAGCATGTAATGGCATTTTGAATATGATAAATAGTATTGATATGCTTTTTATTTGTTGAATTAGAAACTTTTCTCACCTCCTAAATGATCAGTATTCCTTGACTAAGTGTTTTCACTCTTGATGCTTACTTCCTGAATTAACTATGTTTTAGTCTTTGAAGGTCTTTTGGCATAGTGTAGAGAGAATGTCTATGATAATGGCGTTGAAGTCTTTTGGGAAGTGGGGCAGGGGAAGGGTATATTTGTTAGTAACTCAGAACCTGAGTTGAGTAAAATACCTAAATCTGTTAGCTAATTTCTAGCATTTTTTTTAGTAACTAATTTTCTAGCATTTTTAGTGAAATAAATGTTTATAGTCATGTTATATAAATTACTAATATAAAACATTTAAAAATTGGGGGATTATGGGTCTGGGGTTGTGACTCAGCAGTGGAGCACTTGTCTCACACATGTGGGGCACTGGGTTCGATCCTCAGCACCATGTAAAAATAAATAAACATGAAGATGTTGTGTCCATCTACAGCTAAAAAAAATTCTTTTTAATTGGGGGATTATGAGCTAAATGTGTCCCCTCAAATTTTATATGTGGAAACCTAATCCCCACTGTGACATTATTTGTACTTGTGGACCTGAAGGTGTGGTTAGGTCATAAAAATGGAGACTTTATGGATAGATTTAGTGTCCTTACAAAAAAGAGAGAGAGCTCCCCCTATTTCCACCATTTGGTGACATAGTGGAAGACAGCTGTCTCTGAACAAGGGGCTTAGTCCTCCCTAGACTTGGGATCCTTTGGCTCTTTGAGCTTGAGAGAAAAAAATTCTGTCGTTTATAACCTATCTAGTTTATGGGGTTTTGTTATAGTAAATGGAACTAATACATGGAATAAATAAATATTATTGCCAAAATCTTAGGGAATTAGAAATCACTCTTCCCAGCTATTTATAATGACTGTAAACTGCTAAAACATTCAGTTAAGTTTAATAAATATTTATTGAGTGCCTATGTGTTTGACACCAGTGCTTATTATAATATATAAGAAATTGATACAGTGTAGCAAGAAAGTAAATGAAGCAATAGTTTTTAAAGTGGTATAATTTTTGTAATGCTTTAATATTAACCAATAAAAATTAAATGTTTTAAGTTTTAAAATTTTTATGGACAACATTTTGTTCTATATCTTATCTTAGAGGCCAAATGTAGATTCAGGTCTCATTTCTACATTAAACTTTAATAAACATAGGTAAAGCTAAATTATTACTGAAGGCTAAATCTAAAATACAGTATTATTTTTGAACAATAGTGTTAGACTGGTAGAATGATAGTTTATTTAAAATTTTAGTGTAAATCATCAAAGAATATATGAAAACAAAACAGAACAAATGTACTATGTGGATCCAAGAAAAAATGAAATTCTTTAGTGACTTTTATTTTAAGGCATTTGGAGATCTATTAGTTCCCTTGGGCTACTTAGCAAGTTGCCACAAGCTATGCAGCTTAGCATAATGGACATGTATTCTCTTATAATTTACTAGGCTAGATGTCTGAAATCATAATGTTAGCAGGGTCATGCTTCTACTGACAGTTCTAGGGAAGAATTCTTCCTTTCCTCTTCCAGATTCTAGTGGCTCAGACATTCTTTGGTTTTATCCCTCCAGTCTTTACGTAAAGTTCATCGTTATGTGATATACTTGCCTCTGTGTTTCTTTCCTTATATTAGTATTTTCTCATCTTACAAATGCACCATTATTGAATTTAGAGCTCACCCTCATCCACTACGACCTACCTTAACTAATCACAGCTGCAAAGACCTTATTTCCAAATAAAGGCACATTCTGTGGTTCTGTATGTACAAGAATTTGGGGGGGATATTTTTCAAGTTGCTCCAGAAGAAAAGAAGTAGCATAAAAGAAGGTGAAAAATGGTTTTCTTTACTCTCCTCAGGATTTTGCTTTCCCATTCCTTAGTGTTTTTTGATGTATAGGAATTGAACATCTATGCCTTCACATTCCTATTCTTTTTAAGACATTTAATTTGTTGTAACTGACTTTTTTTTTCAGTCTTATATTATGGGAAATTTCAGTAGGAAAGCCATAGAGTCTTCAATATTTCCTATTCAATCATAGGGGAAATTAAAATTTAGTTTTATGCTTCTTTTATATTTCAGAATTTGAAACACTACAAACAAAAATTATTGAGACTGCCGTACTATAGGTTTAGCACTGTGTGTAGTTATAAACCTCCTAACTGTAAATTGAACATCTTAGAGTATGCTGTCGTTACGTTTGTCATTCATTATGGTAAAGTTTGTGTGATTATGGTTTGTTGCCTATCAATTTCCCTTTAAGTTTTGAACTTGTAAGCCATTAATAAAAAAAGAAAAAAGTAATAGAAGTTCACATTTAATTATCAATAAAATGTTTGTAAATTATTCTTAAAATTGTCCTTTGCTTTTGATTTTAAGTGGTAAAATTAAAGTATCCATACATAACAGGAAATAGATTTTAAAAATAAACGACATTTTTAACTTTAATAAAAAAATACACACACACACATTTAGTAGTAGATGGACACATACCTTTATTTTATTTATTTATTTTTATGTGGTGCTGAGGATCTAACCCAGTGCCTCATACTTGTAAGGCAAGTGCTGTGCTATTGAGCCACAATCACAGCCCAAACTACATTTTAATAAACACACAAATTATTTCTCTAGGAGAACGAATAGTTATCTAGGTCACAGTTTCAAGACTTTTATCTCATCTTTCAAGACAATAAATGATACACTGAAGTCTAAAGTGTTATATTCTCAATAAGTGATGGAAGAGTTCCTTTCCTTAGAGCAGCTATTGGTTAATTGGATATGGGAAGAGCACCTGCCAGGCGGTAGATTAAGGAGGTCACAGACAGAGAAAAGCTTCAGGCATATACTGAACCTCGTTTATAACTCAGCTTTGAGGAGTCACTATGAGAATTATAGTAATATGGAATATAGTCAAAATCCTTCTCTATAAAACACCCTGTAAGATCCAGCCTTATGATTGGTATTAGAGTGAGCTGTGCCTCTTGGTGGGTGAGTGGAGTTGGAGAATGGAAGGTTCTGAATCAGGTTTCCTACCAATCAGATAGTCTGTAATGTTCAGAGATGAGGATCACCTACCCAGAGTTCTCATTCAGACATAAGAAAACATCCACTTACCTCTCAAATTCCTCAGGTTGCAATGGGAGGAGGAAGAAAGGATGATTATCTTATCTATAAAACTTAAATTCTTAATAATAGTTGTTAAGTTTATGAAAACCTTTGCCACATTAAAGGTATTTTTATTGAAGCTGAGGCAAAAAATGCAAAGCATTAAACGTGTTTCTCCTAGTTCTTTTAAAAACAAAAAGTTACTGGGCTGGGGATGTGGCTCAAGCCTGGCATGCATGTGGCGCGGGTTCCATCCTCAGCACCACATACAAACAAAGATGTTGTGTCCACCGAAAAACTAACTAAATAAATAAATAAGTAAATATTAAAAAATTCTCTCTCTCTCTCTCTCTTTTAAAAAAATTACTTTGTTACTTTGTTCCTATACAATTATGATACTCAGTGTATTTGACAGTGATCAGATTTGTTTTTTTTTGTTTGTTTAAATATATTTTCCTTTTATTTACACAGAGGTAGCTTGTAATAAGATTATCACAAAAAGTTGGTGTCCAAAAAGCAATAAAATAATTTTCTAGCATACATAATAATAATGATAATGATAATAATAATAATATGGGTGCTAGTTCATGACACACAGTTTTTCTTTGCCTGTATAAATATTAAAATGATATTTCTTTTTATTTTATTTTATTTTTTTTTATTGTTGGTCGTTCAAAACCTTACATAGTTCTTAATACATCATATTTCGCAGTTTGATTCAAGTGGGTTATGAACTCCCAATTTTACCCCGTATACAGATTGCTGTACAGTGATCAGATTTCTAAATACACATCTGTGTTTAAAATTGAGCCCAGGAGTTCCAGACCAGCCTGTGCAACATAGTGTATAAAAAATACATAAGTAAAAACATTAAGTAAATCAAAGATGATGAGAATTTTAGGATATCTTATATATAACAAAGTTCATCAACTAAATTTAGAAGTTTATTTGGGCTTACCACCCAAATATTAAGTTATTTTATTTCTGTATTTATTTTTGTGGTACTAGGGATTGAACCCAGGGATACTATATCACCGGGGTACATCTCCAGCCCTTTGTATTTTTTAAATTTTGAGACAGGGTCTCACTATGTCACCCAGGCTGACATTAAACTTGAAATTCCCTGCTTAAACCTCCTAAATTGTTGGGATTATAGATATGTGCCACCATGTCTAGATTTTAATAAATTATTTATATTATTGAATATAATTGATAAGCATCAAAATTTCTGTATAAATTAAATAGAAAAATCAGAATAAATAAGCTTATATTTTATGCCTAACTTTTTTAGTATTAATCTCTGCTACTGTATGCCCCAGTTTAATAATTTTAAAATAGTAAAGCAAAATTAAAGTAATATTTCCACATATTAAGTTTACCTAATTCATAGTTTATGTGTTAAAGTTTGAAAGAATTTTAAGAGTTAGGAAACTCATCAAGATTATGAGGAAACCAAGACTGGGAGAATTTGAGAAATTTGACTATGAACATAGGTAGGCATGGGTAGAAAGTGAACTAAAAACTAGCTTCCAGAACTCTTAATATTCTCTCTTATACTCTTATATTTGCTAAAATTATGATGTTTGTGTTAGAAAAAAATAAAAATAGCCAACTTTCTAGTTTTTGCAATGTATATGTGAAATCCTATTTTATAACAAAATATAAAGGATTGATTTTAATGATTTTTTATTGTTGTTGTCCCACATATCTCAGGGCATTTGGAAAAGTTCTTACAAATTTGAATTTTTTAATTATCAAATATCCAGCTGGGACAGGGTCATTTTTAGAAATGAGTAATAGAATTGTAGAGTTGAAAAGAATCTCAAGTAACTAAGAAGGGACTATCATGTACCTTGGGTAAGATCATCATTGAAAATTATGGAAGTTCTCCAGAAACTGTAGGAGCATATTTCACATTAGGTCCTTAAAATCATTCAACTGTCTGTATTATCATAAGTGAGTAATTTAATAACTAGTAAAAATAATATATAAATGCTTTGTGGCAAATTTGGTCAAAAGTGATTTAAAGCAAACTATGGATAAAGGTAACTCCCAATTTATGTAATTTTGTATTTGTAAGATTTGTTTAAAACTGAAAAAAATTTCCTTGTAATAGAGCAATTCATGAAAGACTATTTAATCTGCAACATGACATCATATCACAATACTTGTTCTTATTTCCATTTTTGAACAGATTTCCTTTAGGTAAGCATCTGGACTTTAGCCTGGTCACCTGTTGCTTTAGACCACACAATAGGATGTAGGTAGACACTATTATAGCAGAATGGGGAAAGAAAGGAAAAACAAATCTTAATTTCTGCTATGAGGGGGGAAAGGGGATCCTTGTTTAATCTTTTCCAGAAGTAAAAATAAAATATATTTTAAGTGATTTAAATGAAGATTGGTTTTTTTTAATAGTATAGAAATCTTACAGTAACAAAATTTAATGTGTCTGTCAATATGAATAAAATTATGCTTGCCCTGAATTTTATTTGCATTTGTTTCTGACTATTTTCTTGTGGAAATTTTAATGAGCAGTAAAATGACCAAAATCTGGACAGCCAAGGGGAACAAAATAATCTAAAACATGCTAAATTTTCCTCAGTATAATAAAAATTTCACTGTAATAGTCATAGTGCAAGAACATCCAGATTGTATAAAACAGTTTACAATGTCCAGCCACTGTTGTTAGGACTATGCCACCCCAAGCCTATCTGTGTGATGATCTTTTATATATGTATGTAAAATGCTTACTTGTATGCATGTAAGTACATACCTAACGATGTCATTTTTAAAGTAAATTGATTATGGTAACTATCTCATGAAATATAATGTAGTTAAGAGATCATTGATTAATAGATCTTTTAAGCAGCATTCCTCATGATATGTTAGTGCATCATTTATACCCATTTTTCTTAAAAATTGCATTCAGAGGTTGACTTGTATTTTAAACCTTCATTAAATCATCATTATAACCAGAGATAGTTAGGATAATTCATTTTAGTGAAATATATTTCTCTGGACTCTCCCTCCATATCCATCTCTATTTCCAACTAAAGTTTCTCTAAAAGTTATAAGAGTAGTTCATTTTAATTACTGAAGACACCAGTGGGTAAATTCCTTGAATTTCAAGGGATTTTTGCCTTCAGAGTAAATTATAGAGTAGAGGCTATAATCTAGTTCTCCATTCTTTCTAGCATCTTGTACTTTTCTATTATTCCGATTAAATGTTACTGTAACTATGTTTTACTTATCTTAAAGTTTATATATTTATGTTCTTTGTATATTTTTCTTGATTAGTAGGGTAAGAAGTTATTATGTATTTTTAAATTTTCTTGATTTGTCATTTTATCCTTTCTTTGCTCTAATATTTGTGAATCCCTTCTTACTTACTTTTTGAGTCACTTTCCATTGTATTTTATTCTACCTGGTACCCTTGACTCTTTATTTTAAATTCCAGAAATTATCCTTAGACACTAAACGGACATTGTGACTATCAGACATTATGGCCACCCAAATACCTCAATACTCTGAATACCCTATTTTCAAACATTGTCAGGCAAGTAGAACTGTCCCAGATTGATAATCAGTGACTTAAGTCTTCAGTATCCTTTTAAAGCCTTTTACTTTTTAAAAGTTGTATAAGACTTGTTTAATTATATAAGTCCTCCGTTATTATTTTGTTTGTTCATTTTTGTGTTTCTTACCATTTTGATTTGGGAAATAGAGTTCATGCTTTGTATCTTCATTATAGAGTATAATCCTCATGTTCTTTAATTCAAATTAATGCTTTTTATATTATAAATTCTACTTTGGTATTAATATTATACCCTTTACTTTCTTTTTAATTGAACTTGCCTAGTTTATATGTGCCTCAAGATTTATATAATTATTGCTGTTCAATAATACTTGGTCTTCAGGTGTATCATGAGTCATGAGACATATTGTCCCATCTCTCTCAGATCTCTTACCATCTGTACATATCAGCTCTTGTTAGTACATTAGACATTCCTCAGGATTTCCCCTGTAGAAGTCCTTTAACACTGCAAAGGTTTCTTGGGATGGACTGTGCAGTTTCATTGATGGTTCCCTTCCAACTAGTCACAGTGACAATTGATGGTAGACAGTGTTTTGCTGTTTTGGGAATGTGATGGATTTCTTTAGTGGTGGATTCTCTGTTAGTGTAATATACTGTAATAATTTCAGTTCCTATTAGAACAGAAGAAGACTGTTAGATGTTTGTGTATAAGTTGTCATTTTATTTGAAAGTTGGTTAATTTAAAAAATCCTATTAATATATCATTGATTCACAAATTATGTAAATAACAGTATCTTGTAAAATGGTGTTTTATTTGGGTTCATGCTGCTATAAGAATTCCACACATTGGGTGATGTTATATACAATAAAAGTTTATTTGGCCCATGATTCTTAAGGTTGGGGCATGGAAGATATAATGACCACATCCGGTGAGGGCCTTGCTACATTATAACATGATTCAAGACATCATATAGCCAGGAGAGAGAGAGAGAGGAGAGAGGAGAGAGGGAGGGGAAAGGGAAGAAAAAGGCGGAGGAAGAGGAAAGGGAAGGAGGGAGAGAAGAAGGGAAGCTAATCCATTACTAAGAGCAATGCTCCTTGTCCTAGAGGACCCAATTCTTAATACCATCACAATGACAATTAAATTTCATCATGAGATTTAGAGTTAACATTTAAATCACAGCTAATGGGATGGAAAATGGGTGTGCCTGCTATTTATTGTATATTACTTATTTAAAACTTGTCTCTTTTTTGGCTCTTGGTTTTATGAAACTTTAAATATTCAACAGAATTACTTGTGGAAGTTTTAGTGAACAAATCATCATTTATGATAGGGGATATGTTTAAATATCCTAATGTTAGATTGAAATGCCGTAGTATTACAGAGATTTTAGAAAGCATTTTTCAGTTCCTAAAAGATTGATACTTTAGTGGCTTACATTATTTGATACCCTAACATCTTTCTACATATATACTCATACTTCTTTATTCAGTTCATAAATTTAACTTGTGAAAATGACAAGTAGAAGCAAGCCCACACTTGGGGATTTAATCTTCACTGACTAATTTATCAGTCATTTTACCTTTCTGTAGTCACAGATGGCTTTAATATCTGTCTCTATTGAACAATCACTCAGATGTGTCCATTTCTGTCTTTATTGGATAAATAATAATTTGGTATCCCTCAAGTGGCTATGATAATTGGATTCCAAAAGAGAATTTAAGCTGTGTAGGTACTGCCCTATTCAAAATTTGATCTCTGTGTTCCAGTCTTATTGGTAAATTCAAATGTATTCCAGCAGAAGTAGAATACATGGTATGGTACTATTTTGTGTAAATTACTTAGAATGGATTTTGTGGGGAAGCCCTAAGTGTAACTTCTTTGCTTTCTAAAAATGGCATATACCATTCCAAAATAAGTGCCTGGTGGTACTAGTTGATTCACTCTAAAGTGACCTACACTTAATTAAGTGATGTCTTCTCTAATAGCTGAAACTCCCCAGAGATTTTTAGTGGGTGTTTGAAATGAATGCCTTTATCTAAAGCCAAATCTTTACTTTTACTCTTTTTCCTGATTTAGGAAACATGTATTTCCTTTTTTCAATCTTCTGTCTGTAAAAACAGATAAATGATGTGGCAGTGGCTCATTTATATGATTTCAAGTTTAACTATTTGAGGTTGATGAGGAGAAAAAACCCTGATGAGTAAATAAAAATTTATAAAAATCAGCCTGATGATTTATTTGATCCTGGAGGAATAATTTTTTATTGCTAAATATTTTTAAGAAATAGGGTTAATTTTTAAAGTGAAGAGTGACATTAAGAACATAAAATTCCAGCATCTCATTATGTGTTTTCAAGATTTATAAACTATATACACAATCACACATACATGTATATGTAATTTCTCAAGTTTTTATTGCACTGATTTAATACTTTGATTATGTATGCTTTCCTTAAGAACCTTTTGTCAACCACAGAAGTGAACTTTTAGGCCTGACCAGTAGCTTAACAACACTTCCAAGGATAAAGTGTATGGTCTTGAAGAGCAGTTGTTGTAAATATTTCAAGAATGTATTATTCTATAATTATTATTCTATAATTTATTATTCTATAATTTATTATTCTATAATACATTGTTTATTATATAAGCTGAAGACTTCAGCTCTCCTGTTGTCTCAAAGTAGGTCATTATACTGATATTGGTTTTGACACTTACTTGAATCTTCAGAAAGGTTATTAAAGTCCATTTTTAAGTTTAATCTGTTTCATATAAATACTATTTCTAAAGGCAGATTTCTTCAAATATTACTTTATGTGTTCATGTGGTAGTATAAGATTTATAAGAAATATACTAGGAAATTTTATTTTAAAATATTTCTGATTATGTGGTACTCTTAAGGTTGGGTCAGTAAAACCATTAACATGATAGACTGTTTTGTTTTGGTTTTTGGTGCTGAGGCTGTAACCCATGGTCTCATACATGCTAGGTTTGCATGATAGTTTGGACACTGAGTTTTCTTCCTTATTTTTCAGCTTTTTCATTTGTGTGTGTGTGTGTATATGTGTGTGTGTGTATATAGACATGCATATTATGTCCTTAGAAAGTGAATTTAGGATTTAAATTCTTAAATTTAAATTCTTAAATTATTTAAATTCTTAAATTAAAATTTTTGTAAAGAGAGAGCGAATTTTCTTTAAAGTATCTTTGCCTTTTTAGCTATTTATTCTTCATTTCTTTTCACTAATCTTTGTTATTTGGATTTGATTGACAACTGATTTCTAATGTTCCTTCTCAATGAGTAATTGTAAATATGTTGCTATAGAACTGTAATTGTTATAGTAATTTCTTATTTGGACAAATTTCTTAGAAATTTTGCAACTAGAAAATAGTTTTGAGAGGGGTGGTAATTGGGTATCAAACCCAAGGCCTCTTGCATGCTAGGCAAACACTCTTCCACTGAACTACATCCCGGCTCTTTTATTATTTCATTTTGAGACAGAGAAAGTTGCCTAGGCTAGCTTTGAACTTGCAGTTCTTCAGCCTTCTGAGTAGCTGGGATTATAGGTGTGTGCTACCATACCTGGTTCAATACCCATTTTTAATAATCGTAAATAGTGTTTTATGTCCTGAGATCAATATTTTTGTTGAAAATGAATATTAAAAATAAAACATAATGAGTAAAAATTATGTCAGATGCTCTAAAAATTTCCTGGAAAGGATGTATAACTACTACAAAATACAACAAAAGTTAATTTAATTAGAAATTGCATGTAATTTCATATCATACAAATTGTAAATTTTATTCATGTTAAGTATTTATAAAAATATCCCTAATGAGCAGATCTGATCAATCAATTATTTATTTATTTATTTATTTATTTTGGGGGGGTGATAAGGATCAAACCTAGGGCTTTGTATATGCTAAGCAGGAGCTTAAAAGCACTCCACCGGATCTGGATATTAACTTAATTTACTTGTTTCTGTGGAATTTAAACACCTTTACATTCTTATTTATTTAGAATTTTGAATTTTAGAGACCTTGAATTTTATTGAGATAATCTTATTTGTAGTATTGAATAAATATTTTTATAATACTATTATTCTTTTTATACACTGTAAAAATAACCACTCCAATAAAATTAAAGAATTAGTCAAATTTTGTCTAAGGCCATATAGACAAAATTTACAGAGTTCTCATTTTTGACTGCCTACTTTCATGCCATTTAAACACAGTATGTAATGGTTGATAGACGGTATTTTGCTATTATTCATTCTGTCCAGGTTATTCTTATAACTTTTTTAGCAAATAAAATTTGAGCTTTATGTTTTGAGTTTTATTTTGTTTAATAATTAGGTCTCCTATAAAGAAGTATGACATGTGGTATAAAATTTTACTGTTCTATTTTTCAAGATCTTTTTATAGTCCCTGTCATGTGTCTTCCTAATCATGGGCTTTCATCTTCCCAGTGACTTGACTCATTGCCACTAGAGGGCAGTAAAAAAAATGATTTAGTTAATAAACATACATAATGATGGTTTTTAGACTTTTGCACCATTCTTTTAGATTATGGCACTATTCAGTTTATCTCAATATCTTATTTTCAATAATTAAATAAATATATAACCTTACTAAAATTTTATTCATATCTTTAGAGGTCGTAATTTTAAAATCTTCCTTTTTTTAAGTAGTATTTAACTAGCTGTGCTATACAAAATGTTATTTAACCATGCAGAATTTCTAGAAATTAATGATTTAAAAACACTTATTAAATTGGGAGTTATTTTAGGAAAGGGAGACCCTTATGGTTGATAATTATTAGCTAAGTTTTATTGGATAGATTCTTATTTGGCATATTTTATTTGTTGTCATATTTTAGTAGAAGGTATACTTGCCCCTAAAGTGTTTTCCAATTTTTTTGAAAATTGAAATTGGAAACTAAAAGGTTCAGTACATAAAATAATTTTGAGACCAATACTTATATATATTTTTCAATAACAATATAGTTTACTGTTTAGTTTGGTTTCTTGGTAGACACATGTACTATTTTACCTTGGCAAGTCAGAAGTCTAATTTTTGAAAGTAGATAAAATTATAGAGGGATAGCAATGTTAAAATTCTCTAAAGATACTATGCACATTTATAATTAATTTAGTCCTGTGATGAAATATAGAAAACCTCTTTAAGATTTAGTCAGCCAATGCCATTGTATTATTTTAGCTTATCTTTTATTTATTTGCATTTATTAAAATTCATTAATTTGATATATTTATCCTAGTCAACTCATCATCCCCAGAACATTACAGCCTCAACTCTGGCTTATGAATGCTTAATTACTAAATTTAAAAATGTTAGCATCTTGTTACAAAAGCAAGGCTTAAGATATTTAATGTGCAATTTTGAAGAAATGAGGAATGCCATTTGTTTTTATTAAGCTGGGATTTGAATGTTTGAAGGAAGCAATGAGGGAGGCATTTCTTCAGAAATTGAAGTAATAATCCTCATTTGTAGTGTTGAAAATATTATTTTTACAGTACTCTCATTCTTTATGTAAAAAAAACACAGGAGTCCATGTTTGAGAGAAGCATATGTATTTTATGTGTCTACTGATAAATTGTTTTTTTGTCTTTTTTTATTCTGTTGTGAATTCTACATGATTTAAAAATTAGAAGTAAACACTTTGGGTCTCTGAGTGGGGTACTTTTCTCTTGTGACAGAAATACTGATAACTTGATTTAGGATTTCCATTATGTAGGAAATATTTTTATAATGTTGTTAATTCCTTAAAAATAAATAAATGGATGGAATTATAAAAAAGTCTTTTCCCTTAAAATTTTGCCTGCATACTTAAAAATGAATATAAATATAAAGAAAGAAGATAAAAGCAAGGAATAGTGATTTTTATAAATAGATCTATGTTACAGTCTTTGGATTGATAGCAATTAGAAGTGTTTCAGTATATTTTCAACAATTGCATCAGTACTATTCTGTTTTGAGACGTTATGATCTATATTACAGAATTTTAAAGCGGTTTCAAGATATTTTATTCTCTCCAAACTGCAAAGAAAATTCACTTATTTTTGGTCATACTATACTTTTTTAGTGAAATTGGTACTAAAACCAAAAACCAATAATAATTCAACAATAAAATCTCCTATGGAATCCAGAGTTGTATAGTCATTTAACAAAGCATCCTTCATTTCATCTTTCTAGTCTCTCAGTGAAGCTTTTCACAACTGAAGAGAAGCTCCAGGAAGCTATTGCCATGGTTAATTGTTTGCTCAAATTTCCTGGAAATACAGCAGGCCAGTTTTCTAATGATAATTTTTAAAATCACAATTTCCTTTTCCAAAATGTGAAAGAAATATTTTAAAATGAATTTCAATATATATTTTATATGTTTATATATACATATCTATATCTATCTCTCTATATATGCACACACACTTTTTTAGTTGTCAGTGGACCTTTATTTTATTTATTTATATGCGGTGCTGAGGATTGAACCCAGTGCCTCACACATGCTAGGTAAGTGCTCTACCACTGAGCCACAATTTCAGCCCCAAAAGAAATATTTTTGAAGCACGGTTTTTGAGTTTATTTGTAGAACTTAGTAACAAACGAACAAATTTGCTTAATATGTGTATACATACCTATTTTTAATTTAAAAGGGTATGTTAGTAAGGATGACAAGTTAAGATTTGAATTTTAGTTGTATTTGGAAATACGTATATTTGAAAATATCAGTAAACTATTTATTGAACAGTTGAATGTATCCTTTTAACACGTGAATACTTTGTGACATTTTCTTAGGCTCCTTATTTTAACTCTGGATTTATGTGATGAAATCTAGATGCAAAATGACTTTGATCAATGACTAAAGTATGGTTTTAATATGTCAAATCTCAACTGACATATTTTTAGGTAATTGTTTCAGGGAAGAGAGAATTGGGTATTCAGGGAGTGATTTTGATATGTATACTGAGTCATTTTATTGATTTTGAAAGGCTTAGAGTATTTCCTTTTCTTTCTATTAAATACTGCTCTGTCTGAAGAGTCAGTTTCATTTGTTTTAAAAAATAGAATCACCTTACATACTTTCTGGTGTTTGGATTGAGAGATTTCATTTTGCTAGAGTGAATAATTGAGAACTTCAAATGAATATCGTGAAGAACAATTCAGAGAAAGGTGTAAGATTTTCTAAGTAAAGATTTAAATATTTATTTTAAATACATAGACTAAAAAACTAATTTCTAAATCAAGCTTTAAATATGACTGTAAATGAGACAAAAGGTTCATATAGAAACCAAAAATTTAAATAGGTTTTCTTTATTCTGCACTTTTTAACTATAAAAGGATATCTCATTTCCTCTTTTCCCTTACTGTGACTTTACTGAAATTCTTTAAAAATGTAGCTTCTTTTTATGTACAGTCTTTAAATATAGCTTTGTACTAATGATTCATTATATTTGGTAAATGTTTGGCTTTATGTTGAAATACCTTTTTAGTGACAATTTATTCAATTTTAAAATACAATTATAATTTACTTCCAAAAGTAATTCAGTGATTTTTAAAAACTTATAGTAAAATTTATGTCAAAATTTAAGAGATAATAATTATTCATTTTTCTCCTCTTAATTATTTTAGTGGGAGGGAAATGTTTTATTAAATATTATACTTAAATTAGAAGAATATTGATATATCCACATACACACACACACACACACACACACACACGTGTGTGTGTGTGTGTGTGTGTGTATGTGTGTGTGTGTGTATAACATGAAAGGTAATATAAATTGCATAGTTTCATTTGGACATACTGAGCAGGGAACACTTTTTGAAAATATGTTTTGAAGGATGATTATTATTTATCTATAAATCCATATGATTTAGTTACAATAATGCTTTTTGTTTATGGCTTCATACTTTGAAAATGACTGTAAAGAAAACACAATTATTAATGTGTTTGTATCCACATAATAAATTTATTTTACATTCTTATGGACATATAATACATATATTGATTTTATTTTTCTTCCAATACCATCAACAGAACATCATGTGGAAAGGTACGAGTACCACTATATAATAGAAATTAGACTTCAGTCTAATCCTGCAAATATTATTGTTGAATGTGTCAATATGACTAAATTTTGGCGTTGCAGAATAGAATCTCCTCTGCACAAAAGATTAGGATGAGGAAAAAAAGTATTACCTTTTTTCACTTTTTGAAATATTAGAATGATTTTTACTGCTCACCTGTGAAAATGTCTACCTAAAGGCATTATCTTTTACATGACAGGATAGCATTGCCTCTGAGACATTTGCATTATTTGAGAAGTATACTTTCATGTCAGTTCTTTTCAGAAACCATAAGTAGATATTACACAGGAATAGAGTCTTTTTATGATCTTCTCCCAGAGGATACTGCCTTTGTAACATATTGTAATGCACTTATGAGGTCATTATATTGAAATCCAAAGGATCCAAGAAAGCAATTACTAGTGCAGATCTTCAATATATGAATTAATTTAGAATTTTAGATTTATTTCTAAAGTTACTATTTTGGGGACTTGTCTTAGCTTTCTACATGTCATATACTTAGAGTTTTCATAGAAACTAAAATATTATCTGAATTTTCATATTATTTTAGGAATACATAAAGATAAAGGTAAGGTATCCTGTTACTTTTTAGGTAATTTTTTCTTTATAAATAATGAGTATATCATCACAATTTCATAATCAAACTGTAAAGTGGAACTCATTAATGCAAGTTATATATGTATTGCCAAATACAAAATCGTTCACTTGCTTTATCTAAAGTAATGACATTTTTAGGTGAATAAGAGCATTGTGGATGTTTCTCTCATGCTGCATTATAAATGTTTTTTCAGTGGAAATAGTAGATAGAAGGGATAATTAGTAGATATATGCTATATTGTAGGACAGTTGTAAATGAATTTTTGGATGCTAGTTTGTAGTTACACATAGATAATAAGCCTAAGTAATCAAGCAATTTAGCTTCTTTGATATTGGGGCCATTTTGATATTAGTTCTTCCAGGTGTGATTTGACAGTTGTTTGTAGTCATTAGAGATGGAATTATCAATAACAAAAGGAGCAGTGTGCCATCCCAGGTAACTAGACAATGAAAAATAACTAGAAAGCAAAGAAATATATAAAAATTAAATTATCAGTATATTCACTAGTATGCCTACTAAGAAGTTCATGAAAATGGGGGTCATGCTTTTCTTACTGTCAATTTATTTCTAGCATTTATAACAATATCTATGCAGTAGAAAATAAGTGATAACAGGAACAGTTCCTCACTGTTGTAAGTATACTGAATAGATTAATGCATTTAATTCTAACATCAGTCCTATGATATCCACCTTTATCATCTGTTTTACTTGAAACACAGGTAAAAAGATAGGTTAATTCAATGGAATATATACTCAGCTTTAAAGAAGAATGAAATGATAGCATTTGCCAGTAAATGAATGGAGTTGGAGAATATCATTCCAAGCAAAATGATCCAATTCCAAAAAACCAAAGACAGGGTGTTTTCTCAAATATGCAGATGCTAATTCACAATAAGGCAGGGTAGTGGGGCTCTACCAAAGAATAGCGTTAACTTAGATTAGGTAGAGGGAAGTGAAGGGAGGGAAGGACCTTTTTTTGGGGGGGCGGTTAGAAAGGATAGTAGAACAAAACAGACATTGTTATTCTATGTATATATATATGACTGCATGACCAATGTGATTCTACAACATGTACACTCAGAAAAATGAGAAATTATATCCCATCTATGTATATCAAAGTGCATAAATGCATTCTATGTCATGTATAACAAATTAAAACAAATTAAAAAATTTAAATTAAAAGAGAAAAGATAGGTTAAGTAGTTGGCCTTAGATTACACAGCTATTCCATAGTGGAGCTGGAATTTAACCCACTCAATATGGTTCAGTAATAATTCAATACTGTGAATTATTGTCATACCACTTCTCAGATTTATGGAGTGAACCAGTTGTAGAGGCTTTGTATATTTGTTTTCCCCTTTTTAACTGTTAAAATGGTAGTAATATTTTACCTTATTTGTTTCATGTCATTATTTTTAATGCTTGGGGAGAATGAAAGGAAGTTGTAAAAAAGTTAGTTTATATAAATTATCCTTTTAATAGGATTTTGATTGTATATTTACATCAGAAAATGTTTTCTAAAATTTTATAAGTCACAAAAAATTTAGGAAATATTTTTTAAAGCAAATAATGTGAGCTAAATAAAATCTGTTGTGTTATTTCTTGATTTGGTAACCATTTCAAAATGTATTAAAATTATGCGAAATCGGTCCTTATTAGAGTCAATGACCATGTATGATTTAGGCTTAATGATCTTCAAACCTTTTTGCATTTGTATCATGTTTGAATTTTTTAAGGAATTATAAGATAAATTAACTTTTTGAAAAAAATTATTGTGATAATGGAAATATTATCATTTTACCATTACCATTTTCAAGTGGTGAATTATCTACGTGCCACAAATACCTCATTGCATAAGCCATAAATTCAAAGTTTTATAATATTTCATTTTAACCTAGAAATATACCTAATACTTTTATTTTAAGTACTCTGATTTTTCAGTTTCCTATATTAATAATTCAAACACATTCAAGAATATATTTTTATTTTACACGTGGTATAGATAAAGGTCTACTAAGTTCCTTGAAAATACTGAAAAACTTGTGGCTTGGTATATAAATCAATATTTCCTGGTAATGGGTGCAAAAATGGCTTTGATAACACTTACCACTTAATATTTTTAGGAGAAACAAAAACATATATAACATTTTTCCCTTAGTAACAAATATATCAACATTGACGATATTGGATAAGAGGTAGTTCTTATTGGTTCATTTACATCTTAAATAGTATTAAGTGGTTAATTTTAAAAATAAGAGTGGCAGTCATCACTTTGCCTAATGGTAAATATAGAAATGAATATTTCAGGTGATTTCACAGTATATTTTTCTTCATACTCCCCAAAACAATATCATTTATAAATTCAGCAATCCTAGCCAGTAATATATGTATTTGCATCCAAGTTCAGTCCCGACAAGCAATTGATAAGTTTAATTAATAATTATAAATAAATTTCTTTCACTGGAGTCTCACTAATTTTTCAGTGTTTGATTTATTTGCTCTGGAGGCAAGCAGTGAACAGAGAAGCAAAAAATAAATAAATAACATGGAATTTCATATAACTTTTTCCCCCTAAAATTTGGGTATTTTTTAGGTTTTAAAGCAATATACTAAAATAGAAAATTTTTTTATAAAGCAAGTACTGGTTTTAAGTATGTGAGCCATTGGGATAGGTTACTGAAAGACAAAAAAAAAAAAACAACCCACTATTTTCAAGGTGTTTGTCATCTGTTCATAAAACACACAGGACATTTTGGAGAGGGACAGGAGAGTTCTGACAGTATTAAGAACAGATTGGATGGGAACACAGAGAATAGGCAACTAACGCGTCTTAGGGGACTCCAGGGAAACTGGTGGAGGAAGGTGTACTTAAGCTGAGACCTGAGCAACATGGAGAAGTTAGGCAGGGATAGGGATGTGTGTGAGGAAGAGGGGACAGAGCTGGAGCATGGAGAGAGCTTGTGCAGCTATTCAGAAGTTCAAATCATGTAAGTGCAGAGTGTGAGAGGAGAAACAGAAAGGCCCTTATAAAGAAAACTGAGGTACTTGGTTAATATTCCAGGGATAATAAAAAAGCCACTGAAAGGTCTTTAAGTAGCTATTTAAGGCTTTTTAATATAATTTTCTAAAAATTTTTGAGGTAGAACAATGTTCCTACTTTGTAGCATTCCATTCATAAGAATTATTTTAAATTTATTTTTGTGGGGGAAACTCTTAACTGTTGTAATAAGTAAGCTCTAAATTTCAAGGGATTAAGGAAACTGAAAAAGCTTTTCTCCTTAGTGTAGGGTTAGATCCTGATAAGCTAATTGTACATTGGAAACATCATTAGTTGAAAATGCATTTAGTGCACCAAGCATCATAGCTTACCAACACAGTTTGCTGTGGTTATTTCCCTTTGTGATAGTATGGCTGAACTGGGAGGTACAGCTCTCTGCTATTGCCCAGCATCATGAAAAGGATACTACTACATATTGTAATCAAGGAAAAGATATTCAAAGTACATTGCAAAGTTGAAAAATTGTGAAGTTGAACCATTGTAATTTGGGGACTGACTATACTAGCTGGCTTGCAGGCTGCATCCCAAGACACCTCCATTTTTGGAAGGCGGAATATGTAGTTTTGGGTTCACAGCTACCAATCCCTGACACAATTAGCAATAGAATTTTATATTCAGATATATACTTATACAGTGAACAGTTACTCTCAAAAAGAATCAGGCTGATCAAAGTAAATCAGAAAAAAATATCTTGGCAGTAAAAAGATCATGTACAGTTCAGGATCATAAAAGCCACTGAAAAATTCAGCATTAGAAGAACTTCTATCTATACACTGCACTTTTACTTCAGGAGAGCCCAGAGCCTTTGCCTGGATTGTGTCTTAATGTTTCCAGCCAAGTGGATGAGGACTGTCCAATTTAGTTCCAGGCTTATTTTAAATGACATGCTTTAATAGAGATGATCCTTGTCCTTAAGGAACTTGAAAGTTTTAAAATCATTTCATGATAAATCTAGTTCCCTGACATCTTCTAGATGGTATTATTTATTAAAGCTAGGAAGAGATCCAGTACCACCCAGGTAAAATAAAACAAGCAAAAACCATATTCTGTGATAGAGCTCATGCCTCCTGTTCTCATAATCTCTTCCTCTGTGTAATTCATGTATATCTCACTTCTCCCTGTGTTCTAACTTTGTTTTGAGTGTCAGTAATATTAAAAGAAATACATAGTGGATATTTCCTTTAACTCTGATTCTTGAACATAGTTTCTAGAAATCAGGGAATCACTGGGACTTGGAATGTGATATTGAAAAGAATCAGCCATAGAAAGTCCTTTTTTGGTTGCTACAAATCAACATCATAGCCTGATTTCATGTTTCTCTCAACGGATGGAAGAATATCTGAACTGAAAGCTCCTGATAATTCTAAATATTGGTTATTATTGTTATTATTTTTTTGTCTTACCTTCTCAGTCTCCTTATCTTTACTTTGAATTCACATTGAGTGAATTAACTGTAACTATCATGTATCAAGGTTGTATGGTTTAAAAACTGTTTTTAAGAAAGAATAATATATAATTTCATTGTCATAATGTGAAATAATGTACATTTGATATGGATAATAAAATTAACAGCGGTTCTATTTTGACTATTTATAAACTTTGTATACTCATTAATCATATATATCACTAGAAAAAAATCTGGCTAATACAATTCAAATACTGACCCTTTAATGGTAAACATGTTGGTTGGGCATTCATGTTTTACAAAATGTAAAACATGAGATTTTTCTCTACTTTCAAAAAGTTAAATAGAGGTAACACTCATGATAAAGGCTTAAGGTATTTTTAAATGTGATTCAAGGGATTTCTGTAAGCTTTTATTCTCAAATCTACTGGATACACGTAGTAGGTGTTCCATAAATGTTTATGAAATGCAGTTTATTGTACAGAGTGTTTAAACAGCTGGACTAAATATAACAGTAACTCTACAATAGGTTGAAATAGGAAATTACATATGGCAGTAGTAAGTTTTAAAGCTAGGCTATGCAGAGACTAGGGACATAGATTTGTATGTTGGTGAGGAAGTATGTGTATTTTGGATAATATGGCAAATGCAAATACAGATTAATAATGATTAATTGCTGCTAGCTAAGGACAAACAGCTCTGAGAAACACATGGATATTGATGTGAGAGGATATGTTGATAAGTACAAAGGAATGGGATTTAACATCTTAAAGGAGGCATTGTTGAAACAGTTTGGTTTGAAATCACAGATCAGTAGACAGAAGTGTGAAATTCAAAAGAGAGGTCTAAAAAGTACTGACAAGAGAAAACAAAACGATATGATATGGTGATGGACTTAATTTCCAAGGTAAAAGATGAAGTTCTTCTGGGGGAAGAAATAAAGAGGGGAAATAAAGAGCTTCAATTTCATAAATTGATAGGTTCCATATGTAAATTAATTTTGCACACAAATAATATTCTAATATTAAACATAATTCTAGAGAGCATGGCTAGGTTTCTGCTGTCGATTTTGCATTATTCTTCTATTTTGTGTAGGAAGACATATGAAGAATCAAACCAGGAAAACAAATACAGGATGAAAATCATAAATTCAAGGGGAAGTAAGAAATTGGCAAATACCAGATACCCCGGAAGGAAATCAGAAATAGGATAACTAGAAGAGTTCAGTGCCATAGAATACTAATCTAGAAACTATTTGAAGAGGAAGGTTTTCACTTTTAATTGAGTGATCTAAAATGGAGACTATATAAAGAAAGTTATGTAATTTGCATCTGAATATCAAACCAGAAAGCATTAATAAGTTAAAAGTTCTGGAAGAATGCTAGGACAGAAGTCAGTGTTATGAGAGGAGGAGGAAAGAAGAATTAGAACAATGTTTTGCAATGGCTTTTACTAATTGATTGATTGTGGTGCTAGTGAGTGAGCCCAGGGTCTCCTGCATGCTAGACAGGTGCTCTCCAAATAAACTATTATCCCTTACCACTGAATGTTTAAATTTTTCACTTTTAAATGCCTCTAGTTACATAAATGTTATTCAGAGGTTAAAATGTCTTTTTGTATTCTTTTCATTTTTTGAATGATTTTGTTACTATATATACATGCTTTCATGGACATAATACATTTAGAATTCTTGATAGTTTTTTTTTTCTTTTGTGCAGTGGAAAGAGTTTTATCTTTAAGGTAAAGGGAGACTCTAAGATTGATAAGTAAACACATTAAATTGACTTTTGGAACTATAACTTCATTTTGAAAGAATGAAATCTTATTAAAGATAATATATCTTACATATTTTATAATGTGCTATAATGAGCAAAAGGAAAATGTATCCTTAAAAATTTAATCCATTCTGTTTTATGTATATGTGATCTCCAAAGCTACAATTTCATAATTAGTTTTGCCAGAAAAATATTACTAGGGCTTAAAATGATTTAGAATGGAAATTTCCTAAACAGTGTTATGTCCTTTTAAGAACTGAATTAAGCTGTGGTTATTTTAGTAGTAAATTAAAAATTCTGGGTTTGTGTGGATTTACAGAATGGGGGGAAATATGCCAAGTCACACAGTGGGCATGTATAAAATATTTAGACTTTAATAGAAAGAAAACCCAACCTTTATTGAGTTAAGTGTGAGTAAGAACACTGTACTGTTGAAATGATTGATGGTTTTCTCTTCACATGTAACAGACTAACATAATTTCACAAAACCTTTGCTTACCACTTACAAATTATCCAAAATTCTTTTGCAGTAAAGATGACAGTGTGTGCTCTCCAAGCAAAACATTGCTGTGCTCCTATTCCTCTCACTCTCCTTCTCTCTCTTCCCTTTTTTTCAATTTTTGGATTTTTTTTTCATTAAAGTTATTTTATATCTTTATATTTATAAAAATTCTTAAGAATTCAATTTGGCAAATGTTCTTAGTCATTAACTATTTTATAGGAGGGGAACTATACATAATGAAAACACAGTGCTTTGGAAGATAGGAAACTAGCCTGACATTACTTTTGTTTCTTTACCTCCTTTCTTACACAAATACTCATTTACATCACTGAAATAGCTGAAGTGCAATACCAAGAGTGGTAAGAGATGAGGAGAAAAATTCTTAATTTATTTGACAGTTTTGGGGTATTTACTCTGTACTAGTTATTTGGTAATTTATCACTGAACAAGATAAGCAAATTTCTGCTATAATGAAACTTATATGCTAGAGCTGGAACCAGATAATAGAGCAGTGATTACATATGAAGTGATAAACCATGATAATGGAAGGGCATAAGAGCAGTGGAGTTGAACAGTTGGTGCAAGGGAGAGTGATGGGGGAGTCATCTTTGGATAGTGTGGTCAGGGAGTGCCTCTCTGAGGTGGTGACATGTGATCTGCAAAATGAGAATGGGCCAGCCAGACAAAGATCTGGGAAAAGAATATTTATTCTGAGTAGAAGGGAGTAGTCTATGTTAAACCCTGTAAGGAATTGGTAGTGTTACCGATGAGCAGGGAGGTCCATATGGCTGCAGAATAATAAGACAGAGAATGACTGGAGCGAATTGGGGTGGTAGGAAGGGGTGTTAAATCATGGCGGTGTTGAAGGTTTTGGTTAGAAGTTTGGATTTAAACAAGGAGTGAAATGGTCTGATTTTTCTTTAAAGATCACTCTGCCTAGTAGGTAGAGATTGAGTAAATGTTGCCTTAACAAAGGGGCACAGTCTAATAATAGGGAAGCACAAAACGCAGATAACAGAACACAAGGTAGAAAATGTTTTAAAAAGGAACAAAGATCAAATTCTGTTTTGGAGAGGAATATTTCTCAGCTCAGAAGATCAGAAAAGACTTTAGTAGAGATGTATTTCAAAGGTGTAAATGATTTAGACATCTAGAAAAGGGAGAAGAATATTCTAAAAATAAGTTGAAGCACCTAGCACAAAGGTCCAGAGGTTTGATTTGAACTTGGTAAAAAAGGCCAGATCATGGAAGACCTCAAGTTCAAAATTTAAGAATTTGAACTTTCTTGTAAGCAGAGGAATTCCATTGAAGAAGTTAACTGTGTAGCAATGTATCATAAACATCAGTGAATCTGGAATCTATGTGTAGAATAAACTATAGGGGTTTTTATTTTTATAGTTGTTTTTAGTTTGCCACTAAGTATCTATGCAAACCTATGGCAAAGTTCCTTTTGTCTTTATCTGAAATGAGGTTAGACAAGATGCTCTTTAGTGTCCCAGTTATTTTTTATAACACTTTCGTTCCCAATATAACAAATACCACAAATATTTTAAAAGTACAGTGCGTTTAAGCTCATTTATCAATATAACAAATTGGTTTATATAGGAAGTCTGCAACCAACATTACTAGATAAGATCATTTTATGATATCTTTATTGCCCTTTCCCATAGCCTTATATGTCCTTATTTTTAAAAATACTTTTCAAAGAGCAAGTCTATAATGCTAGCGAGGTGAAGATTCCAAATATATTTTCCCATTATAGAATATAGTGAACACAATAGTGGCCTTCATTTTAAGTAAATCTCACTTTTTTCACTCACAATAATATTGTTATTTGTATTACATAAAATCTTATATCACCTATAATTTGCTTATGAACCCAAGTACTCATGTCAGAGCATAATATTTTGGGGTTGTTTGGTTTTTTTGTTGTTGCATCTCACACTGTTATTTGGAGGCTCCTCACCATGGTCATCTCTCCATTTTGGAAACTGGGAAACCATTTTTCTACTTCCATTCTTGCATATCAGACAGTGAGGTGATGATGATGATCAAGAAGTCACCACCTCGCACAAGTGAAATCCTTTAATTCTTACTGTAGTATAGTAGAAATTCCTGACTACCAGTAGTATATTGTTATGGAAAATATTTAACCTTTTAAATTTTGTAAATATTCAAGTATTTCTAATAAATGAGGGTTCTTCAAAGGTAAAGCTTTATTTTTGTCATATTGGAATAGCCATAATAACCATCTGAGATTGATAAGAGTTACTTGGGTTGCTCTATGAATGATTTCTATATCTTCAGTGATATGAGGTACTTTTACTTATCTTTAAAATTCTGTTTTTTTTTCCCTCCTCTGGATAGCATCATTCCCCAGTGCTCTCCTCTGCTGGCCCTTCTGAATCAAGAACTCACCAAACATTATATTGTGTATGGTGTGTAAAAATGTGATATTATAGGGAAAACACTGGTATACACCATGTTGGTTATACCTTTTGATTTTGTGGAAAACTAAATGACGTGTGCTGTGTTTAAATTGTTGTTTGAAGTTAAATATCTCCATCATTTAATTTGGTTATGCTAAAGAATGGCTTGAAAAATACACTTTAAATGATTTTGCAAATGATAGGGTTTCAGAAATTGTTCCTGGTACATTAGTACAAAGTAAAGGGACATGTTAACCACTTTGGTGGTATTTGAGGCATCTAAGCTTACATTTCTAGCTGTTGGTGTTAGAACATCAACACTGAAAATGATGCTGAGCAGCAGACATTATATCTGAACCTTTTTCATCCAGTGCAGTTTCTGTGTTATGCCTACTCATGTTTTTCTTATCTTTCTTCTTGACCTTCCAGAATAGTGCACATAGTACACACACACACATAAAAAAACTTTGAGTAAAAAGAGAATTTAACATATGCAAATGTGTGTAGTACTTTATATCTTCTACTTCAGAATACTCTAGTAAATCAACAAGAACTTATATTTTATTGACCTCAGTATTGAGGTTTAGGAAGCCTGCTCTTGGTTTTGAAATATTGTTTTGCAAATAAAGATTTATAATGAAGTTTTCCTTTGAAATATGGTCAATATTTTTTTTAAAATAGCAAAGTAAATTTTAAGGCTAAATATTACCTCCAAATACCATTGCAGGACAAATATTCTGTGTAAACTTTGGTAATTATTTTATCATGGTTTGGTTTGAGATATATGGATGTTTATCATATGAATGAATTAATTTCACCTCATATATGTTTTGGGTTATTGTTAAACAATAGAGTCCCTGCTAAATTTCATTACTTGAAAATGTGCAAAGAAATTAATACATGTACATATATATTTGTAGAAAAGTTATAAATTCTAGTTGAACTTATTGACCATAAGCATCAATTCATTTTTTTTGTGTGTGTATGTGTGTGTGTGTGTGAGAGAGAGAGAGAGAGAGAGAGACAACTCATTTTGTGTGTGTGTTGTACTGGGGACTGAACTCAGGGAGGGCCTTGAATGTACTAACACTGAGCTACACCCCAGCCCTAACTCCTGCTAGCATGGTTTTAAATATGTACAGATATTCATATATTGTAGTTATGTTTTATCAGTGTATTATGTTAATGTCCAAATGATAGTGGTAAGTAGTACTATTTTCAGACTTGTACAGTGCATTGAAATTTGTGAAACACATAGTGAAATTATGTTATTATTTTTCTACAATCTTTTAATCTTTTAAATGTGAATTGTATTCAGTTGATTATAAGAAGTGTCAAGGGTATACTTTTTGTAGCTTTAAACTCTTTAGCATAGATCTTAATGTGGGACACCTACAGAATCCACATTTGACATGGGGGAAGTAGCAATAGTATTGCATTACACTGTCAGCAGGTGTTGCTGTGGACATTGGTGTAAAGTAAAAAGAAAGGAGTTGGGATTCAGAACAGTAATTGGAAAGAGGGAAATAAATCCTTCCCTTTCAGTTGCTTCACTGATTCCCAATGTTCCAGGTAAAGTGCACCTGCTGAGTGGCTGAGAAGACAGGTAAATGCTAGCATTCCATTAATTTCAGAGGCATGGCAGTGGATTGCATCTACCCAGCAGGTGTGCTGAACTAAAGGAAGAACATGGGCTAGAGGCAGAGTATAGAGCAAAAAACAGGTAGCCCAGATAGCATGGTTCTCAAGATGAGGGACAGTGAAGGAAGGAATTCTCATAAGCCTGTATTTCTAATTTTGCTCTTTTTAATACCTAGTAGTACTACAAATCTTTATAGTATTTAAAGCCACATTAGAATTATGATAGCATATGTTAAAATTATGCAATGTGGCTCAGAAATATAAGCTACCATTTCCTGAAATGATTTTAAAATGTAGCAGACTGTGAAGTTACCCCGATAAGGAATTTGGTTTTGATTACAATAATGAGATGATATGGTATGGTGTCAAAAACTGTCTTCCAGTTGACACAACAATCCATAATTTATAGATTGCATTAAAAATTAAAAGACAAAGTCAATTATAACTAATTATGATGCTACATTTGCTTGAGAAGTTATTATATCCTTTGGGATAAAGGAAGTAATATTCATGTCAGTCAGGAATCTTTAGCTACAGTTTCCTGGTTCTATGTTAACAGTTTTTCAGTTTCATTTCTTGAGAATCCGAAGCCACTGAAAACCTGAAACCCTGCTATTTTTAGAAATAACTGTAGTACCTTCAGAACATCATTGCACATTTGTTCCTATTCTGAACTTCTCATCTGTGCCAAATCTTTGGAGAGGTTACTAGAAGTTCTGCTTGGGGACTGCTGAATCAGTCAGAAATGAATTTTAAATTATGCTGGGGAAAATAATAATAAACGGAATTATTGCATCATAATATCATTGTTTTTCATATTGATATTGGTTTCAAATAATTAATAGCAATTAAAATCCAAAGTATTGCATATTTACTATATCTTAATTTCATTATGCTCAGTATTTTCATTTTTTAATAGTTGAAAGGCAAACTAAACTTTATACAGATGATACTATAAGGTTTGGTATTTTAGCATCTTTCAAGAAGTTTATTTTCCTATGATTTGATGCCATAAGGAGAAGAGCAATGACATTCTTCCTTCTTGAGAAGGACAGTTAGTTCTGAGATGAAAAAATCCTCCTTGTTTAAACTTCCCAACAAATTTAATGACTTTACAAATTAATAGCTGCATATCAATTTATTGCTGAGCCTTCCTTTTTTGTATGCTTTGATCATCAAGCAATTTATAAGTGTCTTTGAAGCACTTGTGTTTTGTGTTGTGATATTGGCCACAATGCATGTATGTAGCATGGGCTTCTTTCTTTATCTAGGAAAAAGAAAAAGGAACATTCTGAGAGTAACATTAAGAGAATATGTATTCAAAGAAGACAAGCTACAATAAACTAGTTGTTTGAGTAATATTATAAATTGTTATCCTTTTTATATATTTAGGATTTCATTTTGTTGGAAAGCTTTCAAAGGGTGACCTAGTACATGTGCCAATGACAAAAGCTCCTTGTAACAATTCAGAGCATGCTTTATGCTTTATGAAATGGGATTGTAAAAATCCTCTCAAAAATGACATCCGAAATAGCATTAAAACACAATTTCCTTTGATAAGGCTTTAAGGCACTCATATGAAAAGTGATACCACTTTGAGTGAGACTGTGTCAGCATTATGTGATGTTGTGTTGCTCATAACTGACATTAATCCATTAAGGGTGCGAGGGTCATTTATTTTCCTCATGAAGTCATTAAATACCATTATTGATTTCTGTTCAGGCGGTTAGATTGTACCTTCATTTTATGATCATTATATACATTAATGCTAAGTCTTGATTTCATGCACTTTAAATAATAGATATTATCATATTTTAAGTTAGAGTTTAAAATAAAGTTAATGACAATTATGAAAACAAAATTATAATTGCTTCACTAACACCAAGTGTTTACCTATAATTATAAAAATGATTTTGATGTTTAAAAATATATAATACCTATCCTCAGTGTATTCTTTAATAAAACATCTAGGGCTAGTGTTGTGGCTCAGGGGTAGAGCACTCGTCTAGCACATGCGAGGCCCTGGGTTCAATCCTCAGCACCTCATAAAAATAAATAAATAAAATAAAGGTATTGTGTCCAACTACACCTAAAAAATAAATAAAAATTAACTTTTTATTTATTTAAATTAATAAAGTAAAATTAATAAAACTGAAATGCATGTCCTTATAGTATTCCCCTTTTACTGCTACCATTTTTTGTAACTAGTTGTAATGCTTTCTACCGATTTGCAGATAGGCCTATTACTCTTCTGTTTCCTAATTTCCTGTTTTTTGCCATGTAAATGAAAAGAAAGAGGAAACCTAAGTATATTATTGGTTCTGTAGGGATTTAATCAGGAAGTGGGGAGGAAAATGAAAAGACATCCATATATGATAGTTATTACTAGTGACTAAAGGTTTTTTGTCATACAAGCTGTTTTACATTAAATTGCTTATTTAATTGAAATCACATAGAATTGATGTTTCTGTACAGTCCCTTAAAATAATTTTGTCAGAGGAAATAGCAGCATTGAGAATTCTGTTATCTTGCCTTTCTATCATTTTTTAGGACCTGTAATCTTTTCCTCAATTTAACATGTTTGTGTTTTACTTGAAGGTAGGCCTTCATAGCACTAACAGCTTTTAAAACTTCCATATTTTAGCACTCCTTTAAATTGTATCTCAACCTATCTTTTTGGAATTTGAGCAGAAGTTATTGGTTTATACAATAGTGAGAGGATGTTTATTAGCTCTTCTTTTTCAGAGGAAGTACTTATTATTGAAGATCTTTAGCCTCCAGTGCAGGAGGACCAAGAGGTACCAAGTTTATTACAGTAGCATCTTTGGAGAAGTTGTATGCTCAGCACTTTTTCATAGGCTTCTTGTCTTCTTCATTGAAGGAAACCCGAGCAAAGCTGTGATATTAATGAATTATGACAAGCCTTTTGCCTGTCAGGCAGAGCTTCCCGCCTTCCTCCTTTAAGACAAAAACTTAATGGAAGATGCTCAGATGGGCGAGCTCTCTGATGATACCCCTTAAGTGCTCATCCTTTTCTGATGCGAATATTCAGAGAGCCGTGAAGCTGCAAGTGGCAGCATTTAATATCGTCTTTCTCATAATGCCTGAATAATTTTCCAGAGACTGATCGCTGAAGCTGCTGTGAACACGGTTATTTGTTTATTTTTCACCTTGGTCCTGGTGGAATGCTGACCTAGCTAATCTTCAGGACTCACGGGGAAAATGGTTTCATATTCATAGCTCTCGTCTGTTCTTTCAAATAAACGAAAAACTGAAGCTAGTGATATTCCACTTCAAAATAGAGAAATAAGAGAACTGGTTCTTTACTTTGCTTTAAAAGTAAGAAAAAAAAGAGAGAGAGAGATTGTATTAATGAAGAATTGATTTGGTGAAAAATGAAGACTGTCTTGCATATTTTTAATGGATTTTTGTGAAAGGAAAGGAGAAAACATAGGCTGTCGTGGTGAGTTATAGAATGTTCTTGAGATTTCCCTCTGGTAGTGCTGCTCATTATGTTAAACAGCCTAGCTTTTAAGCTACTGTAGTTTTCGTTTATGTGTCTTGGCCTTCATTTGTTGAAATGCTTCAAGTTCACAGTACTAAAGTCATTTTGAAAACGGGATGTAATTACAAAGGTATCTTATGCTTACCAACAGCTTTTTTGGATCAATTTAATTATCATTACTTGTGGATACTGTAAATTGAATATCCCTTCCCTAATTACATTAAACTCAGGGGTTAGCTGCTTAAACATCTAAATGAGAAAAGTTCATCCTTTGCTATAAATAGGAGAATTGTTCTCTTATTTAGACTGACCTTAGAAGTTAAGCATTTTACATGATTTTGTCAGGTGAGCATTGTAAAGACAGTCTGTAATGAGATCTGTAATGAGGAACTAAGGTATAATGGCCCTTTGAAAAAGTTAATTTATTCAGCATTTTCTTATTGCATGATGGAATTAAAGTTTGTGTGTTATGTCCAGACCCTTTTTTAAAGGGGCCAGTCACACTGTTCTTGGTTTACTCGTATTCTGCCAGTAGTTTGAAGTGGTTTAATATTACTATTCCAGCTTAATGGAAACCATTAAAGTAGTAAATTAGTCTTGCCCTTTTAAACAGAGCTAATTTATTTGGGGTCTAGGAATGTTATTTTACCTGCTTCCCCCTCTCTCCCTTTTACATAAATGATATACAGAAATTTATTCAAGCCACTTAAAGAGTACATTTTTCTGAGGAAAAAAGAAATGTCTTTGGACACCTATAAACAGGAACTGCTTTTTTTTCTGTTGTGGAAATCAGCCTTTAATTAGTTGATATGTCTATCTTGGGTTAGTATTTGTTGTCTGTTCACTGAAGTGATTTTGTGCTTTGTACGAAATGGAGATCGTTCTAGAGAGAGATTTGATTGATTTCTGCTTGTTATAGTCATTGTAAATTTTAGTGCCATGCATAGCTACTTGTTTTTATTTACTTTGTTTCCTTTCTCAATTGTAGCTTCATTAAAAATCTGTCTATCTATTCACAGTTGAAACTCTTAAAATGCAAGCTTGAGTACTTATTTTCACAGAGCAGCTCCTGCTGAGTGTGCTTTGTGATTTATTATAAAAACCTGTAAGATAGGCCAAATTGAGGCTACATGTTTTAGGATATGAAGCAGTTCCTGGATCACTAAAAGAGGTTTTATTATGCAAAATAGGTAGCTAAAATTTTTAATAGGTAATGGCCCATTTTGAGACTTAAATCGAAATAGCCAGTTTCTGGATTTTCTAATAAAGTATATTGTAGAATACATTGGAATAAACAGGAAAAAATGTAGTCTTTGTGACATTAAATAGTTGACAGATGTTTGGAAGCTTGTGACTTTTCCAAAGCAATTCCATATTCTTTACTAAGTATGTTGGGAACTCTATATTTACAGCTATTTAAAACTATGTCCAACCATACTAAATATTAGAAATTTACTTTTAATGTATGCTATGTAACAACATAAAAATTCTAGGAAATTTGAATTTAAATGTGTCTCTTAGAACCTTTAAAAACAGTCTTTTAGAATGTGATGCTTCAGCCGGGTGCAGTGGCACATGCCTGTAATCCTAGTGGCTCAGGAGGCTGAGGCAGGAGGATTGCAAGTTCAAAGCCAGTCTCAGCAAAAGCGAGGTACTAAGCAACTCAGTGAGACTTTGTCTCTAAATAAAATACAAAATAGGGCTGGGGATGTGGCTCAGTGAGTTCAATCCCTGATACCAAAACAACAACAACAACAACAACAACAACAACAAAAAAAAAAAAAACAGAGAGAGAGAATGTGGAGCTTCACATAGCTTTTTTTTTATTATTTATTTTTTTTAGTTGTTGATGGACCTTTATTTTATTTTAAACAATTTTTTTTAAAGAGAGAGAGAGAGAAAATTTTATTTATTTTTTAGTTTTTTTCGGCAGACACAACATCTTTGTTGGTATGTGGTGCTGAGGATCGAACCCGGGCTGCACGCATGCCAGGCGAGCGTGCTACCGCCTGAGCCACATCTCCAGCCCGGACCTTTATTTTATTTATTTATTTCTATGCGGTGCTGAGAATTGAACCCAGTGCCTCACACATGTGAGGCAAGCACTCTACCACTGAACCACAATCCCAGACCTTCACATAGCATTTTAGTGGTTAAAGGTATGAAACTGAATGTTTGTAGAAGCGGCAGTTCTTCCTAATTAATTCAAACTGGCACTGAACTCTGGAATTACATTTCTAGTATTGGGAGACTATCCATAGGCAACCTAAATTTTTTTTTTTTTTAAAAGGCAGCAATTTAATGCTTCTGATACAATTAGACATAGTTACCAGTTATATCAGACCATTACCAGTGAAGTTTTATTCTTCTTTATAGAATGCAATCCCAGGGTGATATTTAAACATAGATATATAGATTAGATGGGAAATTCAAAGAGCCCTGTACAAGTGTCTCCTCCAGAAAAGGAATCTTGGTAAAGATACTACATATCAGTTGTTGAATAATGAAAACATAGGTCCTGACAAGTAAAGAAGGAATGGTTTGAAGCCCAAATGGGCATCAATGTATATCATGGTTTTCCTGTTCAGACTTAAGTAGAGGGATTGTGTGTAGGGGAGTGGCATCAGCATTAGCACATGGCACCTTCCTGTCCTGAGAGTTGAGGTCCTCAGCTCAGAGTTTGTGGAACTTGAATATATATAAGACATAGACTTCTTGGAAGGAAGGTGCTGACTCAAGTAATGTCTTTCTGAAATATCAAGTGAGGCACCCAAGATGTAAGTGTTTTTGATGTTGATGATAATTGACACACATTAAATTTAGCTCAGAAATTAAGGCCTGTTAGGAAAACTGTTCCTCATTACTTATCCTCACTTCGTGAGTTTTTTTATACATTGTGGAGTATTTATGCTGTTCTCCATGCTCAGTGTCATGATCCCTTCTGATTGCTCTAATTATGTTGCACAGAGATGATACCAAATTGGGAAAAATCTTGCTAAAACTTTTCTCCCATTAGCTTTTTAAGTAGCTTTCTGTGTACTCTTAAATCTTATTGAAATTATTTTCTCAGGCAAGGTGCCATAGCATATGCCTATAGTCCCAGTGGCTCAGGAGGCTGAGGCAGGAGGATCATGGGTTGCCAGCCTCAGCAACTCAGTGAAGCCCTAAGCAACTTAGCAAGACCCTGTCTCAAATATATATATAATTAAAATTATTTTCTCAGGATATAGCTCAGTCATAGAGCACTTGTCTAACATGCATGAGGTGCTGGGTTAGATCCCCAGAACTACACGTAGACATACAAACACATATTTTTAAATTCAATTTTAAAAAGTAAAATATTCTAGATTTTAATATAGTGCACATATAATGCATTGACTTACAGAGAAGCATCTGTATTCACTCAGCCATTAGACAAGTTTCCTCAAGAAGCTAAGTAGTTTTATCTTATGTTAAGCATTTGCTTGAATTTGTAATGCCTGGTAGTAACTCTGGAAGAAGCCTGGAAATAAAGGCATAGAGTTTTTGTATAGTCTGTGACATAGCAGTGATGAGATGGTGAAATGATTTAACTTGGTAATAAAACCATTGTTCTATAAAGCAGTAAATGGAGGACTGAGGCTATTTAAACCAGGGCAATCTGAACAGTGTCATTAAAATTGGAAGCTAAAGAATTCAGTCTTAATAATAATGTGTAGGGTAATAAGAACATTTATTAAAGCCTTGGTTGCAAAAGATACCTGAACATCTAATTTTCACAATTACCCTATGAGATATTGATCCCACTTTACAGATGGCACAACTAAGTCTCAGAGGAGTTTCAATATAATAATGTCTTTCCCAACATCACAGAATCAATAAGGAGACTGCATGTATTTGAACCCAGGTCTAAGTTATTTTCCAAGTTTTACACTGAAAAGCTGCTGTTGTACGCTATTATGACCCATGGATTTGGCTGTCAGTATAAAGACAAAGAAGAAATGTTAAGAAAGGGAAACTTTTCCCATCTTGAATCTTCCCTAATTTCCTTTGTTAGGGAACTTAGCACAGTCTATCACTGTATTGTTTTCCCATAATTTTCATTACTTGCCCCAAAGTCACAACCAATAAATAGTATAAATTTTTAAAAAATGTGGTTTCAGAGCAAATGTATCATCCTCAGGACAACTCCTGAAACCCCTGTTGGTAAGAAGTTCTAGAATTCTCATTGCTCACAGCATCTAGAAACTAACAGAGATAGACAACTGATGATAGGATGTGCAGTTTAATAGATTTTAACAACTAACTAAAAATTGTATAAGCCCAACCACTGGCCAGATTCCCAGCTATGAAAATACTACCCGTCTTCCATGTTATTTTTTTCTTTAAAACTTTTACAGACTATAATAATACATAAAATCTAGGTAGCTAATGTCATCATAAAGTATCTGTGTGTTTATAAAGGGCAAGTTAAAAAAAAACAAACACCTTTCTGTATCATGTAACTTTTAAAATGACAATGGGACAGAATCCAAAAGAGGGAAAAATAATTTTAAAAATTAGGAACTTATATGACTTCTGGTTTACGTAACCATCAAAATATTGTTCCTAAATGTTAGAAATTGTTCTGGTCCGTGTCTGAAACTGCTCTAAGAAGTATGGGATAAAGGAATTAAATACTTGAGTAGCTGAGAAGTAATAAAATGAGCTTGAGTAGATTTGGAGGGTACATCAATGAATTCTTATTTAAGTAAATATTGAGAAGATACACCATAAGACCATATTCCAAGGACTATCCTAAGCCAGGTGCAGTGGCACATACCTATGATCCCAGTGGCTCAGTGGAAGCTTAGACAGGAGGATCACGAGTGCAAAGCTAGCCTCTGCAAAAGTGAGGCAGTAAGCAATTCGGTGAGACCCTGTTTCTAAATAAAATACAAAAAAATAGAGCTGGGAATGTAGTTCAGTGGTCGAGTACCCCTGAGTTCAATACCCAGTTACCCGCCATCCCCCAAAAAAGACCTTCTTGAACATGTATATCACCAGTTGCACTAAAACCTCTGCAAAAGTGAGGCAGTAAGCAATTCGGTGAGACCCCGTTTCTAAATAAAATACAAAAAAATAGGGCTGGGAATGTAGCTCAGTGGTCGAGTACCCCTGAGTTCAATACCCAATTACCTGCCATCCCCCAAAAAAGACCTTCTTGAACATGTATATCACCAGTTGCACTAAAAGTTATGAGATTCTCAATATGATTATAACTTATTTTTATTTCATTTATACTGGAAATTTTGTATATATTATATTGATCCTTACTTTCATATATTCCATCTTTCCCACATGCCAAAGTATAACCTAGTACAACCTTAAATATATGTATATTTTTTCCCTTTAGGCAGTACTGGAGGTTGAACCCAAGGGCTCTCTACCACTGAGCTGTATCCCAACAATTTTTTTTTAAAAATATTCTTTTCAGTTGTCAATGGAACTTTATTTTACGTATTTACATGTGGTGCTGAGAATCAAACCCTGTGCCTCACACATGCTAGGCAAGCACTCTGCTACTTGGCCACAACCCTACTCCCATGTCCCCAACACTTTTTTAACATTTTTTTTTTAGTTGTAGATGGACACAATACCTTTATTTTATTTTTATGGGGTGCTGAGGATCTAACCCAGTGTCTTACGCATGCCAAGTGAGCGCTCTACCATTGAGCCCCAGCCCCAGCCCTCCCCAACACTTTTTAATCTTTATTTTAAGACAGGGTCTTGATAAGTTACAGAGGCTGGCCAAGAATTTATGATCCTTTTCCCTCAGCTTCCTGGGTCACTGAGGTCCCAAGCACACATTAAAACCTTAAAGAATTACTATTGTTCTTGTCCTAGCAGTTATTTTTAACTTTTACTCTTTAAGCTAGATTTACAATCTACTACTTTTGCCCTCTTTTCTCTTTTGGATCCCTTAATTATTGTTGACAATGAAAATCTTGTATCAGGTATTTTTTTGGACTAGGAAACAATGAATTAAAAAGGCAGAGGAGTGGTTGTGACTGACTGATGTTATTTTTCTGCTACCTTAGATTATTACAGCAGCCCTAAATTATTATAGCAGCCATACTCAATTATATGTTTCACTTATTAATCTTCAAAGTCAAAGGCATCTAAATTTACACTATTCAAAAGTTTCATGCATTGATAAGAAAGCATTAAATTTTTATCACATACTCTCCATCCAAAGACTAGGTATAAAATAAAAGCTTTAGAAAGAGGCAAATAAATGAGTATGACATTGGGTTGATATATAAAGAGTCCTTAAAAATCAATAAATTTTAAAAGACAGCTAAGAAACATGAAAAAAATGCTCAGTTTTATTAATGATCAATGATATTAAAATAAAGCTGCCACGAGGTATGTTTTATTTTTCACATTGGCAAATATTTTTAAAGTTTGCTGATGTCACTGACATACACTTCTGGTAATAGTGTTAATTGATAATCTCATTAGGGATCATAATTTAGCTATATATTTTTAAATTTTTTAAGCATCTCATTTGATTTAGGAATTTATATTTGGATTTCTAGGAGTTTATCTAAGTAAATAATGAGAAAAATCTGTATGTAGATAATTTACATAGGCAATATATACACAGAGATGGAGGGACAATGTGAGGGGAAAGAAGGGAAAGCAAGAGAGAAAGTTCAAGACGAAGGAAAACACATAAATACAAATACACAAGGACTTCTTCTAAAAGAGTACTCCCTAAGTGATAGCCGTATGTGCTTCTGGAGTTGAGGAGATTTTATTTATTTATTTCATTTTTTGATTTCTCTGTGACTTTTCTACAATGGTAAGTGTATATTATATATAAGAATGTAAAAAAAGTAAAGAGAAAGCCAAACAACTTTGTTCATAAGATGATTTAATCCATTCTTATACATCAAAAAAAGTTGTCAAACAAATATTTGTCTTACTTGGTGGTAAAAAGCAAATAATGCAGGTATGTCTATTTCAGGAGTGGTGCTATAGCTGCTGCTATATTTAGTAGAGTGCTTAGCACAGTCAATACTGAAAATCAACATTAAATCAATCAGTAAATAGTCTATGAAAAAAATGTAAAATGAAGAGAGAAAAATGCAAAGTCTGAATGAGCTATTCAGATAAAAAAAATTAGTTAAAGCTATGTCTCAAAACAGAAGGTTTTCATTGAACACTATCACATGTAATCAACTCTTGTCATTAATCTATTTCTTTACACTTTGGGTACATTAATGGGTGTGTTACCAGGCTTTAAAAATATCAAGCAGGTATTATAATTGTGGGACTTCTGAAAGTAAGTTGGGCCGTATTTTAGAGCAATTTTTCTTTCATAAATTATTCTTAAAGTAATTTAGCTACATAATAAATCAAATAGTACCAAAAGTCACATCATAAAGAATTGTCATCTCTCATCTCAAACTGTTTCCCTGTCCAGAAATGGCTAGTCTTAACACTTTTAGCTGTTTTTTTAATAGTTAGATCCATATTACTATATAATACACTCAATACCATTATTTCATCATTTATCAGTGTTAGATATTGTTGACATGAGAATACATCCCCTTATAGTTGGTCTACATACTTTTCAGATATTGTTGACATGAGAATACATCTCCTTATAGTTGGTCTACATACTTTTCTCCATTCTTCCAGTATAATTTATTTTGAGTTTAGTCATTAAGAATATTGTGCTAATTTTAGAATCATAGATTGTACTCTGATAGTATTTTTCTCCTATGCAGATCTTTGCTTTTTCTTTGCTAGATAGAGCACATTCTTAAGGTTCTGAGGTAACAGTACAAGGGAAGTATACTTTCTGAGTCTTTGTGTATCTAGTCAGGTTCTTTTTTTTTTTTTTTTTTGGTGCCCTCATATTTGATAGTTTGTATAGTGTTCTCATTTGAAAATTATTTGTTCTCAGAATCATGAAGGCGTTGCTTCATTTACTTCTGTTATCCACTATGGTGTTGAGGATTCAGAGCCATTCTTATTCTTTTTTAGTTATATTTCATGCCCTCTAAGGAAACATTTAGGGTGATAACTGTTCCAGGAATGTTGTTATTCCACAATGATCCTTGTGTGTGTGTGTGTGTGTGTGTGTGTGTGTGTGTGTGTGTGTGTGTACGTGTACGTACTTCATTCATTCTGCTTAGTACTCCATGGATCTTTTAAATTTGTACACTCATATCCTCTGTCTTGGTCAATTTTCTTGGAGTATTTCTTTGAGAAATTTCTACCTTCTGTTGTGCACTTTTCTCTTTCTGGATTCCCATTTATTTATTGGATTTTGGTTCTTCTTTGCTGATTCTCTCACTTCCATCTCTTTTTTTATTTTTCAAGTTTTTGTTCTGTATCCTCAGAGATTTCTTAACTTTTACTTCTAACCCTTTTATTGAACTTTCTTTTATTTTAACATCTTGCTTTTAATTTCTAAAGTGCTTTCATATTTTCATTTCTTACTTATTACATTTTATATTTGGATGCAGTATCTTTATTTGTCTCTGAGAAAACTAAAATTTCTGGTTGTTCTTTTGAAATTTTTCTCTTCTTTGCATTACCTACTTATTTTGGTCTCTTTCTTTCATGCTAGGGTTTTCACCCCTCATGTGTCAGATATCCTTGCTTATTAATATGTATTAAGTTGGGGGGAATCTCTGTGGGCACAGGTAGTCTTGTGTTGTCTTCAGAGGTTTGTGTTTGAATGTGAGTCAGCATTTCTTTTTCTTTACATTGGATGGGGGTGGTTCTACATTTCAACTTTCAGTCTGTTCTCCGATATTGTGTCCTAAATTTCTCTTCTGCCATTTGTCTTACCTCTTTAGAATGAACTGAATCAACTTTTTCTCATTGCCTCATTGATGTCATCTTGTAGACTCTGCCCTTCACTTATTCCTCTCCAATTTTGCTGATTCCTTACTCTCTCTTATATAGGTTAGGCACACTTAAGCCTCAGAGTCTTCAAATATCCTATTCCCTCTGTGTAGAATGTACTCACTTCAGGTACTGCCCAACAGACAATCTCCAAATCTCATGAACCTATATTATTTAAAGGTTGCAGGTGGGGAGTGGCATTCCTAGAATTCACTGGGCTTAACTTCATACATCTGAATTCAAGATTAGGTTATCTGCCTAAAGCATATGGTTTTCATGGTAGAGAGGGAAAACAAATGTGGAGTGGGGAGAACAAGCCAAAAAAACATAGTGTGATTAAAGCTTCTGCTTATACATGACACACATATAAACTCATTTTCTATAGATCAAAGTATGTCACTGGATGAGCCCAGTCAATATATCAGGGAGATGTGATGAAGATAGGAAGAAAGAAGTAATTTACTTTTCCCCCTATATCCACCTGACTCACTCCCTCATTAACGTTAAGTCTTTGATCAAATACTACCATCTCTGTAGTATCTTATTTAACCCTGTCCTATTTAAAATTTTATTATGCTATCATTTCCTGTTACCCTTTCCTGATTTAGTTTGCTCTGTGTCATTTCATACCATCTAACATATTATCTGATTTACACGTTGTATTAATTAGGGTGCATATCAGTCTAGTCAAGGTGACATTCAAAATTAACTCACATATTTTTCAATTTTCTGTCATTCCCAATTACAATACTTGTGAGTTCCATGATGGCAGAAAATTTCTGTTTTGTTCATTTACTTAGTGCCTGTTACAGTGCCCAACAAATGGGAAATGCTCAAGATTCCTACTTTACCTTGGAACTTCCTCTGTCCTTTGAATCTTTTACCACATTTCAGGCTGATTTCCATCATCCAAAAGTCTATTCAAGTCACTCTTATACAGGTGTATCTGCTTCCATTCTTTTTGATTTCATAATTCACTATTATTTTAAATGGTCTAAAGAGAGAGAAAAGAGTTACATTTATCAAATTGGTTATTTTTTAATTGAATCTGACTTTTTTTTTTTGGTCTTGGGGATTGAACCCAGGGGTACAATACCATTGAGCTACATCCTCAGCCCTTTTAATTTTTTATTTTGACACAGAGTCTTACTAAATTGCTGAGACTTTACCTCAAACTTAAGATCCTCCTGCTTCAGCTTCTCAAGTCTCTGGGATTTCAGGCATGAACCACTTTGCCCAGCTCTGATTTCTTAAATGTTTATAAAGACTCATGATTTAATGTGTTGAATTACATACAAACTACCAAATACAATTTCAATTGGGATATTTTTTAAAAGTCACACAGAGACAGGCCCTCTGTAAATGATGAAGTGAATAAATTGGTTAACACAGTAACTCACAGGATATGTTTTGGTTGATGGTGCTACCCTCTATTTACTAGGGGATTCTTGTTTGTCCTTCATTTTAAAAAGTGACATAACAATCAACCTACCAAAGTTAATTAGTTCTTATGCAGGTGTGAATGAAGAGGCCACAGAAAGCATTTTCTATACCTAGTACATATGGCATTTGCAATTTGTAATCGAAGGACTTGTGTGCTATTTTTTGTCATGGCTTCTAACCTTATAAATGCAAAAAACCACTCCATTCCTTGTAGCTGTGGGCCAGCCTGTTCTGTCAGTTATGATTATTTCTCATCAGTTGTTCACTGTTGCCTTAGATTGCATTTCACTGAATTGCTCCTGCATTGTTTTCTGCTCTCCCGACAAGTGATCTTTCAGCCTGGGTCTTGGAGATCATGATGTTTTATATTCTTTCCCAACTCAGCATGAGTATATAGTGAGGGTGTTCTCATTCCTGTTATTCAAGTGTGAGATTGATGAAACTTGTTTTCAGCTTTTTTAAATATCATAATCCTTATTGGTTGACAAACATCAGGACTCTCAAGGAGTCACATCAGTATTATCAAATTAGATTGTTATATTGTGTACATGCATGAATATATAATAACAAATCTTACTGTTATTTATAATTATAATGCACCAGTAAAAATTATGGAAAAAAATTTAAAAATACATAGTGATCAAAACATTTTAAAATTCCTCCTATACAATTACCTTTATAGCTAGCTTATGAGTCACATTAAATTGGTCTTATTTTTGTGTACCAGACTCTTTTATTTTTTTATTAAACAATGTTAATGCAATATAAAAGCCTATATACATCAGCATTTTTTTACTGTAAATAATGTGTGTATATTTCCAAAAATAAATTCCATTCTCCAAAGATGAAAATTTGTACCACACTTAAAAATTATGTGCTCTAGATCTCAAAATTGGCAGCTAGCATTTTAGAGTGCTTACTTCGAAAGGCAGATGCTTATTTAAATATCTAAATTATTACACCTTAAAAAACTCTTTTCCTTAGCCATATTTCTTCATGCCTCTTTTGATTTCATTTTTATACCCTCATCTGACTTTGTTTCCTCATGACATTATCACTGACTACATAAATCATTCCTTTGTTGACACTGTCATTGTGTGCTTACAGAAACATGCCTTACATAACAAGGTAGAAGGAGACAAGTTTCAAGTTTCTCATTAAACCAAAGCTTTAATTTTCTCTAAGGAAAAGTAGATGGTTGGTAAGAAATAAACTGAAAAGATGGTGCTTCATATACTAAAATCCCAGGATGGTATAAATGGAAGGGTGCTAAAATAATTGCTAATAAAGATAAATGCAATAGCTCTGATCTATAAAGGGTCAGAAATTATGGAGACCTTGGGAAGACAGAGTCAAGGAAAAGTTCTGTCTGCATTACCAGTACACTGCTTAACAGTCAGTGAGAATTAACTTCAATTTAGATCTGTGCATGTGACCCTGACACTCTGTTGATAACCTGTGAGACCCTTCAGTTGTTTTTGTTTTTAAGATGCCTGAAGTGTTGTTTTTTTTTTAATATCTGGAGGAAATATGGTATGGATGAAAATACATGTTTGGGAATCAGAGAATCTGAAGTTTAATCTTCTCTTTACTTGGGTCTAAATTTCCCCACCTTTTATAAAATGAGTGTGGTGACATCCAAATGCCTACATTAAATAAGTAAGTAGAAGTAATTTGAAGATTCAAAAGATTCCAAGCACTATCCTGGAACATGGTGAACACTTTTAAAATGTTCCACTATTTCTGTCTCCTTAATTATTTAATAAGATTTGTCTGGTGTGTGTTTGTGTGTGTGTGTGTGTGTGCACGTGTGCGCTTGCATGTGTATACATGTGTTTTAGGATTTGTTCATTGCTATCCTATATGCTGCGTTAAATGAAAAATTACCAAAAGCCAAATGCTTTGTCGCAAGTATTTTAAATTCGGGTTGATACAAAACATAAGGCATGTACTCCAACTGTATTTGAGAAATAAATATTATTAGATATTAATAGATATTATACATAAAAGATTAAAGTAAAAAAAAAAAAGATCAGATCTTATGGAGTATGGAGGAGAGGAGTGTAGACTCTGATACCCAAACCTTCCTTGAAAGAGCTCTAAGATGTCTTTTTGAATCTCCTTAACTGTGTTTAACAGTACCTACTGGTTTGTTGGATGATTCTTCCTACCTGAAAGATCATTGGCCTTTATTATTCTGATAGTAGTGAATATGGGCTTGTTAAAGTTACATGCATTTAATCTGCATAGACAACATTGTGGAACATCTTTGTCATACTCATGATCCATAAAGCCTCTTTTGAAGTCAGATTGCATATTGCAAAAAGTAGAGCTCTAAAGTAGGTCACAGTCCTAAGAGAGACACTGGAATCAACATATGAAATTGAAAAGCTATTCTCCATTCGTATTAAGTTTTTAGGTTATCACTAAGAAAAAAAGCACACTAAAATTAGATGAAATGACGGAAGCCTAAGTATACAAAATATAAAGACTATATAGAATCAATGCTAAACTTTTTCTTTTGTCTCTTTCTTCCATCAGTATTGCACTTAGTCTAAATAACGTTATGTCTCATGATCTTTGAGAATATTAGTGTCACTGTTTTATTTTGCTTTTGGTACTCATGTCCTTTGCCTTCGTTCTGTTTCCAGAACCTTATTGCCAAGTATCTTTAAAAATCTGTTACTATGAACTTACATACTGCAAGCAGAATCAACCCTCTAGTTTGATTTTTGAGGGGTCAGTCTTTCTTATGCAATTGCATCGTTTTTTTGTATAAATCACTGTGTACACATTGGGTTTTCATAATTCAGTCTTATGAGAAACCTGTTAAAGCATGAAGTTCAGAGAGTATTTCCCATAGAAGGGAAAACACAATTAATTACCAGTATTTATTCTTTTTTAATGGGAGAAGTTTTGGAAACAGAGGTTCCAAAACTTGAATTTTCAATTTTGGGAAGGAGATTCTTTTTGTAGAAGATTTAATCAAGTATCTGTCAGACTTCCAATTTTAAAATATAGGTCTTTCAAACCCATTTCTTCAAAGGTCTGATGTATAGGTATTGTCATTTCCTTTGGCAAATTGTGGCAAATAAAATATATCTTGGAAGCATATTGTTTTAATATTAATGTCTTCATGTTGACATTTGTAGTGTCCTTTTATTATTTTATGTACTTAATTTGTGAATATGTTTTTATGTTAAATTCCAGTTTGGTTGTAGAGAATAATGCTTTAATGTGTCCTGGAGAAGATGGTTTCTGTCTCCTGAGTGGTTAATACTTAGGTTCTGGCATCAGATTTCCTGGGTTAGAATCCTGGTCCTATAATCAACTAGCATGATGATTTGAAACAGTTTATTTAACCCTGGGTAGGTCTCAGTTTTCTCTGTATAAAGTGGGGATTAATGCTAATTACCTCATTGAGCATCACCTATAATATTGACAATGCCTAGCTCACAGTTAATGCTTGCTGCCATCATTATTTTTATTGATGATTTTTGAAAGGTTAGCTCTCTTTTTTTCTTTTCTTTCTCTCTTTTTTGGTATTCAGATTGAACCCAGGGGCACTTTACCACAAACCATATGCCCAGCCCTTAAAAAATATTTTTTGTGGATATATTTTAAATTTTGAGATAGGTTCATAATAAGTAGCTAAGGGCCTCACTAAGTTGCTAAGGTTTATCTCAAACTTGCAATCCTCCTGCCTCAGCCTCCTGAGTTGCTGTGATTACAGGCATGTGCCACCATGCCTGGATTATTTTCTTAATTATAATATATTTTGTAGGGTAGGGATTCTCTAGACCTTGGTTTTAGATAATCTGATTTTTTAAAATTTGGGATTTGCAAAATACTGTTCAGCTTTCATTAAATTTATTATTCCTCTAAGAGTTTCTAAGAGTATACCCTGTTGTGATTATGGCAATACACTTTTCATTTGACAGTCAATTGAACCACAATAATATGATAGTCATAGATTAGGTACAACTGCCTGAATTGACTTGCTGTCAACTACTGAAAGACTGACAATTTTTAAATAATTATCACTATCATTGGAACTTCATGAAGTTAATGAAGTATTTTACATTCCTTATAAATGATCAGTATAGTTTACTTTGAGATATCACATAATCAAATATTAAATGATAATCTATATCTTATGTTAGTATATTTGGATAAGCTACATATTGATGTACTGTACTCTAACCAGTATATAACTGTCAGATTTTGTGCAGTTAAATAAGAAACGATGCAATGAGGCCCTTTCCTCTTTTCTTTGAATCAAAGTGACAACCTAACTTAGACTTTCAATTAAGCTTTCCAGCTTCCTACCTGTGCTCTTGTATTGGTTTCTTAGGTAGGAACATTTTCTCTGCATGGACAGAAACAGTTGATAAACTCAACTCCAACAGAGAAATAAATTACATGCCAGCTATAATGAGACATCAACGTCCAGTAAATTTTCTTTTGCTTGTAAAAATGTGGCAGTATGAAGTAAGAGTCAATAATTATTTATTGTTAATTTCCTAACGTTGGCTTCTGATGCACATGTAAATTGTGATGTGACTAAATTGAACAGAATTATCAGTTATTTAACATATTCACTCTAATGCACATGGATGAAAATGACTGTGATAATCTAGCAGGGATCCTTTGTGTTTTAGTGTGCATGTGCGTACCCATCCTGCAGTCTATTACAAATGTATCTTTTACTGAATTGAATGAAAATTACCTTTGCTGATAGTGAGCCCGAGACTCAGATGGTCACTGTATCCTCAGATGTGTTTAGCTCAATTTCAGTGGTGCCAGCTTTTTGTTAATAATTTCTATGTGTAGATTCTATGGGAGTGCCAAGCTCTGTTTTAAGCTGTTTTGTCTTGTATTATGAAAATAGTATAATAAGCACTATATAATGTATTTCTATTTTCTAAGATAATTCAAGAAAAATTTGCATAGAATTTTATTTTCATATGCATAATTCTCTTCAGTAATTGTCAGAATAATTGAAAATATCACTTGAACAAATACCATGTCTTAAAACAAAAAGGATAGAATTAATTCAATGAGGCAGTAAAAAATAAAATACTTAATTTAGGGAGATACAAGCATATTGTTTGTACCTACGATCTAAGATAACTTTTGAGCCTGAACCAGAAGATATAAATATTTGAAACAAAAATACAAATCTGTGAGTTAAGAAGAACACACAAAAAAGGAGACCAGGGGGAGGCACACACCTGGGGAAGAACACAACTCTTAACTGTGTTTTTACCAAATCCTACAAAATTTTCTCTGAAATATCTTTCCTAAACATCTTTAAATCTCTAGTTCATTGCCACCACCTTAGTCCAGTTGGGTTACTTTTGTCTTTTCTAAAAAAAAGATCAGAGTAATCTGGTTTATATTGCTTTATCAGTTACTTTGTTTAGAAAATCAGAAGAGTATCCTGTTTTCTTTTCATTCAACATTCATATTTCCTGGACCTTGAGAATGTTCTTACATATTATTATTGGTTCTTACATATTATTATTGGCTTTGCCAAAAAATGTAAGGTCTTGACTACTCTTTACCCAGGCTATTTCTCAGAGTTGTGTTTAATGTAGGAAACCTTGAGGGATGGGGTATTATCCAAGAGCAGGCTTCTTACTTTATTACCCAAGAGCAACACTTGGGAAAGCAGTGAATTTCCCAAATACCATTGGTTCTCTGCTGTGACAAGCCCATTGTGGCATTGTGTGAAGAGGATCCTTTGGACATGGGACTTGGCGGCCATGGGAACCAACACACATACTGATAGTATGCTGCTTACTGTGCTATACGGTTTTGCCTATGATGCACAAGGCTTGTGTCTTCTCTCAGTATTCATGACAACAACATGCTAACTAATTAGGTTGTAATTAAGATTTTTTTAAAAAATCCTAGCCAGACAGTGCTTTATAGAAAGATGGAAACTGTTCCTTGATTTAATACAAATAATGTGTTTTGAGTCAAGTCAACCCACTGTGCATACCACTGTACTGAATATGCTGAGCATGTAATTTAGGTGTATGTATATACTTACAATGCTTTAAAGAGCTTGGTTTACAATAGAATCATGGCAGCAGTGCAGTAACAATAATTGGTAATTTCTTGGAATCATGTTGAGAAGACTTAAGATGTTAAAATTGATTAGACTTTTCAGTTTCTACTGAAAAATGAGTAGAGAATACTTTGAACTTCAACATTTTTCTTGGGAGGCTTCTGTAGACAACTTTAGCATAGAAGTTCATCTTATTTGTTTATTTACCTTAATCTGCATCCTCTCTACTTTTATCCTTTTTGTTTAAAATTTTTAAAAATTTTCATGCTTGGGCTGGGCTCAGTGGCACACAACTGTAATCTCAGTGGCTCAGGAGGCTCAAGCAGGAGGATTGCAAGTTCAAAGCCAGCCTCAACAACTTAGTGAGACTCTAAACAACTTAATAAGATCCTGTCTCAAAATAAAAATTAAAAAAGGGCTGAGGATGTGGCTTGGTGGTTAAGTGCCCACGTTCAGTCCCTGGTGCTAAAAAAAGAAACCCCTTATAATATATATTATTCTCACTGCAATTTTAAAAATGTAGGACTTAATGTGGGGAGAAAGGCATTCAGAGATAAAGGCAATTATGAAAATAAATGACATATGACCTCTGAAGGACAGGGTAGAAAATGTGACTATTTACTGATCAGGTAGTAAAAGCCAGAGTCTTTTAAAGGGCGTCAGTGCATTACATCATTAAATCTCCCAATATTCTAAGAGTTAAGTATTAAGAATGAACTAAACTATTAGAAAATGAAACTAAGTAGCTTTAGGTAACTAACCCAAGTTTATGTTTTAAATGGCAAAAGATTCCAGCTCTGGTGTATCAGCCATCAACACCAAAGACACTGAACCATTAATTCTCATCTTCTTTGATTATTATAATAAAGATGTGGCAGAGACTTTTTCTTTTTCCAATACTGGAGATTGAACCCAGGTGGTTCTGCAGCTACATCCCCACCCCTTTTTATTTATTTTTTTATTTTGATCCAAAGTCTTGCCAAATTGTCCAGGCTGGCTTGAACTCTTAATCCTCCTGCTTCAGCCTCCAATGTAGCCACACAGCTGGCCGAGAGTGTTTTGTATTCAGCAGGGCCTATGTATTCTTCTGTCTTCCTGGGTAAGATTACATTGTCCAGCCCGTCTTTATTCCTTTGCATCTATATAGGAACATGTGGCTAGTGGACTATGAATGGAAGTGACACATTATGCCAAAAATATGCCCACTAGGCCAAAAGTGTGCCTTCCCTATGGTCTCTTTTCTGTTTACTTGCTAAAAGCAGAAAACTTCAAGTATCATAGATGACAGAGTCACAGGATAGAAGAAGCCCAGGTTTAAATCACCCTAACATTGGACTTATATTAGAATGAAAACCAAAAATCCCTTATTAGGTTATGGCATTAATGTCTCAGGGTTTATCTGTTATACCAGGTCACATTACCTTACTAACAAAGATATAAATGAAGCATTAGGAGTTAAATATTTAATGGACTCTTGAAGACATTAGTTATTTTTTAAACTTAAAATATTTGATTATTACCTTGAATATGTGAAAGAGCAAGTATGTTATCACATTTTTCAAAACAAAAACACTCTGAAAATGTGAGCATATTTATGTTCATATAGTCATAACCTGGTCCTTGAACTGCCTCTGTTCAATCTTGAGCAAATGATTTAATGCCCCTGAGCCTCAGTTTTCTAATATGTAACATGAAACAATTCAGCCTCTTTAGGGTTGCTGTAAAATTGGTAACTAATAGTGTACAGAAACAGTGATTTCTGTATTCTATAAGGAGTATCTCTAATAGCACTGTTTTAGTACATAAGAAGTCTGTGTAAATACTGAATGAATTTCTAGTAGAATAAAACATGATATCCTTTTAGAAAACATTTTGGTATTTTGAGCCAAAAGCCATAAATGTATTTATTTTACTTGGTCTAATATTAACATTTAGGATTATTTATGAATAATTCAAATGCAAGAAGTAGTAACATAGGATAGGCTCAGGAAGCCTTATATTAACCTTTGGAAACAATCTCAGTATGTAACTGCAGTGGAGTGATTTGGCAGTGTATGGTAGACTCACTACAAAGTGTTTTTGCCATTTAAAGGCAAGTAACAAAAACCATATTCATATCCTGAAAGTTTGTACTGGAAAAATTCCTGAAGAATAAGATACAAAATGTAGCAATGATTTATTAAAGATATGGAAAAAATTAAATGTGTGTTTAAAAAATTAGAAGAGAACATACATAGAGAATTGAATAAAAAAAAACCTTTTTGTTTTCATTTTGTAGATACTAGGAAAGCCATTCAGGATTCTTATATAGAAATGTGATTAGATCTGGCTTTTAGAAAGATAATTTATGATAAGAGAGTATATTAATAGAAGGATTACAGTACTTTTACAAAAATTTACTTGACAGTTGTGTATAACTGCATATTTTCTGTATTCTGTTGTTATCCTAGAGGAAGAAATGTATTGTTGACTCAAGGAGAAAAGCATGTCAATGTGCAAGTCTAACATGATATTGTTCACTTCACCACATGTTTAAGCATACCATTAGTCAGCAATGATTGTAGGCTAGAGCTGACTAAAAGTTCCAACCTGGTTTGCTGTGGGAAAATGGGACCATGAAGTCTTGTGAGCTTGTGGAAATTGCACTGGATTGTGAGTCAGTAATTATTAGTTCTAGAAAACCTCAAGCACATTGATCTTACCTTTGAATTGGACTGAAAATAACTACTTCCTATCTCTTAGGCTTGTGACTATTATCAAAGTGATAATGAGAGTGGAAATACTCTAATAAGTAAAAAATGATAAGTGGGTGGTATTCTGATTGTCATGATTGAACCTGTTCAATGCACTTACTATCAGATTAGCTTAAAACAAGTTCCAGGATCCTTTGGCTCCTCCCCTGCAAAATCCCAGTGTTACAATTATAATCCATTTGTTAGTTCCCTGTCTTGCAGCCAAGAGGACCTTTTACTAGTGTGATTTTTCTAAATTATTATATTTTTAGAGCTGGCTATACTTTATTATGTATTAGAGATATGTTTTACAAGGCTTTTTGAGCATTGCTTCATGAAGTCTCTGATGTATAAGCAGATAAAAATGTTCTGTAGGATTGATGTATAACACAGGGAAAAAAATCTGAGAAGTGAATAGTTCATATTTTTCCTAAGTTCATCTATTTTCAAGTGAGAAGGATGTGTGCATTTTGTATCAGGGAAAAAATAATTTTAAGATAAATAATCCTGTTGGATTTTTAAATATGAAGCAGGTAATTGATTCTTAGGTTTTTAAAAGAAAAAAAAGATAAGGGAATAAAAACTGTATTTTAAAAGAATTTTTCCATCATTTTTAACTTAAAGTCAGAAGCAAAGTTATATCCACACCTAGCCATGAAGAGTATAAACAAAATACAAGTTAGATAAACTTTCAGAGCTGCTAAAACCATAACTTAGGGACAGGGCATCCAAACTGTCATGACTAATTGGAAATCTGAGTTTCAAAGTAGCATAGGCAGACAACAAAATTTCTTTTTTTCTGTAGTGTCTATGTTATTCTATTTAAAAAGATAAAGTTCATCATAACATAATAAATCAGGAGCCAACATAATGCAGGTCGAGGAGAACAGACAGAAGTTTGGCCAATTTGTGTACTTTATTTACATACCTAAATTTCACAATTGTTTTCAATCAAGTATATGCTGCATATATTCATAGTACACTGAAAATTTAAAATCTTAGCAATGCACATGAAACAAATTTAAAAGCATATAACTCACAAGAGAAAGCACATGTTAATCCACTGGAAACAAATATAACTAATCCCCTACATGTCCAGACCAGTGGCCTGTCTCTGCTGGGTTCACCAACAACACTACTCAGATCTTCTTTTCAATGAACTCCTTCCCCTTTTTTCTTATTCTTGGTCTTTTTGATTCTGAAGACTAGGAAGCCCTCAATTTATATGCATAGGCCTAGGTCCAAAAAAAAGAAAGGAGGTGGGTGGGAGAGAGTGTCCACTGCGTTCCTCCTATGCTTTATATTAGTAAAAGTCTTTGGAAACCTATTTCAATGAGACATCCTCTAGAAACACTCAAATTCTGTGGAAACACTAGTGGGTGTACTAAAAGGTGATTGTGTTAGATAGACTTCAATGATGGCCCCCAAGATTTCTATTCCTCGGTGTACCCAATCTATGTCAATTTGTGTGAGTGTAATCTATGGCAAAATATCCTATGATTACCTTACATTTTATAGCAATAAAATTATTTTACATTTTATAGTTTTATAGATATAATTAAGGCTCATAATCAGTTGAATGTGCATTAACTTAAGGGGAGATTATCCTAGATAAGCCTGACCTAATAAATAGAGCCCTTAAAAGAGAGAAGCAGCAGCAGCAAAAGGGGAAGAAAAGCAAACTGAGGACCTCAGTGCTGTTTCTGTGAAGAACTGAATTCTTCCAGCAACCTGGATGAGCTTGGCAGGGTACCCCAAGCTCCTAATAAGAACCACAACACAGCTGACACCTTGATTTCAACCTATTATGATCCTGAATAGAGGACTGAGCTAACCCATGCCTGACTCCTGGAAACTCAAGATCATAAATTTGTTATTTTAAGCAGCTAAGATTAAATGATAATTTGGTGCTCACAATAGAAAACTTACATAGTGACAAAGAACAAAATCAAAGACTACGTGGGAATCCCAAACCTATTCAGAAAAACAGCTGTTAATTACCACCACTTAAGTATGGGCTGTGGACTGGGCATTAGACTGCAAGTTTTCTTTGATTCTCACTGCAAGTTGTATGAGGAATCTGTAATGCAGTAAAAATTTGTAACTTACCCCAATTCTTTCCCAGTCTATGCACTGCACTGTTCAGTTTGGTAGCCACTAGCCACATGTGGCAGTTAAGTACTTGAGATGTAGCTGCGCTGAGTTGCAGTGACATGCAAGTGTGAAACACTGGATTTTCATATTTCTAGCTCCAAGAAAGAATGTAAACTATATTGATTATTTTATATGATTCAGTGCTGAAATTATATTAGATGAAGCACACCATATTATTTACATTAATCTAACTTGCTTATTTTACCTTTTAATGTAGTTATTAAAACATTAAAATTATGTGTGTGACTTACATAGATTGCTTTTGAATAGGGGAAATCTGAAAAACAAGATAAGATGATGGAAGCCCCATTCCATTACCCATAAATAAGCATTTTGTTAATATTTTCATGTACTTCCCACCTGTTATTTTCTGGAATAAAATTTTCAGTCCTTCTATAGTTTATTCCAATATGCCAAGAAACATTTGTAGGGGCAAGAGAAACAAATCCCAAGAGAGTTGAAAATGTTTGCCCAAGATGTTACATTAATTAAGTGAAGGAGCTAAAATCCAATTTCATATCTTTCTGTCTCCAAACCCGTTCGCCTCTAAAACTATGTTCTTTCTACTATATCATAGTACCTTTCCAGAAAAATATTGACAAGAAAATTAAAAGGTGACTGACAGTATAATGTTATAGAAATTATTAAGCTGAGAAGGAAAAATTTAACAGGGCTTAAAATTTTGTATTTTTATCAGTAGTTTGTTTTGGTGGCAGGGGGGAGGGGACTAACACTTTAGAATTTCTAAGTACTTCAGTGTTTATGGGAGTGATTATAGATTTTTCTCTAGGATATATTCAAGAAGCATAGGTGGGCAGGAAGATGCCAGATATAGTTAGTGTTGGCTGCTGAAGCTAGCAGTTATTGTGAGCTATGTATGGAAGTGAGTAAATATCTGCTTTATTGTTAATTCTTTTAAAATGAAGTTTACAAGGAAAAGAAACTAAAGACACACAGATAGGAAAGGAAGAACTAAACCTGTCTTTATTTGCAGATTACATGATATGGTGATGGACTATCCAAAGGAAACTTTTTAAAAATTTTCAAGAATTAACAAGAGCTGAGCAAGGTCACAAGATATAAGACTAATTTTTCCAAAATCAGTATTTCTTTCTATATTATAGCAACAGACGGACTGAAAACAAAATTTAAAATATAATCAGTTGTAAATCTAGTCTTGAATAGCAAGTTCATTTCTACCACAGGCATATACAATTGGTGTATAGACAATACTGCAGATGAGTATTTAGAGTATTTTTCCCTCAAAATAAAATATGTCATATTTTTTTGGTTTCCAAATATATATTGCTGAGTTTGAGTATTCATTTCTGAATTTAACTGAGACTAGCTTGTTTCACATATAAGCTTTTTGAAAAACAAATACAAGAAAGGTTTACATTAAATTATTTCTGCTAAGTGTATGAGCTGGCATGACAGTTTGCTGCTGCTTTTTATTGCACAACAGATGTTGGCATTTCAAAATAAATACAAACTTTTTTTCCTGGAAGTGAATTTCCTTCTTTATGAATCAGTTTTTGACAAGTTATTATAGGTTTATATCTTCTAGAAGTATGTAATTTATTATTTTATAACAAAATGGCTTAAAAAATAATTATAGTATGATGAAATTCACACATCAGCTCTTTCTTTTTCTCCTGGGCCATAGTTCTAATTATTTTTTCTAATGGTAATTGATAACCAGGTGAATTCCCCTGATATTACAGCTTTATAGGCTTTTTTTCCTCTTAGCTTTCTTGGGAATAATAGAAAATCTCTAAGTTCAAATCTATGTCAGAGTGATGTGCTCCTTCTGTACATAAATAATAACTTTGTACAGGAGCCTGCTAAACGTGGCTTTCATTTTTTATTTCAGATTTGCATCAGAAAGGTAATGACAGTTCATTAGCACTTGAAGTATCTAAAACTTAGAAAATATATTTCACAATTCAAGGTTAAATGGGTCATCATCAGTTATGAAAGGAAGTATCATGCACTCCGTAGAATGTTCCACATATTTCAAAGTGTTATCTCTTGCAGGGAAACACAACTCACCATCCTTCAGAGAAGTGACATGATGATAGGAAGATCTATATTATCTTATCCTTTAATATATGTATAAAAAATTGACTATGCAGATTTTTCCTGAGGGAAAGTATCACACTGATTCTAGTAGTTGTCTTTGGCATTAAAGCATTAGATGAAAAGGATTGTACAGTTATAAATTATCATGCTTTGTATGCGATTTTGCAACAATACTTTTTCATACTGCTATGTTTGCACATAGAGTTTTAATTAAGAGATAACTGTCACCACGGGTTGGCTGCAGAAGGCTACAATCTCCAGCAGAGAGTTAAATGCCAGTGCCAAGTCCTACAGGTTGGGTAGCAAATAGGGGGTAGGTATTATAAAATGGGCTTGAAATTAAATGTACAATAGTCACGTTTTTTTCCTAGTTTAATGAGTACCATAAAATATAAAAATATATTCACTTGTTTTTTAAAATAATTTCTTACTCATTTTAATGCCTTTAAAATGTATCCTGAATGTTGCTGCCTCAGTAGGATTTTTTTTCCAAGTTCAGTACATGGTTTATTTTTCTAAACTGCATAATAATTTTTAACCTGGAAAGTTATAGTCCATGATGATTTAAGATTTTCTGTGTTCCTTTGATTCATTAGAGTTTGGATTTTTCTTCCATGTTCACAAAAGAATTTTTCTTACAAGTAACTTAGATCAAAGAGGAAATAATCTTAATTTACTCTCTAGAAAAAAAAATTCTGAAAATTGAATCATATGAAGTTTTAAGAAAGATTAGCTATGAAGAACTAATGACTGGGAATATTTTATCATAAGAAGAAAAACTGAAGATTAAATAATTAAGCTAATTTATTCAAATAGCCTATTATCACATTTTTAGGTGAATTTCAAGTAAGACTAAATTTAGACTTCTTATCCCAATCCAGACCTAATCCTTAGTCCAAGGGGAAAATGCTCTTGCTACAATGTTGTCATTCTCATCAAAATTTATGTTTCTCCTTTCTGGCTTTCACCCTGTCAACCGAGTAATTATTTCTGCTTTGTCTTTAGTTATCTTAGCCAATTATGACCTTTTTAGAATAGATAGGGTTCCTTTATGCATAATACCATGGGTAGGGACAATCTGCCATTAAATAGCTGTTATGCCATGATGAGATGTAACATAACAACATAATCTACCATTTCTTCATTCAGGTATTAAAAATCATGGCAAATCTAAAGACTTGTTCGGCAATTTGAAACTGTTGTGATTAGTGTAGATTCTGATGTCTCATGATTGTCTTTTGGTTGAAAAAAAAATTTATATTATAGCATACCTGAGTTGGAAGGAGCAGGATATGAATCAATCCTCTTTACTTTCATATTTAGAAACATCCCTTATAGTGAAAGACAAATTGGATAATTGCAAAGAAGAGAAACAAGACAATTTCCTTTATTACTTTGTGGTATCATGTTGTTCTTTTGAAGGGTACTGGGTTTCCTCATATGTATCAAAACATAATGACAAGGGAACATAACCAGTTTAGAAGGAAGAATTTCCATAGAGAAAAAAGAGCTAGAAAACTTAGAATTCTAACTGTTCTTGCAGTCCCTCTGATATCCTTTCTTCCCATTACCTCTGTTATCCACCATTTCCTATAACGTGAATGAAGTTTTCCTCCTTTTATATTTAAATACCAGTTTGTTAAGAGGCAGTAATTTCTTAGGATTTTGCACAAGAGGAAGAAGAACATGTCCATTACAGGAAAGCAAATGTCAAATTATATAATTTATTATTTTTCAAAATTCTTGAACATGTTATTATGTCAGATAGTGACATGTCAAAATCTTGCATTGAGATCCACAATACCATCTTTTAGTTCACTCAGAATGATGGCTTGATATACCTCTACTGGTATGATAAGTCATTTTAAAACCAAACCTGTATTTGTAAACCCAGACTTAAAGTCATAGCTTTTATAGACTAGATGAATAGAATTACATACAATAAAATGAAGACTCAAAAAGTATGTAGTAATTTACACAGACTCATAGCTCGGTGGTAGTGTTCTTGAGTTCAGCAGCTATTCCTGCTGGGTCCTAAATGTACTTTCTGCTACCCAACTCTGTCACTGCCTTGAGTAAAAAACAAATTTGTAGTCACACTATATCAAAAAATTGACCATGAGCAGCTTTACAAAGCAGACTCTCATAGTGTGTGAACATGTAATTTTAAAATTAAAAACAAACCAGAAATTAGAGTAGCTACTGATTCCAGCTATAAATTTAATTCTTACCACCATTTTGAAGGATTTGCTTTATTATCTCTAATGCTATAGATTAGGATATAGAAAGTTAGAGAGGATAGGTGGTTTGCCCAAGGTGATACCATAATAACTGCCAAAACATAGAATTCATAGCCTGATTTCAAAGACCAAACTTTCCAATACACTATAGTTTCTCTCCTTTGTACTTAAAAAAAATAGTCACATTTCAAAATAATCATTACTATGTGTAATGTTATTGAAGTGGTCACTTCTTTCTCTTTCACCTTCTTGAGATTAATTAGCCCTTTCCCTCCTTTTTGAGTTACTTTTTTTGAGCTCCTTAATAATTTATGAAATCTCATATATACAGTAGGTTTTGACTAATAAAATTTAGTTAATTATTGTTTTTCTTTGAGATATAATATGTTGTCTGTAGTATTAAATTTAAAAGCAAATATTTCAATTAAAGAAATCTAAAGTAGTTAACAGTTAGTGTAAGGAACTTCTTCTCATATCTTTGCTATTCATTGCCTACTTTATTTCCTCTACTTTTAAATATACTATGGTTTGTTTTATCTTAGTGAAATTGGAATGTATTTTTAAAAAAATTTCTGTCAAAAGAAGCTTACTTGCTGCCAGGTAAGGAGAATAAATTATGGCATGGTTGTCACTTTGATACTATGCCTAATTACAGGTGATCAAAAGTAATTCAGAAGAATCATTAGACTTCAAATGAAGGATGATTTATAATTGTGTTACTAAAGCAAAAAATGGTATTTACACATATGGACTAAAGAAACAATAACTTAGTTTACGGAAAAAAACTGTACAGTTAATTTATCATTTTACCCCATGTTTGATGTAATTAAATAAAAATTGATTTACAATCTATGATGTCACACATTTAAGAAAAGGTGGTTGCTTGAATTTTTGTAGGTCATTTAACCACTGTGAACTTTGATTTTTTTAAAATTCTGTATATAGAGTTAAGCTGAGAATTTTCAAGATTCCTCCCAACCCTGATTTTTCTATTCTTACATTGAAAATTAACCTTAAAAATTAGCAAGGTTTGAAAACTTTTACCTGCTATCTAAAATCATACTCTCTGTGGCTCAATGGTTTCTCCAGTGTTTGCTCCTAGAATTGTTTCAGTAAAAAAAAAAAAAAAAAAAAAAAAAAAAAAAAAAAAAAAAAAAAAATAGCATTTAATGAAATCACAAAATTTGGAGGAAAATATAGACCTTTTCTCTTATGTATTTTTGTATGTTTTGGGGAGAGATCATTTTTTTAATTTAATTATCAACAAAGGCATTAGACCAGAAGCTAAGGACAAATGGGTATCCCACTTACTCATACCAAAATATTCTTTAAATACCATGATTTACTATGGTAAATTATACCTTAAAATTAAAGTAAAACAATCTTGTAGCATATGAATCACTCATATTGTGAATTTAGATCACTTAAAGGGTTGTACTTGGATTAAGGAAGTCTAGTGATCATATTTACCCTGTGCTGTAAGAACTTAGTAATGATTGTGCACTGCTTACCAGCATCAGTGTTTAGCTTCATTACCACATTTTGGTGATTGCTATTCTTGTAGCTAAAACTCACTTGGCTCCTGAATTTGCCAATTTCTGTTTCAATAGTTTTGAAGATATTTTAAGGTACATCCTTCCTAAAAATATACTTTCGTATGGTAAGAAAAAAATGCATAACATACTAGGCTCGGTGCAATAATTGTACGTGATACATTTGGAAGGGATGGAGGTGAGTACAGGAAAGTTGAAGCTGTAAAGAGAAACTACAACCTAACATCTGTTAAAGAAGAACCCAAAGTGATAGGGTTACCTAGAGTGATAGGATATCTTGTCACTCTGTCTTCAAAAGATGATATTGTTTGGGTTTTTTTTTTCTGTTTTAAAGATAAATGATAGTGGACTTCTAGATACATAAAAATAGTACAACATCAATTTTTCATTAAGTATTGACTTTCTTATCACTTGGGCATTTGAGATGGAATAGTAGAGAAATCATTTTGAAAAGATAGACCTCTTCTTCCCTCTACTGTATTTCACAAACATTTAATGTTTGTCTAAGGTTGTGAATCTTGAATGAGTTCTTACATCCCATTTCATCCTTCTTGCTGACATTGTATAAATTTTTCCTACTCCACCCCATTTACTACCTAGGAGTCTAGATAGTAGTAACCAGGACTCCCCCACACCATTACCAGGGAGCAGCAGTCCCTTTTCTTATCCATCTGTCCATTCTTTCATTTGTTCCTTTTCATATTCATTTAATAAGTATTCATTCAGTACCTCCTTCTGTTTCAGGGTGTTCTGAATGTAAATTAATTAGCCACTGCTTCCCTCCCCCACCCTGCCCCTGCATTCATAGCTTATAGTGTAGTTGTAGAGAAAAGTAAGTCAACAATTACCATACAGTGTGATAAGTAAAATAAGTAGACATATGCAGATACTCAGTGATCTCAATTAGACTGTAGTGAGGAAGGACACACATTCATACATTGTTTTAAGTTTTTTTTTTTATCCTAAGCACCAATAAGTTTTCATAAATTTAGTTGACTTGGGTACATACATTAGTAAAATATCCCAATATCAGCCAGTAAAGGAAAACTACTTTTTGAGATATCAGGCTGGGTAGTGAGATATTTCCTTCATATGAAAATTACATTGTAGATGTGACCAGCATTTTCAGCCTATTCACACACATATTCCTCTCAGATATAGTAACCATTTCTTATTTATTTATTTACTTATTTTGGTTTGTATAGAAAACAATGTTACTCAATGAAACTAGGTAGATAGTCTCATTTTTGTTGTTACTGAAACTACCTCTAAATCTTATATATGTAACACTTTTTCAACTAACTCGCCAATGTATTGCTTTTAGAAAAACTATACATTTTCACTTGCCTTTCCCTGTATATAATATTTTATTTTTTTTTAATGTTCATAGTATTTACAAGTATGTTCTTTTTTTTATTGATTGTTCCAAACATTACAGAGCTCTTGATAAATCATCTTTCATACATTTGACTCTATTGGGTTTTGAACTCCCATTTCTACCCCAAATACAGATAGCAGAATTACATCTGTTACATACTCACATTTTTACATAATGGCATATTATTGACTGTCTTAATCTGCTACCTTTCCTAACCCCTACTATCCCCCCTCCCCTCCCCTCCCACCTTCCCTCTCTGCCTCCTCTGCTGTTGTTCAATTCTCTCCCTTTTTTTCCCCCCTCCCCCTTGCCCATCATAACCTCTTATACTTTTGTGTATCATTGAAGGTCTCCTACCATTTGCAAATCCTTTCCCTTCTCTCTCCCTTTCTCTGCCCCCATTCGTCTTTGTTTACAGTGAGTCTTTTCCTCATGCTCTTCCTTCCTGTTTTGTTCTTAGTTGCTCTCTTTATATCAAAGGAGACATTTGGCATTTGTTTTTTAGGGCTTGGCTAGCTTCACTTAGCATAATCTGCTCTAATGCCATCATTTCCCTGCAAATTCTATGATTTTTGTCGTTTCTTATTGCTGCATAATACTCCATTATATATAAATGCCACATTTTTTTTATCCATTCATCTATTGAAGGGCATCTAGGTTGGTTCCACAGTCTAGCTATTGTGAATTGTGCCGCTATAATCATTGATGTGGCCGTATCCCTATAGTGCGCTCTTTTAAGGTCCTCAGGGAATAGTCCAAGAAGGGCTATAGCTGGGTCAAATACTCTGTCTCATTCCAGAAAGTACTGAAGGAAATTTAAAAAGATAAATAAAACAAGTAGAGAAGGGTTGGAGATATAGTTCTGTTGATAGAGTACTTGCCTTGCATGCACAAAACCCTGGTCAATCCCCAGCACCACCAAAAAAAAAAAAAAAAAAAAAGTAGAAAAGTGACTACATGTTGTTAGTAGTCTATGTTGCTTGGTTTTAAGCGGGGTTCCTCAGATTTACTACTATCCACGTTTAGGACCCTAAAAGTGTATTCATTGTGGGTGCTGTCCTATGCAGTGAGAGGAGTTTAGCAGCATCTCTGGCCTGCTAGTTGCCAGTAGTACCCCTCTAATTATAACAATCAAAAATGTCTCTAAACATTGTCAAATGTGCCCAGGGAGGGGTGGGAAAAATTGCCCCAAGTTGGAAAAGTACCAATCTAGGGTATAGAGGTAGAGAAGTAGATCTATTTCAGAGGTAGAGTTGGAAGAACTTGCTTATGAATTCCCTGAGGAGGTTGAGGAAAAGGAAAGAGTCAGAAATATGTCATATTTTTTTAAATTTACACACACAGTAGTGGTTGGTTCTTTTTACCAAGATGGGGAAGACTGGGGAAATGGGATGGGACAAGTGGAAATCAAAGAATTTTGATTGATTTGGACATAACCAAGTTTAAATTTGAAAGAGACATCAAATGAACAGATGGATTCAAGTGTATTGCTCAAGGGAATTCTGTTTCATTTTTTTTTTGTTTTGTTTTTCTAAAAAGACTAGATAAACACCTATTGAGAGAGCATAGATAGAGAAGAAAAAAATGTAGTCTGAAATCCCAAGCTCTGGCAATGGTTAGAAGAGAATGGACAAGTAAAGAAGTCTGGGTAAGAAAATAATCAAAGAAACTAGTATTATCGAAACCAAGAGAGGAAAGAGTGTTGAAATTTGCTTGTATTAGGTGTTTGTAAGGCATTCAGTAAAGAATGTTAGCTATTATTTTATTACAAAAAAAACAGCTTGTTTTTAACTGTCAAAAAATTAGGAAAAGAAGCAAATAAAAAACTGTAATAGGGACTTAAAATGGGCTAAGCAATGAAGAGAAAATGATCAAATTTGCAAATCCTAAAGATCTACACTCTTGCTCTGATTATATTACAAATCTCTGCCCAATGCATTCTAATAGCCTTTATAAAAGGTAGTGTTAATCATTTACAGTGTTCGAAGTGACCATAAAGTAAGAACAGACAGTATCAGGGGGCCCCAAGACCACCCTTAGGTAAGATGATCTGTTAGGAGGACTCAATATATGGTCATAACTCATAGCTAAGATTTATTACAGCGAGAGGATCCAAAACAAAGTCAGCAAAGGGAAAAGGCACTTGAGGTGAAGTCCAGAGAAATGGGACATGAATTTCTCAGACTCCTCTCCTAGGGAAGTCACATAGGACACACTTAATTCCTATAGCACTGAGCTATAACAACACATGTGAAAAGTTTTCTGCCAGGGAAGCTCATTAGAGACTAAATGCCCAGGGTTTTATTAGGGCTGGTCATGTGGGCACCTTCTGCCTGGCACATACCAAAATTCCAGTCTCACAGAAGGCAAGCAGGTTCAGCATAAACCACTCTGGTTATATAAACAGTTTAAACATGGTAAGCTGCTATGCTTATTAGTCTGAGAATGGTGGGAACCCTCCTGAAATCTGGGTTCTCAGCTACCAGCCAAGGGTCAGCCTGCAAGCAGACCATTTAAGCCAGCTCAGTCCTGCTATATTAACCCCCCCCCTTTTTTTTTGTAAACAGGTCAAAACCCAAGAAAAATACAAGCATTGTTGGCACTAAAACAAAATCAGAATTTCTCTAGAATGAGCATTTAATTAATGAACTGTTTCTAACACATTCCAGATCATTTGGATAGCTAGTAAGCTCAAAATATTGTTTTGTTTTGAGAGGCAGAGTAGCATATAATAAAATAATCATAGACCATAGTATCTGACAAACCTAGCTTGTGCTCAAGGCTCTATTACCTTCCTGTACCTCTATTTCTGGTACTGAAGCCTGCAGTTTTGAAAATTTTAATTTTATATTCATTTTATATCTATTCTAGAATGGTAACTGACACATAATAGACATTCAAAAATAGTGATGGTATTGGTGTTAATAATTGCAGTAATAGTTACTTTATGACTGCATTTCTTTGGGTAGACATGCCATTACTTTTCTTGGATTAATCGGTTGTAATATCCACCCTACCGTATTTTCAGCTAAATGGCTTTCAGTTTTTCAATTAAAATTTCAGTTGAACAGTATCAGAGGCATTTTAATAATTTTTTTTTTTTACTGAGCTTGATTAGTTGATGAGAAGTAAATTGCTCATTTTTGATTACCACATTAACTCTTTCTGGCCATTAGGGTACCATTTAGTAAATTACCTCTTTTAGTACAGTACTGAAAATGTTACCCAAGTGACCAGAAAGAGTTAATAATGCACCAACAGGCTGAGCTGTTTAATACCTTCTTACTATCAGATCAGTCTCATTATATTAAATGTTTTCCTTCTTATAATTGTCATTTTCTTTAAAAATGAAATATTGGATATGGTTATTTATTTTTAATAGACTTTATAAGCTCAATGAAAGGGATGTTGAGTTCACTCACAAACCTTTTAAGGGGATTTAAGGTATTGGTGCTCACTCTATATAATATAGAAAATAAATCTTATGGGGATAATTAATGTATCTTATGATATGCACAAAATGCACATTATTTTTGAGGGCAAAAGTGATTCCCTGATTATGATCTGAGTACTAGGGAGTCATATTATGAAGCCTTTCTAAGTACTTGAGCACTAAAGAAAATTATGTCTCACAGTACTATAGCAGATGAGTTTTCTTATGGGCAGGAATTCTTTCTTTTTATATTTCATACATTATCAGTTCTCCTGTGGATGTGCTTTTACTGCTAATTCTAATAAGCTTTTAATTATTCAGGAATGTCCCTTTCTTGTGAATAGGGGTCTACAATCTAATCTTAAAATTATGTCTCAAATTCAAATATTTTTCCAAATAGCCTGGAAAAATTATTGCCACTCACTTGGGAAGAATACTTGACTCTTCAAGTACAGTGTTGGCATCATAAAAGGTTGTCTTTTCATTGTATATTATAGTCTGATATCTATGAGCCACTAGGTATTCACTGAATTGTCACTGTACTGTTATGTGTAACATTATATTAAGTGCTTTGAGTGATGCAAATCTAAAGTATGACTGGCTCACTTAGTTATTCAATAGATGTGTGTTATGTACTCTAAGAATAAAATGATGAATAAAAAAAGTCAGTGAACTTGAAGTCTGGTTAGGGAAATGATTAATGGTGACATCATAGTATAATACCATTGCATCTATAAAAATGCAATAACAGGAAGGACTATGTCCAGCTTGGAGGTCAGAGTTAGAAGCCTAACATAGCTTGGAGATTGAGGGAATTTACCTTCAGGAGATGAGAGTGAGCTGAATCTAAAAGGATAAATTGGAGTTATCTAAGGACTGCCATTTCTATAAGAAAGAATAATATAAAGGCAAAAAATAAAGAAAAAGAAGAAGGATAGAGGCCAAGTCATGTTATGCTAGTTTTTTGTTGCAAAACAGAAAGCAAAGCTGGGTAAGATGAAAACTATTATATCAGGAATATGCAATTATTTAAATTTGTATAGGTTTTTAACCTAATTAGAAAAGAGAATTAAAGTATGTTCACAATGAAGATAATAAACATTTGGCTACTGAAGTTTTTAATTTTATATGTGCTTCCTCAAAACCCATGAGAGAGGTTCTATTACTTTCCCCATTTTATAGACAAAGAACCTTTTGTTTAGAAATATTAAGTAAATTACCCAAAGATTCAGAGACTATAAGTGATGGGAATAGAATTTGTTCTACAGAATTCCAGAACACAAACTCTTCAGGGATTGAACAGTAAATGGCTAAGCAAATATTCAATACATGGCTCATTTCCTTGTATAAAAGCAGTATTGAAATTGGGTTCTACTTATGTAGAACACAGGAAAGGAACTGTAAAAACTCAGAGTAAACATGAGACCTGGAGAAGGACAGTGGTATGAAAGTATCTTGAGGACAGAGTAAGCATGTATACCGCTTTCCCTGTACAGTGTCTGTTGACATCATAAGACACCATCACCATTACTGATTACATGGTCTTTCACTCTTGAAAAATTTTTACTTTCACAATTAATTATATGATTACCTTAAGTACAGAACATCATATAAGTCATTTGTTGCTACTATGATGCGGGGGCAAGGGGGGGCTACTTAGAAATGTTGAGTTGGAAAATGAGGCCAAATTGTGCTTTCTCATTGTAATCCAATGAATTAAAAATGAAAATGGAGATTATCACTGATTTTATAGTGGTATATTCTTAGAGATGGGCCAGATCATAAAAATGGATCTTTTTTCCTTATTATACTGTGTAGCCCTTGGGGAAACCATGTTATTTGGTTGTCCAAGCACACTGAAACTTGGTAGAGTTTAATTTTATAGCAAACTTCTTGGATATATTAACAGAGTTGGATTTGCTCTGGTATGGTGATTTGCTTCTCTCCCTTCTTAATTTAACTCAATGCAGACAGCCTTTTAGTGTGTGTATATATGTATATATACAAATAATCCCAATATTTAGAAACCCATATATATACATATATCTGAAAAAATGTAGCATGGAGTACAATAGTAAAACAACAACCAAGCTGAACATTTGCCTTAGATTTTTTTTTCTGCTTCAAGAATCCCTGTACAGAGTTTCAAATAGAAAAATTTTCAAGTATCCTATGGAAAATAAATTCTCAGTGTAGTTAGGTTCTTATTTTAAACTCTGTTTCTCATATATATATTTTGATGAATTTTTATATTTGTCCTGAAATTCTCCTTAGAATTTTTATTTGCATAAAAGAACTATTGTGATTATTGTACTCTTCTCATAGGCCATAGCACAGGCAGAGTACTCCTTAGGCCAGGATCTAAAAGGGGAGAGTTTCCCTCATTTGAGCCATTTCCCAAGTGACTATTATTTATTGTAACTATTATATTTTTGTCCTAGCAAATATTTCTTAAAATATATAAGCCAAGTATTTTATCAATCTTTTTATATTTTTCCATAAAGAGTTTTATTTTAATGGCACTTAATTAATGATGAATTATGTTATGCATTATTATACATTAATTAATAATAATAATACCTGCTCTCAGACCTAATATGAGAATTGAATGTATAAAAATATGTTTGTATATGCAAAACACTTGAGATAGTGAGTGATACACAATTACCACTTTAAAAGTATTTGTTTTTATTAACCATTTTTCTAAAATAGCATATTGGTCTCCAAACAATGAAGAATTCCAATATTTAGAAAATGCCCAATATTTAGTAACTCTAAATGGGAAATGATATAATACCACAAATAATAAATATGATGTATTTTAATTTACATTTAGATTTGCATGAGTTAACTATATTGTTGTTTCTATTATTAATAATTTTATTTTCTGTTTATATCAAGTCTTTCTTCTGGGTAGATCAGATTTGTAACTTGTAATTATAATTATTTTGGGGCAACCAGTGTCAGCTGCCACTGTCCAGGGAAAATTGGTTGAGGTTTGTAAGCTATTCTTACAAAATTAACATCCAAATATCTTCTCAAGTCTTTTTTCTATGATGTGGCCTTGTTCTAACAATAGGACTGTAAGACCAGTGAATAGGAATGTCACAACTAAAGCCTCTACTGGGCATCTGAGCAAAATAGCTGCCAATATGCATGCCATGCTTTTTAGCTTCGATGAAATTCCAGTTAAATATCTTGTAAGGTTTCTTAGTGGTCGATGACAGGTCACAAGAGGGTCAGAAGAACAAGTCCTGACTGCCAGGAAAAGTACACACTTTATTATTTATTTAATTTTTTTTTTTCCCTTTTCTCCTGACAAGGAAAAAAAAAAAAAACTGACTTGCTGAAAAAATTAGTAGAAGTGACTGTTGCTCATCTTCAGGCCAGGGTTCTGTGTTTTCCTGCTTGGGTGACTTAGAAGAGCCCTTTGCACATCTACACATTATGTGCAATTTTAGGCATCATTCCCTAGCATGGAGCTTATTTCTAACAGCTCATGGTGAAAATTTCTGTGAAGTCATTGCTTCTTGCCTTATGTCCTGGAAATGTTCCTCAGCTGCTCTCCTAGGAGAGATAAAGCTTAGGTTTATCTCACATAACTATTAGATATTTCACTTGTTTGTCAGGTGGAACATCTTAAATACTTTTTCACTAAATTCAAGAAGCCTGATTTTTCCCCTTACTTCTTTACTTTTTATATATTTAATGATTATTCATTAAAACCTTGACAGTTGGCAAGATATCCATATACCAAGGACTTTGGTGAATGAAAGTCATAAGTGTGGTTAACTGTGTTTCAATGAGCAGGTAGTAAAGATCGTAAGAAAGTACAGTATGGATAAAAAGTTATTAGGAAACTGATTCATATATGCTTAAGAATTTTGCCTAATTTCTAGACCTTCTCCTGGTTCATCTTTTTTTTTGTTTATGTTTTCTCAGCATCCTATGAAACTTTTACATAAATCAAAGTGTTTAAAACCACCACGAATTGATGGTTTCTTATGTCTGTTTTCAGAAAGACTAGATCATACAGTTACTTTATTGTGACTTAAGGTCTGTAATTGCCAGGTATAAATTCTTCCTTGGTAAATATCCTTGGTGTCTTTCTCTTCTCTGTAGGATTTCTTTCCTGTCTAGTTCAATCTTTTAATGATGTACTTTGAGGTCTTTTACCTTTTGTTTGCACCAGCTACTTTATATTTCAGTTTCATGCTTCATTACTCCCTAAACCAAATTCTCAACTTTAGTCAACTGTTTATTTACCATTTCTGACTCAGGCAATTTGCTTTCTCAGATTTCTTGGACTCTGCACTTATAGGTCTTTTACACTCACCTATAGAATGACCTGTTTTCTTCTCATCATGAAAGCATTGTGTGTTTTTTTGTTTTTGTTTTGTTCATCTTTGTTCAAAACTTTTCTGTGATACTATCCCCGCATAATCTCATTGCCTCTAGTAATTCTGTATTTTCCTTCTGTGTTTTAGTTACTTAATTTGTATTGGGTGTTGGTAGAAAACATTTGTGTGCCTCTCTGTTATGTACTGCAGACTTTCTTAAGCTTCCCAGTACCCAAATGAGTGTTTTAAGAATGTGCACAAATACAACTGAAGCATGTCTGTTGTCTGAGGAAGTTGGTGCATTCATCTTGCTGCTCACTAACCATTCTTACAGAGTGTGCTGTTTGTAATCTTCCAGTGATAACGTTTGTCATTCAGTGAGACTTCTTAAGCACCTCCTATTTCTTTCTTTTTCTTTTTTTTTTTTAGACTGGTCATTTTGAACAGGAGTAAAAATGTTGGTTGTGCCTAACATTCGAATGTTTAATTATAGAAATTAATTGGTCTAGTATAAGCTTTTATATAGTATTCTTTTAAAATCCATGTTTGAGTCAGGCAACTGCACATCCGTTAGTAAGTAGATGAGAGTTATAGACTGTACAGGGCAAAAATGTCAATGTTTGCCAAATGTCAGACCAGAAGAGTTTGATAAGACAATTTCATTAACAGTTATTTACTGTGTGCCTCAAAGCGCAAGCCATTTTGCTAAAGTGCCGAGAATAAGCAGTCCAGACAAGGTCCCACACCTGAGAGAACTTATAATCTAACAAGGCACATTTATGAAAGGATCATGCAAATAAATGTGAAGTCACCACTAAGCTGGGGTTTATTCAGGGAAATGTTACTTAAGCTAAGATTTGAAGAATGAGTGGGACATAAATGGGGACACACAAAGGGGAGTAGAAAGGGAATTGCAGGTAAGGGGTAGAGCATATCAAAAGCAGCAGGAAAGAGGATGACATATTTGAGGAATTTAAAGAAGATAATTACTGCTGGAGAACAGAGAACAAAGGAGCAAAACACAAGGATAAACTATATTTAAGGATGTGGATCTTCAGCCAAAAAGCAATGAAGAATGACGGGGGTTAGAAAGTTGTGACCAGATTGGTATTTTGAATTATTACATTGATTATAGTATTCCACAAAATTGAGACTGCAGGGATGTTGAAGTGGAGTTGAACAGAGGAGTAGGTGGATTTTGGAAGATATTTATGAAAAGGTAACTCTATAGATAGAATATAAAGGTGAGGGGAAAAGGGCTTTCCAAGATGACACCTACATTTATGATTGGCGTGAAAGGATAGATAGCGGTGCCCTTTTTTGAAATGGATATACTACAAAAGAACAAGGTTTGGGGGCTAGAAGTAGATCGTGAGTTCTGTTTTGAACATGCTGAGCTTAAGACAGCTAGCAGCATCCAAATGGATATATTAAGTAAGTAGTTAGATATATGACTGAGTCACTCGAGGGAAATGCCAGGGCCACAGATATAAATTTTAAAGTGATCATCGGTGATAATTGAAGCTATGTGGAAGAGGCTGCTTAAGAAAATAGAATGATGAGAAGAGAGCCCTGAATAATTTTATACTTTAATAGCTCAGTAAAGATACAGAAACCTATGAAATAGACTGAGATGGTACAACCATAAAGGCAAGGAGATTTTACTGAGCAATGAAAACAATGTGATGTTATATAAGGCATGAGGGGGAAAAAGCATTTTAAAAAGGGCATAATCAGTGGTATATAAAGCTATCAAAATGTTAAGAAAGAAATTAAAAGTGTCTGCTTAACTTAGTTACATGGAGTCACCATTGATGGTGTTAGCAGTTATTTGTGGAGAGGGATGGGAATGGAAGCCAGAGTGTAATGGGTTAAGGAGAGAGTGGCAAATGAGGAAAGGAGACCCTGAGTCAGACTAGATCCCTCTTTCAAGAAGTTTGACTATGGCTGGGTGTGGTGGCACATACCTATAATACCAGTAGGAGGCTGAGGCAGGAGGATCATGGGTTCATAGACAGTGTCAGCAACCGTGAGGCATTAAGCAACTCAGGGAGACCCTGTCTCTAAATAAAATACAACATAGGGCTGGGGATATGGTTCAGTGGTTGAGTGTCCCTGAGTTCAATCCCCAGTAGCTCCCCTACCCCCTGAAAAAAGAAGTTTGACTATGGATGGGGAAGAGAGGAGTAATGTGGTAGAGATGCATGTGTGCTCCAAGGAATATTTTAATTTTTTTTTAAAGATTATACAGAATTGAGCATGCTCAAGTGCTACTCAAAAGGAGAGAGGGTGATACTGGGTAGGGAAACTGAGTTTGTGATCAACAACAGTTAATATCATTCAAATGATACGAAATATTCATACTATAGTATTAACATTTCTATAACTCTTAACTGAATTTATGTATTAATTCATTAAACAAATATTTATTAAATGCCTACTATGTGGCATGTGCTATACTGGATTCTGGGAATGTAATTATGAATGTTTATTGAGATGGAAAAGATTTGGTGTGGATTAGATTGAATTTGGAGTCCAATTAAAAATTTTGTTTTAGCCATATCAAGTCTGAGATGTTTCCAGACATCTGTGTGGAGCTGTCTGAGATGATTTGCAAAACTTATTGTAGGACATGATATCCACGAGGACAGGACACAGGGTCTCTTAACTACTATGTGCCTGGCTTAGTTTTAAGCACTTTTCATAGTATTAATCAAGTAAGTTCTATTACTAATCCCATTTTGCAGATAGAAAAGTGAAAATCAAGAGATTTTAAATAGCTTGTTCAGATTTGAATAGTTGATAAATGATACCCCGGATCCTAACCCATGGAATATAACTTCACAGCTTAAATTATTTTTTTTTAAAGAGAGAGAGAGAGAGAGAGAATTTTTTTAATATTTATTTATTTATTTTTAGTTTTCGGTGGACACAGCATCTTTATTTTTTTTATTTTTATGTGGTGCTGAGGATCGAACCCAGCGCCCTGCGCATGCTAGGCGAGCGCTACTGCTTGAGCCACATCCTCAGCCCTTAAATTATTTTAATCTCTGCTATTGTCTCCAAAAAGCATGGTGTTTTTGCAACACTGAGGAACAATTTAGTGTGCCAGGGTAAGACTAGAGGACTCATTAAACAATATTGTGTGCTGTTATATGGGTTAGCAATTCTGGATTTTATCCTAAAAGCTATAGAAAGTAATTCGAAATTTTAATATCTCTCTCTCTCTCTCTCTCTCTCTCTCTCTCTCTCTCTCTCTCCCCCTCCCCTCTCCCCCTCTCCCTCTCTCCCTCTCTCCCTTCCTCCCTCTCACTCTGTGTGTGTGTATGTGTGTGTGTGTAGAAAAAGAAATACTTTTGTACTTCATTTCCTTAAAACTTCAAAGTGGAGAGTAGAATATTAGGAAATCTGCCATTTGTGCACATAAGTAATTTTAAAAAACAAGTTCATTGGGGCTGGGATTGTGGCTCAGAGTGAGAGTGCTTGCCTCGCACATGTGAGGCACTGGGTTCGATCCTTGGCACCACATAAAAATAAAGGTTTTTTAAAAAGCCAATGGAAACCTTTAAAAAAAAAAAAACAAGTTCATCTAACAATATACGGAATTACATGTTTTAAAGATTATAGAACAGTAAAGATATCGTCAATCATGTAGTTAGTTGGTCAAAGGAAAAATGTTAGATAAGAAATAGCTTTTCTAGAACTCATGCTATTTTCCAGGAATGTTGCTAGTGGCTTAACATACATTATCTTATGTAATATGTGTCATGAAAAGTAAGCTGTATTTTCATACCAGTGAATATTTTACCAATAATTCAGTGTGCCTTATCATACTGATGAGGATGAGAAAGCAGATTTCAATTTCTACAAGTCTACAAGCTCAATCTCAGAATAATCTAGTTTTAAGTGATATGTAATAAGCCATCATTAATAAAAATGGTAAAAACAATCACAAATAGTAGCTATCATTTACTTATTGTGAGGGTTTGAAGCTGAAGCCAAAACTAAGTATTTTATAACAAATCTCATCCCTTTAAAAAAAAAACTCAGTATTTATTACGTACCTCACATCATGCTAAGGTTTTTTTGTTAATATTTTACTCTAAGGTCATGTTCATTGGCAATTTATCTATGTAAATTCTTTGGGCCTGGATGTATGTGAATTTTTTTTTTTAAACAGAGGATTTCCTTTAGTTCTGCCAAGTACCTGAGGCACCTCTTATGTGGGGTACATTAATTCCTCATCTTGAGGTTTTCAGACACAGGTAAAAAATTGATGGGCAAAGCCACTGAGGACTCTTTAGCTTTTGGTTATAAATTCTCAAAGATGATGTTTTTTGCTTTCCTCATCTGGAGCCATAGTCAAGTAGGTACAATTCTTTGCATCACCTTATTTGTGGTAGGTTTATTATAGTTACCTCTATATTTAAAGTGCAATATAGTAAAGTATATTGGGACCCCCCACTTTATACAAGAGGTTTTTATTAAATTCCACTTTCTTATTAAAAAGACAAGGCCTTCAGCATTATCTTTACTCAAAGAGTCCATGTACTCTTTAATGATGAAGCTCAAGGTTAGGTTCTTATTTCACCTAGCTTTGGTTCTAATCTTAGTATTCCTTTTGTACAAACTCAGTGTACTAATACTAGTACTAATACTAGTATCTTAGTATCACTAAGTATCTTAGGATCTTAGGATCTTAGAATCTTAGCATCTAAGAATCTTAGCATTTTTTATTTTCTTACAAATTCAGTGATACAAGAAAAAAAGATTAATTTAAATATTTTTATTATTTCTATTTAATTCTAGTAGGGTTGTACAGGGTTTCTAGTCTGCCATTTTACTATGAATGAAAGTGTTATATTTTCACTATGTTTTGAACTATTTGATCCTCATGACAACTCTGTATAGGAAATGAAGAATGTAAGGCCTTGACTCATCTAAGGTCATACAGCCAATAAAAATTTGAAATAGAGTTTGATCTCAAACTCTAACTTTGAGAAACCATACCAAATGTCCATGGCATGACAAAGGAGTCTTCAATGGATCTACCTTGTGACTGACCAATTGTATTCCTATTAGAAGGAACAAACACACTCATACTGAATAGATGGATAGATGGGTTAATTATATATATGAGAGAGAGAGAGAGAGAAAAGGAAAGGAAGAATGAAAGATGTCTCAACAGGTAGACCAGGTGAAGAAATAGTTAGCAATACATAGCATAAACTGACAAAGCATTATTTATGTGAACAAATTCAGTAGGAAAAAAGAGAAAGAAATATTAGAATTCTCCTAGTGAATTAATAACTATAATAGGACGGGGAGAGGACGCATATGGAGACTTGCATTCTACTTCTAATAACTTCTGACCTTATGCAGGTTGCCAAAGCCCCGCTAGGCCTCCACATTTATGATCTTATCTTTTCCCCCAAAAAAATTTTAAAAAATGAAATACATAGAACTTGTAATATATACAGTGTTGTTTATACATTATACATGCTTTTCTAGTAGTTCTATATCTATAGGAGGATGATATCCTAGTTAAATACTTTTTTTAATCAGATACTCTGCTTCAAGTGCTTTATATATACTCTTACTTTAGGATAGTAAGATAGGAATCTTTATAAAAAGTCTTTCTCTTTATGAAAGCTTATTTTATTCTTAGGAATTCCAACTCAGATAATTTATTACCAACTCATTCAGTTTAATCCTTCTGGATCAAATGGGAGAAAGGAATTGCTTTTTTAAAAAAAATTCATCATTGTAGATGGACAGAATGCCTTTATTTTATTTGTTTATTTTATGCAGTGCTAAGGATCAAACCAGTGCCACACATGAGCTAAGCAAGTGCTCTACCACTGAACTACAGCCTTTTATCTTTATATTTAAGAACCAAAATATCATATACTACCTTTTGCTTAAAGAAGCAAGGATGGGGGGCTGGGGATGTGGCTCAAGCGGTAGCATGCTTGCCTGGCATGCGTGCGGCCCAGGTTCGATCCTCAGCACCACATACAAACAAGGATGTTGTGTCCCCTGAAAACTAAAAAATAGATATTAAAAAATTCTCTCTCTTCTCTTCTCTTCTCTTCTCTCTCTCTCTCTCTCTCTCTCTTAAAAAAAAAGAAGCAAGGATGGTGCAAAAAACTAAAATAAAGGGAAAGGCAATATACTGTCAATTTTACTCTTAATGTGCCGTGTATTTTACTCAATTAAAGAAAATTAATGAGATAGTATATTTCAATTCATAGTTTCATAGGTTTATATAGCTAACACAAATATTGTATTCAGAAAGGTATTTATTTATTTATTTTTAGTTGTGGATGGACAAAATACCTTTATTTCCTTCATTTTTATGTGGTGCTGAGGATGAAATCCAGTGCCTTACCTATGCTGGACAAGTACTGTACCACTGAGCTACAACCTTGACCCTGTATTCAGAAAGTTTTATACATGCAAGTTTTTAATTATCATGCCCAAAAGAGAGCTATGTCCTTGTGACATTTGGGATTCTGCCCCTACCTCAATTCTGCTTTTTCACTCTCCTCATTTTTGCTCACATTTCCAGTTCTAGCTCAGCTTCTCTTTGCAACCCATTTTCTCAGTTCCCTCCATCATGGCGCAGTGGGCTTTTAAGTAGGCATGCTGTCAGGCTTCCATTTCTCTCTCCTCATTTCTCTATTCTCTTTGCCTTTTTCTCCCTTTCACTCTACTAGCAAGGCAGAGTCTATCTTCACCCCTCCTCACCTATTCAAGAAATGCACAGATATATGTAAAGGAGAAGACATTCTTTTAGAAGAAAACCTATGAGTTAGCTTGCCGAATTATGAGTTTGTGAAAGTCAGGGACTTGGAGTCAAATACATCCCCTGCTCCCCAAGGACAGTGTCTTTATCTGGGTAAATTTAAGCAAATCTCTCACACCTCTTGGCATTAATTTTCTTTCCTAACCAAGAGCTGAGGTATAGCAGGAAGATCTCAACCAGCACATTGGAATCCCTTAACTGTGGATACAGAAAACTTACATGCTAGATCTCTTTTAAGTAAGTTCTCTCAGGGACTTCCTTTTACTAAATATCTATGATGAAGTAAAAAGTTGCTGTTTCTCCTAAGAGTCATGATTTTTAGTCCAGATGTATTCTAAATTGCCATCTTGATCTACAATTAGAGAGCTGTGACTCTATCATATGACTAAAATAAACTTGAGAAAGCAAAATTAAAACAACAACAAAAATCTATTTATGAATATGACTATGGTTTTCATGGAAATACTTCTTTTTTGGTTAGTAAGAGTTTATTAACAGGTGTAGCCGAGTGGTAAAGCACTTGCCTAGCATGCACACGGCTCTGAGTTCAGTCCCCAACATACACAAAATGCATTAATAGATTGATATTTCTGAATAGAATATTCATCAGCATTAAATTATAATGTATCTTAAATTCATCAACTTGCCGTAAGCCCCAGTACAGCCTCCAGGGTCTAGGCCACTTGCCCATTATCTCTTGCCTGGGCTGTTACAACTCTCTGGGTTTGGGTTCTAGCAGCCAGAATATTTTTATATCAGAAGATAATTTTAGTTCTGTCCTGTTCCAAATGCCCCATTCAACAAGATCTTGCATAATCAGGTCTTTGCCTCCCTTTCTAGTCTTGTCATGTTCTGCTTTCACCCTTGTCCTCTTGCCTCCTCTTGGTTTTAAAACTTCCAGGGTCACCCTCTTGAGTGGTATTATTCCATCAGTTCCCTCTTCCTGGAAGACTCTGTCCCTCTTGCTAGGTTATGCCAGTCTTACATCTCAGCCTAACATTAATTTTAAATATTAATATTAAATATTAATCTATCAGCTCCAGAGAGAAATCTTTCCTTACTACCCTAAGTAGAACCCACTGTTTTTACCCCATTTTTGTACTGTTTGCTGCTTTTCATAGAAATTATATTAATTTATTATTTCCTTTTTATTATTTGTTTTTCTTTCTAGAAAATTTAAAAGTTCCTTGATAACAGTCTGTATCTGCTTTGTTTACTACTTCCAAGTGGTACCATGGCAGGCATACAGTGGGTGCTCTAGAAGTATCTGTTGAAATGTTGAGTTCAACATTGAATTCATTCAACATTTACCTTTTTGTGTTTATTTTAGTAATTAACACAAGTTGTTATTCTCTGAAAACCCATACTCTCTAGGCAACTCAAAGCGTCTAAAAAGCGCAAAGAATTGATAAGCCTAGTAGAGATTTAATTTGTCTACAGATCATCCTGAAAATGTGTGAGCTATTTATGGATAATGAATGTCTAAGAGTTATGTTTTTTGAAATAGGTCTGCAATGTTCCTCCCCCTGTAAGCATAGATCACTTCAAAAGCTATCCATATTGATCTCTGCATATATCTGGATATATACAGCTAAGTCTTTAATGGTAGCTTTGCAACATGTTTATATTTGTAGACTCTAGTCTGTATGATCACTGCTAAATTAATCCTCTGTGTTAGTTTTCTAAATCTTGAAATGCATATTTTTGCAAAATAAATATCTCCTCTTCCATTTCTCCTTGTACTTCATGTGATTAATTCTCATGAGCAAGCAGGGATCTTGACCTGTAGCTACTTACATCTGCCTATTTGTTTAGTAGAGCAGAGAATTATGGTAAAGCAGAGGAATGGTGCAAGTGAACGTTTGCTTTGCAAATACATCTCCCTTCTCAGTCCAGAAGCTCTTAATTTTGTATTTTCTTGAGTTTGTTGTCAATAGAAAGTAGAATACAATGTTTTATAGTTTTATTCTGAATTACATTATACTTATTTTTTCTCATTGTGCTTTTTAGCTATTTATAAATTGTTTATATCCAATCATGAATGTGACTATTAAATGTTAATGAATAACATTTCTTCAAAATAAAATAGGGAGCCTATACACTTTCTCTTATGTAATATCCTAACCTATATTTAAGTTAAAAAATTTCTTTCCTGGTTTCTTCCATGTCAAGTTCTTTGGGTCCATCAGTTATTGAACATATACATTCTCCTCCACCCCTATCTGATCTCCATGACAACCAGTTGTGGTTGCTAAGTGCTGGTTTCATCCAGGCTGTTTTGATGGCAAATGCTAAATACACCACCACTATAACTCTGTCTTACGTGCATTGGTAATTGGTACAGTTTCCATCTGAGTTCCATTTCATGGAAAGAAGATAACAGTCTTAGGCTCCCATAATTTGGCTAAAGTCTATTTTTTATATCATGTAAGAAACCAAAATCATATTATAAACCTGTTCCTTGACTTCTTCTTATTTAAAATTGCCTGGGAATATTTTGTAAATTCAGACATTAAGGCACTGAGAAGAAATAAATGCTTTTATAGTAACCAGTTTTCTTTTTCTTACCCAATCATATTTCAACTCCCCCAAATTTTTTAAAAAGATTCTCTTCCCATATCTGATGGAAATAGAAAAGGAGACTTACCATGACTTGCTGTTCAGAATTCCTCTGATCTAAACCCAAATTTTATTTTTGTTTTAGGAAAATATGGGATGCCTTCACATGCATAGCATTCACAGTACACATACAAGTTTTAGGACCTTGGAATGTCTGTATTTAGAACACAGATTCCTACCAGCTCCAACACAACTTGCTAAAATTTGGAGTGAGAAATAAGGGACATCCTGAACAAGCTTCTAAGACTTTGCTGGAGAAAGGTTGCACTTCCATGATTCCAAAGGCAGGTGAGCCTATTGATTCTGAGGTTCATTGTTTAGTCAATTGATGTAGATGTTCTGCTCCAGAGATGGCAAATTTGAGGCATATGTGTAACTTAAAACAGATATAAATAATGGTTGGTGGCAGTGCTTCCTACTAAGCCCAAAGGTGGCCTTAGAGTCTTTCTTAACATAGCACTGTGGACTCTCATTGTTTTAAAAAGGAAGAACCAGCACTCTCTGAAATCCTTCTGAATCTTGTGTCTTCCTTGCCTATCCCACCCCTGTCTCCTACCTTGGCAACCAGACTCTTACTGTCATGATTGCTTTATGGTAGGACCTGTCATTTGCTTTTACAAAATAGACATCAGAGATGATGTGGTTTTTAATCCTACCACCACCCTTCTATTTTGCAACCCAGGAATAATCTAACTAAGCAGTAGGGTACAGAAGGTGAGATAAAACTCTAAAACATCTACCTTAATATAATTCTTCTGTGCCCCGTGATATTGCAAGTATGCTTATATATGAGTATGTGTGTTAAGGGTACATGTGCACACATGTGTAGATGTCACAGGCAAGTAAAATGTCAGCATAATTGTTACAAACCAAAAAGTTCACTTCAAAGAATTAACTCTTGTCCAGAGATAAATTCATGATTAGAAAATACATTTTTAAAATAAATGATTTTTCTTTTAGCTCTTTTCCAATAAAAGATGGGTGGAGTAGCTACCATTCTAGGATGAAGTCTATAATAGCATAAAAATCCCTGTGGATAAGAAGGAGCGTGTTGTTTGAGTTTTCTAGCTCATCTTGTGGGATTTGGGAACTCTTTAAGTGCTTAGCTGCTAGTGTTTTTCGGATTAGGGCTGTACGTTAGGTGAGCTCTTGCAGAGAATGGGGAAGCAAATGTTCAGCCTGTCAGCATCTGAGACCCACAGAAGCAGTTCACCCATTGTTTGAGTCACGCTTCCAGGGCTCAGCACTTTTCACTGAGGAGCCTGCTTTTGAAGTATTTTCTTTGCTTAATTTTCTTCACTTTTGAGATCCTTTCAGACGTATTTTTCTTTTAAAATATCATGCATTCTTCTTTAGAAGAATTAGTCTTTCAGATAATACAAAGAAACTTGGGATACTTGTAATCTGTCAAGCAGGGCTAAAAACATTAGGGCAATATGTACAGAGAGAATGAGGGTTCTGGAAGAAGCCTCACAGTATAATTATAAATCTGCTTTTTTCCTCCTTTTAATTTAGTCTGACTATAGAGAAATGTATCTCAGAAAAAGAAATAAGAAATTTTGGTTTCATTTAGGATTTGCAATTTGTCTTTTTATATGTGATGGGAAATCAAAATGGAAATCCTTCTTTGGCATTGCAACTATGTACTAGAGTCTTAATTGTATACAAAAATAGTTAAAGGTTTTATAAAAATTCTACTCAAATTCTATACCTATTATTTTAGAAAAAGTAGCTGAAAAAATAGATAAAAATAACTAACGGGACCAAAAAGATAATTTAAGTTAAAATAAGCCAGCACAAATCGTTAACAGGGGATTCAGAATGAAAATAGCACTTCCTAATATAGCTTATGCTTTTGTATATATGTAAATGGTTTATGGACTCAAATAAAGAATTTTAGAATTTGAATGTACTTTGATTTACAAAATAAATGAAAACTAACTAATGCTTATAGATATGTGTCAAGATGTAATGCACAAAATAATTTCATACATTGCACAGTAGCTTCTCTCTATTTACTAAGACTAAACCCTAAGGTCACAGTCCCTGAAGTAACCCCTGTTTTCTTGTTCTTATTCCTGCTCTAATAAATCTGTGCTTTTTGTCTCAGGTGGTAACATATCTTTGGTAGATGTTAATTTCAAAATCTGGTAGACTGTTTCTTGATTTTGTTCTTTGAAACCTTATTCTGATTTATAAGCTCTGAAGTTTGCTTAAAACGTTTCTTACAGATGTGCTGTTTTTATCACTAGAGAGATGTTATTAATATTTCTAACATCAGGGTTATGTAGAAGATCTTCCATCACTATAAATCTCTCCTCCCATAATGTGAACTATTTGAGGTTAAAATAAAAAGTGTCTACTTTTTTAACCCACATTTGATATAGTGCTTCACACAGAGCAATTACTGAATTAGTGTTTGTTGAATGAAAACATGTCCTGAGGAGCTGGGGACTAGGAAGGAAGCCATTCGTTCACCTGGTATTGGAGGGGTAAGCAGTACATCAAGGACTTAAGTCAGTTAAAATAGTTTAAGTAGTTTCTGTTAAAAAAAATGTGATCGATAGATAGATCGATAGATAGATATAATTGTCTTCTCCTTTCCCCAGAATCAGGCAAAAATGGTAAAGCTGTCCCTTTTACATAGAGCTCTAAAATAACCTTTTCAGATTCTTACTTTGTAGATTCATATCTAATAGTTCATTCTAATATTCGTTTTTATAAAAATGTAAAGCAGGGGTGGCAGGATGTAAACTGTGTAAACAACCAAATGCATGCTCAGTTAAGTAAATTTGCATGAAGAAGTAACTTTTCAAACTGTAATGATTAAAATAGTCCTAATAAAATGCAATGAATCTCTTATAAAATATACAAAAGGAGAGAAATAATAATGACAGGATAAAATTAAAAATGTAAGTATAATTTAATGACTCAACCAAAATATCATTACTGTTTTACCTAACTTAATGTGATTACCTGCTCATTATGCAGAGTAGTAAAATTAGATAACCATGCATCAGTGTTCTAGGAGTCCATCTTTTTTTTAAAAAAAAAATATTTTTTAGTTATAGGTGGATACAATATATTTATTTTCTTTTTATGTGGTGCTGAGGATTGAACCCAGTGCCCCATACATGCTAGGTGAACACTCTACCTCTGACCCAGAAGCCCAGCCCTAGGGGTGCATTTTTTACTGTATTTGTTAAAGTCAAATGATATAACATTTGGGAGTGACAAATCTGTTCATCAGCTTGGGCCTTGGCAGAAATTTTTTTCAGGTTAGCTTTTACCACTTAAAAGTAACAACAAAAAAGTAACTCTTGATTAGCTTTCTAGTGGAGGGTGACATTTGGAGTTCCAATGATTGCTGACCCATTAATTTGTCATTTATTGAACATTTGCTTCTATGTCTGATACTGCAAAGATAAACAAGGCTTGGTTCCTATTCTCAAGAATTGCTTAGTCTAGTTACATGATATTTAAATGTTTTATTTTGCATTGCTTGGACCATTATCAGAACAGTTTTACTGTACCATTCTGAAACTTGAATAGTATTCTGAGAGTCACCACACTAATTAAGGATTAGACAATGAGACTCATGTGGAAAAAAAAAACTGAAGAAGAACTGAAATATTTAGTAGAATAGAGAGAAAACAGAAGGGAGGTGTATTAATCGTTTTTGAAGATATAATGGATGATGACCATGGGGTCCTAGTTGGCCAAGGATGGGAAAAAAAACAAGTGAATTAAGTTACAGAATGAGATATTTAAGTTAAACTTGAAAGTTTAAAACCATGTGAATGTTTTAATATGAATCCTATTAAGGAATGCACTACTGACTTTTTTTAACAGGTATTTTAAAATTGCATGATTTTTTTTTTGTTCCCCAAAGTTAAATCTTTAATGAATCTGTTGTTCCATGAAAAAGAATGTTTAAAATTCTCAATAGTTCTTCAGAAGATTGCATGGATTGACAGGGAAGAAAAACTAACCCTTGGTTTTAGGACATACGTGATACTGAACTAACAAAAACAAAAACAAATGATCATGGCAAGGGCAGCTCTGTTGTAAGTATATCCTAATTTGCTTTTTAAAAAAATTTTTTTTTAGTTGTAGATGGACACAATGTCTTTATTTTTGTTTATTTTTTAATGTGGTGCTAAGGATTGAACCCAGTACCTCACGCTTACAAGGCAAGTGCTCTTCTGCTGAGCTACAACCCCAGCCCCTAATTTGCTTTTATTAATCTTAATAAACCACTTACAAAATTGAAGTTCATTTACTTAAGAGAAATATTTTGATTCTTTTTAATGATTAAAGATTGTTTTCAGTTTCTTATTCCTTGCTCAGTTGCATATTATTCAGGAAGACGCCTACTAAGACTGAATGCCTTCTCTCATTTAGATCTGAAGGCTTTCTTACTGGTAGCCTTCACAGCAGTTTTTCATTGGACAACAGCTTGATAACTTGGTTTAGGCTCTAAACCTTTAAACAAAATGGAGAGTTAGAGTCCATCTGCTTTATGATTTAACTTATTTCAGAGCTTCTGATTCTAAAGCTTTTTCACTTCAGGTGCCAAATTTCCTCAAAGCACAAGAGCCCTTAACTCAATCCTTCCTCTTCACCAAGTGAACGATTTTATACATACTTCCTTACTATATACCCACGGAAATCTAATATTCAGTGATATTCCTGAAAAAGTATCTCAATATTTTTATTCATAAAAACCTTCAGTATCATATTACCTGGCCAATCTTAGACACTAATCTATGTACACATAAGGTACCTCACGGAAACCTAGGCTGGAAGGTCAATATCCCTTAGGTAAAAAGCTATTAATTATTATTCACACTTTGGGGGAGTAGAGGAATGATGTTTTTAGAAATATTTTCATCGTCTCTGATTCAATTAATATGTGTGTGTCTGTTTATTCCTTGGTTGCAAGCCAGATTGCTGTTTGTATTGCTCTTCTAATACACATAAAGTATACATTTACTCAGTTTTAAGTATTTCAACTTTCATGAAGAGGTAATTACTATCCTCCTCCTATTTGACTGTTGACTTGCTAAAGTCAATTTTTATAGCATGATTGAACTGCATTATCCCTGTAATTCACATTTTTCCAAGAATTGTAGTTCTCTACTAAAAAAAAAAAAAAAAAAAAAAAAAAAAAAAAAAAAAAACCAGGGCTGAGAATTGAACCTAGGACATTGAGTATCCTAGGCAAGTCATCTACCTCTAAGTTATATCCCCAGCCTTACCTTTTTCTTTTTCCTTTTCCTTAATGATAGAGACAAGACTAATCTCATGTGAATGTGGGATTGATTCCCAGCTTTCAGAATAAAAGTGTCCTCCATCTACATCATCTGTATTGTCAATTGTATATCATTCCCTAAGAAAGATTTCAAACTATTAATAAATTCAGAAGTTTCAAACAATAAGTGAGTCCTACAGAGAGACTGTCTCCCAGATTGACTCACCTGCTGAAAGTACAGCATGCTACAGACATGATGATGTCACAGATAGAGGCCCATTGATAAGTGGTGAAAAAACATGAAATCCAAAGGAATCTGGAAAGGGTATAATTGACTCTGGAAGAGATGTCCACTCAAAATTTTAAAAAGCAACACTTGAACTGAAGGACAGATTATCTCCAAATATCAACTAGGTTAGGATCCAGAAACTTGGTCCCCCCAAAATAGCTCTACAGAGTGGATAGTTAAAGCTAAATGCTTATCTATACTATTCTTGTTACCTATTCATATTTTATTTATTTTATACTTTGAAATATGCAGTTAAAAAATCAATCATACCAAAAAAATAAAATTCAGCAACCTCAGTAGTTAAACAAGGGAAGCCAGCTTAAACACTCAAAATGATTAAATTTAGTATTGCTTTACTCTTTTAAAGTAGTTATTTTATAACTATGAATTTGAGAAATCTATGACTTGCTTCCTGTTTTATAGGTTATGTGTGTGTGTTCGTTCATTTAGCTTTGGTGACTTTCCTTACATGTTATTAATTTAAATGTATCATGAAAAGTGGGAAATGAGATTAACACTTCTTTGGTGCCTACAACGAGCAAGCCAGTATGTGAAATGATGTGTGCATGCATGTGTGTGCATGTGTGTGCGTGTGTGTATTGATATATACGGATATTTAATTTAATTTTAATAGCCCTGAGGATTTCATATTATCAGCCCCGTTTTACAGATGAGGAATATGTGGCACAGAAAGGTTAAATAATTTGCCCAAAGTCACAGGATTATTAAGTGGCAGTTCAAATGCAGATCCATTTAAGAGCCATAGAGAAATAATCAAAAGAATTCTGAAACAAAGCCCACTTCATCATTTGTGAGTACTTGGGAGAGGGGTCAGTGTGTAATTTGCCTTTTTGCAGCTTTATTTTTGTTTCCACTTCTCTCCTTTTCCTTTTAAGCTTCTTTTCCCTTTTGCATAATTCACATTCTTTTTTTCCTCCCTTTTTCTAAAGCCCAAACAGTGATCAGCTTGAAAGGTTAGGGAAAAGAGGGAATTGGGAGAGAGACTGATTGTGGTCTTTTTTTTTTTTTTTTTTTTGCCTGAAGCATACAAAGCAGTAATATCCCGGGTCTTTCAAAAAAGCAGAGAAGGCGGCTACTGACTTAGCTCACATTAATGGCTCTGTGAGTACATGCTGAAGATGTATGGTAAATGGAAAGTCAGGGCATAATTAACATAACAAACCATTCTAATAGAATTCACCTAAGACTAACCCAGCAAGTATGATTCCAAATCATCATTCTGTATTGTTCAGTACAATTCTTTTTTGATATCAGGTGTAAATTTAACTGTATGTTATAACCAGTGACAACCTATCATAAAGATTTATTTTTTAACTTAAGAAATACCGTTTGAGTCCTATTCCACCATTAACTATAGTGCTGTTTCAGTCTTAAAACAGTGTGCTTATATGGTAGACGTTATTTTAGTATAACTCTGAAGAAAATTTAGTTGCCTGATAGTAGCAGTGGATGCTTTAAAAAATAAAAAATCTTTTCAGTGTATTTAAGGAAGAAAAGCATTTATATGGCTTGGATCTTAAAATACATTTTAAAGGGCAGTATTACTAATGAAACTTTGTGCATGTTTCATAGAAGATGCTCTATAAATGAGCATTGAATTAATGTACAATGAATGAGTAAAATTGTGTCAAGGAAAATTTAGAATCTCAAGATAAACAAATGCAGTTTTCAACTTAAATGTATCATGTGAGTTTTAAATTTTTTCCCTTCAAAATGCAACAGTGTATTTATTGATCTTATTTTTATGATTTATAAACTATAATTTTACAATTTTCTGAAAATTTAAATTTAATTTAGAGTCATTAATCCAATCCATTTTTTTTTTCTGTTCACACACGAGTTACTCTGAAAGGACAAACTTCCAGGTCCCAGTATTTAAGTCAAAAAATAACAGTAATACTTTTTTATCCTCATTAGTCTGTTTCTCTGTCCAGATGCACAAGCAACTTGAGTTTCATTGTCCCTAGTCCATTAAGGACAGCAAGGTTTTACCCTACTTCCCGCTCTTTTCTTAGGAATATAAACATCTGGCTGGAAGGCACAACCTCCTCCTCCTTCCTAGTAGACCACGGATTCCTATTGTCGGATGCAGTGGGCATGAAAGCAGCAATTTTACAGCACAAAAGCTCCAATAACATTTACTTCGGTTGGCTGGGATTGAAATGCACACAGGCACTGCTCAGTCGTGGTTGCTTAAGCACCAGCTTCCCTTGGCTTTTTGCCACTTTGTGCATTTCAAAGAGACAAGTCCTTTAAGGAGAAAGTGTTTTCCTTGTAACTTGCAGTGGAGTAAACAGACCATTCAGGCATAGTTTATTGCATTACAAACTCAACTCTACAAACTATTCCAAAATTGAATACAACAAAGTAATTAGTGAAATCATTTGGTTGTTAGAATTCATAAGCATAAACTGTCCTACTTAAAAAGTAATTTTTTTTCTTTTCCAAAGAATCACTAAAAACTTTCTATTTAGAGAATAGCAACTTATCTCTTAAAAGTTTTACTCACTGAAGCTAAAGTTCTCCTGTTTATTATAAACATCATCATCTTCTCATTCCCTTGTAACCAATACTTTGCTAATTTAGGAAATGATAAGGGAGCATCCATATATTATGTTGTGAAGCCAACAGTGAAATAACCACAACACATACCTATAGGATGGAAGTTTTAGCTACACCTCATAAAATGTTATTTTATGAGGAAAAGGAAAAAGAAAAACCTTAATAAGTAGATATGTAGACACATTTAAATATCCTGACTCATTGAGCTAGGAAAGTGTGCAGAAAATATTGTGCTTTTTGACTTCATCAGGGTCCCTGGAAGACACAGAACAGAAGGCAAGAGGACTGGCTGTTTAATAGGTTTCTTAGAAATAGTGTCCACTTCATCAATGAATTTGATTCATTTGTCCCTGCAGTCAGTTTTTTTTATATCATATACTGAATAAATGCTAAGAATGAGTTCCTAAATATGGTTACTAGATACTATCTTCTTTCCATATCGTTTGGGAATCTGAACCTGGTTTTTGGTGTTTTTTTTTTTTTCTTGTTTGGTTTTTGAGAGCCTTGCAATTGTAAAATATTATAAAATGCAAAATGAGAGGACCTTTTTGATGTCTCCTCAACATTACATTTAATAATTATCTGTTTGTAAACCAGTACTATTTGTATGAGCCAGATCAAACTGCAGATCTCAAAAGGATATTGTCAAAATTATATAAAATTATTAGGGCATCATTAACTGGGATTCTATTTATTTATTTACCAACTCAAATCACTTATTTCTATTCACTGAGCACTCTGAGCTTCTTTAAAATCATTATTATAAGGGCTGGGGTTGTGGCTCAGCGAGCAGGGGCAAGGCCCTGGGTTTGATCCTCAGTGCCACATAAAAATAAATAAATAAAATAAAGGTATTAAAAATCATTATTATCTATAAGTAAAGTACAATGTACTTTTGAATTTGTGCAATAGTGTTTATTTTCCCCATTTTGTCCAATAAGCTAGGGCTCAGCTCTTAATATTTTCTAAAACTTTTTTGTTGCCGTTTTTTAAAGTCCAGGGTCTAATTTAAGCTAACAAATGAGCCATCTTTCACAAAGAACCCTAAACACAACCCCATTAATCCATGTGTTAACAGTCTTCCTGATCAATGAATTTGGCCCCTGCTCTATTTGATCTGCATATTGTCCCTATCCACTGATGCTCAAAAAAAGGCCACAGGGGACTAAATTATGGGTGTTAGAGTTCAAACCAAGCAGTCTCCCTTTTTCTGTGTCCCACAGATTCTAATCAGCACCCTAGGGCAGACAGGTGCAGGCTCACTTTTCCCAGCACTGCTGCACCCACCTCTGCCCTCCCCCACAGTCCCCAGCTGCCACACAGTTGCTACAGGACTGAGAAACAGAACCATTGCTGCACTGATGACATCCCTCAGGTGTGCTTGGACATGGAAAGGCATCAGAAACACTTTACCTCAGTGTCTACACCATTCATACGATATTTATACTTATTTCTTTCAGAGTAAATACAGATAGTTATCAAGATTTCTCACCCGCCCATTGCTGAGTTGCAATCCTCAGCTACTTCCGGCTTTATGTGATTGATTCGTTTCTTCAGAGTATCGGAAAGAGATCTGGTGGGGAGGCTAAGTAGGCTTTGCCTGTTGCCTTGTGCTTTTTCATCTATGGCTACAATCTGATTTCCCTTTAATGTACTAAGGAAGGGTTTAAATGGCATCTGAGGTAATCTTGAGTTTCTGGGTTACTTTTCAGTCGTTTGCCCTCGATGGAGTGTAGGAGAGGGAAGAATGGGAATGACCCTGCCCTGTCAGTACATGCCTGTAGCGAAAACGCTTCAGAAAACAAGTGAAGCGCTCCTAATGAATTGTGCTTTTGGTTCTTTGAATCTGCACAGCATCTCCATCAGATTTTTACAGCTGGACTCTAGCTGTAATTGCTACTGGGATGAGATGCACAACATGGGGTGTGGAAGCTAAGTACTTATAGTGTTTTAGTGGCCAAAAATATATGGCATAGTAGGAGCATCAGGCTTCATGAAATTCACACTTGTATATCTTCATGTTCCTCACCCATTTCTGACATGCTGCTGATTTGCCAGCAGGCACTCTAGATGAAGGTGATAAAAATGGCAAAGCTGAAAGATGTTGTTTCTTAAAAGATACTGTACATCAATTGAGTAAGAGGAGGGAGATTGGGTTTGTAAATGCATAAAAAGCTTCTATAGCCCTTCTTTTGTAAAGACAGTTTTAATCTCATCAATGAGAATGAAAACAAAAAAGATAACAGTTTTAATCTTATTATAATATAGTACAAAATGGCACACATTAAAGTATTTCTCCTAATATAAACAATAATTCTATATTTCTGTATCATCAGCTCTCAGACCCCTTGTTTTGATTTGTCATTAGATATAAATCAGCTTTTATGCATCTTCCAGAGAAGCTTTAAAGCCTAATGTTTCCTTATTTGAGACATTATAATTCTAAAGAGGGTAAAATTGATAGTTTCACTAGAGAAAAGTATCATCCAAAATTATAATGTAAAAGAATAATCCAAATGTTCATGCTGATCCACCCTTATGGTTATTTAAGGCATACTCAATGAGGCTTGGAATTTAATGGAATTCAGTTAGCCTCATAATTCTCCAAGGTGTCAGCTGTGACCACTGAGTCTCCAACCTAGTTAAATTATTCTTTGCCATCCCTCTTTGTGTTTTCTCTTTTGCGCTTTCTTCCTTTCTTTTCTATAAATATATATATGTGTGTGTGTGTGTGTGTGTGTGTGTGTGTGTGTGTATTAATTAATCCTGGGAACAATACAGTACACAGGAGAAAATTATTTAAATTGAATTTGTCAAAAGTGATACAATGTAAAGATTTCCCTAAGACCCCTGAAAGGAGTAATTTTCCTTGTTTCCATAGAAATGAAGAGTTCCTTATTCTTTCCTCCTTACTCAGATAAAGCTACTTTTATTTAAATATAATAAAATTGTAATTGTAACTAATCAAAAAGATCCTTTGTTCTATTCAGAAACCAGAATTTTGTTCCTGTGAATATATTTACCTGCCTTTCTGGGATTACTTTCTAATTATAAAACCAGTAAATGGCAACAAGGTAACCTGAATTGAAAAGAAGAATGTGTATGTTGTGCAAGCACCCTATAATAAACTTTAAGATTTTTCTATTAAGTTTTTAATATCCAAGATTTGCTGCAATTTTTATAAAGTTTTTCACTCTGTAGTTCACATTAAGCTTTTATTTCATTCAGAATACTTTAAAACACCGGTTTTATTCAAATTTAATTTGAGAAATAATTAATTGGGAATCCCCATACATTCTATCAAGAATAACTCTCCCCACTACACACACACACACATACACTCTCTCATACACAGCGCTCAAGCATCATTACAGTACATGAGTTAAATTACTTGAATTTAATTTTCAAAAGTAGCTTAATAGAAGCACACATATATTCACATTTAGTTCTATACATTAGAAAAACAAAAGCTTAAAAAACTAAAGAATGTAAAGGGCAATTGGAATTAAAATACATGTTATATAATTTTTTCTCAGACTTTTTTAACATTAAATTGAAAATGGATTCCATTTTGCAGGTGATTCAACCATTTAATATTTCAAAACTTTGGTGATTCCCTGGAGTTTAATTCCACCTTTGCTGATTCTCCTGCAAATGGTGATTTTCTAGCAATGCCAGCAGAAGCAACAGAGTGAAGCTAATGCAGTCACTCTGCTAGGGAAGAGAGATTTCAAGGGAAGCAAAGGCACAGTTTCACTTGTTCTTTCCTACTGGTTAATGCCATCAGTGGGTGGTCATGCCTTCTCTGTTCTTGAACAAAGGACTTCCCTTCTCAGGAGCAGCAGGAATAAAATTGACAAGTATCACATCTGTTTCATGCTGCTTCTCCAATTCCCATGGGCTAGCACCACATATATAGCAGCAACTCTGATGGTACCACCAGGGAAACAAGGCAGTAGGGCCTCATAAATGAACAAATCCACACCAGTGAAAGAGGAAGGGAAAAGAAAATAGTAAATGATAATAATATAACAAATACCATTACAGAGGAAAAGTAAATGGACACAGGTATACCTTGTCTGAGAAGACAGTGTTTTATATTTGGCTTAACCTGTGAGTACTGATATATGTGCATATTTTAAAGTACTATAGGATAGGGCACATCTCTCTCTCCCTATTCATGCACAAAGAACTGGTCCTGTACAAGGAAAGCATGGTTTAATTTGAGGGACATTTGGGATTTGTTGTAATGTCTGGCCTTTGCTGTCACTATCTGCAAATGGGAAGCAATGTAGTAGGCTCATTTAAGAGCCAACGAGGATTCAAGGATTATAATTAATAATTAAAAATTGCAACATAAGGAGATAGACTCAACAACATTGATGGAAATCTTCTAAAACTGAACTGGTTTGTGCTTGTGCAACTCTGTAAGGTTATTATTAAAAACTCAATTTTATGAATCCAAATTTAAAATTTTTAGAGTATTTCATATCTAATTAAAGTTTTAAAAAATCAACTCACGTCTTCATAGCTCTTTGAAGTTTGAAAAAATACTTCCAAATAAGTAATGACAGAGGAAAATGCTCATGACATGATGATATATGGAAAAATAGCAAAACAGAATTATACAGTATGATCTCAGTTGTGACTGAATTGTATAGTAAAAAAAAAAAAAAACAGGAAAGAAACAAACCAAAGCCTGTGTAGGTATATGGATTATGCATGGGTTTTGTTTTCTTATCTTTTCAGGTTTTTAAAATGTTTTAGTTCTTTTCTTGAGTTCCTATATGTATATGTAATATTTTGATGATGCAAACAAAAAAATTTTAATGAAAACTTTTTGTTAATGTGTATCAAATTTGCTTATGTGGATAATCTATGATTTGGTGTCTTAATTCTTTAAATTGTATCCTTTGGAAATAGTTGTATAAGTGATTAAAAACATAAGTACCACAAGGACATCAGAAGCAACCCAAATGCCCGTTAAAGGTAATTTATGCTGTGAAATAGTACTCACCAGTTATTATAAAAGAATGAATTTTAAGTATACTAGGGTGTATTATGCATGTATGTATATAACAGTAGTACTAACTTGAAAAGATTCCTATGATATTTGTAGAGTAGATGAAAAAGCAATTTGCCAAAATAAATAGAAAGATGGATTCGCATTTTCAAAGAAATGCATGGGTTTGTGTGTCTAAGCAACCTTGAATTATATACGAAGTACTGAGTGTGTTTTAAACAAACTAAGTTTTAATTTTGATCCCCCCATTCTACCAGATGGTAGGAATTCTTTAGGTAGACAAAACAAATAATGGTTTCTTAGCAAATACCTAGTCCCATTCTAGGATTAGGATTATAAAGGTGTTACAGTATGATGATTTCTAAAGTGAATTTTGAGTTTTATCTTCCCAAAATTCTTATATGGAAGTCTCAAACCCCTGTATAATGCTGTTTGAGATGGGACTTTTGGAAGACAATTAGGTTTAAATAAAAGGTGGCCCTCATGATAGAATTAGTGCCTTTATAGGAAAAGAGACATCAGAACTGTCTATCTGCCCTGTGAAGACAAAGCCAGAACAGAACCCATCTACAAGCCAGGAAGAGCGTCCTTAACAGGAACCAAATCAAATGACACCTTGATCTTAGAATTTCAGCCTCCAGAACTATGAAAAGTGTCTGTTGTTTAATGCATCCAGTTTCCAGTATTTTATTATAGCAGCTGAAACTGAACAATATAGTGAAAAACACCGAGGCTTCTCTTTAGACTTTATCCATTGAGACCTGTCAGGATCCGTACTTCCTCATGAGCCCACACTAACCACAAGACTCTTCCCATGTCTTTTCCCCTCATAGTCATTTCCATGCCCCTTTAACTCATGGAAAATGTGTGATTGTCTGTTAATGGGCATGGTAGAGGTTAGGGATGGGAATGAGTCATTATTTTTGAGGGCATCTCAGTTTTACTAAGTGGTCATCTTTACTCTTGTGCTACTACACCAAGCTGTGGGAGGGTTCCATCTCACCATTCTTTGGCTCATCTTCTGTTTCTGTTCTTATATCCAACTTGCATAGGGTGGGGGCAGCTTAAAGCAGGAATCCTTTCAGCACATCAGCACCTTGCTTAATTAATTCTGTTCTTCTTGCAATTTCAGTCAAATGCCAGGGGGGTTAAGGAGCTGGGTGCTAGAAAAATTAGCTCTGAATACTCAGGATTTTTTTCACATCTCTTGTTTCTTGCAGAGGTCTAAACATTTAAAACTAAAAGATCAAGAATTTATTTATATCTTGCTTCCACTTTAAACAACATTTTCTTAAGGCACTATTTACTCACAGAGTACAGAAAAAGATATAGGAGCAATGTCAGTAGTGGTGATGGTAGGGAACCTTGCTGAATATTTCAGAATATTACTCTGGTACAACTGGTCACCTTGAAATTCAGGATAAGAGAGAAAAGGTGGGAGTTTAACTTGTTACTTTATATAATTTATAATTTTAAATAATCATCCTTTTAAGTAAAATATTAATCAACTGCATGTCAATTGATTCTTATAAGAATAGCTAGGTGCAGTTACTGTTATATATTTTTTAACAGATAAAGAAAATGAAGTCATTCACACATAATAATTCTTTTGATCTGAAACAAGTAAGAAAAATTGGAGACAAGCATAGACATAGTGAGTGCTTTCACTATGAAAGACAAATTCTAGGAAAAAGACTTAAGCTCTTATTAAGAAACCTTTCCAAAATTATAGTTTTTATTTACTTTCTATTTGAAATAATTTATGCCCAACCTTCCCATTCTCAAAGATATCTCCTTCATTCAGGGCTTCATGTCTTCATGTTTCTCTGACCAAATCCTGTGCTACTGTTGTTTGTTCCTGCTCCAGTACATTCTTCACAGCAGTTGGTTATACTAAAACATAATGCTTGGACCATCCAGTAACAATGACCTAAGTGAAAGAGCCTCAAATGCAGCCCCTTGAATGGCTCAAGAATATTTCCTAGAATATTCCTGGCATATGAGTTGCCGATCTCTTTTTTTTTTTTTTTTTTGAACCATTAGCTAGAAATTAGCCACTGGATGAGGCGACTTATTCTACTGTTAACCATCTTAACATGTTGGAAAGTTCCTTCTTGTTGCTCTATTCCCTTTAACTTCCACACGGTAGAAGTCTGGTCTTTCTTGAAAATGGTAATCTTTCAACAAATGTGGAAATACATGTCTTCACACCTTAATTCTCTTCACCAGGCTAGGCAACCCCTGTTCATTCCTGGTTTTATTTGTCCCAGTATCCCTGAGACTACCATTGTTCTTGATACTTGGTGAATATTTAGTACACGTTACTTCACAAATTAATGAACGATTAGAGCACCCTCACATTGCAGCATTGCCTTGGTTCCAGTTTTATAATCTGTAAAAGAATACATCATACATGTCCTCCATCTGCTAGGTGACTGAGTAATTTCTGCAGTGATGTAACATCTGTTTTTCTCTTAGTTTCACAGAAATCTCAAATATTTCTATACCAGGAAAATTTTAAAATATACAAGTTTATTTCCTCTCATTAATTTTACATCTGCTTACTTTTATATGTCCTTACTTTATCTCCTTAATTTTATATGTTGCTTCCAAACAACACATTGCAGCGTTATAAGCATCTTAAATGAATATGCACAATCTTATTTATCTTCTGTATTTGAAACATTTCCCTTTTGGTTTGAGTTTTTATTCACACTGTGTGAAAGGTTCCAATTTTCATTAGTATTTATACATAATTAGACCATCAGTAAAATGAAGCAATAAGGCTCTATTAAATGTTCAGTTATTTCGTTAGTACACAGCACAGTTTATAAAGTGCACATCCTAATGGAATAAGACTGAATTATAAAAGGCATTCCTGCTGAAATTGTAGTTTTTGATTACTACCTATTTTTGCTTATTTATCATACTGTTCATAGGCTTTTTTCTAACCTGCAAGATAATGAAACCAAAAAAGCTTTAATTAGTCCTCTAAAATGAGTGTATTGACCATGAAGATTGAAGATGCAAACTAAATTATATGTGAATTTTAGTCATATCTATCCCCAGTTACCACAATTAATTGGGAATTTCTTTAGTTGAATTTCTTATACTTTAGATGCAGCTATTTCAAATCCTAATTGCAACTGTTGGGTTAGTAAACAGTAGAATTTTTTCCTCATTTTTTATTGGTGAATTATAGTGGTACATATTAATAGAATTTGTTGTTACATATTTGTACATGCACACCATATAGCAATATAATTTGGCCCATATCACTCCCCAGAAAAAAGTAGAATTTTTAAAAGAAAAATTTAAAGCCAGATATGTCAAGAAATGATCTTCAATTACTGTGCACCTTTAAAATCAATGGCCCTCATTTCATTGTCGCTTTTGTTTTCAAACTTTCTTAAATCACAGTATCTATTTTTATAGTGCCTTTTTAAGCATCCAGATTATTCTCTATTATATAAAAACACTGGGAAAACTCATTTCCGGCCTGCATACATAAGTGGATTAGACATCCAGAGTATTCTACTTTAAAGAAAATTCTTCTTGACATTCTTTCAGAGGAGGGGAGAGAGAGGAGTGGGATTTCCACATCTGTTAAATAATCATTAGCATATAGGATTGAATTCTCTTTTTCAACTTCAGACCAGCTGTTGAAGTAAACTTAAAGGGCCCCTTAATTAAGGCATATTTCAATAGCTTGCTGAGGATTCAGTTACCTAGTTCCACCACTCTGATCAAAGGGAGCTCATTTACTTTTGTACACCATTGTTATTGAGAGCATTCCTCATTTGATTGTTTTGCTTCTGAAATGTACTATAGAAGGTCAGACAGGGTATCTTTTCTCTGATTTCCTCATGCCTCTGAGAATAACCTCTGCTGCCAATTATGTGTTACTTGGATGGGTGCTAAGATACCCCGGGGCTGCCTTCCCTTGGCCTTAGTACAAGTTTGCTTTTGTCATTTATATTGCCAAGCCAATGGTGGTGTTTCAGTGTCCATATGATATCTGGCATCAGTGAAAAACAAATTCACAAAAATGAACAGATTTTCTCTGTGGTAATATGATTTGCCTGAGACATAATTGCCATGAGTTGTGCATCCTAATCACAGGCTTTAATTTATTTTGAGGGCATCCCTCATTGTTGGCTTCATCACTGTTTTTGTAGCCATGGAATAAAATCTTTTTTTCTCTCTTTTTTTAATTGGTTCTTTTTAGTTGTACATAACAGTAGAATCCATTTTGACATAATTACAAAACCTTAACCTGGCATAACACACAGCCCTGGGAATGAACAAAGCTAAACCAATGTGTGTAAACTCTGGCCCTCCCACAGGAAGCACTGTAAGAATGACTGAGTATGAAAATTAAATTTTGACTACTTCCAAATAGATCACAATTCTGAATTATTATGCTAGTGTTAGGTTTATTGTTTTTTTCTTCCAGACCATAAAATGTTCTGTCCAGTTGACAAACCAAGCAGCTATTGCATAAATTCTTGCATATGGCAAAATGGAGGGTTCTGCCTTTGGATGTAGCCTACCAACTGATGATCACTGTGGATTTAGGAAGATATGGTCTGTTTAGAATATGCCCCATGTCTGCAAAATTAACAAGTCTTGAATCTAAAGCTGTTTTCCAAACAATGGATGTCAGAATTTCTGTGAAATTTATTCATAGGGACATACACCTGGGACTATTTACCTGGGTACTATTCTAGAGTAGTATTTATTACTTCCAAGATTAAATTTTTTGGTGTATATTTAGTGACATATACATATTTATTGGAATATATAAAGAAGGCCATATTCTTCCTTACTGTGATGACTTTTTTTTTTCCTTAAAGAGAAGCATATGTTACTCCATATTACAAAGGGTATATGGCAAGGAAACGAAAGAAAACTTCTATATAAAGAGTAAATGTAAAGGACATAATCTAGTTTATACCCTGCAAATCTAAATTTAAGTAGTGGAACTCAAAATGGAGTTTGCTTTTTAAGATTTATTTACTTTTTTATGATGAATAACATATACTAAAATTTTGAGTACGTTGTTTCTATGGTCAGATTGTGTTTAGAAACCAGTAATTTTCTGTAGCCTTAACCATCCTGTTCTCTCTCCTGGATTTCTACAGAAGTTTCCTATCTGGTCTTTCTGCTTTCAATCTTGGCACCCTTCTTCCTATCACACATACACACCCCACCTGTTCTCAGCACAGTGGCCAGAGTGATTATTTTAAAATGTGTTACTTATCTTCTCAAAAATTACCACTAGCTCCTCTTTCACTCACAGTAGAAGATACTCTTTATAATGACCTTTCATATCTGTGTGATTTGACTCCTGTTACCTCTGAATCTCTTTCCCTACCCTTTCTCATTCCTGGAATATACCAGGCCCAGCCTAGCTTGGGGCTTTGTATTGATTAACCCCTCACCTGGAACACTCTCCAATGAGACTTCTTCCTGTGTCATTTTCTCATTTCCTTCTTTAACTCTTTGTTCAGTGAAGCTTTACCCTGATGTCCCTATTTAAAATTGCAACATCCAGGAGACTCTCTATCCTGTTGCTTTTTTTTTTCCTAATGCACTTATTATCTAATAAGTTATCACATAATTTACTTTGTAATTATACTTGTAATTTATTATCTTCCCTCAAAACAATGAATTCTAAACAAACCAGCCCCCCTCAAAACAACAATACCACCCTAGATAACACTGTTTTGTTTATAGAGGTAACCCAATAGCCTAGAACACTGCCTAGCACATTTGTAATGTGCTTAAAACGTTTCTTAAGAGAATGAAATGAATCAAAAGAACTGGTTAAGCTGAAGAGCTGCTTTTAAGGGGAAGAGAAGAATTCAGTATTTTCCTATCGAGTTTTATTTATAGTTTTGGAAAGTGGATAGGTTATCGATACAGTTATGCATCCAGTTCATCAGCAAATCCTGTCAACTCTACCTTCAAATTACACTCAGAATTTGCTGGTTTTTACCACCTCTATCACTGTAGCTACTCATACAAACCACTTATCTTTCACCTGGATTTTTATAGTATCATTCCATAACTAGTCATCTTGATTCTGCCCTTAGCCCTTATCATGTTTTAAGCTCAATACAGTGAGTTGGAAGGAAGACTCCAGGCAAAATGAATACCAAAAGCTGCAGAAAGAGGGTGTTATCGTTGAAGAGGGATCTGACAGGAGGTTAGAGAAACTTAGATCCAGAGTAAAAGAGGAATGATAAAAAATAAGGCTGCCTTTTTTTTTTTTTTTTTTTTTTTTTGGCAGGGGGCATGGGTGGTGGTGGAGGGGACAACTGAGAAGTGGCTCAATAGGATTAAGAAAGAATCAATACTAATTTTTACTCCCTGTACAATGTCTAAAACCAGAGAGACTAACAAATTTCGTTTTTTAATTTTATTTTATTGGTTCTTCTTAGTTATATATGACATAGAATCCATTTTGATAAAATTATACAAATATAAGCTATATCTTATTCTAATTAGAACTCCAATTCTTATGGGTGGCACAATGGTAGGGTTCACTTAGTTATGTCCATTTGTGTTCCTAGGAAAATTATGTCAGATTTATTCTACTGTCTTTCTTATTCCTATTCTCGCTTTCTCAAAAGAAAGAATTATAAAGCAACTGGAGCTTTCCATACATTGCTGAAAAGGATTTAGTATGGTACACACATTTTGGAGAACTATTTGACAGCTGTTTGTAAAGTAAAATGTTTACTCTATAACCCAGTAATTGCACTCTTAGATATTTATCAGAAAATATATTAAAACACAGTAGAAAGTTGTTTATAGCAGCCTTGTTTTTAATAACCTAGGATTGGAAACAACTCTAATGTCATCAACAAGAGAAGAGATGTGGTATATTCATACAATAGAATAACATGAAGCAATAAAAATGAGCAAACTACTGCTAAACACAGCGATATGAATGCACTGAGAAAACATTATGTAAAGCAAAAGAAGCTTGACATAAATGAGTATTTAGTGTATCCTTACAATTACCTGAATACATGAAACCCAAGAACCCCAGAAAGTTTGCAAGTGCCCATGTCCATATGGAAAGATGTCAGAGAGTGGTTGCCTCAAGTGGAGAGGAAGAGGAAGGGAATTGTCTGTAAAGGGACACAAGGGAACATTCTGGGTAAAGGAGTTATTTAACATCTTCTTTGGGATGACTGATTATTAGGTATTTACAATTGGCAAACTGAACCTTTAAGATCTGTGTACTGTATTATATGTTAATTGTATCTCAATACAAGCATATATTATAAAATCTATAACCATGTGAAATTCTGAGATTCGATAGGAAGGAAAATATAATTCAAATGCAGTGATTCTGATCTTTTTAGAAAAGTAAGATGCCAAAGTCATTTCCTAAGCTTGATACATGAATGATTGGATTGGAAGATTAGAAGAAAGCTGAGAGCAGCTACTTTAAGGAATGTGACAGACAGGAAGTCAACAGGAGAAGACTGAAGTATTAATGAGCAGGAATGAGGGCCCTGCAAATGCAGACAGTGTGACCCTGTCACTGAGGCATCAACATGGTTTTGGAACTCTGGGTGAGTAAATTTGGTGGCTGCTAGTTAGGAAGTCAGGGAGATATTGTAGTCTAGGAATTCATGTCTTTCTCAAAGTCCTCTCAGAAAAGATGAGATTTGGACTGAGCCTTGAAAAAGAATTTCAATTTTACAGTGCAAGTATTTACTGGGTTTAATCAAATTTACTATTAAAATTAACTCCACCTGTTTCTTTTTTACTTTCTTTCATTTAGCTACTAGACAATTTAAAATTACCTATATGGCTCACAGTGTCTTTCTTTTGGACATTGTTGGACTTGAGGCATAGAAGTAAACAATTGCCATTACTGAGGCAAAAGACATGAATGCCTATAAAATGGAGTAGGGATACAGAGGGGCTATGAATAAGAGATATTTCTTAGGACACAATTGATGGATCTAAGTGAGTGATTATACCATTTGCCTGGTCAAGGGTTATGGAGTGGGACAAATCAAAGATGGCTCTTAAATTTTCTAACTTAGATAATATTGATTGATAGGGAATGCCTATACTACATTAGAGAAGACAAGGGAAAAAGCAGATTTTCAAGGGGTATAGTAAGATAGAGAGTAATATCATGTATTGAGTCCCAGGCACTTATATGTTAAATCATTTTAATTTCTGCAAACGTAAAAAATTAAGAACAAGAGAGGTTATTCAGCTCTCTCTCTCAAAAACAAAATCAGTCATGGATTGTGGCTGGGGTTCAGTGGTAGATCACTTATCTAGCATGTGTGAGGCACTAGGTTTGATTCTCAGCACCACCTCTAAACAAATAAAATAAAGGTCCATTGACAACTAAAAAATAATGAAAAAAAAATCAGTCAGCTAGTAAATAGTAGAGCCAGAGTAGTAGTTCTAAAGGATTTAAAAACTTGGAAAGGGCCAGTGAACAAATGAAATCTTAAGTTACATGGGTAGTAACGGGTACACTTATCTGGAGTCATGTTGTAAGATGCCATGCACCACAGTTATAGCTTGCTTTAAGAACTCACTGACTGGGCTGGGGATGTGGCTCAAGCTGTAGCGCTCTCGCCTGGCATGCCTGCGGCCTAGGTTGGGTCCTCAGCACCACATACCAACAAAGATGTTGTGTCCGCCGAGAACTAAAAACTAAATATTAAAAAAAAATTCTCTCTCTCTCTTAAAAAAAAAAAAAAACTCACTGACTAACCTGGAACAACAGTAATCAGAATTGTAAAGATGTATTTTAACATGATGATTCTTTGTTGTTGTTGGTTTTTGTTTATTTGGTTTTGGTTTTGGTACTAGGGACTGAACCTAGGAGCACTAAGCCACAGAGTAACATCCCCAGCCTTTTTTTTTTTTTTTTTTTTGAGAAAGGGTCTCACTAAGTTGCTGAGGCTAGCTTCAAACCTGAGACCCTCCTGCCTCAGTGTCTCAACCACTCCCGGTTTGACAAGATGGTTCTTAAGTGCAAGATGACAGAATCAGAACCATTTTATACAAACAACTCCAAATAAATGTAAGCAAAGGATAATGCCTATACTAAACAATCAATAATAGCTATTGTTTTGCTTACTGTCTTAGAAGTGTAAAGACACTTCTAAGTATTATCACAAGGACAGGCCTATTCATGTATAAATTTAGAAAAATCTTTGTTTTCTTTGTATTTTTTTTCTTTTTAAAAAAAATGGAAAGACAGAAAAAATTCTGAGAATTTTAATGTAAGTAGATTAGTTTTTCCTGTTAATACATTTGGATCATATGTTTCATACGATAAAAATTTCTACCTAAAAGTAATTAGATAAGATTGGAATGAGCACTTAAGAATGTATATTTTCCCCAAATGTATATAATTAACTCTCAACACTGCAAAATTTCAAACAATGTAATGCAATTATAAATTGCTATGAAACAAAATCCAAAAACCATTCTGTCACACAGCAATTAGGAATGATCTGACTCTTAAAACAAAGGCTTTGGGCTGACTCTGGAGTGAGTGGCAGATTTGCACACAACAGCATATTTTATAAAGAGCCACAAACCAAAGATTGGTCTTAAAATGAGAACATTGTTAAAAAGACAGTTGCTTATCTGCCATACTGCTCTTTTCAGCAACACATAAGTAGCCATCAGTCTATAGAAACATTTAAATGCCAAAGGCAACAATATAATATTTTAGTGTTCTGAGTCACTTGTTATAATACCACCATGAAAATAATCCCTGGCATAGGGCTAAATTTAATTTGTAGTACACTCAGAAATGAAATGCTGTGAATAACTCCAATAGAGTTGTCCATAATAACTGGTCAAGGTTGATAAACCTACTCATTTGCAGGCGAGTACCTATTTTCAATGACCTATGACACTCTCAAAATCAAATTTATATACCAGTAACTTCTGTATAACTATAACTAGATAGAACAAAAAAATCAGAGGTATTCAGGTTAAGAAACTTCTTTTAATGACTTTAAAGGGCAGTAAAAATAGTTGTTTCTGAATTTGTTTAAAAAGTTCAATATGTAGCTTAAAGTCATTTTTGATAGCTGCCTGATTCAGGGCTTTGAGTACTTTTTAGGATCTTTTTGGAGACTCAGAGTGTCATGAAGACAAATGATAAATGTTAATGTCATGAAATTGGGTGTGGGGAATGGAAAGAGAAGCAATGAGAGCTTCACATAGTGCATTTCTGTTCTGTTTAGAGTGTGGTTTTGCTGATTAGGTCAAATAGAAGTTAAAAACAACAACAATAGCTCCAGTTTATTGATCTTGTACTATCAAATACAAATTGTGCCAGATTTTATTTCAATGAATTTTGTCCTTCTGAAGCTTCCAGAGGTAATAGGTGTAAATCCACATTTTCTGCATTAGAAAAATCAGATGGAGAGATTTATACACAAGTCTGCCAGACACTCCAAAAACATTGCTTAGTGTTTGCATCTCAGCAATGTTGTGATTTGAGTCAGACTTATTTGAATAATGAATGCTTTTAAAAATATAGCCAAAATTTTTATATAACTAATATATATAGTAATTAATATATATATATATATATATATATATATATATATACATACATACACACATATACTTTAATGAACTGGAATATATTTCTGATATGACAAATTTATTGAAAATATTTGATATATTAGTTTTAATGAAATTCTATAAGGTGTTTTTGACAAGTTTTCAAGTATATTCCTCAGAATAAATACTCAAATAAGTTTTTTAACACAAAAATCAAATCCCTCAATCCTATATTTAGGAAAATTACAGTATTATAGTGATGTTTATAATAAACAGAGGTATAATAAAAGAGAAATATTGAAAATACAGTGTATTTGTGCTTTAACCTATTTTCCCACATTGAGCAAATACTCAAAATATGACTTCAAAGCAGTGTATCAGTTAAAGTTTTTTCTCAAGTATTTGAAGATGGGTGCTATACTAAGAAAATGTATTAGGAAAGAGAGTATTAAGCTCTGTATAAGAATTAAATTTTTGTGTGACTTATTATTAAAAAGAAATTTTATTTATAGCTCAAGTTATTCCTAAATGTTATGTTTTACTTATTAATAAGGAAAAATATTGAGATTCATATTTTAAACATCATTTAAAGATTATACTTAAGCAGAGATTCTGTTCACATTTGTCATCATTTACCACTACTTAATTTTTAGAGCAGAAATATATGTTTTATTGTTCAGAAATAAAAACAAATATATTAACTATAATAACATAAAAAACTAAAATGGTGCCTTCTTAAAGACATTTAGCTCAAATTATTTTCCATTTCATTTCAAATGCAAGAAGTATTTCAATTCAAAAAGAGTTCAAAATGCTTTTTCGTAATTTGTCCAAAGACCAATAATTTTTTATTACAACAAAAACTTGAAAATTCAGTGTAGTTATGTAAAGCTAGAGGTTTATAATCTTTCATAAGGTTTTTTCAGTCCTTTAAAATAACTATTCATGTCAGAGTAATTCCTATAACATGGATTTCTGCTCTTATCAGAATTGCAATTTACCACAACTTTATTGTTTATTATTTATTTACTCTTTAATTTATTTTCCACTTTATGCCAGAAAGGATACTCATAGGAGGGGTTTACTTATGGATTGTTGTCATTTGATATGCATTATTACATGCATTTATTTATTGCCATCTCTACTAAATTGTATTTATGAAACCTAGTTCCTTGCTTTAGAAATGAAGGAAGCATCTTTAAGCAAGTGAATCCTCCCAAGCCATAAAGAATTATTTAAAATGTTAAAGTATTTCATTGAGCCATTTATAAATACTATTATATGTTTTAACTCAAACTCATTAAAATGTTATTTTTACCTTTCTGATGTAATTTCAAGTGATAAATAAATGATAAGTCACCTTCAAATATACCTAAAATTCTTCACACTTCTGTTCTTGTTTTTCTTCCACTACCCTGCCACTTCCCTGCAAACCTTCCCTCTCTCAAGATTTGATAATAAGTCAGCTTCTCCATGAAATTTATTTCAAAAAGAAAAACCTTTACAGTGCAATTGCAGATGTTTTTTTTCTGCTTACAGAATTACATTGTATTCTACTCACAGACATAAACCTCCATACTTCTTTAGATAAATGGCTTTTACAGATAAGCCTTAAACCTATCTTTACCCAGATTATATCCCCACATTTTGCTAGCTAATATGAACTTTAAAATTCATCTTAACTACCAATTTTTGCTTTTTCTGAATAAAGAAGAAGAAAAAGCCCTTATTATTGAAGAAGCAATTAACACATTTTCATTTCAAACTGTTCAACATGGGCGTGTAGTAACATTGTTTAGATTAGATATACACATGTGCATGTACACAGACCCACCACACTAGGAATAATAATTAAGATGGGAAATTGAATACAGTTGATGGATTTTATCAGTGTAGTGATGGTGTTTTGTAAGATGTTAACCATGGGAGAATCTAGGTGAAGTGTACTCAAATCTCTCTGCATTATTTCTTGAAATTTCATGCTAATCTGTGATTCTCTTAAAAAAGTGTGGGGCTAGAAAAAATTAATTGGAAATTAGTAAAAATTTTATGCTTTTCTCTAAGTTGGTAATTACTCAGATCTTTGTCGTAGCATAAAAGTGGTTGATACGTAAATGAATGTACCTGGCTGTGTTTCTGTGAAAGGGCTTTCATAAAAATAGGCAGCAACTGGCATACACCTGTAATCCCAGCCACTGGAGAGACTGAGGCAGGAGGATCCTGATTTCCAGGCCAGCCTGAGACATTTATCAAGACCCTATCTCAAAATTAAAAAAAAAAAAAAAAGGCTGAAGGTGAAACTCAGTGATAGAGCACACTTGGGTTCAATCCCTTGTACTTTAAAAAACAAAACAAAACAACCACTGGTGGGAGTGATCTATAGTCTGCAGTCCCCTTGAAAAAGAGACACAGCTTCTAATATTCTCTCTGACAGTACCTTAAAAAAAAACAGCAAAGTTAATTATATGTTTTATAGTACTATAATTTTCAGTTTGTATCATAATTTTCTTTTTCATTTTCCCCATTCCCCCACCCTTCCTGGGTATTGAACCAAGAGGCACTTTGCCACTGAGCTGCATCACCCCCCTTTATTTATTTATTTTTTAAATTTTGATGCTGGGTCTCACTAAATTGCTCAGACTGGCCATGTTTTGCAATCTTCCTGCCTCTCCTGCAGAGTCCCTGGGATTACAGGTATGTCCAGGGCACCTAGAGAAGATTCTATCATAGTTCTTAATTTGCATGAATATTTATACATAAAGAATAATACTTATTTTTTAAACTATTCTAGAAAGCACTATTTTGAAATTATGCTTCTTTTTTAGGAATTAAGAAGCCACATTTTAATCAATAAATATGAACCTTTGTTAGCCAGTTATTAGGTAGAGAGAATAAAGTAATGTATAAAGAGTTCAAAAGATAAAAGCATCTTGAACACAAAGTGCTAAAAATATTTTCTGTAAACTTCCTCACTTATAGAATTATAGATAACAAAAACATTTACTCAGAATAAGCATGCTTCTCTATTTGGGGAAATCAAAATAAGCTAATTTTAAATTATGTCTCTTAGAAAAGTAAAAATGTTTTTAAAGCATTATATTAAAGGAATAAATAACATGGAATTTTTATTCTAGGACTCTCATCCCTAAACATGAGTAGTAATCAGTTAAAGAGTGAGATTCTAAGTTGAAATAGCTATTTTTCGTGATTTTCCTCATTTTTCCCCCTCCTTTTTCTTGTCCTACGGTTGAACATCCTCTGGAAGAATTGAGGCTATGTTATCACTTTCAGGGTGTGATAAAGGATTGCTTTAAGCACAATTCAGCTTTAAATAAGAGTGCACCCAGGCTTGTGTTTATACAGTGTTAAGAAAATTCACAATATAAAATTTTGATATTTATTCAACAGATTTTTTTGTGGTTAACTTGTTTTCTCTCCATCCTGCCACATCATGAGCATAGTTTTGAGAAATCAGATTCAGTTCCCTATCAGGACCAAATTTCTTTCTCCTGGTATGTTTCTTTCCCCTTTTTCTACTTCATCTGTTTTTAATGTGAATGACTTATATGGAAAAACATCTTGAATGTGGAATAAAAAAGGAATTTGCCTTAGAGAGACACATATATTCAGACTTCAATCAGTGCTGTGAAGTGTTACAAAGATGAACTTTGATATTTAAAGGAAGAGACAGTACAAACACTACAGTGCACTGGTGAGAAAAAAATATTGTTTTCTAATGATTACAATTTAACAGAAATATAAGTTCGTCCTATGTGTATTTCCAGAGTTGTTTAGAGTGGGTCGAGCCAAATGGGGTTAAAGATGAGGCCTTGTGGACGTAAGTAATTTTAAAAGATGAAAGACATTTCCAATATTATCCTACCTTTCTTCATTTAACGTGCTACTAATCAATTTATTCTCACTTCTTAAATATCTCTTTAATCTGACCCTTCATCTTTGTCCCCATTGCCAGGGTTCTCCTTTATGTATTTAATACAGTAGCTACTAACTCCCATCATGCACCATGCACAACACAAACACACACACACACACACACACACACACACACACACACACACACACACCCTATACACCACATCCATCCATACTGCTGCCAGGGTGTTCCTCATAAAATGCATCTTTGACCTTGTCGTTCATTTGCTTCAAACTACTCAACAGCTCCCTGGCTAATAGGATAAAATGCAAATGCTGGAGTGGAACAAGGCAAGGCCCATTAAAATCTCTATCATGTCTTATTTTCCCACTTCTTTCTCACCTCATCTGCCTTACTCCTGCCCCTCCCATATCCACGCACACTCTTTGGGCTGGAGCCAGTCTGCACTATTGTTTCATCATGCTGCCTCTCACTTTTATGCTTTTGCATCTTTCCCAGTTGTCCTGAAAGCTTCTCTGCCTAAAGTAGACATTCTTCATGGCAACTGAAGCATTATCTTATCGGAAAGCCATCTGTGAATCTTTCAGAACTCAGCATATTTCATCTCCTAGATTATTTACCAGATAACACTTGATCTCTTTGTATGTTTGTATGCTAAAGAGTATGGAGGCAGTCTAGTCTAGTCAAACAAAGCATAGCATATCATAAAATAGCACAGTTAAGTACAGAATCTAGTAGAATACAATAGTATAGCGAAGCATAGTACAATACAGTTTAGCATAGCATAGTAGGAAAAAGAGAAGCTTTGAACTACGACATAACAAAGTCTTTGAAAGGGCAGGAAGCTGTTTCTTTTATATATACATGTACCTGGAAAGTACCAGTTGTTCAAGGCATATGTGGTATAAATTATTGAGTTAATCGGTGCATGAATAAATGAATGCAATAATTGTTTTTTGCTCCTTGGAACTGGGTTGACTATCAGCCCAGGATGTTCCTCTAAAGATATTAAGGGTTTAAATAAAGATCCTTAATGTAGCATTGCTATATTGAAGGAATGAATGTCTAAAGGGAATGTCAATTCATACAATAGTTACATAGGAAAGAGCAATGATTAATTTTAGAAGTAACAATGGAAAATCATTGACCTTCAAGTGCAACTACTATATTAATAACAGAAAATGCAATGAATCTGGAAGAAATCATAAATTTGTATAGTATATTTTTATTAATATTAGTATCAATGATCAACACGTATATAAGTAATAGTACTTCTTTTATCTAGTTTCAACAATCTTTATGATTCTTCAATACCCAGAAGCCTATTACACAGCTCACATAAATATCTTATAGTATGAACATTTCTAAACCATTATTAACACATCCAAAACCTAATTTATTATCTTCCCTCCTTAGGAGGGTCACCACTACTCTAAAGTCTTTATTTATATGTAAATCCTCTAACTAAAGACTATTTCAGTAACCCACCTGAGAATTGCATCCTTCCCCAGCAGTCTGACCACCCCTCCACCTTGCTTTGTATTTTGTCAAGTTCATCCTCCATTATCACTCACTTATCTATTCTGTTCATAGTGTATTGCCCTTCCCCCTTCCCTCACACGCTATAGTGTAAACTTCACTAGGACAGAGCTTTTAATGTATGTGTGTTTGTTTTTAACTAATGTATCCGTTATGCTGTGGAAGGTGCTCAGTAAATATTTGTGGAAAGAATGAATCAACCATTACCAAATGAGTCTACTTAGTGTCCATGCCTAAAAAAGGTGCTCATCATTTAGAAGCCAAATTGCTGTCACATGGTCCTAGTACTCTGGAAGAGCACCCAGGCAATCTTCCTCTGACTTCTTTTCTCATAATAAATATTTTCCAAGGTATCTCAATGTAGCCTCCCAAGTCAAGTACAACCACAACCACTTGGGAGTTTTGTCATATGCTGGCCTCACTTTTCCTATCTAGGACTTTCCCTCTTAAGTTGCCTCCCATAGTGCTGCCAGTACTAATCTCCACAGCCCCCCTTGTGCATACCACTTTAATTTTGTTTTAACTCTTTGTTTCTCCCCTTAAAGTTGAGCTAAAAGCTAGTCTACACTTTAAGCCTTCCAAACTAACCCCAGCACAACACAAACATTTCCTCATTCACATTCCTCTCATAGTTTGAAGGTTATTTTGCAACTCCCATGATTTGTGTTCTAGCTGCTTTAGAGTATGTGAGGTCTGTCTCCCCAGTTAGAGTACAAGATCCTGTAGGCCAATAACTCTGCTTTCTTTTGTATCCCACAGTACTTAGGCATTATTGGGTAAATTGTATTTGAATTATAATTTGTCAGCAATAAGGTATTGTTAGCTTAAGAGTGAGAATAACATTATGAACAGAAAAAATTGGTTAAGTGTAGGACAGAGGCAGTCAGTAGGCGGAGATGTCTGCATACAGTTTTCCACAGGGACAAACCTAGTCAACACACAATGCTTTGTGTTTAATTTAACAAGTGACCTGACAATGTAGTAGAAATACAGAGGAAGAAATGTAACTTGAGAACACTGAATGAAGTGATATCAAACTTGATGATTAAATATAAAGGATCAAAGAGAGTAAGCGCCAAATATATTGACAATCTTTTCAGTAGAATATGGTAGTTACAGTGGAAAAGTGATATAATTGAGATCGAAGAGATGTGTTGGGCAGAATATATAGGAAGAGGGTGAATTTAGTTTTGGACAGATTGACAATTTACATATAGAAGACAAGAAATATGTTTTTCTTTAAAATTTTTTAGAATAAGAATAATGACATTACGTTGGCCACAGTGGATTTTCTTTAAAACTTGAGTCCACAGATTTGAAAACTTCTTTTTTTCCTCCAATGTGGATATGGTATCCAGATTAATTTGTAGAATTCATACTTTACAAAGAACTTTTAAAATAACCTTAGTTTATTTTAAAGCAAGGTTGTTTTGATAGTCTGGTACAAGGAAAGTAAAATTAATTGAAACATTTGTACTGATATAATTTTTTGTGATTCTCATTTCAAATTTAATGGATCAGCGCTTGCTACCAGAGGGAGGGATCCAGTGGGCATTAATTTGCATGTGAGGAGCAGAGGATGAAATCTTGGTTACTTTGAGAAAATTGCATGACTTTGAAATTTGTTGCTGCTGCTATTTTTGTTGTTTTAAGTAGAATATAACTATACCAGAGGACATAAATCAAATTTTAATCAGTCTTGTTTTTTAAATTTAAAAACAAGGTTCAAACTCTATAGCTTTGGGAGCTTCAAGTAAGTGGAGACAAAAATACTATTTTGAGAGCTGTCATTTCTTCTAGTATCTCACTATTAATAATGTAGTGCAATGCTATTTTGGAAATTTGGTTCTTATCTTTTGTCTATTCTTACACTTTTTAATTTTCTGAATGAAAGAAGAATAAAGCATAAAGGAAGATCCTATACTACATTGACTGTCTCCTTGTAAACTACATTATTTCAGATCTCAGATGTAATTCTTTGAAGAAATACCCGTTAAGAGCTCTATTTTTCCCCTCCCTTTCCTCTTTTGGTGCAAGTCTCTTTTACCAACAACATTTTCTGGGATCTTCACAAAGAACTTTTTTTTTTTTTTTTCAATTAGAGTGAAAACTAGATCATGATGTGACCGTTTCATTGAGAGTGTAACTTCCCTTTTTTGGCAGCTGCATTGGATCTGCCCAGTTGTGAATCTTCATATTTCTGACTTGCCTTGAAATCAGAAAGTGGCTTCATTATGCTAGTCTTTGTGAGCAACAAGCAGGTCAGACATTGGGCCCTTTGATGAACTTAATCTGTTTTAACTCAGTGCCAGGGCAGAGTATTCACTGCTAAATCTGATGATTCAGCTTTGATTGCTAATCACATGTGATACATTTTTTAATTTAAAGAATGTTTTGGAGGTCACTTTTCATTTTTATGTGTGCAGTAATGTGTTATGTATAACTTCGGTTTTACAAATTCATTGTTTAAAAGTTAATCAGTATTATTTTTCAGAATACCTTCTCTCTTGCTTGAATAATCATTGAACTGCATTTGTCACTTGATTTTGGTGAATATTTTTAAAGTCAAATTATAAATCTAAGGTGCAGAACCTTTAATTGCACTGACATTCAAAAAGCACATTACTAATCATGTTGATATAAATTGTACTTTCAGTCTTTTCTAATACCCTATTTTTACATCATATATGAGGTTAAAACATTGAAAACATTTAAGCTAGTATCTTAACAGATAAAAAGTAAGGAATCTGCTGGGCAAAGTAACACATGCCTATGATCCCATTGGATCTGGAGGCTGAGGCAAGAGGATTGCAAGTTAAAAGCCATCCTAGGCAAAAGTGAGGCACTAAGCAACTCAGTGAGACTCTGTAAATAAAAAATACAAAATAGGGCTGGAAATGTGGCTAATGATCCAGTGCCCCTGAGTTCAATCCCATGTAGTCACCCCCACAAAAAATGTAAGAAATTATAACTCAGTAAGATCCTGTCTGAACTAAAAAATGAAATGGGTTGGGATATATAGCTCAGTGGTAAAAGGCCCCTGGGTTCAATCCCCAGCACAAAAAAAAAAGATTGAGGAAGCACATATTTTATTTTGAATAGATTATATGATATTGTTTGACTATTTCTATTAACTCAAAAAAGTACAAACATGGTGGCATTTGATCAAAACAAGAAATTAAAGAGTTAACCATTCTTTGTAAACCAGAAAGCCATTAACTTTTAATAATGCTGTCTCAAATATTTGCCAGTAAGTTGTGGTGCTAATCAAAGAGGAGCCTATGGGATTGTGCTTTGTAGTACTGTTTGATTTGATAACTCTAATAATCCCCTAAGAATGCTAGGAAAAATGTCTTATGCTTACATTAGCAGCTATTGTGAATTTGTAAAATAACCTGCTAACCTCAAGATGTGCTATAAAGACAAGAAAAGTAATGATATCTAGGATCGTCTTTTTTTTTTAATTCTTACTTTTAGAGGTTTTAAAAAACTGGTGTATTTCTGTTTCACATGTACTTACTTCAAAATTTTTAAAAATGAAACAATACACTGCCCACATACTAAAAAGCGTTAAAACTCTTTATAATACTGGAAAACATCGTCCAAATTATTTTTTAATGTGTGTTTATCTACTTAAACCACAATATAGAATTTCCCTCTACTACCTGAATACATCGTTGCCACTGCTGGGCTGGGGTCTCCATATTGGCCTTTTTTAGATAGCTTTCTTATCCCAGACTCAAAATAAAGCAAGCATTTCTTCCATTTAAAATTGAGTTCCTATTATACTACCTTAAAGCTAACATTTCCTCTTCATTTTCTTCTTGACAATAAGCCTGAAACAAAAATGACAAAAAAAATAATTACTCCTGTATAAATTAGCATGGAATGCTTTGGAGTTAAACTCTGTTAGCATTGTCAGATTACTTAATTTCCCTGAATTTTTTCTCATCTGTCAAAAAGGAGTAAAAACTAAACTTTAAGGTAGCTGTGAGATTAAATAAGATCATGTCTATTGAGCACATAACATAATAATCTTAATAAACTTTAATGTTTATAAATTTCTTTTGTGGATTCGTCTTCCCTCAGCTTTTTGCTCTGAGGATCCATGTAGTTACATTGAACATAGATTTTCCTTCTTGGAGTTTTGGGCAAGTAATTTGCTTATGACCTGCAAAAGTGAAAAACAGCAAATATATGTGTGTGTGTGTGTGTGTGTGTGTGTGTGTGTGTATACACATATATGTGTGTGTGTATATATATATATATCAGAGGGAAAATATGTAAGTCCCTTTTTTAAAAAAACAGAGGATTGTCTTTTAAGTGCACAATATTTTTGAGTATCAGGGGTTAAAGGAATTGTTATATACTGGATATGGACGTGTTGGAATGCTTTAAGAAATCGATTCTAGCTAATGGAGAGAATGTTTTTAAAGTGAACTATCCCCATTCCTTCAGTGAACCACATACAGCAGAAAAATTTCAAGTAGACATTGAAGGAGAGACAAGTTCTTCCTTGTAGAATTAATGAGAATTGCAGTCATCTTCCATGGGGAATTAGAATTTGAAGAACCTTTTCCATGTACATTATTCCCTAATGTCTAGAACCAGATAAGTAGCCTCTAATTTTAAGTGTGCAATTATCCGAACAAGATGAATGTGCGGGACAAAGCTGGACAAGGATGTCGATCTTGATGTTAATATTTTTATTCTCCTTTATAATAGACACATAGTTGGCAAAAGCCACATTTCTGGGAGATACCTAAAGACCACAGCTGATTCAGGAGAGATCTAGCCAGCTTTATCTTGCATCAACTATGGAGATACAGTTCAAGGGAGACTCATCCAAGAAAAAACCCCTTGTCATTGTCTTTACAATGTTTCTGATCAGTTGTTTTATCTTGACTAGATTTATATTTTATAAAATACAAACTGATAAAACATAACAGCATTTGAGATATAGCGTTAGCAACCACAGCTTTAAAACATGTGTGTATTTTGTTAAAGCACTATAGAATTATGGAATTTGTTTTAAACTGGAAAAAAAGGACCTTAGAAATCATAATCCATCATCCCCTAATATTATAGATAAAAGGAATCAGAAGTAGAAAAGTAGGGCATGTTAGTGATAAAGTCAGACCTAAATGTGTTGGTTTATGTTCAAAGTAAAGAAAAAAGTGTTGGGCTGGGGTTGTAGCTCAGTGGTAGAGCACTTGTCAAGCATGTGTGAGGCACTGGGTTGGATTCTCAGCACCAAATATAAATAAATAAATTAAATTAAGGTCCATTAACAACTAAAAAAATTTAAAAAAGAATAAGTGTCAAAAATAAGAATTATCCTTTTGTTCATATACAGCTCCCTAACTTATATATCAATAAGATTCTGATATGACTCTTTTTTTTAAGAGAGAGGGAGAGAGAGAATTTTAATATTTTTTATTTTTTAGTTCTCGGCGGACACAACATCTTTGTTTTCTATGTCGTGCTGCGGATCAAACCCAGGCCGCACGCATGCCAGGCGAGCGCGCTACCGCTTGAGCCACATCCCCAGCCCCCTGATATGACTCTTTATGGGTCTTTCATATATGAAAATGACTTCTATTTGAGGTGTTTGAGTTTCAAAATTTGAGGAATTAATATCAGAATACTAGCGTCTTCTTAAAAAGTAAATTATTTTATTTTAAAAATAAAACACGTACTTTTGCAGCACAAACCAAGTCATCAATTATTAGTATATACTATATTCAGATATAGCATGTTTTCCAAGAACATAATGTACATGCTTACTAATGGAGGCTTTTTGAGCTGTATGCATTGGAAGTATATTTTACATATATTATAACTGTGTGATTTTTTTCTAAAATATTTGGGCTAAAGCAAACATCCAAGACTGCAAATGAGAATACAACAGATTCATATAGGAGATTTTTTTTGCTGATAAATAAATTCTTATATAATACAAGTTGCACTTCAGTTTTAAGAATCATCATGATTTTCAACAGAAGGGCATATTTATTGTAAACCTTAAGCAGTCTTTCTGAAACCTGAAAAAGATTTGTGAAAACAGCCTGCAATAAAAATCACACACGCTTCATAAAACACTACTTGATAGATATCACTTGCACCATTAAGAACTAAACGACAAAGGATGTAATTTCAGTTCTGGCATGCAATATTAATCGAAAGCCTTTAAAACATCTTGCTGATGGGAACTATGACAACGTGACATTGAAGAATTATGAGCTAAAAACATCTATCTTAATCAGATTTTCGAAGTAAATGCCATAAAACATAAAGTTGTTCCATTCATCTTTACATTTTCATATGTTTTGGTGGGAGCATCATTTTCTGTATGCTGCTTTAAATGCAAAGAATACAAGTTCAATATACAGGATTGAAGCCAAGTTTATTAGTGTACCATGCACACACATGAGGAAGTTTCTGTAATCTCATTATTTCCGTCTTTTATATTAGTGATATATTAAGAAAATGCTCTTAAGTGATGTTAAGAGAGATTTTTGAAATATAGCTAGATAGATGTTTGCTTCTATAAATTTAGAAATGAAAATAAGCCATTTATAAAAACCTCCCCATAGGAAAAAAAATGATCTTGTGGACATACTGACATATGCCTTAAAAATTACAGTAAAAACTTTTATTACTTTATTTGAATAAATGGATAAAGTTTGGAAATTAAGACCTTACATTAAAATATCACTTCACAGTTTATAAATATACTTTAATATATTATCTTTTAATTATTTTAACACTTCTGTTTAACAATAACTATTATCCTCATTTACAGATGAGGGACTGGGGGACTTAAAACAGGAAATTGAGTTTCAATTATTAAGTTTGCACAGGGAGCTTGAACCCAGATCAACACAGAATGTTTTTGTCTCCCAAAATTTGTATGTTGAAGTTGTAACTATGTGTGTGACAATCTTTTAAGATGGGGTCTCTAAAGAAGTAATTAATCCTAAATGAAGTCCTGAGGGGATAGCCCTGAGCCTACAGGATTAGCATCCTTGTAGAGAAGCAATGTTTGAGAATAGCTCACTTACAACCATATGAGCCAAGAACAAGAAGACAGCCATCTGCAAGCCAAGAAGAAGGCTGCTGCCAAAAACTGACCCTGTGAGACCTTGATCTGAGACTTCTAACTTCCAGAACTAAAAAAAAAAATAAATGGCTTTTATTCAAGCCATGGTCTAGGATATTTTGTTCTGGAAGTCCACATGGACTCATGCACCAGGTCTTCTACATTCTTCCCTACTGTAAATCCAGTGCTCACTCCCTTCTTCTGTGGAAAATTTATTAAACTGGCACTAAACTCTTGTGGACTCATGAAATAAAAGATCTGAAAGTCCATGAAAGAATATCTTAGCCTTCTTCTTTTTGAACTTGTGTGTGGCAGGAAGGTTTCTGGTGATATTAAGCATCCTAAAGAAAGACTCGGGCTTCCAGCTCACAAATTATATGTACTGCTATTTTAAATGTTACAGCGAAGCTTTAAAAGTACAGATCATTAAATTCCCAAACAATAATAATACCTCACATTTCTATAGTACTTGCAATATATACAGCAATATCATATACATGTTCCTATTTTGTTGTTGCTTTGTTACATCTGTGTTGTTTCCACTATGCCATCCTGCCTTCTATAGCTCATTAGAGTAGCAGGAAAAATATAAATAGGGAAGAGAATTTTAGTGTTGCAAACACAAAAAATTCATCCTAAAATTATTAATGACTTGGAAGGGAATTCAGCAAGCATACCTTTGTCAGTTTAAACTATTACTCTTTTTCTGTTTAAATCAAAGAACATCATTGCATGGTTTCAATTTAATAGACCACCTCATTGTACATACAAACAATGGGAAGTCCAGTGCAGTAAAGGCCATTGCATGTAAATAATATTTAATGTTTTGATAAAATACATCTCCGCCTGGAGGCCATAATATGAATGGAAGGAAGCTTAAATAGGATTTGGTTCAGTTTCAATGTAAAACCTGAACAGAACAGTATGGACTCAATAAACTGCAGATAACAAATATGAGATCAACTCACATACTAGGAAAAAGTATCAGTGTTAAAGTTAATGTATTTTGGGAAACAAGATAAGTACAGTTGTTAGGAACTTTCTGTGTGTTCTCTGGTCATTTATGTTTCATGTAGTTGCTGAAATATCTAAAAAATAAAAAAAGGGCTCAGAGATACTGAATCTCATTTTCCTAAAATTAATTAGCTAATTTAAAATTGTAATTGTCATCATAATTTTATAGACTAGATCAGTTTTCTTTTAATTTTTTTTTGAGACAGGGCCTTGCTAAATTGCCCAGGATAGCCTCTAATTTATAATCCTTCTGCCTCACCCTCCAGAATAACTAGTATTAAAGACATTAGTCACTGTGCCCAGTACATCTTGACTTTTTACACAGATGATTTTAGAATTCATTTTAATATTGAAATTTGTGGAAATTGAGATTTATACAAACTAATTTCACTATCCATACATTAAGATGTTAAGCCATAAGACAGAGGAGTTTATTTTAAAATAAAAGAATTTTAATATCTATACCATGTGGTAATATAATGTGATATTTATGAGATGGGTTAATGTGGTGGGTTTTATAATATTTACATATAAGAAAAGGGATTTTTACTGTGTCCCTTAATTGTTTATATGTATAACAAGATAATATGATGGAACTTTTAATTAACTTAAAATTTTAATACTTACAACATAAGCTAATATGTTTCAAGATTATGTTTTGTATTTCCTAAAATAAAGAGAATTTTAAAACTGAAAACCTTCAGAATTCAGTGCAGGACTTCTATTTTACTCTCCCCATCCCATTTCTTTTTGGCAAATGAGAAAAAGTGAGGCTCAGAAGTTAATTGACTTACATATAGTTCCTTTTAGCTTGAGCAAGGACCCATTCCTATGTTTGCTGGTTTCCTTTCTAATATTCTTCTTCTATACCAAACATTTTCTTTGAGATAAAGAATATGTTATCTGAAACGAATAGCAAATTCTGCATTGTTTGGAATATTTAATTTACTTGTCTTCTTCATAAGCCACTTGTCACATAGTAATATAGCTTTTAGTTGCCTTCCAGACTGTCCTTATCTGTATTATGTGTTTTATTTATATCATATCATATACTCCATTTAAAGTCAATAAAATTTAATTGCACTAAAATCAAATGCTCATTAGGTAATAAGGAGAGAGAAAAGTGTTTATTGATTTTATGTCAACAATTCTTTATTGTCAAGATTGGGACAGCTTCTTCCTTTTGCTTACTCTCTCAGGTAAAATATTTTAAAATGGATAGAACAATATCCTAAAACAGAAACTGAAACATTTTAAAGGTATTTTTATCCAGTTTTCTATGTATGTATAGTATATATATATTTTATGTATGTTTCTGTTAGAAATGACTATGCAAAACTGTGACTTCTGCAGAGGATAATATATGTGTGACATCACTAGTGTTAATTACATGACAAGATAAACTACTTTAACAAGAAAAAGACAGCTGTTTATATTTGTTTCCCCCAGTGAAATAATTTTTATAATAATAACTGTATACTTTTGAGTAGCAGCTATAGAATCCAGAATAATACTGTCAAAGAGAAGTTATTGCTACTCAAGAGAAGTTACCTTTAAATAAAGCATAACCTAAAATCCTGCTGTTCATTAAAAAAACGGAATATCAGATGAAATGTGAAAGAGATGAATAAGTAGATGGTCTGTATAACTTGACAGCTGTGAGTATGGTATTAAGATCTTTGGAAAAGGTCATTAAACTAGGTCCAAAGAGAGTTCTGTTCCTAATTCTGGAACTCTTATGGGATGTAGATTGAGCACTCTCATTCTGTCTTTTTGTCTTATATGCAAGCACTCTCTGCTGCTGTCTGAGTGATTTTCCTAGATATGTTTTCCAATTTGGTACTATTCTCTATAGTTGTTTTTAATATATTTTTAAACCACCCAATGAATTTTAATTTCAGTGACTGTATTTCTCCTATTTCTAGACATTCTGCTTTTGAAGACTGCCTCATTTCTTTTCAGTGTCTAATTCCTGTATCTGAAGTCCTTAAACATTTTAAAATACTGACCATTATACTATATGAAGTTTGGTGGTTTTTTGTTTTTTGGTTTGTTTTTTTTTTTTTTTTTTTTGAAGGTCTGGAATGGAACTCAGGGCAGCTAGGAGAGGCCTGTACCACTGAGCTGTGTTCCCAGCCCTATCTGAAGTATTTTGAGAGATAAATGCCTGCTCTTTGTTTTATCTGTAGACTTTAGCTTTAACACAGACTGTGTTTCCTTAGGTTTTATGACTTTAAACAGTTTATTCATTGAAAGCAGGACTTGATCTGTGGACTGGGATATGTCCTGAGAGAGTGTTCTTCTAAAAAAATTTTGTGCTGGCTTCTGCTGAGTATTTAGGCAGGAACATTGCTGATCCAGGATTACATGTAACTTTAGGGTCTTTGGGTTCTAGAACCACATTGATATTATCATTTCAATTTCATATCCTATCCCCAGGGAAACTGAGGCCTGTCAGTACAACTTCAGTTTGTTTATTGTTGTTTCTCATCCAGTGCTTAGGACAACATAGGAAAATTTCTTATTGTTCCCTTTGCAATGAAAAGCTTTTTAAAGTCTACCTTTTAACTGACAGTCTAGGCATTATCTCTAGGTCTCAGGTACAAGTGAGGTATTGTCTATTGTCTCCTCCTTAGACATTAAAAACGTTACAGAGACCACCAGCACACGTCCTCAGAGAAACTACAGTGTCAGCTTATATGCTCTCAACATCTTTTCTGTCCCTTCTGCTTTTGGCTCATCCTTTCTTTCCAATTCAGTTACAACAACCTCCATGGATGGGCTGAGATTACTGGCTGTTATGTTCACTGCTATGTCCTCAGTGCCTAGAACAGAGCCTGGAAAATAGTATACACTCAATGATACACTAAACCAATTAGTTCAAAAGGTATTTATTATATCTAACCCAGCAGTTCTGAGTATTTTATAGGAAGGAAATCCAGATAATCTAGACTGCCACATTGCCTGATATAGAAAGTATAATGGACCCAAAGAGAGAGAAAATGCAAAGATTTCAAGACTCATACCTTATATCTTCAAATCCTTATATTAAATAATGACCCTAAAGAAACTAAAGTACATTCTCATTAACCCAACAAGCACAGTAAATCAGCACATCTCTGCTCATGTTATTAATACTGTCTAGTCAGTACAAATCTTCATATACCTTCATATGTATATTTAAGGTTTTTCATACCCAAGTGTCTTTATATAAATAGCTTTATAATAAGTTATCTGATAACAAAAATAATATTGCTGTTTATATAGCATCTTAGAATTTTTATAACACATTTTAAATTTTCACTGAATTTGTATGCAACTCTGACAGATAATTTATGGTGATAAAAATTTTTACATAATGCTGCATTTTAACAAAGGCCTTATATGGGTATCTGAACAAACAATTCACATTCGAACATTTGGTATATATGAAAATCCTAGATAGAAAAATGATCAGAAAAACAGTTTTTTGTGGAAATTATTTTATGAGTGAGGTGATGACTTTCTTTTCCAGTTTCCATTGTACCATTTTAGATGGTCATCTTTTTTTTTTCAGTTGTAGTTGAACACAATACCTTTATTTTTATGTGGTGCTGAGGATCGAACCCAGGGCCTTGCACATGCTAGGTGAGAGCTCTACCGTTGAACCACAACCCCAGCCCACAGTGGTTATCTTATTAATGTCATATTGGCAGGAGCTAGAAAGGAGAGGAAAAGTCAATGCCCTTGCTATTTTTGTTTAACTCTGATGTTTACTGAGTTTGTGTGTGAATATAAACACATATTCCTTAATTCACATTTTCCCCATTTAAAAGGGAAATTTTTGCTACCTAATTTTTTTTTCTTTGTAGGAAATAATGACTACTAAATGTCTGCAATATTTATGAGATTTTTCTGGGAAAAGGATACATTTTGTTGATAATTTATTTTGAGGGTCACAAATTTTGCTTAGTTACATCCCCAGTACTTTTTTAATTTTTTTATTTTGAGATAGGGTCTTGCTTAGTTGCTGAAGATCCTGCCAGGTTACTAAAGCCGGTCTCAAACTTCCAATCCTTCTGCCTCAACCTCCTGAGTTGCTGGGATTACAGGTGTGCATCGCCCAGCAGTAAAATGAAAATGTTTTAATTTATAATATCACCTTTCTATTAGTTCCTGAAATGTAGCCACTGAGGGAAGTTATATTGTCTGGTTTTACTATTCAAAAAACAAGGGAAATTTCTGTAAGGGCACAGAGTTAAATAACAATGGAATAAAAGATGAATATAAACCAAGAATTGGATTGAGATTTTCAAAATCAAAAGCTAACTATAATCTTACCCTGTATACTTGAAAGATGGGCTTGAACTGCAGGTCACTAGTTAAAACTCACATGGTAGTAATACATAGAAAAGCAAAAGGGGTTTTCTATGGTTTGGTTTGGTGACTTGTTTAAAGAAAGAGGTCAGTTTTGAAGAAAACTTGTTTTGAGGCAGTTAAGACGAAGTGAAGATACAGCCCAGAAGTGGAGGGAGAATGAATAACCTTTAGGATGCAACAACAGAGGCTTTAAGCCTGCCCTGTGCTCATCACCAGTAGCTAGACCTGGCTCCTCTTCAGCCTTCTCTGTGCATCAGGTTGTAAACCCAGAGAGGGCCAAGACCAGAGCTTTTAATTCACTTACTCAGTTTTTCTGACATTAGCACCCAAACTTAAGCAAGCCACATGCAGGTGAATACCTTGCAGGTGTTTCCTGAGCATGGCTTCTCAGGCTTCTCTAGCAGCATTGCAAAATTAAAAATGCTCTGTTCTTTCTCTCTTTCCCTCTATCTCTCTGCCTTCTCTCCTTAGCTCCTTTTACCTCCAACTCCCTCCCTCCCTCTTTCCTCCATCTTCCTTTCTCCTTCTCTCCATTTGTCTTTAGTTGGCTCACTTTACTCACACTGCAATTATTCTAACACCACACAGCTTTCAGCCTTCCGAATTAGGGTATTTCTTCCCTGGGGAGCCTCTGCAGCCAGCCCACAACAGAGATCTAGGGAAGGAAGAGAGGGGCAGAGAGTGAAGGAAGTGGGTGGGACAAAGCAGTTCTAGTGTGGTGGTGACACCTTTCCCACTGTGCACACCTGCTCAAAGCAAGTGCCAGCCCCTTCTCCTCCCCTCTTCTCATCTCACACTCACCTTTCACTTCCTCCCCCCCTACACACAGATGCAGACATACACTCACACAAAGATATTTTATCTCCCAGCAGGTATTATTTTCTCTCCCAGCTTTCCTGTTTGAAAGTCCATTTCCACTCTGCTCCCTGAAGACCACAGTCTAAGTTGTAAACCATAGAGGAGTTGGAGCTGAATTGCACACAGCGATCTGGGAGCTGCCAGTAATGTCTTTTAATTAAACAACAACAAAAAAATCCAGCCAGATATGGTAGTGCACACCTGTAGTCCCAGCTTCCCAAGAGGCCATAGCAGGAGGATCATCTGAACATAGGAGTTAGAAGCCAGCTGGGGCAGCAAAGCAAGACCCACATAAGCCCAGATAGGTTCAAACACTAGATGTTGTTTTCTTTATGGAATTTCTAATTGTTGATTTCTTACCTATTTAAGCAAAATGTTTCCTTTTCAGACATACTTGATTCTGTGTTCATACTTTTTGTGATGATTGAATTAATTGCTGGCAAGGCTCTTCTGTTACTTTGTTTTTCCTCCTGATGTTTTGTTCTAAAGGGACTTGTTCTTTCTCTATTCTTCTTAACAGTTACCTTTTAGTACTCTTATATCAGGCACTATGTCTTTTAAATCCCTTAGATAAGCATTAGAGAATAAATGAAGCTCAGAGTGATTAAGTAACTTACTCAAGAAAGTATCTCATGAAAAATAAATATCCCATGTTTATGGGCATTTGTCTCAGTGTCACCTTTCAGCCCACCGATTCCTAATAGCAGAGTTGCTATCCAGGAAAATTTGTCAAAAGTTTCCATTTTGGCAGGGCTCAGTTAAAATGCCTTACTTTTGTTCAGAATTGAGGATCTGTAAATTGTCCAAACTAACAGGAATCTACCCTGTTATCCAGTAGTTTCTGTGGCTCCTATTACTTCCGTAATACAACTGTCAAAATACCTCACCCCTTATTCAGTGTCTACCAGAATGCAAGTCACCCTTGCTCATGATTTAACATGGGAACTAACAGTTTTAAGTGACACTGTTGAAGAGCTGAGTTGTTTGATGGCAAAGGGCAGAACAAAATGACCAAAGTCTTTTCTATCTAATCTCTATGATTGATAAAATGTGACTTTTAAAAAATATCTTCTATAAATTTCATTCAGCTAATCAAATGAAAACAAGCAACTGTTGGGCTTTCATTACAGTTACATGAACAGTAGGAAATTGCAAAAAGAAAAGGAAAAAGAGCAATCTGAGAAAAGGCACTGGTTGGGTGTAAACATATCTTGCTAACATAATGCCAAGAATTTTATTTATTAAAAAAACAGAGAAGAATATTTTGATAATAAAAGGTTAGTTTCCAAAAGAAGGTTATCTTTTAATGCTGTGAGTATACAAATATTTCATTAAGAGCATATCTGGTCATAAGCTTTAAAGTGCAAGGAAAAAATACTTTTTGATAATATATTTAATATATATAAACTTTTTATATACTGTTGCATCTTATATATTTATATTTTATATATTATATATTTTATATACTCATTCCAGTATGTATACATCTTAATAGGTAGATTTTAAATACCAAGACAATTGCTATAGTTACAAAGAAATAGTCTTCAAAGCTAGTATCTGGGTTATGTGACATGATACCTGCTTGAATGAGATGACCCCTCCCAGTGCTGTTACTGCAGAAATGTCTTCAATCAATCAGTACAGTCTTAGGAGTCTTTGAAGTACAAAACTTAAAGAAGGTACTAAAAAATCCAGAGAAATTTAAGCTAGAGTTCTTGCACTTCAGGATGTAAGTATCTGGTTGGGAAACAAGGAATGATTATGAATTAATCTTTCAATCAAAGGCAATATGGGTAGTTCCCACTTTTTACCACTTCAGTAATTTCTCGTGTAATTCTTCACTAATATTCTGTCTTCCTCTCTGTCTGTGCTTAACTTATAAAAATTTATATACTAATTCTATCTTGATTAAGTTGGTATGAACAAATACACATATAAGCTACCATTAGCCTAAACCTCAAGAACTAACATTAACCCTAGTTGAATTCTTGGATTTTCCTTCTGTTGTTCAGTCTACTACAAAACTTAAACTTCTGGCCACGAAGCCTGTCTCCCTGGGACTCTGCACTAATTCTATTCCTTCAAGTTTTAGATACCTAATATTTGTCATCTGGACTAGCTTTATTTATTAGTAATCCTGGTTAAGCAAATCAAAGAATTCCCAACAGATAGAACACATTGCTGAATTATCCTGGGTATCACTGGAAATAGTGTGGATCTTTGCATGGTGTCTTTTACACTGTAAGTTGTCAATAAATGCTGAAAAATGAATGAATGAACTAAGGAAAACCACAACATCACATTTTTGAAAACTTAAATGGAAGTTTTCCTCACTGGATATCTTTTAAGAATCCTAAATTAGCTTATTGAAATGTGTGATGACAATGGATCTTAAAAATTTCTTGATATTCAATAATGGTCTTAATATTCAAAATGCTTTATTTTACCAATTACACAATGTTTTCACCTCTTAGAGACTTAGCATATCAGTGGAACATACAGTGTAGGTAAAAGTTTGTGGGATAAATGGGATAAATGGTCAAATACATGGTTAATGAATGGTTGAATGGATTTCATTGAATCCTTAGAGTGCACTAAGACCTTGATGGGGGCAGTATTATTTCCCTCTTTTTAGATCAGAAAACATGTATGTTATCATGATGACCAAAGTTTAGAACTTAAATTTGGTTTTCTGAGTTCTAATATACTGCTCTTTATATAGTATAATATTTAATAAAGATTTCTTTTATATAACATGTAAAATATAATACAATTCTTTTTTGGCACTATGCTTAAAAACAACATAAGGTCATCTGATCCTATACTTCCTTTTAGGCATAGTCTTGTTTCCTTATTGTTTGAAATATTTCTTCCTTTTATCCCTCTGTTTTTATTCCATTGACACCCACCTAATCTAGGCAATTCACTATGTCATTCTAAAAACAGCTTCTGGAAATACACCTTAAAGCCATTCATAGAGACTTTAATCTGTGCTGGGAGAGAGCATACTAATATTTAGATGATACCTGGATAATTTTTCATTATTTTTAAATTTTTAGTTTCTTTTTTTCTAATACAGTTAGAACTATATGTGATGTTTTAACCCTCCCATTCTCTCAAAAGCTTATTTCAGTTTAACTATAGACATTCATAATTTATTGTGAGCACCAAACCAGTGACCCAAAGAGGATATGAGCAGTTTCTGGTATGGGGGACTTCAAGAATAGAGGCAGCACAAGGAATTAGCTCTGTTTTCATATATTTAGGTATTATATATCCCTCACTTCAAGAGTGAGAAATTGTTAGTTATTAGATTATATGATATGGATTATTAGAGACCATTCAAAATGTGTGATAACTACTGATGTTATATGCTATGTGAGGAGTTATTTTTATTGTTGTACCCTGTAAAGAGGTTTGATAATACATATATTCAAACTATTACATATGGATTCATTTCATGCATCTGGAATTACAGTGTTAGACTATGTTATTTGACTTAATAAGCACTGCTGGAATTCACGTTATAGATGAAAGATAGTCCCTGTGTTTCCTATTCTCTTTTAATATGTGCATTTATATTAATAGCATGATTTAATGCATCACTTTAAAATTATATTGCATTTTAAACTGCATTTAGCAAAAAATCGACATCTTATGCATGTGGAACTTTAATAAGTTTAGCATTAAATTAAAGAGTCATACATCTGTTTGGTAAAATGTAGTATCTGTCGATTCTAGCATGTCCAAAACTAGGTAATGAGATTGAAAAGTAGGTCTCAAAGGTTACATTAATTTGCAATTTTTAACTTCTGATTTAATAGCTTTAGGGATTTTACCATAGATTCAACAGAGCTTTGTGTTTATATTTTGAAGTCGTGGGGTCCTTTATGATTCTGTTCTAGAAAAAATATTTGTACCATTGACATGGCTTGAGTCTTTCTGGTCACCTATGACTTACTCCAAAATGTAGTTATACTACATACTGTGAAATTGGAAAATCTGTTCTGTGTGTGTTCTAATGGATGTAACGGTCATTAAGTATATGAGTCTTCTGACGTTGTAATCAGATGTGATTCAGTCTGTTAAGTATCCATGAAACAACATCTGCTTCACAGAGTGACCTTCTGCTAAAGAATACTTAGCATCTATTAGTAGATCATAGTGCAGATCTGCCTTATTTGAAATGCACTAAACTAGAGTAGTCGACTGCTGTTTAGCAACTAGCTTGTAATAATTTATTGCAGTTAAATAAAGCTTAAAAAAACTCCATTAAATAATTATAGGGATTATATGCATTTCAAAAACCTTTGTGTTCTACCGAAATTACCCATTTAATTTCAGGGTTGGTTTGTTAAAAAAAGCTAAAGTCTAAAGGCACATTAGGGGAGCTGTCAGATGCTGTTTTCTGTAGGTGTTAATAAAACCAGATGAAAAAAAAAAAATCTGAAACAAATTAAAACCAAAAGCAATTTTGCCATCTGTTGTATATTAATTAGAACTTTATGTATCAAGGGTAAACTTGCTCTTAGAGAATGTCACTGAACACTCGCTTAATAGAATAATATGCAAATTTATTAGGTTACAGATTTATATGCAGTTTTTAATTCTAATTCGTCTACAGCAGATCCCCAAGAAATTGGTAGTGTGTATGGATATATATATCCATATGAGTTTTCTTTTCTCTTTTTTTCAGAGCAACCTGCAAACAACCAAGGCCAGTCTACCCTGCAGCCTTTGCCGCCTTCCCATAAGCAGCACTCTGCACAGCATCATCCATCCATCACTTCTCTCAATAGAAACTCCCTGACCAATAGAAGGAACCAGAGTCCGGCCCCGCCGGCTGCTTTGCCCGCCGAGCTGCAAACCACACCCGAGTCCGTCCAGCTGCAGGACAGCTGGGTCCTTGGCAGTAATGTACCACTGGAAAGCAGGTAATGCCTGTGTTTGAGCCTCTTAGAGCATTTGATTGTTACACCACATGATGTACCTGCATAACTGGGCATATTCTACAGTAATCAACAAGCCATTTTCATATATAAAATTTAAAAAGAAAATAGTCCACCTTTTCCCTATTAAGAAAAATTTATTATACATAGATTTTCTGTGTTTTTCAGCTCCAGGTTATTGGTAATTGTTTAGTTGCTGGGTCAGTAAGCTTTCCCATTCTTTTCATACATTTTGTTCCCACCGAGAGAGGAGAATAAATGACCTCAGTAAACTTCTTCTTACTACTGTTTGTTTTGTTTTTGTTTTCCTTTTCTTTTCTTCCAATTATCAGACTGGTAGAGAAAACAAAGGAGATATAAAATGTGATTTTCAGTCTCCTGACAGTTGGTTTAATGAACATATCTAACATCTTTTTGTTGTAGACATCCATAATCTCTTAAGACTATATTTATCTATTATATGGTGAAATCATAGTGTAATAATTAAGCACCAGTCAGATGACCATTTATAAAGGATATTTTTAGTTTCTTACAATATGGGGGAGATTGGACTTATTCTCTAAAGTTCCTTCCAGCCTTATTTCCTAAGACGCTCTATTAATTCTTGGACAGTGCTAGTAGAAAATTCTTCCTTACAATGAACAAAAATGTCTGTCTCTAAAAATTTTATCCTCTGATTGTAATCAGACAACTAGTAATCTGAAACTATACCAGACAGTTTTGCCCTATTTCTTTGATGGCCCATGGACCTCTCTTTGTCTTCCAGCGGAATGCATTACAATACTTAATTCACATATACAGCACAATTTTTCATAGCAGATCCCCAATATACACAGTATATTCATACCAGTTCGTGTCTTCATACATGCACTTTGGACAATAATGATCCTCACATTCCATCCTTGTTAATAACCCTATACCCCCTCCCTTCCCCTCCAACCCCTTTGCCCTATCTAGAGTTTGTCTATTCTTCCCATGTTCTTGCTCCCTTTCCCACTATCTTTCTTTGTCATTCATTGTTCACCTTCTGATGATTGAGTGAATTTCTGAAGTTATGACTTACAGCTCAAGCTGGCTGACAGGTGACTATCTGTTCATACAGAAGTGTAAATCAGTTAAAGCTATGTTGAGCTAATCCATTTCAGTATTAAATACCTCTGGGTACTAAAATTTCACCTTTTACTTTGAACAGAACCTCAGTGGTCAGTGTCTCCTTTGTATTTTGAATTGGAGGATCTGCCCTTGGCAGCTTTGTAGCAAGATTCTCCTAACATGCTTGTTATTATTTATTTCTTCACTGCCCCAAGCTTTTATTAGACTCAAAGAAAAAGATATAAAAACTTAAAAATAGAAGACTCTGGACCCTTGAGAGAATGTCCCCCAGATGCCCTGCCCTGTAGAGCCTTTGGCTAACTGCCACATTTAAATTAGCTGCTGGATGAAGAAATTGTCTCAAAATGAATGAACTGCTGTTTCTCGTGATTAGCTCTATGATCTACACCACTTATGCCCTGAGGATGAGCTAGTAGGAGGTCCTCACAGTTAGTTGTCAACAATAAAAATCTGTCTTTTCTTTTACTCTTGACCTAAGAACAAGGTTCCAAAGAACTCTTATGTTTTTATCTATAGTGTCAGCCAAGAGTAGTTGAGTTTTATTGTTTATTTTGTATTATTGAACACTCTTCTGGGAGAAATTAGAAAGAGAAAGGAAAGGAAAAGTAGCCAAATAGCACCATTCTCTTCCTCTAGGACAAGAGTCATATATCCAGTTGGTTTTTCCTGAGGTTATTAGCATAGAGCTAAATTTACCCAGTGTAATTAATTAGTACACACTGAACAACTAATCAACACTGATTCACTATTGTCATTTGGAAAAATTTTGTTAGGAAAAAGTAATTTTCCAGTTGAGTCATCAAATTGAATATGGATAATTGCATTGTAGTTGACAATAATTGTTTTGACAAATATTTATGAAATATGTCAAATTAAACCATCAGAAACATGTCTAATTTTAGTGATGTTGTATAGCAGAAAAGCTTTGCAAACTGTCAATAAAAGAGTTAGTATTCCTTGAAGGCATGTGTTATAGTGAAAAGATTTGGAATAAATGTGAGAAAGAATTTATTCTTGTTATTCCTGAAATTATACTAATGAATATTGGTTGGAGGGAGATTTAGGAAAGGAAGTGGCTCATTAGAAGACAGTCAATCCATGGTACATGTAAAGTTATAGCTGATTTCTCCACATTCAGACCATACAAGAAATTATTCCTCAGGGATGTAGCTCAGTGGTAGAGCACTTGCCTAGTGTGTCCCAGGCCCTGGGTTTGATCCCTAGTACTGCCCTCTCAAAAAAAGGAAAGAAAGGAAGAAATCATTCTCAAGGTGACTAGTTACTGAGATTTTCTTCCAGTTTAAAGCAATACCATTAATAATCCACCAATGGAATTACATTATACAGTATTATGAATTGCTGTAGGGGAAAAAGCAGTTGATATTATCTCACTAATGAATAGAAATATAAAATAGAAATACAAAAATTGTGTGTCACGTTAACAAATTTTAATCTGTAATATAGTTTTATCATTTTCTCGTTATCCATTGTTCACATTTTATAGTATTGCTAATCAGAAGAAATAATTTTTCAACTTGCAGGTACTCAGTGAATCAACCTAAGCAATGAAGTGAAAATCTCCCACTGTACCAACACAGTACTACTGTGGTTTCTTTAATAGTCTCACTTGGTTGGAACTCTTGAGGTGAAGAACCAGTCTTATTTATCATTGATTTTTCCTTTTTTAGTTAAGGTTCCCTATTGAGTATGATTCTCAGGCTTGGTTTCAGCTATATTAACAACTTTATCCAGACTTACATCTGCCTTTAACTATTTTTAAATCCAATGTATAGTTCCATCTATGGCAGTTATTTGAATCTGTACATATACTCATTAATTCTCACTTTTCTGAAACCATCATCAAAAGGTTATAAGATATAAAGTATAAAATTCAGTTATATGCAGATAGAAATCTAGGTTTTCCTTCTCTTAGTTTCCTCCCCTTTCTCCTTTGAGCACATTTTCATAATAGTTGGTTATAAAATGAAAATCTCAGTAATTTGGAGATTTGCAGTTTATATGAATGGGTAGAGAAAGCATAAAACATTTTCCACCTTGTCTTGTATTTCAGTGTAGCTTTTATTTTGATTTATTAGAAAGCATTTTTTCCCACCAGTTTCTTGCTTCTATAAAAATGTTTATTTCCTTTCTCTAATGAATTTAACATTTGCTTCTCCTGAAGACAATCAATATTATCATGTACTGTACACTTCTACTCAGTAAATAAGTAGCTCTCATCTATAATCTCCAGTGAGTTTTAGGGCTACTAGAATCACATCAAGATCTAAATAAGCATTTGCAGTTGATAAGCAAATTCTTATTATTGTATCATTTTTCTATAACAATCACTGCCTACACATAATACCAAATACTTGCTTATGGTTTTCCTTAAAATTCCTTTCCCTTAAGCTATTTTTTTAGAGTTTGGATAATTCACTTTTAAGGTACTTGAAGGCCTATAGCTTGTCCTTTGTTTATTTTATACTTCAGCTGATTCAATATGTAATAATAGCTGCTGCAAGAATACAGAGCAGCTGAGGAAAAACTTAGAATTGACTTAGTATAGAGGTAGCACTTAAAGGTATAGTACAGTAACTCTCATTGAGAAGCCTTGACCTTCATCAATTGTAAAGTTAATTGCCTTCAAGTTCCTCATTTATATATGTGAATTAAGTAGCTTTGTAGTAACCTATTTGATGTTAACAAAATGGTTCATTTGTAACCATTTAATAAAAGATTTATTAAAGTCTTGTTTTATTATGAAGTCTACTTTGGCATTGATAGTTCATTAGTTATGTTCCCATAGCTTTTTACCGTGCAGTTTATAATGCTTTGCTAATTATTAATGTATGAAATTGCATATTAGATTACATCTTTATTAGTGCATTTTTAATTTAAATATTGACGTGTCCTAGGCAGCTTTAATATGAGATCAATTGCTGCATCTTTTAAAAAGATGGAATACCTAAACAGAAGTATTGTTTACTAAGATATTATCCTTATTTCTCTCTTTTCTCTTCACTTTAAAGTGGTTCTAGGGAAAGGCAAGGCAATCATACAAAAACTGGGTCTGAATCAGCCTTGCCTATAAAAACTGTGGGCAACACATTTTGACCTTATGGCACCAGGGGAAAACATTACCAAGTGAAAAACTGTGCCCCACCTGCCTACTGAGAACCAACTACCATTAAGAAGGTAGTAAGTGGTAAGATCTTTCATAATTAAAGATATAGATAGCTTCAAGTGAAATATGCCTGGGAAGGTAACCTGTTGACTTTAATTGACCAACTAATGCCATATCTTTTTGTTAAACATAGCTTGGGGAGACCCTGGATTACCTGGGGGGGGAAAATATCACACAATATGGAAAAGAGATACAAAAATAAAATAGTTAAGGTTACTGAAAACAAATTTCAAAATTGGACCTGGGCCTAAGTTTACTCATCTAAACTTATGATAATGGTCAGTTGGAAAAACCAGGCATCATGTTACACAACTGTAATCCCAGCTACTCATATGGCTGAGGCAGGAGAATCACAAGTTCAAGGTCAGCCTGGGCAACTTAGCAAGACCCTGCCTAAAAATAAAATTTAATAGATCTAGGGATATATCTCAGAGGTAAAATACTCCTGAGTTCAATACCCAGTACCATGCATACACACACACACACACATACACACACACACACACACACACACACACACACGTGTCATATTCTGGTTCTCTTAAAATATGGCATCTTGAATAATTACAGTATTTCTCAAAAGGTCTGTAAGGAGATATGTATGTATTTGTAACAATAATAGAAGGAAGAAATATAATGTACAAGAATTTGCTAAGTGTCATGTATATTTAAGGCCTATTTCAAGTTGTCTCTTTAAAACTGCCTAGTAAAGCCAGGCACAGAGGCTCTGCCCATAACCCCAGCTACCAAGGAGGCTGGGTCAGAAGGATCACAAGTTTGAGGCCAGTCTGGACAATTTAGTGAGACCTTTCTCAAAAAAAAAATTAAAGGGTTGTAGATGTAACTCAGTGGTATAGCATTCCTGGGTCTTAATCCCCAGTACTACAAATAAAATAATAATAATTAATTTTAAAAACCTACACTGTGAGAGGAGGATAATTCAGGAAGCTACTGTAGGCCTAATTCAGTGCCTAAGCTCTGTAGTGTCCATGTAATTCATCATCAAGACTAGGACAGTTCTACAGAATAAACTAATGTTTTTCTGGACAAAGAGGGCCAGTGTTACCAAAGTTTTGCTCCCAAGAATAAAGCTTATTTAAGCCTGTAGTTTCTTATACCTAGGCGAATAAGAATATGATCAAATGTAAGAGGCACCTTTGGTCTAATACAGGTATGACTCTGGATTTGAATTTTCCTGATTTCTATTGCCAATTTATAGCAAATAATTTACCTTTTATCGACTCCTTCACAGAAAAAGTTTCTTTGACCTCCAAAACATGTAGTTCCCAAAGTAAATGTAATGTATTTGTCTATATTTTCTTCTCACAGTATCTAAAGAAAAGGGGAAACTTAAATTGAAGACAGTATATTAAATATTATTCAAGAAGTTCAATTGTTTAAATATAAAATATTAGATTTAAAGGTAAATCTGTATTCACAAAAGTGTAAAACAAAAATAAAGTTTGGTTCTGAATTTATAATAAAGAATGAACTTCCATCCATGTATCTCCATTGGCATTATAATTGAGGCTTCCCAAACCATTCTTAACACTGAACTAAAAAGCTTTCATTCTAATCACATGTGAAACTAAAATTCAAAGATGGTCACTACAATTAGGAAAGCAAAACCATGGTTTTTTAAAAATGTGAGATTATTATTAGCTGTTTGTAATGCTGTAGCTTCACTTGGTTGTTTAGCCTAAATCATGCCAATAATTAAAATGAGAAAGTAGGCTGTAATAGTAGCTCTAAAATGAAGGTAATTCCCAGGTGTCAATATTGATAGATATTCTGAGTAAAACCTAGTAGATATAGTAGGGATACATGACAGTGTAACATCGTGAGAAGAGCAAGTGCTTTGCTGTCAGATAAAACTGGCTCTTAACCCTGGTTCCACTGTTTTAACTATCTGTGTGACCACCTACAAATTATTTAAATCTGAGGTCAATTTCCAATGCAATAACAATTCTCCACAAAATAAGGTTGTATTAAATGGAAGAATGGTGGTAAAACCCCCTGGCACATGATAGTTGCCCCATTAATGTTTTTAAAAATAATGACCAAATGACAACAATTGCCTAGGAAAGGGCACCTCATTGGCTAAGTGTTGAATGAATATCATTTATCAGAGAGTAGCTCTCCTCTTTCCAAACGATAAGAACATATTTTTCTTTTGTTTTATTTATGTATAACTTTTATTTATGTAGTAGGGAGGCCAGACATAAATGAAGCCTTAATTAATTTTGCCAGGACAAAATTTCTTGGTTTTCTCACTTCTTTTCTTGAAAAGAAGTAGGTGAATTCTTATAGGCAAGAACCCCAAGTCTGATAATTTTGTTCTTAAGAAGAAAAAAAATCTTCAAATAATAATGAAAGACAACTATTCATATACTTGAGACGTTTAATTAACTTAAGTAGTAAATGTTTGGAATGAATCAATAAAAGCCTTGAAAGATGCATTGTCTCCACATCAGTCAGAAAGTAGACCCCAGTTTTATTTAAGGTGTTGAAAGCTTCAGGTGTATTTTGTGCCTGATGAAGGTACTGTACAATAGAGGGGAGTGTTATTTTGTTTAATTAGCGTGAACCAGTTTCTTTTTAATAGCAATTAAAACACCAAGAAAGTATGCATTAATCATTAACTATAGACCTTCAATTATTTCTGCAAGCATAATTTCACTAAATTGCAATACTGTATATCCTGGTAATGTTTGGTTCTGGATAACCAGTAATCTGGATAAAATATTCATATATGATAACCTTAATTTCCATAGTACCTAGGGAAATGAATTCTTAATTACTCCTGACACATTTCTAGTCACTTCTCTGTGAACATGATCAAAGTAAAAGGTCATGGATGCCTTTACTCTGGTCATAGTTAATGGCTGTGATTTAATCATTATCTCCTTCTGAATATGACCTCTTCATTTTGAAGCACCCTCGTTCTCTTCCTCAGCAACTGTTTTGTGAGGCTGTTTTAAAAATCCTTTTGCCTTCACTAAGTTGTCTGTGAATATGTCTCAATCATCTTTACTCTGTATATTTTTGTATATTACATGTGTGTGTTTTATCACTGCCTAAAATTATTGCTACCTGATGATTTTATCTTTTCCTAGAATTAATTTTTGTTCAATTTTAAAGCTGTCTTTTTTTCTCCAGAATTTCATCCTCTGGTTTCATCACCAATTAATATATACTCTGTCAAAGATAATTGCTTATCTATTCCAGCATTTTTTCATTTTTCCTTAATATACTCTTGCCTATTTTATTTCTTTCTCCTTTTATTTCATACCTGAGGTAAAACTTGTTTTCTATTACACTATTCTGAGAACCTTTTCTTCTTAGCCCATAAGATTAAATTCTTGGACATGCAATTAACCACCTAAGCTTAATAAATTCTATGTGATAACCCCTCTGATTCTGCTCTGACCCTCTTTATGATTTTGTAACATCTCACTTCATATTCTGAACCACTTAAAATGCTACCACCCAAAATCATCTTATTCCAATTACATCCTATACTAATATACTATTGATGCTTTCTTGTCCTGGTATACTGGGAAAGCATTGGTTTTGAGACAGATCTCTATTAAAATCTCAACATCTGTCTAGCCATGTAACCTTAGTCTGAGTGCTCATACATTTTTATCTTTTTTCTTCATAAAATTGGATGGGTAATACTTCCTCAAAGATTTTATAAGGGGCTGGGGATATAGCTCAATTGGTAGAGTGCTTGCCTTGCATGCAGAAGGCCCTGGGTTCAATCCCCAGCACCAAAAAAAAAAAAAAGAAAGAAAGAAATTTGGGGCTGGGGTTGTGGTTCAGTGGTGGAGTGCTTGCCTAGCACACATGAGGCCTGGGTTCGATCCTCAGCACTATATAAAAATGAAGTAAAGATATTGTGTTCACCTACAACAAAATCCAGCAAACTGGTAGTGGTTGTATTTTTACATTGTAAGTAAACAGAAAAAAATTCACTATGGCACCATGTTTAGGAAAACCCTTAAGCAATTTAGAAAGTGAGAAATTGTTTTAGAGGACGTGTATTATTTTTGCAACATTATATATTCTGAATTATATATTGGTGGAAATATTTCCAAATTTAAGTTTTCCAAATATTCTCTCTGAAGTAGTTTTTTTTCTAGAAAAGCACTACTTAGACATTCTTGAATATTTTGAATGGATAAATTATTAATTTTTGATTAATATATGTTTGGTAGCACTCACCAACAGAGAAAATATCACCAAATTAGAACACTTCTTATATATTTATCTTATATTTCTTCTTATATATTTATCTTATATTATGGTTTGGATATAAGTGTCCCCCAAATGCTGCTGTGCTAATGCAGAAATGTTCAGAAGTAAAATGATTGGATTGTGAGAGCTGTAAACTAACTAGTCCATCTGAGTTTGAATAACCAACTGGTTGGTAACTGTAGGCAGGTGAAGTGTGACTGGGGGAGGTGGGTCATTGAGGGTAGGCCCTGGAAGAATTTCCTCTTTCCTGTGGCCCCTTCCCCTGTCTTTCTCTGCTTTTTGGCTGCCTTGAGGTGAGTTGTACTCCTCCACAACTCCCCTTTCACCAAGATGTTGCGCCTCACCTTGGGCCCAGACCAGTAGAGTTGGTAGAACCTGAACTAAATCTCTAAAACCATGACCCAAAATAAACTTTATCTCCTCTAATTTGTTCTTGTCAGATATTTTGGTCGCATAGATGCAAAGATGCTAACACCTTATTTAGAAGATTTCTGCCTCTTCATGTACTTAGCCATGAGACAACTAGCCAGCCTTTATGAGGTTAAAAAATATTTTCAAGATCATGCTACAATTCATCCCAAAATATTGTGAAGAATCTTGTATTACATTAAGCACACACAAATGCAAAATCCAAGAAGTGAGGGTATCACTGCCATGTCCTCTGCTTTTAACCTCCTCTCAGAATTTCTCATTAGACATTAGTAAGGGACTTTCCAACAAAAGTGCTTAGGGCAGGCTCACTGCCATCAAAATATTGTAAAAGTTTAATATCTTTCTAATTTTTTAGATAAGAGGTAAATGCCAGATTGATATATAATAGTTAAAATAGGAGCTTGGAAACTTTTTTATCTCACTGGTTTATATTTTAAATAAGTTATGGTACCTACCACATAGAGACTATGTAAGTTTTGGGGCCAGAAAGTCCTGGTTTTCCCCTATACAATGTTTGACAAATTCATTAAATCTCTATCTTTCTATCTTAAAATAGTAGATTATGGGGTTGGGGGGAGTAATTCTGTGGTAGAATTCTTCCTTAGCATATGTGAGGCCCTGGGTTAAATCCCCAGCACTAATAACAATAAATAGTAGATTTCATAATACACACACACACACACACACACACACACACACAGAATTGAGATTTTGTAGAGCTCAAATTGGATAATATTTTCTTGTCATATGGTAAGTAGGTGTCCAATAAGCTTACTGAAACCCCTCCCCACTCTTTGAACTGATTGTGCTGTTCTGTTTTGTCATCTACTTCTTGTTCACTGTTACATGCACCTCAGGTTGGTAGTTAACTAGGATGCCTTCAGTGTTTCATACAATCTTTCATTCTTCAAAGATTTACATCTATACCTGAAATTCTTTGTTTATCTTGCTCATCCTTCTCAAATGTATTGAAAAAACTTTTCTGACAATTTTAGGCATAAAAGGTCATCGTTAATTAAATGAATTAATAATTCAATGGATGAAATCTTGACCAATAGCACATAGGAATTTTAAGATGTTCTTTTTATCTGAATTTTAATATACTTAGTATATAATAACTACTATACCAACAGAAGATGTAATTGATATACTAAAACATGTAAGAAATCTCTAATATAGATTTTTATACTTGAAGCCTTGGCTACGACACTAAAATAACTAAAATGTGAAATAACTAAAATGTTAAAACTATTTGAGCCTTTTTAATAATGGTTAAAACAAAAACTAATTTCTGCAAATTGTTGTTGTTCAGTTCTTAACATTCCCCCCAAAAATCTATAACATGCTTTTGCTTGACTATAGACATGTCTAACTTAAATAAGTCATAATAGAAATGTTTTGTTTCAGAATATAGCTTTATACCATGTTCAGCTGTGATTATATTTAATTTTTATATAACTGTCTTACTTGCTTAAGACTGTGAAAACTAAGTGTGAAAGTAGAGAACATAGCTAAATGAATTGCCCTCCAATCTGCTTAACAGTCTCTAGTATTTTCCCTCCTCCTTTTTCCAGAGATTGGTTAAAACACCATATTGTACTTCCCATAAACATGTTTTCACATTCAATATAATTACTAATTGTTAAAGTGTATAATGACAGATGTTGCAAATTTTATGTAAAATGTTAAAAACAGCTTGTGTCTCAAACATTTTTTGAACAATTATTGATAGTTCATATTAACTCAGGTAGCAATAGTGAAATCTATCTTGTTTATAAGCTTTTCATTTAAGACATTTTTCTTGCTTAGTTCACCTCCCAGTGTGAAAGTTGTCCAAAGATAATAGCACATCAATTCAAAAGTGTAATAGATTTGAGACCACAACATGCTATCAGCATGAAGTAGTAGTTTATCAGTCTCACTAATGCACTGTGTCACAGCCAGAATCGTTACATATTTGTTCTTTTGTTTTCATGTCAAAATATATAATTTACAGCCTAATGTTGATTGCTTACAAGGGGTATGTTTAATTTTCTTATTTAAAATATTTTTTTAAAGTGCGTATCAGAATTTTAGGTAATAAAAAAGAAGAGCCATTTTAATTAGGAGTCTAAAATATTTTATTTTTGTAATTGCAAATTATATTACTATATAATTTTATAACTAAATTTATAGTAATAATACCTTTATATTAGAAGCAAAATAATCAATCCATTGAACAATTCCCGGCATTTCTTAGAAAATTTATACATACATACTCACGCACAAATCTGTTTTCCTTTTCCAGAATCACCCTTCTTAAAAATTATGATGAAATTATTGAAATACAAACACAAATATTAAATTTTAGTTTATTATTGATTCACCATAGTTATGTTTTACTATTTCTTAACTGTTTCACCTTTTCAGTCCAGCCTTGAGACACAATTTCTACCAGCCATTTGCAAATTTTAATCTTAGTTAGAGCTTTTGTCAAGTACTTAGTGCTACATTGGTCACTGAAGAAGTTAATTAAAAACTGGTCCTCTTAATACTTCTTACTTTCATCACAGCAGTTGAGTACTCTTCTAGTGCTCCTGCTTATACCATCTCCAAAGAATGTTTTAAAATAATTTCTAAAGGATAAAAGAAAATACTTTCTTCTTAACTGTAATTTTAGGAATTCATTGTTTTTGCAATTAGGCTAGTATTTTGCTTCTATTTAACTTGAGTAAGAGAATTTCTGTCATCACATTATTTAATAGATAGGAAACTATCAGAGCTTTTACTTTTGTTGGGGTGTGGTAGTGTACCACTGTGGAGGGTACTGGGAAGATCACTTTGAGTGACAATACTTTGTCCTCAGCAATTTCAAAAAAGGAGAAAAGTTCAGCAGGAAGCATGTCATGCAGCAAAAATATTTTATTTCTTTTCTTCTCAAAAAAACAGATATATAAAGGGAGTAAGGAGATTGTATTTATTTATGTGTGTGTCTATATAGACAATGTATTTAAGATATTTAGTATTAAGGTTTCCAGAAGAGTCTCTGTAGGAGATAAAGAGAATGATTGATAGCTTTTCCTTGTATAAATTTTAATATGGGTAATAAATTAAAATATTTTTTAGAAGAAAAAAGAATAGATAAATTTACCCCAGTGAGAAAGGTTAAGGGTAGAAAAATAGCATTATTTTTGTAGAAAGTAATGAAACATTTTGGAGAGTTATAAATGCCCATTGTGAATTTTCAGTTTGGCTTATATATGGCTCAGAAGTCCAAGTATTAAGTTCAAGGAGAAAGGGAAAGAAACCCCTCCTCCTAAGGAAGGTACTTGTGAAATAGGGTCCTTTGCTGGTGGATATTTTAGAAGCATATGGAAATACTGATACTATAGGAAATGAAGAAGAACCAAAGCATTCTAGATGCTGGTGTCTCCTTTGGACATGGAGGATCAATAAACATGATAGTTAAAAGTTGCCCGAACATTAGAAAGGATAAGGGAATCACTTAAGGAAATCTTAACTAATCCTAGGATTGGGGGTGGGGGGAATAAAAAGGAGAGATGTTGAAAGTAGAAAAATTCAAAGTGTGATGACATAGAACAATGAAAAATGTTGAAGCCATTTGACTCTGAGGTCAGATGGTTTGAGCCTTATATTCTACAAATTTTATTTGTTCTAAATTAACTACTCAAAGGAAGCTACCATCAGTGACTTTCTAAGCATCAATCTTTTGAATTGATTTTCTGATATGTTATACAATCTTAAAGGGAATCTTGGCATTAAACTAAAGTTAAGAAACTAATGTGCCAATATCCTACTGCAGTGGTTCTCAAAAGTATGGTTGCTGGACCTGTATCAGTTGCTGAGGTTCCTGCTGACCCAGACTTGTAGTTTAACAAGTCTACCAGGTGATTGTCATGCAGGACAAAGCTTTAAAAAATGATTTCTCAGTCCATTTCTGCTCCTATTTGTGACCTAACCCTCATAAGCCTTACCAAAACTTGTGATTCTGTAATCTATTTGGTTGTACTGTTTTTGTGTAAAAGATGGGTTACTATGGAATGCCTTTTGCATACTACTGCAGGTACTAGTATGGATGGGTTTGCCCCTGAAATTTCACAGCAGGGTTTTTTAATAGGAATTTTACAGAACTTCTGAGGGCTAGCATCCTCAGCCAATAGATAATTTTTTTCCAAATAGCAAAGCATTTAAGCACAGTAAGTAATTGTACAAGATGTTTCAGGATGTTTTGAAAAGAATTAGCCAAAAAGTACCAGAAATAATTAGGAACCAAAACGTAAATAAGAATGGGTAATTTTCTGTATAGATTTCCTTTTTTTCATTTTCTATTTAATATCTTCAAGAAATCTTATATTTCTTTTCATTATTATGTAAAGCACATACTTTAAGCTGCTTTTTTGGCTTTTTAATCAGTTATAAACATGTTGCTAAATATACATTTAACAGATAATCCAATTATCTTTAGAACTTAAAATTCAGAATTTGATGGTGAAAATTCTGAAGACTGATAAGCACAGGTTTTAAGTGTTCAAGATGTTTGAGTGATAGTTAATATCTTTTAGGTACATCATTTCTTTCAAATACATACTGACAAATATTTGGGGCTGATTTACTTTCTGTACTATTTAATAAATATACTCTCAATTAAATACTACAATATAGACACTAACACAGTAACAATTAAATATCGTACATTTTAATAATTCTCTTTAAGTATCTTAAAATGCACTCAAACTGTCCATTGTTTTGACATCAGGTGTCTAAAACTATTTTTAACTCAGTAGTTAATTTTAGCCTTCATATATTTCCAGGTAAATTTAATCCATAAGTATGGGATTCATTTGCTTTAGATCTGAAAATGTCATTTTGGAAAAGTCGTTTGATGTTGAGGAAATCTTGTGAGACCTTTATTAAGCCTTTTAAATCCAGAAAGTTATATTTTGCCAGAAGGAGGAAAAAAAAAAAACCCTACACCTCAAAAATTTTTTACCTCTTAAATGAAAACTTTGAATATTGAAAAGTTTGTAAATTTGGCCAAATCTAGCCAATCATTCTTCTCACTGGCAAATTGCCTTTGAAATCAGAGTATCTAATTTGAAGAAAACAATCTGACTCCTAGGTGCTTTTTATTGATTTGCCTACAAACATCAATAGAAAGCAGGACTTTAGGACATTTTACTGAAACAGTTCACATTTGGTTTAGGGCAAATTAGGCCCTCTGTCCAACAAAAAATCTGGGAAGAGGAAGAAAGTGTCAGTATTTCCTTGCAATAGTGCTTTCTCTATATATGATATAATAGATGTGATATGAAACAGAAGTATCTTTCCAGGTGTCTGTATATCACTACTAAAGATTTCAACTGTGCCTAAGGGACAGGAGCTGAGCACCAACTGCTCTACTCTTCTTATTCCAATCATTTGTTTTGTTAATCTCTTAAAAAAGGTTTTTAATACCATATAAAACACTGAATAAAACAAATTATCATCTATGCAGATAACCACTTATGAAGTTATTCTAATTAAAACTTCATTCAGTAGTTGCATACTTTCTGTTTGACTTTTATTTTCCATCCTAATATCCCATTGAGGAAATGAGTGAAATCACTTTGAATAATGCTGTAACACATTTTCCAGGGATACTTTTCATTTGGGTCCCTATAATTTCTAACTTATTAAGCCATTTATTTGACATTAGAGGAATAATGTTATTATATTAATCCCATGAACAAAAATACTATTATTAACCCATTTTTTTCTAGTGACATGTATAAGCTTTTTACTCATTTAATTTTGTTTTTAATAGTAGTATCTTCTTAAATAAGCATTAACATATTGATATTATATATGATGTAAAACTGAAAAACACATTTAAATCTAAATAATTTATCTTGCTTCTAAAAATCAATGAAAAGTGAAGTTACATACCTGCTAAGAGATGGGGTTTTTAAAAAAAGTAAAATATTATAAGATACAACTATAAGTGGCCTGAGATATGAGTAGATAGAATTGATGACTAAGTGTATGGAAGTAACCTGATACACTACGCAGGTCAGACATTTAAAACTTAACATTTCAGGCCAGGCATAGTTGGGCACACGTGTAATCTCAGAAAGTCCAGAGTCTGAGGCAGAAGGATCACAAGTTCAAGGCCAGCCTCAACAACTTAGCAAGACCCTGCCTCAAAATAGAAAAAAAAAACAACTAAAGATCGGAGGTGAATTTTTAAAAATGACTGGTGATGCAGCTCAGTGATAAAGTACCCCTGGGTTCACTCCCCAGTACCCAAACAAAACAAAACAAAACAAACAAAAACATGACATTTCATTTGAGGGTAGAAGAATATTTGAAATGAAAATGTTACTTTTGCTTCTTCTGTGCCTTCAACAAATAGATTGAAAGAAGGAAGTTGAGGTATAAGACCATAGAACTTATCTACCTTCTAAGGAAAAAAGGAAGGAAGGAAGGAGGAAAGGAAGGAAAGAAGGAAGAAAGGGGAGGACGGGAGGGGGAAGGAAGGGAAAAGGAGGAAAGGAAAGAAAGAAAGCAATAAAGAATGCAGGATTCTCTGACAGGCTGAACCCCCCCCCCCCGCCCCAGTGGGAGAGGGAAGGAGAATGCAAGAAGAGTAATTGAAAATTACCTTAAGTCCTTCAGTTAGTGACCCAAAGGATAGAGTCACTAAACAACAAACCAGAAGGCAAGAATGAGGACAGCAGGAAAGAGGAGGAAAGTCAGCCTTTGTCCTTACTAAATTTAAATTTGTGACATGACCCATAGAAAAATACATCATAGAACCCTTTAAAACTGTAAACTAGAACAGAGATTGGAAACTGAAATAAAACAGTTGGTCAGAAAGCAAATCAGCAAAGAAACAGATCTTTCCACTTACAAAGACCAAAGAGCAAGTATTAATTGTGCTTAGTATGGAGTAAGCCTGGCCATTGACTGCTCATGGCCTGGCTGTGGAAGTTAATGCTGCGGTGCAGTTCCCCAGCTCAGGCTTGTTGTTGTTGTTAAATAGAATCCCCCTCCAGATTCCAAAGCCACAAAGCAACTGTTAGTGTTCAGTGACCTTCTGCACCAGCTGTCTTTGGGGCTTTGAAATTGATTTTCCTCTTCTCCGTCTCTGATAGTCTCTCTTCAAGTGTGCCTCTCTAGTTCATCACCAGAGTGAAAACAGTGGCACAAATAGCTGAGGAACTGGAGGCAGGCATCACGCAGGGCATCATTAGAAACATCAGAACAAAAATCAGCCGGCTCTGGTGTGCTCTGTGTTAAAAAGAAGCTGCTGCTGCTTTATTGCTGAATACAATGGGGAATATTCTCACCGGATTCACTTTTTTCATTTCCAAATATGGTCTGAGGAGTAAAGAAAATTTCTGCCTTTATTCTCCAAACCTCATGCGGATGCCAGGTCAAAAACCATATGTTTTTGATAGTAATTTTTGCAGAATGTTTTATATGTGAGAAGCATACTCCCAAAGCTGTGTGACCTGGCAAAGAGTCATAGGATGAGGAGAGACTAATGACACACAGAAATAGGTGACTTATAATAGAGAATTAGGTGACAAAATAATTTTCTCATGGGGATAGTCATTATATATGCTTCTTATAGCTGAATTTCAATAATTCATTTGTTTTTTCACTTATTAAATATTTGTAGGGTTCTAAATATAAAGGAATCATTATGTTGGATCTTGAAACAGGTAAAAAGGATACCTGGGCTTAAAGACATTTATTAATCACAGAATACACTTCATCAATGTTTTTATTTTATATATTTCAGTGGAAAGGACATGTTGGCCTTTGGAAAGATGGTGTCCTGTCTAGAAACCCTGTAACTCACACAGTTCTACCAAATCTGAAACCACACATTCTCTGACATAGAAAATAAGTTGTCATAGCCCTTTCCTACTACGCCCAAGATCTTTTTTACATTGGTACATATTGTACCATATCTATTTTGAGGTCCATTTTTACCTGAAGGAATCAGTCCTTACTCTTTGAGTAAATGACACCATTTATAAGTGGTTTAAAAATATACCAATGTAAACAATCTTGACCAATACTTTCATTACTTACATATTAGAAAGCCATCTCAAAATATTAAAGGCTAGTAATTTTAAAATATAAAGCACTGGTAATTTGGCTTTTCTTTCAATGTTTTATAATATTTCTGTGTTTATTATGTCCTATATTTCCCAGGCCTTTATCTGATGCTTTCCTGATATGGTGGTCACTGAGACAAAGAAGGAGGAAATGTATGTCTGAGATTTATAGTAGTGGCAAAAAATATAATTACGTCCTGTTTTTTCTTGCAGCAACAAAAGTAAATTTATATATTAAATAAATTGGAGGTTTTTTCAAGTAAAGAGCTTTTCATTTCCCCTAATATTTATGAATAATATATTTTTGTATATCATATCTTTTTTTGGTTGTTTGTTTGATTTTGGTGCTGGGGATTGAACCCAGGGCCTAGACTCATGCTAAGCACAGGCTCTTCCACTGATCCACACCCACAGCTCCTACATCTCTGTTTTCAATATCTCAAAGTTGCATTTTCTTTTAAGAAAAATAACAAATTGATAATTTTGAGCCTGCTGTTTGAAGGAGTTCCTTGCCAGGATCACCAGTCACGGTGGGTATGGAAATTGAAATTAATACCTAATTTAAAGATAGCAACTATCAAATTCATATCCTGCACATAGTGGACATTCTTATTTTAGTGTTGAGGCTACAATCATAAACTTTTGGGCTCCATAGGCTCAAGTTCAAATCCCATCTCTCATTAAGAATTACTTAAATGACTTTAAATAAAGCTATAACATATTTTCCAGGAATGCTTCTCATTTTGGGTTCCCATAACTTCTAGTTTATTTTCATTTTGCATATTTTATGATTTTATTTATTTATAGCTATGACTTCTTTTTAAAAATTTTTTAGTTGTAGTTAGACACAATACCTTTATTTTATTTATATGTGGTTCTGGGGATTGAACCCAGTGCCTCACATGTGCTAGGCAAGCGCTCCACAACTTGAGCTACAACCCCAGACCCCAGTTATGGCTTCTTGACCAACATATTTAATTTCTCTGAAAGTCATTTTCTTCATTAATAATATAATGACCACCATTTTATATATATATATATGGCAACTAATGTATGCTAGGAACTTTTTTAGTCCTGGGAATAGAGAGGTGAAACTTGTATTCTAGTGGAGAAGACAAACATTATACTTGTGTAGTGGGCATATCACTCTTAGTCCATCAACTTAAGCAGGCTAGAATTACAATTTTAGTTTTCTATACTTATGTTTATGTTTTCTCTTAAGCCCTAATTCCTAGAAACTTTCCTTTAGCCATTTTAGGTCCCTCCCTCCCCTATTCCATCCCTTCCATGATGCTCTGAGCACAGCAGGAAGCATCTGGTGCTTGGGTCTTCTCCACCAAGACACTGAGTTTTCACACTGTCAGTCCCTTCATTTTCAATCCATGAACTATTGTGAGCTAGCCTGCATTCCTGTCTGTGAAGTTCCTTCTGGTGCTACTCTGGAAACCACGGAAGTAATATGGTTCATTACAAGTCATGCAGAGGTGCAGGAATCTTGGTGAGGCCCTCAAAACTATATCACCTACACATGCATGCCTCAGTTTCTCTCTGGGGACCTGTTATCTCCTCACTTTTCTTTCTTTTTCTTTTCTTCTTCTTCTTTATTTTTGAATGATACAATGTGTTCCTTTACACAGTATCTTTATTTTCTTTATTTTTTATGTGGTGCTGAGGACCGAACTCAGTGCTCACACATGCTAGGCAAGTGTTCTACCACTGAGCTACAACCCCAGCCCATCTCCTCACTTTTATAACTGAGATTTAAGGCACTCTTAGCTTCTCCTCGTGCACCTTAGAAGAATCAAATCTCTACTTCACCAGGACTCAACCAGTGAAGCCAGGAGAAGAGCCTTTGTCCTGGAACACAATGAATCCCTCTGCTCACAGCCATTGCCTTTGGTTTCTTTTTCCTAGTCTTTAATAAAATGGGCTATTTTTCTAGTCTAAGGAGACTCTATTTTCTAAATTCTGGGTTTTTTTTCCAGACATTTGGGGTATATCTCATATCTTTTCTAGTTCTGCTTTACCCCAAATGTCCATATGGTACCAAAACTAGAGCAAGGGTATCTGTCTTGGTCAGAGACATATATACCTGATGCTACTCAGTATTGCTTGTTTCTATATACATGGCTTCATTGGGTAGCTTTCTGGGTTCATTTTCTATCTCCCCCACCCAAACATGGCATGGAAGTAGTATAAAGAGCCTTAGACTCCTATGGAGTCTTGCTACCTTTTCTGGATGCTGCCCATCAATCAGACTGCAGGCCTCTCTCCCCGGGCTCTGTTGAACCCTCCCTCTGCTCTCGTTGTTCTTCTGCCTTCTTGTTGCCTGAAGATATTCTCTTCATCTAGAGGGAAAACTCTTTTTTTTGCTCACACTGTTTTTCTCCCAGACATTCTAGTTATACTCCAGTTCACTCCATTTCACCCAATAGTCTGGGCTTTAGAAAACCAATAGAGACTTGGACTATTTCTACTTTTCATTTTATTTCATCTCTTTCAGAGTCAATGAAATAAAACACTTGCTGGAATTGAGAAGGGTGAAGCACAGTAAACATAGGCAGAGGGAAAATATTTCAGGTGGCAAAAAACACACTAAAGTGTACTTCAAAGATTTAACCTACCACACAGGTAGATAAATAACAAGATAATAATTATAGTAGGTACTTTGAAGAAAATACACATGGTGATATGTTGGAGAATAAAGAGGACAAAGCATTGGATTAGGTGGTAGGTAGTTAGAGCTGGGACTTGGAGGATAAAGGATGGCAATACTAACAAGTCATTTTGTCCTTCACAACACTTTGGTGGCTTTTTAATGAAATAATAAGCAGAGCATGGCCCTTAGTAAGTGCATGGAAATGGCAATTATTGTTATTATCATTGGTGAAGGGACAGAATGGACAGCTAGTTGATGTCATTAGTGATGCCATCATCCAAAATAAAGATGATGCCAAAGCCCACACCTGCAGGCTGAGTTAGCCAGTTGTTCCACAATCATGGGAAATATCAGTCCTTTCCTACCATTGGCAAAGGTGGTTTATTCAGCATCCTCTTGTGTTTGCAAGGACTTCTTACAGTGAAGTAATTTCCAAGAGGATGACCACAGGATCTCTGTCCAATGACGGGCATCTGTCCTGTCTTCTCCAAGATAAATTTTTATGCATCCTTTGTGCTGTTTGTATGTGTGTTGTTGTTATTGCTGTTGTTTTTATAAATCCTCTCCAGTGTCATTGAAGGAATAGTTGTGACTTTTGGCTGCTGATCTTCTTGCTTACTCTTCTTGTGTAATCCTAAAAAAGGGAGAATTTAAATCCGGGGGCCATCTGTAGCTCACAGGCCATATCCAGTCCTGTGCCTATTTTTGTACTGCTTATGGGCCAAGAATTTTTTGAACATCTTTAAATAATTGACAACATGCAGAGAAAAAGAAGAATATTTCATGACATAGTAAAATTCTATAAAATTAAATTTTCGGTGCCCATAAATATAGTTTTATTAAAACAAAGCCACGTTCAATCATTTATGCATCATCTGCAGCTACAGAGTTTAGCGATGTGGCCAGAACAGCCCAAAATGTTTACTCTTGGTCCTTTACAAAAGAAGTTTGCTGATGCCTGATAAATTATCAGGTTACTTCTCCGTTTGATAACAGCCTATCTTCTTTTCCACAGTAATGTCAAGTGTATGAGAATACCAGTATCAAAATTGTAAACCTGGGAATTCATTTCGTACATACTGGTTTTTATGATGTTACATTTTGAACTGAGATTTAAAGTCTTCATATTATAATATTTGGTCTTTTGGAATATAGATTCTAGTATGTTAATTTGAGCAGAATAACATGGTTACATTTGACATAAGCTAAAAATAAAAGAAAATTAGCTAATAGCTAATGTTTATTGAGCACATACAGTGTGGTGGGTATTAGTATTATACTGTCCATGTGTGACCTCATTTAATGCTGAGGAAAAGTCTGTAAAATCAGTGCTATTATCATGCCCACTTCACAGATGATAAAATCAACACATGGGAAATTCAAGTAACTTATCAAATATCATCCAGCTAATTATAAGTGAAATCTGGGATTAAATAGTCTGGTTCCAGACATTATTACACTCTCAGCCATGCTGAATGTGAATATGGCAGGAAGTCTTAACAATGCTGCTTCCAATATACTATTTAATTCAGACTCTAAACTATTAGTTTTCTAGGGTAGTTTATTGTAGGAAATTGGATTCACAATACAGTCATGAGTATAATTGTAGAAGCTGTAATTTATCAATAGCATCTTTTCTAATTTTGTGGTTGACATAGCTGTTTTAGGTGCATTAACTGGTTTACAACCTGTAAAATAAAGAACTCATTAGCTCCATTTTACAGATGGAAAAACAATTGAGTCTTCCTATGACCACAAGAACTTAAAACCCATATCTTCTGATTTCTAATGTAGAATACATTCTACCATGCCTATATTAGGCAAATGATCATGACTTTCACCTGGTCTGTATACTAACTACACTAGTAGTCATTTAATAGTTTCCTGGAGACTGACAAATTCTGTTACTTAAATACCTGTTTAGCTTTTCCTCTAAGTGATAATATAAATGAAATCATAAGTTTGGTTTCTTTTTTATTCATCAGATACTTATGTAGGACTTAATATAGTCTAAATACTTTATAGTTCTTTACAATAATCATTAACTAAGCCTCAGAACAACTCTGTGAGGTGGATACAATTACTATCTTATTTAGCAGATTATGAAACCAAATCAGAGGTAAAGAATTTGTCCAAAGACAGATAACCAGTAAGTAGTAAAGCATAGTTTCAATTTGGTGATGTGGATTCCCAGTTCTAATACACAGTAAAATAAGTACATCAGTATTAAAATAAAATATTTTTAGCTATGTACCCTGTTTAAAGAATCTTTATTCTGTCTTTCCTTTTTTTTTTTTTTTCATGGTGCTAGGGATTGAACGTAGGGCCTCATGCATGCTAGGCAAATGCTGTATCATTGAGCCACATTAGGAAATTTGTCTACATGTGATTGAAAACCTTCTTCATATTTGTAGGTTTGGTTTTACAAAGTACTCTGTGATTCCCAGCCCTTAGCAGATTTACTTCCTGGTTACATTTGACATAAGCTAAAAATAAAATAGCTGACATCCCTTGAGAACTGACCAGCTAGCTGCCCATGGCCAAGCTTGATAGAACTCATTAGTAAGGTGCAGCCTGGGAGGAATGTTTGTATGGACTTCCAGGAAATAAATTGGGGAGGAGCAACAGCACAGTCATGCGCACCTGTGTTTACATGAATAGTATTCTCATCTAATAGTTAAGTACATTTATAGCTATAACATAACAACACTGGTTTTCTTATGGGAATTATGAAGATGCTCTGAAGGTAGTCATCAAAAGAAATTCCCAAATGCCTGTGTTCAGGAAACGATGTGAGTAGAATAACTTTGTAATCTCCCAAAATATCTACTTGAAGGGACAGTAATCATTTGTATGCAAAACCCTGTGTATACATTAAAAATCAGGCTCCTTCATTATTGTCATTTTTATGAGTTGGGGTTTTTTGGTTAAAACATTTCCTTAATTTTTATTTTTTAAATTATATGAGGCAAACAGTAAAAAGAGAAAATGTGTGTGTGCAGAAGACAGGAGAACTAGTGCCTTGCTGTGTCTGCATCTTGTATCTTAACGTATTTGTGTCTCCTGATGATATTCTCCTTTTCCACAGGCATTTCCTATTCAAAACAGGAACAGGGACAACGCCACTGTTCAGTACTGCAACCCCAGGATACACAATGGCATCTGGCTCTGTTTATTCACCGCCTACTCGGCCATTACCTCGAAACACCTTATCAAGAAGTGCTTTTAAATTCAAGAAGTCTTCAAAGTACTGTAGCTGGAAATGTACTGCCCTGTGTGCTGTAGGGGTCTCAGTGCTCCTGGCAATACTCCTGTCATATTTTATAGGTAAGAGCAAGCTTTGAGAATTATTTTGTCTATAAATCAGGGCTTTAAACTGTTGTGTCATTTTTTTTAATCAAGAATCATATTATGAGGTTATATAATCACTTTGTGGTTTAGCAAATTTTCAGCAGAGACAGGTAAATAGAAAAGTTGGTTTCATAGGTGATTCATTTCCATAAAGAGCAAGGTCTATTCTTGGACAAAAAACTATGGGGTACATATGTTATTGGCTTATTCCCCGTGAAGCATGGATAGGCCTGTGACATTTCTTGCCCACAAAATAATTCATGCACTCACAGGAATGAACACTGTGCAGGAATCTCCTTCCATCTGTGCTCAATAGGGAGCTCTCCACTACTTGTGATATTACACATCTTTCAGCTAACTCTGCTATCTAAATGTAAAATTCATCACTCAGGACCATCATCTTGCACTCAGGAAAACTCTCCAGAGAACTGGGCATCTATAAAACAATGAATGGATTATATACTCACTCATATATGTGGATTTTTTCATCTTTCTGGATGTAGTATTATCATGTTTTTCATTTAGTAACCCAAATGACTGATACAAGTTGTAAATATTCCTTACATTTAACTATTTCATCATCCGTTGCAGCACTTAAATACTAGAAATTGTATTTTTAAATTTCAGAAATCACCACATCATATTTTTTATCTGTTTCTGAATATAGGCAAAGGTCTGCTACATTGAAATGCTAATGTTGTCCAATGAGATAAATCTCTGGCTGTGTTGTATGGTTTATCCACCAAGAACAACAGCTGGTGATGCATCCTCAAGTTTATAAAGAATAAGAGTCTCAAGGAGCTGTATAGAGAATAACATGATGCTTTTCCAGTGAACCAGTGTCTACCAATAGCTACAATACTCCTTAGCTCTAAATTAGATACCTTGAAAAGTGAGATAACCATTTAAGTCACTATGCTTAATGGAAAAACAGAATTGTAGAGCATGAAGGAACTTCAGAGATAATTGCATCAGGGGTGGCAGCTCTGTGACATGTTATGTACTATTATTGCCAATTCTTTGACCATGGAAGACATCACTAATAATTCAGAGCACTCTTTCCTACGGAACCTGGAGACATCCTCATTATCTTCATCAGAGTGCTTCATTCAGCATCTCAAACAGCCTCTAACCCATCAATCAGAGATGAGAGAAAGATAAAACCTTTGTCATTTTTTAATCTAAGTTAACCTCCTTCTAGTAAAATGGTCAAATCAGACAGAAAAGGGGTTGACACTCACCCAAGATCAAACCCTAGTGAAACAATACTATGCTACTTCACAACATAAATATGGAAATTCACGGCAACAAACAAATCACGGCAACAAACAAACATTCAGAGGTGAACTTCTAGTTTTCAATTAGAAAATATGAAAGCCATTAAGAGAAACTCCTCTAGTTAGCTATATAAATTATTTGTATCTGTCAGAAATATGATCTACTAAAGAACTGTAAATTATTCTGAAATGTATGTGTTATATACTACCCATGTGTGTTTATAGGGGATTTCTTTTTTTTATTTTTTTTTAATTTTTAACATGAATCATGACAGACAGATAAATACTGTTGGGCCTGTGTTCCTGTCAGGTTGACTGACCCAGCATTTTTTCTGATAAGAAAGTATCTGCATTTGTAGTTGTTAAATATTTTGAATAGCAATTCAATAACATTTAATTTTATTTTTGTGGTGTGACTATCAGAAAAGTAGCATTTTAAAGTGAGACTTTTGTTCCTGTTACTTGTGAGACTTGTATGCTTTTCAAGGATCCATTAGTGAATATAACTATTATTCTTCTAAGTAAAAATTCAACATTTTCCTTTTCTCTTTTTCTTTTAAAAATTTTTTTAAAGATGGACACAATATCTTCATTTATTCTTTTATTTTTTATGTGGCTCTGAGGATCGAACCCAGTATCACACAAGGGCAAGGCAAAGCGCTCTACTGCTGAGCTATAACCCCAGCCCCTCCTTTTCTTTTTTCAAATTGTCTGATTCTGCTGTTTAGTAGCCAGCATTCTACTATATTCCTACTAGTACCATTATCATGAACTTTTCCTTTTATTTTTCCCTACATGGAAACATGCAAATTATATAGTGAAAATACTCATGTCCTCTTTTCAGTTCAATAGTTAGTTATTGAACATTTGTTTTGATCTAATTATTGTGCTAGGAAGGAAGGAGATGCAATCCCAGTGTTAGCAGAAAAAAATAATTATCAGAAAATTATCTCATAATTTTAATGCTTTAACTAACCACAAGTATAGAATTTTCATTGGCTTTCTTGTATTTAAATGATTAACATACTAGCACAGTGATTCTTTTTTAAAATCGGGTAAAGAATTTTAAAGAATTTCATCATCAGTTATATGTTACACACACACACACACACACACTGGGGATGGAACCCAGGGCCTCACATGTACTATGCAAGAACTCTTCTACTGAACTACATCCTGAGCCCTGCTAAATCTTTTTTGATTAAAGATGTTGCCTTTACCCTTGGAAAAAAAAAAAAGAATAGAATGCTTCCCTCAGGGAAGGTTATCCATGTCTATTAAGTGTACATATAAAGCAAAGAGGGAGAAAAGGGACACTTGCCCATCCAGCCAGATTGTCTGATAAATCCCAGGATCAATGGGGAGACCAATGTCATCATCAGATTGACTTCACCACCTTTAACAGAGATGCAGCCATCCTGAACCTTTTTTTTTCCATTCCCTCAGATGCCCCCTTCTCCTGCACAGAATTTTTTTTCACTAACCAGTACCCCCAAATCCCATGACTATTTCTTTTATTCATATAACTATATATGTTTTGTGCATGCATGTGTGCTAATTTTATCAAATATTTATCAGTATAAATTCTTTGAAAGAAATTTGTTATGCCAAAATTTAGGCAAGTTTTAAATTTTACAAACCACGGCAAGGATATTATCAGTTTACATAATCTCCTATACTAGTAGTGGTTATAGTCCTTATTATATATTTTATTACCAATATTTTTCATCTTTGCTAATCTCTTCAGGTGAAATGTTGCATTGTTGTTTTAGTTTATCACTAGTAGTGTTGAATATCTTTTATTTATTGGCCATTTATATTTCTTTTTGTGTGTGAATAGCTTAGTTGCCTCTATTTTACTGTTGGAGTTTTCCTATATATATATATATATATATATATATATATTTGTGTGTGTGTGTGTGTGTGTGTGTACCAGGGATTGAACCCTGGGTGCTTGGCCACTGAACCACATTCCCAGCCATTTTTTAAATATATTTTATTTTGAGACAGGGTCTCACTAAGTTGCTCAGGGTCTCACTAAATTGTTGAGGCTGGCTTTGAACTTTCAATCCTCCTGCCTCAGCCTCCCAAGCCCCTGGGAGTACAGGTGTGCACCACTGTGCCCAGACTATATTATTTTTGATTTGCAAAAGTATTTATTTATTAAGCATATAAATCCTTTGTCATATACATTATGTTTTTCTAAGTTATTATTAACAGTGGTCACAGTCATTTTTCCCTCTTCCATACATAATTTTTTTAAAAGCCAGATTTCTCTTTTTTTCTTTACAATTTGTGTCTTTCATACCATACCTATAAAGTCCTTATTTAGTCTACATCATTTTAAATACACGTAAATCTTATTCTAGTACCTCCATGGTTTTTTGATAACATTTTGTTTTTAGTACTGGGGTGGAGCCCAAGGCCTCACACATACATAAGGATATTAATCCCCAGCTTCTCGATAGACTTTTTAAGTTAACATTTTTCCTGGGTACTCTGATAGACATTAGAAGTCCAAATTAGCTCTTCATTCTAGAAGCTGATAGTCAGGGATAAAAACATACTTGCAAACACACTTTGAATAGTACATGATTTCATAGCAACTTGATAAGCAAAAGAAAAAAAGTACAAAAATATCTACCTTTGGCTGAAAATGTAGGGGAAGCCTTGATCCAGTAGCTGATGCTTGAACTGAAGCATAAAAGTCAAAGAGGGCATTGGCCTGATGCTGGAAGAGCTATGACAGATCCATAAGGAGAGGTTGTCTGAGGAACAGTAAAGGAGAAATGTGAACTATCCACAAAGGTGCTTATGAAGTGCTCAGCACCAAGTTTGAAGCTGTGTGTGAATTACCTCATCTTGTTTTCACAACCTAATGAGTTATCTCTGTTTAACAAATGGTGAATCCATTGCCTAGAGAGACACTGTGCCTAAACTCACACAGCAATAATGAAGGAACCAGAACTAGAAACGTATATAGTACCACATTGTACAAGAACTGCCTCCAAGAGATTTTTGAAGAATTGAAAACAGTAAAGAAATTGGTGAAATTTAAGCACTAAAGTGAGAAAGAATCACATTTATGTTTTTTAAGATTGCTCTAGTGGCACTCGAAAGCATGTAATTTGGTGAAAGAAGTTCAGACTTGTGCTTTTCACACTTTAATGTACCTGGAACAACCTGGCAATCTTGTTAGGATGCATATTCTGATTCAGCAGATCTGAAGAGAGAACTGAGATTCTTTATTCCAAAAGTTCCCCAGATAACACTCTTGTGGGCCTTAGAACACACTTTGAATAGTAAGGGTCTCAGCTAGTGCCAAGATATTCTGTCTGATGATACAAATGGTGTTTCCACACTATTTCATTAGCCACTAGACATACGTGGCTACTAAGCACCTGAAATTTGGCTTGTGAATTTGAGGAACTAAAGTTTGTGTTTAATTTTTAGTTAATATAAGCTCAGATATCCACCTGTGCATTGGGGCTATTCTTTGCACTATACATTCTAGACAAACTCTTAGAAAGCCAGGTTTAAGTGTGAGGTCATGAGGCTCTGTTGGGATAAAGGAATAAGATGAATTGAGAAACCTTAGCTGATACATAATAGGACAGATATGTTGTAATTTTGCATATCCCAATTTTAAAAAGCAAATGTACATACGGCATACTTCTTTTCAGCAGATACATTATGATTTTCTTTAGACTGCTAAGCTAAAAATTAAAATCCTGCTTTAATGTATTAACCCTTAAGTTGGTATGCCTTTGCACAATGAAAATTCCACTGATTCCTAACCATAAATGTTATGTTCAATGATAATGATACAGACCAAAAAAAACAAAACCAAAACAAAACCAAAAAACTGTCCCACTTTTCTGGCCCCTAATATATTCTTTCTTCTTTTTTTTCTACTCTAAAATTAGAAAATGTAAAAAAGCAATCAGCAATAACCAACAGTTTTTCAAAAAAAAAAATAAATAAACTGTTGCCTGCCTTTATTTCTGCTTCCATTCACAGTTATGCTGAGTTGGGGGGAGGTCTTGATCACAGTGCTTTCCTCACAGAGACTCCCCCCCCACCAGGTGGAAGATAACCTAAAATTTTACTAGAAAAAATGTGCAGAAATCATATCACAAAACATAAAGCATTATTAAATACAAATCAAAATAAATATCTGAATTATACCAGTTAAAACTGTGACAAATCACTCAAGGCAAACTTCCAAGAACACCATTATGGATATTTTACTTAATGAACAATTTTCATAAACTGCTAGGCAGTCTCTGAAAATTAAAAGTATTTCCTCTTGCATAAGAAAATATCAAGGATATTTGTGCATGTTTTTTAAATTTAAAGAACACTAAAGAAAACAAAAATCTGATCAGAATATATTATGCTAGCGGAGTGCTCAGTTTTTTGCACTTTTGACTGTTTTTTTCACCCAATACTTCAATTTACTGTAGAGTTTATTTTAGTGCAGTTTTATTAAGATAAAATTTACATACCTTATATGTTCCTTCATTTAAAGTGTACAATTCAGTGGTGGTTAGTATATTCACAGAGTTTTGCAAATATTGCAGTCAATTTTAGAATATTTCCATCACCTCCCAAAAAAGCAATCCTGTATTTTTTGTTATCTCCCATTCTAACACTCTAGTGGCTTTCCCCTCTCCTACAAAAATCTGAATTTTTTTTAAGGAAACGGTTTGTTAAGTTACTTCCCAATAACTAGAAATAACTCAACATTGTTTTTCTTGTGGCCTCCTGATACATGCTGCTAACCAAAGAACTACTCAGATTTTCAATATTCCTTTTCATTTAAAAGATATATATGTAGTTATTTATTTTTTTGAACAGCTGCTACCAACTGATTCCTAAAATAGATGTTGTCATATGTCTGCTAAAAATGCTGTTTAACAACATAAGCACTCCCTAGATCTATCAAAACATAACCTGTAGAATCCAGGTTCATTGCAGTTATGATTCCTTAGCTGTTATCTGTGCTACTTCTGTGTCTATTTGCATTTTATGAACATTTTTACCTCTCTGTGTACCTTGAAATTGATTATGGTACTAGCTGTATATATGCAACTCAGGGTCAGAAGGAAAAATATGCCAGCCCTTTATGTTTCATGAAAAATCAACCATTTAAATATATATGGCAAAATAAAACATATTGTGACATTCTTTTTTTCTTTTTGGACATGTCTTTGTGATAAAAGTGCTGTTGTATCAGGTTATAGAACACAGCCAAGCAATGAATTACATACCATTTTTCACTATAGCTTCTTCCCTTAACTCTTAGGTGCATTACATTAGAAAATGGATTTTATCTGAGATGGAATGGTAGCATTTTAATACTAACGTGGTTTCATCACATTGTAGGAAAATATGTTACTTATATTTCAGAGGATGGGAAATTATAAACCTAATGATACATGGAAATATTGATACATGGATTCCTAAAATTTTGGAATCCATGTATAAATATTTTATGTTTGTGTATGTGAATTTAAGGCTATATTTAAATCTGATTAAATGGTGAATGAAGGTTTAGAATCAAACAGCTTACCTCTAGAAGAGGAGGAAAATAATAATTTGATAAGGCATTCGGTTGTAGCACTCAAGTGATTCAGCAATCTGTATATGGGGTAAAAAAATGGGAGTTCATAACCCTTTTGAATCAAACTGTGAAATATGATATATCAAGTTAGATGTAATGTTTTGAACGACCAACAATAAAAAAATTGATATGCAAAAAAAAAGAATACAAAAAGGAGAAAACCTAGTAAAAACCTACTTCTAGTTGCATTTATTTTCTTTATTAAAAATAGCACTTTGTAGGGATGAATTCTGCCTTTATATTTATATACTCCTTTAAGAAACACTAAAAATTTTGGCTATCTTGACATGTTTGCACTGTCCAGACTGTTAGTATGAACTCTCTTAATTTGTTGAAAATATTACTTTTGTAAGTCTAATATATCATCTAAAAACCTAGAAAAGACTCAGAGATTGCTTTAAAATTCAGTTCATTCAGCAGTTGACTTTGTATATCATATCAGTGTCTTCTGAATTGAGCCTAAAGTGGGAAGAAACTAATATTTGTACTCAATCTTTTGGCTTCATAAATTTTTGCTGCTTTTTATTAGCAAAGGAAAAAATATTCAGTTTGAGCCTACCCTATTGTTTATTAGTATACATAAAAATTCATACACTAAATTTAAGGAAGTATGCTCCTTTTCCCATTAAAAACAATTTATTTTAGTCTTAGCTTGGTCAGTTAAAGTAAATAATATGTGAAAAATGCTACATTTAAACAGACTGTTTTTAAATTTAAATATAGGGATTTTCATGACTTGAAAAACAGTCAAAAGATAGTAACAATAAGAAATACCTTTATTTTAGCTCAACTCCAGTTCATTCTAGACATAAATATCTTGTCTGTGAAACACAGTTATGTTTTCTCTGTTTTAGGCTATCATTTTGGCAGAATGTAGCATCATCTCCTGACTAATGACAAGTGGAAAGCATAATACAATATTTACCATTTCAGTGCTACATGGCATAAATATTTAATTGGTGTTGCATATGTCATTTGCTTCTACATTAGTGGTACTGAAAGCAGTGTGTTCAGAGAGAAATATCTACACAGAGAATAGTGGAAAGAAAAGTAGCTAGCAAATATAAGGTTAAAAAAAAAGACTTAATAGATTGCTAGGAATTTTGAATGAATTTAGCATAAAATCTTTAAGTTACATTGACTCCATATTCACTCAAAGGTCTCATCCTAATACTATGAGAGATCAAATAAAATTCACATATTTATTTGTTTGAATTTTTTACCGTTCTTATACCATTTTAACATGTATATTGTAGATTTGCCTGTCCTTCTTCCTCAAGAGTATGATTCCATAGTTTCTTCTTTAGTGTCTTTAGTATAATCAACCCTTATCAGAGAGGGAAGTGGCCATTTTTTCATCCATCCATCATTCATGCATTGAGCACTTAAATTTATTGAGTCACCACTTTGGGTCAGACACTATGATAGAGATAATAGTGAACAAGATAATATAGTCCTTGCTCTCTTAGAAATTATAATCTTTTGGAAAAAAGAAACACTGAGCAATTAATTACAATCATGGAGACTACTTACAAAGGGGAATGTAGGAAATTAGAATAAAGAAAAGACAGAACTTATTGAGTCTAAGCATTAGAGAAATGTTTTCCTAAGATCTAAATAATAACTAGGGTTATGCATTTTGATAAATGCTGACATAGGAACAAATTTTAAATCTTACCACATAAACCGAAATGTCACCCCCCCAAAATATCAATTTTTCAAAATGTTGAAACCAATATATTGTGATATAAAAAGAGACAAATATCGTATGTGTCTTAGGAAAATAGTGAAGATATTCATCAATTTTCTTTGGAAAATTAGCTAGAACTCTTTGTTATAATTATCTAGAAATGGAAAGAAATACTACTTTGGAAATTTGGGATAACTAAATCTAAAATTGCCACAAAATTTATAGTCTGTGTTCCTTTCTTGGAATTTCAGATAACATACATACATACTTTAAGAATTTTATATATAAAGTACAGAAAATTATTTTTAAAAGTGTTAAAGGAAAAGTTTTTTTAAAATTCTTTTCAAACTTTCATGAGCACTGTATTAATCTGTTTTGATGAAAAAAAATTTTTTAAATGTGTGTGTATGTCTAGTATTTCAAAAGCCATTTTTGTTTTTTTCATATGCATCTTCTTTTAATTATTTCTGATAGCAAAGTAAATTTTTTCATTTTTTAAAATTTCAAATATATTTTTAGTTGTAGATGGACACAATACCTTTATCTTATTTATTTACTTTTATGTGGTGCTGAGGATTGAACCCAGAGCCTCATGCATGCTAAGCAAGTACTCTACCACTGAGCTATAAACCCAGCCCTGGCAGTCAATTTAATTCCATAAAACTTAAGTATTATCAAATCTCTCTTACATACTGAGTTCACACAGATGAGTAAGACATAATCTTTACTACAATGATCTCACAATCTCATATGACAAAATATAATGTCAAATTTGCATATTTCATTGCCATATATTTTTAGACTGCTATTTATAAGTACCAACTCTCAAAGCATCAAGATATGAGTATGTATCCCATCTCTGTCATTTGCTCTGTAATTTTGAGCAGAGTACTTCCATAAACCGAGTTTTCTTACCAATATAATCAGGTTTAATAATAGTACAGCTTTTGGGAATGTTTAACAAAATAATCAATGGGCCTTGTAAAATATAAGTGTTGAGTTAATTTTAGCTGCTGTCATTATTTCTTATAACAACCAAGTAGACAAATATTATATCATCCACAGTTTTTAAAAAGAAATATCTTAGACCCAGGGAATCAGTGACTTATTCATTCTTAAAGCCAGTAAATATTTATAAGGGAGCCTATAATCCAAGCCTCCTTATTTTGAGTACAGAATTTTCCTCCACTGTACTGTGGGACATTTTTTTTCTCCTAAGATTTAAGAATTTACAAATGTTACATAGACAGAATAATAATGTTGAGTGACAAAATGGGAAATTTATTCAGTTTTGAGTTCTCATCCTGTTGATCTGATTATTTTATGAGCAAGGCCTCAGTAGATTTTATAATGTTTCTGACACCTGTCTTTAACATTTCTTTCATGAATAAAAAGAAAATTTACTGCAAAAGTTTATGTCCAGAATTTAGTAACTTTTTTTTTACATTTTACTCCATTAATTCTTATTGTTGCCTTCTATTTGTACCAAAAGGTGCCGATTTTTTAAGATAGTGCTTAAAAAAATGAATTAAATAAAAAAGATAGTGCTTAAAAATGAATTAAATATACAAATGAAAATATGTATTTAGAAAATAAGTCAGAAGGCTCACAATTATTTCATAAAGGGGATAGCACATTTTTTAAAAAAAAGTGTTAAAAGTCACTGATGAGAGGATTGAAAATACTGTAGGTCTTTGCCTTTGAATCTTGTAAATTTTCTTCTGGATCCTTAATCTTTTCATTAACTACATTTCCAGTTGGTTTTTGTTCATTCTTGCAGTGCTTCAGATGGAACCCAGGGTCCTGCACATGCTAGGCAAGTGTTCTACCACTGAGCTGCACCCCTGGCCCCACTTTCAGTTTTAACGAGCTAACAACATGATGTAGTTACTGAGCCTCTGTGAGTTACACAGAATTTGTGTATACAACCTACCAAATTATTTCAGCCATCTCAAATAATCACAAATCTTATCATAATGTTTCTAATTATAGAATCAAGATATATTTAGATGCTTTTTGCTTCTTCAGAGAAATTCTCTATGATCTTAGAAAAGAATCACACATAGAGAAGCAATACATGTTTAAAGTGAGAAAGTGGGCCATTTATTTTTAGGTAAGGAGAGTGAGACCACCAAATACAGAAGCAAGCTGGCACTGTGAGCAAGACTCCCCAGGATCAGATACTGCAGTTTGCTCTATATTTCGCTTTGAAATACATTGCCACAGATGCTTCACAAGTACTCATTTAAGAATAGTTAAAATAATGATTAAGGAAAAGTGATCTCAGTTGAACCAGGAGCTGCTAGAATGCTGGCTTTTCCCACCCTGCATGAAGGATGAAAAGACACAGTCAAGGGAAGCTGATATGATCTGTCAGCATTCCCATTGCCTACCAGGTGCTGAAGGAATCTGGAAGTGATGGATTCCATAGCACTCTGCTTCTCACGTGCAGTAGAACTCAATGAGGTGTTTTGTTGAACAAATGGTGAACAACAAACCACGTTACCTGCCTGTGCCTAGAGTCCTGAAGGGTCATTGATTTTGTTTAAAGTTAGCCCAGCACTTTCTGGTTTGCCATTGTGGCTATATCCAGTAATATTTTGGACTTATATTCAATGTGTGATTGAAGAGGGCATCTGTGTAATAAGAAGACTATGACCCTAAAAAAATAAAGTTTCCACTTGAAAACCATATACACAGACAATGCACACACACATGCATGTGAGCATATACACACTCACAAATAACTATGTCTCTCTCAAAGGTGACCCTTTGGAGAACTGGACTATTATGAAGGGGCTGGTTTTCTTGATTTTTCCATGTTTTAATATACCAACATTCCTTTAAGAGTCTTTGTGTTTTAAGAGTTATATCTTTTAATAATGGTGATTAAAATCTTCAAAATTTTAACCCTAAATTTTCAAAAAATTGTGATTTTTCAGGTCCTGTGTTCTGTTACCATTTTGAAAAGTCAAATTGAGCCCAAAACAAAATTTTTATGCTAGTTAAGTCGCTGATATATATAAACATTTGTTATATAAAAGTAGTATGTAGTTCTTAAAGTTACTGTGGAAGAAAGAAACCCAGATGAAAATTGAGTCAGTACAGCAAGGCTTTGAATAATGAGCTAGAGCCATGGGGTTTCAATGGCAAAGCTGCTAATAACTGTCACTAATGAGTCCTCTGTTACATACATTTCATGATAACAGCAAACTCAGTATTTTCGCAATCAGGGAATACTATACAAATCATGTAAATTATTTCATTCTGTATTTTGAATGCTCTTGAAATAGGCTCTTATACCATATTATTTAATGTTGACAACTGTTACCTCAAAGATTCTCTAGCTTAATAATGACTGTCCCCTTTGGGCAGGTGTTTGCCATGGTTAACATGCTGTTCTTTCCATTAGATTAGAAAATGAATGCTTCTTTCAGTCAGCAAACAGACCCCAGAAACAACAGAAAACTAATGAAACATTAGGAAAATAGTCTGCCTTAGAAATCCTAACTTAATTCCCTTGGTGACAGAAACAACAGCTTGATTTTCATCAGCCTCTGTCAGCTCCAGCATTGGCTATCAGTGGGTGGCTGGGAATATCATTTCCTGCGCAGCCTCCATTGGTGTCTTATACTGCATCTGCATGTTTGAGAAAGAAAAAACATAAGGAATTTCGAAGGCAGAATTACTAAATATTATCATTTCTAAAGAACATGAGTCAAATATGGTAGAAACAAACCTACAAGTTAAATTGTTGTTTATTCTTATCAAGTCATCTTGATAATGAATTTGCTTCCATTAATGACAAAATTTTAAAAAAAAATGGATGGAAAGGAAAAGCCACATAGAAATGTGAAATAATGGAATCCATACTTTACCCTCTTTCACTCCCAGCCCCCAGATCTGTTCATTCATAAAGCCTGTGACTTCAGAACATTATAATTCTCAGAGGAACTTGCTACATCAAGGGCTAGTTCCTTTGAATATCAAAATATCCTCTAGGAATAATTCCCTTTCTCTTAATGACAACTAAAGTACATATTAATATGAAAGCTTTCAAAAGAAATACTGATTTTAAAGTAACCATATTTGGGTCAGCAGGTATAGACTGTTGAAATAATATTAGTCTTAAAAGTTAATAACAAATAATAATGGATTAGAATGCCAAAATGTTGCCTAACACATTCCGTCAACATGTATATAAACACAGCAGGAAATCCAAAACAAAAGCTAATTTATGGAAAACTATGTATTCCTAATGACAGTTTAGACCAGTAGGGGTCCGAGTTACAAACTGCAATCTTACAGGAGATGCTTTCATTTTACATAGAAAACTTGGTTGTACTCTGGAAGCATGTATCAAATCAAATCATTGCCCTATATTTAAGATTATTTTTCTTATTTTTTTAATAATCTGATCATTCTACATGTGCATCATGAATGTTTACATATTCATGAAATTGAAACAAAAAAATGTTTTCAAAACACAGGGACACCCAAGGCATCATCTGTATAAAATGATAATTTGACCCAGTGCAATGTAGTTTTAAAAATAAAAAACAAAGGAATAATACTGGTATTCTAATATATTTATATCTTATTGATGCCAATTTTTTTTCAGTGCTTAATGATTTAACTTAATGTCTATATTTTAAAATATCTTGACAGATTGTAGGATGCAAATCAGGAAGAAACCTTAGAGATCATCTAATGCAGACCTTTCAGATGTTTATATAATTAAGAGATCTAAGCCGTAAAGAGACCCAGTAACTTGCTAAAGTTTCACAACTAGCTAGAGTCAGAACTGACACTGGGATGCAAGTGTCTTTAAAACAAAGTCTCCAAAAGATACCACAAACAATCTGTGTTGAAAAGAATGTCCCTAGCTTATCAAAGCTCAGATCCTGATTTCATTTGTCCTGCAATTTCGGTTAAGAGGTTCTTAATGAATCTTTCTCAGAAAGATTGTTTGGGGGAAAGTATTCCCCTGATGGATACAAGGTAAATTACAAGAAAGGATAACTCTAGACCTTTGCTTGCTTTAGGTGGACTTTCAAGGTTTTGGAGGCTAAACAAAATTGAATTACAGGTATTTTCTGAATGATATTTTTAAAGTCAGTTTTTCTTACCAGACTCTGATTTCTATATTCTCTCCTCCTTTTTATTTTTGTGAGAATGTTTGCTGGATCTTGTAAAATTAAACAGCATTTAGGCAATAATGGCAGGCCTGCTAAGAACTGTGCTCTGTATTGCCAAAACCTCAGAGTACACTCTTCAGGGTTCTGGTGGTGTTAGCTGCATTCAGGTTCCTGATGGCAAGGGTGCTTACTTCTGTGTTCCCTTCATAACATCCCCTGTAATTTACTCCAAGGTTCTGGCAGATTGCTGGACTCTATCACCAGCTGTCACACCCCTCCTTCCCATCCATATTTGGCAAGATCTGAGAACTCAAGGATGCCAGTAGAAATAATAGTAGCTGTGGAAACAACTTCAGTGGCATGGTCCCCAGAGACAAGATCAAAATTTGGCACCTTTTCTCTCAACATGAAACTAAAAATGGCACTGAATTTGCTACTTGGTGGTATATAATTTTCTTTAATTACACATTTTTGGTTTCAAGTTTTCCACATGCTGGCTTTGAAGTGTCAAACCAACATACACTGGTTTGAAACAATGGCATGCCCCCTTTTTATTTGGAGGAGAAAGAACTATAATGCCATGGGTTCTGTTCATCTCCATCAGCTTTGAACAATAAAAGGAATGCATGCTGTAATTTCTTGCTTTTGAATGGTCTTTGAGACTGAAAGAAAATTCCTTCAAAAAGATTTACTGACAGATCTTAACTAACATATTGTCTCAAAATTATTTCATGAGGTTTTTTTTTCCCCTTAACATTTACTGGAAAAACCTACAGGGGAAAAAAAATCTAAGAGATTATATGATAAATACTTTTTAACTACATAAGAAATATTTTAATTTTCAACATCTTAAAATTGGTTACAGTTCACAAATAACATAACCAAGCCACCAAAAAGATAAGAGTATTGACAATAAATAGGTTTTCATAGTTATCAATGGCTTAACAGCCAGGTGAGTAAGTCACTTCTAGGATTGATATTATTGTATTTTTTTATTTGTGACTTGGGTGGTGGCATAAACAGTATACCCCTTAATTTTGTGGATGACAAATGTCAAATGTTATAACTTATTTAAAAGGGTTTTAAACTGACTGGAAATCGTCTTGGAAATCTATGTTCTTCTGCCCTGAGAAAGAAGGATGAATTATGTTAGGTGCCATCCAAGGTCCTTCTGACTGTTGCCAGTTTTAAGATCGTCTCTTAGTCACTCCTAATCCACAGGAACCAATTCAGCTACAGAGACCTGGGATTCCAAGATCAACTCTAGGGAAAACATTGAAAACTCAGAAGTACTTTTCCTTTAACTATTTTCTCTCATTTTTTCATAGCTGAAATTCTACATACTGCCTTTTCCCTACCCTCATTCTTTGCTATTCCATCAAAGTACCTTTACCCCCTGGTGCAAAGATCTATTCCTACTTCTCTTACAATTCTGACTCCTCAAACCCCAGCAAGTAAAAAGATAAAAATGAAAACCTTTAAGTTAAAAGAAAAATCCAACTACTATGGCAGCACAGAATAGTTATCAGTTCTGGGGAGACTTCGTAATGAAATAAGGTGCTGGTGAGATTTTCTTAGATAGAGGATGGGGTTGAAACATCCCAGAAACCAGGAACTGAGGGATCAAGGGCACAGAAGCAGGAAGATCAGGGGGCAATGTTTAAGGCTAGACGGGCAGATAAGGTTAGATTAGGGGTCTGAGAGAGGAGATAGCTGAAGAGGCATTAATGGCTACCTGTGAGGAGAAAGAACATCATTAGATGATCAGAGACACCCTTTGAGAAGATAACTGGCAACCATGGGTAAAGTGGACTGAAAAAGGGACAGGAAACCTGATCAGAAGTAATGAAAGTCTCTCCAGAAAGTACCTAAAACTAAAGACTAGGAGGTAACATTGTAAGAGTGTTATTAAGATATAAGGAGGGAAATACTAAAAGAACCAGCCCAAAAAACCAAGGAATTATTTTGTCTAAGGAGCAAGGAAGTTAGATGAGCCTATAGTTTTGCATAACAAGCTTTGTAAAACTGCCTGAATATGTAACTTGAAGAAATAAAAACTTAAAAAAAATTAAGGGCCTAAAATAGGGGAATGGTACTGAAAACAAGGCAAGGACAATGAGAGAGGTCAGTGGACCCAGCAACTAGACTGGATGGGAAGATGAGAAAGGAAGACACATTAAATCAGAGTTTACCTGTAGGTGACCAGGAGCTATTTATTGAGTAGTGCTTCAAACCTAAGGGCTTTAAATACACTGACTTTAATTAGCTTTATAACAAATCTATAAAATAGGTAGTCATAATTTCTATTTAATAGGCAAGGAAACAGAATTTCAGAGGTTAAGTACTAACCCAAGGCTACACAGTTAGTAATTTATAGAACTATCATTCATCCTAGACCTGTGTGACTTTCATTGCCTAGGCTAAAATGATGCTCATGGAGAGAGAAAGAAAGAAAAACAATTTTGAGATAAAATTTGAGGTACCACAGGGTTACTAGATATACTAAAAGGTGAAGTTTATAGTGTTGCTTGGTCCAGAAAGAAGTTAGTATTAGAGATACAGATTTGAAAGTATCCACATCCCTCCACATAGAATTGAAAAATTGAAAATTAAAGCAGTTGAGAAGAAATGGAGGCCAAAGAAGGGTTTTGATGAATGCCTTCATTTGGGGGGATACATAGAATAAGGATTAAATTAGTAGGGGACAGGTTATGAAATCATAAAAATCATACAATCACTGGAAATAGATGAAAATGGCAGTTGAACACTATCAAACATGATAAAAGAAATAAACATTTTTTAAAGATTAAATCTACATAAATACTATTTTTAAAAAATATATATTTATTTATTTTAGTTGTAGTTGGACACAATACCTTTATTTATTTATATGTGATGCTAAGGATCAAACCCAGGGCCTTGCATGTACTAGGCAAGCACTCTATCACTGAGCCACAACCCCAGCCCCAATAAGTGCTACTTCTAAAATTTCAAAATTAACAATTATGGTGTTCACATAAGAATTTTTTATTTCATGTATTTTTTTACCTATGTAATTTTTAAATTGCCATTTTTAAAAACCTTGAAGTTAATCAAAATAACCTGATATTAATTTCATCATCATCATAATATTACTATAAAACTTATCTTGAGACATATCATAATATAGTAATAAAGTATTCATGTGAAAGAACTGTGCCTGAAACACACAGATGCTGCCCATTAATAGCCCTGCCCACCCTCTATGCCCATCCTGTCTCAGCCTTCCATTTACTTGCTGTAGCAGAGATGCATTATTTATAGTCTGAGACCCTCTCAAAGTCACATTTCACTTCCTCTTGTGTGGATTTCCACACTCTACTACCCCCTGGTAGAACAGAGAGGTGTTACCAGGATGCCATTTGTCTCTAGACTTAAAGCCAAGGTCCACTGCTTACTGGCTTGGAAGCTTCTTCAATCTTAACTCAAAAAGCCTCCATTTTCTCAGATTTAAAATAGGAAGAAAAAAAAGTAATAGTAGCTATTCAATGGAGTATTTGTGAAGCTTAAATGAAACCATGCAAGTGAAACATTAGTACAGTGCTTGACACAGAGTACCTGTTCACTAGATGTCATAGGGTTTTTTGTTTGTTTGGTTGGTTGGTTTTTGTTTTTAATTGCACAGTACATGGAACACTTTCTCTGAGGTTAAGAGGGTCTGGTATTGCAAATCAAAACTGCTCCAAGATTGCATCTCACACCAGTCAGAATGGCACTTATCAAGAATACAAACAACAAGTGTTGACGAGGATGTGGGGGGGAAAGGCACACTCTTACATTGCTAGTGAAACTGCAGATTGCTATAACCAATCTGGAAAGCAGTATGGAGATTCCTTAGAAAACTTGGAATGGAACCACCATTTGACCCAGCCATCCCACTCCTTGACTTAAAGACTTAAAATCAGCATATTATAGTAACGCAGCCACAGCAATGTTTATAGCAGCTCAATTGACTTTAGCTAAACTGTGGAACCAACCTAGATGCCCTTCAATAGATGAATGGATAAAGAAACTGTGGTACATATACACAACAGAATATTACTCAGCATTAAAAGAGAATAAAATTATGGCATTTGCAGGTAAATGGTTGGAGTTGGAGTATATCATGCTAAGTGAAGCAAGCCAATCCCAAAAAAACAAAGACCAAATGTTCACTCTGATAAGTGGATACTGATCTGTAATGGTGGGGGGCAGGGACAGGGTAAAAATGAAGGAACTGTGATTGGGCAAAGGGTAGCAAGGGGTAGGGAGGGGAAGATGGTGGAATGAGATGGACATGTATGACTAGGTACATGTATGACTGCACATATGATGCGATGCTACATGGTGTACAAATGAAAAGTGCTGCAATTGTGTACAATGAATCAAAATGCATTCTGCTGTCATATATACCTAATTAGAATAAATAAACTTTTAAAATAAAACACTAATTTATGTTCAAAATAATAAAACTTAGCTCCAAGCTGCTTCTGGCTATTCTCCCTGCACCCCTACTGGGATACGCATGAACCAAGGATCCTTGGAACCATCCATGAATACTAGCAGCAGATACCTTCCCATGCGTTCAAATCTGCTTTCCAGCTCAGGGTTGAAAAATATGGATTATTCTTCGTTATTTGCAGATGTATTTTATTTAGCAAGTTAGCTAGTTTTCCCTTTATTTATCTGCCAAGATGTTTCATGTAGTTTTATTACAGTACTGCTCAGTAATTTCTGGAACGTTCTTGACTCTTTCAAGTTTGCTGCCTGCCTCTTTCTTCTCTCTCATTAATCCTGCATATGTATCATATCTTAAGTTATACATAAGCCGTAAGAGCTTCACCAAAATAAAACCAAATACCAACAATTTCAAAGCAGATAATATCCTATGACCAAACAACTTATTGGTTTCTGTTTTCAATAAAGTATTAAGCAAGATACAATATTATTGGGCATGATTCTCATTATATAACATCTTATTGAGATTTTGTGGGAAAAAAATACAACAACCTCTGTTGTTGCCCATCTGGCAAAAAAATAAATAAATAAATTAAATAGCTGTGCTAACAAAAACATCACATTAAATTCTAACATTTGACATCTGTTCAAAATCCCATGGGTTACCCTTCAGAGTCTATTAAAACCAATAGTATGAGCAAATCTATCATTTGAAAAGTCTTTATGTTAAAGTCACAATGATTATAAATTATTTTGCATGGAAACTTTACCATATTGGAATAGATGTACTCACTGACTAGACGATGGGGTTAGATCCCAACAAACCCACCAGAGGTTGAAAATGTTAGAACTCAAAAATGTATTTAAGGGTCTGGGGTTGTGGCTCAGTGGTCGAGCACTTGCCTGGCATCTGTGAAGCACTGGGTTCAATGGTCAGCACCACATATAAATAAATAAATAAAATAAAGATCCATCCACAACTAAAAAAAATATATTTTTTTAAATGCAGTTAATACTCAGAACCTACCAAACATCCTAGCTCAGCAAGAGTATGCACTATAGTCCCTGTTGTTTCCCCTCATGATTGTGGAGCTGACTGAAAGCTTCTGCTCCATAATGACACATCATTATAAGAGTATCATACTGCATATTGCTAGCCTGGGAAAAATCAAAATTCAAAAGTCAAAGTGGGTTTCTACTGAATGTGAATATAGCTTTTGCACCATAGTAAAGTCAAAAAGTCAGAAGTTGCATCATTCTGAATCAGAGAAGGTCTGTATTTATTGTTGCTGTGCCATAGTATGTCTGTCAAACCTCTGCTGTATGCAGAACTAGCTCCCATTACTTTGCTCAATAAATTACTTAAGTATCTAAAACCTTGACAAATGTATGGAGTGATAAATGTTTAGAAAGCTCCTGACATTTTGCCACTCAAACACTACGTAATTTAATGCAAAATGACATACAAAGTTATACCTCTTTAAAGATGACAACTTGTAAATTTAAGAATTCTAAAACCTGTATCTTAATCCATAAAAATCAGAGTTTAAATGGAATTGCTGACAGACTGTAATTTAAGCAGGGAGTGTGAGTAGATACAATTTTGCAAATATATGGGGTAGATGTGGCTATCTGTGTAAGTATAGCATGCTTTTAGATTTATTAATAAAAGAATGTGGAACTGGTAATTAGAATGACCCAAGATTGTTGATTTTTTTAAAATTCAATCAATCATACATAGTAATGGTGGACTTTCGCTCAACTACTTCTCATATAATACACTTAAGAAGTCATTAATTATTAGTAGTATGATATTCATTCTTAGCTGTTTGTATATTTGCTTTATATTTTGTTTCTCTTTAAATTATTATATCACTATCCACAATAATCTTAGATTTTAAAATTTTAGAAAATAGAAGTATGGCTAATTTTAAATCACTTATTTATCAGATACTTGTTGAGGCCTACTCTAGGTGTCAGGAACTATGTTCCTAAACCTATTTATGTCTTATAAATTATATATAGAAGTGAAATAAAACAGTCCTGGATGGATTTCTCCAAGAAGTTAACACTTGCCATCTGAGGGATTAATAGGTATTTGACAGTGCAGAACATTGTAAACAAAAGGGACTTTTTATTGAGTGGTGCCATGGTCTGATCAAGAGAATCCAAATAATTCAATAATATTATAAATAAATGGAATTCCTATATATTAATAACTGTCCTGCTGTATGCCAGCTATGCTTTATATGCTTCTAGAATTTTCACATCAAATTAACAAGTCTCATTTTTTAAGTAAATCTAATCTTTGACAATAATTTTTCCAAGATTAAATCCTCAAGTAAGTATTAAACAAAAATCTTTAACTGCATTCAAGGCCAATGTGATTTTACACTATGCCAATTTAATTTTGTTACTACTTAGATAATATATTGGATATTTAATAAAAGCTCTTTGAAAATGGTGGTTATCACACTACTTCTGACAAATGTTTTAAATACTTGTATTTTTCTATTTCTCTGGTAAATTTGAATTTGTATAGTGAGCAAAACAATGTCAAAAATTTCTCTTCATGATAGGGTAATATGACCATCACCTGGCATCCCTGTGGATTTTGGCTTTCCTTAAGAAATAATTACTTGGTTATATTCTGTGGAGCACAAATGAATATTTAGTAGTTGTTAATGGTTAAATGGCAGTGACATATTCTTTTTTCTTAGAGAGAGAGAGGAGAGATAGAGAGAGAGAGAAATTTTTTAATATTTATTTTTCAGTTTTGGGTGGATATAACATCTTTATTTTATTTTATGTGGTGCTGAGGATGGAACCCAGCGCCCTGCGCATGCCAGGCAAGTGCGTTACCGCTTGAGCCACATCCCCAGCCAGGCAGTGACATATTCTTATAAATATTTTTGATAAATTAAGAAAATAGATAATATATTAAAATTTAAATTAGATTACATTTATAAATTTGTAATTATATCACATAGTCCTCTAGTTATGTTTTCTAAATATTTTAAATAAAATTAGTACAGACATTATAAATTTTTGACAAATTTGTTATTTATTCCGGGTGTGGTGGAACACACATATAATCCCTGCAGCTTGGTAGGCCAAGCCAGGAGGATTCTTGAGTTCAAAACCATCAACTCAGCAAGACCCTGTCTCCAAATAAAAATGTAAAATTGAGTCAAATGTATGAAAGATGATATATCATGAGCTCTGCAATGTTTTGAACAATCAATAAAAATAAATAAATAAATAAATAAATGACAAAAAAAGAAGGGTCTGGGGATGTTTCTCAATGGCTTAAGCACCCCTAGGTTCAGTCCCTGGTACAAAAAAAATTTTTTTTCACTTATAAATTTATAAAAGTATAATCATACTATGTCAGAAACTCACAAGAAATTACCCGACATATATGCATGTATTTGGTTTGAGTCATTATTGAAATATGTCATAAATTTAAAAATCACTAATCTTAAATATTATATTCAAATTTTATTATATTTTGCACATCTGAATCCATTCTGTTCATTTCATATACAAATCCATCTGTGAAACCAGTTTTTTAAAATTTCATTATAATCCAAATACCTAGCATGTCTTTTGAGAACATATAACAGAGCATTATAAATTTGCAAATGACCTGTGGCCAAGTACTTGTGGAAAATACTGCCACAGAGCATTCTACCACTTACTTGAAAGATGGTGAAAAGGGAACATGGACAAATTACAGCAAATAATGATTCATCCATAAGACTTTTCTGATACCAATTAGCTGAATATTAAATCATTATTGAAATGTTGCCATATTGCACAGCATTACTTCATAAATTGCATGTGTTTGAGGAAATTTTATAATTTTATTGTGCAGTTGTCCTTGGTATTTCAAAAACTGGGAATTTTAACTTTACATATGACTCTTGTTATAAACATGCTTACCACTTACTCTTGGAGCTAAAAGCAGCAGACCTTTAACAACTTGTATTTTTTACCCCCAGCAATGCATCTATTTGGCCTCAACTGGCAGTTACAGCAGACTGAAAATGACACATTCGAGAATGGAAAAGTGAATTCTGATACCATGCCAACAAACACTGTATCATTACCTTCTGGCGACAATGGTAAGAGAAAGAATTATGTATCCTGTGTTTTTCTTTTAACATTGCTTTTCCATAAACTGATTTTTACCCATGCTTACATCCAGTTTATATAGGAGAAAGAGAAGGTTTAGAAATTATGTGTATCATGTTTTTATGAGTGATTTTTATTAACTTACTTGAAAGGTTAGAAATTCACATTTTTATCATAGGAATACTATGATTTTCTGCCTTCTGATTTCATGGGTAGGCTTTTCTGCCTTTGCCTCCTGAAAGTATCTATTGAGATTTATTTTTAGTCTAAAATAGATTATAGTCCTATAAGTGACCTCTTATATTACCTTGGGTATATTAAGTTTTCTTGATTCAACTTGTATGTGATGTTGGAATACTATATTAATTTTATTATAAAAGCTTTTAAATGCAAAACACATTAAAGTATTATAATTTATTGACCTTTCCTCTTGTTGCCCTATCTCTAAACCTTTAAGTGTTTGCATTTTGGGATACCACAGAATTTTAAATCAATTGATTCTGAATTTTAAAATGGACTTTAAGTGGCTAGAGAATGCTGTGTGTTTCATTTGTCCATATAAACACCCCCAAAAATACAAACAGGCATATGTATATTTATAATATATTTTATATATATATACTTGTTTATTATTTATGTATATGTATATACATATACATATTATATATACATGTCTTGGCATTGATATCTTTAGATGTTTTGCAAAATATGCTAATGCTTTGTATCTCAAAGCAGTCTAATCAATGTATCTTCCTTAACTGATCAATTGTTTGCCTTTAAGAATTTCTTTAGCCCTTCTTCCTCTTTGTTTCTTTTTACCTAGTGCATTTATATTTTACTTTGACATCAATTATGTCCATCTCATGTGGCTAGTTTCTTTACAAGAAACTAGTACATATTTAAAGAACATATTGCTGCTATTTTACATGTACCCCTTTACTATGACTAATGCTTTTTAACATTTTTTCTTCTTTGCCTTCCCATCATTTATTTTAACAATTATATTTGATGATACTTCCCTGCCTCCTTAGAGAGTTTGTGGAATTTTATAAAACATTAGACTTTCACAATAATAATGAATGCCTCCCCACATGGAGCCTTTTCATACAAAGTTCTACATGTTCTGAAAGAACTATAAGCTGGTGACTGACATGTCACCACAGCTTAAGCAGACAAGGGCAGTCACTGTGCAGTGAGTTCACAGAGGTGAAGAAAAGCTTTCATAATTGAAATGACAGGTGAGAAATTTCAATTAAGTAAACATTAATTACCTTAAACACTTATTTGATTTTATACATTGATGACACACATATGAACAAATCAAGTAAATATACAGAAATCAGGAATGTTAATTTTGTTTATATTGATGGATAATCAGACTATCAAAGTAGTTGATTCCTATAGAAATGCTTAGATGGTGCTTATTAACTATGCATGTAGAGAACTTTCTTACTGACTGAAGAAATTGTAGTTATGTTAAAGAGATATATAACTTATTGTGGACATTTTGCTTATTTTACAATACCCCAACCTTTTATTATGATTACAATGAACATAGAGTATGGCTAATTAGTTTCACAGTTCTCTGAAAGCATGATATTGAGAAAGCTGGGGATTCAGAGATGCTCCCCTAGCCTGGTCTCTGGGTCCTGGTATTTTGCCAGGAAATATGTCTGTTCACATCAGCATCCCTCAGCTCACATAAGCCCATATTCAAATCCTAACTCTTTCTCCTATTTACTTAGTAGCCTCAGGCAAAGTGTGTAGTATTTTAGATTTGCAAGAGAAGTTTGGGACAACCCTGGAATGGACAGCCTAGCATCATATCAGCTCCAGAGGATTAGAATATACACATGAACATGGCTTCAGAAGTCTCTATAAAACTGGAGTCCTCTGAAACCATGAATTTTAAACTACTGACCGTGACTGCAGTAAGACATCCATGTCACATTAAAGCCAACATGCATATACACATAAATAATCCTTGTTATTTTGTAAAATGTACCTTAGTGTTTGCTATTCTATTTGATTATATTTCCAATTTTTTTCTTCTTTTCAATTTTGAATTTTATTTATTCTAATTTGTTATACATGACAGCAGAATGCATTAGATTTCCCATTTTTAACAAATACTAGTTACAGCTCACTAAAGTAATTCCAAAGTTTACAAAGAACAACAGTTTTATCCCCCTTCTCTCGGGTGGCGGAAGTTCTCCTATATGATCATAGAGTGTACTGTATACAGTTGGTGCGTGTCTGTCCAGCAACTACATGTACATATATTAAAAAGTACCTTCATCCTAGCTGTGTTAAAAAAAAGTCTCTCATATAAAGGATAATTAACAGCCCAGAATCAGTTAAATATACTAGAGAACTGGTCCTTTAACCTGCCAACTTTTGTAGAAATTTCTCTTCCTTTAAAGAAGGCTCTGTCTGGACTCAGAGCTTGTCCAAACTGTGACCTAAACAACAATCATTTGTCTGCTTCATTATTTCTCCCATAACCTAAATTACGAGGAGATCTTTTTTCCATTTTTCCTGGTCAAGTGTCCTATTCTTAAATACTTATGGACCTGAGTCATAGAGGAGCAGAAAGGGGCTCTATTTGCAAGTAAAATCTGCTGCTTTGAGAACTGCATGTTGAACTTGCCATGTCTATGCACCATCCCATGCTACTTTCACTCTATAAACTGTCGAGGGAAGCAGATCACATCATGTTGTCTCTTTAGAATAATTTCAGATTAGAACCCTCTTGAAAGCCTGAGAATTCTGAACAAAACTCACTAGGAGAATTAACTGTGTTAAGCATAATGAGAAAATTACTTCGCAGCTTCTAAATGCAATCCTTGTATTTGTGTAGTGCTATTTTATTCTTATTTTGTAAATATAATTCTAAGAAACAATCATTGTACTAATGGTTCATTGAACTCCCTGCTTGCCTTTAAGTTAATATGGAACCAAAGCTTCTAAATGGTAGTTAGTATCTAAAAGAAGAATTTATCTTATATGCCGTGATCCTTTACTGATTATTCCTGAGACCTTCTTTGACTACATATTTTAGAGATGATGTATCATAAGTCTATGGTCTCGGGCAAAACTGATGGATATGGACAAAGTGAATAAATAGATAAGAATAAAGTTTGGAGCTCAAATAGTCTTCCTAGAAACTAAAATTATTCCCCTGGACCAAAGAATTCATTTAGCTTAATGTACTGGAAAAAATCACACAGGCTTATACTCAAATTCTAGCTCCTTCCTTTATTTACTCTGTAACCTTGAACAAGTTACTCAACCTCTTTGAGCCTCAATTTCCTCACATGTAAAGAGGGAATAGTAGTACCTATCTCTTGTCTCACCAGCTTCTATAGTCTGGCAATCCAACTATATTTCCCATGCAGGGTTCTCTGCCCCATACGTAACTTATAACCCTCTCTCAGCAAATGACTTTGGATTCTGTTGAATAGAAAAATAAAAGAAGTAGCTCCCTTGATTTCTGTAAACAAATATCCATTCCTGTATGTACATGGATCTATCCTTTCACCATTTTCTCCCCTATTCAAGGCTATTTGTTCCAAGATTCTCTTAATCTCATTCAGTATTTTTAAAACTCCCCCCATCTGCTGACCCTCTCCAGTCACCATTTGAACTTTCCAGGGTTTCTCATGTTTTAGGAAGAAAAAAAAATTCCCTTTACTGCCTCCTACTCCAACTCCATCAAGTCTTGCTCTTCTTTCTTACAGACAGTTTCATGAACACAGTGTGTTTATTCCCTATACCCACCTGTTTAACCTTCCACATATTGCTATGCCAGTCTGGTTTCTGCAGTACTCCTTCTCATGACTGTCCTCTGTCACCACCACTTTTTGAAACTGATATCTTCCAGGGTTATCCATTGCCATGTCAAAAGCACCAAGAAATAATTTTCACTCTTCATCATATTTGAGTTCTTGATAGCATTTAAAAGTTAACCAATTCTTCCTAATTGAGGTGTTCTTTTCTCTGAGCTTCTGTAATACCACATTCACTGTAACTTCCTAACAATTTTGGTAGGACCATCTCAGTTTGTTTAGTTGGTTCATCTCCCTCTACCTGATCCCTAAACATTACTCTTTCTCGGGACTCTACTCTTTCATAGGTTCTCTCATCATCTCTCCTGACACTCTATGTGCCATAGACTCCAAGATCAATAAGTTCAGCCTAGATTACTCTCCTTAGCTCCAGAAATCAACCTATAAAATCTATCCAAGTTTCTTTGGAACATCTCCACTTGGGTATCTTCCAAGCATCTCAAACTTCATGTGTCTAAAACTGAACCCATCACCTACTTTGGATGTCTATTACTGTATAACAAATCATACCGAAAACTTAGTAGTTTACAAAAACAATTTATCATCTCTCATAATTCTGTCAGTTAACTGGGCAAGTTCTTGCATTCTTATTTGGGACTCCCATGCAATTACTTCCAGATGTCAGCTGGGGCTATCTGAGGCTCCATTGATCTAGAAGTCCATGGAGGCTCATCTACATGCCTGGGCTTTGATGCCGTTTGTAGATTCAAGCTCAGCTCTACTGTGGATGTCCTCTAGAGGACCTAAAGGTGACTTCTCATGTGGCTTGGGCTTCTCAGAATGCACTAGCTGGTTCTGAAGAGAAGCATCCCAAAAGAGAACTTCTGAGACATCAAAAGAAGCTATGATAGGGCTTCTTGTGACCCAGCATCAGATATTCTGAAACATCACTCTCATCACATCCTATTGGTCAAGAAGTCAAGGATGGTCAACCCAGCTTCATGGTAAGGGGCGGTGAGCTCCCTCTCCTAATTTGGAAAATGGAGGAACACATAGCTTAAGGGCATTTTGGATGGTAGATATTGTTGTGGCCATCTTCTTAAAACATGACTGCCACATTATCTCTCTTTCCAACTGTGCCTCTCTCTCAGGGATTTCTAGATCAGGAAATGACATTGTTATTGACCTAGTTAACTGGTCTGGAAGTTTAGGAGTCATTCCTGACTCCTCCTACTATCTCAACTCTCATATTTAATCAATCACTAAATCCTGACAAATCTAACTTCATTATCTCTTTTGAGTCCTATCATTTTTCACCTGAATTATAGCAGCCAATTATCTGTACTGTCTCCAATCTTGCTCAATTTTTTATTCTTCACACACAAATCTGAAATAAAAATACCTCACCAAACCCCTTGGTGACCCAGATTCTAATCACATGCCTTTAAATGACATACAAGGCTCTCTATAATCTGGCTGCTCTTTGCACCACACTACAATACAAAAACTATATAGCGGAGAGATATAAAAAGTATAAACTCTTGAGCCAAACTGCCTGGTTTTCTGTCCTAGTTCTGACCATTAATGCTTGATTTACTTGTGACAAGTTATAGAGCTTCTTTGTTTCTAGTTTTCTCATCAATTAAAAGGAACTAGTACTATTTACATTATAGAATGGTTTTGAGTAGTCAAACCACTTAATTTTGACTACATGGTTTAAATGGTGTATAGTCCATAACAAATGCTTGGAAAATGTTAATGGTTATTTACTATTTAATGTATACCTTCCTTCATTGCTGAAGTGTAAGGCAAGGATCATTATTTTTCCACTGCTCTATGCCAAGCTCTTAGCAGTCATTGGTCTGTAATAGGTACTTGAAGAGTATTTGTTGCACGAATGAGTGAAAAATGATGAGATATAAAGTATATAAAGGGCCAGCACAGTAGCTTGCATAAAGTATGTGCAGAGCAAACACTGATGTAAATAATGGTCAAGAACTGCCACTCACTGGCCTTTATGCAGATTACCTTCTCTAGCTTCCTGTTTCTTTATAGGGTAGTAGTGAGGTTTAAATCAGATAATACATGTAGAGTGCCAAGCAGTGAAACATATCAATAATTATTAGTTTGCATTTTTCTGTAATTCAAGATTATGTATTTGTAATTTGTAGCAAAATTCCTAAGAAGATAGATCTTTAAATTATCATCAATAATATCCTCTAAAACAGTAATAGAAGCCCCTATAACTAGCTATTTATATTTTTATGAAAGGATTTTATGAAAGGACTCTTATTTTTCCTTTGAATGGATAGTCTTGATTCAATTTAGATTATTTATTGAGCATATATTATGTGATGTACACTGAGAGAGGTTCTAGAATATAGAAATTAAAAAAAAAAAAAGACAGTCGCAGTTGCTTTTCCCAGAACATGCAGATTTCTAGACAAGGACAAAATCAAGCAAGCAATTGCAGTGAATTAGAAAATAATACAGTAGGGAAAAGTAGAGGTGAGAGGACATCTCAACACCAGAATTATTGAAAGGGGCAGTGATATGAATGCCAAAATGTAGAGGAGGATAATTGGAGATAATGTAAGAATAAAACAAAAGGTTGTAAATTTTGGTTAGTATAACTATGGCAAATGTCTCTACCAATCAAAAACAATAACAACAACAACAAAACTTTTATATAAGTGCAAATTGAAAAACTATGGATGTGTGCATGTATGCATGTAGATGATTCATCCTACTTAAAACATTATTTGTTACTTTTAAAGTTTACATTTCTGTTCCTCGTGTATCGATTTTTTCAAATACAAGACAACTTCAGAAAATTGGATATTGTAGCACATTAAAGATTGCCTTTTGGTTGGAAGAAATAGGCCTAATTGGGTTGCAATAACATGGAATTTTATTCAGTATTTTTTATAATATTTGTGTTATTGTAATGTATAATAGTCCCTTAATTAGATGCTATATTGATTTTGACCACTATGTTTACAAAGTAGCTGGGTTTTTTTTTTTTACTTGTGATGTAATACTCTCTGTATTCACAAAGTTAAGTTATGGCATGTGGTTATTTTTTTTAAAAAAACCTATGTTCTCTCAGAGATCTCAGAGACCAGGTATGAACCCAAGGTTAGGTCACAGAATTAGAGAGTGGGCTATTGATTGTCCACAAATGCCTAATTTTGCTTCCTGTCATCTTAATCATTAGTGCCTCTGTGGGACCTACAATAAGGATACTATTATTTACCCTCTTCAACAATTGCAGTTTCACTTTGATAATTGGGTTTTCTTTGCTGCCTTTCCATTTTAATCATTACAGGCTTGTTTACTTCATCATAGGCAGATAGCAAATTGATGATATGTGTAGAGAAATATTTAGTGTTTTGTGACTTCCAATGATTTTTCTGATATCACAAAATAATTTTTAAACAGATACCAAACCTCTTCATTATCAACTTGATATTAAATACACTGTTTTGTCCTTGTAACATCTATGGTTGATAAACATCTACAAAATGTTTTTCAGAGATCAAAGTACTTCTTAAAAGGTTTTCTTTCAAAGGCCACGTTACTGATGTGTTTTCATGTGAGCTGTGTATCACAGAAGGAGAGGAGTAACAATAGCCTTGTGCATGTGGTCTCTTTATGGTTCCACACACTGACAACTGTTATTTTAAGACAGTAATAAGACTGTTGTGGCACATCCTTACTGATGAAAGGAAAAAAATCAGAGTTAGTAGGTGAAAAGACTGCTGGTGACTCCCACAGTCAAGCACAACAGGACATGTTAAAAAAAAAAAAAAAAAAAAAAAAACCTTCAAGATGGTGCCCTGGTGTGTCTGAAGACTTGGTTCATCTCACTCTCACTGTGAAGGCTTTAATTGGTTTGATTCCTAAGCCACAAACGTTGCATTTAGAATAACTACAGGGCAGTCTGTTCCCTGGCTCTGTGTTTTCCTCCGTTATTCCTTCTTTTTCTCTTAGTACACCCTGCAGACAGCCTTGGTATTTCCTATGATCATTCCCAGGTTTAGACTCTAGGGGTTTATGGAGGTAGTGATCTCAGTGAGGAAGGATGAAAGCCCTGAGACTGGCCTTCCTTTATTTCCTCTGAAGCCAAAGTTTTCTGGAATTCAGGGCACGATGAAAGACTTCTATGTCCAGCTTTTATCTAAGAGGACTGATGAGCTTCAGAGGAAAGGGTTGTGCAAGTATTTACAAGTTTATCAAATCATGTCAGTGGCTCACTGACTCCCAGGTGTGTTCACAATCAATAAAGAGCATTTGAAAAATACTAACAGGAATGACCACACTTGATTTGGCCAAATTAGAGAAGCTCTCTGACTTGAAAAGCAACAGGACAGATTTTTTTAAAAAAGACAAAGACACTTTAATCCCCTGATATTCAAACTAGAGGCCCATGTGGAAATGTAACACTAATCTAAGCTGCCACTCTGGTGGATCTCAGCAGAGAAAAATCAGCTATGTCCTTACATTTCTACATCACTGATCATTATGAAAGGTCAGGTCTGCATCTACCTTTTAGAAAAGGCATGTTCTCAGACTTTAATTCAAAATAAATTCCTTCTAAATAGCATAGTAATTTGAAGCAAATCGAAGTTGACAGGCACCCAGAGATGAGATTCATGTTTCACAGGAAAAGCTAGAATACACATGTGATCTATCTTGTTCTTGTATTCCTTTTAAGAAAATATCTATACAAAATTAAGTAGTATTTAAAAAATTTTCTTGAGACCATGTAAATGTGTTTCTTAAAACCTTTTCTGTATGAAATCATGGGTATAATTGTTAGTTCCAATAATTGATTGAATGTGACTTAGTTATTATATAAATATGCTAAATATTTTTATAATTATGAAACACGAAAAGTAGAAATGTATTGGCAAAATCTCTCCAAATGAGGTGGATGGGAATTTTTGCAAAGAGTTTATATATGTGAAAATTACTTACAGAATAAAGCAGAATTCTATATTATTCCTATTCCCGTTTCCCCTTTTTACAAATGTAAGAATGAGAAATCTTGCTGCAAGATAAGTAGGAATGGAAGGAATTTTTTTGAGTGAAGCTGTTCAATTCATTGCAGTCCTCGCTAGTCAAATGTCAAAAAATCACATTGTAATCTATTTCCTTAAAGTATGTTTAGTGATCTATAAGCTGACAGTGCCATCCCATTTTTCCTTCAGTTTTATTGAAAGCAAAGAATTGGCAACTACCTGTGTTGAAAAAGACTTGGCAGACAGATTTTAGTATCAACCCTTTTCTATTTCTGTGTGGTAAACCAAAAAAGTCATTACCAAGCCAGCAAAATACTAATTATCCTGTTATTCTTTTACATAACAGCACTGTTTAGTATAATCATAATGGAGTGGAAAATTGAAACTATTATACATTGTAACTCACCTTTACCATTGTAATCTTTTTGAATGCTTTCAATAACATTTCATGCTTTAAATATATTGATTTAATTAGACCATTTAATTTATGGGAAATAGCTTTGATATAATTTAACTGGAAGAGCCAGTACTCATTAGAATCAAAACTTAGTTTATGTCAGGAAAAAAAATCTGACATTGTTTTCAGTTCAAATTGACAAATCTGCACTTTGTCACAACCATCTCAGTTCTGGATTCCTGCTCTAGTTAGGTAGCTAGATAAAGCACAAATCCTTACCATAAGCTTGACAATTGTAATAAGTGAAGCATTGTTGCATTTAATATTTCTTGCTTTATTGATTTGGTCATTCTGAGACTCTTCTGAAGGTTAAAAACATTCTTTGACAATGGTTGAGGGTAGGTGATAAAGCCTTAGTTATCCCTCCATCTTGATAGATTGACTTCCAAACATCTCAATATCCTGAGTACCCCATTCTTAACCCCACACTTTGTGCTTGATCAAAATACAGGTAAGACAGAGAAACACTAAATCCCTGCATTGGGTTTCTGGTGCCCTGATTATAGGAGGTTTCACCAACATAAATACTTTCAATTTTGCCTTTGTTTGGCTTGCTGGAAGCTCATGATCCAAGACAATGTATCATGTCAGATTTTGTATGTGTGAGAAGTGTACCTTGTGTTTTAAAGAAAGTCTTCATGTAGAAGTTGAGATTCTAAAAATTAATTTCCTAAACAAGTACATGTCTAAATGTACCTGCATAGGAAAAATAAACCATCTGTCCTCTGCTCACGTACCACAACCATCAACATGAAAGACTTCTGTGAACTCCAAAGGTGTGGGAAGTCTTCCCACCAGCAAGCAAGCAAGCTATGCTGTGGAAGTCTCCAACTGGGTTCCTTGCCTCCAAGTCGCTTGTGACACTGTCTCTGGAGACAGAGTCAAAGTCCAGTGAGAGCTCAGTCCCCTGCTTCAGCTGCCAGTCACAACCCCATCTGCTTTACCTGTGTTCTAACTTCCTGGCTACAAATTGGGGTTCCCACAACCCTTTCTTGGGTCCAGTTAACTTGCTAGGGTGGCTCACAAGACTCACACATTTACTAGGTCATTGCATAGTATACTACAAAGAGCACCGATTAAGAGATGCAGAGGGTGAGGTATGGGAGAAGGGCCCTGGCCCTTCGGGAACCTCCACGTACTCAGTGGTCCAAAGCTCTCTAATCCCTGTCCTTTGGGAGTTTTATGGTGGGTCTTTTAACATAGGAATGATTAATCAAATTATTATCTATTGGTGATTAACTTTAACTTTCCGTTCTTCTTCTCTCCCTGGAGATTGGGAGGTGGGCCTGAAAGTCCCAATCCTTTGATCCTGTCTTGGTCTTTCCCATGATCATCCCCCTTCCTGAAGCTACTTGGGGCCTGCCATCTATCAACCACTTCAATAATGTACAAAAAGACACTGTCACTTCAGAGATCTCAAAGATTTTAGGTGTCATGTTTCAAGAAATGGGGATGAACACCAAATATGTATTTTACAATAATAGTACCCCAGGGTGTAACCACCCTTCTTTGAAAACCCCTAGACCTCCCTGGGTACCTTGAACTCTAAAACTCTATTACATTATGATTTAATTAGTTTTTTTCATTACAGGCAGGAAAAAAATTATCATAACCACTACTGCCCCATTCAAGCACATCCAATCAACCTTGTTTGGTTTTTTTTGTTTGTTTTGTTTTGCTGTTATTTTAGAATTGAAAGAGCTCTCTTTCTGTAAAGAAGCATCTGTTAAATTAGCTATGAGACTAATTGGATAAGTAGATATACTCATTGACACAACAATTGGTCCTCATATCATTTCAGTGAGTCAGATTTTTAACCTCTCAAAATCAATATGAAGAAAGCAACAAAGCAAAAATACCTAGCTATTAAATTACTTTGAGATAGTGAAAGCTTAAACCCTAGAATTCAAAATTTGATTACTGTTACCAAAGCCAATACACATGAATAAAGATGTTTGGGTTGAAAAAGTTTCTGGGATTAGTACCAGTTTGTGTTTAACAGCTCTTAAAGCACAGGTATGCTATTAAAACTTCTAAAATCGCTTACAGTAGCAATAGATAGGATCACCATTAGAGAGTAGATTAAATTACATAAGCTTCATATAGAAAAGATAGAACTTGTTAATAACAATAAAATGTAATAAAAGGGTAGAAGTGCATAAACTGAATGAATTAATCCAAACCTGAACCATATTCATATTTAAGTAGGATAGTGTACTAACAGGTTTCAGTTGGGAAGAAGACTATCATTGCTCTCAGTATTTTAAAAATTATTTTATGTAGAAATCAACCAAATGACAATTTATTAGGGATGTATTATAAGTTACCACACAAAGAATGATATGTTGCAGCATCCTTGGCAGTTTTTTTAAAAATAAAAACCCATTATTCCTTCCTAATAAAAGTATAACTTTACATCCTGAAATTATGAGCAATGTAGATGTTTTAGTGTGGTTTAATGAGTTAATATATCTGATTTTGTGCAAAATCAGTGAATAGATTTAAAACTTAGTAACATAAAGTAATGTTTTTGTTCTAATAAAGAGCAAAGATTGTACTGATGATTTGGAATATGATATTAGAATTCTGCAGCCCTCCATTTACACCATGTAGATTACTTACTTTGAGAACGTAATCTACTTCTGTGAGTCTTAGTTTCCTCATCTCAAAACATCGAACTCATAGAGTTGGTCTTGAAGTTTAATGTAAATAATGCAGGTAAAACTACCTGTCATGTTGTAGGTTCTCACCAAAGATTAATTCCATCTGTCTTCCCCCACCTTAATCCTCTCAGTGAAAGCTAATTCATGACAAATGTAGGTTGCTGTACAGAAACATCCTAAATGAAAAGTAGAACGTCATCTCAAATACTTGAAATTTTCACTAGGTAAAGCAAGATATCTCTTTAGATAGAAAGCCAAACCTGTCTCTAGGTTATGGATTATGTTTTTTATTAACTATTTATTCTAATTTTGCTAAAGTGAATGCATATTATTATAAAATAAATAGTGAAATTTCTTTGAATGATGCCGTTTATCTAAGAGTTGGTACATGAAAAATCACATGGATGACTATAACTCAACTTTGAAATTTTATTCCTTATAGCATTTTACACTACTAAATTGGTTCAAGAAAAATAGACCCAGTAGCTGAAGGACTGTTAAGTGCCATGATTATGGACATTGAGAATGAAGAGAGGAAGTAAAATTGCAAATAATTTCTTTTTATTAAGCTCTCTGGTACAACCCCCTTCTGCCTCCTACCTGGGTTTTTATGACTATATTCTCACTGGTCTCTCCATTTCTAAGCTTCCTACACTACTACACTTTAATTTTCTTGAAACAATGATTCCATTTCACCTTTAGCCTGCTCAGAACCTTTAATGGGTCTCCATTTAGCTGTAGCTGTCCTTTGTAACTGATGGAACATGTGTCATCATGGGGTGCAGTAGTACAGGTAATAAGCAATCCTAACATTTACTAGAAATATACTCTCCTCAAACTCACATTTATCTGAAAGAGCGAAGTTATTGTGAATTGCTTCAAAGTCTCAGTCAGAAATCATGTATCTGCCTTACTCAGCTATGATTGTGAAGCATGCTTTTCAGTAATCTTGAATTTTGGGTCTCTCAATTACCATACACACACACACACACACACACACACACACAAGAACAAGTGGCTTTGTGCCATTGAAATGCCATTTACCCATAAGTCTTCTTCAAGTATCCATTTTAAAAGCATACCATAAATGATATGTGGAGTAATAAAATGCTAGTAAATATAATACATCCTTGGGGAAAATGGTATAATAATGCTCTTTGATAGAGTGAAAATACATACAGAATATAAAGTATAAATACAATATTCTTTAACCTGTTATTCAAGGCCCCCTACACACTGTTACCATTTTCTCTTTGCAGCCTTATCTCCCATTACTCCGATGACAAACCTATTGTTTTTATTCATTCAGTACTAAGGACCAGCCACTGCAATAACACTTGGGTATCATGCTCATTTATTAATCCTTACAGTAATCCAGTGGTCACATTCCCTTCTCTATTTTTCCAAATGAGATTTAGTGTTGAAGGTTTAATATCTTCCATAAGATCACTCTGCCAGTGATGGTGTCAGAATCAGGATTCAAACTCAGGTCATCTGACTCCAAAACCAGTGTTCCTCTTTCCTAGCCAGATGGATTTCTCTGCTCACCATAATCCTAACACATGTTCATTTCCACAGTCATTTTTTATATCATGATGTTTATTCCCATTCAGAAATGTTGTTCTACCTGTCTTTAGAAGTCCAGCCTACAGTGAAATCCTCCTCCTCCCTCAGTCATACATTGCTTTAGATTGTTATTTAATTTATCAGTTTGTAGGTGTTGTCTCCTCAATCAGGTTATTAGCTGATTGATGGAAAAAGCCATTTAAGTGGCAGGAAAACATCTCTAAGATAGTATTGTTTAGTTTATATTTCTTGTTATCGCCTCAATGCTATGTCCCTAGAAGACATTCTGTAAAAACATACTCAATGTCAAATTAATGACTCTTGACAGATAGAAGACATTCTCCTTTGTCATTAGGACAAGATAATTTATAATTCTCATTTGAAATTAAGTCCTCAAATTTTGAATTATTGACTTTTCTAGAGGCTATATTCTGTTTAATATTTTTTAAAAATAAGAATAAAATTGGCAAGTCAATTTTGTTATCATTTTAAGAGATATGAATTTGATAGAGGATAAGTTGCCCAATTTCATTCTGTTTCTCAGTTTTCATGGACCCTTTCTACATAAGAACCAATTAAGCTCTGTGTTTCCATTTACTGGTAAATGGTAAATATTCTTTCACTGCTAACCTCCATAGAATAATTGAGAAAGGACCTCTCATCCAAGAGGTGAAAGGAGAATGCCATACCAAAAAAAGTGGAATCTTGAGTCTGTTTTCCAAGAATGAGGCCATGCAGGAAGATAGATAGTGTGTAAGAGATGGCAGAGACCCAGAGAGCAGAGAGTTTTTGTTCCTGTAGACTGAAGGTTAGTGGGAGGGATGATGTCATAAGCCCACTAAGGCAGAAAGTTGAATGTGAAATGAGAGTCAAAAGAAAAGAGGAAAAGTGACAGCCTGCATTAAAAATGAGAATTTCAACATGTCACTCTGTCCCTCACAGTGTCCCCTTTGCCCCTTCTCTACATTCTTTTATATATCTGATTTTTCATTCATCTAGTATATACATTAGAGAGGACCACATGAGTCAGGGCCATGGATTGGTTTTGTTGCCATTTGCTTAGACCCGTTTGGAAGTCTCCATAATTCATTCTGCTTAATTTATACTTTGCAGTGTTATAGTATGGTTAGAATAGCTAAGAAGTACCAGATTAATCTCTTCCAAGAAATAACAAGACATATAATTTGTAAAATAATTGTGTTTCAAATGATCAAGAAAGACTGTAGGTGTGAAAACAGCTTCCATAATAGGCATACCTGGGGGGAAGTCAAAGGATTTTGACTTAAATATCTTAAAGAATGTGTTAAATCAGAATTAGTAAAACAACAATATCTGACAAAAAAGCTTTTAAAGTGAAAATTATGTGAGCACATTTTATTATCAGAAGATGAAATGCATGAGCATTTTGTGAAAATTGCTTTTGGAAAAGAAACCTGTTTTATTTTCATTTTCTATTCTTCATCCATGGATCTTTCACATTCAGGAAAATTAGGTGGATTTACACAAGAAAATAACACCATAGATTCTGGAGAACTTGATATTGGCCGAAGAGCAATTCAAGAGGTTCCTCCTGGGATCTTCTGGAGATCACAGCTCTTTATTGATCAGCCACAGTTTCTGAAGTTCAATATCTCTCTTCAGAAGGATGCATTGATTGGAGTATATGGCCGAAAAGGCTTACCACCATCCCATACTCAGGTAAGAGCAAGCTTTGTTGTGAAGAAAATGGAAAGTGTTAGTTTGCATTTTTACATGCTGTTCTGATTCCTGCCAGGCCCAGTGGCACATCTGCAATTCCAGTTACTTAGGTGGCCAAGCAGGAGAATCACAAGTGTGAGGCCCCCGCTTGTTAACATAGAGACCCTGTTTCAAAATAAAAAATATTTTTAAAGAGCTGGGGATGTAGCTCACTATTAAAGCACCCCTGGGTTCAATCCCCAGTACCAAGAAACAAAAAGTTATTCTGTTTCTTAAGTTCAGCTGCTTGGTTAACCGAACACTTTTGAATGGATCTTTTACTATCGAAAGAAATTAGAATGTAGCTTATATATTTGGTTTGAGGTTTTCCTTTCAGTAGTAGGAAGAACACAATTTTCTTCCTGAATTGCTTTGATCATCACTAATTGATTTAAAATTTGTGTGTTACTTAATAAACATTGAGCATCACCTGTATACCTAGTAAAGCAGGACAGATTTTCTGAAATTCTGTGATAATTTCATATGATTATATACTTTTATGTAGTAGATGCATAACATATTCACCATAAATATATATTCATTCTGTTGAAAATATATTGTTTAAAAACTTATGTCAGGTTTACTCTTAGTGAAGAAATTATGGGAATATAAACATAATGGCATGAACTTTATCAAATTCAAGCCACTATTCTTCTAAAAGAATGAACATCGAGATTAATAGGCAAAAGAGCTTTCATAGAAAACCAAGTATAAATCCCATCTTCTTGGGAGGTTGAGACAAAGTATCTGTCTCAAAATAAAGTAAAAATGAAAAGGGCTAGGAATGTAGCTCAGTGATAGAGCACTTGCCTAGCATGTACAAGACCCTGGTTTCATCCTCAGCAATACTCACACACACACAACTGAGAATTTTCATGTATATTTTATGTTATGTAATTTTATGAGAAATGCTTTTTTCTATAACCTAGGAACATAAATTATGAAGAGAAACTGATCAGACACTAGTAAAGAAATCACATCTTCAAAGAAACATGAGTAAGAAAATTCCAGCATGCTTTCTCTAATGTCATCATGGATCAGGTTCATATACATATGTAAAGTTTATGGCTGTGAAATTTTTGAATATCATGCTGTAGAGTATTCATTTTTCCTATCTATATTATTAAAGTAAATGCCTTGGATCCTTGTACATCAAATACTTCTTACAATGTACTTGTGTCCAATTTTCAATTTTAGATTTGATTTCAGTTCATGTTATAGGTGACACTGACTGGGATGTAATAAGCAGATTTTCCTAAATGGATGTGTGCCTCTACAATTTTAGTTATAGCAGGTACATTGCATTCATAGCAATAGTCCAGGGAAATATGAAAAAATATTTTTCCACTGAAACCACATATAAATTTAAATTATCTTTCTCTATTTCAAGAAACATACCTCTAAGCTAAGCACAACAGTGAGCATACAACTCATATATCCAGAAAAATAACTTAAGATAAAAAATTATTTATTGTGTTATATACTAGAAAGTCTTATTTAAAGGGGCTATGGCTAACATTTTACAAGTTTAACTTGCTAACTTTCTGTCACTATGACAAAATACCTGAGAAAAGCAATTTAAGGAGAAAAGATTAATTTTGGATCACGGGTTCAGAGGTTTCAGTTCATAGTCAATTGGTCCCATTGCCAAGGCCAAAGCATCATGGCAGGAGCGTGTGGTAGAACAAAACTGCATATATCGTGATGGCTGAGAAGCAGAGAGAGAATGTGTGCAAAGGCAGCATGGGCAAGATATACCCTTAAAGGACATGACCCCAGTGACCTACTTCCTCCAACCATACCCTCCTTCTAAAGTTCCCCTGTTTCCCAATAGTACAACCAGCTGGAGACCAAGCTGTAGCCCATGGTCTTTGGGGGGACATTTCAGATCCAAATCATGATAGTCTATAAGATCAGGATTTAAATAATAGTGTTTCAAGTTTTCTTATAATTCTTCTGTAATTTAAATACAATGCACATGATATCTACTTTTCTACCACAATATATGTGTCTAAGTAGGTTCTTGCATTTTCTTAAGCTTCGCAGTTATTAGAGTTCCTTCCTCAAGTTTATTCAGATCAGCAGAGCAAACAACTGTTTCAGAGTTCAGTGTTTAAACATGAAATATGCTATAAAGCAGCCCAAATTGAACATTTCTCTGTTTCTGGGGAACATTAAATAAATCAACCTGAAATAATTAAAATTGGCCAGCCATTCAGAATAATCACTTGAGTTTCGAAAGCCTTTATGACCCTTTGTAAAACTGTCCATTTGATTGTTGCCAAGGAATCAATTGACTTTCTTCTCTCTGATGGCCAATTCATCCTCCTGGACAGTCAAAAACCTAAGGAAGCAATTCATGCTTCACAGTTGCTCGTGCTATGGCTTGTTAGTACATTTGCAATAAAGATTGTTTTAAAGTAAGGGATAGGAACCCGAATTCTAAGCACACCCTGGCCACTTTTTGGCTTTGTAATCTTGCACAACTAACTTCTCTAAGCTTCATTATCCATTGGTAAAAGGAGATGTTTAGATCACATGATCTCTAAAATCTCTTCCTTCTCTACAATCCAATGAAATAAAAGACTATGCCACAACAAAAAGTTTATTTAAGGACATATTTGAGTATTCATGGATTCTGAGTTCTTATCACTTTAATAACAGAATTGAATTAAACATATAGGTAAGCCAGACACAATGGCACACACCTATAATCTCAGCAACTATGGAGACTGAGGCAGGGGGATTTCAAGTTCAAAGCCAGCCTCAGCAATGGCAAGGTACTAAGCAACTCAATGAGATCCTGTCTCTACATAAAATACAAAATAGGACTGGAGAAATTGCTCACTGGTTGAGTGTCCCTGAGTTTAATCCCCATTTATTTACCAATCAATCAATCAATCAATCATACAGATAGTCTGATCTTTTCAGAAAGGAATGGCTAAGATACCTGAAAAACATCTATTTGCATGTTTTATGGTCTGTTAGAAAATCAACATAAATACAACAAACATAGGTAAAATTCTCTTTTATTGATCTATCAAAGGACTTTGTCAATACGTTGTAGTTTAAAGCAACTTTAAATGAGAAAGATTTTTAAAGCATGTATATTTACTAATTTTATATCATAAGAAAATTACCCTGAAAGAGAGCTTTCACACTGAGACAGTTCCAGTCTATTAAGCATAAACTTTGTCTCGTGGTGGTTTTCTCCAAGTAATAAGGCTGAAGAGTTAGCCCAAAGTGTTTCATTCTAAAAATTGCATGACATCTTAAGACTCCTTCCCCTAACCCACCACAAAAATATCCACATCCAGTACTGCAAAGAAAACTGAAGTTTTCCCATAAGTGGTAACTTTATACCCTGAGAAGAAAGATTATTGAATATTTCCATTCCATTTAATTTGGTTATTTGTGGTAGAGATGGTTTTGGTGTAAAGAGGAGAACTTTTTCGTATGTATTTGAATAACCCTCCTGAAGTCATGTGTGAATTGCCCCCATAACAGAACAGCCTACAACACAACAGTTATCTAAACACCATCGGCTACTTCCTACTGCCCCCATCATGCCCTCCCCCCACTCTTCTCTTAGTGTTCATGGTGTGATGCAAATGGTGATTTCCATGAAAATGCTGATGATTATGATTATGGACCAGTTAAAACTCAAATTTTCTACCCTTTTACTTTTTTCAGTTGCTGTCTTTAGCATTAAGGGAGAAAAGAGTTGAGGTACATTGGGCCATAGAAAGAAACTTTTCTGTGGCTTTACTATACTAATGTAAATATTCAAATCTGATGAGGAAATGAATGACTTATTTGAAATGGAGACACCTTTAAGAACTGCTGAATTGATTTTCCCCTGATCATTTTGAAACAGAATTCTAGCAAAATTTTTACAGTAGCCACACCAGTCACTGTTTTTATCCTGTAGGAAGTAAATGAAAAAAAAATATTAAGCAAGTTATTCACCATTTGTATATGTTTCTCATGACTGAATTATGTTGTAATGTGTTTTACTACTGAAGAACAAAAAAATGCTTTTAAATTTAAATAAAGATTTTAATAGGCAGAAACTAAATTAGATGTTTAAAGTCCTCTAACTATAACAGTAGATATCAGTAATCTGTACACTGGTAATCTACCTCAACTATGGTTCCCAGAAATGCCAACAATTAATTTTATTCCAGTTTGATTAGATTATAATAATCTTTTACTATAGAACTCTGATGAAATTCCACTTAAGGAGTCTATCAGAAAGAATTTTAATGACTCACACAGTACCATAATCATGAGCTAGATATAGATAGACAAATTATGTGTGTGTGCTTTTCACTATAAATATATCTCAGAAACAAAATTAAACCAGGTAATAGTCTAAAGAAACTGAATCACTCTACCTTTAAGAAACTTATGATCTAAAAAGTTTATTGAAAGTATGTTGGAAAGTTTTTTCATTGTCTTCCAAAGTCACTGTATTATCTCAAGTAACAAAGTGTTATTACCCCATTCTTACCAGTCATATTCTAATAGTTTAAATCTCTAGTTTAGTTCTTCTAAGAACCACCAAGGTTTGTGATTGATCTTACCAAATTAGGTTTAATGATGTCTGATTTTCTAGTAATATTTGGGCACATGGATTATTATTGCCACCTCTTTAAATGTCCCTGTTGTTGAAGATTTTAGACTTTTGATCAAAGATGTAAAGGTACCTTGTTGGTCTGTGTTTTTACCAGACTATGCCTAAGTAAAAACCCCTGGTTGCTTTGGACAGCTATGCCAGGGTCACAGAAAAGAGGTAGAGTGGTGTGGGGGGAAGACCAAGCAGTGGAGCAAAATGCACCTGAGTTCATAGACCCACCCCACCTCTGCCCAGATATTCCCTTTCCTCTCCTAACCCCCTTCAGTGTTAGGGATTAAACCCAGAGCCTCCCATATTCTATGTAATCACTGTACTACTGAGCTATGTCTACAACCCTTTTTGTTTTATTTTGGGATAGAGTTTTTTTAGCTTGCTGAAGCTAGCCTCAAATTCGCAATCCTCCCGCCTTAGCCTTTTGAGTAACTGAGATTACAGGTGTATGCCATTGTGCCCAGCTACTGCCCACGTCTGACTCTGCTGTGGCTCCTCAAAAATCCATTTTCTTCTTCTTTAATGAAAAACTATTAATGCCTTCACAAAAGGGTTTCCATAAGGATTTAAAATGATCCCAGTACTAAGTAAATGTCCCAAAGTAGTTTTAACGATTTGAGTATTAGATAGAAGGAGAAGACCTTTAGAGATTATCTAATGGTCTAAATAAAATAAGTCTACTGGGTTTGGAATGTAAGTTCATGTAGATTTTATGTTTATATCCCCAAAAATGCCTAAACTCATTGAACTTTTTAGCAGAATTTAGAGAACTGAATAAATTTGGAAACCATATTACTCAATGAGGAAAAAAAAAAAGATCTGTTAGGTTTAAATACACAACAATGGCGTGTGTGCAGTAAGTAGCTTTCATCGTCTCTGTAAATACTAAGTGTAGAAGATATCTACCATGTGGACCTGGCAGTCAGGAACTTTTTTCTAATATCCTATTTATTTGCAAAATAGAAGAACAAAAGAGAGAAGCAGCCTAACTATAGTGTCTCTAACTACTAACACAGTTTTCCTTGTCCTGGTCCCCAGTATGATTTTGTGGAGCTCCTGGATGGCAGCAGGTTGATTGCAAGAGAGCAGCGGAACCTGGTAGAGTCTGAAAGAGCAGGGCGGCAGGCAAGATCCGTCAGCCTGCATGAGGCCGGCTTTATTCAGTACTTGGATTCTGGAATCTGGCATCTGGCTTTTTATAATGATGGGAAAAATGCAGAGCAGGTGTCTTTTAATACCATTGTTATAGGTAAGAACACTTCAAAGCATCTTTTTCCAGGCTTCAGCCTAAACACTATGTTGAATAAAAACTGTATTATCTGTACCGATTTCAAGTGATTCCTGGGATGTTAAAGCTCTGGTAAAATGTGAGAGATATTTTTAAATCATTCATTTGTGACTATGTGACAAACCCTGAAGCTCTGGAAGAAAATATTATTTGAAATTATATTGAGGGAGGAGAGTACATCGTGAAAACTCTTTAAATTTAAAACTCTGCATAGGAAATGGCACTTTACCATCCGAATAATCTTGTATAAATGAATCCACTCGGTGGTTATGGAGTGAGCCATCTGTACTTCTTCAACACCTAGCTAACGTGATCAAAGTGCCAGTTTGTCTTTTGTGAGAGGCAACAACAAGTGTTCCTTCTTTCTCTTCTGTCCAGAGTCTGTGGTGGAATGCCCCCGAAATTGCCATGGAAATGGAGAGTGTGTTTCTGGAACTTGCCATTGTTTTCCAGGATTTCTGGGTCCCGATTGTTCTAGAGGTATGCAAGTTGGATTCTTTTCTTAAGCCGATATAAATAAGCTGTAGAAACACACGTAATTCAGAAAAGAACCAAGGCAAGAAAGCAAGAGGGAAAAACTGGCCCATTACTTGTTCCAACGATGTGTCTTTTCTTTCAGAAGCTCGATGGAAAATGTGGCTGTTAATTCTTCTGTCGTGTTTTATTTCACAGCAGCCTGTCCAGTGTTATGTAGTGGCAATGGGCAGTATTCCAAGGGCCGCTGCCTCTGTTTCAGTGGCTGGAAGGGCACCGAGTGTGACGTGCCGACTACCCAGTGTATTGACCCGCAGTGTGGGGGTCGTGGGATTTGTATCATGGGCTCTTGTGCTTGCAACTCAGGATACAAAGGAGAAAATTGCGAAGAAGGTAAACATGTCAATATTTACAGAAGCCTATTGTTGTCTTCATAAAGCAACAGATTATATCTGTAATCTCTAGTTTGGGAGATGAAATCTTTCTTTTTTATGCTTTCTTATTATTAAAGTAATTTTGATTTCCATATTTATTAATGCATTGTTTTATTAACATTTTAACAATAAAAAGAAGAAACACCGAAGAGCCCTTTTGCTCTTTTTCAGTAGCATGAATAATTTCTTTTTTTGACTCTGAGAAAGTAAGCAAACATTTATGCCTTGAAACCAACAATGGCCTGTTGAATACTTTTTTTTTTCTTTCTACAATTTTTAACACTGATGCCAGCAGCTAACATTTTGACATCTCTAGGGGTAAAAAGAAAGAAAGAAAAAAGAAAAATTTAACACAATATACTAATGAAAACATACAATATCATGGATTTTTTCTCATAACTGTATGTAATGATGAGTCAAGATGCTATACTGTAAAGTGCAGCTAAATTGTTTTTTCAGAAAGCAAAAAAGCCCCATTTCCGTTCTTCAATCAAATTGATTTTATTGATCTACACTCACAAAGTAATGCAATTAAGTCTCTGGAATTAAATTTTCAGGCCATTGACCCTACAAGTGTAAAGTTTTATTGAGTCAAATTGCTAAATTAAATCTCATCATCTAAAGCACATTAAACTGAATTAAGAAGGATCAAGAGTATGCAACTCATTTATTTCTCAAACAATTTGAGGATCTCATACAGTTGTCAGTGCTCAGTGGTTGTAGATTAGGTCAGCTGATACAGATTTTGTTATAGAAAAGGCAATACTTATTACTCTGATTAGGCAGAACTGAGAGCAATAGTCTGAAACCTCAAGAGCATATTTGTGTAATTCATGAAAATTACAAATCCTTGCAAGAGTCTCAGTTACCTAAATGGCATTGGGCTGGTGCTTAATGCTTTATTGTATTACAACTCTTTGCATTTTCAGAAACAAGTTCTTAAAAATGGTAGATAGATATTTGATTATCCATAATATTCATAAATTAGATTATAATTTAGTTCTTTGTTCTATATGCACTATAATACCTTTGAGATTTAATGGAATTATTCTTTTCTTTTTTTACACTAGCTGACTGTTTAGACCCTGGATGTTCTAATCATGGTGTGTGTATCCATGGGGAATGTCACTGCAATCCAGGCTGGGGCGGAAACAATTGTGAAATACTGAAGACCATGTGTCCAGATCAATGCTCTGGCCATGGAACTTATCTTCAAGAAAGTGGCTCTTGTACTTGTGACCCTAATTGGACTGGCCCAGACTGTTCAAACGGTGAGGTTAATAAATGCAGGGCAATTGAGTGCTTACTGTGGTTTAACTAAAGATTAGGATGTTTTAATTTTTAAACACACAATTAAATTTAACCGAAAGTATATCAAAGTCATTATTTATAGATATAAATGTTAAAAGCAATGAAATGTGGTTGTCATACAAGGAGGAAGGAAACAGGCTTAACCTATTTGTTATTACAATTTCCCCTTCAGTATTATTGGGAAGAATCTGCATAAGATGCCCTGTCTTCTTAACTCTTAACTTTATGGATCTACTAATCGAAGCTAGCTTCCCTGTAGACCTGTGTACACCTTGGGGTTTAAGCAAATTATTTCATGAATGGAGAAGTCTCAATTAAAAAAGATTATTTGATACATAAGGTTAAACATGATCACAATAAAAAGTATACATATGTACATATTATGTATAATGCTTCACCACAAATTTTTAATTATAATAATAAGATCATAATAGAGAGGGCAGGTAATAATTTTGTTCTGTCAGCTAAGTTGTTATTGACTACCTACTATGTGCATGGCATCACAGTAGGCTCTCTAAGAATGAAAGAACAATTTATCATCCTTGCCCTCTGGAACAATGGCTTTCAGATATTTGACCATGACCTATAATCATTACTCTATGACCTAGTGTATGCACACATGCACATGTTCATATACATCCTAATGGAACTGAAACAGACATTTTACAAAGTGATGCACACTGATGATACATTTTTCAAATCTAATCTGTTTTTTTTTTAATGTTGGTTGCATACTCATGAACTAATTCCATGACATTCCCGCTCATTAGTCACACAGTTTGAGGAGATGCCTTTCTAGCCTAGAAGATTATAGTTTAATTAGGGAGATAAGATGAACACTCATGAAATAATTAGAAACCAATACATTCCAGTTTAATATTATATTGAGGGTTAGGTAGAATAACGTGCTCAGTTCAGAGAACATTCAGAGGAGGGATCCTACCTTGACAAATGCTGAAAGTTTTCTGGGAGACTTTTATTAACACATAAACATAGCTGTCCTGGGTACAGAGGGAAGACAGTTTTTTGACTAAGGGATCAGTATTAGAAACTATTGAGAGCCTGGACTGTGAAGTCAGGTGTGTGGTTCATACACAGTTTTACTTCTTAATGGTTATGTAACCTTTAGCAAATTACTGTACTGCTCAGTTTATTCATCTGTAAAATCATACCACATTCTTCACAGAGATACTGTGGAAATTGCTTGAATTCATATATATAAAGTACTTATACAATAAATAAATAAATATTAAATAAGACAGTATTTTAATAGTAAATTTTAAATATAGCTTCCACCACCATCACTACTACTATTGCTTTTAGCAAATAAACAACTGTGTGAAATATTGTATACACCAGAGAGTGAAAATAAAGAATATTTGGGGATAAAAATTTGGTCTAGCCCATTATGGGAGTGGAGTCTAGAAATATTTTAGACAATAGAAAATCCACTAACAATAATGATGTGCTAACACATGCAATGAGAGTGTTTTAGAAGATCTATCACAGGTCTGAGAGGGTGAATAGTGAGACTTTGATGTTTGGAAGACAAATTAGAAGACTTTCGTAGAAGTGCAAGATGATGGAAGCAAGAATTGGCTTGGAGTCAGTGGGAATGCTAAGTCTAAATATGAGCAACAATTGGAGGGAAAAATAGGCAAGTCTTGCTGAAGAAAAACAAAATATAGAAGTTTAGCGAGAAGAGCTATGAGTGTGAATCAAGGGAAATTGAGGTTAATGTTAATATCTGAATGAGGCAGGAAAATTGGGAAAAGGTGAGGGCAATTGAAGAGGTAGGACAAGAGGGAGTCAATGGGAAGGTTAAGAAAAGGAGATGGTGAATTCTACTTAAGAGACTCACACTATCTAAGCAAAAACAGATAATATGAGAAAGAAGATAAAGAATGAATAAGAGAAGAAGGAATGCAAGTAAATGAAAGAAGAGTAAGAAGAAAGGAAAAGGACAGATTTTAACAGCAGTGTTGAGTGAGTGAAAGCATTCTGTCTAAAGTTTAGACTCAGAGAGGGGCCTGTGCTCCGCAGCCTGCCCCACTCCTTGCACTCTTCTCTAAAGTGGTGAGGAACAAGAACACTGAACAGTCTGTGGTCAGCTTTTGGACAGACCATTCGCTAGCTATATGTTGGGCAAGGTATTTAACTTCTCTGTACCTCAGTTTCTTTATCTGTTACATGGGGATAATTATAGGACTACTTAATGTAATTTGGGTAAAGATTAAATGAGTTAATATGTGAATAGTACTTAGAATAGTGCCTGACCCATTGTGAATACTCCAAAAGTGCTAATCATTGATAGAACTAGTAGTAGTGGTAACAGTACTAAATGGTAGTAGTGTTTTAAAAGTTAATTGTAGTTTGCCTTACTTAATTGCTCATCAATTTAGAGGAGTTTCCACATAAAAGTATTTATTAGGTTTGGTTCTGTAAATATGAAATTCATGAAATGCAAATTATTTCATCTTTTACTATGACCTAATGGTATAAAACCAAATGAAATATAGCCAGGTGGCTCATTCACACACTTTTAGCAGGGGAAGGGGAGTTCGTATACCGAACAATTGTACTTTGCTGCCATTTTGAGAAACTCATGTGACATCTCTGCTATCCTATGATTCAATATCAGCATAACAGATATATCTCTTACTGTGTACTTCAAATTGAATCCTGGAAATTCAAACTAAAGGAAATTTTCCATAGGCTAATTTGTGATATGGATGAAAAGTTTTTGTTCAACTTATACATTAGTTAATGAAATAATTTTTTCCTTTCTCCCTTCCTTTCTCCCTTCCAGCCTCATTTCTCTTTTCCTCCCTCCCTCCCTTCTTCCTATTTTCTTCTTTTTTCCTCATTTTGGACATATACCTCTGGAAATAGACATGATTTATAATATGTATATTAGAAATAATATACTTAATACAAATATTAATTGGTTCTGATAGCTTAAGGAACCAGAAACTTTGGTTAGAAAATTTAACACTATTACAACAAATTTCATGTGTAGATAAATAGAAATAGAAACAAAAATTGGGGTCTGGGTTATAGAAAGGCATGGATGTCCCCCTTAAGAGTTTTAGGGTGTGTGACAATATTTTAAGCAACATGTTAACATTTTTTGTCCTCTTAAAAATATATATTATAATTACAAGAATCAAAAAAGCACTCAGGTATTTCTATTGAGTTTTTATTTATATTTCAAGCATCTATACTAAGAAATACATTCTACAAAAAAAGTCTAATTAAATTTTATAGAGATAATTACTTGAGTAGTAAAACTACTTAGTTCAGGTCTCTTATCCCTCCACCACTGAAATAGGCATAATAACACTAACTACCTTGCTTGAAATAACATCATTCAGATTTACTTCTTGCTGTTATTAAGTAGGAAAGCAACAAGCATAATAGTCCCTTTTTTGTTTCATGTAATGGCATTATAATCAATTACATACATTATTGTATAAGGGGTAGTTTGTAATTGATACTGTACAGCTCAAAAGGTAATTCAGTCTTCATAAAATCATCTTGCTATGAATAGAAAAAATGTATAGATGTTAATTAAAAGATTTAAATGGCTGCCAAAAATCACACATTATTTTACATATTTAGATTTAATTTTATTCATGCTGTTATAATTATTTTATTAGTTGAAAATCTAATTTTACCTGTATACAAAACCTTACCTATTTAATCATAGTAAGTGGAGATTTTGTTCTCTTCATCTTTATATCCCCAATGCAAAACAGAAATGATATGTATTAAACTCTCAATATAAAGTTGAATAATGAACTCAGTACTCTTCTTTTGAAGAAAGCAATTAAGTACAGAAAAAAAATCTTTATTAAACTTTGCTATTAGCTGCAAAAAGTGAAACAGCTTACTTAGAATTAATAGCAAAGATTTAAATATGCTTATATTCACCTTGTGAAAATATCTAGTCTCATGTGTCTCAAATATATCTTACTGTTGCACATTTTTCATTTAAAGCTTATAATAACATTGTTAATTTATATGTGTGGCTTAAAGTTTACTAGCAGTATAATTCTGATTTCTAACTAAATCAATCCTAAAAGAAAACACTTGACTAGCTACCTCTTTTGTTGATGTGGAAATGACCTTCGGATATCTAAATTCAATAAGAGAGTAGATTTTATACCTGAAGAAACATTTGGTTAAGTGCTAAAAGAGAAGAAATGAATTATTTCCATCAGAAAGTTTGAAAGCAACAGAGCTTTCCTCTATCTTCATCTGCAGTTTGTCCATTAATTAGCCCTTCAATTCCACTTCAATTAAATTAACTCTAATTAATAAGTTCATTACAAAGATTGACGCACCTTGCTCAAAGCTAGTGTGCTAAACACTGATAAACACCTTCGCCCTAATGAAAAATTGATTAGATTGAATAAAAAGGGTACCTCAGAAAGAAACCTCTCTCTTCCAGAGCCGAGTTGGTGTTATGTTGCTCTGAAGTTAATCAAACCATCTTGGATCTCTTAATCAAAAATTTAATTCAAAGGAGATAGAAAATGTGGCACGTGCGAGCACACATGCACACACACACATACAAACCTGCACACTACTCCCTCCCAGCTAATAGTCCTAGTGTTGTTTATAAGAAAAGTTACAGCTCTCACAGTGCCTGGATGGTGGATGAAGTTATCCTGTGAAATAGAGAATTATAGTGGTCCAAGAAATGTTATTTGAAGAACAAATGGGTAAAATAGGAACATGTGGCTACATTAACAGTTACTGTTTTTTAATTTAAAGAAAAAAGGCTATGGTCTATTTCCTGTTTATTCAAAATGATTTCAGATTTTTATTATAAGGGATTTTTATTTTTGCAAGAAAGCCAAAACTAAACAACTCCTACAGCCTTTTAACTTTATTCAACTAAATATATAAAGAATAAAAAGAAAAATACCCTTCAGAGTTCTTTTTCCTTCCCTCTCAAATGGATCTAATTATATAAACTTCTAAGAAAGGTTTAGGGGGGAAAAAATACTTCAGACATGAATTCTTTTTAAAGACTCCACCTTGCCTTATAGTTTTTGAAGTCATTTGGTCACTTGTGCTCCTTTCAATAATTCCAGTAGTTGGAAAACCTTTTTTTCAAAGGACAGAGTCAATAGCTGTATTTATTAAGCTGGTTTTCCACCATGTGGGTTAAGCGATTTGTATCTGTTGGCAGTACAAATTTATCAAACAGGACAAACAACAATTTCTTTTCTTTAACCAGCATGTCTACATTTCTGAGGCAAGTTAATGTAATGTAAGCAAAACAACATTCTTCTTAATGAAAGTTTCTGAATGTTCATAACGTTTAAACGGCAGCATTAGAAATAGCCCCTTTTCAATTCTTACTAAATGTGTGCAACTCAGGTACTGTTAGATACCTGAGATGCTTAGATACTAAAATATTTCATAAATTTGGTGCGTGTGTGAGTTTTCGTGTCAAAATATACTCTGATATTTATATAAAATATGACTATTCTCTCTGTATATATATTATATATATAAAATCTTTTTATAAAAAGCAATTATTCCTAACAAATTTGTCATATGTATTTTATGTAACATTATAGCCACATATAAAAGTAAATGATGGATAAAGAATTAAAATTCTACCATTCATAATTCGTAATAGTCGATGCTAAAATTAACTTGGCATACAAAGACTTAATATTTTCAGTGATTTTGTTTTTCACTATAACAAGTTTAAGAAAAAACTTTCTTATTAATTCCCCTTCTTACCTTCTGCTACTCTTCTCTCCTGCCCTGCTTCCTTGTTTTGCAATATAGAAATATGTTCCGTGGACTGTGGCTCACATGGTGTTTGCATGGGGGGAACCTGTCGCTGTGAGGAAGGCTGGACAGGCCCAGCATGTAATCAAAGGGCTTGCCATCCCCGCTGTGCAGAACATGGGACCTGCAAGGATGGCAAGTGTGAATGCAGCCAGGGATGGAACGGAGAGCACTGCACTATCGGTAGGCCAACTGTTATTTATTTGTTTACTTATTTATTTAATTAATTTATTTTTTCCTGTGGAGCTGGGGATCAAAGCCAGGGCCTCATGCAGGCTAGGCAAGCACTGTACTACTGAGCTGTCCCCTGGCCCTGAATTGTACTTCCAAATCTGTCCTCCATCTATTACAAAAGAAAGCTGTTGGTTATTTTTCAACTTGGAAAAGTGTATTTCTTCAAATTAGTTTTTACTACTTTTCTTTAAAAAGGAACTGTCTTGTTTATTATGGTTGTCACCTCACAATGGCAGTTCACCTCTTTTTAGGGTAACTGTCATTAAGTATAAGATATAAGAATTTTTTTTCACTGTTTTTTTATGATGGTAACAAAAATGGACCCACATAAAGAAAATGTAATTTCTTATTTATAAACAAACTTTTGTTGACTGTTGCTTCTTAGTGTCCCATAGTACCATTGCATCTCTTAATTTTATTTAAAATGCTTATTTTATTATAAAATATGTTTAATTTTTTTCAAGTATAGGGCATCATTGACCCCTATGATTCAGAATCATGTATCTTAGACTGATTAATTGATATGTTGAATCTCTGCAAAAGATGCTTGACTTTATATGTCCCTTTTTTTTGTAGTATCATTAGAACTAGAATAGAATAATGCACAAGTCTGGCAGTTCTTAAATTTATATGGTTAACGCTTTTTCAAATATCACTCCATTCAGAAAGGTTATATAAAACAATCAAATACATATTTAAGACCAAACTTTTTGTTAAAAAATGAGTTTTCTTGTACATGAATGGCATAGAAACAAAAGTATCTAGAACATATATAATGCCATAGAAACTAAAGAAGTGCCATAGTTTCATGATATTCAATGTCATTGCTTTTATCATTCAAGTTACTGAATTAAAATGTTCAGTTAAAAAAACAACACAAGTAATAAATGTCTACCTCACTTCAGTGAAGTTATATAGCATTAATTATAAATCACACAGTCCTGAAAATTTCCATAATTTAAGGTACATTGTTTTTCCACATCGTTTTATGTCCTTGGGGTAAAATTTGATTCATGCCATTGAGGGAATATCGGTGTCTTACGTGACTTCTTCTTCCAGTGTATTTGTAAGTATTATGTGCTTCACTTTTTTGCTTATAGGAATTGAGTAGCAAGAAATTTTGTCATGGGAAAATTGAAATCACATGCATCTGATAACATTATCATAATTATATTTTTATAAGCTTTCTGTAAGTTGCTTTCTAACTTTAGTTAGAAAGGCACCCTGGGTGACTTTTCTAAGCATCACATACCCGCTTCCCCACATTTGGTGGTCTATTGGGACTTCAGGACACAGAGGTAGTTGGACTCATGACTGATTTATTAGAGATCAAAAAGGAAGAAAGACCCATCAGGCAGGGTCAGGAGAAAACCATGCACAGACTTCCTGTGTTTTCTCTCCCACAGATCAAGGGTGAGGGGCGGTCATGGAGAACACATGCCTTTTTCCAGAATGAAACACAACAACACACATGTGCCATATTTCTGCCAAGGGAAGCCTATGGGGGCCTCCAAGTCCAAGGTTTTCTGGCCAAGGAGATACCTTCCCTCCATCACAACCACCAGAATTCTAGGCTCCCAAAAGAAAAGTGCTTAGAGTTCCAGGTATTCCTAACTTTATCAGCGTAGGGGACATCCAAATTTCCAGATAACCAAACAAGGACCAGGCCTGCAGGTTCCTAGAGATGAGAGCTGCTGTGTTAACTATGTAAAACATCTTTAGTGTCTCACATGCTGAATGTGATCTAACTACTTAAAACTGGTGAATTATGCTGGGTGCAGTGGTACATGCCTGTAATCCCAGTGGCTAGGGAGGCTGAAACAGGAAGATCATGAGTTCAAAGCCAGCTTCAGTAAAAGCAAGGCTAAGCAACTCAGTGAGACCCTGTCTCTAAATAAAATTTTAAAAAGGGATAGGGATTTGGCTGAGTGGGCACATGCCCCTGAGTTCAATCCCCGGTACCCCCTCACCAAAAAAATAAAATAAAATAAAAATTAAAAAATGGGAATTGTTTAATTTTCATTGGAGTTGACAGCAAGTATACATATTCACAGCACTTACAGAGTGCCTGTCCCCGCAACCATGATAGGGCTTTCCCCTCCTCTGCTCTTTGAGAGAGGCAACAGCAGCATGATGCTCGTGTGAATAAATAGGGCAGAAAAATGTTGACAGGCAGGATTTGTGTATCTTTCTATGGACACACAAAAAGGACAATACAATACCCCTGTGACCAAGCTGCTTCTTGCACCAAATCTCAGAATGCCCATATGTCAGAGGCAGGGCAGGAAAAATATGCTTCTTACCATATATTGTGACCCTACCACAAATTGATTCCAGTTAAAGGAGAACAGTTATATATCTTACTATTTATCCTAGAAAGTATAACAAACATGTGTATAGCTTTGAAAGCCAAGAAATGTATCAGCAAGTTATCCAGTAGGCACTTTTAACTTGCAAACCAACAGCTACTCAACAAATTATTCTGCCATTATATAGAATTGACCCTGGCAATATGACAGGGTTCATCATTTCCCGTGGATGAACTGTTGTTGAATGATTTTCTAATTGCTTTGTAGCAAATAAGATTTTTGTTAGTAAAAGGTGTTTTTATTATAATTTATGTTTCCTATTGTTTTCCTTAATTTTGTTATTTTTGTATTCCATATGAATAATTGTATGGGAAAATTTTAAAAAACACCTTAAGCCAGGCATGGTGGTCCAGTCCTCTATAATCCCATTAACTCAGGAGGCTATAGCAAGAGGATTTCAAGTTCAAAGACAGCCAGGGAAACTTAGCAAGACCTGTCTCAGAATAAAAAATAAAAAGGGCTGGGGGTGTAGCTTAGTGGCAGAGGGCCTCTGCACTCAATTCAAAGTTTTGCAGAAAAAAAAATTAAATTACTAAATTAAAAAGTACATCTTGAATGTGAAACTCTTAAAAGATGTGGGATTAATATAAATTACTGTATTATTTTATACAACAAAAATTAATTATTCCCCAATTTGATATTTAGAGGTCCAAGTACTTTGCCCTTATCTCCTTTCTACCTGCTTATATGTCCACAGTAAAGACTAAGGGGCTATTTGTAAGCCACTGGTGAAGCAACCATGAAACTATAGTATGTTTTCTTCTTTGTGCATTTTCTCTCAATTTCAGCACTTATGTATCTGGCTGAAAGAAGCTGCCACTTTACAAAAGAATACTCATAAATCAGCAAGATTTTTTTCTTTCTCCGTATTATGTGTCATTTCATTGAATACAAACAGGGAGGTTAATTGAAAGAGAGATGGAAGAGAAATTAAACAGTTAGAAGCAAACAAAAGTTCCCAATAGAAAGCAAAGAATATTCTTCATTCATCATCTTACCGTCTTCATATACTCAGTTCATGCTTTCATAAAACCATAGGCATGTTGATAGTAAAATAGGTTATGAATTTAGAATATTCACTGAACACCTCTCTACCTGAAAGGATTCCATCCTGATATTTTTATTAGCGTATTCATATTTTTCTCTTGTTATGAACCATGAGTTCAGCAAATGAGGCATATTCATCTGCAGATTCAAGTGCTTCTTTCTTGGGTTAGACTTTAACCAGTGATGCACACGGATGGAAAAGAAAGCAAGTGGAAATCTACTGTTAGCAATATTCTGATTAAAATAGGCTTCTCTCTCTTCTTCCCCTGAAGGCATTTATAATTATTGGACCCTTTTATAAATAAAGAAAAAGGAAAGTTAGGTGAATGAACCACATCAAATAAGCACCAGCACTTCCTAATAACATGGTTTAGCAGTCATCATAGTACTGCTATAGATGCTCAACTCCAATAATATCCTCTTTTGTATGTGACCATTCCATAAGGGTCAAGTGATTATCATACCCATGGGCCTACCTTTGTTTTTCATGAGCTAGGAGGGATATAAGAATATAGAGGATCCAGTGTACAATGAATCAAAATTCATTCTGCTGTTATATATATATATATATATATATATATATTTATTTATTTAAATTAAATTAATTAATTAACAAAAAAGAGCATTTAGTGGATCCAGAGGCAACATAAAACTGTATTAAATGTAATTAAATATTTTATAAATAATAGTTGACATGATTAGAATATTATATTGCTATTACTTCTAGTGTTTCAATATAAAATGAAAGTCTTATTAATGTGAGAGCTGGGATAGGGCACGGTAAATCTGTGAACTGTGAGATACTAATCATGACCTAGTTCAATAAATTCACTGTTAATATATTTAACTAGAATCAAAATCTATAGGGCTGGGGTTGTGGCTCGGTGGTAGAGCACTCACCTAGTACATGCGAGGCCCTGGGTTTGATCCTCAGCACCACATGTAAATAAATAAATAAAATAAAGGTATTGTGTCAACTACAACTGAAAAATATTTTTTAAAATATCTATAACCATGTAAAGGCAACTCAATTGGTTTACCTTTCTCTTTTCTTCTTGCTTAGGAAAAGAGCAGGAAACAGCTGTGGGATTGGCCTCTGACTAGAATTAATTGACCATAGAAGCAGTACAGCACTATGTGTTAGTATTGGAGAGTGCAATTCTAAGTATCCTGGGCAATGACTAATCCTGCATACCAATTTTTTAGTATTCCTAACTTCCACAAAGACCATTTTTTGTTTAGGGTCTTTCAAATTTTTTCCCCACGTTTTTTTATTGGTACATAATGGTGGGAGTTTTTTACATATTCACACTGGTACACAATATAACAATATAATTTGGCCAATATCATTCCCCAGTATTCTTTTTAGTTTTTGTTGAAAAGATCTATCCCTAAAGTCATGCACTTATATTTGAGAGCATGGAGGCTATAGATGAGATTGAGACCTAAAGGAGAAGGAGGGGGCTGAATAACACATTTAATTGTCATCTACCATGAAGCATTATTACAGAGGAAAAGCAGGCTCAGCTCTCCATCTGTCCACAGGTAAATTGTCTCTGGAGGCTGTTTGGTATTTTCTATTTCTCCAAGGGACAGAAATGGAGAAAATAGGCTTATATCATATAATGTTGGTGAGTTTTAATGAAGAACTTCAGGATGAAAAGCATATTTAAATCCTGGAACAAGCCTGATAATTTCTGCTTTATTTGGAACATTACTAGATTTAAGTATATGGGTTCTCTTTTTTTCAATTTCATTTAACTTTTTATTTTTCCTAAGGTGAGAAATCATCCTTACTTTTTTAATCAACTGAGGTCCCTTTTGTAGGATACTGTACTTGCATGCTTTAGTTACTTTTCATTTGTTAACTAATTCACTTTTTTCTCAGTAAGCAATTACTGAACATCTTTTCTTTGATACTGAGTACTGTTTCTCATAAAAGGCAATATGATTTTTTTAAACACATGAACTTTGAAATTTAAAAGAGATATGTTTTTAAGTCAGTTCTGTGACTCACTATAACTTGTATCATAACTGTTCTTGGCCTCAGTTGGACTATTTTTTTCAAATGTGGAATGGCTATTGATAATAGTAGTCATGAGTAAGCTATGCCATTAACATAGACCAGACATGTTTATGTCTTTCCACAATGGTAGATTTATTGAAAACATAAATTCACACATACATCTTTGATTGGTTGAAATTCACTGAGTACTTATGGGTCACTTGGTAGCCATGTGCTCAGCAATCACAGGTTTTTTTATTCTAGTCTTAATTACTAATGTCTTTAACACCCACATCACACATCAAACTCCACACAGATAGATAGATAAATAGATAGATAGAAAGAATAAGAAAGGGTTTAGGTGGCCACAGGATTTTAGGAGGCTACACTGAGAGCCAAGGTAGACAGCCCATACAAATATAAAGGAATCACTGCAAGGGGGTCATATAAGATTACAAACTGGGCCTAGAACTTGTTTAGGGCAATGAGCTGTTAGCACACAGAACTTATTCTAGGCCAGTGTCCTGATGGCAGGCAATTTCAAAGTGGGCCACATTAAGTAGGGAAATCAAGCTGAGCTAAAGCCCTGGAACAGAGTAGGATGTTCATCACCCACCAACCTTGTGATGAGTTCACCAGATAATATCAAGACTGTGTACTGCTAAAACCAGTCTCAGAGTTTCTCCTTTTATGCATTTCAGGTTACAGGGTAACATCTGGTGAGATTGATAATCTCATGGGCCTGGTTTTTATGATGTAGGTTTGATACACACACATATCTGTAGCCTTCTGATTTAATTTGATAAGTTCATGGGTGGTCATTATTTATTAGCACGATTAATGTATTTATCAGTTTGTGCCTTATAATGTTATAAATCTGGGAGTTTTTCCTTTCTGAAAGTTCTCTATATCCAACATCTTGTAGTTATCTCTTTGACTTGACAAATTCCAAGTCATTCTGCCTGATCACTTATACTCAAAATAGAATTTAACTCAGAGCTAGACACAGCCTGAAAGTTATTGTTCTATACGAATGATTATATCGAATGATTCAGAGCAGAGGAAAGCCCGATTTCTACATATTTGTATGAGATTTTTATAACACCTGAAAACTTTAAGATTTGAAATCCTATTGAACCACTGAGTGACAATGGGCAAGTCATTTAACCTATTTCTTCTTAGATGAAATGAGAAATTATGACCCTCATAGGGTTTTGTAATTAAATGAAATATTAAACATTTATTAAAGCCTAGTAAATAGTGTTCGATAAATTAGAATTTTTATTTTGTTATTAAGGATAAGTAAGACAAACTACAAATCAGACAATGTTTTGGATGTTACACATATTTTTTTAAAAAAATTCTATCCAAGGAATTTACTTGAAAAGTTAATGAAATTCCCATTTCATTGTTATCAATACAAACTAGTGTCATTATGGATATTGTTTAACAAGAAGCTGTTGTGTTTGGGTTGGGGGTTAGAGAGTTGTTTCTGAAAATCATAATGATGAAAGAAAGGTGGAGTATGTTGTGGTATTTTTCTTCTAGTAATGTCTCAAACACAGAACTGTTTATTGAGCTACATTGATTTTCATGTACTTTCAGGCAATTCAAATGGAAATTTGGCCTAGGGGAAATCCTAATTCCTTTAAGCTACAAAAGACCAGCTATTTGTTTTTATTCTAATTCTTTAGTATATTGGGAAACAAGATCATTAATGATCACAAAGACATGCTTTGTTTGCTCAGACAAAACTTAGACATACTGTATTCAGCATACCTCTATTAAATACCATAGTTGCTCTGAGTTTTGGGAGACTGGAGATTAGAAATTGAAAATGAAATACGCACACCTGGGGAGTTACCTACCGAACAATATGGGGTGCCTAGAGAAAGAGCAAATCTTTTACTAATATGGACAAGAAACTTAGACATGATGTTCTAATTCTTATCTCAAATAATGATAAAAGAATAGTATTTTAAATTTAAAATAAATGACAATTTTAAAAACTCCTTTACAAATGCTTCATACTTCATTTAGACTACAAAACTCAATATTCTTTGTAACTTTTGTAATGTCCCCAAGTTGAGAATGATATTAATAAAACAACATGAATTTTTAAATACCCTTTTACCTTTTTATTCAAATGTCATTCACCTAACTTTTCTTGAGATCTTTAGGTTGCCATTGTCTCCTCTATCTGATAAGTAGATAACATTTGGAACTTACCCCCATATTGTAGGTTTCTTAAAATATTGTATCTCCCTTCATTCAGTCTATTCTAAAAATATATATGTTAGGACATATATAGGCTAATTAGCAGTGGACATGACAATTTTCATAAGTGATTGAATTTTCAGTTCTTAAGACTTACAGATTTCTCAAGAATTTGGGAATTACAGGTATGAGAGAAAAGGCATGAGGAACTTTAGTACAAGGCTTTCAGACTAAAGTTACTGTCTCCTTTTCTTATTTGTTTCCTTTCCACCTTTTATTTATTTTCTATTCTACCTCGACATCAGTCAATTGTGGCATATGGGTAAGAAAGGTGTCACTAATGCCACACTATCTGGGTCCCTAATCAGATCAGAGACTATGTATGGCAAAGCTGATGAAGCACATGTATCAGGGTCCCTCACTTGTCCTGGCTTCTTCTAAGATTCCACAAGGGGACCATGGGTTCACAGGGTCCTTTATCACTATAAACTTACAGATCACTTTCCACTCCACTTTTCCTTGGGGACAGTAGCATTGGAGTGGCTCCGGGCACTTTGACATTCCACAAAGGAGAATTTGAGCTAGGGGTGTGTGTTTAGTTTAGATTTAATGGGGGATATGTTTATAAGGTATGAAATGTTCTGTCTGTGGTTGTTACTGCTGATCATCCAGGACTGTTCCTGCCATCCACTGACTTACCAAATGACATGATTATACTTGTTTGGAAAGTGTATGAAGATATGACTTTGTCCTATGGAATCCTGCAACAGAAGGAAAGGTATTGGGGGGCGGGGGGGAATAAGGCTTTAAATGTATTGAAACAATTGTCATTGTCTTCAGATATGTAAAATTCCTATTCAAAATGGAAATTTTCTCCCATGGGGATATATTTGATTATGCAACTTATCTAGTTATAAACATGTCATAATTCTTTCTTATTGATGAATATTTCTCATTTGAGGAATTTATCAGAATTTTTGTATTTGTAGGATACAATTTCATAACAAAATTTACAAAGTCACGTGTATTGTATATCCCAATGTAGCACTGGATTATATGAATCCAGCAGAAAAAGATTTCTTCTTTATATGGCATGCATACTGACATTGACAAAGATAGTGTAAAATTCAAAATATTGTACTATGAAGACATCACAACAAAATGGTTAATAAGTGTCATCAATTCAAAGGATATGTAAGATCAATTTATTACACAATAAAAAGTCTCCCCAGGTTGGGGAAGTGGCTCAATGGTAGAGTGCTTGTCTAGCATGTATGAGGCCCTGGGTTTTATCCATGGCACCAAAAAAAAAAAATTAAAAAGTCTCTACAAATCCAAAAGTAATACTAAAAATTTTCATGACATTAAAATAACAAATGTGAATCCAAATGAAACTTTATCAGTAATAAAACCATGTTAAACTATCACAGAATCACAGTGAATAAAAACTCTCTCTGTAGAACAAATTGCAAAATCATTGTCATAAACAAGGCAATTATAGAGTCTTCTTTTTCTTAAAGAGCCTCCCCAATTATTTCAGACTCCACAAAAACTAGATCTGCCTCGATGTCAGCTCTATCACTTGATAGAATGCCTCATTTCCACACTTATAAAGTAGGAATGAAAATAAATACCTACAGCGAGTATTAATTGGGTTAAACTATATAAAAGAATAGTTAGCACAGTCCCTGGCCCAGAGTAAATACCACACCGATGTCACTTACTGTTATCATTGTTGCAAAAGTGTTTGGATTGAAATAAATAAAACATTGACTGACTAATTCTTCCCTACTGAATCATCTCTTGGCCTCTACTGAATAGAAACTTGCTAGATACTGGGAGAACTAATCCTCCCTTAACTTCCTGACATTGCTAACAGCATGGATGAAGCTGCCTCATTATCTGTCAAACACAGTTGAGCATGGGTCATCTAGGAGGTAGGCGGTGTGGAGCTGAGTGGAAGAAAATTCTCCTAAGCTGACTTAGTTGGAGCAAAAATCCAGACAGGCTGAAAAATCCTGCATGAAGCATGCAGAAAGAGAACTGAGCAGGTCCTTCTTACTCCACCATCTCAGTGATTTTGAGTAATACAGAAACTTGAGGTAACAGAGGGGATAAATTTCTGAGAGACCTGTGGAGATCCCCTTCAGAGCTGTTGAGCATCCTGCATGTTCTGAAAATAGTTCATTTTCAGAGTCTGTTTCTTCCACTGTGGTACCATTAATATCCATTGGGGTTTCTCAATATTAGTTTTCTCATCTGAGTCTAATTTATTCAAGTAATACTTTTATATACAGAACTTTGCCACTAAAATTCCCTCAGAATTGGTATTTTCCTTTTTTTTAATATTTATTTTTTAGTTGTAGTTGGACACAACACCTTTGTTTTATTTATTTACTTTTATGTGGTGCTGAGGATCCAACCCAGGGCCTCGCACATGCTAGGCAAGCGCTCTATGCTGAGCCACAACCCCAGCCCCAGAATTGGTATTTTCTTAAATGAGATCACATCGTAATCTTTCATACAAATGCAAACCTAGTTTCTCGGACCTCTCTAAATGATGGAGGCCCTATTTTATTAGATTGTCAGTCCTCTTTCTATTCCATTTCAGTATTGTTTAAACTGACACAAAGATAATGTTTGTTTTTACTAGTCAGTTTAACAGTTCTTCATTTTTGTGAAGAAGGCCTTGAAGAGTGGATGATTATGTGGTATATGGTAATGGTAGTCATATCTATTTGGAGGTTATTTTTCATCTATCCCTCAAGTGGCTTTTCTTTTCATCTTTATGAATTGTTCTTTTTATTAATTTGTTTTTCTGTATATACCAATTTCATCATAAAAGGCCATGAAGTTGCAGATTCAACTTAATTATATAACAGGTGTTGCAAGCAATGGCAGATCTACATTTCACCCTGACTTAATCTGTCATTCAGCATTCCATCGCCTGTTGAATAAGAGAGTAAACCAGCAAAAATGAACTTAGTAGTTGAAATGTGAACCTTTATCAAGTTTTACTGTTTTTCTAGCATGTCTCAAATGCTCCATGTCATGGCTTTTGAATCACTTGATTTTTATGATTTTACAATCCACATCTCACAGAGCTTCAGAGTTGCTATTAATTTTGACTCTAATGTGAACTCTTTATGAAATGTGTTGCAACTTTAACTTTGTGGTATTCCACCTTTCCTCATCTTGTTTACCTGCCTACACAAGTCATATATAGTGTCTCCAAAAGCCTCATTGGAGTCATATCCTCAAATTAGGCAAATCCTCAAGAAAGTTTCGATTGGAATTTCCACTTACTTTTGCACCTGCTTACTAAATTTGAGCATCAGAAAAACCATAGCCCTAAGGGCCATCTTGACAGATATTCTATAATCCTGGGGAGGATTTAGTTCCCATTAAATAATTTCCCAGAGCATCAGGGGTTTTTTTTTATCCCTAAGAACAGAAGTAAATGTAGTCATAAAGAGCCTTTGCTATTGACATCAGGCCTTTGTGTCCCTTAACCTAGCTAAGAAGAGAGGCAGGTGCAGCAGCATCACCTAAAGCTGAGTGAGGGTTTCAAATCAGAAGGTAGCAGTGCTGCTGGGAAGAAATGTCTGTGACAGGTGGAATGTTTAGGGAACTGTTTGACATATACTATATATTACTACATGTATATGTATTATATAATTTTAACTATATATAGTATACTTCAATATACACCTGTATTATAACTATACTTTAGAAAAGTATAGAAAACTATATATATATATAGTTATAACATACTTTAATATATACTTGTAACTGCTTTGGACAAGGAGAATTTTTTTAGGACTTTTAAACTCAATTCTGAATGTTTTACACATCAATATATCTGCATTTAACACTTAGGGCATTTTCCACATAGCATGTCAGGGTGAAAATTTTGAGATCTTTTGAAGAAATTTGTCTTACATACTTATTTAGGGTTATAGAATGAGTGAATTCTATACTGTGGTGGTGGCTTGTGCTCAGATTTCTCTCCAATCTACCTCCTATGGTATAACTTGGGTCCCAGTAGGTACTGCCTAAATTAAGCTTTTTCCTACTCAGCTCACTGTAGACTCTCTGGCTTTAGGAGCAGCTGTGTTCAGAAAGAATGGAGCATTGAATCCACTCTGATTTACCTCAAATGGGAGCAGTAACAAAAAAAAAATGCTTTGTATCATTTTAGTATCACTTAAGGTATCATTGAAATATGCCTGATTTTTTTAGACTTGATAAACCTCATTCCTTCCCATCTTATTGTCTTGTATTTATCTCCCACAAGAAACTTTGTGGTCTGCTAGCTAATTTTTTAAGTGTCAAAATAATTTACCATGTAGGTGCTCTGTGTCTTAGAAACAATGTGTAAATTGTAATTATCTCAAGGAAATTTTTGAATTCACTTAATTTGAATTAACATGCGATATGCCATGATAAAATTTTAAAAATATGAATACTTTCATGCCTAGGATTTCCATTTTGCTTTCTTTAATCACCCTTTTCTTCTTAAGTCAATTTTAAGTTGTTTTTTCCAAGTTTGTTGAGAGACATGTTATCTGATGTAGAAATGAAAGGAACTTTCTTCCCACCCCCTGAAGGTTTGATAATCCAAGTCTATTATATAAATAAGCTAACAATAGATTAATAGGAAAAAAGACATAAATTTATTAGTGTATAAATATACAACACTCACAAAATTCATGTCTATAATATAAATCAACTGATAGTAGATTAACAGGAAAGAGACAAATTTATTAGTGTATAAATATAGTCACACAAAGTATGAACTTCAAACAAGGTCCAGGTGATTGAAGGTTAAGTAGCATTCTGAGTTACAGAAAAACCAGGGGCTTAGGTTTTCTGGGGGAAGGTGACAACAGGAAACATAGGGGCTGAGGGCAAAGGGATAGTAAGGGAGGAGGTGTACAGAGGACAAAGGTGTCTTGCTATGCAAACACAGTCCCACAGGTAATGGCCCTGGGAAGAATTGGTACCTGGGAAGAATAGACTTGCTTATGGCAAGGTGTCAGACCTATGGTCTCCTTTTCCTGTGAATTTAGTTTGTCTAGTGAGATATCAGGGAGGGGTCGGTCCAAGACAGCTGCACTCCTCCTGGAGGACCTTCCCTTAGTTGATTGGGCAAGTCCCTTCTTGCTTCCTAAGAGAAAGAGGGATCACAGGAAGGGGGCTGGAGAAGGTCAGAGAGACCTTGGTTCGCCTTTACTTCAAGTGCCATCATTTGGAGTACCATTTTCTGAGTCCCAGCATTGAATAAAAGCCTTTTAAGTTATATGTTAAATTTATATTATACTGTTTTATTAAAAGCTTTTCCATTTTGTTCCTTTACTGATATACTAGAGTATCTTTTTCAATTTGGAACACCTCATTGATTTGCATCCTTTAAAAACCATTTAAGTTCTTAATTACCACCCGAACCTGGTCTATAGGAGGTTTTAAAGCTCAATTGACTGAATATACAATTTAACCAGAAATAAAGATGAAAAATGTTCTCTTTAATTCTTGCCAAGTTCATCAGAAGTCTTTTATGGAAAAAGTTAAAATCCAAGGCATTTGGGAGTAAAACCAGGTGCAAAATAACATGTTTTCAGCTATTTTATAATATTAGCAGGGAAGATTATGACTAGTGCCAGATTATAAAGTTGCCACATTCTTCCTAAAACTTAACCCAGCTACAAAATGTTGGTGTGGATTTTAAGTAATTTTTCTTATATGCTGAGATTTTTTATTGTTATTGGAGTCCTGATATTGGAAGACTGATTCTGAGGGTTCCTGATCCAACCACTTGCCCCAAAAACCAAATGGAAAAGATAATGATGAAAAGCAGAAAAGAAACATTAATCAGTATGGTCATATTGGGAAGACAAAGTAAGATTCACCATGTCAATCCTGTCTTAGGGGTACTAACTCGAACTTTGGGTTCAAATAGAAGAAGAACGGGGGCAGGAAGCAAAAAGTAATAATAATTAAGCAAATCTTCGTCAAACTGTGGTCTGGTTGATAAGTATTTCAGTTCTGATTCAGAAAGGTGGCTCCAGAAAAGTCTTTATGCTGGAGAGAGCAATTTCCACTGGCTGCTTAGGATGTTTATATGTCAGACCTGTGATCCTCCAAGAGGGTAATTTGATTCCCATGAGAGGTTTGCTTCTGCTTTGGAGAGCAGTCTCACTGTGGGATGATCTGTCCCCAAGACTCCTACAGTTCCTAGAAGGTCTAGTTCAACAGCTGACAAATTCTGACCTCTCTCCAGGGGGTTCTGAAAAAGGGTGCAGTAAAAGCTAATAGTTACACATCCCTATAAATACTTTGTCTCAGTCTTGTCGAGGGATGAGATAAGTTAGGTAAACTTAAGGCTAGTAAACCTTGTATTACCAGTTTTTAGATAAACTCTCCCTAAATGATTAACATGCCTATGTGCAGAGCCGAGCAGGTCACTGAATTTAAGGTAACAAAAGAGATGGATACAAATGAAGGCAGAGATGCCAAGCTTTATCCTGCTTTTAGTTTCATATTGGGTTTCTGCAGGTCTAGGAGTCACTGCTTTTAACAAAGGCAGCCTCTCTAAGTCCCTGTTATGTCATTGCCCTAGTGAAGTAAATTAAAAATCAGAACTTTCCATTCAGCTTATTGTAAAGGCGGAAGACTTAAGCCCACAATTTTAAGATACATGGTTATTCTTTTGTGCAGTGGTACTTCAGTATTTTTTCAGTGACAGAATTTATCATGTCTTGAGTAAGACGAAAACAGCCTTTTTTCATCTTAAAACAGTCCCTCTGCCTACCTACCTATTTTTAAAAAACAAGTTTGGTTATGGTGTGAGTCCATACAAAATCTATGACTTTCCCCCTCCCATTTTCATATTTACCATGTTCACAAATTATGGTGTGACTAGAGCAAATTTTTTTTTAATCTATTGCTCTTCTTCATGATAGGCTCAATGACCCTCTCCTTTGTGAGTGCCTCTTTAATGAAGCTAGAAAACAGCTGTCTAAAATATGACTGTCATTTCTGGGATTTAACAGGGATGTGCCTTGGATCAATTACGGAGCAGTCAAAGGAGGTCCATAAATATGAATACGTTGCCAGCTGCTTTTCCATTAAACTCTATTGGTTGAATGAAATTAGTAAATAATTATGTTGGTGGGGAATCTACTATATTCAAATGTGATATAACGTCTTCCTTTAACAACAGAGCTTAATTTTTTCCTATACACCAAATTAGTTTTTAGGGCAATCTACATTGCAAATTGGCCGATTTGCATTAAAACTATGCCTACTTGTCCTGATTTGTCAACACCTCTTTTTTTAAAAAGTCTTTAACATTAAGCATGGGTGGGTAAGACCATCTGCTTGTGGAGCTCGCCTGGAGCTCCATCACTTAACACATGAGACAGGTTACAGCTGTTTAATTGTTATGGTACTGACTGATGATCATTCTATCCAGAATTAATATTTATATATGTATGCATAGAAAGCATGTGGTTAAACATAAGTGATCTAATTGTGAATTAATAGCATTAGGTATTCATTAATTGGTCCCCACATGAACAATGAGGTGTAAAATAATGCTTTTCACATACAGTCCAACGCTGAGCTTTTAAGATGAGGCCCCAGTAGTGATTATCATGCATGTGAGTAATCCACTCCCAAGTACATCGCTCTGTGCAAGGGGAAAAAATTGCCATATAGCTGCCATAAAAGGCAAAGAGAAAACCATCTCTGTGGTTATTTCACATACCTTCATCCTTTCCTGCCACCAAAACCCTTCTCCTATGAATTGTGACCAGCGTGAGCACAAGGCACATGATAAAAGTCTAGGTGTGCACCTGGGACTGCATATATGTACACGTGGCATCCACAGCTACTGCAGAGGCTTGTCTCAGCAGAGGGTGGTCTTCGGCCTATATTTAGAAATGGTGACACACAAACGTATTGCATTGTGCTATAAAAGTCAGCAGTATACATTCCATCTGCTCAGTACATTTCATAATGAAAAATTCCCAGCAAAATCACAATATAAGGACAGAAATCTGCATGTAAAATATGATATTTAAATGTCTTAGTTTCCAAATAGTTACTGTAAAAGTGACTTGTATTTCTGAGTTTGAGGGCAGATTCTGTGGATATGTATGTGGATATTCATACTCTGTTTGAATCAATTAATTTATCTCATTCTGATGAAATTATTAATGAGGTAACACAAAATATATACGAAATTGTGATGCATTTTGTATTCCAAAAAGCTGAATCACATGTTGATTTGGAATTGTGCAATTCAACCAGCAGAGGTGTTTAAGCAATAAGAAGGAAGAAAACCTCCTGACACACACCAAAAAATGGAGTTGTCTCCACTCAGGAAACTAGCCAGTGGAGGGGATGCGGGTTGAGGTGAGGGGCACCTGTCATCCCAGCTTCTCTCTGATCTCAGCTAATGGGGGAGGCTGAGGCAGGAGAACCACAAATTTGAGACCAACCTGGGCAACTTTGAGAGACCGTCTCAAAATAAAAAATAAAAAGAGCTGGGGATGTAGCTCAGTGGTAGATCTCTAGAAGTAGAAGAAGAAAAAAAAAGGAAAAGAAAAATGTTCCCAGCAACTGGAGTACAATTGGGACAGTTGAAACACAAGGTGCTTATCCTGGAGTTATTATGACAGTGAACTTAGTGGCTTATGAAAACTAATCATTAGGAGTCTCAAGTTTATTTGTTGAAAGTCAGGCTTTTGGGTTGGTGTGGTGGCACATGCCTGTAATCCCCACAGCTCAGTAGACTGAGGCAGGAGAATTTTGAGTTCAAAGCTAGCCACAGTAACTTAGCTAGACCCTGTCTCAAAATAGAAAAAAAAAAGGGGGGGGGGCTGGAGATGTGGCTTAGTGGTTAAGCACCTGTATTCAATCTTATTCTCTTACATTATCTTATTTAATCCTTACAAAATTATCAGATAGAACCATTAAAAATCTCCATTGAGTGAACCAAGACTCAGAGAGATTACTAAACTTTTCTGTGGATGAGCAGCCAGTATGCAACAGACCAAGAATCCAAACCCATGGGACCCATTCCTAAGCCCATACTCTTAAGCACTACTCTGTACCATCTCCTAAATTATTTAATTGTTTTAACGTATATGGTATAATGGAATGAATGGATTTTTACCTGTGACAATGATTAAATTAATATCTGTATACTAGCCACAAAAGTTTGAATTAACACAGAAACAGATAAAATAACCATGATGGCAGTGATGTCTCAACAATGAAGAGCCACTTTATCTATTAATTCATTTATTTATTTTGGTACTGGGGATTGAACCAGGGGTGCTTTACCACTGAGACACATCCCCAGACACATTCCCGTCCTTTTTATTATTATTATTATTATTATTATTATTATTATTATTATTTTGAAACAGGGTCTCACCAAGTTTCTGAGGCTGTCTTTGAACTTCTGATCCTCTTACCTCAACCTCTTAAATTTCTGGGATTACAGGTGTATGCCATGGTGCCTGGTTTAAGAGCCACCTTTTTAATTCAAGATAATTTGAGTTACAGCTATTAACAGGACTCGAGAGTATGTCACAATAGCAATAAGAAAAACAAAAAGAAAACAGCTTGAGGAAGATCAATTTTATACTGTGAAGTAGTTAAGGAATTTGTAAACTACTTACTGGAAATTGTATTCACCTCCCTCCAAAGTTTAAATTTATACCCAGTTTTTCTGTCAACTGAAATTGGTAGACTGAATATTATGTGTAGACTTTGGTCACTGAAAAATACTCATAGAACATGGGTAGATGACATGTATCACTGGTGTCAGCTCATGGGAAAAGAATGAAAAAAGTGTAGTACCCGAAATACAAGTAGAAACATCTGTGGAAATTCTCTTACAAATACAGAAACATTACTTTTCCTGTATGTCACCTGTGGAAAAAAAAATTTGTCTATTATTTTCATAAAATAAATTCTAGTTTATACAAGGTGAGTAAAGGTGATTGTTTAATTTTTCATTGTTTGAAGTGATAAAAATGTAGATAAGAAATTATATTCATTGAAGCCAGATATGGTGGTGCCCACCTATAATCCCAGCTACTTTGGAGGTAAGACAGTAGGATGGCTAGTTCAAGGTCAGCCATGGAACTTAGTCTTCAAAATAAAAAATAGGAAGGACTGGGGACATAGCTCAGTATAGAGCACCTGCCCCAGTTCAATCCCCAATACTGAACAAAGAGAAAGAAAAAAAAGAAAAGAAATTATAATTGTTGAATTTGACCAAATCAGTAGGTCATTGTTACAGTGTCCTCTGATTAGAATTGTTAGCACTACTCAGATGCTATTGCCATCATTTCAAAATCTCAAATACCTGAATATTCACTTAACATAAAAAATTTGTGTATGGGTATATAATCTTTTTTTTATTGGTTCACAACATTACAAAGTTATTGACATATCATATTTCATACATTAGATTGAAGTGGGTTATGAACTCCCAATTTTACCCCAAATGCAGATTGCAGAATCACATAGGTTACACATCCACAATTTTACATAATGCCCAATTAGTAATTGTTGTATTCTGCTACCTCTTTATATGCAAGTGCTATAGCCTGAACCCTGGACCTTGCACATGCTAAGCACTTACTCTACCACCTTGATTCATCTTCAGCCCCACTTATTATGATTTTTATTTTTTAACATTAACAGCTATCTCTAGGTAGTTTGATTCCCAAATCAGAATGCTAAAATACAACTGTTATTGTTTTAATCTACAGAATTTGAAAATGTGTTTTTGCTTATGTCATTCAGTAAACTCCAGGAGTAAATGCCAAAGGAGACATGTGTTACTAACATGTTTATGCATGTGCTCCAGTGGATGAAATCATGCCATATGCAGAGATTATTACAAAAACTCATTTATCGTACACCAAACAATAGGCAGTTCTGCACAAGTGCCCATGCCAACATGAGGGTGCCTGCTCTAGGCATTCGAGCACACCACTGTGACTCCATTATGAATATGTAGTGCATAGTACAGCATGAAATTCTAGACTGAAGGAAAATACCAAATACTGTACAATGCTCTACAGGCCATAAAGGTGCTTTTTCAGTAGTGCTGGCTTTATAAGATGGACTTTATCTCAAAGTACCTTTCCCTTGGAATCTGGGTTTTTCTGGACTGACTTAAGTCAGAAAAAAAATATTATTTCACTCTTTTGCAATTTCTTGGTATAAATAATGTTCCAAACTGAAGTATGGTATTTTGCTTGGGTAGATACAATGCATTTCTACAGGTAATTTTTATACCAAATTTCCAAACTAAAAAAAATAAAATAAAATATGCAAACTTTCAAAACTAATTTATATGAAGCAGGTTTTCAAAAAAGCATTGACAGTTTTAGAGGCTCAAATGCTCTTTAAGAAAGTACACGTGTGCATAGACGCAAACTGTTTTTCTCTGTTGACACCATCTCACTAGTGGTTAAAATTCAAATTAATTGACTTTCCTAAATAGGAGAGAATATTTCAAATGTTTTAACCTACTCTTAGAAGGAGAATTCTGTGGTGAGGAAGAACATATTTTAAAGGGGCCTGAGTAAACTCCCAAGAATATAAAATTGTTTTATGGTGTTTAAAGTTATGTCACTGTCATAATCCTTTTATGATGTGGTAATCAGTAATAAAACAGTGCTGTGAGCACCAATTAAGGAACATCAAATCAATGGGTATGCAGCTTGCACACTGATTTGAACAGTTGCTGATTGGAATAAATGGATTTAATATGTACTTATTTGCAGACGGTAGCTTTTCTGTCATCCTAGGAGAACTGGTACATGAATAATCTAAGAATGATACTTACTTACAACTTTAATGAGATACTAATGTGAATCATTTTTTAAAGTCCCCGTTATAAAGTATTATGAAACACACAATGCTAAATAAAAATCTGTCCTCCACTCCAAGGATTTGGCGATAATAGCCATAGTGAAAAATATGTCCATATTTTATTATGTACTCATCTGATTGAATTATCGCCTTCTGAAGATGGGACCCCAAGATTTTATTGTTGTAATTAAACTGAGAAATATTTCCAACATTTTAGATTCTGTGTTATTTGCCTATGTTTACACTATGCCCAAGAGTCAATTCAGCAGCCCATTGAAAATACTGTACTATTTAATATGCGTCAACCAAGCACATTGGCGACAGCAGAAACAATGTGAATAGTTCATAAACATACACTCAGCAAGTATGTATACACAGCAAAACCATTTTTATTTTCCCTTGTGAGCTGCTTAATGTATATATATAACCAACTTGGTTTGCCTTTGTTTCTTCTCTGGGTTTACGAGAACCAGTTTGACAGTGAGAGGAAAGTAAACTCAGAATTAATCTTATTCCGTGTAGACCTTCAAATATCCCAATCTCTCCCCAAAGCAGGCACATATACCCCTTTGACCTCATTTTTAAATGAGCAGCCTTTGAAACTACTACTCAGCAGTTATTTCTTATACAACATTTATACATCAACTGAACTGCTTCCGTTCTTTGTTGTTTTTTAAAACTCATTTATGTTCGCTTTTCCTGGTTTTATCCCTAGTTCGACTTTCTTGCCCACTGGGTTTCTGAACTTTAGATTTTTACAACACATTACCATGGTTTTTATAAGACTTCCTTTAGTTTGCTTAAGGTACTCTTATCTGAGACTGCACCAACAGTTTAGTATTTCAAATTAGTTTGCATTTTAATCTCACTTCCAGGTTTCTCCCTTACTTCATCAATGCTAAACTAAGGATTTCCACCTTTTTCATCTCATTTTTTTCATGCAAATAAATTCCCTGACCAATCAAAACATAGATACAGCTTCGAATCTGCCTTGCACCCAGGCACAGTTCTGCTGCTTCTGAGTTGTCAGTGTTTCTCATTTATGAAGAACATGGACTTTGGTGTCCCACTACCTGGTTGGAATTTTTCGTGCCACTTGTCAGCATTGTGATCTTGGGACAGTTATTTAATTTCCTTTGCCTCAATTTCTTCATTAGTGAATGGGGAAGATAATAACAGTACCTATTAGTCAAAAGGCAGGTAAAATTCAGCAGCTAATTGGTGTTAAATGCTGAGCATAGTCTTCACACATAGTGACAGTCAGTAAATGGAGTTGTTAATACTACTGTGTGTATGGTTAGAGTAGGTGGATTAGGGTTTGGGGAGAGGAACAGATGAGTGAAGGAGGGGGAAATGGAATAGAATAGTTTATAAGGGAAGGATTTTGTGAATGAGGTATTGCCTACTTTTGCTTCTTTCTCAGAAGGTAGGCTTTTTCAAAAGAATTTCTTCAAAAACTGCAAATGCATGTAGGACATACTAAGTCCATCATAATAAGTGTATTTAGGCACTTTATATGATAGACGTTAAGATTCTACTAATGAGGCTGGAGGTGTGGCTCAATGGTAGAGTCCATGCCTAGCATACATGAGGCCCTGGGTTCTATTCTCCAGCACCAGCACCACAAAAAAAAAAAAAAAAAAACACTCTCCTATGAATCAGGCAGTGGAAAAGCAGTGATTAGCATTGTGGAGCTTCACTGAAGTCTGTAAGGTTCATTAAAGGCCTGTATTTTCATGGCATCTCTTAGTTGAAATGAATTGATCGCAGTTAGTTTTCCATTCATCTCTTTTACATGGACCCTGATGCACATATTCTGAGACTTCATTCACAAGAATTATTCAGGGGGAAAAAGAAAGACTATGGTAACAGATGAAATGGAGAGAGGAAGGCTGTCCATAATTTTGATGGATAACCAGATGAGGCAACAGCATGCCAATAGAATGCCAGTAGAATTTCCAAAACGGTGTTGTTGCTCCTGACTTCTCCTGTGAGCATTGAAATGGTCGGGGAATTCATTCCATCTAGGAGCCAGCGCCCTCCTAAAGGGCCTCCAAGCCCAGGCCCAATCCTAAGCCATGTAGACAAAAGCAAAGCATTCTTTGTGTACACCTCCACCCATTTCCCTCAAAACAAAAGGAAGGCCTTCAAAGGAGAAAGCAATTTTTCTTAGAAGTACCTAGAGGAGGAGCAGGTGTAAAGGATATGGGACCAAGCCTTTGCTTTGCCAATATTGAAAGCTTAGGAACTAATTATATAACAGAAATATTTTTGAAGAGCCAAATCTTTCCTCCACACCCCAGATTTTCCTGTCTTTCCCCACCTGTCCCACAAAGTAGACCACAGCCCTCCAGTGCATAGCTGAAACCAGAGCAGTTGTTTCATTTGCATGTGTCCCAGGGCTGACTGTGTATCTCAATGTGTGTTGAGAGAGACAATGAAGGCCAGGAATGGGTCACAACCTTTGAGACACTCACCTGCGTAAAGGCATTTAAAGTAGACCTACCATGCATTTTCCCAAGGAAGCCGTGTAGAAGACATCTGAAAGATGCATTACCCCATGACCTTGGATAAAGTCGTGTTAAGTCAGCAATGATTTTCTTTTTTAATTCTCGTCAAGTTTTATTTCCTTTTAGCTTCTGAAAAGCAATATCCCAGCAACTCAACATAATAAAAGCAAGCATCTCACAGGTACCAGGAATATAATTGAAACACAACAATGATGTTGGAAAAAAAAATGCTTTCAGCAATATTCGACAAAGTCTCAAAGATAATGGGAGGGCTTAAAGTTACAGACATAAGGAATGCCAACCAGGACAACTTTTGATGAATGTTTGCTGTTTTGAGTAATAGAATTAGAAACTCTCATCACAAATATTACAGAAACAAAGGTCCTGCAGGTTATATATTCTGGACCGTACTCTCAACAACAGTGGTGATAGTAATATTTCACTAAATAATAATAGTAGCAATTTATGAGGCAGTAACAGAAAAGCTGAGTATTAAGTATGGTTTTCATAATTCACAAAGATTTGACCCTTAAGATGGAAGTCATCAAGTGCCATGAAAGTCAAGAACATTGTCAGGGTTGCTCTGGAACTAGAAAACATCAAATGTAACATCAAAATAAATGCTTTGAATTTAGGTTTAGGTAATGCCTCTGAATAGGTTATTATTATTCTCATTGTTTTATTTGTTCTTTTTAGTTATATATGACAGTAGAGTATATTTTGACATTTATATGAATATGGACTACATCTTGTTCTAATTAGGATGCCAGTTTTGTGGTTGTACATGATATGGAGATTCTCTATGTACGTAGGATTCACTACGTACGTACGTACGTATATACATAGGAAAGTTATGTAAGAATCATTACACTGTCTTTCCTATTCTAGTCCCCTTCCCTTCCCTTCATTTCCCTTATCTAATCTACCTAACTTCTATTCTTCCCATTTCCAATCGACTTGTTGTGTGTTAGCATCCATATATTAGAGAGAATGTTCAACTTTCCGATTTTTGTGATTGGCCTACGTCACTTAGCATAATAGTCTCCATTTGTTGGCAAAAGTCATAAAATCATTCTTTTTTATGGATGAGTAATTATTCCATTGTGAAAATATACCTTATTTTCTTTATTCATTCATCTGTTGAAGGGCACCTACTTTGGTTCCATAGCTTGGCTGCTATACACACTGATGTGGCTATGTCACTGTAATATCCTGATTTTAAGTCCTTTGGGTATATACTAAGGTGTGGGAGACCAGCAATGATTGTATGCACTTCTGAGCCCCTTTTACCAGTTTTTTTCTACTGGAAAAAGAAAGAAAATAAATTATTTCTAAATCTCCAAGAGAAGGTATCATGATATAGTGGTAAGGGCAAGCTCTGGAGCCAGACAACCCAGATTACTAGCTTGTGACCTTGCACAAATTATGTAATCTTGCCTCTTCTCCTTTTCTTCATCTGTGTTTGCTTTCTCAGTTGCATTTGCATCACAGGGTTGTGGTGAAGATTAAATGAGAGAACAATATAAAGTGCTCAGACCAGCTGGATGGAGTGGCGCATGTTTGTAATCCTAGGGACTCCGGAGACTGAGGCAGGAGGATCTTAAGTTAGAGGCCAGCCTCAGAAACTTAGTGAGACCCTGTCTCAAAAATTAAAAAAAAAAAAAATAGAGGACTGGGGTGTACCTCAGTGGTAAAGTACCTCTGGGTTCAATTTCCAGCACCAAAATAAAATAAAGCATAGAGTAGTATCTGGCACAAAGTAAGCTTTTATTATTATCTTCAGGGAGCAAGGCAGGGATCAGAGTATTTCACGTATGTCCCAGGATCATTCTGAACCTGATTTGAAAGAACCTGGTTAGAAAGAGGTGTAGCTAAGAATTACTAATACATCACCAAGGTGTTCATAATCTATAAGTTATATCAGACCAGAGCTCATAGAAAAGCTGAAATCCTCTGCATCATTTGTATTTGTGAGTATGTGTGCATTTACAAGGGTGGGGAGGAACCCAAAACTTTTGTCAGTTTTCTCAGATATGAGACCCAAAAAAGATTAAGAATCACCATCTTCCAGGAAATAAGGTAATGGATCTTCTTAAAAGATAAGTAATTAAAATGTAAAGGAAAGTATGTTATGAATACAACATTTAACCTGAGAATAATTTTTAAGGGCTTCATATTATGTATTTAGCATCCATTTTTATAAGCTTTACTCTATAAAGTTTTAAAACTCCATAGATCTAACAGGTGTGACTTTTTCTCAGTGTCAAAGTATACTCATTAGTTTTCAAAGCAGTTTTTCTGCAACTTAATGTGCATTTCAGCAATTGTTAGGTATATTAATTTTTAAATATACGGTATTATTTTTATGGTTATTGTTCATAATGGCTTCTTACAACATGCCTGCATTTTTCTGATTATTTCCAGTAGTGGCTTCTATAATGATGTTTTTATTGTTGCAATTATTACTTTTAATAATTATGTAACCTCATACATTGACATGTCCTTGTAACTTCTTCATTATTTAAAACTAGGATTTTACGGTATTATCAGAAATTTTACTCTTCAAGACCAAAATACAGGTTGTTGTTTTCCCTTTTTTCCTCTTAAAGTTATAACAATCATTTTCTATGATATAAATGCAAATGATAAATCTTGGTATGTTTTTCTCAGCACAGATATTTTTCTTGTGATTGGTTTGTAGCTTTTTGTGAAATCTGTTAAATATTTTTAGTATTTAAAATGTAATTTCAACTTGCTGTAATTTTTTTTAATTTACTTTTTGACTTGCTGTAAATTTAAATGTATTTTCTAATTTCAGCTCCTCTTTGGTATTCTCCTGACCCATTGACACACTTACCTTTACCTGTAAATCCATCCATTGTTTTGCAAAATTGATTTCATTTGCTAAAATACCAAGATGATAGCAAGATAGGCTTATTAGAAATAACTCAGTCCTCCCTTACACTACTAATCCAGATCAGAATTAAATTGTGTTCTTTATTGTAGTTGCATTATCTGAAGTGGTCCTGATGTCAAAGCAAAAAAATGTACTCCCTATCTATGATCAGTGTTAATAAACTAAGACACTACCCTGTCTGGATCAAAAACTCCAGAATTTTTAATGTCGCTTTATGTTCAGGTCATTAATTGAACTATTATAGGGCTCTACTGGATTATGTAATATCTAGAAGGAATTATTAAGAAATTATATGAATGGTGTTATGTGATACTACATTTTTACCTTAATGTCTGAAACATTAATTATTTTTACCAAGTTATCATTGCAGAGCAGTACCTAACAGTATTTCTTCCTTCCCCTTAATTTCCCTTGTAATATATTGCCAATTAGTCATAAACATGCTTCTTTTTAAAGGTAATTCAGAAGCTCTAATGGAATCCTGTGGCAAAGGGAAGAACACTTTTATACACACTGTACAGATGTTTCAAAGCCATTTATGGTTTTGTTTACGCACATGACACAACAACCAGACCTGAGTGTCTCATCTGACAGTTATAGTTTAAATCATTCTGTTAAGAGTTCTGCTACCACTTGCGTATGTCAGTAAATGAAAAATAATCAACATAAGCATCTTTGAAAAGCAATTTTAGATCATTAAAAATGTATGAATCTTGACAAAGCAAGAAGATTTGAGGCTTATTAAGAATATATTAGATCTCTACAGTGAGTGAAGGAAGAGAGGCATTTATGTCCCTATCAAGAGAAAAGGTATAGCCTGAATGTAACCTAAGGAAAGACCAACAGACAGGGCAGGCATGTACACAGTGGAAGACTCAGTCTTAATCCTGACTGTTGGTACAAAACTTCTAAGAGAAACAGACTGCTTCAGGATGATTCCTGAAAAGAAACAGTCTTTAGAACTCCCTGTTTCCTAATGGACTACGCATGTGATACTTCCTGTCAATCTGGCTTGCTGCCAAGGGCTACTCCAGAATCATTTTCTATAGAATTTATATGTGCCTTGCAAACAGAATGTAAATATATTACATGTGCTCAAGGATTCTTAATTTTTATCTTTTTTCTTACTTGTTAGCTATTAAAGTTTGATTATTCATTGATCTCATAGTTGTAAATTTCCAAAACTCTTTAGTAATAAAGAACTGATTCCATTTGTTTCTACTTAGCTCTAATATTGAACGAGGTCCAAGCGGAGCAAAGAAGGGTAGTGTTAGTTTACCTGGATAATCTTCTCAAAAGTGCTGAGTGTTTCCTGGAATCATGACTACATTTACTAAAATGTGAATATATTGCATTTTTAGAAGATATGAAATGCCTCTCTGTCGTGTGATGTGAGTCTTGTGTCAGCTGCAGCGACTCGATTTGCATGTAAATTCTGAAAATTTCCTTGTCCCATGTGACACTTCTGAAATGTCTGTCTGTTCTTTTTTCCTTTTTAATTTCCCAAGCTCACTATTTGGATAAGATAGTGAAAGGTACTGTATACTTGCTCTTTGTTGACATATCTACATATATTTCTATATATAACCATGTATCCGATTGTACTAGGTATGACCAAAGACTGTTTTCCATGCATATTCTTGTAAATTATAAATCAGGCTTACATTACGTGAAATGCCTTGAATTTAAAGTATTGAGACTTAACTGTTTGTGTCTCATTTTTATAATTTTGGGTTATCACAGATTTCATTCCTATGTAAAAGCATTAGTTTTTCACTAGAACCCCCAACTGAAGATTACAGTACATTTGCTGTTTTTTGTTTATTTTGTTTTATTTTATTTCACTTTAAGATATTCATTGTTGGCAATTCAACTGATGGGCTTTAAATTCTAAATTAAAGAATCATAAATACTCTTATCACAGAATAAGAAATTGTCAATCTAAAGAAGATTCTGGTTAATGTATGTTGAGAGAAATCTCATTAATCCTCATATGGAAACTTCTTTGGCTTCCGTGTTTCAAAATATGTGTGATATCATAATTTATGTTTTGTTATTTTTTAAGACTACAAAATATTGTGCATTCTCTTAAATCAGAACGAGTCACACTACTCAGCAGAAAACAGCAGATCCTCATGTCTTCAGTTATTGTAGAAGTAGGCGGAGAATTTTTTTTTTTCAGAAGAGAAAATTCCCTTCCCTTTTCTCCTCAAATTACCTATTTTCTATTCCTTATTTGTGCTTTCCATTAGAATATGAAAATATTCATGGCAATATCCAGGCTTTCGTATAATAACTCTCGTGTGCATGCAGTCAGCTGCTGCACCTCTTTGTCAGCCGGGCAATTAAATCTTTCTTTTTTGCTAAAAACAAAACTGAAAATATATCCATGAGGAAAATTTACCTTTTATGTATTGAATAATCCATAAATACAGATGGTAATTGTCTGAAAGAAAAGATGTAGCAAAATTAATCTCATCCTGACCTGATGGTATCCATAAGTAAAATTTCGTTATGCTCTACCACGAGAGACTTGTCAAAATATTCTTCTCTCTGTTAACTCTGATCTTATGAGACAGAACGTCTCTTTGAGATATTTCCTTCTCAAGTTTCACAGTGGAGGAGGGGAAACCAATACATGAGGAATTCTTTTAACACAGACTCAAAATAAACACCTTTAAACAGATTGTTCCCTTAAATTTTGTCACCCCAACAAGAGGAGCATTCTAATGATAAGAGGCCGTATAAAAACCCCAACTGCTATAGCAAGTATTTGTATTAATATATCTATTATGCCAAATTGTAAATAACTCTGTCCAAAGTGATCCGATTCATAGCCAGCTCTTCTTAGGCTTTGAGAGCATTTATATCCTTGCTTCTGTCAGTGTCATGTCACTCATAAATCAGAACTTCAGAATCTACCTAAGTGTCATCCTCATAAACTGATCATGTTGGCTGCATGCCAGATATCATCCGTAGGAAGTGGCAACAATTGTTTTTTTTTTAATGTCATGTTAGACTGAAACAATTATAGATTCTGGATATATTAAATTATTTTAATTGTTTCCCAAATTTTCCCTCCTTGCCCATAAAAGCAGACAAGATAGGATATAAAGGTAAAAGCATAAAAGCCTTAGGGAGATTGTCACAAAATATCACTCTTCGCTATCTGTCTTGAAGCACGTCACTACCGTGTTTTTGTTCAGTCTATCAATGTTTTATTGTGGTCCTTATGGTATTTCATTTTGTCCGTCCTAAGTAATCAAATATGCACAGCTATTACATTTAGTTGAAAATCCTGTTGGTCCTGTCCCATCCGTATGCAGCCTGAATCCTAATGTTTGTTAGAATAGATGCTAAGCTGCTTCACTATTTCCTGGGCTTTGCTTATTCTGTGAAAAGGAATGTACTCTGGGCATAAAGTATAGTCATTCATACTGGCCTATACTTTGTGCAATTATTTAATGCACTGTAATTTCACATGAATATTCGGCAACTCCAAGGCCAGATAAAATTAATGTTTACTTTTTAACATCATTCATAAACTCATACCCACTTTCATGCTATTGAATCTAGAGGGTAGTTTTTAAAGCAACAAGGTGCTTTAAGAGGTCCTGTCCTAAGAAGTAACCAGTAATGTTTACAACAGATTAAAAATCTAGTTGAGGGATTCTGAAATTATTTTCTTGAGATGCTTTTTACACACCATACAATATACCTTGTTGCTTTTGCTAATGGGAAAAAAAAATTAAGTTAATTTTGTCTGGCCTGCAGCTATTTAGTGGATGCTTGCATATATTTCTGTCCTACACAGGTAAGTGGTGTCTCAAGGGTCAGGCCAATCAAAGATGCCACTTGGATAAGAATTAGATTCCTTAGATAATGTTGCTGTTTCTATCCATGTGCAATTACAGTATTTGTGCTGTTTATAAAGGCCTGTTCCCAGTAAGTGTCCCGTATCTGTTTATTTTAGGTGCAAAATCTTTCAATACTCAAATCACTGGTGTTTTCCTTCTTTGTCTCAACAGAGGGTTGTCCTGGCCTGTGCAACAGCAATGGGAGATGTACACTGGACCAAAATGGCTGGCATTGTGTTTGCCAGCCAGGGTGGAGAGGAGCAGGCTGTGATGTAGCCATGGAGACTCTCTGCACAGATAGCAAGGACAATGAAGGAGGTAAGAAATGCTGAGCATGAAAAGGAGTGTGTGCCAGAGCACCGGTTCATAAGTCCATAGTTATCTGTTGCCAAAAAAGAAAAAAAAAATCTGATCCCCATAGATTAGATTGATTGAAAAAATGTACGAGTGCTGATGGAATGATTTTGCTCTCTATTTTTCCTGAAACAAATGCAAGATGATTATCATTCAGGAAAAAGGCAAGGAAACCAAGCTACTGTATAATGTCCATTGTTCTCTGTTCCTTTTTCAGATCCCCAGGTGACTATCCTTCTCAATTCTAGTATTTAGGGCTCTGTGAGTTGGGAGTTCTAAAGCAGTATTTTAATAACTAAACATTCCAAATGATGCAAGGCATTTCCCAAGCCCTCCTGAAAATCGTAGATGGAAAGAATAAAACAGTTACAGGGAACAGTCCCCTCAGAGCTGCACTGCAATGGCTTTTTATCCTTAACTTTATGTCCTGTTAAAAAGAGTGTGCTATTCCACCCAATTTGAGCCCCGGGCTAAAAATAATTATCTTCTGCTTTAAGTACATACCCCCATGCAATTGTATTTTAATTTCAGAAACTAGAGAAGGAGAATTGGTGGTGGAATAGTTGCCCCTGACAGCTGTTCAGTTTCAACATACCTTAGTTGCTCTCTGGGCCTCTGTGGTCACCTACTCTATGGCTTGGGGTGTGTTTCCCTCCTCTCCTCTACTCGCCTGGCTCCTTTGGAAGGCTCCCATGGACAGGAGTGTTGGCTATAAAGAGCAAGTTTTAGAAGTAGACAGATCTTCACTCTACCATGTGGTGATTATGTGATCTTAGACAAGATTCATAATCCCTTTTAACCTCAATTGCATCATCTACAAAATAGAAATAAGAGAGTTTTTGAAAGGGTTAAGAAAATGTTTGCAAAGAACATGGCATACTGGTGGACACGTAGCATGCTGTAAGATGCCACCATTATTATTTAGTTTCCCTTTTGCTCTCAAACTGCTCATCTCCATGAACCTGAATCTATAGAAGGTTGTCAGAGAAGATTGAACTGCCTTTTCCCATCTACATGTTGAGTGGGCTTAACTGCTGCTCCCTAGAGACACAGTGATCAGAACCAAAACCTGTCTCAACTGTTGTGTGAGTTGGGACCCATCCAACTCACACCCTGCTCGTACCCCCCCTGGGCCTGCAGCCCTCTCCAACGCTATTTGTCTCTTATCTTCCTGACAAGGAGCTCTAGTTCTCCCCTTCACTTTCTAGCACAGTGTTCCACACCTTCCCCGTATTCTTTTACTTGAACTCTCAAGAAACTTGAGCCCCTCATTCTACACTCAAGCCTCTTTCCTCTCTGACCCAGCTGGATATAGTCAGTCTCTACCCCTCACAGCTTTTCCCTGCTAATAATGTCTCATTGCCTGGGCTCCTCCTAACCACGTGCTATAGAAATGGCAGCATTAATCCTCTCAGAGCCACAGCCCAGATGGCAACCATCCTCGTTACTTTCCTCCAAAGAGCCCTTACCCCATTGTTTCTATTGCCTGGGGAGGAAGAGAGCAACTCTTTCTCCTTGATCTTGTATTTCAGATTTTGTCTTCTAAAAAGAGATTATATTGAGGAGGTTCCACATGCTCTCAGAGGGAAGCAAACTGCAGGGCCAAGTCTGCAGAGACCCGGCAGAGTAATTTAGGGGCTAATCAACTCTTTAGTATTGTTATCAGCCAAGGAGGCTTTTACTTTTCCTCAAAATTTATCAACTGTGAATTGGCCTCATTCCCCTTTGTTTATTCTTATTAGCATGAAACTATGCTATCTCTAGGCTTCCCTCTCTAAGGGGAAATCTGAGCAGATAGAAGACCTCCTGTGGATTCTCTACTTATCTCACATAATTTGTATGCCTGTCCCTAACCTAATTTTGTTGATCTTCTAAGAAGGAATCTCAGTGCCAGCCTCTTTATGTCCTAAGATTGTAACCCTGGGTGCCCTATAACCCAAGCTAGAGGGTTCTTTGAACTTATGCAAGGGCTATGTGCATAGACACAATATTTTCCACATCAAACCCTAAATTGAGACATCTAATCTGGCAATTAAGGGGTAGCAAGATAGCAGAACAATAGAACACTAGGCTTAAAATTAGGACAGTACTGAAATTCTAGAAAAAAGGGTGGCCATCGTGATATGAAGCCATTATCTAAACTATATTTAGCATCAAAATGGTGAATTAGCCAGAAAGTAACCAACTCACTTGATTTAGCATATTAAATAACTAAGAAGGAAGAGAAGATGAAGAAGAGGATTTGGCCCTAGTCGTGAATTAAACACTATATAAATCGCTGTTTAAGCAGCTTTGTAGAACAAAATCCTCATAAAAACGCAGTTTACCATTCCTAGAAGTGTAGGTAATAATATCAAAAAAGTTTAGAAACGGCAGCTACACATAGGGCAATAATTAAATATCTTCTGAGGCCAAACCTGTTCCTTAACTCCAAAATCTACTTTCCTTTTCCCAGTCAAATTTGCCCCACCTTCAATTGTGTAATTCTAAAGATCCTCAAAATCTGGATCTCACTAAATAGGTGTCTCTCTTTGCTGTTGTGGACCTCCCCTCCCACTTTGTCTCTCTACAAGTCTTAAGGGAAAGCAGTGTTAAAAGGAGTTCTTCATGAAGAGGAGGAGTAATAGACTACTAATAAAACAGATGGGGACCATTTGTCTTTAGCCACTCTTTGAACACCTGTGCATTCACAAAAAGTAAACATGCTGCCCTTTGTTTCTTTAAGATTCAAATAAACAGCTGTCATGCCCACCAGGTAATGTAGCTTTTCAGAACTAAGGATGATCTTTTTTTTTTACCCACCCATATTGAGGTCCCTGACAAAATCTTCCACTTGATAGAATTGGCAAAGTCGATCTGCTTCTCAAGCCCAGCTCCAGGTATTGAACAGAGACTGCTGGAGCAGATCATTTGAACAGCAGCAGGTGATGGAATAACAGATTTTTAAATCGAGTAGTACAAGTCAGAAACAGATGGGCACTGGAGCAGAGAATGTGGATAACATTGCCAAATGGTAGCAACTCATTCCTGTCCTGTCCTGGCTGAGCAAACTTTCAGCACAAATGATCAACATCAACAGCACATGCCTAGACTTGGCTTATCAGTATTTCTTTTTCAATTCCCACTCAAACCTGTGAAGTCAATTCCCCTCTAAATTGAGCCATTTCTTATTCATATCCCAAAACTCATTCTGATCCTGTTGCTGCTAAGATCAGAGCAAAGAAAGTTAGAGAGCTGGGAGCTGGTCACTGTTAAGTGATGGGTGATCTGGAACTGGATGAAAGGCCAGGACCCTGTACAGCTGCTTTCTTTAGTTCCATGAGTACCTCTTTCAGTCTGCCACCTGCTATAGATCCATTCTGTCTCACAGTGTACTCTACCTCAGGCCTCCACTTGCCTGCAACAAGAAAATCTATTCTATTCTTGAGGTTCTGTGCAGTCACTGTTACTAGGAAAGCCTCTGGTTGCACATGAGAGAAATTAAACTCAAATGATTCTACCTTTAAAAATACATTAGCTTATATAACAGAAAAAAAAAAGTCAGACATAGCTGCATCCAGGTGTTTGAATAATGATGTCACAAACCTGGGTTTTATTCAAACCTGGGACTGAGCCTCATCTGTTAATTCTGTTTTTGATTTTTGTTTTTGTTTTTGTTGTTGTTGTTTCTATATTGGAACCATCTCAAGCCAGCTCTTCCCCAAACTGGTCACCACCACCTCTGGGTTTGCATTACACTAGCAAGACACCCCAGCACAAAGAGTGCACCTTTTTCTAAGGTTCTGTGAGGCCTTGGCTTGGGACTGAGCCTCACTGTTTTAGTCAGCCTTTTTCACTGCTGTGATGAAAAGATCTGACCAGAACAATTTTAGAAGAGGAAAAGTTTATTTTGGGGCTTAGAGTTTCAGAGGTCTCAGTCCACAGTCAGCAAGCAGGCTCCATTCCTTTGGGCTTGAGGTAAGACAGAAAATCCTGAGGGAAGAGTGTGGTAGAGGGAAGTGGCTAACATGATCAGGCAGCAGAGGGAGACTCCACTCACCAGACACAAAATATATACCCCAAAGGCGCACTCCTAATGACCCACCTTCTCCAGCCACACTGTACCACTTTCAGTCACCACTCTGTTAATCCCATCAGGGATTAATTCCCTGATTGAGTTAAGGCTCTCATGATGCAATCATTTTGTCTCTAAACCTTCTTGTATTGTCTCACACATGAGCTTTTGGGGGATACCTCACATCCAAACCATAACACTCACTAATCTGAATTAGGTCACCTGCCCACAGGAAAATTGAAGCACTGTCACCAGAAGAGGTATGGATGCCAGGCACACAGAAGAACAGATTTACTCCAGAAATGTAATTAGCTCTTCATGGCATTTAGTCTTAGTGTAATCAGAAAATATACTTTAATAATTTTTCATGTAGCACACAGACTATTATTTTCAGAATAGAAGAGTTTTTACTTTCTATCTCCTCCTTTCCCCCCAAATTTATAGTCTTTTCACTTGACAGCAGCAAAACCAATGCTGAAATTCTGATATCCTCTCCTATCCAAAGTTGTCAAGACAGCCATCTAATTCTCCCTCTGTACCTTTTTAAGCTTCATTGTTTTTACAGTCTTCAAGCTAAGAATCTCATTCAACAGGGTATTTCTTGACTACAAATGGCTGGTGGTCCCACTAAACCATCATCAAAATACAACAATTTGCCAAAGATAATTATTTTCAAAAACTGAGATGCTTAATGACTTCCCAAAATGCACTATCTTTGGTAGTCGTTACTGTGTTTCTATCTTTCTTCTCATGAAGGAGATCCAGTCAAACTTCCCTTTGTAATCCTGCTTCACTTTCTGGTTCTCCAGTAGGTAGGTCCCCTGTGGGGACCTCAGACAGGGGATGCAAAGCCTGTCCTGGAGACTGGATGATTGGGAACATGAGAATAACTTTAAAAGACTCTTACAAAATTTTGTTCAAGAATGGTGGAATGCCAATATGTAACTTCTGCCAGAATAATACATCTTATTTTAAGAAAATAGAGTAATTTCTTATTCTTCAGAATTATTACTTTGTGGGAGGTATATCAGGAAAATGTACCTTCAACAGGCATCTTTTAAAAATTTTTAGGGGCTGATAACAGTGGAGAAGAGATTGCCACTCAACTGAAGTTATGTAGAAATTAGAAAGATAGAAATGATAAATAAGTATTAAATAAATAGAAATAAAATAAAAATGAAAGGTTCAAACTCTAATAAAAAGTAAGAGTGTGCTAGAGGTAAGACAAAGAAACAAAAAGGAGCAAAAAAATGGATGAAATTTTCCTATAATCAGCTAAATGAATATAATGAATGTAGGTAGTCTAAGTGTGGAGATTACCAAATGAAAATAAAGAAATGTTTGGAATAGATGAAAAAAGCTGAGCATGAGTTTGAGACTATTGATTGAGACTATTGTGCTCTACAGAACAAAATATAAAGGTTAAGTAAATAAAATGGCAGATGATAGCAGTAGGAATGGAGGAAGAAATAGTCAATTTAAATAAAGAAAAAGAGAAAGCAATTTACAAGGAATCCTAAGTATGTCTCAAAAAGAGTCCAAGTATTATCTGAACATAGAGTAGCACTCGAGTCTCAAGCATTAAAATATATTATCCTGGTAGATGATGATTGACAGGCAGGGGGAATTACTATTAGTTTGGAAGACTACTGGATCCTACTTTAGGGGACAGATTCCAAAACCTTTGCTATCCACAGAACTTTTAGAGCATAATAAATTCCATTTTTGGAAAAAGAAAGCCAGCTTGTGCTCTTAGAAGCCAAAACCCTCCAGTAGTTTCCTGATAGGACATAAGGTTTCACCATTATATTTTAATGAGTTTTCAAAGGAGAGGAAAAGCAGAGCCACACAGATTGGAACTAAAAGTCTCTCCTGTATTTTACACCCATTAGCTGCCACCTTAAGCTGCAGACAGTAGAAATGGACACCGCACAGCACCTCTTTAGACACAGGCCTCCCATTACAGGCACTTCCAGGTTAAGAACTCCTACATTAATGGCAAGGGTGTTTTCTTAGACATAGTACATGCATGTTACATTCTCATTGTCAGAAGAGCTACCCACTGTTGACAGCTTGATGGACATCTTCTATTCCCCCTTTACTGGATTTATATGCACATTTATGCTTTTTAAATTAAATGGAGTAAGTACCATTATAAATTTGATTCTTCCAAATGATACATCTTAGAGATTTTTTTCATGCCGATACATATAGGCCTATCCCATTTTTCACAACAAAAAAATGAATGTACTAATTAATTTCAGCACTACTACATAGGTAATAATTTAGTCATTTCTATTTTTTTGTTACTAGCATATAGGCAAATGTATAGTGATTTGTGTATGTGTCTGCATATAAATCTTTGTGTAAATAACAAATATTCTTTAGGAAAGATTTTTAGAAGTGAAATTTCTTGGTCTAAGGGTATTTTAATTTTTAATTTTGATAGCTACTGTCAAATTGCCTTGCAAGTAGGTTTCAGCCACTATACATTTCATCAGTATCAAAGTGCTTATTTCTGTCATAGTCTGTACATGATCCTTGTACATAAATAAAATTGTTCAACAACATGAAAAACACGAATTTTTTCTGATGAGTGAAAATGATGCAATTTTTATTGTTTTAATTTGCATTTCCCTAATTTCTATTTAGATTGAATATTTTTCCCCCTGTGCTGGGGATAGAACCTAGGGCTTTGTGTTTGTTAGGCAAGTGCTCTAACATTGAGCCCCAGTTCTAAATTAGTGATCTTGATATTGATTTCTCAACCATTTTTACTTTGGTTTTGTTTTTCTGATAATTGCTTATTTATTGCCCGTGTTTTAATTGAGTTGCTTGACATTTCCTTTGTTCCCAGGACTTTGGTCAATATCCTACTTATTGATTCTTTGCTAAGTATGTTATAATTATTTTTTCCCAGATTTTCACTTTTTTAAAATTGAAAATCATGGTGTTCTTTGCCATGAATAAGTTTATTCAATTGATATGAGGTAAATTTTTATGAAACTTGTCTTTTCCTTGGTCATAATTTCTTTAACAATGGCCTTTGTAAGATTATGCATGATATTATATATATATAATTTTACATAATTGATTTTAATATTTTTAATAATCTCATGGATTATTTAATGTTTAATTAATGAAGAATGTTTTTAAGTACTTAATGAAGTGAAAAAGAAACAGGAATTCAGGGCTTAGTAAGTCTATGGATAGGGAAAGGGTATTAAAAGAAAACCAAAGGGGTCTTTAATTTGCTGCTAAGGGCACAATTTTGACCTGTTTAGATCTCACAATCTCCAGGAACTTTATTCATCCTTTCCTTTGTTCAGCAAATGTATTTAAACACCTACTTGGAACCAAGAAGTGTCATAGATACTGGGGATACAACAGTCAACTTGATTAGCCTCAAGGGACTTAATGAGAAAACTTCTGAGTTGTTTGCTGAAGGAGTGGAGGGTGCTGTGGGGAGTAGGAGAGAAGTTATAGGTCTCTATCCAGAGGGAAAAATCATCAGGAAAGATCTGTAAACTAAGAGAAAGAATTATGCCTTTATTCAAAATGCACTAGAAACCTAATAAAGGAAGTATTTTACCTAGAAAAGTGAAAATCAAATTTTATTTCTTTTTTTTAATTTTTTTATTAGTTGCTCAAAACATTATAATGATCTTGACATATCATACATTTGATTCAAATGGGGTAAGTAATCCTATTTTTCCACGTGTATAGATTGCAGGATCACATTGATTATACATAGGGCCATATTAGTGCCTATTCTGCTACCCTTCCTATCTCCCTCAAATTTTATTTCTATTAAAAAATCAAACACTGGCTGGAATGTAGAGAATAGAACCTGGGGAACCAAGCTATTGTTGAGATCATGTCAAGAGATGACCAAGGAGGCCTGAGGGTAGTATTAGAGAAATGGAGAGAAACAGACTGATTCAACAGATATTTGAGGTCTGATGAAAAACCTCAGTGGTAGAGCATGTCCCTAGCATGTCCCAGGCCCTAGGTTCAATCCAAGGACTGGACCAAAATATATATATTTGAGATGAAGGAAAAAAGGAACTGGAGATTGATTAGATGCAGAGAAGAAGGAAAGGAGAAAGGAAGCCTAGGATAATCTTCAGGTTTCTACTTGGATGTAGAAATGGAATGGGTGGATGCTGAAAGCATTCATTGAAAGAGAACGAATAGGAGAAGCAATGTATTTGGAGGAGAGCATAGACGCTGTTTACCTTTAGATGCCTGAGTGATATCCAGGTGGAAATATCTGGAAGGCAGTTTGTGGGTTTGTAATGCAAAAAAAATTAAAAATTAAAAAATAAAAGTCATCCTAGAGTCATTAACATTGAAGTGAGAGGAATAAGGGGAATGAAGCCACCAAGAGAGCACTGATACAGACAGACAGGAATGTCCAGAAAACCCAATATGATCCAATTCAATAATGCATGAACTAATTCCATGCATATAACAGAATGATGACTGCAAAGAGTAATGAAAGGTGCACCTGCACAGTGTTAAAATATTGAAATTCACAAATCCAATATTACAACAGAACTTGTAACTGTATGTTGGAATTTGGGGTGGAGAGGAACTTCCAACTGTACTCAAAAGTGGTAGACATTAGTTATCTTATAAGTAATACAGAACACAAATTCAAAGAAAATTCATGAATTTTTTTATTCAGTCAGTAAATCAGTGTTCTGAAAACAAATTTAAATATCCATAATTACTTGAAAGAAGGAAGAATTTTGACAAACAGAGCAAAGCCAGCATAGAAGGCAAGGTAAAAATAAACTTGGAGTCATAGTTTTAATAATCTAACCAAATGTGTGTTTTTAAATTTGCCAGAAAAGAAATATCAAAAATGATACAAAGAATAATAGAAATAGGATGGAGTCAAAACCTTATTTTTGGCTCCTAGTCAAAAGCCTCATTTTTATAAATAAAGTTTTATTGGAACACAGTGAAACACATTCATTAAGATATTGTCTAAAGCTCCATTAGCACTATAAAGGCAGAATTAAAGAGTTGCTATCAGAAGTCTCTGGGCCCACAGCCTAAATATTCACTGTTTGACCCTTTACAGAATAAGTTTGCCAGGCACTGGTAAAGACCAATGGCAATGCCTAAGGAAAGACAAGAGCATACTTTAAAATATGGACAGAACAGATAACTACAGCAGTAATATTAAAGATTTGAGTGGAAAGAAGCATAAACTATATTATCTACTTTACATAGAGTACCACTTATATTGCAAAGCCTAAACTGAAGAAAGGCTCTTAACTAATAATTGAAGTGGTTATTTGATGGGTTTTGAACGTTTCTGATTTTCTTTAGATTTTTATGATTAATACTATTAGATATGGCTCCTATGCCAATATAAATATAAGCCAACATAATATTCCTGAGACTAAAATGGAATCTCAATGATTTTGAAAAGCTATTCCACGAAGACAATTTTACTGCACTATACATTTGGGCAAGTGGGTAATCAACTTAGTTGTACTAGATAGCCCTAGCTGCTATATGAGCACAGACAAAGAATGAAAAATGTTTTCTCAAGTTATAGGAAGCCAGATTCATAACCATCCGTCACTTGCTTGGGCAAGTTACTGATAAACTCTGCAGAAAAATAACAAACAGTGTGTCCCTGCATCTTGGCTGTTGAAAATGAGATTCTTTCTCTGATTGATGTTAGCAGAGAGGCTTGTAAAAATGCATTTCCAACTGATTAGTTCAGAAGGTGTCAATCTCATGCAGTTTTATGACCTGCAGACTACATGCCAGATGTACATTTGCTTTTTATAAACTAACAAAGATGAATGACTAAATTTGAGCATTCCTTTTTGGCAACTGTACCATATATTGCCTAAGGGAGGACACTGTGGGAGTATTGGGGGAGGGGTGGGGAGAGGGGAAGGAGCATTTAACCCTTAATTTACCAGATTAATGGAAATAAAATATAATTTTTGGAAGTACTTTCCATTTTGAGTGGTTTCTATATATGCCAAAAAATGAATATAAGGGGGCTACCTACAAGAATATTATATATTTGTGTTAGGTTACTCTCCCAAGCATCTGCACACCCATTCTAAATCCATTTAGAACTCCTAAATGAAGTATATCGTATAGCATACATTAAAGATTCCTCATATAATCTCATAGAATCTCAAGATAGAATCATGAATTGCTACTGAGAGGCTTAGAGGGTTATTTATTTATTTATTTATTTAAATTACTTATTTTGAAGTCAGAAGTTATATTGAGGCAATAGATCAATAGTCTACTACTTTAGATAGTAGAGTCTTATTAACTCTGCTTCTATTTTGAGAGAGATGAAGGGAATAAAACACAATGTTTTGCATTATTATTACTATTATTATTATATGATCTCATGAAAAATAAGGCTGTAGTTTCATCTTTTTTATTAAAAATATTGACAAATATTTAGACATTTTTCATCTTCATGGCTTTTTAAGAAAGTAATATTTTCATAAATATATATGAGTGTGGTATTATAGATCTAATTGAGGTATACACTTATAAGTTTTATCACCTAAAACTATAAGGGAAATACTGAAAAGATTTTTTTAGTTATTGTCTCTGATAAGCTGGGTTTCCTTCAGTTTCAAGTCACAGAAAATACTACCAAAATATGCATAAGAAAAAAACCAAATGCCTTAGCTTCTGGAACAGAAGATCAAGAGCAGCTTATTGCAAAGACACTAAGAATGTCACTATGTATGATCATATTGTTTTTTTCTCTCAAGCTCTTGGTCCACAGTTTCTGAAATTCCTCAATTTGCAGACAGATTTTATAGTGGCAGCAAGATGGCTGCTGCAATCCCAGCCTCACAGCCTTACAGTTCAAGCTTGCTTTGGGGCAGAGAATCTCTTTTCAGATAAATACTGAAAATCATCCTAGTTGAATCCATTAGGTTACCTGTATATTTCTGAACCCAACACAAAGGTAGATATCCACATGGACTGAGAGTTGCAGAGGGCTGACTACTGAAATGAAAATTTAAATCTGTTACCCAAAGAAGGAGAAATGGGTGTTAGAAAGTAACAAACTGGGCTGGGGATGTGGCTCAAGCGGTAGCACGCTCGCCTGGCATGCGTGCGGCCCGGGTTCGATCCTCAGCACCACATACAAACAAAGATGTTGTGTCTGCCAAGAACTAAAAAAAATAATAAATATTAAAAAATTATCTCTCTCTCTCTCTCTCTCTCTCTCTCTCTCTCTTTCTAAAAAAAAAAAAAAAAGTAACAAACTAAGTTTGTTAAGTTCACTGTGTTCTCCTTCAGGTGGGTAAAATGACTTCAGGACCCTGAGCAGGATTCTCACCTCTTTTTTTCTTACTTGTGTTGTTGTTGACCCACCTTCTAGACTGGCAGTTTAACTCAACTCAGCCTATTCTCTTTTGTCTCAATTTGCTGTCAAATAATGAAGGGGCAAGCTAATATTCTATTAATAAGAGTGGTCTAAAATAAGTGACTAATATTTTTAATAAATATTATTTTTTAAAAAACACTTGCATAAATAAAACATAGAGGCCATCTAGATAGTTTCAACTGAACCATCCATAATAGGGTCATGGCAAAGCCTAAACTCAAGTTTAAAGATTTTAAAACTATCCTGTCAGTGACCAAAGTCTATATAAAATAGTATTCTTATTAATTTATACAAAGCATATCAAAATTTATGTATTAAACTGTTCAGTAAGTAGTGGACTTAAAGATAATGTCATCACACTGTCATAACCTGACATCCCCATCCACTAATGGGGTCATAATATGTTTCAATGGAATGTAGTTATGCATCCCATTTAATGATTGGAATACATTCTGAGAACTACATCACTAGGTGACACTCATTGTGCAAATATCGAAGTGTCTAGACAAACCTAGATCATACACCAGTCATTCAACATGCATGCCTCTTGATATCATCAAGAGTGACAGTAAACACAGAGGTATGAGGCAGCTGCCAGCATAACATGGCACATTGTCTTAAAGTAAACTTTTTCTTATGTAAGAAGAAGGAATACACTCTAAAATAATAACCGAAAGCACAGTATGGCGTATATATAAACAAATAACACCATTCATTATCTTACCAAGTATTATGTACTCTACCTAACTCTATGAGCTTTGATTTGACTGGCAACATAATAGGTTTGTTTATGCTGGCATCACCACAAACATATGACCAATGAATTGTACCACAGCAATTTTATGGCCACATCACTAGTCAACAGGAATTTGTCGTTATTCAGTGCATTACTGTACTTCCGTTGGGCCATTGAATATAGTTTCCTTTTGATGTTCCTGGTGAAGGCACTAGCAAATTCTTTCTTCCTTATGTCATTTTTTCATGGTAGATTTCATATAATTTCCAATATTATGGCTAATTTACATTTACCACATCTTTAATTAATACCTGCATGTTTGGGGAAGCACACTAGGAGCTCAAGTTTCTATTTAAAATTTGGGAAATGCCTTCATTTTCTCTGGAACACACTTTTCCTTCCTTTGGAGACCTATTTCCTTGAAAGATAGTTGACTAATACTCATTTTATATTGACCCGCATTTGCTTCTCTTTACAAACTGCAATTTTCTGACTCTTTTCCAAAATTTAGAGTTTTATCCTATATATGTCCCTATCCATTTAACATATACACTTTGTTAACTCACATTAGTGTATTTTTCTCTTCAATAAAGAAAGCCTAAGTAACTATATTCACAATTGATCCATATTCTGTCATACTAACAGATTGTTCTAGTCAGTAATTTTTTATTTCTTAATCAGAATAAACATTATGTGATTATTTTCAACTGTCTTCAATTCAAATATTCACTCTCTATGATAGCAGATACAAGTATTGTTTTTCCATTTCATCTGGTTTCAAAAAGTATGCTTTATAGAAATCTGAAGTTACTAGCTATGAAAGAATCAACAAACCAAACTTATTCATCATTTGCATAAAAAAAGCAAATTCTCTCACTGGTTTGCTTTTGTCTCTGCAGATGGACTTATTGACTGTATGGATCCTGATTGTTGCTTACAAAGTTCCTGCCAAAATCAGCCCTACTGCCGTGGACTGCCTGATCCTCAGGATATCATTAGCCAAAGCTTACAGTCACCATCTCAGCAAGCTGCCAAATCCTTCTATGATCGAATCAGTTTTCTTATTGGATCTGATAGCACACATGTTATACCTGGAGAAAGTCCTTTCAATAAGAGGTCAATGCATCTTTCCTTATATAGATTTGCATGGGTTTTCATCAACAGCTATATACTTTCTGTGAAATGCTGATGAGTGTGTATTTGAGGAAAATGTGGGGTTTTTTAATACAGTTTTTCCTCTTCCAACAAATTCTTCACCAAACTTCGCATTTCAAGCATTTTTGACATAGTTCACATACTTTGTCAATTTCGATACCTGAGACATAACAGGACATTCCATTAAGGAGTCAATAAATCTTCATTTAACTAGTTGATTTTTGTTAGCACAGTTGGAAACATTTCAAAAGAAGCAATGAAAGGACCCAAAAGGCAAAACACAAGTGTACTTTTTTTTAGCTGAGCCCACTAAATAATATAAATTATGAATTAATGTAATGGAACTGCTAACGGCATGGCAGTAAGGTTGCATAAGCTGTTTGACTGGTACTTTGCAGAGCAGTAATGACCTGAAAATAAACCAGTAAGTGAAAGCAGGTGTCTCATGTCTCACTGAGCAAAAGAAGATGATTTACACTAGAACTCCTGGGTCTGCAGTAATTTAACAGCATTAATGCAGTGAGACCCAGCAGTTGATTAAAAGTTGTTGCACAAATGTTCCTTATTGCTCCCTTAAATCTTGTACTTCTTAGTCCCTGCAGATTTACGGATTGCCTCCGAATTAATTGGAAAGTATACTTTTCTTCATGTAAGTCATATGTATGACTTATGAAAGAGCACAAAGTTTATAATTTTAAAAATTCATCTCTAAATTATTGGTCTTGATAACTCTCCAAAAGGTAGATTGCAACAAATTAAAACCCAGGGTAAACACAAGGCATTTATAGAATGTAAATTACACTGAATTAAAAAGGGCATTGTCTTGGGAGTATTTCAGGTCTGGTTTTTGTGAATAACGCTTGATTGTGGATGATACTGTTATTTTATCCTTAGGTTGAATTATCTATAAATCATGATAATGTTAGCCCAAGAAGACAGATGTTCATTCCGATTCTTGTGCTCTTCCCACAGCCTTGCATCCGTCATCAGAGGCCAAGTCCTAACTGCTGATGGAACTCCACTTATTGGAGTAAATGTCTCATTTTTCCATTACCCAGAATATGGATATACTATTACCCGCCAGGATGGAATGTGAGTTAGTCTCATCACACTCTTTCTGTTCGAAGTCTTTTAAGTATAAGACTAGACAATCTTCCATCACCCATCATGTTTTATTGTCTTTTTTAATAGAAAGACAACAACTTTTAGATTCTAGAAACCTGTGAGAGTATATGAGCAGAGATTTAAAGTCATGTACTCAGATGCTTTAAATGTTGATTTCATTTTCTAAGGCATGATATAATATTGTGGTTTTGTCAGAGAATGTTCTTTGTCTTAGAAGATGCATGTTGAAATATTTAGGGGTAATACTTCATTGTGTCTATGACTTAAGTTCAGATGGTTCCAAATAATGATAGAAAGCAAATTTGGGGAAATGTTATAATACTGGTGACCAGATAAATGTGAATACTCATTGTATGATTATTTTTTAATATTTCTGTAGATCTGACATTGGAAAAAAAGTTGATTTTCTTTATAAACCATATTAATTTAAGGAGGTGAAGTGTTGGTTGTTATTCGGGATCCAGACAATTCACTGAGTATATATTGTTTTTTCTTAGGTTTGACTTGGTGGCAAATGGTGGGGCTTCTCTCACTTTGGTATTTGAACGATCTCCATTCCTCACTCAGTATCATACTGTGTGGATTCCCTGGAATGTCTTTTATGTGATGGACACTCTAGTCATGAAGAAAGAGGAGAATGACATTCCCAGCTGTGATCTGAGTGGGTTTGTGAGGCCAAATCCTATCATTGTGTCATCACCTTTATCCACCTTTTTCAGATCTTCTCCTGAAGACAGCCCCATTATTCCTGAAACACAGGTAAAATATTCTAGCAAGCAATACTTTTACAGAAAAGATTTTTAGATCGTGTGGTTGCCAAAAATTTTTGAAAAAAGGGTTACAGGAGGACTCCAGTGCTATCATAAATAATTCTGTAGAATGTGGTATTTGTGTGTATACAAAGTACATCTTGTTATAGTACCATACTCAGTTATGTTTTAAAAATCTATTCAAAATACTTTTTCTTCAAACTTTATCTGCATATATTTATTAGTTATAGCTAAATGGAAAAAGAGCTTATATTTAACCACTTAGTAATGTCTTTGCTCATTCATTCATTTGTTGAAAAAAAAAAATGATGCCTCTATGTACCTGACAGCCTGGCTAACATTGTAACAAGTGCTATTGTGCATGGTAGTTACACTCAACCACTTACTGTTAATTATTTTAAGTAAAAAATTGTTTTGGAAAAGATAAAGATGATTTTGATAGAAAATATTCATTAGTTTTCTCAAGATACTATTTTCTAAAAAGCTTGGCATTGTGTCTTAAGTTCTAATAGCTTGTAGTTCATAAAGCCCTAACTTTCTAAAATATAAACATTTTTATCTACTGAAATACTTGAGGATTGTTTTCCTTCCCCTATATTTCTCATTTCCATTTTTTTGTGTGTGTGTGTGGTGCTGGGGATTGAACCCAGGGCCTTGTGCATGGGAGGCAAGCACTCTACCAACTGACCTATATCCCTTTTTTTAAAGTATTTTTTTAGATGGACACAATATCCTATCTGTTTTGTACCAGGCATTTTTTTATAAGAACAAATCAGTAAGTGAATCTGATGAAATACCTTTCTCAACAAGCTTACCAACTCATGAGCAGAGTGACCCTAAACAATACATATATCAGGCTGTTCTGAGATTATTTAAAGATATTTAAAGATAAAGTGCCTGGAGGTGCAATTTTATGTAGTGTAGTCCAGGAGGATCTCTTTGAGAAGATGACTTTTCAGCAGGACTTTTGAGAAAGTGAAGGGATGAACTGTGAAAACTGAAGGGTGGTCTAGGTGAAGGAGAGAACAAGCTCAAAAGTGGTGAGGAAGGACTGGGGGTAGAACTCAAGGGCAGAGCATTTGCCTAGCATGTGTGAGGCCGTGGGCTCAATCCCAGCACTGAAAAGAAAAAGGAAAAGCAGTGAAGAAGAGCATGCTTGGCTTGTTCAAGGAGTGGCAAAGAGACCAATATGAGTAAAGATAGTAGTTCATAAATTACAGGTCTTTGGAAGCCATGGAAAAGATAGAAACTTTTATTTTGAGTAATTGGAAGCCATTGAAGGTTTTTAGGCTGACCTTCTTCTTAAAGAGATCTCTGTAGTTACTGTGCTGAGGATGTTCTGTATTAGGCAAGGATTGAAGCTAGTCAACAGAAGAAATGATGGTGGCTTAGACAAAGACAGTTGGTTGGAAAGAAATAGAGGTGTAAAAATGAAGATGTAAATGTGGGAGTCATCAGCATATAAATATACTTAAAGCATGGGATGAGAGCCCCCTCAGGGGGACATAGAGATAAAGATAACAAAAGATGAGTCAGGAAGGTCTAGGATGCAAAAGGTCAAAAAGACTCACAGGTAGATGTTATGCCAAAGAGACACTTCAGTGGTCACAGCAGTTATGAAGACTTTGATCTGAAGCTTTAGGAAGTTCATTGTGATCTTTTTCAGTTTACTGTTTCCTCTCCAGCTCTATCTTGCAGTAATTTTGAACTTATTAGTCCTGAAATAGACTAGACTTGGAGGCAGCATCTGTTCATAAGTGGCAATCTCTAGCAAACCAGGGCATTGAAATGAGCTTTAAAGAGTCAACAAGTCCATGAGTACATGGAGTCTTTCTCCATTCACTCATATAGTAGGCAAGCATTTAGTAAAAATCTAAGATTTTTACTCTACTAGGATTAAGAGAAGAGCAAATGTGGATCATGCCATTGTAAGTGTGATGAATAAACAACTATGAAAGTTCAAAAGAGGTCAGTTCCTGAGTAAACCAAAGAAAACATGATAAGGCAGAAAAGAGAGGGAAGCATATTCCATATCAAAGAAAATGTGTGAGCAACAGAGTGGTGGTCCAAACAGGTACTATTATATAAAAACTGGAGAACAATTTAAATGTAAGCTATGTAAGGAGAAAGAGGAAGGAGGTGGTACTGAGGCCAGATTATGTATGTTGCTAAAATACCTTCCAAGGGAGACCTTGAATTCCTTAAGCAACTTGAAACCAAGGAACCAAGGAAGTTTTTTCAGCATTTCACTAAAGCTAAGTCAAGTGACAAAATTGATACAAAAGACCAAGAAGTCAAAGAACAGGCCAGTTAACTGTATTTCCACACATGCCCAGGCCTCAGATGGAGAGGGCCTAACAATCACAAAGGTAATGGAAATAGAGAGGAGGCAATAGATTAGACAGAGATTTGGAAAGTAGCGTTGGCAGAATGTAGTTTCTAACAGAATATTTAATGGGATCAAGCAGGAATGGGGCTTACAGTTGATGCAGCTGGTAAAAGTAGGCCTAATGGTTTATTTTCCTATTTTGGCAGGATTTGCTTTTCGTAGTAATGTAATATAACATGGTAAGATTAAATTACATAGGAGAAATGCATGCTTTAATGAACTAAATTATAGATATTTGTTCCATAGAAGTAGGTTAACCATGACAGAGACAATTAAAATTAGAACTAGCATATGATCTTTTGAAATAGAGAAGCAACTCCTAGCAGGTCACAGGAAATACATATTAATGTAAGACTCCCTACATATAGAAAGCCTATCAAATTTATAGGAAATTATTTTGAAAATAAGAGGAAATAAATTATACACTTCAGGGTTCAATCACATATTTCTAGGGCAACTCAGGAGTCACAGAAATCTATTTTGCAACCTAACATATTGGTATTTCACCCTGATCATGAGAAGTTCTCTTCAAATTATTCACCCTACATCCTACAGTCTTATACAAGTGCTGTCAATTTTAAATTTCATGGTTTCCCTTGGTCTAGTGGAGCTCTAAAAAGTTTCTGTATATTCATAAACTGTTGTTTAAGACAGTTCTCTGGCTGAATTCAGTCAGCATGTTTAGTAAGGAAAACCCCAGCTGTAATGAATTGTTGTATCTATTATAGCAATGCCTTCTAAATCTATTAGACTTCATCCCACCTTTCTTCATGCCAACACTGACTCGCCGGCCACAGTGGAAGTTTGTTTAGACTATTCATCGATGCTATTTCCAACCATGTGATTGTTTATAGTGAAATGATGGCTGTTTAGTATCCAGGAGTTTTACATAAATTATTAAAATTTGGAGGTGGCAAATGTGTGTACATCATTCCTAACTGTTGTACACGAGAAGTGTCAGGAAGGGAGGGAGGATAATACTGAACATTGAAATCACTACTCTGAATTTTTTTTCTAACCTGTTAAGGCAGTCTTTTATCTGAATAATGAATCTTGATGGAGCAATATGAGGAAACCTTTGAAAATGCTATTAAATTTTTAGTTGAGAAAGTTCTGGCTTCCTGGCACAGGTTCCTGAACATTAGATAGCCTTGCACTTTGCAGTATATATACTAAGTCTACAACCTTGTGCTAAGCCTATGAAGAACCATTATTCTTGACCAAACTAGGAAGAGCATTGGAAGAGAGAATCTTTTTTTTTTAATTTTTATTGGTTGTTCACAACATTACAAAGCTCTTGACATATCATATTTCATACATTAGATTGAAGTGGGTTATGAACTCCCAATTTTACCCCAAATGCAGATTGCAGAATCACGTCGGTTACACATCCACAATTTTACATAATGCCCAATTAGTAATTGTTGTATTCTGCTACCTATCCTATCCCCTACTATCCCCCCTCCCCTCCCCTCTCATCTTCTCTCTCTACCCCATCTACTGTAATTCATTTCTCTCCTTGTTTATTTTCCCATTCCCCTCTCAACCTCTTATATGTAATTTTGTATAGCAATGAGGGTCTCCCTTCATTTCCATGCAATTTCCCTTTTCTCTCCCTTTCCCTCCCATCTCATGTCTCTGTTTAATGTTAATCTTTTCTTCCTGCTCTTCCTCCCTCTCTGTTCATAGTTGCTCTCATTATATCAAAGAAGACATTTGGTATTTGTTTTTTAGGGATTGACTAGCTTCACTAAGCATAATCTGCTCTAGTGCCATCCATTTCCCTGCAAATTCTATGATTTTGTCATTTTTTATTGCTGCGTAGTACTCCATTGTGTATAGATGCCACATTTTTTTTTATCCATTCATCTATTGAAGGGCATCTGGGTTGGTTCCACAGTCTAGCTATTGTGAATTGTGCTGCTATGAACATCGATGTGGCAGCATCCCTGTAGCATGCTCTTTTAAGGTCTTCAGGGAATAGTCCGAGAAGGACAATAGCAGGGTCAAATGGTGGTTCCATTCCCAGCTTTCCCAGGAATCTCCAAACTGCTTTCCAAATTGGCCGCACCAATTTGCAGTCCCACCAGCAATGTACAAGAGTACCCTTTTCTCCACATCCTCGCCAGCACTTGTTGTTTGACTTCATAGTGGCTGCCAATCTTACTGGAGTGAGATGGTATCTTAGGGTGGTTTTGATTTGCATTTCTCTGACTGCTAGAGATGGTGAGCATTTTTTCATGTACTTGTTGATTGATTGTATGTCCTCCTCTGAGAAGTGTCTGTTCAGGTCCTTGGCCCATTTGTTGATTGGGTTATTTGTTATCTTATTGTCTAATTTTTTGAGTTCTTTGTATACTCTGGATATTAGGGCTCTATCTGAAGTGTGAGGAGTAAAAATTTGTTCCCAGGATGTAGGCTCCCTATTTACCTCTCTTATTGTTTCTCTTGCTGAGAAAAAACTTTTTAGTTTAAGTAAGTCCCATTTGTTGATTCTTGTTGTTAACTCTTGTGCTATGGGTGTCCTATTAAGGAATTTGGAGCCTGACCCCACAATATGTAGATCGGAGCCAACTTTTTCTTCTATCAGACGCAGAGTCTCTGATTTGATATCAAGCTCCTTGATCCATTTTGAGTTAACTTTTGTGCATGGCGAGAGAAAGGGATTCAGTTTCATTTTGTTGCATATGGATTTCCAGTTTTCCCAACACCATTTGTTGAAGATGCTATCTTTCCTCCATTGCATGCTTTTAGCCCCTTTATCAAATATAAGATAGTTGTAACTTTGTGGATTAGTCTCTGTGTCCTCTATTCTATACCATTGGTCCACCCGCCTGTTTTGGTACCAGTACCATGCTGTTTTTGTCACTATTGCTCTGTAATATAGTTTGAAATCTGGTATCGCTATACCGCCTGATTCACACTTCCTGCTTAGAATTGCTTTTGCTATTCTGGGTCTTTTATTTTTCCATATGAATTTAATGATTGCTTTATCTATTTCTACAAGAAATGCCGTTGGGATTTTGATTGGCATTGCATTAAACCTATAGAGAACTTTTGGTAATATCGCCATTTTGATAATGTTAGTTCTGCCTATCCATGAACAGGGTATATTTTTCCATCTTCTAAGATCTTCTTCTACTTCTCTCTTTAGGGTTCTGTAGTTTTCATTGTATAAATCTTTCACCTCTTTTGTTAGGTTGATTCCCAAGTATTTTATTTTTTTGGAGGATATTGTGAATGGAGTGTTTTTCCTCATTTCCATTTCAGAAGTTTTGTCGCTGATATACAGAAATGCCTTTGATTTATGCGTGTTGATTTTATATCCTGCCACTTTGCTGAATTCATTTATTAGTTCTAGTAGTTTCTTTGTAGACCCTTTGGGGTTTTCTAGGTATAGAATCATGTCATCTGCAAATAGTGATAATTTAAGTTCTTCTTTTCCTATTTTTATGCCTTTAATTTCTTTCGTCTGTCTAATTGCTCTGGCCAGTATTTCGAGAACTATATTGAAAAGAAGTGGTAATAGAGGGCATCCCTGTCTTGTTCCAGATTTTAGAGGGAATGCCTTTAACTTTTGTCCATTCAGAATGATGCTAGCCTGAGGCTTAGCATAGATAGCTTTTACAATGTCAAGGTAAGTTCCTGTTATCCCTAGTTTTTCTAATGTTTTGAACATAAAGGGATGCTGTACTTTGTCGAATGCTTTCTCTGCATCTATCGAGATGACCATATGGTTCTTATCTTTAAGTCTATTGATGTGGTGAATAACATTTATTGATTTCCGTATATTGAACCATCCTTGCATCCCAGGGATGAATCCTACTTGATCATGGTGCACAATTTTTTTGATGTGTTTTTGTATTCGATTTGCCAGAATTTTATTGAGGATTTTTGCATCTAGGTTCATTAGAGATATTGGTCTGTAGTTTTCTTTCTTTGAGGTGTCTTTGTCTGGTTTCGGAATCAGGGTGATGTTGGCCTCATAGAATGAATTTGGAAGAGCTCCCTCTTTTTCTATTTCCTGAAATAACTTGAAAAGTATTGGTATTAATTTGGAAGAGAGAATCTTAACCCTTTAGAAAATTTTTATTTGCTACATAAAATATATTAAATAATATTTTAGCATAATATATTTTGCATATGTCATATGTCACAAGTTAGTTGGCATTCATTGAGCTAGTCACACTGATGAATAAATGGGTTTAAGGGTATGATTTTTAAGAATTTACAAAGAGGATAATTCTTAAGCAGCTATCATTAACATTTTATAGTCCAGCTTCAAATCAAAGAGTGTGTATTAAGTATCTTATGTGTACACTCAAGAACACTATTTACTCTCTAAGAAAAATTATATCCAGCTTTTTAAAATTAGCTTATTTACCATGATATCAAAAATCAGTGGTAAGCTATAGCTCAGTATTTGAGTATGAGAATGTGCTATTGTTACCATACCTCTCAACATGGATGTGGGATTTACTACCATTTAATCCAGAGGAGTTGATCTTTTTTGTTGTCACTCTTTTCTTTAGGCAGTGACCTACACATTGGCTGATGTGGCTACAGGCACAGTCAGGTTTAATCCCTAAATGAGCCAGCTGGTGAAGGCTAGATCTTTGGCCCAGGCCATATCCCTGTTCTGAGCTAACTATCTTACAAATGTCGGCTTTAATTCTCCAGGGTGACTGGGGTGAAAGATGGGTTAGTGAGAATCTGCTGGGACTGCCACACTAACAAGTCAGAGCATGTCAGCCTGAGGGAGCATTCACAGTGTTCCTGTATGAAGGGTAGCACCCGAGGTATGATTAACTCAGAATAAATGACAGGAGGCTTTTAGGAGGAGAAAATTAGGCAGGCAGCAGAGTTATTTTTAATTATTGAATAAGATAACAGCTCAAATGTGTATTTATGAATAGCAACTCTTCAGCATCTTATTTTAGTTGCTCTGCTAGTTCTTTTAAATCTATTTTCTCTAGTACACATACATGAGCACAGTTAGCAGCTTCTGCTTTGTTCAAATGCAGGTGCTTCATGAAGAAACCACAATTCCAGGAACAGATTTGAAACTTTCCTACTTGAGTTCGAGAGCTGCAGGGTATAAGTCAGTTCTAAAGATCACCATGACCCAGTCCATTATACCATTTAATTTAATGAAGGTGCATCTAATGGTAGCTGTAGTTGGAAGACTCTTCCAAAAATGGTTTCCTGCCTCACCAAACTTGGCCTATACTTTTATATGGGATAAAACAGACGCTTATAATCAGAAGGTCTACGGTCTATCTGAAGCTGTCGGTAAGTTCCATATAAATCTTCTCTGCATTGAAAAAAATTATCTCAGAGTTAGAATCATAAAATTAATTGCAACCTGTGGAAAGTTAATGGATAACCAAATAAGTTGGGAGTAAGGTCATACTAGAAAAGTTATCACTGGTTTATTCCTACTAAAGGAAAAGGAATGTACTCCATATGATGAGAAGGAAAAAAGTGTCAGTTTTTCTGGCTGAAATTATCGCATAGAAGATTAGTCTGAGTGAGATTTCAGGTTATTGTATCCTTTTTATATTTATTTTCTTATTGTGTCTCTTCCTATTTTATTTTCTTCCTTTATTTATAATTTTCACCCTCCTTTTTATGTTTTCAACCTATAATGTTATTTTTTATGCATCAGTTCATAATGGTATTTAATAGATTATCAAACAAAATTTGTGCTAAGATTATTTCAATCTTTAGACTAGAAGGACCAGTCAGTTCTGTGGAAAGACACTCTTAAAATACCAAGCCACTTATTTCATTGAAGGACTCCACAATGCAATCAAAATTTGACATGACGAAATATGGCTGCAAGCTCAACTCAGATCATCAGAAACTAAAGGATAACATCATTTTTTCCTGTTAGTTTTTATGTGAAAATAAAATAGACATTCTCTTCTGAAATTAATGTGTAATTTGGATTTGAATTAGTTCAAATCAGATAGTTGTCACTTCTCCCTTCACTTTATTCTGAATTTTAACATCCATGTTTTACTGTGAACTCTGAAAAGTTTTTCACTTGTGAATTATTCATATTAATTCACTGCTGGGTTTATTGTTTATTTCTGATATATGTAAATATAATACCATCTATCTATCTTTTTCTATTCTTTTGAACCTCACTGTCTTAAGTATTTTTCATAATTAAATATTCTTGGAAACCAAACAGCTCTAATTATTCAGATAGAAATGTTATTTTTAGTTGTTATCATCGAATCAACATTTGGGACTAACTTATCTGACCTAATTACTTAACCACTTTCCCAATCTGGACTTCATTTTGTGCTGTGAACCCCATGTGAGAGAGTAGTGTGAGGGAGAAAACTCATTTTCTATTAAATCAGTAGAAAATAATATTTGAAGATTTTTTTTAAATCTTTCATATGGTCAAATCTTCTTATATAAAAAATAAACTGCTCATAAATAAGTGGAAATATAGTCTCAGAACACAATTGTGAAAAGGGCATTTTTTCAAAATAATAAAATAAATTACATTTCTGCCTGCAGTTGAGAAGATGAACTGTGATTTGTTTTGATTCCAGTGTCAGTAGGATATGAATATGAGTCGTGTTTGGACCTGACTCTGTGGGAAAAGAGGACTGCCATTTTGCAAGGCTATGAATTAGATGCTTCCAACATGGGCGGCTGGACATTAGATAAGCATCATGTGCTGGATGTTCAGAATGGTAAGATTTTGCTCACAGGTAGTTAATACTAAAGAGATTTTTTTTTAACAGACTGAAAGCCTAAAGTGGAAACTATGTAATATTCTTTTATTGAACTTTAAAATGTTTATGTATTCATCACCACAGTAATTTTCCCATTAGAATGTAAATGACTGACTTTGGTGCTGTAATGAAAGGTCTCTATGTGGGAGTCTTCACCACAAATTTTTCTACAATGCCTAATTCACGTCAGTCAGTGAGTGTGAGCCACAGTATTTTAGAAAGATTTACTAAAAATGAAGGCAGGATAATTTTTTTAAATTAAAGATAAAATTAGAATCCACATGATTTTACCAGAATATTTCTAATGAATTTTTAATTCTTGGTTAATTAATCTACCCTGAGTATCCAGTTTGCTTATTTATTTTTTTTCCAGCTCTACTTAGACCGTATTTTTAAAAAAAGAATTCTCCTCCTCAAGGAGGGCCACATGTACTATTATTTGACTTTGTGACTATTAGGGAAAATAAATGAATAATCAGAGAAAAAATTAAGAATCAAAAATATCATTTGTAGCAGAGCCAATAATATGATAAGTGAATAGGCTCTGAAGAAATGTGATTCTGACATCACAAACCAAAAGAGATACTTTGCTAGCAAAATATGACCAGCTTCCTTCCTCTCATGATAAATATTGTTTATATTAAACAGATTCTGTTGGCTTTATTGTGTTTCTCACATTTTCCCCATATATTTGTCTGCATGTCAGATAATTTAAAGGTGCTTTGCTAGAAAATCAAACCTTAGGGTAACCTGCTTTAGTCTCCAATCCTAAATGATATCAGCTAGTAACTCTCTACTCTCCTTTCACAAATAGCTAGAGGAGGAAATTTCACAGTGTTGGCTAAGTAGTATACATTTTAACTTTGCAGAGGTTTTTGAAAGATTCAGAATGTTAAGTGGAATATATCATACAAGTACATGTTTACGATAAATGGTCATTAGATTTTTGTTGCTTGGATGTTCATTCCTTTTACAAGTGTTGTATTAGAGAGGATGCATTTTAATTTCCCAAGTATATTTAAATTAAAGTAGTGTCCAGGCTGGTATTTGAAAATGATGCTGCCTTACCTCTAAGAGATAGCAATGCTGATATTCATCACATTCCACCATCATTTCTAACCCTCTGCCCCTTCCCTCCCCCTCCCAACCCTTTGCCCTATCTAGAATTCGTCTATTCCTCCTATGCTCCTCCTCCCTACCCCACGATGAGTCAACCTCCTTATATCAGAGAAAACATTTGGTATTTTAGAAAGATTTACTAAAAATGAAGGCAGGATAATTTTTTTATAATTTTGTTTTGGGGGGATTGCCTAACTTCACTTAGCATTATCTTCTCCAACGCCATCCATTTACCTCCAAATGCCATGATTTTATTCTCTTTTATTGCTGAATATTATTCCATTGTGTATATATGCCACATTTTTTATCCATTCATCTACTGAAGGACATCTTGAAGATATGAATTGGTATGAATATAATTGATATATAACCATAGATATGAAAAAATATGCTCTATATGTGTAATATGAATTGTAATGCATTCTGCTGTCATATATTTTAAAAATCAATAAATTTAAAAAATTAAATTAAAAAAAGAGAGCAATACTAAGCAAACCAGTAGCAAGAAAAAAACAAACAAGAAACACTCTTCATACCTTTTCTTTTTTATAGCAGTGTTAAGCCATACTTATTTTCCAGTTGTGTCCTGGACATCAGGATGTTGTCAGTTCCCACCCCAGAAGGCTGGGAGCAGAGCTCCCAGCACACACATTGGAAAAGTGGTACTCCCAATCAAGGAGGGTGCTCCTTATGTTATCTCAGAGCTTCTCTTGAATTATCAGTGTTGTCTGAAGCAGTGGTAGTTTTAATCTGTTATGTTAGTAACATAAGGCCTAATCATGGTCTTTCAAAATGCAAGACCATGTACCAACCATGCTAGTAGCTACTCTTGATTAAATTATTTAAAATCTTATTTCACACAGTTGTACTTATTTCCATATTCCTTTAAAAGTCACAAATAAAACTGGGAATGACCTCTCTCAATACATGTTAGTTATTGTGAGAATATAAGATAAAATTCATAACCAATTAGCAACAGGATTTTACCCATGAAATTATAAACCAGTAGAGGGACAATGAGCAAGGACTCCAGAAAAATCCAAACCTATGTAATTTGCCACTGTTGGGATACTTGACACCCGACATTGTATTCAGGTGGATTCAGAAATGTCTAGATATTCTATGTATGCATGTATAATGTAAATATATATATATATACACACACATATAGACACACATCTTAAATCAATCAGAATAATATATTAAAATATTTAATAATATATTAAATTCACCAAATTCTATATAAAGTGTTATAAAGTAAATGTTATTTTAAAATGTTAGGTAATGTAAGTCACAGGGTAAACTGATTGTGATTTCGAATTACATCCAAGAACAGTTTGACAAGTAGTGGGTTTCCATAGTGACATGTGTCTAATTTAATAAACAAAGTGATTTACAATCATGACAAGGTGGGTGAGCTTTAGAAATATATTGTGGAAGAAGAGAAGGTAAAAATGTAGACACTGACAGGTGTTTGTGCAGACACCCTGAAACATGGAAATAAATATTCTAATGTTCATCTTTCTATTCTGTCATAATAGAGGAGAATCATGAAGGGCCAATCGTTCAAAGTAATGACTGAATAAATCAGGTGCACAGAGCAGTAGGCTGACTTGTAGGATTCTTCTGATGAAAATTACAGAACTGGCTCTTATAGGAAATTATCCTTCCATAATTGTCAAATAACGTAATCACAGAAAGAAGAATCTTAGGTATCATTAATATATTCTTTGAATATTCAAGGCAAAATGCATTTCATCTCTTGTTATGTTCCAGCCTTATTTAAATTATTTTTTCTTAAATTTGAATAAACCTGTTTTATCTTTCCTGATTTCTTTATGTAAATTTGCTATGATTATTACATCACCCAAATAGCAAAGCATTAAAAAAGTAATCACAGACTACACCTAAAATGTGCTGAGCTATAAGGGGAACATAATTATTCTGATCACTTCTTCACTTTAAAATTATCCCAAAGTGGAGGAAAAAACACTTCCTCAAGTTTTCTGTTTGTGCTTTGACAGGATTCTTCTTCTAACAGTATATCAGCTAAGAAGTATAGTCATTAGCTCTGAGAACAGCTTTGAAACATGGAACATCCAATAAACATAATATATGCAGCTCTAAAGTCAAAGCAGCAGGTGGTTTATACAGATAACAACACATTGAGAAGTGTCTTAAAATATGCATGAAGGGGTTGGGGTTGTGGCTCAATGGCAGAGTGCTTGCCTACCATGTGTGAGGCACTGAATTTTATTCTCAGCACCACATATAAATGAATAAAGCAAAGGTCCATCAACAACTTAAAAAAGTTTTTTAAATAAAATATGGGTGGAACAGTAGCAGCTGACCATCCAGTCTATATCAGACCAAAATAGAGCCATTGATCTATATACACTAGTGGTAAAATGAATAAAGTTAGAATCTCAACTCAAATCTAGTTCCTAACTATGAAAATATTTAATATTCCTTTGGACTTTTTCTCAGATTTTCATTGAAGACCAAAGGAGCAGGCTGGTGTTTTGTCTTTGTGAAATTGTTGGCACTTTCATGCCTTGAAGCAGAATTCACTTTACTGTTTTATTTATTTATTTGTTTACTTATTTATTACTGTGCTGGGGGATTAACCCAGGGCCTCATGTATGCTAGTCAAGCACTTTACCACTGACTTATATTCCCAGGCCTTTTTAAAATTTTTGTTTTGGGACATGGTCTTGCTAAATTGCCCAGGCTGCCCTAGAATTTAAGATCCTCTTGCCTCAGCCTCCTGAGTAGCTGGGATTACAGGTGTGCCCCCTCTGCACCCAGCTACAGTTCAATTTAGGTAATAAATTGGACTTCTGGAATCGTTTTGTTATGTTTGACATTTGGAATTTCATGTATGTACATTCTTGTGTAGATAAGAGTGTAAGTAAAATATTCTTTGACAGTACAGTAGAATTTTATTAGGCTCCTATTGTCTGGGGGCGTAACTCAATGGTAGAGTACATGAATAGTATATGCAAAGGCCTGGGTTTAAACCCAGTACCAAAAAAAATAAATAAATAAAATCCTCTGTGACAATTAACAATGGTGGGGGGTCTTTATAAATATTCTCTTTTTTCCATAAAATATTTTAACTTTTTCAAAACCTAATAATAAGTTCATAAGAAAGACATTTATATTCCTGGGACACATTTTTATTAATCAGGTTGATATGTAATATTTTCAACATTGATTAACAATTAGGCAAACTTGTTATTCCCTAGAGAACATTATGTAGAACACGGTTCTCAAACTTGGTTGCATATTAAGATCACCTGGAGAGTTTTTTAAAATTTCGATGCTGAGGCTGCACCAGACCAATTAAATCAGAATCTCCTGGGGTGTAAACCAGGCATCAGTATTTTTTACAGTTCCCCAGGCAGTTCCAGTGTGTAGCCAAGATTGAGAATTTCTGATGCTAAGAATTTGAGTTTTTAATTTTTCACATTAATCCTTTGTTCCTTTTAAAACCAGACATTTTTTAAGTTCATAGCACATAGCACTTTTAAAAATATATTCTAATATATCCTTTATTGTGTAATATTTTACACTATGTAATTAGTATTCTTTCCAATAGAACTTTAAATAAAAGTTTCCAGTATAAATCTAGAAGGCAATGAATTGTAGTAAGATCTATAACAAACATGTTTACTTTTTATCTTTATTGTTTTTATCATTAAAAAATGCATTTTCTGTCTTCCAGGTATACTGTACAAGGGAAATGGGGAAAATCAGTTTATCTCCCAGCAGCCTCCAGTTGTCAGCAGCATCATGGGCAATGGTCGGAGGCGCAGCATCTCATGCCCAAGTTGCAATGGTCAAGCCGATGGCAATAAGCTATTGGCCCCAGTGGCGCTAGCATGTGGAATTGATGGCAGTCTGTATGTAGGTGATTTCAACTATGTTCGGAGAATATTCCCTTCTGGAAATGTAACAAGCGTTTTAGAACTAAGGTATGTCTTTCCTTCATTTGGGATGTTAATTAAATCCAAACATGCCTTTTAAAAGACATGAATGTGATATACTAATTTATTTGTTTAAACATACCTTCCCAGTGTTTAAAACTCTCATACAAAGAAATCATTCTTGGTTAAAGCTAGAAGGACAGTACTTATGTATTTGACTGGAAATGTACAAGAGAATATAGAGTTACATACTATAAAATATCTCACTGATTTCAGTGAATTTTCTGTGCAATAAAAGGGTAGAAGTATGATTTTTGAAATCTGTTTTTCTTTAGAATAGGCCTGTGTTATTCCTCTTTTACTTTACAATAAAATTATTGAAATTAAAGCATAAAATATTTTCCTATGATATCAGGACAGGACAGTAAACGACCTAAGCCAACAGCTTTTTACTAGGTTATTGGATCTTCACAATGGGTCAATTCATTAGCCATAATGCCAGTAATGCAAGTAGCATGTTGCTGTCTTGTTTTGTTTAATTATCGGAATCAACCTATTCTGTCAGTTATTTTATAAGGCTCAACCTGCAAAAGTCATTTCCAGTGTTATTTCTGCTTAAATTCAGAATTTTCATGCAACTAATTAAAATCTCAGTATTTATCTCATTATATTTTAGAAGGCTTTTCTAACTGTGCTTTTTTTTTTTCTTTACCTGTTTTTATCTGCTTCCACCAAGAAATAAAGATTTTAGACATAGGTAAGCATCTTAAAGGTTGTTGCATATTTTCAAATGCCCATTTTACATTTCAATGTGACCCTCTGAAATTGTTTTCTAATAACATATCATCATGAGAGAGGAAACGCAGTATCACAGAACATCTAAGAATGAAAACTGCTTAGGTGAATTCTTATTATATATTACAAATATATCATGTGACATAATTCCAGGAATATTTTCAAGTTGGTTCATAAAATAACTTTGTTACCAAAAATGCTATGATGAATATCTCTGCTTAACAACAACAAGGAATTTCAATTACTGACTTACATAATTCAAGGCATATTGAACAAAACAAAATTTGAGGCACAGTAGGAAAGTTTAAGAAGGCCTATGTAGTTTGACCAAAATCCAGGGTAGGTAATGTTTTATTGGGCCCAAATCTTATTCAATTTGAGAGACTCTAAGAAAGGTAATCTAGAAATATTTAACTTTGGCATATTTTTTAAAAGCATGTGAACATGTGGCTATTTTGCCAGGGCCCCTCAATGGGCTTAGAAGAGATCCATGCCAGTGCATGTGGGTCCTGAAGCTAAATAAGATTTAACTGCTTTTGAAGATTTATCTCTGCAGTTTCTATTCTCCTAGTTGGAAGAGTTACTAGATTTAAGAAATGGGGTTTTTGTTGCCACTATTATGAGGAAAAATACATTCTTCAAATAAGGATGAATATAGTTGAACAGATATCTCAGCTCAAAAAGTTTTTCATATTCTGTTTTCTATGTACACTCTGCTGGAAAAGGTACATTAAAGGCTTGTCTGGATACTTTTGACTAAAAAAAAAGGAAAGGAAAAAGCAATGTTTTAAAGTAAAGCTAGCAAAAAGCAAGACAAGTCAGACTTGCTAGATCTAGGTTGGCCATTAAATATCTAATGCTATGATAATCAGATTTAAAAATTAGTGATATTTTATGTTAGGTACTTTAGATGAATAAGTCAACATAATCCCATTTAACTATTGTGTAGAGATTGACAACTAACAAATAAAAACCAAAGTCTGACTGAAAGATGTATAGCTGTTGCATATCAGCATGACCAGGCATGGTCCCATGACCTTTTCCCAAGATCCCCTATTGATCTTGTACTTTCAGCTAATGGCTCCGTCACATGCTAAGATTAACTCTAAATCTCCTCCGAATACTGAGCATGCAAAGCTCTGCTGCTAGAAACCACAATAGAATATCAAAATTTTTCTGGCCTTGCATTCTTGGTAGCTGTGGAGAAAAGAGGAAAGACAGACAGGTATGCACACCAACTCAGTGTGAAAATGCCGCAGGCAATACAGAAAAAAATATCAAAGGAGCTACCTTTTAACAAGCTGGCCTATTGCATGCCAGGCACTGTGCCAGGTGTTATATATATGTTGTTGCAGATCTCACAACAATCCTTCAGGGTTACAGATGAGGTAATGGAGGCTCCAGCACATTAGGTAACTTCCCCAAGATGTGCGCTAAGAAATGGGGAGCAAAGATTTGAATTACTCTAAATTATGTTCTCTCCACTGCACCGTACCTCCTGTGTTTACGTTTCCCAATGGCTAGGTTTCTATGGGGTGATTGCCTGGGGATGTAAAAAGATAGACTTATTTTTCAATCATTTACAAGTTACTTAGAGCTATAATCTCTTTCTCTGGAAAAAAAATTCTCTGAGGTTAGCACAGCATTATTATAACACTTTATGATATATACTTATTATGTACTAACTCATGGTGTTCGGCAGTGATACTCATTATAATCCCTCTCTCATGATCCATCACTTTTCTCCTCTGTAAATCATCCTAAATAAATTTGGCCATCTGCATTTCCTTTATATGCCATGCATGCAAAGTACTCTGAGTTTTATATTGACATCAATCTGTATTTAAATCAATCAGTGTTAACTGATTGCTTACCATGTGCCAGGCACTATGACAAATAAATAGCAATAGTTTCAGAGTTCTCAGAAACTCACAGTCTAATAGGGGAAATGGTATATATGTAACAGACAAAATAACATTATCAGTATTATTGTTTGATAATTATAAAATTGACTTTTACATTGGGGGAGGAGAGTGATGACTGGGAGATGTGTGTATGGTAAGGAAGTTTCCTGGAAGGGTTGATATTTGAGCCAAGTCTAAAAATGAAGTCTGGTTAAATGGAACAGTAAGATGGAAGGACAACCGTGGGGTTGGGGGTAGAACAAATAAAGTTGCTAGGTCTAGGATGAGATGAGCAAGATATTCTGAGAGTAATCAGTTCCATCTGAAAGGAACAGGGGATTCATGTTGGCAATGATGAGAGATACAGATAGAAAGGCAGGTGTAGTTCAGATGGCTCAGGGCTTTGAGTGCTCTAAGGAGTTGTTTTCCTGTGCTACAGGATAATAGACAGTGGGAAACTATTTTAGGGTCTTGATCACGTGGCCTTTTAGGAAGATTAATCTAGTGTCACTATTCAGGAGAACATGAAGATCAATTAGAAACCTGATGCACATGAGATTCCAGGTACCTAAAATAGAAAACCAGCAATGAAGGAAATCAACCAATAAAATAAAGGAAGGCAGAGAATGGAGAGGCTGTACCATATGGATGATTAGAAAGAAGAAAGTGAAGAAAATGGGCAAGGTTTTTGAGCCCAAATCATCAAATAAATGTTGATGTCACTGACAAATATAGAGATTCAATTTGCTTAATTAATCTAAATTGATGTAACAAAATCAACATATTTCAGCTCACTGAAGCATCTTCATTTAGCTTCATATAGTTTAAAAATTTGAAATTACTTTCAGCTATCTTTCCCTATTTGCCTGCCTATGATCATCTACTTTCAACTGGTTAGTAAGATCCTGCCTCTTTATATCCTCACTTCTCTTGGTAGCATAATAGCCATGAGAGGATTAGGAACAAGTGATATGAAGAAACAGAAACTGAAAAACATGTCTAAATCTATAAAAATGAATGGTATTGTCAGTTGTTAATGATTAAATAAAATAGAAGAATGCATGCTTCTGATCCTCTTACATGTGTGTTATAAACAGTGTAATTAATTTGACTAATGAAAGAAATAATAAAAATATTGAATAAAAATTAAGACATATACTCTTATTATTTTAATAATTCAGAGTATGTTGTTATACCAAATGAATAAGTGCCAGGATATTATATAAAATAAAAGTCCTTAGCTACACTTTAATGAATAGACAAAAGTACTACTCAGTCAACATTAGATTTTTCACCTAAATGAAATCCTTTAGAATGCTTTAAAAATGTGTTTCTCTGCCAGGTTCTGTGGTATACACCTGCAATCCCAGATATCTGGGAGGCTAAGCAGGAGAATCACAAGTTCAAGGACAGCTTGGGCAAAGTAGCCAGTCCCTGTCCCAAAATTAAAAAAATAAAGAAAAGGCTTGGGGATGTTGTTCAGTAGTAGAACACCCCTGGGTTCAATCCCCAGTATCAAAAAAAAAATAATATCAAAGTGTTCCTCTTTGATATTCTAAACATTTTCACATCTTTATGCTTACAGTATTATTGTGACAAACTCCTAAATTTTATATCATGCTTATACCAGTTCCATAAAATTCCAAAATAAAAAGCTTAAAATTACTTAACTAATATCAGCCAAGGGGCATTTAAACTTGTAGGACTAAAAATCAACTTTGTGAATTTTATATTACCAATTAAAGGATCAAAGAAATGTCAATCAAGAGCCTATGAATTTGAATCAATTAGAGTTTAGACACAAAGTTGTCAAAACTTGATTCAAAACTCCTTGTTGACACTATTTAAAAATCAAGCAACCACGGAAATTCCATATCCCAAATCCCTTGTTTGACTGTTTGCAATAAGCTAAACAGTCTTTTGGTTACCATAAATAGGCAGTTTTGCTTTTATACATAAATATAATTTGTTATGCATCTTCAGATACTTTATGTGCTAAGGGCTATGGCACCATTTCCAGCTGAAAAGATAAAAGTGCTAATAACGTCTATTCTATGGCTTGTTCTTTGCGAATATTTCTCCAGTCTAAGTCGACTGAATTATGACAAAATAAATGAGCATATCCAGCCTGCACTTGCCACTGGATCTGTGTCTAATTGAATAAAAACTGCAGAGAAGATGGCTTGATAATTGTGGTGGTCTAGGCAATTCAGGATGAGTTAAGAATCAAGGTGCAATATAGGAAAGCTTCTTAACTTGATCTATTTCTTTGGTTTTGCTGCTATTAGTCAAAAATGTAATGTTATTTTAAACTCTTCTGAAGTGGCAATATCTCAGTCAATCATACAAGAATACTCTGTGCTCCTACTGCTGAACAAAGATTTCCCAAAACCATTCATTTTGTAGATCCCTGCATTCCTGCTCCCCGCTGCACTGTCTTTAGTCATTGTAACCCGTATCCTCGTACCAGATGTATTACTGCTCAAAAAACTCACTACTCATTTGTACCAACACACTAGCCTCTTAGTGCTCTTCAGGATATTGTAAAGCAAGCACCAGCTCACCCTGTCAGGAAACTCACTGTGCTTAAACTCAGATGACCTTGAATCCCAGTCCTATTGCATATGTGATTCAGAGATCTTCTGCCACCAATTTCCAAATGCACCACTTTTTTTCTTTTAATACTGCAGTACTGATCCTTCTTCTCAATTAGGAGAGGCCAGTGTCTAATAAGCAGCTCTAAGTTGCCATATAGGGAATTTATCCAGTCCTCATTTCCTACCATTCTGTGGGGAACATTTCCAGAGGCTAATTCTCATCTTGGGGTCCATATGCTTCTCCACATTTGTTCTTCTGGACAACAGAATTGTGCGCCCAATTAGAATTTTCGTTTGGCAGACGTTTTTAAAACCATGGATATATGTTGCTTGATTCAGAACTATGTCTTTATGGAAGTGAATGTGTCAAGACAGGAAACAAGCAGATGTTCCCTGGATGTTCCAGACGTTCTCTTATCATGACCCCATAAAATAAAACCAGTACTAAGAAAACAGCTTATGATTGAATGTCCAGTGGTTGTGTACCAGAAATCTCTTACCCTGGTTTGTCACCCAAGCAGCCACCTCAAAAATCTGGTTTGTTGGCTCTCAAAATGAAGGATATCATGGAAAAAGTGTCATGATTTATTTACCTTTATCATTATTGCTCTTGAAACAACTTAAGATGGATTGTGTGTGTGTGTGTGTGTGTGTGTATGTGTGTGTGTATGTGTTTGCTGGGGATTAAACCCAAGGCCTTGTATATGCCAGGCAAGTGTCTCATCACTGAGCAGGACCCCTAGCTTTTGCATTTTTTATCTTGAGATAGGGCTTGCAAAGTTGCCCAGACTAGCTGATCCTCCTGCCTCAACCTCCCAAGTAGCTGGGATTACAGGTGTGTACCACTGTGCTCCAGCTACAGTGGATATTTTAAGATTAGCTTGCTTTATTTTAGGATATTATAAAAGCAGAAATAAGGAAACAAATTTGAACCTATCCAAGTTCAGGTAATTTTTTTTCTTTTTTTAAATTTTTTTCATAAAGCAAGCCATCCTTTAGTTGACAATAATTATGGCATTCACATATTTTGTAGTTATGAGGCAACAGACTCATAACTCATGTAAGAGAAGACAGGGCAAAAGGAAATATTAAGAATAGCTAATTCTTACTGAGTATATATAATGGGCTAGATTCTCTTTTAAAGATTTTACATGTATTTCTTGAGATCCTCTCAACATTCTGTGAAATATCTATTCTTACCATCACCATCACAGATAAGGAATCTGAGGCACAGATAAGTTAGGTAGCTTACCCAGAGTCACACATTTAGTAAATGATGAAGCTGGGATTCAAACCTGGGTGATCTGGTCCAGAGCTCATGCCCACAGATGTACAACTGATAAGGGAGAAAAAAGTCATAACCAACTATTTTAACATAAAATCAGGGAGATAGAAAAGACTAGCGAAGTCTCTCCAATGGCATGTCTTTCAAAATAGACCTAACTTGACTGAACTGAAAACTCTGTTTCTACCTAAATATCTAGCTTGTCAGTATTAGGCTGTTGATAGAAATGTACACACATGCCCACACACAACTATAACATTGCTCTGAATGGAATATTGATACGAACTCGTTGCTTCACTACAAAGTAATAAATCACCATATATGTATTGCTGCATTTCAGTTTTTAGGCATCAGCTTAAGAAAATGATGCCTGAGCAGGACCCCTAGCCTTTGAGACACAGTCTTGCTAAGCTGCGTGGCAAATTGATCATTTGATGTCACCCAGTAGTTCTGAAATATTTTTATTCCATAACAACTTGCATCTTTTTATGAATTCTTCAAATCACTTTTTGCCCTTTTACACATATTTACACACTCAAGACTTATTGCAGTAATGTGTCTCTTGTTGCTAAAAGATATTAAAGTCTGTAAAGGAAACCAAAAACCTGAAAGTGTTCAGACCTGTATATAACTTGTGTACACCATTATCACAACCACAGAGTCCTGTAGAGCTCCAAGAGGCCTTTACAGACTATGGGATCTGCTGCCCTCCTCTACCACTGGGAGAAAAAATAGTGCAAACTATAACCTGTTACAGACTCTCTTGTAATAGTAATAAAGTCCATATGGTCAATGCTTAAAAGGAAGAGCATTAAAGTAGTGAGAATTGTTTTATTAGAACATAACCTCATTAGTAATGCTAAAACTGCTACACCACTGTTAGAATTAAAATTCATGTAATGTTATGTTTATACATATTTTAGATGTTCACATATAAAATAAAATAAAACAAGCATATCACTTTGTAGATCTGTCTGACTGTGGAAAGAAGGAGAAAGGGAGAGAAAGAGATGGAGAAGAATAAGATGAGAGTGAATTAGTAATACCAAGCTTGTCAAAAAAAGTTATATGGGGGGCTGGGGCTATAGCTCAGTTGCAGAGCACTGGGTTCAATCCTCAGCACCGCATAAAAATAAACAAATAAAATGAAGGCATTCAGTCCATCTACAACTACAAAAAAAATGTTTTTTAAACAATACATGGGATCTAGTAGATTCCCATCAATCAGTTGACATTTTTATTGTTATCAAATCATTTAACCTATTTTTACTGTTTTTTTTCCAGAAGTCAGTATTTACATATGGCACAAAATTCCATTATTTATTTTATTTTTTAATTTTATTTATTTATGTGTTTATTTTTTGTCAGTACTTGGGATTGAATCCATGGGCACTCTACCACTAAGCTACATCCCCAGTCCTCTTTTATTATTATTATTTTTTATTTTGTGACAGGGTCTTGTTAAGTTGCTGAGGCTGGCCTGAAACTTACAATCTCCCTGCCTGAGCCTCCTGAATCTCTGGGATTAAAGACGTGTGCCATTGTGCCCAGCGTATTAATTCTTAAGGCTAAATTGTTGAGTGTTTGTAAGGAGATTAACTATTAAGTTCCAGATGCATATCCTAATTTATCCATTCCTTGATAATATTGGTCATATAACTTTTTACAGGTAATGAGACATAAAATTTTTTGCATTTGCATTGCTTTATATTTATAAAATTGAGGCATTACATTTTGTGAACAAATGTGTGTACCTTACCAAATTCATAGACAGTTTGTGGAGCAGCTCAGCTTCCAAACTTCAGAAATGAAACTGATGGATGGAGCAGTCTGAAACTGCCTTCTCTGTTTCAGTGATCTCATGTTACTAGGTAACCCCCTACCTCTGAACAGGCATAACTGCATGAGATTGCTTTTCTGGATTATGATGGAGCAACCAATATGGACACAATGCTTTCTTTCTCAGGGAATGGTATTCAGTTTGATTTGGTTTTGTAGAAAGAAGAAAAAGGGTAATGCCCAATGATGAGATATGAGTGAAATTGGTAGTATGCTATACTGCCCTGGAGAATATGTTAGAAGTACCCTGCCCCTGGAATAAGCTTCATGTCTATCACTTAGGGACAGTTTACTAGTGGCCTTGCATTGAGCCAAAATAGATGTAGACAACTTGCTTCTTTGTTTTAGACCAGAAGCACATTGCAGCTAATGGTAATTATTTTTAAGAACGATTGTTAATAAACTGAATCCTCAGCATCAAGCCAGGACGGATCACATTGACCCAAATCATTGTTGAATATACTGTTTATTTTCCAATCTTTGATAATACATTCCAGTTTATAATCAGCTTCTCATGTTCTGTTTTATTGTGCTTTTAATTCCCCATGTGTATTAGGAGTAACTCTCTTGTGATGTTTATGTATGATCCTTTTTACAGCAGCAACCCAGCTCACAGATACTACCTGGCAACTGATCCAGTCACTGGAGATTTGTACGTTTCTGACACTAACACCCGCAGAATTTATCGCCCGAAGTCACTTACAGGAGCAAAAGACTTGACTAAAAATGCTGAAGTAGTTGCAGGAACAGGGGAGCAGTGCCTTCCATTTGACGAAGCCAGGTGTGGGGATGGAGGGAAGGCTGTGGAAGCAACACTCATGAGTCCCAAAGGTACTGGCAGTTATCAATTTGAGGATTTCTTTTTATTAAAAAAAAAAAAAAGTGAAAAATCCAGTTAGTGCCTGATTGTGTTTAATGCGGAGTCTAACATTTTACCTTTTACTGTGTTCTAGAAAGCTGTTTCACATCTAGTGTTTTTAAAAAACCGTTTAGCGTGAAACTGCTCGAGTCCTAAGTTGATTTTACAGTAAATATTAGGTTCTTGGCATTTTCTTTTTAATCATCAGACCATTTTTTCAGCTTTTCAAAGAACGAAGCAACTATTCTATATTATTCAGGTCACATCCTGTTAAATTTCAAGGGAGTGTCCAAATTCTTTCATTGTCCTGGAATTTCTTTGTCATGAATGAGTCCCAGGCTTCTTTAAAACCATCACTAAGCAACCCTATTAGCTCTCGCCCACTTCTGAGCTGTTAAACTTTTGTTTCTATGCCATGGGAAAAAACACTTGCCCTGAGGAATTTTTGGAGGTAACAGAGACAAAAATTCTATGTGATGAAGGCTTTTGAGCCAGTCGGGATTGACTCCTTGTATTATGCCATTCATTACAATGTTTTTCTGGTTTGGGGGCCTTATATTTTTTTCATGATAGCTAGTGACTATTATGTGAACAAGGACTGGAAAAAAGTACTTCTTGTACTGAATTATTCATAATAGCAAATTTCTTTGTAACAAGGTCATAAAAACACTAACCTTGGCTTAGATCTACTTTTGTTAAAAGAATATCATTACTATACATTGACTGTCACAGAATTTGAACCTGTTTCTATAATTTACAAACTACAAGGTTACTATAAACATTATAATTTTATACTTTATACATACAGGTACTATATATATGATTCATGTACTCACTGGAGATTCTTACAAATTTGGACTTTTTCTTTATTGCATTTTAAATTTATTTCTATTGTAAATGCCTATGTTGGATTTCTGTGTGTGTGTGTGTGTGTGTGTGTGCATTGCCTTCTTTTGTTGTTGTTTTTATTGTTTTGTTTTGTTGGATTTGGGGGTTTGTTTGTTTGTTTGTACTGGGAATTGAACCCAGGGCCTCACTCATGCTAGGCAAGCACTCTACCACTGAGCTACATTCTCTGCTCTTTTATTTATTTGTGTTTCTGTGTGTGTGTGTTTATTAGTACATTAAACGTATACATAATATTTGGGTTCATTTTGGCACAATTTTACAAACATGGATTATAACTTGCTTCAATTCAGTCCCCAGTATATTCCTTTTCCCTTCCCTCCTCCCTCTCCCTGTTCCATATCCTCTATTCTCATGTTCTTCCTTTATTGATAGATTTTTTTTAATCACCAAACAATTCTATATACATATATGAATATACCATAATGAATTTCACCTTTATGTATATCTATTTTTAATGCTTTTGCAATTGACAGTCTTACTTACTTACTTAATCCCTATTAACACTGGGATTAAATGTTGAGTTTAGTGATGGGCCTAAGAGTTTAATCAAAATTAATTCCTTTTCAAAAATGAGTAACTCTTACTTATCTTGTATAAAGGAATGGCAGTTGATAAGAATGGATTAATCTACTTTGTTGATGGAACCATGATTAGGAAAGTTGATCAAAATGGAATCATATCAACTCTCCTGGGCTCTAACGATCTGACCTCAGCCAGACCTTTAACTTGTGACACTAGCATGCACATCAGCCAGGTAACTAAAATGTCATGCTGAATTTTTTATTTTCTTCTATGTGAGTTGATTTTCTGTGTCAGTAAGCTGTGATGACTCCAAATTAAACTGCATATATCATGTGTGGCAATAGTTATGATAAAGCTGTTCCATTTAAATGTATCTAAGGAGCTAATAAAAAGTTATTTTTTCCATAATTCTTCATTTGATGAATTCAGTGAAATACAGAACAATTATCACAAAGAAATTCTAAGCATTTGTAATAAAATACCAGTAAAGTAGCAGCATGCAGATATTCCAAAAAGAACAAAACAGCTTAAATCTCTAATCTTTTGATTGCATGGGATTCTTGAGTAATAGAGAAAACCCATTATGATTAGTCCCAAGGGACTTATATTTAGACTTAGGAACTTCATTCTTGGCCTGATTGAAAACACAATGGAATACTAATGTATTCATAACCTAGAAAGCCCTGACATTTGGCAGTTAGTATTGCTATAAGGAACATATGTGTTCATATCTCAGCAATATCTGTTGACTCACTACACAGAAGTTTATTTGCCATTTGGCTCCAACTAGCAAATCTTTCAGTGTGTCGCATTTTTTAAAAAAATGTTATTTCTTGCATTTGTTTCCACTCAAAAATTTTAGGTTTATTTTACTATGGCTATTGAAAAAACAATTTTACAACAGTTTATCAAATTAAGGTTAATTTCCCTGAATGGTCTAATTTACTCTTCTGGTAAATTAACTGTGGTGCAGTAACTGACTAACCAGACCATTTCTTTCTTTATTAAGGTTCGTCTGGAATGGCCCACTGACCTGGCCATTAACCCCATGGATAACTCCATTTATGTCCTGGATAATAATGTAGTTTTACAGATCACTGAAAATCGTCAAGTTCGAATTGCTGCTGGACGGCCCATGCACTGTCAGGTTCCTGGAGTGGAGTATCCTGTGGGGAAGCATGCAGTTCAGACAACACTGGAATCAGCCACTGCCATTGCTGTGTCCTATAGTGGGGTCCTGTACATTACAGAAACAGATGAAAAGAAAATTAACCGAATAAGGCAGGTCACAACAGATGGGGAAATCTCCTTAGTGGCTGGAATACCTTCAGAGTGTGACTGCAAAAATGATGCCAACTGTGACTGTTACCAGAGTGGAGATGGCTATGCCAAAGATGCCAAACTTAACGCTCCATCCTCCCTAGCCGCTTCTCCAGATGGTACACTGTATATTGCAGACCTAGGAAATATTCGGATCCGGGCTGTGTCGAAGAACAAGCCTTTACTTAACTCCATGAACTTTTATGAAGTTGCCTCTCCAACTGATCAAGAACTCTACATTTTTGACATCAATGGTACCCACCAGTATACTGTAAGTTTAGTCACTGGTGATTACCTGTACAACTTTAGCTACAGCAATGACAATGACATTACTGCTGTGACAGACAGCAATGGCAATACCCTCAGAATTCGACGGGATCCAAATCGGATGCCTGTTCGGGTGGTGTCTCCAGATAACCAAGTGATATGGTTGACAATAGGAACAAATGGGTGTTTGAAGAGCATGACTGCACAAGGACTAGAATTGGTTTTGTTTACTTACCATGGCAATAGTGGACTTTTAGCCACTAAAAGTGATGAAACCGGATGGACAACGTTTTTTGAGTAAGTATTGAAAATCCTATTCTGATTATAAAATACTATGATATAATGATGTAATCTATAATAATAACAATATAATGTTAAGGGCCAGAGGGACCCATGTTCTTGAAGGATTTGAGCTTCTATAATTTTTGGATCCCTCTTTCAGAAAAAGAGGACAAAATTAGATGAGATACAAAATTAGATGCAGAGCCTTGAAAGGGATCCACACAAGTGAGGAGGCCCAAAGATCAAGTTTCATGTAGCTTGATGGTAAATTTACCTCTCCTTAGGGATTAACAGTTTGCTTCAGTATATTAGCAGCAAACCTTTCAAAAACAAACCACAGCTTTGGTTTTAGGCATAAATCCTTTGGGTTTGGATTTGCCCACTTGATAAAGCTGAGTTGGGAATTTTCGTTGAAGGAAAACTTCAAAATAATTTAAAATGAACTTCACTGATTATATCAGTACTATAGTGTTATGCTCATCAAAAGGAAGGACCTAACTTTTCATAATCAGTTATTATAGAAGCTAAACTGCACTTAAAAGAGCCTTACAACTAAATTCAAATCAGGAATGCTTGTCGTCATCTGAAAATGTATGAAAAGGTTGGAGACCTATTTAGCCAGGGGATTCTACTAAGTATGTAGAACAGTGGCCTAAGCAATATGTCATCCAAATAGTCACATTTTGTGAGGTCAGTAAGAATGAAATCAAAATTAGTCATTGTATATTTTATGGCGTGTGTACTTTGCAGTGAGTGCATGTGTAAAATAATTTTTGATTGCATGTTCACTTGACTAACGTTGCACAAACCACGAGGGGAAATTAGATGTACAGAGATGGCATATTGACAAATGCAAAATAATCCTTGGAATGAATATTGGGATTTTTACAATGATATGCTGAAGTAAAAATATTTTCTCTAAGAGCACACCTCTAAAATTATAATAAAAGTCAGTAGGAAAAGTGATTCAATATACAAATATTTTCTGTACAACTTCTCTGAAATGGTTCTTATACATAAAGCCCAGTTCTCCTGTAGCTTGAATTGCTTTTCTTTTTTGACAGATTCCCTTTTAATAAAATGAATGTTACCCAGCAGCATGATTTTGTCAGAGGAACAAACCTTTTCAATTGAATTGCATTAAAATTCTGTTCTTAACATTCCTTTTGCTCATTTTAGGATCGCAATAGGAAAGGAATAAATTGGAAGTTAATGGAAAGCACTTCCTTTGCACTGCTTTCAAAGTGATAGCAGGCTACGTTGCCAAAGAGGCGAAAATGAGCATAGAAAAAGTGCTACCATCACATGAGACTGGCCAGGAGAGCTGCTCTGATTATAAGATCCTCAGGAAATGATGGTGGCATGGGTAGGGTTTCACTTAAGTTGAAAGCAGGAAGAAAAAATAGAGATATGTAAGTTTTTGGTACAGTCTAGGACTCAGTCCCTGCTCTGTGGGCCATTTTTGAATGTGTCCTTATTTGTTCCAGGAATTGACACTGCACAGAAGTTCATTATATGTATTACTGCTGACACGTGAATTTCTCACAGCAGACAAGATGATTTACTTAGGACCTACAAATGTAATCAAGCTAGGAAAGTTAGAGAAAGAGGTACACTTCCTTGGTGGAGTTGACCTGGGAAACTTTAAGCAAATTTGGATTTTTACTGCTTTTTACATGATAGTACACAAAGAAGACATATTTCTCTATTTAAAAAAATCTTCTGAGAATTTCAGTCATAGTCAGTAATCAGTAGATGGCTTACAGTAGGGGTTGATTGGCAAGCCAATCTTGTGAATATAATGGGAAAGCAGTGTTTCAAAGATGAAGTTTTTAATTAATCAAAATACCTCCTAATCATGTTTTCACAAACTCATTACACATCATATTTCAAGTATATCTATTAAATGGAATAGCTAGATAAATTACAGGAAAAAATAATTATAAAGATATAATTTTAAAGATTTCTAAGAACTGTATATTCATTTTGTAAAATTGCATGAAACTACAGCAGTGAACCTAAGGAATTTAGAATTATCATGTCAGAATGATAAATGGTCCTTTTTTGTTGTTGTTGTTATTTCATACATTATTACAATGCTTGTTCCATGAAAGAGCAAGGGCCCACTTATTCTAAGGGTCAGAAACATGTGTGTGCAAAGGTAAGTGCACAAAAGAAAAGGATGTGTCCTTGTGGGCAGGACCTCCAGAAGCCTGCTCTATATTCTCACACAGCAACAGGTTTTGTCTGTACATTTTGAGGCTGTAGGTGGGCAGACTCAACCTGCTTCTCCTCATCAGAGCCATGGTCACAGAGTTTCCAGTTACTGTATCCTGACTAGGACCCATCACTGATTCAAACATCCTGATTGGGTAGTAGGACCTCTAAATCCCTGTCAGGCTTGCTTTGTTGTAGTTACTGGTGAGCTGGCAGGCTCCCAGAATATAGCCTGTCTCTGTAATGTTTCCCTTCATATTTTTGTAGTATGGTGTGTCTAATTTAGACTTATATAGGCACTTGGTAAGTCCATGAAGTATTTGAGAGGTTTGATAACAGCTAGAGTTTCACCAAAACATGAGGAGATTGAGCTCATTCTCGTTTAAACCATCTTTGGTAGGAATTATAGCAATTGTTTTATTGGCAACTGATAGGAACCTCAATTTGGGAATCAGATTTTCTTTTCCCCAGATACAACAATAAAATATTTTAGCTGCATTTTCTTGGAAAGTGTTTTCTGTTTTACTCCTGGAGGCCATATTTCTGAATAAAGTGTCAATATGAAATATTTTCTTGGGGGAGGAGGTTTAATTATTTGAATAACAAGATCAACCGAGGAAGTTTCCATTTTATAAAGAAAAAGAAAGTGAGCAAATATGTAATATTGGATAAAAAGAGGTTGTGAAAAAAAATCATGGTTCCTAATTGAAAAACACCTGTTTTCTATGACTTTCCCCATAGCAGTCCCTTGAGCTGATAGGTGCTTTGTAATCATCTTTCTGTATAAGTACCTTGCTCAGAGAAATTAAACTTTTCCATAGAAATTCCCACTTCTGTGTGAGCTTTCTAGCTAGCCTAGTACCTAAAAAGCTTTGAGATTAAAGCTTTCAGAGGATAGAAACAGATGGAAGAAGACCTCGAATTAAGGAATTTGCCTGCTGATAAAAATAGAATTGCCATAATTCCTGCCAAATAAATTTTTTAGAAAGAATAGCTCAAACTACTTACTTTACATGTTTCTGTTTTTAATTAATTATTATTAATTAGTTAATTAATTAGTAAAACCTTAGTGTACCATTTGCATGCTGTTCATAGAGTACAAAAGGAAATGGAAAAGTATTTTATAAAATGCAAACTATTTCATCATTTTTGTGACTCCCACAACTCCTGGAATGTTACAGTGCACATAGGACCCTCCCAATAGCTTTTAATAAAAAATTGGAGGGATAAGCCAAATAAGTAGATAGGTGAGTACTTATTTACAGAGAAATATCTGATAAAGCTTCAGCTCTTGCCAAGGCACCACTGAAAGAATATTATATAAACGTTCTTTTGCTCTCTGAGATAGTTCAGACCTCTACACTAATAGTTAATGCCAAAAATATTAACACTTCCCATTTCCGTGGTTGATCTTTTAATAGACTTACCCAATATTACAGGTTAGTCACCTTTTTCTTTATAAACTAAGAACTTCCTCAGTTGATCTTGTATTCAAATATTTAACCCCGCCCCCAGAAATAATTCATATTGATGGCACTTTATTTAGAAATATTGGTCTTAAGGAGTAAAAGAGAAAACATTTCCCATGCAAATTCAGTTAAAGTATTTTACTGTTGTACCTGGGAAAAGAAAACCTGATTCCCAGTGTAAGGTTCTTATCAGTCACCAATAAAATAGGCAGGTGATTCTTCAGGCTACAGAGATGACTTCTTCAGCAGGAGAACCTTCATTTCAAAAACTAAATTTGGCAATAATTTCTTTCAATGTTACTTAGAATTATTGTGTCCTATCATTATTCATTAGAGAAATGACTGATATTTTTAGACATGGTGTAAGAGGAAGAATACAATAGGTGTCAGATGATTTGTAACTACATTCTGAAATCACTGAAACTAATACATCTCATGAGCTGAAAATTTTTATTACTGATTGTCTCTGACCTTCTCTTCCATTGACTTACTGAACAGTAGAAAGGAGGTCCAAATTAGCTAAGGTGGTCCCTTTGTGTGGCAACACTGTGATAGCCTAGTTAAGGGTGTTAGTGTTGGGCTCTGTTCCATTCTGCTTTTCATACCACTTAAAACCAATTGCCACCATTATGATTCCTTATCTAAAAATAATTCCAAAGAAACCAAAAAGATCTCACCTGCTACAAATTTATTATTTAAAAAGTTCATACCCAAAATGAAACCACAGTTCTTACACTTGAATGCACACAAAAGCAAATCCAGTATATTGAATTGAGCAATAGAATAAATTATTTACCAGTAAATGGCATTTCACAGTACTCTGCTTGCTTACCCACATAAAATACAAACCATTTGGGCATATCTGGAGGCTCTTCTGTCTGGTTAAAGACGACAACATGAGAAAAAAGCTATGAATTCTGGCTGATATGTACAGGCACACCAGCAGGTTAGTGGCAATTTTTCTGTCTTGGGACTTTGAATATTTGGAGCCTGGTATTTGTGGAGCTGACTCTGTGATCTTCTGTGAGCTATATTCAGATTCACAGAGCAAATAAATGAGTTTCAGCTTTTACCCATTTATGTAGGTATATATGGGTCTCTAGCTTCTCATTTGGGTGCTTTATTGTCCCTCGTTCAAGCTTTGCAATTTCAGAATGAGCTTCTGAACCATTTCTTTATAATGAACTTAACTCTGTGCCCATGGCAAACCCGTGACTCCCACCAGCATCCATTCTGATACCCCAGGAGATGGGAAAAGGACCTCAAAGGAAGAAAGAGAGGCAGAGTAAATAGTAGCTGTGCTACCCTACTCCTAGGACACTTTCACATTCAAAACAGTGTACAGAAAACACAGGTAAGGTAGGAAAACTCACTAGACATTATTCTAAATTAGAAGAGATGTGTCCATTCTTGTTGACACTGAATCATGCTTAAATAGCCCAACACCTCTGCCATGCTGCGTTTCCTTCCCTATGGAGCTACTCATGTTAGAAGAGCTACGCAGGGAGCTTCCACAGGGCAAAACTGAGACCATAACCTCTCCTTTGAAAAGCACCTGACATCCAACCCTAAAAACTCAAACACTGAAACCATGAGTCATTGTTCTTTCTGTCAAAAAACTGCATTAAAAACTAAGCCCCCATTTTATAAATATGTAGCTAAAAATGGCACTCAGTCACCTCCTTTTTTTCCTTGTTCTTTTTCTTTCTTTATGAAAGAAAACATTTAGGAAATTAGCAAAGATCCGTAAGAGATTTTTTTCAGCAGATCACATAAAATCCTGGGGAAATTCTAAGGTTGATTTCTATTTTTTGATATTTTGTTTAATTGTTTAATAATTTTGCTTTAAATTTTTAACCAGTGTGTGTATTCCCAGAGACATCAGTGAAAAATGTTCAGGCAATCGAATAAAGTAGCTGCCATACGTTTCAAACATTAACCCGAGTACTATTAAGGCCATATTTTTATTAGTATTGATTTATTCCAAGTCCCTTCTGCATTGTAATTTTTAAAAATAGTAAGTTTTGTCCAGGTTTCTGAGGAGAAAAGGAAGTGGGGAAATTGTATATTATTCAGATTACTTGAAAAATCTCAGAAGAAAAAGAGAAACAGATAAGCAGATTTTCTCCGTATATCAGCTGTGTCCTTGAAATGTATCAATAATTGCAAGGCTACATTAACTCTTTCATTGTGTTGTGTTTCACAAATTAATGTTCTAGACATGCTAAATTGCTCCATAATGGTTCAAAAGTGAGTAAACGCAGCTTTCAAGTGTCACATTCCCTCTTTAAACTAATTATGTAATTGTCTAAATTAGATAAATCCTCTGATAGCCTCCTGTCTATATCACCAGCTTCCCTTCCAAAGTGATTATCAAGTGATTTATCCTAAGACTAAGTTATATACATTAGCCACTTTAATAAATAGTTTGAGAAGAAAGCAAGAAATCCACACCATGACAACCAGCACAAGAGAACTTTATATATATATATATATATATATATATATATATATATATATATATATATAAAATGACAGAACTAAACACTGACAATTGAGCATTTTATAGGGACTGTAAAGCATCTCCAGCTCATTCCTAGGAGAGCAAAATGAAAGCCCAGGCGGCTCTCACTCCTGCTACCCTAACTCCTCTGCCTCCTCTCACTCCTGCTACCCTAACTCCTCTGCCTCCAGGGGATGTTCCACACAAAGATAACCCTTTCTCAGATTTCCAGGTACAGGAGTGATTTCTGAATGTCTGGAGGGGGAAGATGTCAGCCTAGTATGGACACTGCACTTCCCTTCTGGATCATCTCCCAGTTGGGAAAGGCAGTCAGAAAGGAGATAGAGTAGCTGGGGACACTGTCCACATGCTGCCAGTCACTGTAACTCCTCCCTTAGCAGCCCTCCATCCATCACTACCATCACCTCTCATAAACCCACCCACTCACACCCTTCCAAACAGATTTCCTAGACCTCAGGTTCATCCCAGAGTTTAGTAAATCTATGATTCTGAAAGTGATACTCCCCCCAAAAAATCTGAGAAACATTGATGTAAAGAAATGTCCACTTTGTGACTCTAACCAAAAAGTAGGTTTTGCCCCCTAAATGTATGTTAAGAGTGTAAGTCTGACATAAATTAACATTTTTCCCATCTCTGGGTCTTTTAATTTTGAAAGACAAATGTATAAAATCAAAGGCCAAAAACTGGTCTATTTAAGGGAAGTAGTTAATCAATTAGTTGAAGCATTTAATGAATGTAAATCAAGCATCAGCTGGAAGAAAGACAGCCTATTTCAAATTCTGGGGAATAAAACTAGAAGGAAGTCCTTTACTCACAGAAAATGTTTTTAAACTAGCTATTAGAATTAAAATAAAAGAAAGATTGCACAAATGTTATAATGTGGAGGAACAAAATGGTTGAGTATATAAATGTATCAGACTATACCTAGAGAAGACAAGAAATATTTGAATGACTGAACCTTAAACCTTTACAATATAAAGAAAGACCAGAATGATTTTTACGTTAGTGGTTATTTATATATAGAACTGGGGAGAAAGATTCTACCCAGTAGTTTCTCTTCACTTACCATATGCAGATTCAATTAAAGAGCAGCTCATTTATACCTGATTAACTTAATAAACAGTTCTATTTTCAACATTATTTACTTTTTTCATATTTTTATTGGTACACTATAGTTGTACATAATGGTGGGATTCATTGTTACATAGTCATACATGCACACAAAATAATAATATAATTTGGCCAATATCATTCCCTGGTATTTTCCCTTTTCCTCTTCTTCTCCCTCCCCCTGTCCCTTTCCTCTACTCTACTGATCTCCTTTGATTTTTCATGAGATTTACACACACATACACACACACACCTTTTGTTTCTTTTTCCTTTTTAGCTGCTACTTATGAGAGAAAATTTATAAACCTTGACTTTCTTAGTTTGGCTTATTTTGCTTAACATAATGTTCTCAATCCATCCATTTTCTAGCAAGTAACATGATATCATTCTTCCATAGGGCTGAATAAAACTCCATCGTGTGTGTGTGTGTGTGTGTGTGTGTGTATACACACCACATTTTCTTTACCCATTTATCCATTGACATACATCTACCCTGGGTCCATCATTTGGCTGTTGTGAATGGTGCTGCTAAAAACACGCATGTGTTGGTATGATACGTTGACTTTAGTTCTTTTTTTAATATTTTTTTAGTTGTAGATGGACACACAATATCTTTATTTATTTTTATGTGGTGCTAAGAATTGAAACCAGCACCTCACACGTGTGAGGCAAGTGCTCTACCACTGAGCTACAGCCCCAGCCCCCTGACTTTAGTTCTTTAGGATAAATATCAAGGAGTGTTAAAACTGGGTCACATGGTGGTTCCATTCCTTGTATTTTGAGGAATCTCCATACTGATTTCCATAGTGATTGTACTAATTTACAGTCCCACTAACAATGTAAAAGTGTTCCTCTTCCTTACATCCTCTCCAGCCGTATTCTTTATGGCTGCTATTTTAACTGGAGTGAAATGAAACCTCAGTGTAGTTTTGATTTGCATTTCCCTAATTGCTAATGATGTTGATCACTTTTTCATATATGTGTTGGCCATTTATATTTCTTCTTTTGACAAGTATCTGTTTAGTTATTTCACCCATTTATTAATTGAGGGTTTTTTTGTTTTGGTGTTAAGCTTGTTATATATTTTGGATATTAATCCTTATGTCAGAAGAGTAGCTAGCAAAGATTTTCTCCCGTTCTTTTGGTTCTTTCCTCATATTCTTGTTTCCTTTACTGCACAGAAGCTTTTAATTTGATGCCATACCATTTATTAACTCTTGGCATTGTTTTCTGAGTTTTAAGGGTCCTATTGGGAAAGTTGTTGCCTGGATCTTTATTTGGAGTATTATATGTCTTCTCATAGGAGCTGCATAGTTTCTGATCTAATTCCTAGGTCTTTAATCCACTTTTAGTTGACTTTTATGCAGAGTGAGAAATCAAGATCTAGTCTCTCTTTGGTCCACTTTGAGTTGAATTTTGTGCAAAGTGAGAGATCAGGATCTAGTCTCATTCTTCTACATATAAATAACCTATTTAACCAGCAACATTTGTTTAAAAGTCTGTATTTTCTCCAGTGTATGTTTTTGGCATGTTTTTCAAGCATCAAATGACTGTGTCTATGAGGGTTTGTCTCTGTGTCTTTCATCCTATTCCACTGGTCTTTGTGTCTGTTTTTATGCAGTTTCTGTTACTGTAGCTCTATAGTGTAATTTAAAGTTAGGTATTGTAATGCCTCCAGCATTGTTTTTTGGTTTAGGATTGCTTTGGCTTTTCTGAATCTTTTATTTTTCTAAATGAATTTTAGGACTGTGTTTTCTAGTTTTGTGAAGAATGCCATTGGTATTTTAATGGGGACTTTATTGAATCTGTATGTTGCTTTTGATAGGATAGACCATTTTAAAAATGTTAATTCTGCCTATCCCTGAACATGGGTTGTCTTTCCATATCTTATGTCTTCTTCACTGTTCTGTAGTTTTCATTATGGAGGCTTTCACCTCCATGGTGAGATTTATTCCAAGATATTTTATTTTCCTTATTTCTAAACAGATTCATTTTTAGAGTATAGAAAAGCTATTGATTTTGTAACCTACTACCTTGATGAATATGTTTATTAGCTCTAGTGGTCTTTTAGTGGAGCTTTTGGATGGATTTTCAAATTATAGGATCATATCATCTACAAACAGTGATAATTTGACTTCTTTCTTTTCCTATTTTTTCCCCTTTTATTTTCTTCTCTTGCCTATTTGCTCTGGATATAACTGCTAGTACTTCACTGAAAAAGTATGGCTATCCTTGTCTTGTTCCATATTATAGAGGACATGCTTTCAATTTTTCCCCATTCACTATGATGTTGGCTTTGAGTTTGTCATATATAGCTTTTATGATGTTGAGGTAGGTTTCTTCTATTCCTAGTTCTTCAGTGTTTTATCATGAAGGGTGCTGAATTTTATAAAAGGTTTTATCTGCATCTATTGAGATGACTATGTGATTTTTGTCTTTAATTCTATTTATGTTATAAACTACATTTTTTTGTTTAACATTTATGTTAAACCATCCTTGCATCTCTGGAATAAAACCAACTTGGTCATGATGTACGATCTTCTTAATATGTTGTATAACACAATTTGCTAATTATTAATTATTTTTCCATCTAAGTTCACCAAGGACATTGGTCTGTAATTTTCTTTCCTTGATGTATCCTTATCTGGTTTTGGTAAGAGTGTGACACTGGCTTCATAGAATGTAGTTGGAAGTGTTCCATCCCTTTCTATTTCATGAAATAACTTAAGGAGCATTGGCATTTATTCTTTATTAAAGATCTGCTCAGATAATCCATATGATCCTGGACTTTTCTTTGTTGGAAAACTTTTATTACTACTTCAATCTCATTGCTAGTTATTGGTCTCTTTAGGTTTTTGAATCCTCTTGACTCAATTTTGGCCATATGTGTCTATAAATATATCTATTACTTCTAGGTTTTCCAATTTATTGGAATGTAAGTTTTCAAAATTGTCCCCAGTAATCCCCAGGATTTCTGTAATGTTTGTGGGGGATTTCTCCTTTTTTGTTCTGTAATTTTATTAACTGGGGCATTCTTTTTCTTTTGGTTAGTTTAGCTAAGGGACTATCAATTTTGTTTATCTTTTCAAAGAAGCAGCTCTTTGTCTCATTAATCCTTTGTTCTTTTTTAATTCTTAATTTCATTGATTTTGGCTCTGATCTTATATTTATTATATATCTTATAATATTTATTATAATAATTTATTTATAATAATTATTTCCTTCCTTCTACTGACTTGCAATTGATTTATTCTTGTTTTTCAATGGCTTACAGATACATCATTAGGTTTCTATTTGAGATCTTTCTGATTTTCTTAAATAGGGACTCATAAACTTTCCTCATAGAACCACCTTCATAATGTCCCAGAAATCCTGGTATGTTGTATCATTATTCTTATTTGATTCTAAGAATTTTTTAAATTTCTCTCCTGATTTCTTCTATCTCCTATTCATCATTCTAAAGTATGGTATTCAATCTCCATGTGTTTGTATAGTTTCTGTAGGATTTTTTGGGATTGGTTTCTAATTGCATTTCATTATCATCAGATAAAATGCAAGGAATTATATCAGCTTTTTATATTTGCTAAGAGTTGCTTTGTGACTTGAAATAGAGTCTATTTTGGAGTTTCCATGAGCAGCTGAGAAGCAAGTGTATTTGGCTGTGTTGGATGAAATATTTTACAAATTAAATGTCCATTTGATTTATAATTTTTTAGATCTGAAGAGACTTTACTCAGTATACATCTGTATCGTCTATCTATTGGTGAGAGAGGTGTATTCAAATCACCCAGTATTATTGTGCAGGTTCTGTGTCTTCAATTCACATAGTATCTCTTTTATGTAATTAGGTACACCAACATTTGGGGTATAACTATTATCTATCATTATATCTTCTTGTTGGATTATTCCCTTTACCAGTATGAAGTGACCTTCTTTGTCTCTTCTGATTAATTTTGTCTTGAACACTGCTTTGGTGGTATGAAAGTAGCTACTTCTGCTTGTTTTCAGGCTCCAGTGCATGATGTATCACTTTCTCTCCTTTCACTTTCAGCCTATGGCTGTCTTTGCCTGTAAGGTGAATCTCTTTCAAGCAACATATATGTTGGTCTTGTTTTTTAATTTATTCTGCCAGCCTATTTCTTTTAATTGGAGAGTTGAGACCATTTGCCTTCAGTGTTATTATAGAGAGATGTTTAATTTCTTCCATTTTGTTTTATTTCTACTTAACTTGATTCTGCTTCTCATTTTCATAGCTACTCTTCAAATGAGATTTGTCCATTCGTGAGCTCTGGAGTTTGTTTTTGATTTTTTCTATGTGTAATATTTCGTTGAGTATTTTCTGTAGTACCAGCTTTATATATGGTGACATATATAAATTATTTTAATTTCTGCTTATCTTGGAAATTTTTGCTTATATGCTTATCTGTTTGCCTTTTCCATTCGGAAAGATAGTTTTTATGCATCTAGGAATCTTGACTGACAATTTTTTTTCCGTCAGGACTTGAAACATATTATTCCAAGTCCTCCTAGATTTTCCTATTTATCCACTAATACCAAGTATTCATTTACTCACCTATACACTTATTCATTCAGTATACGGTGTATCGTATGCCAGGTACTGGCCATATTACTGGAGGATTCAAAGCTGAAAGATATGTTTGCTTTATTCAAAGAGCTCAGCGTGCACTGGGGACACAGATAGGTATATAATTATAAGAATGGTAAGTGCAAAACAGTTATCCAGTGCATTGTGCAGATATAGAGGAGACTTGCCCAAATCAGACTGGGGACAGGGAAAAGGCAAGAAACACTTCATACAGGAGATCATTTGAGACTCTATGTTGGAAGGTGTGAATAAAGGTTAATAAGAAGCAGTGTAGTGTTCCAGGCCAGAGAAAAATCTTTAGTTAGTAATCACAGCACAGCCACATTTAGAAAAAAAGTCCCTCCACACACAAGAGCATGAAACATGTGTGGGGACATATGAAGATGAAACTGGAGAAGGAGTTGGAGGGAGTTGGCACTTCTGCTTGAGCAGGGCTTATACTGATGTGCTCCAGGATCAGAGCATCTGATGCATCTTCCATCCTGGGTATATGTAACTGAATAAAAGAGTTTAAGGGGGCTGGGGATGTAGCCCAGTTAGTAGAGTGCCTGTCTTGCACACACAAGGCTCTGGGTTCAATCCCCAGCACCCCCAAAAAAAGTGTATCAGGGAAGCAATATGGTTCAATCTGGTGACCATATAAGACAGTTTAAGTTAGAAAGGTAAAAGATTGGAAGAGGAAAGGAAAAAAAGGAAAATGAGATGGGAAATCTAGTTAAGACTGAGCTGGGCACTGAGGATACACAAGAGGAGATAGAGTAATCATTAGAAGGTAAATAAAACTTAATGACGGAATGCAAAATGTGAGGCAGAAAGAGGATCTCTGATGAGTCCCTGTTTTCCCAATTTAAGTGATGAAGAGGCTGGGGAAACACCAGAAAGAAGCGGGTCTGTAGACAACAGATGAGTTCAGGTTTGGAAATTACAAATTTGAGGTTCCCGTGTAACCTGAAATGTCTGGGGAAACTTAGGAGAAGCCAGTTCTAGAGATGTGGGTGTGACAGTTTTGAGAGAACTGAAGTTATGAGTGTGAATGAAATCATACCAAAAAAGAACGTTAAAGATTTGGTTATAGAGTGGAAAAAATGTATTAATAATGAATTTATATTAATTTCCTGTGGTCTAATAATGACAGTGGTCATGTTAATACTTTAGGATCTGCTTTCTGATACTGGATACTGTGTCTCTCATTTTTTTTTTCTTTCTTCAAAGTTCACCTGCCCTGGTACCTAACAGCACTTCTCATGTTTTTTATCTTCCTCTCTCTCTTTCTGATCTCTTAAATGCACCCCCCCTCCTTTTTTTCTTTTCCTCCCTAAGAAACAGCATAGGTTGATTGGAAAGGGTTCTGGACTTCTACTGAAGACTTGGGTTCTCATCCTGATTTTGTCAGTCCCAACTGTGTGACTTTAGGCAAGCCATGGCACCACTCTGAATGTTTGTACTCTCAAGTATAAAAATGAAGAGCTTCTTAATAATTAAAATTTCCTTCCTATTCGGTAAAAATATACATAAATATATATTTTTTCCCTGCATTTCTCTCCAGCTTCTCTTAGGTTCCTGTCAAAGATTATCCCAAAAGAAACATATACCAAAAGTTACCAGATTTCCTTGTCTAAACTTGCACATATTCCATTTCTGTTGAACCTGGTATCTCACACATTATGTTGGTTTGTAAAAACAAATGATTTTTTTCCAAATGGGATACATACTTGATAAAAATCTTTCCAATTTACTGAGTCTCCCAGTCCATGCTTCTCACTCATTATAAACCATGTCCTGGATTTGGGTCTGTATATGGGTTTGGGTCTGGAGAAGGCAGACTCAAGCACCTATTGAAATACAAGGAAATCAACAAGAGAAGGATGGATTTGTTCTCTTCTGCAATTAATGGAATAAATCCACGAGCACACACAATTCTGTTTTACAGTCTATGGAGCAAAAACTTCTCTTGCCGTCAACTGTAATTTCAAGACCTGCCATCTAAATCATTAAGATAGGTCCCACTTATGTGTGCTTTCTTGTCTTCCTCATTCAGTGAACAACTTTTTAATGAGGGCTGGAGGATAGCTCAGTGGTACAGTGCTTTCCTACCATGTAAGATGCTCTGGGTTCAACCTCCAGTATCATCCCCACCCATACCCCAACCCCCAAAAGGCCAGTTTAAATATAGAACTTCTCTTAATCATGGCTGACTCAGAGTCTCTTGACCTCTAAGAAAACTAATTCTGGACACCCTGACTTAAATTCCTTTGTCTCAAGGCTGCAAGTTTCAGAGCTGGACATGATCACTTTGTCAGTTCTCCCTAATGTGGTAATGACTATGTAAGAAAAAGGCACTGGGTCACTTTTCTTGAATTTTATCCTTAGAAAAAGTATCATTTCTGGGACCTTTTATCACTGAACTCAGTGTTCAGAAGGACTGGACCTGAGATGAAGGAGGAAAGATCTGCCCTGTCTGTTCTTTGAATTCATGTTATCTGGGGTGTTTAGGGAAAGAGAGAGGGAGTAGCAGCTTGACTGCAGACTGCTGCTGCCCTTTCTGGTTTCCTGGAGGCAAAGCACAGGTCAGAATCTGCCCCTGTCCACGTGACCTCCTAATGAAATGCAGCAGCACCGAAGGAATTTAAATTGGTGTTACTCACCCTCCCCCATTCAATTCTCACCCTCTCTCATCAAGATTCTCTCAGCTTTGAGACAAAATCATGGAAAATAATACTTTCTTTTGTCTTTCTTAAATTTTGCACTTTCCCAATCATTTGTGGTTCAGTGTAGGTGACAATCAGCTGTGTATCAGGTGATACCATGATCTTGGAGACTGTCAGTTATTTTACTTGTCTTGGTGATGGAAGCATTTTGTACATTTTTTTTTTTATCCAGACCTAATTTTTTAAAATGATTTTGATCAGGAAAGAGGTTTTTTGTTGTTGTTGTTTGGTTGGGAGTTTGTTATTGTTGTTGTTGTTTTGTAGTTGTGTATGGACAGTAGACCTTTATTTGTTTATTTTTATGTGATGCTGAGGATTGAACCCAATGCCTCACACATGCTAGTCCAGCACTCTGCCACTGAGCTATAGCCCTAGCCCTCAGAACCTAATTTTTGAGGATTTCATACTGGCAACAGTGCTACTAAGTTCAAGAAATTTGAATTTATCTGCAAGATAATTGTTAAAGAATACTTAAATGTAGAATCTTTTGATATTAGTGCTATAAATCACAATATTGCTATAAGGATTCCAAATCATCCCTCCACTGGACGTTTTAAATCAGGTTCTATTCTGTTTTTGCTGACTGTACATCTGTCCTTTATCATGATCAGGGAATGATTTGTACATACAGTTTTGTTGTTGTTCCCATGGAGTTAGTAATTTTGTTCTGCTTTACCACAATGACAGGAAGTTATTGCAAATTAACATAATGGAAAAAGTATCAACCAAGCAGACAGCAACACTGAGGGGATTTTGGTTGTTGTTGGCTGTTAAACCACAAAAAGAAATTTGAACCTAAGGAACTTGTTTAGATGGACAAAAAGATTCTCTCCCTCCATGTATGGGGGACAGTAAGAAGGAATAGGTAAGGCTTTCATGGGAGTACTTATAGGATTCATGTCTGAAATTAGCTCTCAGAACAGATTATCCTGGGATGGCCCTAGGAAGATGAGGAAGAACTAATCATTACTAAACCTGACCATCTATCCCATCCGGAAGCCTCCAGAAGGCACCCAAACCAACATCTGCTGTCTTGCCAACAGGCCTGTTTCTGAATAGAGAAATCAGGGAGGTGGCAAGACACACAGTTAGCTGGCTGTCATTTACTCTTCTACAAGTGAAGAGAATGGAGAGCTGACGGCACTGCCAAGGTTATGTGTGTACATCTGTACGTTTGTTTCATCTTTGAGACAGACCAGTTCAGTGTCAGGCTCTTAGTGACCTTCTGTTCTTTCCCTGGTGGGATGCCCTTATTTGATGGTTTTCTATTTGAAGGTCTTTAATTTTGTTTGCATTTTTACCTAAACCTGCTCTCACTGACCATCAGTGAAAAGACGAAGAACAAATTGCTCCTCCGAGCAGCCCCATCGCTCACGGCTTGTGCTTCTCTAAAATCCTACTCTGATTTACACATTTCTCTCTCAAAGCAGAAGATAATTCTTAAAATGTGCATTTGATGAAAGAAGCCATTCTGTGGGGAAGCACCGAAGATAATAAATAATCCTGTGATCAAGTTGTAAAGAAAGTTTTCTAAAGCTGCAAATTGTTTCCACTTGAATAAATTTGCAATATCAATAGTCTATCGACATAAGGTTGGTAACAGTCTAAGTCAATTTTTCTCTCAGTTGAGGTCCTATTGAAGATGTTTAAACAGAGAGAAGCATTATAATTATGGTGTTTCAGAAGATTAATTTAGTATCAGTAAGTATGGAAAGAGGCAGGTAAACCAGTTGTAAAAGTCTAGGGCAGCTGTGGGAATGGAAAGATAAATACCTGACAGATTTTATGAAGGAAAAATGAAGAGTTGGGAACTTCATGTCTACAAGGGGAGAGAGAAAATTTCATGTCAGGATGAGAACAATATTTTCAACCAAGAATGACTGAGGCTACAGCTCTCTGGGGCATTGATCAATAATCCTACTGCTTAGGAAACTTAAAAGGAGATTTTTAAATAAACCACAAAGGCTAAAACAGCAAGTTTAGGCACAAATGCAATCAAGATTCAAGACAAACAAATAGATAACCATCAAATCAGGGCATCCTATCAGGGAAAGAGCAGAAGGTCATCAGGAGCCTGAGGGAGACTGTCTTTCCCAATGAGAATCCTCTGTGAAGAGGGGTCAATTGGGAGCAGCAAAGAATGTGCTATGTGATGCTTTTGGAGCTGTGAGGCTAAGACCAGATGAGCGGAATGAAGAACACAAAGTTGATGTTCTGTTCAAATTCCCTAGAGCCTATTACATTGTAAATTCAAAAAGCTAATAAAAGAAAACTACATCTCTAATATACAAGCTGAGCAGGGTTAGTTCACCACTAAGGCCAAGCAACAAACATTAATTGAGCCACAAAGTTACACATAAGCAGAGAACATGGCCAGCAGCATATATATTTGATGTAAAGGTCTCTTTCAGTACCTAAGGTCAAAGTATTCCAGAGGATAGTTGATCATTTGCTTGTACATCATTTTTCTCCTTTTGTTGAGGTAAAGAAGGGTTAGCCACCATTTCTAGAAGTACCTAAAAATTACCTTTGACAACTTATTTTCTCTCACTCCCTTATCCAGAGTCCCTGGTCATTTTGTCTCTCATCCACCTTGTTTTCATTTCTATTCCACAGGTGCTAATCTGTGAAAACAGTTTTCACTGATCTTCACTGAAATGAAATGAAATAATGATGAGGAAAATTTTTTCATGAAGCTTTTGTTAGGGCTCATAACATAATACCCCAAAGTATAGTGCTTTAGCACCCTGAGTAACTTGAACTGAAGGAGACTGGAAAAGCCTGAGAAGCAAGAGGTTCCTGTGACCTTCTCCCACCTTCCTTTCCTCTCCCCTCATGTCTCCCCAGAAGCAGTTCATAAAAACTTGAATTCTTCTCTCCCAAAGAAGATTACAAGCTAGAGCTTCTCTCCACATGATATGTAGAAAGGTCACTCTCTGACCTACCTCCCTGAAAGTAGGCCTTGAGCCTCTCATTTCACAAAACTCCAGCCCCATACCCAGGGGTGGGGTGGGCTGGGATAGTGATGCTATGTAGGGAGACATTGCTGGGTTCCCCATACCCCAGTTTGTCTCCATTGGGTCACACCTATTTTGTCCAATCACATGTCTGTCCACTGCCCATTCTTCATGGAAGCTGAACATAAAAACACAGCTCTCCCTAGATCTTTATTTTTGAAGGTTCCTGTATCTTGTAAAACTTAAATAAATCCGTTATACTTTTCTCATACTAACCTTTTGTTTCAGAGTGTCAATCACAATCCTTGTGACAGCTAAGGAAAAAAGTATTACACCTTTTCACCCCTATACTGTATTCCTTTTAAAGAACTATCCCATACCCTGAAATTAAGTCCTCTCTACCTTCATTGTGATTAAACAGTCTTTCTTTATTAAAGATAGGAGTAATAGATGGTAGTTTTTTGTTGTGTCTTGTTTTGAAAACCCTACGTTCATCGTTCATTCTCAGTTTCTTTTCTTGTTTTATATAATCCCCAAATCTGGAAACAGCTCAATGCCTGACCTATCACCCTGACCTTGGGCTCCTTCAGTACCACCTTTACATTGGCCTTATTAAAACCTTGCTTTCCTTTACAACCTTTGTCAGCACTGCATAATCCCTAACACCTCGAGGCCTCCCTCCACACGCCCCCATGAGGACCCTCTCTGTTTCCAATGGCTCTTGTACTCACTGACCTCTTCCTTCCCTGTCCTTATGGCTTTGCAGTTCCACATCACTGCCCTCCTTCCGCTGTTTGCCCTCCTATGCCAGATCTGCCTCTCTACATCCCACATCTGTTTCCAGGCTAGCCCAGGCTCTTCTTGGTTCGGCTCTTCCCTTGCTCCTCCAGTGTGGAAGCATCTCCTCCATCAGCATATGTGACTTCTCTCCCCCAACACACTTCTTGTTGTCTTTGTGTTCATACCACCCTGGCAGCTGAACTTGTCAGGTGATTGATTAGGAAGAAGCCCTGATGGCCCTTACCCCATTGCACCTTTCCTGATCTTCCTTGGGCACGTGCAAACACCTCCTCCTTATTTATGCCTGGATTCAGATCTGGCCAGTCCTTGGAAGGCACAGAGTCAGAATCTCCAGGGCTAAACTGTTAAGCTGGGCCACTAGGATGTCCGCTTATCCCTGTGTCGTTCTGACTGTACTACCTGCAAAGGTTACTTGTATTTTTATTTCCCAAAGAACCAAAGGCTCATAGGTTATAGTCTGAATGCTCAGCATCCTGGGCTGCATCTCCGTGTGCTCAGCTTCCTGTGATACAAAATGCCTGCCCAGCAGGAAATGGAATGAGTGGTAAGCCAATGAAAGCACCAAGTCAAAGGTTGGGGAAACGCTTTCTACAGGAGAAAGGTGACGCTTCTGCTTGAGATTGAATGGGGCTAGAAAATATAAACCATCGAAAGGGCAGGTCAGTGGCAGCAGCAAGAATGAATCAGCAAACTGCTGGCGGGTAGTATCATATATATAAAGTAGAGTTCTCAACTTTAAATCAGGCACTGTGATTTACAGAAGTGCTAATGGGCCTGGGGTCAGGTACATAATAGTTCCAATGATGGCCCAGTCATGAAAGCCTGATCAAGCCATCTACCCACAACATATTTTCATTTCTCCTTCTGTAAAATGGGGGGGGGGGCAGTAGTGCAGTACAGAACAATCTTCTCTATAGGAGCATTCAAAGGGGTGTTAATTTTTCAAACCAAATAATATCTTTTTCATGTGATGCACAAATTATACCAAATTTAAGATTGATCTTTAGGCTGGCTTTGTCAGTAATTCCATGACTCTGCTTTGCTGTATAAATAAAACCTGTGCATCCTTGTTTCTTCAAGAGGAATGATTTCTTCCAAAAGGCAATGACCGCAATAAACTGTGTTGGATTTCTTTCATTTATGTCTTAATCTGCTAGGGGCACTTGGGTTAGAAGGGAGGGCAGGGTATCTGCTTTGTTTCCTCAGCTTTGCCTTTTGTGAGTCCAAACAATGATTATTACTCTTAATGGTACATTTGCTTTGTCTGTTTCTCCATCTCTCTAGGCTTCTCCCTCCTGAGTGCCTGTTCCTGCCTCTGGAGGAGCAGCTTGTCAGACCATGTCAGTCAAACCCATGATCTCACTGATACTGTCCCCTCTGAATTAATGGGATCAGCTCAGCACCAAGCACCAAACAGACCTCAGTCTTTTTCCTTCTCTTTTCTTCCTTCCTCTCTCAACCATGACATTGCCTTTGCTGAAATCTTTTCCTTCTTATAACTACTAACAACATTTTCCAAAGCAAATGTTTACACTCTCCACCCTTCTATTTTAAAATTCTCTACTGTTTTATCTGAAAATATCATTTAAGTATTTTCGTACTCCCTACTCTTGTATTGCTCCATACTTGTACCTGTTAATATGATTTCTCTCCTACCTTTTCCCTCTCTTGGTCACTGGTCTTTAATGACATTCATTCTCTACTAATTTTGCTTTGGGGGCTTATTTTAAGTGGGACACAGTGCAAGTCTCAATTTCACTTAGAACTGTTTATTAATGAGGTAGTCTTAGTATCAATCTGAAATCCAACATGAAGTATATTGTTGTCCTGAGGAAATGTCCAGGTGTTTCACTGTGAGTTTTGCACTTGTTTCTCTTCATTTTAATAATGCAGACATTTTTGAAATTTTCTCTGGTACTTCCACAAATAGAAAAGTCACAAAACTCAATTCTTTAGTCAAATGTTATATCTATAATGTATGTTTATGAGCAAAGGGCAGCTTTTAAAATACATCTTAATATTTAAACAATAAGTTCTCACATTTATATGCTAAAAATGAGTAGGTATATAATAAAATATCAAACAATTATTAAATGTCAGGAAATATTGTATCTCGTTTCAGAAAACACATTGGAGATACCATCCATTCTGAAAATACCAGTATAAACAAAACAGGTTATTCTGATAGCCTACCACCACCACCATTCAAGTCCCAATTCATGGTTATGAAATATGTCAATTATTGAGAAATAATAAAAGTCTTTAGGGCTGGGGGATAGCTTAGTGGTAGAGGGCTTGCCTAGCATATACAGTGGGTCCTATCTCCAACACCACAGGGGGAAATGTCTTTATCAAAGCTTTTACTAATTTGTTGAAGATGTCTCAAGATACTGAAATCATATTTGCATATGCAAATATATACATGTATGTATATATGCTATTTTAAAGCCACATATATATGTACATGTATATATATGCATGTTGCACTGTCATAGAAGGCATATATAAGTTGATAAAACTTTAAAAACTGATATAACAGTGAATTAAATCTACTTGTGGAAAATATGAAGGAATACTAAGAAATTTAATATCAGCAAACATGTTCCCTTTGAAACAGCAAATTAGATGGGCAGAAGGATTTTGGTCACACTTCAAAGAATAATATGCTGAGATGGAGAGCTATTCTGTTTACTCTTGCTCTCACCGGTGAGGTTTCCCCATGTTAAACAGGCTTTTGATTACTTCAAAGCATGTTTGAAGTCCTTACTCTGCATAGCTCATGCACAAAGACAAATATTCCTCCAAATTTGTGAAGCTCATACTGCTGCACCTTCTAAGAAGAGCCTGCAGTTTCCTGTTTAACTCCAAGTCAATACCTCTTTTATTTAGCTATGACAGTGAAGGTCGTCTGACAAATGTCACATTTCCAACTGGAGTGGTCACAAACCTTCATGGAGACATGGACAAGGCTATCACAGTGGATATCGAATCATCCAGCCGAGAAGAAGATGTCAGCATCACTTCAAATTTGTCCTCAATTGATTCCTTCTACACCATGGTTCAAGGTAAACATGAAAGCATAATTTTAATTGATGATTTTAAAATACCACTAGCACCCAAACAGGATGTGACAGCCCTCATTTTCTAAGATGAATCAGAAAAGAGGAGGTGAAAATATAAACCTCTGGAGATACTGATGGAGTAATCTAGCACCTGCATGTAATATTTGTGCATTTATAGGTACATATTAAGACTACATAATATACACAATAATATGTTAACCTGAAAATAATGTTCTTTTACATTCCTATTTAATAAAATAATTTAATCCCAACTTTTTACATGCGGCATCAGATGATTTTTAGAGTCATCTTAACAGTTTTCTGAAGCACATTCTACCTCTGCCATTTCGGTACAGCATCTGAGGAGCAGTGCTTTATGACTGCACTGTGATGTGGTATTTGAATCTACATATGATGGAAATTTTGTCCCAAATCCCAAGTACCCATTTATGTAATATCCAGATTTCCTCTTTTTTTTTTCACCCAATGGTATACACATATACAGTGTATCCACCCTCCCTGTGATGGAACTTCCTGTCATAGTCCTTTATAAACTCATCTTGGGAAAAGGCTGTTGACTGTGACATTTGCAGTTGTGAAATCATGACTCAGAACAATTGCTAAATCTGGTTAAACTTGACCTTTTTTTTTTTTTTACCTTTTTCTTCGGTAAACTCTACAATCATCTAAATATAGCATTGCTTGAATCCATTTCCTTCCCAAATGGTCCTATACTATTTCAAAATTTTAAATTGAGGCAGTGGCCTACATTATGAGAGGATTTTCTATTTAAAACATTGCTGGATCCTTCTTAGAAGTCAGTTTCCAGGAGAATATCACTTTATCTTTGGGGGATGCAGCGTATAGATACTAATTCTTTGAGGGGGTCTGTGACAAAAGATAAAGGGATGGGTATATAGGGGAGACACCTCCTCTAAGACCTTGGAGGTGGTCACACCAGCCCCCTGAAAGACCACATACTTGGCTCTTTACAAACTATTGGCTTCCTATTCAGTGTGAGCCCTCATTCCATCAGACAAATTAGAAGAGAAATCTGCTAAAGTAGACTAGGACCTTAAATTCCCCTAGTTCACCTTTAATATTTATCTGTACCTTTGACAACATGAGACACTAGAAACCAAAGCTGTTTTGTTACTCTCTAAACGGACATCATTAAGTATTCCTTTTCATTGTTTTAATAAGTCAAAATTTTAGAAAGTTATATCACTTCTGAATGCACATCAACAGGTACTCAATCCATTTCAAATAGTTTTCTACTTCTTGTTTTTTAGATCAGTTAAGAAACAGCTACCAGATTGGCTATGACGGCTCCCTCAGGATCATCTATGCCAGCGGTCTAGATTCACACTACCAGACAGAGCCACACGTACTGGCTGGCACTGCTAACCCAACAGTGGCCAAAAGAAACATGACTCTTCCTGGTGAGAATGGCCAGAATTTGGTGGAATGGAGATTCCGAAAAGAGCAAGCCCAAGGAAAAGTTAATGTTTTTGGTCGAAAGCTTAGGGTAAGTTATTATTAGAGAGTTGGAGGAGGCTATTCAGACCTCTGTGCTATGTAGACGGCCTGACCACGAGGGCAGGACAGTCCTCCTGTCACCCTGGTCCTCCAATAGTGAGTGAGTGAGTGCCACACTCAAGGTGGCGCATGACAGGATGCCTCAGAACACAATTTATAGCCAGCCACCACATCATTAAGATTGCTCATAGTAAAGCTACTTCAAGAAATATTTAAATGATTGAAAAATAAATTTTTCCTTGGGAAATCAGGAACTTGCATATAGCACAATCCTGAATAGCCCAAATGTCAATCAATTCTTGTTTTACCAATCTTAATAATCTATCTTAGGCTTTTCCTTCACCAATCAGGAATGATGACTTAAGTGTGGAGATGGGCATAAGTAATGACTGGCTTAAACACTGGAAGTTTTCCCAGTCATGAGTATGTGTTTTGAGACAGGGGGCCATTGAAGGGTAAATTCTCAATATTTTTAAACTACAGTTTGGACACATAATAACACTGCCAACCTCAAAACCTAGCTGTCTTTTTGCTATCAATAGAAACCCCAACTTGTATGACTTTTTATGATAAATGTGATATTTCTCATCATGCTTGTATAATTCAGCTTTGCAAAATATTCCCTGCACTTTCTTGTTAGGTTTTTTTTAATCACTCTTACATTATGGGCCAAATATATCTAGAAGGTAAGCTATGATTTATGATAGCTATTTGGTAAAGACAACATAGATTAAATACTGAAACACAAGTTGCAAGAAACCACCTTCAGCCACAATAAACTAAACCTGATTCATTCTTTATATTAGCAAACAATTTTTAGTTTATCAGATAATGTAGATAATTCTTCCTAATATTATTTCCCTTGCCATTTAAAAAAAATTACTTAAACTCAAGGAATAAGAACAAAACATGAAATGTACCATTAATGTCCTTTTTTCCTCACAAAAGTGGCTAAATTATTATCTCAACACACAAACATTATTTACCTTGGCAACCTTTCAGGATTAAAAAAAAAAAAAGCAGAGGCTAAATATTGCATCTAGCTATTTCCAAGAAATAGAAAAGAATCAGTGAGTTGAAAATAGACTGTAGCTAATATCTGGGTCATATTCTGATTCCACTTCAATGGTGAGCCAGGTGTTTGGGACTCCACATATATGGTCTCTGGAACCATCATTGTGTGTTCCCACCTACTCATGTCCCAGGCTGCAGGAGCCAGGAGGGCATGGGTTTTGACAGGTGGAGGCTAGGGAAGAGATTGGCGGGGAGCCTAGTTCAGGGAGAGGATTGAGAAGGAAACTCAGTAAAACACAAGAGAAAAAAACAAGATTAGGTTAGAATGTAAAGTGATGGGCAGGAAAGCGAGCTCCACAATTCCTTCTGATCACACTTGTGGTCTGTTGCCAAAGTAAACTCTGGCTCCTGCCTTTTCCTCTACTGCACCCGGGAAGCAGTAGCTGCCTGCATCCTCATCAGCTGCTGCCACTACTGCTTCTTCCCTGGGCCTCTGCTGCCTTGGCCATTGCAAACTGAAAACTGGTTCACAGGCTTTATCTTACTCAGTTGTCCCTGAAGCAGAAATAATACACAGAGGCAGGATGTACATAGGATACAGGACTTCATCAAAAGACACAGAGGTACAGCTCATATCTGTGCTCTCTTTACCCTACATACGAAAGGAGACAGAGCACCTAACGAGAATTCAAAAATACAGATTCTCGATCTAGGCTCCACTTTTTACCAGTAGAAAACCTGAGGGAAGTCAAAACATCTCTAAACCTTAGTTTCCTTTTGTATATCATTTTATCTAGGTCATGCGAGATTATTTTAATAGTATCTAGATAACATCACAATATTGTAATCTATAAATTATGTCTGTAGCTATATATAGGTAAATAAAGTTTCCCCTGTGCTGCCTCTATTTCACACAATTGTTACTAGAATCAAATGAGACAATGTGAAAGTACCTTGAAAATAAAGAGGCACATTTATACAGTCCTTAACCCCAACCCGAGACTCAACCATATGTGCAGACATGGGTCCTTCCTACCCACCAGAGAGTCAACTAGAAAAGAGCTGTTGAGCTTGCTAGGAAAGAAAACATCAGTGGAAACAGGGAAGAGTGGGAAATACTTGGTGCACAAGGTGACCACGTGACACATTGCCTGCTGGTTTTTGAGACAGGTTATATCTCAGTGTATCCCCTCCCAGTTTGAAAGTGGCATAAAAGAATTTTGAGAGAGTAGAGGAAGAGAGAGGAAGCCCAGTCTGAAGTCTCTGATTCTAAATGAAGAAAACACCTCTCTTCAGGAAGGAAGGGAGTAAGGCACACTGGCATAGGTATTCTTTTTTTTTTCCCCTAAATAGCAGAAGCATAATGCTTCCACAAGACATTTGAGAAAATATACTCTTTAAAATGGCCTGCTCAGTCACACTGAAAGGAGATTTCCAGCTGGTTCGTGTGATTGCTCTCCTAGAGACAATGCCAGGATCACAAAAGAGGGCTTCTTACTTTCAAGATAAGATTGGATGTGCCAGCTCTGACTGCTAATCTGTGGATTCCAAGGGAGGAAATCCAGGGGGATAGTGGTGATCTGAAAAGCCAGCTTGGGGACTAGAGCTGGAGCCTGCCAAAGTAGGAAAGAGACGGTGGAGGGAACCTGTGGCCACACACAACATGAATCAGCCCTAGAGCCATTTTCACCCATCCTTTCCTGAGACCTCCTCCTACCTCTCATTATTTCTAGCAGAACATTCTTTACATTTTTAGGGTTTTGACCTAGATTTATCTATGTTCCTGACACTTGATGGACACTCAAATATTTAATCAGTGAATGAAGAATGAGGAGAGCCAGCCTCACAGTATGGGTCATCACTGTTTCACTGCATCTAGCTCTTCCTAAGAGAGGGGCTATATGAACAGCACACTCTTACAGATGTTTGTCGCTGTAAACAAACTTAACATTAGATTTAATAGATAGATAACTATAAAAGTGTGCATGTATAAAATAGATGAAGAAGTTTCTTTAAAAGGCAAGAATTAAAAACGGAAAATTATGTAATAAAATAGCAACATGAAATGCATTTTCTGTGAAACTGTGTTAGGGAAAGAGGGATAAGTACACTAGGAAATAATAGCCACATGAAATTATGACAGAGATGCAGGAAAACAGCCAAATAAATACAATGTCATAGCTTACTTATGGTTAGCTAAAGTTAAATATAAATACATGCATGGTAGTTCTTATCTTTGTCTTATAATAATTGGTAAATATTTATTTTATGGGGGAGTGAGGGGTCAAACCCAGGAGCACTTAACCACTGAGCCACATCCCTAGCCTTTTTTTTTAGAGTCAGGGTCTCACTAAGTTGCTTAGGACCTTGCTAAGTAGCTGAGGCTCGCTTTAAACTTGGCAGTCCTCCTGCCTCAGCTGCTGAGTTGCTGGGGTAATAGGAGTACACCACTGTATGCAGCCAACATTCCTAATTTTTATCATGGCTGAATTTTAGAAACAGCCATCAACCAATTACAAAACATAGTAGTAAAATTCATTTTAATAGTAAAATTCATCTCCTGAACATGCCCAGAATTCAGATACTTAAAGGAAAAATTATAGTGAATTATGTTTAAAAGGAAATTCTCAAAATTTGAAAGCCAAAAGTATGTTTGAAGTCATACATAAATATGGAATGTGTTTAAATCTTACTCTGCTTGTCACTTTGTCCAGTTGGAGGCACATGCAGTTAGCACTATCATAGACGCAGAGACACAGAACAGCAAGTTGATGCTCCAACTGGGACAAGGAGAGGCTTGATATTGTCATCATTTGTGCTGTGTAACAAGCCAGCCCTCCCTCTATACCATCCACAATATTTTGGATAAGTGAGTGTAACCTGGTGCAATGGCACCTCTCTTTGGAAAAATTATTTAATATCATTATGATAGTTTTTCAAACATTCCAGAGGGAAAATTATACTGCTCTCCTCCCAATATCAGAGGGATGTGCAATTAAGTGCAATCATGCTGGACAAGGTCTTTGAAAATGGAGATTTTTTATGCTTAAGAGAAAAATGCAATATAACACCAATGAATTCATGGTGATCTCTTATTCATACACAAAATTTGGGTTCAATTTTGGCTGCACATATCATAATGATCTGATAAAAAGTTTCCCATCTTTAGATTAACTATTCAACTTAACTTGATATTTTTATAACAATTTAAAATACTTATTAAAAGTCTACTGGAGCACAGACTTATGTTGGGCTTTATGACTGTAAAGTAAAACTACAAAAAGATTGACATGTTACCATAATTTCTAAAATCTAGAGTAAAGCAGGACCATGTCCTAGAATATTTGTGTCCCCTAACTGCTGCACTTTGTTTATAATATCCAAAGAAGAAAGTCTGGACATCTTTTGAGGGAGAGATAAAACAGGAAATCTGGTAGTATCTTTTGGAACTTTATATATTGAATAATAGCAAGCTCGTGTCTGGAAACTAAGAATGGTTAAGACCTTGGCTTGTATTGGAAAAAACATTCCCAACACAAACTCAATTACTTCAGTTTGAGAATACAAGAAAGGCATTGCATACAATATTTGTCTGGATAAAAAGAAAAATTAAAACATCTGTCCCCCTGTTTGGTCTCACAATGTTTCCAGATGCTTCCTCATGGTGACATTTGGTATGGAGACTCAGTGGCAACTCTCTGATGCTTATCGTTTGATTTTCATCTGGAGCTGTCATGTAGCCAAACTCACAAACCAAAGAAGCAAATCAGAAGCCAGTCACAGGTAGAGATAGTGCAAAGTTGGGTTCCAGAACTGTCTTTTTGCTCTTCTCCCCATAGCAACCATCACATCAAATCTGCATACCTGATCTCTTATAATCTAACCAGAGGAGATATTACAGAGATAAAGGAGGGTTAAAGAAAGCAGTGAAGGATTCAAATACAAATTAAGATGAATGCAAAGTAAAATACAAACAGATGGGACAATAATGTGGGCAGAATTGTCCATGGAAATTACAGTCTTTCATGGTTACTTATAGTTTGGAACAACCTAAGAAGAAAAGAAGAAGGCAAACCTGAACATTGGGGTGGGAGTGTCTTAAAACAGTCTGAGAAACCCCAGAGCCATAGTAAAACCATTTAAATTGTGCAAAACCTCTTCTTCAGGCATCAAAAATGTAGGACAGATATAAGATGAAACACTTGATTCTGCCAGTTATCAAGTTAATTTGACTTCGAATTTTTCTACAGACTTTAGAAAAGGTATTTGGAACATTAGCTAGTAGCTTCTATTGAAAGTACACTATTCTGCAAACTGAAACTGGTAAAGCTTCACAAAATTCAAATGAATTTTTTCTCAGAAAGCCCTCAGCCAGCTGCCTTCAGCTTCACTGCAAGAGAGAGCTTAGGGATCTAGTCCAACCTCTTTATTTACAGATGGACAAAATAGATTGAGAGGGGTTAAAAGCCCAGAAGGCCAGCTAACCCTAAGCCCCATCAGGTTTGGAGATCAGGCATTTTGACTCCTGGGTTCCTCCCTACAAGACACATGAACACACACACTATAATATCCCAATACACACCAATTTCTGCTATGATATAGTGTTGTGGGGTTTGTTTGTTTCCATATAAACTGAAATGAAAAAATTAAGATCCTTCTAATTTCCATCCAGGCCTCCACCCTTTCTCATTTTCCATAAAGCATCTCTTTGAAGGTTCTCCCTCCACCAGCCTCATTTCTTTGTAGCTTAGACTGTTACCTTTGCATGGACTTAACAGTATTCCCCTTAAACAGCTGCTTAGACAAGTTTAAGCCTGAGTAATTTGCATGGGACATGTTTAATGTCAATTATAGAATGCAAAAAGTAGATTTATACAGGTTTTGCACATATATGCATGTATTTACATACTGATGTGAGCTACTGATGTGAGCAGTGTGCATGTGTGTGTGTGTGTGTGTGTGTGTAACAGTTTTATATAATGTCTTAGTCTATTTTCTGTTGCTATAAGAGAGTACCTAAAACTGGGTAATTTATAAAGGAAAGAACTTTATTTTGGCTCATGGTTCTGAAAGTCCAAGAGCATGGCTCCAGGATCTGCTCAGATTTTGGTGAGAGCTTCATGGCAGAAAGAGGAAGAGCAAATGGGCACATTTGGAAGGGAACCAAGGAGTTAACATGGTTCAAAACAACCTGTTCTCAAAAGAATTAGTCCATTCCTACGAGAACCAATTCAGAATCTTGAGAACATTAACCACTCTTAAAGGCCCATCTCCCAATACCACTACATTGGCAACCGAATTTCAACCCAAGTTTTGAGGGGGACAAACCACACACACACACACACACACACACACACACACACACATATATAACAGATCAGCTGGAGCTATCAATTTTGAAGGTCCTCATTAGAAGATAGTGATGTAAAATTAAGCCTTTCCCATTTGATTTTTTTTAAAGAGAGAGAGAAAAAAAAATTTAATATTTACTTTCCAGCTTTTCGTGGACACAACATCTCTACTTCACTTCTGTGTGGTGCTGAGGATCCAACCCAGCACCCCACGCATGCCAGGCGAGTGCGCCACCACTTGAGCCACATCCCCAGCCCTCCCATTTGATTTTTAACAATCCAAACAGTAATAAAGGTGTGGAAGACCAAAGGATATAGTACGGTCTCTGCCCATAAGGGTTCACAGTCTGCCAACACTGTTGGCTACATGTGAATCAGAATTCAATCAGGACCACATTTCCATTGCAATAATGAATGCTGGTTTGTGTATGTCTTGGATCATAGACTGTAACAGTCAGATTTAGTTAAAGTCTAGACATGGCACATAGCCACACAGAGACCCAATCGCAACAACATGGCACTGGATTTGTATATTAAGTGCAATATTCAGACTGTGGATATGTGGTAGTGAAGGACTCTGAAGTCCCTGCCAGTTAACCAGATGTTATCAAAAGAAAAAAGCATTCTCAAAAAATCGTGACTTTTCAGCACTGGGCCAAAAGCAATGATCATGTTTGTAACCTCCTGCTATTTAAACCCATTAATAATTTATAGTAATGTGGGTTCCAACTTCTACTTAACTGCTGTTCAAAGGGTTAGAGTCACATTAACCACTGTGTTTTATTTAATGTAACCATGATTAATTTACTAACGCAATTATTTTCCAGTGTCTTTGAGGGGAGGAGCTTTGAGTAATTTACATAGGTGTCATGTTTATCACCTTCAGATCTTCTGAAAAAACTTAAAAGTGAATACATTTTGGAATTTTTCTTATCGGTTGCTTTAGTTTACAAAATTTAATTGAAATGGTTTTGAACAAATGCCAGGCTGTCTTTCTGTTTAATAAAACCTTTTAAAAGAGCAGTTAATCTACTGCCTGGCACTTGTACCCAAGAAGTTGCTAAATTAATTTACTGACAAAGTGAATCAATCATAATAAATGGTGTTTAAACAATACCCAGGACTCTGAAGAGTAATAAGTGACTAGTATTGGAATAATATGATTTATTTTATCATCTTGTTTGTGTGCTAACAGGTTAATGGCAGAAACCTCCTTTCAGTTGACTTTGATCGGACAACAAAGACGGAAAAAATCTATGATGACCATCGTAAATTTCTGCTGAGGATCGCCTATGACACATCAGGGCACCCAACTCTCTGGCTGCCAAGCAGCAAGCTGATGGCTGTCAACGTCACCTATTCATCCACTGGTCAGATCGCCAGCATCCAGCGAGGAACCACTAGTGAAAAAGTAGATTATGACGGACAGGGAAGGATTGTATCTCGGGTCTTTGCTGATGGTAAAACATGGAGTTACACATACTTAGAAAAGGTGCGTCTGCACGGTGTGGTTTCAAATAAGGATGGGATGATTAGCGTTTTCCAGCAATCACCCTGAGCACTACAAGGTGGGGTGGGGGGCCGGCAACATGGGAAGGAGTTCCATTTATTATTCTAAGTATCAATATGGCAGTCGTAGTGTTACAGCAGTGATGAATTTCTACATTAGCAAAGTAGTTTCTCCTTAGTTAAGTTTCACTATCCGAGACCCTTTTAAGTGATTTATGTTGTAAACAAACAAGCACTAACACTATCCACCTGCCAAGCTTGTACATCGACAACATTCACAAATTAGACCTTGAGCTTGTAAGTCATTTGTAAATAATTCCATGCTGGCTCTTTCATTTAAGAAAGAGCCTTACATTAGCACAGTTAAAGCTGTCAGTTTTGCATTGTTCCTGGCAGAGCTTCAACATAACCATAAAAAGCATGTAGGCCTATTTATGCATTATTAACCAAAAGAGGTTATTTTCTTAGAAAGCCACGCTTTCAGATACTTTGTGGCATCTCTCTTTTCTCCTATATATAATAGATAAGCATTGCCACTTAGGCTTTTTCCAATTCCTAAGAACTATACACAATACCAGAAATAGAGACTTAGAGTTAGTTGCACATCTGCAAAATGCTGAGCTATACAATGCATGGCTTGGGGTATTGACTAGGGTCAAAAGGAAATGAAAAGGGAAGAAAAGGGAAGGGATGGTCTCCCATAATTCTGTTCTTAAGACATGTAATCCACCAAAGAGCATATTCATGAGATATTTCATTTGCCTTTGAGATAGACATTAGCACTTGAAAATGATGCAATTTTGAGTTCTTTTACATCTCAAGTCTCAAAGCCAGTTACACAGCAGCCTGTTACAAACTCGACCCTCAACAGTTGCTGTCTTTACCCTTACATGTATCAGAAGTTACACAGAGTAACGTCTGTCATATAAAATACCACAGGCACATCATTGCTGTACTCACCTCCCACAATCCTGTTCTTCATCAGAGGTGCTCCACAGAACCCCTCAGTCTATACCAACCCCCTCCACATGGGCCATCTCATCTGATTCCAAGTGGCCTATACACAGACTGTAACCTTCCTGACAACCATGTTCAGTTTTAAAGCACAGTGCAGTATTTAAGGTAGCCTCCCAACTCTGGAATGCTTTCAGCCAGGACCGTCCTGGCCAGTCTGCTCTTACAAACCCGATTGTCTTCTCTCCTTAGAAGAGACTCACCCTTGAAACCATAGATAATGCCTGTTGCATGACAAGCTCTAAAGATAGTAACCATTCCACTCCACTGTTGGTTAATTGTTTGCCAAGAGACCATTGAGTCTACACATTTACTTGTCTGGGAATAAATCCTGACACCTGGCAGGTATTTTACCCTCCAACCTAACAAGTCCCAAGGCAGCTTCTCTAAGTGGGAAAGGAATAGACTAGAAAAGTTTTCCCAATTTAAGTACATTACAGAGAAGGGTAATAGAAATATGAATACTTACACTCCCCCCCAAAATTGACAGTGGTGATGTGGCTGAAAATGTGTAAATGAACCAAGGAGGAGATCATTGATAAGAGCCTTGGTCACAAAATGGCAAAGACAGTAACCAAGATCACCTGCTTGCATTCGTGGAGATCAGAAAAACCAATGAGTCCTTTCTCATTACCTCTCCCAAATTCCTAAAACCATCCCAAACTATTTCCATTTCTTGCAAGGATAGGCACCCAAATTCAAAATTACTTATCACAAAACAAGGAATATTTTACTAACTACCATCGAATATGTTAAGTGACTGCAAAACTAGGTACAAAATTTCTGTGAATTGCAGTTGTTCAAGTTGTTCTTCCTGGGAAGAGTGCAAACTTTTCAGGGAAAATTCTTGTGACATTTACTATACAACCCATGTATTAGTCAGCTTTCTGTTGCTGTGACAAAATACCAGGTTCATAGGAGGAAGGATTTATTTTGACTCAACACTTTCAGAAGTTTCAGTTCATGGTCTCTTGGCTCCATTTTTCTGGAGGCCTGTGGAAAGCAAAACATCATGGCAGGGAATATAAAGCTGCTCATCTCATTCATGGCCATCAGGAAGCCAAAAGAGAGTAAGAAGGAGTCATGGTCCCAGTGTCCCCTCCAAGGGGACACCCTCAGTGACCTAACATCCTTCCACTAGGCTTACCTCTTAAAAGTTTCACCACATCCCAATAGCACCAGAGGCTGGCAACCAAGCCTACAACACATGGCCTCTAGGGGACATTTAAGATCCAAACCACAGCACCCACATACAAAAACTGCCCCTAGGATATAGCCACTGAGGAATTCTTCAGGTGTCTATGTCATGAAAACTGTTTTTGAAGATTGTGGAAAATAAAACACGAGACTTAGATAAAGGATTATGCATTTCCATATCAGAATCAAAGAAATAAGTCCAAGGGAGCATCCCAGCCTAACCCTCCTCCCTGTCCTACCATCATTCCATTGGGCCTAATGGGGGTTAGAGAACTTTACCAGAGGGAAGAACCACCCAAGCCCTATATTATGATTGTGTTTCAGTTAACCAGCCTTAGGACTGACGTTTTCTCCTGTTGGCCCAATAAATGAATGCCATTCATCTTTCAGCAATTACTTGAAAAATTTATTTTTATTCATATAGTTATTCACTTCATAATTCAGCACCAAAGTATATGTAGTCCAGAAACCATTATTATGTAGCACTTGGGGCAAATCAGATTTGGTACCCACAAAAGGAAATATCAAAATGTAGATTTTTAGTGTCAATACAGATACATTGTAATAATTTCCTAAATAAATTGCCATATCTAAACCCATATCTCTAGTGAGAATATTTACAGTTCTCACTCATCATGTGATTAACAGTGTTTGTCAACATTGATGCTTTATGTACATGTTATCCATTTTGGGCTAATTTTATGCCTCCTCTTCATGGCATAATATTTTGAATGTTTTGTTCCTCCCCCAGATACACTGGAAATTAGGACATGATTTGAGTGGCTCTTCAATCAAACAAGGGGGAAAGCCATCCTAGTAAATAATTGCTAATTATGGATAGGATTGCATTTTCCCCATGCTATTTTCTCCTTGAAATATTGTCTTTAAAGCAGCTTTGTTCGTGCCTGTATTATGACTTCTCCAAATCCATTGACAATCTGCTGGTTGGCTGTGAATGCCTGGGAAAAGAATGGTGCAATCATGACAAGCAGCACATTATGAATCTTGAGCCACTAATTGCAGAACCCCCCACAATTAAGCATCCAAGCAAATTAGGCAGGGAATCGTTAACAACATGTAAGGTCAAGGATAACTCAATTAAAATGAAAACCATTTTCTCAGGCGGAATGTTTCTGTGTATTTGTGGTCACTAAATCTGCTTTCACTTCCCCCATTTGCAAACACTGGATAACACTGTGTGCTCTCTTTACAGTCCATGGTTCTTCTGCTTCATAGCCAACGGCAGTACATCTTCGAATACGATATGTGGGACCGTCTGTCTGCCATCACTATGCCCAGTGTGGCTCGCCACACCATGCAGACCATCCGGTCCATTGGCTACTACCGCAACATATACAACCCCCCAGAAAGCAATGCCTCCATCATCACAGACTACAACGAGGAAGGACTGCTTCTGCAAACGGCTTTCCTGGGTACAAGTCGGAGGGTCCTATTCAAATATAGAAGGCAAACTAGGCTCTCAGAAATTTTATATGATAGCACAAGAGTTAGTTTTACCTATGATGAAACAGCAGGAGTCCTAAAAACAGTAAACCTCCAGAGTGACGGTTTTATTTGCACCATTAGATACAGGCAAATTGGCCCCCTGATTGACAGACAGATTTTCCGCTTTAGTGAAGATGGGATGGTAAATGCAAGATTTGACTATAGTTATGACAACAGCTTCCGAGTGACCAGCATGCAGGGTGTCATCAATGAAACTCCACTGCCCATTGATCTCTATCAGTTTGATGACATTTCTGGAAAAGTTGAGCAGTTTGGAAAATTTGGAGTTATATATTATGATATTAACCAGATCATTTCCACAGCTGTAATGACTTATACGAAGCACTTTGATGCCCATGGCCGCATCAAGGAGATTCAGTATGAGATATTCAGGTCACTCATGTACTGGATTACAATTCAATATGATAACATGGGTCGGGTAACCAAGAGAGAGATTAAAATAGGGCCCTTTGCCAACACTACCAAATATGCTTATGAATATGACGTTGATGGACAGCTTCAAACCGTTTACCTAAATGAAAAGATCATGTGGCGTTACAACTATGATCTGAATGGAAACCTCCATTTACTGAATCCAAGCAACAGTGCACGTTTGACACCTCTTCGTTATGACCTGCGAGACAGAATCACTCGACTAGGTGACGTTCAATATCGGTTGGATGAAGATGGTTTCCTGCGTCAAAGAGGCACAGAAATCTTTGAATACAGCTCCAAGGGACTCCTAACTCGAGTGTACAGTAAAGGCAGTGGCTGGACAGTGATCTATCGTTATGATGGCCTGGGAAGGCGTGTTTCTAGCAAAACCAGTCTAGGACAGCACCTGCAGTTTTTTTATGCTGACCTGACTTATCCCACTAGGATTACTCATGTCTACAACCATTCGAGTTCAGAAATTACCTCCCTTTATTATGATCTCCAAGGACATCTTTTTGCCATGGAAATCAGCAGTGGGGATGAATTCTATATTGCATCAGATAACACAGGGACACCATTGGCAGTTTTCAGTAGCAACGGGCTTATGCTAAAACAGATTCAGTACACCGCATATGGTGAGATCTATTTTGACTCCAACATTGACTTTCAACTAGTAATTGGATTTCATGGTGGCCTGTATGACCCACTCACCAAATTAATCCACTTTGGAGAAAGAGATTATGACATTTTGGCAGGACGATGGACAACACCTGACATAGAAATCTGGAAAAGAATTGGAAAGGACCCAGCCCCTTTTAACCTGTATATGTTTAGGAATAACAACCCTGCAAGCAAAATTCATGATGTAAAAGACTACATCACTGGTAAGCTTTTTTAATTTTCTTTTCAAAGTGCTAAAGTTTTGTAACCACTGGATTAATACAATAAAATAACTGGAATTGGCCTTTTAAATGTATTTGTCTCTGTGGATTCATAGAGAAACTACAAAGGTAAAATGAAACACGGTTTCTTCCTACCAATGCTTAAGCACACAAGTTTTGAAATGACATGGAATCTAGTTATTTATGGAGGGGGAGAGACACAGGGAAGCAAAAGACAGGATAAACTCACAGTTTCAAAATGAGGGTTTCTATCTCAACGGCTCTCCTACAAATTGTGTGGCTTTATAAGCAAGGTAATTTTTTGAGTCACAGTTGCTCTTTTATTCAGTTTCCCAACAGAATATCTAAGGCAGTCACTTATTAAGAGGAAAGATTTTGGCTCACAGTTTTGGAGCTTCCAGTCCATGTTCAATTGATCCTGTCGCTTTGGGCCTGTGGCAAGGCAGCATGTCATGGCAAGAGCACCTGGAATACAAAACCACTCGCCTCATCAGCCAGGAAGCAAAGTAGGAAGAGGAAGAGACCTGGGTCCCACAGGTCCCTTCAAAGGCATGCCCCCAATGACCTAAGGCCCCAGATCTCAAAGGTTCCACCACCTGGCAATAGCACCACCCTGGTGGAACAGTTGTTTAATACATGGACAGTGGGGAACATTCAATATCTAAACTATAGCAGTTGTCTTAAGTATAAAATGGGAACAATAATACCTATCCACAGAATAAAATATAAGAATATATGCAGTTTTCCATTACACGGTAATTGCCTTATAACTGTGTAATGTTGGGGTTTTAATTCATATGTAAGACTCTACTAGAGATAATTATGGGAAACAACCCAGTGTGACCACCCTCTCATCCCTGGGAGGTTTTGCCGCCCTCTTTATTGCCATCATGTCATGACAATAATGGAGCAGTTTCTCCTCTCATTGCTTAGCCAGCGGATTCTATTTCTCTTCTTGCTTCTGTCTTCTCACACCGCTGTCTTCATCATCATTTAGTTCAATTCTTGCATGATGACACTACTGAAAGGCACACTAGTATTCTACCACTCTGATAATTATCAGGCTATAGATTTAAGATCTTTCCAATTTTGGTGCATGTTACTCTTTCAGTGTTGCAAGAGTTAAACCATCAATTCCCACTCTGCCACCAAAGAACAACCAGAATATAGGAAAGACCAGGTCTTTACAAGCACTAGCTGACTCCTTCGCTCATCCTTTACTCCAAGAATTCTGAATCCTCCTGCTTTCCATTCCATTATGTTGTCATAATTAACCTTTCTGCCACATCTAGGTTTCCTGGAGGAAGTTTCTTTCCTGTTTTCTTTTTTTGTTTTAGGGGTTTTCTGTTTTGTTTCAGCTTATGTTGGATGCCCCAGGCTGCCTCTTTTCTAGCTCAGTGTCTGAGGCATAGTGAGATTTCTGTTCTCTCAGTTCTCAGGACAGCTCTCAAAATGCTGCCCCCTGTTCATTTTGCATCTGCTTCTTACTTTTCCAGACTGCCTAAAGCTTTCCATATCTCTTTTCCATGTGAACCAGCTGGAAGTCCCTTCTTTCAGCAACGTAATTCAACCACCCCCTCCTGGTATTCTCATCCAGGGTGTTTCAGTACATATGTGTATTCAAATCCCATTATTTGGCAGTACTTTTCAATCCTTAAGATCCTTCCATTTGTACTTAGGCAGACAGTGTGTAAAGTAGAATCTTTGCCCTCAAGACTCCAATATTTGGAAGAAAAAAAAATTCCCCAAAACGTTAGACTCCCCTGTGATCTTTTACACACTCCCACAAAAAAAAAAAAAGTACCACTTTCCATCCTATGTGAACAATGTGGGGATTTATTTCTTCCCCACTACTACTACCACCAGCCCATTTAAAGAAGAGAGAATACCATGGGTTCTGTAGGCAAATGGACAAAGCACCTGCCCGCCTGGCGATGAGGTGAGAGTTTGTGCCCTGGAGAAGGAAATAGGAAGCAAGTGGCCCTCCATCATTCTGACAAGCAGTTTACCACTGGTTATTTAAGGGGTGTTGACAGGGGCTGCCTGAAAGGCTGGAAAGCCCACAGCTCCTGAATTCATCCTCTCCTAGCAACGTGGACTGCGGGGAATGCCATAGCAGCATTTTCTGAAAAACATCAAAAGAGAGATGGAACAGCATAAAATATATTAGGTGAAATGCAATTTCAAATTTTCCAGCAATGTGCTTAATATATAAAATAATCTACACCCAACTGTACTCATAAAGCTGCAAGCCTGCTGAGTAGTTCTGTAACATTATAACCTCCAGAATAGAATAAAAGCCTTATTCTGAGCTTAATGGCTTTTGGAGTCACATGGCAATATTTTAAAATACCATTTTAAAGGTTTCCACGTTCTCTCCCCAAAAAGTTTGTCTCCACCTGTGCACAGCGAGCCTTTGAAGTCATAACTGATGGTAATCAGAACTTCTGTGCCCTTGGCCAGTGTTACCAGCTTTTAGCATTCATCTTTGATTAAGAATCAACTGTTCATTTTAATACTCTCAATTGAGGGTTTTTATTAATAGAAAATGGGTTGTAGAAGTCCGCATATCCTTGGGCTAGCTTTTGAAAGCTAATAACACACAACTTCTATTTAAGAACAGCCTTTACTAACTACAAAACAGATTTCATTTGTTTTCTACGACGTCTTTTTCATGCTGCTGCACATTGTTATTACCCTTTTCATCATTATTACTGGCACAGGATGCAGTTTCGCACTTGTGACAGCTTATCCGCTCTGAGAGTGTCTAATATTTGTCTTTTCTGTAGCATTTGCCATAGGTGTGCTATTGAGGTTATTGTCTTCCAGTCTAAAAATAGAGAGTAGGTTTGAAATGGTAGGAGGAAGGCAGACACATGCTCGTTTTCAGATTATTTGTGAAATTAGAGTGTTTTTAAGGTAAGAATTTAAATTTACAAAAGTACAAAATAAACCCTAACACCTTTCATTTTGAACATTCTTCTCCTAGATGTTAACAGCTGGCTGGTGACATTTGGCTTCCATCTGCACAATGCTATTCCTGGATTCCCTGTTCCCAAATTTGATTTAACAGAACCTTCTTATGAACTTGTGAAGAGTCAGCAGTGGGATGATGTGCCGGTAAGAAAACAAAAAGCAGAACTATGAAAAGGTGACAAATGGCTGCTTGTGTCGTATTTACCCATAGTTAATCAAACTAACCCTTGTGAAAATTGTACCAAAGACACTTTTTCATCTTTTTACCCTTTTAAGGAGGGAAAATCGACATTTCCTCTGCATTTCTGTTCAGCAAACCAGGAGCCCGTTAAAAGGCTTAAATCTCTTTTTAGTGTTGCTAATAAAAATACAGAAAGACATTATCAAAAGATAATAAAAGGCAGACGCTCAATTGTGAGTGCTAGGTTTCCACAGAGAACCCCAGGAAAGTACATTGATGACACTTGGGACCTGAAGGTGAAGACACAGTAAACAAGAGGGCAAGGGGTGCATACTACAAATTGGCACCCCACAAACAAAGCCACAGACTTCAGCCTGTTTAAAATATTCACAGGGTTTCATGGCAGAAAAAAATCAGAACTAAAAATACAATGTCCTCAGTAAGGCTCTACCAACAACCAACAAATTCAGGGAATTTTCCTGGAAATAACAAATTAGGAGGCCTGCAACTGTTGTGAGAAATAACACAAGGAAAAGGATGGAAAATTGCAAAGTCAACACTGCCATGTCAGAAAGTGGCACTTTAAATTCCCATCATTCAGTGATCAGAAAGGAATGCACAACAACACGCCAGGCTTTCTAGCTTAGAGCAAGAATAATTAGAGATCAAGAAATTGGGTTGCCCATTAGTGATAAGAAGAAGAGAGTGCAGAGTTTATTAGAAAGATTAATCCCCACAGCAATCTCCTATAATTTCAAGGAACACAAAGAGAAAGGGCAATCATGATCACGGCGCACACGCACACAGTATATACAGTATATATATATATATATATATATATATATATATATATATATATATATATATACACACACACACACTGCCAATTTATCTATATTCTGGTACATGTTTCATACTTAACATGAAAGCTTCTTTTTTCCCAGCTGTCACCCTTACATTTAAAAAGCACAACCCATCAAGGTCCTGGGAGCCATGTTAACATTTCTAATTGCAAATGTATCTACACTGATAAAGGGCCATGAAGGCACTCTGACGTTTCCTAATATATTTGAACATGCACATCCTAATTGTGTATGATATTCTAATATGTCTGAAAACACTTAAGTCTGACTGTACAAATGGACTTGCCAACTTTTTCTCCTAAGCAGCCTTTTAATATGGTTCAAGTTCCCTGTCAAGAGACGTGCACAGTAAGGACAGCTTAGGGAATCAGGCAAAGATACTGAGGCTGCCCAAGTGCAGAAAACAAATGTTTCTTTGCTGCAAATGAAACAGATGTTTCCATTTGGGAAACACTGTCCAGACAAACATCTGGTAGTATAAGAAATGGCTGGGTTAAGATGTCCCAATTTGAAACATTTGCCAATGATGATGATCCACTGTCCCTAAGTCTCTGAAAAATAACTGTTTTCCTAAAGTAATACTCATCTCCAGCTACCCCACTGCCCACTCATCCCTCTACATTTCAGTTCTGCAATTACACTGAAGATTTTCATCTAAGAACTGTGTTCACCAGGAGAGGGGGCAGAGTTGACTTCAATCAGAGAAAAAGTATTTCAAAGCATATGAAATGGGGCCTAGTGATCTGCCCCAAGGCACCCCAGCCTTTGGAATCTTTCTGTGCTCCTACTTTCTTTCTCCTCTTTGGAGAAAGCTGCTGCAGTGGGAGGGCTTGATAAACTGGGTTCCCCACATGGGGTGAGTATGCCTAGAAGCATCTAGGAATTATAAAGGAAACGCTAAAGATAGGAATATTTTGCCCAGGTTAGAAACTAAAAGAGTTTACGGTAATACATGATGGAGTTCCTTCTTTTAATATTTCAGAAGCCATTTGGATCACCTTGGGGAAGGGCTCTTGAATGCATTCCTCCCCCCAGGTTTGGAAACCTTTCATCTCTTAAAAAACCAGATGAGGTTTTAATAAATGCCTATGTGCTCTCCGCCCACGGCCCCTCGTTTTTTGGCCCAGAGTGGGAAGGCGGCCGGGATTTGCGGCTCCCTTGCAACCAGGTGCCACAACTTTTCACCCGTCCGCCTGTTGTATTTTGTTTTTCAGCCTATTTTTGGAGTCCAGCAGCAAGTGGCGAGACAAGCGAAGGCTTTCCTGTCGCTAGGGAAGATGGCCGAGGTACAGGTGAGCAGGCGCAAGGCCGGCAGCGAGCAATCCTGGCTGTGGTTCGCCACGGTCAAGTCGCTGATTGGCAAGGGCGTCATGCTGGCGGTCAGCCAGGGCCGCGTGCAGACCAACGTGCTCAACATCGCCAACGAGGACTGCATCAAGGTGGCGGCGGTCCTCAACAACGCCTTCTACCTGGAGAACCTGCACTTCACCATCGAGGGCAAGGACACGCACTACTTCATCAAGACCACCACGCCCGAGAGCGACCTAGGCACGCTGCGGCTGACTAGCGGCCGCAAGGCGCTGGAGAACGGCATCAATGTGACCGTGTCGCAGTCCACGACCGTGGTCAACGGCAGGACTCGCAGGTTCGCTGACGTAGAGATGCAGTTCGGGGCGCTGGCGCTGCACGTGCGCTACGGCATGACGCTGGACGAGGAGAAGGCGCGCATCCTGGAGCAGGCGCGGCAGCGCGCTCTCGCCCGGGCCTGGGCGCGCGAGCAGCAGCGCGTGCGCGACGGCGAGGAGGGCGCGCGCCTCTGGACGGAGGGCGAGAAGCGCCAGCTGCTGAGCGCTGGCAAGGTGCAGGGCTACGACGGGTACTACGTACTCTCGGTGGAGCAGTACCCCGAGCTGGCCGACAGCGCCAACAACATCCAGTTCCTCCGACAAAGCGAGATCGGCAAGAGGTAACCCCCGGGCTGTCCTGGCTGCTGCGGAGGGACGGCCGCGCCACCCTCTTCCGCGAAGACGACCAAACTGGTTTGCTGCATTTCTCTTGAGCCTACACCACACTCCTTTGCTCAGATTTTTCTGTAGCACAATCCGAATTGGACTCTCCAACACAGAAGAGCCTTCCAGGAGAACGATACTGCTATTAAAAATGTACACACAGACACACACAACACAAAAACAAAGACGACTCTTTTCTGAATGACCTTAAAGGTGATCGGCTTTAAAGAATATGTTTACATATGCATATCGCTGCACTCAGTTGGACTGAAAGTATTAAAAGAAAAAAATCATAAAGGAAAAAAAAAAGGCCTAAACATTTTGCTCTGGGCCATGTGTTCCTTTGAGGCACTGTATTTAACTAAGATTTAAAAAAAAAAAAAAAGCGTACAGTGTTTCCAAATATTACCGAATTGTCGACCTTTGCTTACAAAGAAGTAGTCTCTCTGCATAGGATGTGATATATATCTCTGTTCATTTTACAATGTGGGGCAAAATTACTGTTTATAGACAACCCAACTTCTTTCCCTGTGCTGCTTTGTAAAAGGACATTGGCACAAGTGACTTCTGCTCCAACGGGGATTTAATAATGGATTTTACAATGCTATCGTGGTTTGCCTTGGGGGAAAAAAAAAAACTGGCAAATAGAATCCTTGTCACTGATAAGCAAAGGAAACCCTGATTTTTTTGTAAATTATGTGAGACAAGTTGTTTATGGATTTTTATATGAATTACAATTTACTGTACATCAAATATTAGTCTCAGAGGAGTTAATTTATGTAAAGTGTTTAAAAAGTTTATACTTAAAAATAAAATGATAAAAACATGTGAACCGTGTGATTTTTTTAAAAAGGATTGCACCTTTTATTATCTGTTATAGCTGTACAGTATAAATTATTATATTGTAGAGATATAACAACTTATGCCTATAATGTCCAGAAGTGTTAATATTTTTGTATTAGGTTGAAAAAAAATGTGCAACTTTCTATCACTAGATGGATAGGACAGTGCAATCCTAAGTGGGTGGCTCATCCGAGAACTGCTCCTTTCTCTTCCTTCTCTTTTTCATCATGCCAGTGACCTCAGCCGTTATCAACTAAGAGGCACAGTAGAAAACAAAGGCTGGTGGAATGTAACAGAAATGGGGGGTTGGGCGGGGTAGGAGGGGTTCTCTGGCCCTCTGTGGCCCTAAAAGTCAATAGGGAGTTGATATAATTAACCACAGGGTTTTTACTGTTAGAGTACTGCCCCTGGATGCTCCATCTCATGATGGAGGAGAGAGACCACATCAGATGTTCCGGAAACGTTTGTGGGAGGAAAGGATCTGATGTCGTCGTGACCATAACCTGTTGTAGTAAGGAGTAGGAAAGATCGCAGACACCCAACAGCGGTGAGCGAGCCAGAGGGAGCCGGTCAGGGTCACTCTGCTGGTCTTGGACGTGGACCCTCTGGTCGCAAGAGGGACCAAAATAGGGATGCAGAAGGTCCTATAAGCCCTCATGACCCAACCATCTTGAGGGCTGGTTTGAATGGCAGCCTCTGCTGTCTCGGGGAAGCCGGGTGGCAGATCCAGCAGGAAGGGAACTGACAGCCGTGCCCCCTGCACGTGGAGCGTGTGGGCGCCAGCACAGCGCCGTCTGCACTTGTGTGCGGGCCCAGCCGCTCTGACAAATCTCTTTCGTGAGCACCAAATTCAGCCACAAAAATATTTTTAGAAAATATTTCTCCGTTCATTGAGCTATAGTACACACTGTTTTCCTCTATGTATAATGGTGATAAAATATAGCAAGTGAACATGTCGTAAATATAAAGGTTCAAGTGATGTATTGAAAATAATTTTCTAACTGCTTTGTATGTATCACATACTCTAAATTGCACAGTAGGCGTGTTTATTAAACAGATTGGCTGGGAAAGTTTCGAAATAGCTACTGAATTTACAGTATCAGTGCTATTACTGTCTTTGTGTATTTGGTAGAGCATACCGAAGTAATTAATCTTCTAATGAATGCTGATATTTTATTAGAATGAAAGCACAGATTAGCATTAATATTTTTTATCCTGGAAATCCTTTGGCAAGTATTATGAAGCCCAAATTTAGAAAACTATGAGATTTCAAACCACATAAACATGACTCTGTTTTACATTTTTATTTTTTAACTGTTAACTTAGATATTTGCAGTTCTGTTTGATGGAACTTCTGCAGGACTGTATTTAGCATGCTGTAAGTACTTTTGGGTGAAATAGGCTCTGAGTCTAAATTCTCAGAAATGTCTCTGATGTATTGACCATGAAAAGCTTGTACCACATGACAGAAGTGAAATCTTAGTCTTAACCTCTTCTTGACATGGACTGGTCTTTACACTGGCACCGATAAATGACACATTTGGAGAATCTCCTGGTGCTTCTTTTAGATGAAGTCAAATCAACCCAATTAGTGTCTTGTTAGTAGGTATAATGAGCCTATTTCTTTCTAAAAAGGCTTGTGATCTGGACATGCTTTTACAAGAAATAGTGACCTTGGGGAATATGTAAACAAAAGATCTTTTTCTAAGAGTTGGGGGGGTGGGGGACTGTATAATGAAAAGAATTAGCTTACAAAAAAAGAAATTGATATTCAAAGTATTTTAGGCAAAGCCAGTCAAAATGCTTTCATGATATTTTGAGATGTAAATTTTGTCTGATTTGTATTGTTCTTTTCATTTGCCTTCTTAACTTTATATGTGACCTGAATTTTCCATAACTTGATGACTATAGATTGCATCTAGGCATTCCAATAAAAGCCAACCCAATGTGTGTGCGTTTATACATTTTTTCAAATCTTGGACTAGCCAGTATTGCTTTTGTATTTTACAATGGAGTAAGCAAAAAAAAAAAAAAAAAAAAAATGCAGTTCTTGGGGTATCAACTCATCTGCAACCCAGTTGGTAATATCTTTTATTATTAATTTTTTGTGTGCTCACCAGAATGCCTGCACAGGAGGTATACTGCACGAAGGACTCTCCCATGGCCTACTTTAGAAAAACATCAAATACACCCCCACAAAGCCAAACACTCTAACTGTAAAGAAGAAGAATAAAAAAAAAAAAAAAGATCGCCCATTACTACTGGAAAGCAGGCCTCATTGCTGTGATCCTGGCAATAAGTGTGCTTAATTAAAACACTTGATTAGAATAATCAGTTTGGGCCTGATAGGCTTGCAGCCTCCTGGAGCTGTCTGAATCTACATACAGACCGGCTGATTAGGGCATGCTTCGTTCAGCAATTCCAGCTGGCAGGCCAGGGCTTTGATTTTAGTCTGAAAAGGCAGACTTCATCCCACTTGCTTTGTAGTGACAACCTCAACTTGATAACACGTGGATCCAACGGGAATCAGGTCACTCCTCTTGGCAAACTGGTCTAGTTTCTTCTGCTCAAATTAGAGTTTAACCGGTTCAAATGGGGAATCTAGAAAAAACACAGGCAAATTACTACTCGCTCTCCTCACTGCTTTCCTTAAATGTAATGTCTGAACAAAAACATAAAACAAACAAAAAAAATAATAATGTAGGTGAAACATGTCTTAGTAAATATATGTCTGGGTAGGAGACAGGCTGCAACCACATCCTATGAAATTTGCATTTGTTTCTTTACATTCATACATCACTTCATAGTTGCACAAGAGTCTAACTACCTGACCTGACCATAAGTACAATACCTGAATAGAAGCATCTCAAATCAAGACCGGTTCTCCAAGTACTTTTTTTTGTTTGGTTTTGCTTCATTCTGTGTTAGGGATTGAACCCAGGGACTCATGCATGCTAGGCAAGCATTTTGCCACTGGACTATGTCTCCCAGCCCTTTTTAAAGATTTTGAGACAGACTCTCACTAATTTGCCCAGGCTGGCCTTGAACTTGCAGTCTTTCTACCTCAGCCTCCCTAGTAGCTGGGACTACAGATGTGCACCACTGCTCCTGGCTTCTCGGGCACTTTAAAAGATGAGGAGAGAATTCTGCATTTGATGAATTCCCTAACCATGCCCACTGAACTCCCAGCTCATGGTCTCTTCTTTCTCCCTTTGTTCTGGTCCACTTCCAAATGCAACTATTTCTTTCACCTTCTGAAGAGCAAAATTAGCTGTCTGGGGTGCTTCTGGAATGGAAGAATCCCAAAGAGGAAGCTGGCCCTGATCCACATTATGTCCTGTCTGTGGTAAAAACAACCTGAGTAGTGCTCATGGCAGCTCGCTTGCTATAGTACAGAGGATGACAAGGACAGATGCAAGAACTGCCACCACCCACTTCAGGTGGGATGGACTGGCATTGATCTCCAGTAGAGTGGGGCAAATTCAGCCCAGGAATCCTAGAAAAGCAATATAGCAATAACTTACCACTTCCATAGAACCCAAATCTATCCCACTTTCCTCCAGAGAAGTGATCTGAGCCCAACACCACAGTCTATCATATGCTAGAAGCCAAGTTCACAGAAGTGATTCAAGCCAAAGTGAACAGAGATTGCTGTCAGCTAGTATTCTTTATTACATCATGTAGTCTTCTGTCAATGCTACCCAGAAAGGTCCTGAAGACATTGCTTACCACCTCTCTATGCATGGAACACTAGATCTTGTCAAAGCTGCTATAACATACAGTCATGATGTGTGTTTCATTGTATAAAGATGCCCTCAACCCAAAAACAAGGCATTTGCTTTAAGCTCCTCCCTGCTGCCAATATTTCTAGCTCCTCAGCTCACCTCATTGTAGAGAAGCAAGTCTACCATGCAATGTTAATGATCGACCACCATTTCTAAAAGAAAGACCATCAAACTATTTACCTAGATTTTCCATATGCTATTTATTTGGCTTGGGCCATCCTACCAAGCCCACAAAAAAAACATAAGTTATTTATAGATCATCATTACCAATTTTATCTACAACATTAAGCCAGAGTACCAAAGAGGTACTGATAAGCCATTGGAATTTTCTACCTTCTAATTTAAGCCACATAATGAATATCCCCTCTTGCCAACATTCTCATTTGCTATTCACCACCTCTGCAAGCAATGGTCTCTTGATGTCAGTTAGTTACTAATAACTTTTAGGTAAATTGAGTAAACCTTTTCATTTATGAACTGACTTAAAATTCTGTCATGGAGGAATATAGGATTCCTAGAGCCCTGTGTATAGAGAATTTACTATAAACTGATTCTAAGCCTAGAGTAACATCATTATTCAGTTTAGAGTTAATGGGTTCCACAAAGCAAATTTAATAAATCCTTCTGGGATCTAAGCTGTGGAAAATTAAAATTAGAAGCATAAATTGTGACTTCTAGGGCAAGAGACTGGCTTGGTTATAGTCTTCCTGCTTATAGGGTGAATTGTGAGCTGGGCTTTAGCAGGCCCTAGCCACAGGCATTCGGCTTGCATTAGGAAGGGAAATCACATTCTTTTACACGTGTGCAGAGATTTCCTGAATTCCATCCACAATGGCTATTTCTATACGACATAACTCACTGCATAGAACTGACAGGATTTACAAGTCGTCCACTGGGTGCAAAGGAATTCTTTAAAAATTTCACAAGTTAATTTTATCAATGTGAGGGGAGCATAAATGCCCAAGGACTTAAAATGACAAGCTCTTTGACATGACTGAAAGGTCAGAAATGGAACAGCTCCGGGAAGTCTGAGAGGAAGCACACTGATTCTCCCTTCCACCTGAGTTATCACCCAGTGATCGATACCCACAACGTGAAGACTGCCCAGTGTCCCGAATCTTCTTCCAATATGAATACTACAGAGGGAGATTCTAATCGAATTATTCTAGAGAATAGTCTTCAAAACTCCTCCCTAGGATGACTCCTGTCTCTATGTCCTTGATGTCCCTTCTCTGTCTCCCTGACTCCCTCTCTTTCTGGATCTACCCTGGTAGAAGCAATCGGGGTTGGAATCAGTCAGGTTGTGTCCAACCACATATGCTTCTAAGACTCAGAGGGAAACATATGTTCCCTGGGTAGGCAAGATGGGCTTTGGGGCTGGGATAGTAGCTCAGTGGTAAAGCTCCTGCCTACCACACGTGAGGCACCGGGTTCCACCCTCAGCACCGCATAAAAATAAAATAAAAAAGATAAACTTTAGTTCCTCAGGATCTCCTAGGGACAAGCGCCCCTCATCTCCAACTTCCTAATAAAAGGTTAAAAACAAGCAGATTTTTTAAATCTCCTCACTGCAGCTCTGACATTATTTCCAAGATCAGCTCTGGGGTTTATACTTCAGTCTCAAGCATTGACAAGTGGCACTGCAGAGCACAGAAAAGCCACAGGGAGGACACAGGAAGGAACAATGGTCCCAGTTGGCTTAACAGAGAGAGGCAGTGGGGGCGGGGGGGGGGGGGGGGGGGAGAACATCTTAACATCTTTCCCTAAAACCCATCCTCCATTCCTTCTGGCCTCCTCCCTTCAGTTCCCAGGGATTCTGGCTTCTGCAAAAGAATGAAAGGCCGTTCCCACCCTATGGTGGCAAAATGGGCAGGAGGCTGAGCAGGGAGGCTGGGCCTGGGGCTGATCCCAGGTTATGGCCTTGGCCCAGGCTCTTTCAGGCAGGGCTCCAGCGCCCCCTAGTGATGCGTGCCTGTGGCGAGGAAAGTCCTGGGTACCAGACCAGCGGGGCCTGGCCCAGAAACCAAAAGAAACCAGCCCCTCCTCCGGCCTCCACCCCTCTGCTCCGCGGTTAGGCCCATTCGGAGGCTCCTCTGTTTTCCCGTCTTTGCTCGCTCACGGAGTTTCACACATAAAGCGATTACTTCTGCTTCATGCACCACCTCACTGAGGCCTGGTCCTTGCAAACATCGCTCCCGGAAGATTTCTCTTCATGTCAAGCAGAAACTTTGTCAAGCCATGTTCCTCTCGCTTGGCAGATGAAAATAAGGCCCTTCCTCCCAGGACTTGTCCGCGGGCTCTCTGAGTTTTGCAGCCCCCCAAAAACAGTGATTTCTGAACTACCACATTGTTTCCCTTTTGCTTTCCATGTTAACAGTCCTGTCGCTGGGAAGAATTTCCCAGGAGGACAGATCATTTCAATTCAGAGTGGCATTTTTATTTCCGAGGGAGCTAGGCTCCCACAGAAAGTGCTAGAGTGACAGCTTGGAAAAGTGAACTCCCTCCTGATTCCCCACCACTCCCTCGGCCCCCCTCAGCTTGGTGACATCCAATCTCCTTCCTCTGTCACTGGGAGGAAAATGGGGTTTTCAACCTTTTACTCCTGGGTTGTCACCCAGAGAACCCAAGGGATGCTAATTTTAAGTGGCAGTCTGTACGGGAGTCCTACCTTGAGAAACTGTCCCTGGCTAGAATCTATTGGCATTTTGGGAAACCTGCGGGGACCTAATAAATTGGCCCCTTCCCCTACCTACATTGTCACTAAGAAGAGAAAGGGGACCAAAGATGGCCCACAAAAGTCAAAATATCACCAGAGATAAAGACTGGGTTGGAGCCGGGTGTGGTGATGCGCACATGAAATCCCAGTGGCTTGGGAGGCTGAGGCAGGAGAATCTCGAGTTCAAAGCCAGCCTCAGCAAAATCAAGGCACTAAGCAACTCAGTGAGACCCTGTCTCTAAATGAAATACAAAATAGGGTTAGGGATGTGACTCAGTGGTTGAGTGCCCCTGAGTTCAATCCCTGGTACCCTCCCCACCCCACCCCCCAAAAAATGACTGGCTTGGACAGTGTAGCCATTTGGTGAAAACCAAGACAGCCTATGCACTGGCTGCCAAGATTAGCTAGATGTCCTGCCTCCACTGAGTACCAGGGGCCTGGGCTCTGCCGCTGGTGGGACAGTGAGCAACAAGAACATCTGCTCCCAGTTCATTCTTCCCTGCTCATGCCCTCTGGGAGGTGGATGATGGGCAGAGAGAGGCCCTCTCACACTCACACACTTTCATTGATCTGGTGCCACGGAGGAGGGGAAATTGGCACCGAGTCAGCACTCTGGGTTCACCTGAGGCTACATACAGTCAGTGGCTTGGGCTGGGTTGCTTCCTGGTCTGGGCCTCTGTCAAGAGACAAGATGGCTCTCCACAGGCGACTACAAGCACCTCCTTCCTGCCCCACCAACCGTGGTTGTCTTCTCTGGGAGCTAAGTGGTTAACCGGACTTCAAACCCAAGTTCTGCCTGGCAGCCCTCCAGATTCTGAGACCCATGTCATAAATCTGCTTCTAGTCTGAGTCCTCCACCCTGACTCGAGACCCCAATGCCCCCCTGAGTGGCCTGGGCTTCTCGGCCAGGTGAGGAGGGGCGGACACAGGAGCTGCAAGGCTGGACGCTTTGAGGCAATGACCCCCCAGTTACCTCCTGCTTGTTAGGACGCCCGTGGCCGCCTTCCCAGCTCCTGTAAATCAAAGGGAAACAGGACTAGCCCGGCTACACTCGGGCTCTGTCTGCGGCCTCTGCCAATTAGTGCTGGAGTTAATCAAACTCAGCAGTTCCCTGGAGAGGCGGCGGAGCCGGGAGAGGCCCCAGAGCAGAGGAGACCTACTTGTTAGTCTCCACTTTCCTGACCAAAGGCAGCCACTTGCAGTCTCTGTGCCTGGTTTCTCCATCTTTAAAGTGGCCAATTCCTCAGCCCCAAGCCACTCTGTCCCATCCTCCCATGCCCATAAGCTCTGTGTGTGCATTTGCATACATATGTGCACGTGTGTGTGTGTGTGTGTGTGTGTGTGTGTGTGTGTGTGTAGGAGGGGGCAGAAAATGCTACAGCAAAGAGCTCTTGGTGACTCCTTTACTAACATCTCCTGGGGATGCCCCTGCACTGCTGGGAACCTGCAGCCCCAGGCTGTGGTCACCACACTCCTTGAGAGGGGAAAGGGTGTGTTCTCTGCACAGGCTCCTGCAGCAGAAGGGAGGGGACTGGGAAGCAGGGATCCTGGCGCCTCTTTTCCAAAACCCCTACTTTGCCTGCAGGGAAGTGTTTAGGATGACACCCTGGTCACTATTTTAGCATTGATTATTAGTCTTATTGAATCATGCATGGAATAATATAAAAGAACGTCATCTTCAGTGGGCTGTGGGGGGTGTCCTCCTGGCACGCAGGAAGCCCTGGGTTAGATCCCTACCCCCTCAAATAAAGAAATAAAGACATACAACTGTGCTCCTGCCTTAAAAAAAAAAAAAAAAAAAAAGAATGTTCATCTTCCAAATCCCACCCACTGCCAGCTCCCCCAGGGGATGCCCTGTTCCAGAAAAGGAAAACAGAACAGCTCAGGGAGCTGACAAAGGGCCGCAGCACAGCACCCTAGGTCCATGCCTGATGGAGCACAGTTCTGGCCCTTTCTCTGGCAGCCTTGAAGCTTTCAATGATTTAACCCAAAGGGCTCGCCTCCCTGGGGGTCCCTGCTCGCCTCCCCAGGGTCCCTGCTCGCCTCCCGGGGGTCTCCCTGCTGGGCCCCTCAGGCCTGTGGAACTTCAGTTCTCACACACTCATCACGAGCGCCATGTTCCTGGTGATGAACATCCTGAGAGGACAGCCCTCGACCAGGGCCACCCAGTCCCAAGCCAAGGGACGGTGGAGGGATTATAGCATTCTTATCTCATCAGAAGAACCACTCTGTGGTGTTATCCTCTCCTGGTGCCAAATAAAAAAAGTATAAGGTGAGCTCCTGCCGGCAGGGAGAAGACAGTAAGAGTGACAGCCTCGGCCCTGACCTCAGTCCTCACACCTCTCCCCAGGGCCACCTGGGGGACAGGCCCAACACAGGCAGGAGCAGGAGAGTGCCCAAGACAGGGAGGCAGTCCCTGAAGCAGCTGTCAGAGGTGCCTGAGGCTGGACTAAGCAGAGGGAGGGCCCAGTGCAGCCTGAGTCCCCGCCTCACCCTCCTGAGAATTTGGGGCAGAGCCAACACCACTACCAGCGCTCACCAGCATCCGGATTCAGACTGAGACACTCTTAAGTGTCTAGGGCTAAGGGACAGAGGCTTCAAATTAGCCCAGGCCGTGGCCAGCCCTGACAACCGTCCCCACCCAAACCCCAGGGACCAGGCCTCAGAAGGGACCTCGGACCCAGGCACCTCCAGGCCGACTTCATACCTCACCTCCACAGCTCACCCTCATCAGAACAATCTCCCCCACCCGCTTCTGCCACTTGCTCTCTCTGCACCTCCATTTCTCCGTCTCTACAGTGGCCCAAACCTCTCATGCCCATAATTGCTTGAAAGAGAGACAGACAGCACCCTCCTCGCGGCTGCCATGGGAGAGGTCTGTCTCCAGGGTAAACCCTCGTCTTTTCTCGCTGTGGTGGAAGCAGACCTGTCAGAGCACCCAGTGACCCAGATGTCCCTGACTGTGTGGGTCACTGTCACCCAGTTACTTATAGAGGACTTTGCAAAGGACACAGACCCCAAGGAACTGCCACTGTCAGGAGAGGTGGGCGAAGGGGCTGCCCTCCCCAACCACAATGCAGAGGAGGCTCTGCGGAGCCCTGATAAGCCATTGCCCCATCTCCAGCCCAGGGCACCTAACCACAGGGGCCAGGAAGCCAGAGGGGACCCTGCAGAGGGCCAGAGTCGGAGGATCCTTTGAGATCTATGGGGATATGGTTTGCAAGGTTTTCACCTGTGGGGCTGTTTTGCCAATTAAATGTCACATGAAACCAATAAAGACCAAGGCCTTACTGTGGATTGAAGCAAGCGTGGGATTCGGCCGCCCTGCATGTTATCAGCGCTGTGGAAAGTGCTGGAAAAAGAAGGCCCCAGTCCTCCAGAATCCCATGTCCATTTGGGAGGCAGACACAGAGCGGTGCAGGCTGTCAACACAGAGGAAGGGACCCCAGTCCACCTGGCGGAGTCAGGCAGGCTTCCTGGAGGGGTGTAACTCTGCCAGGGTTGGGAGGTGAACAGCAGTGGCCCAGGTAGCCTAGAAGGGAATGGGGTCCTTGTGAGTGTGGAACAGCACCCTGGGAAGCTTGCTAAGTGTTGGGCATTATTGTCAGGGCCACAGTTAGAACCACGCTGCTGGGAGACGGGCTTCTGAGGGCCAGGGTCCTTCTAAGTATCATTCCTTCCACCTTCAGCCCAAGGTCAGGACCACAACCAAGTCCAGCAGACTGCATGAACTGGCCCCCAGCCCACATGGAGCAGGGCCTGTTCCCAGCAGTGCCCACCCGGGATAGTCCTCCTTAGGCAACAATCTGGACACTGGTTCCTGGGCTTCCTGTGAACTTTGCCCTCCTCCAGCAGGTGGTACTTGCCCAACAGCCATAGCTGATGCAGCGGATGTAGGGCTCAAGTTCTAGTCTGCGTGACGCACCTTATGCCCAGAGTCAACGCCCCAAGCTCCATGTTCAAGGCCCCGAGCCACTTAAGATGTCCACAGCACTCCCTCTCTGGCCTCTGAACGTCCAGGAGCACCAAAACCATCCTGAAACCCAACTACATGGAATTTCTCCCATTTTCTAAGAAATCCCACCCCAGTCTCACTCCCAGAGCTTTGCAGGAGCTGTTCCCACGCCTGCCTGCGCTGCTGGACCTCTGGCCCCACTCTCTGCCCTGGCACCTGCTTTGTGATGCCATGGCCAGTCTGGTGTGGTCCTGCCATATCACGTGAAAGTCCAGCTCCCTGGCCCCAACCAGGCCCTCAGACAACAGCACCCAGAGGCCTCCGTGGTGAGGAAAGCACCCCCATGTCCACGTTCCATGTACAATCCTAAGTAGCAAAACATCCAGAATGCCTGTGGATTGGCCCTTGTTTCAAAAATAAACTTTAAATTTTAAAACAGTCATTTATGGTGTAGAAAAAAAAATTATCTGAGTTATTGAAGAGCGAATTAATGGTTCAAAGTGAAGCCATAGCAGGTGACCATCTCCTGTGATGCTCGTGAACTGTGGTGGTGGTGGTGGTGGAGGGGGCTTAGGATCAATCTCAGTGTGAAAATGTCCCTCCCCTCTCCCAGACCTGGTGCTTCTTTCCTCTCCTTACTACTGTCCCTTGCTGGGTACCATTACAGAGCAGAAACTGCTTATATTCTTTTCACAGAAGTTGAATGGTTTGGGATTCTTTTTTATTAATTAACTTTGATAGATCAAAATGTTATCATTCTCCAAAACTAGGCCACATGGTGCACAGTGCCACCAGTTCAGAGCTTCCATGGCCATAACTGACCTCCTTTTCCAGGCCCAATGGGCTCCCAGATGGCTCTAAAGGGGAGCTCAGAATACCTGTATTTGTTTTCTGTTGCTATAACAAAATGACCTGACTCTGAATACTTTGTAGAGAAAAAATTTTTACTTAGCTCACAGTTTTGGAGTCTGAAAGCCCAAGATGGTGTGTTTTAGCCTCTGGTGGGGCCTGCTGATTGTATCACTAACTGCATGGTGGATGGCACTGTGTGTGGGAAACAGAGAGAAGGCTACATGATAGGTCAGAAAGCAAGGGGACCCAGGAGCTAAGTTGTTCTTTATATAACGACTAGCTCTCTCAGGAACTAACCGGGTCCCATCAGAAAGACACTGATCCCCTCCAAGGGGAGCATCCCCAATGACTTCACCACCACCTTCCACTAGGCCCCACCTCTTAAAGGTACAGCACATGAGCCCCTGGGGGACATAGCAGACCATATCTGAACCCTGACAACCTCAAGCTCATTTCTCCCTGCCTGGCTTCACCCATTCCTGTCAGGAGGGAGCTGGGAGAAGAGGCTGCAGGGGAGCCTCCCTGGAGCCCTGCTGTGCCCTCAGCCCATCTCCAGCTCTGGGCATCTCAACCCCAAGGGCCAGGACCCAGAGGGATGAACACCCAGGGGCCAGCATCTGAGCATCCTTTGAGAGTCTTGGGTCTGTGTTTTGCGTGGTTTTCGTTATGGTCTTTTTAGCCAATTAAATCCCTTCATTCCCTCAGATCAGCTCTAAGCAAGTGCCAACCCCGGGACACACTTCCATCCGGGCTGCTGCTGGGGATACACGGGAGCCACCAACAGGGTGGCAAAAAAAACCTAATGATTTACTGTGTTCATGGCCCTTGATCTTTAATTCCACCTGGGCTTGGAACCCTTGCAAGAAAAAAAATCCTCCACCCCCACTTCCCTGGAAACAAGGGCATGAACCACCCTCCACCCGTTTCTGGTGAGCCTCCCAGGGAGGCCAGGCCCTCTGTGCTGGCCTTCACACCTCAGTTCCATGGAAAGCCAGCCTTCTTGACAACCAGGCTGTTCACTTCTCTACCTGCTCAGTCACCTGGGCCCCTAAACAACCTCATTGACCTCTATAATTTCCCAGTTGCTTATGGCTTAATGTCCTGGTGGCCAAACCCATGACCTTCCCTGGACCCTGCTCTTTCCTGCATTTTCTGGAGGGCTGGATCCCTTCTTAGCTCCTCCCCCTTGGGACCCTCATTACCTCTGACATCCAGACCCTTCACTCTGTCCATCTCCTTCCTCCTGGGCCTCCTGTGACCTGTGCTGCCAGCTTCCTTGGGGCCTGGCCCCATCCTCCCCTCCACCTGTGGCCTCTGCCCTTGGGAGGGTGGAGCACAGTGAGGACAAGGTCTCTTTCCACATATGTCCACACACCTCACCCTTCTGCAAGGGGTGGTTTGGGGTCTCTGCTAAGGTCAGGGTCAGCAGCATTAGCCCTTGTGGAACCAGGAAGAGAGAGGGGAGGTTTCTGACCTGCACAGCCCTGCAGAAGTTTAGGCTCTGCCCTCTCCTGCTGCCACCTGTGGCCATGTTATGGAATCCACGGTACCTGGTGCCACATTGTATACTCTGGATAACAAAGTCACCTGCAGTGCTTGCTGCATGCTGAACAGTACTCTAAATGTTTTGCATCTATATGTCACGTTCCTCATGACTAAAACACTCAGGGTCACTCCAGGGGAACTGAGCTGCATGAAATAACTACACAAGAGACAGAGATACCTTTTTATTTTGAGGCCTGTGACTGCTCCTCTGACCTCAAGGGTCTGCAGAAAGAGAGAAAATGAGCACGCGCTGAATCCTTTTATTGAGGAGAAGCCATTCAAATGAGGCAAGGGGTCAGGTTTCAGGAGGCTGAGTCTAACTTCATGATGTCTGCTGTCAGCAGGTTGACTGATAGGCCACACCCAAAGGCAGAGCAAGAGAAGGGGACACACAAAGGGCATTTCCATGGAACATTCTATCCCAAACAGGGCAAAGGGGTAATATTACAAAGGAATAGGTGAGCGTAGCTCAATTCGTGGGGTGACACTCCTATATCTGAAGACATGCCCTCAAACTTCCTGGACTGGGGCAATGTCCAGGTCACGACAAGATGCAGTGACTGGTCAAAGCCTCTCCACTCCAGGGTGGAAGGTGCAAATCACTCAGAGTGGCTCCTCACATCTATGAGTTCATCTCCTCACAAACATCTTATTCTCAGAGAGGTACAGTAACTTGTCCAGGGTCACCCAGTTCACACATCTCTAAGCTAGAATTCGAACCCAAGCAGCCCCTACTCTAAAATCCAAATTGTCTCCTAGATTTGATATGAAGACTAAGTACAGCTCAATACCAAATACTAAACCTCTCTCCTGATCTTGTTTTGTAACAATAAAATCTTCATGAAACCCAACCGATTTTCAAGATTCCACTCTAACATTATGACCTCAAGTTGTTCTTTGGGTCCCCACTGTGCGCCACACATTTCTTTAGTAACTGCAGTTCATTGAGGGCCCACTACGTGCTGTGAACTCTGTAATTTAGATACCACATCTCTCATCTGACAGTGACAACCTTGGGTGGTAGGTTTTACCATCTTCCCCTTTTACCAGGTGAGGAGACTGAGCTAAGAGGTTTGGTGAGAAGCTGGGCCAGGGTTCAAAGTCAGGTGTGTGTGGCTTCAAAGGCCTTTCCTTCCCTCGGCCTCCCACCTCCATGGCAGCAGCCCCACTTGCCGGTGCCCATGTCTGTCCCACGGATGCTAAATCCTTTGGCATCACTGTGTTTGCATTCCAGTGCCACATCATCATCGAGCAGGTGACAGGTGGATGTGTGTTAGGGACTAAGTGAATGAGCAATGAACAAGGGAAGTCGCTGGTACGCCCTTTTGTCCAAGAAGCACCTCTTCAGAAACTCCGTCCCCACTGGCCAGGAGCCAGAGCAGCGGGGGCCCTAGAGCTTAAAGAACTGCAGAACTGCTCCATCCAGAACGGAGTTCCTACTCCCCAGGCCCCTTTCCCTGATGCCCTGACCCCCACGGGTGATCCCTGAGGACCACAGTTCCGTACTCTCCATCACAGAAGGATCCTGCTCTGAAGTCCTGTCCTTAACAGCAGCTGCCCTTCCTCCTAGAAGGAGTGAACTCCGCCCTGCTCTGCCCCAAGACCAGGACCTGTCCACACTAGCCCTGAGCCCACGGCAGCCCCAGGAACAGCAGCCCCAGAGCCAAGGCAAGTGGATGCCCTTCCCCCAGGCCCACAGAGTGTCTGGAACATGCTCCCTGCGGTTCAACCATCCTCTCTTGGAACATGGGCCTCTGGGGCATTTCTATCCACCTGTGGACATTTCTACCATGCTGTTGGGTTGGAGCCTCTGCTCCCAGCTCTTCTCCCTTCTCCTGGGCTCTGTCTTTGGGGAAATGGTACCACAGTACTTCCAGTCACCCAGCTTGTGTGTTCTTAGGGGCACCTTGTCCTCCCCACCACACACACATGTGAATGGGTCACCAGCATCTACAGCTGCCTTCCAGATGGTCTAGCCTAGCACTCAAGCCCGGCCCCCGGTGCCTCCCTCAGCCTGGACTCAGGTGCCTCTCTGCTGAGCCCTCTCCGGGCACCCTGCCTCCAGCCAGCCTGACCAACAGCACTTGTTCCTTGCCACGTCTCACATTTCTTGGCCTTTGCCTTAGAATCCCTGTTCCTTAGAATTCAGTACAACTCTGCCAATTGGCTTCTGGTTTTCCAACTGCTCCTGGGTCCCCTGATTCACCGCACCCCCTCCCTCCCCAGGCCCCCCCTCCCCAGGAGGGAAATTGAAGACAGTTTAAAATAGAACAAATCAAAGTGCAGAGGCTGATGCCAAGCGCTGCTCAGCGGGAACCACCGGGAGGCTCCAATCCCTCCTGCTGGAAGGCCTCCCCCCAGCAGGCTCTGCCCGCCCCACTTTGCCTCCTCCCGTATGTTCAAATCCTGCCAGACTTGCATCCAGCTGGTGGAGATGATGTTCAGACTGCAGGCTGCTGGCAGAGTGTGTGCAGGGAGCAGGAGGGAGGAGCATGACAGACTGAAAAGCCCCCCTGCCTGAACCTGCTCACTGGCCACCACCCTGACGGTGGGGCTCACACGCAGGTCTGAGCCAGACTTAGGGGCCCTTCTGTGAGGCCTGCACCCAAAGAAAATGGCCAAGAGAGATGCCAGAGCTGGGGGGCTAGGTTGCCAGATAAAAGGCAGGATGCCCAGGCCCAAAGCAACTTCAGATCAACAATGAATAATTTATTTGTATAAGTATGTCCCCGGCAATCTTTGGGACATACTTCTACTAAGAAAGTTTTTATTTGTCGCTGATCTGAAATTCAAATTTAACTGAGCATCCTGTCCTGTTTTGCTCTGTTCATGTGTGTGCTGAATCGGGAAACCTTAAGGGAAGGCTTAGGAACCCCCCAACTCTGCCTATTTTCTGTCTACACTCGGCCCTCCAGCAAAGTGTTTTTGGTACTGGGGATTTAACCCAGGGGCATTTTACCACTGAGCTACATCCCCAGGCTCTTTTATTTTTTATTTTGATATAGAGTCTTGTCTTAAGGGCCTTGCTAAATTGCTGAGTCTGGCCTCAAACTTGTGATCCTCCTGCTTCAGCCTCCCTGAGTCCTGGGTTTACAGTCATGCACCACCCTCCCTGGCTTCAGGGGAACCTTCTTTCTTTCTTTGAGTCTTTCTCTGGTGTTGTTTGGTGACCCTAAGCTTGTAGACTCACTCCCACCCCTACATCAGTCATCATGTGGCATTCTGCCCTGTGTGTTTTGGGGTCTCCGCTTTCCCTATCTATGAGGCCAGCAGTTATTGAACACAGGCCCAACCTAGTCCAGTATGATATCATCTTACCTTAATAATAATGGAAAAGACCTTCCTCCCAAATAAGATCACATTCTCAGATTTTAGGTAAGCATGAATTTGTGGGGACATTCTTCAATGCAGTAGAGAAGAGTGAGTCTGATTTCACTCTGCACTCTCACCCACCCCACTGAAAACACTGGTCTGGGTGGCCATAAAACCAACCAAAAAAGAAACATCAGATATTTGCTTGAAAAGCCCATAAAGCTCAAACTGCATGTGTCAGGACCACAGGAACTGGCACATTGTGACATCTGGGGCCAGAGTGAGAAGGTGGGAGCTGCCCTCACCTTCTTCCTGCAAAGGTCCAGTCAGAAACGACACCCACCCTGCTGAGCTCCAAAAGGCAGCCTACTGCCATCAGCACTGCCACAAGAAAGCTCTGGAGTGGCTTGGGTGTGCCTGGGCTGCCAGTCAAGTCTGCGCTGAATTCCCACAGAGGAGGGAAACTTCAGTGGCCTGATGGAGAGCTGTCCTGTTCAAGAGGTCCCCAACCTCGCTCCCAGCTCAGATTCCATCCTAGCCAAGTGCCTGGACCCCAGCCAAGGGAGTTCGGTGACCGAGGAGGGTGGTGTTCGCGTAATAGACTGAGCTAAAGAGTCTTTCTGGGCTGCCCCCTCAGGGAGGGCAAGTCAGTGGTCTCCCGTTGCTCCCCGGGTAGCCTCTTAGAGTCTTCTGAGCTCCAGAGCCCTGGCCTCTGCCACGCCCCCTGCTGGCCCAGACCTCTGCAGGATGCCTGCGGGAATCCGCGAGGCTGCAGAGCTGCCAAATGTGCTGGGGTCCTTCATTGATATTTGGGGCCTCTTTAGGTGAAGAAGCCTTCCCTTCAGCTACCGAATAGTCAAAAATCAATTAATGAATGGCGCCCATCGCCTGGGTAGCCAGCATAAATAGTAACATTAAATTTACTTAATGCATTAAAACCAACAACCTACACAGACAGACAGACAGACAGACACACACACACACACACACACACACACACACACACACACTCTGTGGAAAACTCTCAGGGGCCCAGTTTGCCTCCCTCCCCTTGGTGTAGGTCCTTTTTTTCTGCCGGGGGAGGAGCAAGATACAGCAGCCTGGCAGCCCCTGCCCTGCGGCCAAGGCACCATTTTGGTCACGCCCCGGACACGCCCCAGTGGGCGTGGTCGCTGAGAAGCTCTCTCCTCATTGGCTGGGCCTTCGAGGGACACCCCCCCTCCCGGGCTTTTCTGGGCCTGCGCCGTTTCCTTCTGTTCAGACAAAGGTTCTAAACCTCCCAGCCGCCACAGTCACCCTTCCATACCTGGAAGATTCTTCAGAGAAGTGGGAATTCAAAGGCAGAATCCTCCATTCGGTGGCGGCTGCAAATGGCCCGTCTCACACGGAGAGACTCTAAAGGGTGGGCCTTTGATGCGTTTAAGATGCTCTGATCTTCCCAGGTTCTATTGAGCATTCCAGGGCCTGGCAGGTCTTCTGGCCCCCAGAGCCTACTGGGCCTCCATTTGTGTATCTTTTGTAAAGTGCCACCGTGTGAACATGATAGGCCCTGACATAATTAACGGAATATTTTAATATAAAGAGGAGTAACTCTCTTCTGAGTAATCGGCTCGCACACCTCCACTGGGGCCCCATCTTCAGTCAGGACACTTTGTTCCGAGACACACTGTCTTCCTCTGAAGAGAAAGTGACAACTCAGCCTCCCCGGAGGGAGGTTCCAAGCGCCGAGAGATCCTGCACAGGAGAAGCAACTTCAGGGAACTGCAGGAAAGAAACAAGGGGTTCTTGAGATTCTGCAGTCCCCAGTCTGTACTCAGGCCAAAATGAATAGAGAAACAGAGGAGGCTGGCGTCTCTGGATAGCAGATAGACCCCAAATGGCAGGAGTCCAGGAAAAGGCTTTGTCTTTAGCCAAATAAGAGGGGTGGGGGGTGGGGGAGAAGGAGGGAGCCACGACTTTCTCACTTCTCCCCACAGGGCCATCCTGATGGAGATGACAAGCCGTTGAGCCAAAGGTAACTGAAGTTTGAGTTTACAAAGCCAGAGACAGAGAGAATTTATTGTTGTAATCAAATAAAGCTTACAGTCGACTTCATCTGACACATATAATGATAGGCAGAATCATTACGGTGCTGTTGGCACTTAGGCCTAAATGGTAATCAATTCACCTAAATGACTGCAATTAGTATGGCTTTTACACAGACACCGAGCATTTGTGGGGGTCTGTGGAAAAGAACCCAGTCCAGCACACAGCTGCTCTTGCCTAGACCTAGGGGGCACAGACGTCTCCACACCCTGGATTCTCCAGCATGAAAACTATAGCTAATAACTGTCTTTGCTCCTCTTTCAGGAAGTCTCTTAATAGTAAGCCAGACAATGTAAATTAATTGAATACCATCTGTGCACAAATCAAAACCTCCACAACCTTCAGTCAGTCCATTTAATCAGACTGCTTTCCTAGCACTGAGGCAAGAATGGCTGTCTGTGACCCCCAATCCCCAGGCCGTCTAAGAATTATTTATTTGTTAGTATACATGTAGAAGAATTCCAGATAGTGAGTGTATCAGATAATAGGTGGTAGAACTTATTTTATTTCCGGCCTTTAAAAATTCTGTTCTTTTAAAATATCTTAAATCTACAAGGACAGAGACTAACACCAGAGCAAAATTTCAAAGAAAAATTGTTCTTAGATCCCTCCTCCCTAACATTTAGATCTCCTCTAACTTCTGGCATCTTCTTGAGTCCAGAGTTTTTCATTTCCCTCTGTTTAGAACCCCCTGACCCGACTTCCACTGGCCTTTGCTACCCACCACAAAGCTTTATGATTGCTAATAAGATTTTTTTTCCTCTCCCTTTCTCAAAACTTCCATTCTCCTGAAGATAATCCTGATCTAGGAAGACTCACTAGATCTTACTTTGCTGTGGTAATAATAAAAAAATAAAGAAGAAAATATCCTAATGAAGAAGGCCAAATGGATCAAAAGAAATGCCCCATATTAGGCAAAGATATTAGTGTCACATCTGGTAAAAGACTGTTATCTAAAATGCACAAAGAATCTCAAAAACTCAAAAATAAGAAAACAACCCAACTAGACAATGAGCCAAAGCCCTTAACAGATATCTCACCAAAAAAGACATACTTATGGCAAATAAGCATATCAAAAGGGCTCCTTGACATATGTCATTAGGGAACTGAAAACACTGGGGAAGTACTGCTATTAAACCTACTGGAATGGCCAAAATTCAGACAACACCAAATGCTGATGAGGATGTGAAGCAACAGGAATGCTCATTGTTTGCTGGTGGGAATGCATAAGGGCACATTTACCCTTATGCATATGGTCCAGCAATTGCTCTCCTTGGTATTTTTCCAAAGGAACTGAAAACTTGTGACCACACACACAAAAGCCTGCATATAGATGTTTATAGTGGCCTTATTCATAATTACCCATACTTAAAAGCCATCAAGATGTCCTTCAGGAGGTGAACGAATAAATTAAATGTGGCCCATTTAGACAATGAAATATTGTTCAGCATTTAGAATAAATGAAATTTTAAGCCACAAAAAGATATGGAGGAAACATAAATGTGCACTGCTAAGTAAAACAAACCAGTGCTACATACTGTATATGATATTCCAGAAAAGTCAAAACTATGGAGATTTTCAAAAGATCAATGAGGGGCTGGGATATAGCTCAGTTGCATGCACAAGACCATGGGTTCAATCCCCACCATCAAAAAAAAAAAAAAAAGAGAGAGAGAGAGCAATGATTTCCAGGGATAAACAAGAAAAGAGGAAGAAATAAACAGAGCACAGAGGATTTTTAGGGCAGCTCTGTGTGATACAATGATGATGGATATATCATTTACATTTGTCAAAACACATAGAATTTATATCAAGACCTTAATGTAAAAATTATTGTCTTTGGATAATTAATGATATGTCAGAGAGGTTCATTGATTGTAAAAAAAATAATGTAGCATTCTGGTGAGACAGATTGGTAATTGGGGATGCTGCATATGTGTGGGGACAGGGGATATGTGAGAAATTTCCATGCCTTCACCTCCATTTCATCATGGACATAAAACTGCTCTAAACAGTAAAGTCTACATGGAAGGAAGGAAGGAAGGAAGGAAGGAAGGAAGGAAGGAAGGAAGGGGAGAGGGGAAGGGAGGGAGGGAGGGAGGAAGGAAGGAGGGAAGGAAAAGAAAAAGGGTTTACAAAGCATACACCTCATTTTTTCCCTCTTCTTTCTTATGCTCACCTTTTTATCATCTTTTTTATCATGACTACTTTGAAATATATTTGCATACTCTTTAAAACTGGTTCCAGAATCCCAATTAGGGAATTTGCATTGTTTGCTCACGCTAGCCCTGAACAAAATTGTCAAACTTAGCAAAATCTGCCTACCTGCACCTTGTGCCTGAACCTGCCTCCTCCTCCTCCTCCTCCTCCTCCTCCTCCTCCTCCTCCTCCTCCTCCCCACCCCTTCCCCTCGCCTCTTGTAATCTTCCATATGCCAGTACCTACAGCTGACCTCCAGACAGGGAACCCTGTGTTAACCATAGCAATGGAGAAGAGTAGAACCCCCAGCAGTGTCAGGAAAACAGTTATTTCAACAGAGGGAATTTCACATAGGAACTGGTCACAAAGTGATGGAAGGCTGCAAAAAAATAAAATAAAAAATAAGGGGGGATGATGAGGGACACTGAAGTACAATAGCTAATAAAGACAAGGAAACTACTGCCACTGATGGGAGGGACCAATGGGAGGGCACTGGGACTACCCAAAGCTAGAAGCTTGCAGAAGGGACTCCCCAGAGTTAGGACAGAGACTTCCAAGCTAGGGTGTTGCCCAATTGCTGCTGGCTAGTGCCACAGGAGGAGGCTGGTTCTGGGAGCTTAGAAGGAAGCTGGCAGCTGGAACAAACTGCTGCAGCTACCAAGACAGCACAAAATTCCACTATTGACATTTGGTACAAAGATGGCCAGAAGAGTAAACAAACAACACAGGAAGTCCCCTGATGGCTCCCTGGGATGCCCTATTGGCTGAACTAACAAGAATCAACTGGCACATGGGGGCAGGAAAGATGGTGGAATGAGATGGACATCGTTCCCCTAGGTATAGTATGACTGCACATACGGTGCAACACCACATTGTGCACAACCAGAGAAACGTAAATTCATTGTGCAATTTGCACAATGAATCAAAATGCACTCTCTGTCATATCTACCTAACTGAAATTAATTAATTAATTAATTTAAAAAGGAAAAAGAATCAGCTGGCAAAACAATTTGGTACAGAGGTGAGAGTAGGGGAATGGGTTGGGGTCTGAGAGGTAAATGACTGGAGGACTCACTCTGCTGACAATAGCTGCCAGTTCCGATATTTGGCATCATCTACCAGATAGCTGAGTGCTTCCTTCTGCCATAAGCTTGCAAAACATAGTCATTCAAAAAAAAAAATTAATAGGAAACATGTATTTTGAGACAAACGTACAGACTGAAACTGGGACAAGTCACTGTTTTCTTTAGATGCCTTCTGTGAGCGTCCAGGCTCACACAGGTGTGCAGAGTGCGGTAGGCTCAGGTTTTTCAGGGCAGAGGAATCACCGTCCCCAGAGACCAGGCTCGCTCTGCCAGGCTGCTGGCCGTTCCCCGGGAAGCCTTCATCATGAATCCCTCAGTCACTGCCAGCTGGTTCTGCAAATGCCTCGGCTCCCCAGGGGACTCCCATCTACCTTTATTACTGGCACCACCACCACGTTTTCTTTCTTCGCTCCTCTTCACTATCATTTAATTTTGGGGAGCACGATGTGCTTAATCCCCAGGACCCTGAAGTAGAAACTGGGCCAGCGCTCCCCCTAGTGGTGGTCAGTGAAACTCCTAACCTTAACCTGGATCCCAGAAAACAGCACTTATTCTGCACTTAACTGGGCCAGGCACTGTAGGAAGCCCCCTGTTTGGATGGCTCCCGTGACAAAGAACTGTCAATCCCATGAGTTCTTCTAGCCCAACGCTGGTCAGGGACAACAGTTAGAGTCATCTCCCTAGCATTGGCCCAAATGCCTTTAACTTCCAATCTTTGGTCCTCACCTGGCTCCTTGGGGTCACCAGGAAAAAGTCTAGTCCCTCTTCCGCAAATGTCTTAGTTATACAGTCTTCCCAGTACTATGTGCACCACCCCGCACCCCTACCAAGTCTGCCCTTGTCCCATTCCTGGTGTCCAGTCACTCTCCTCTTTATACCTATCTATGTAAAAGGACCAGCAATTTCTGTTAAACTTGAACTGTTAACCTAAGTGTAATAGGGTACACTCAGAACAGAGCAGGGCCATCACCCTATAGTTTGGAACAACACACTTAGGGTGCATCTGAGGATGCCCAAACATGAGTGATTAATAGGAAACAACCAAGATTCCCATGGCCTTCCCCTGGAGACCTTGCCATCTATTAGGCAGCATTCCTTATTCATTATCCAATTAATTGTCCACATAAGTGTGTCATCCTTCAGTTCTCTCTCCACCTTGTAAATAGGAATTGGTCAAAAGCCTTCCTCAATCCAGATTTTCATTCATTTCACTTACACATTCATTCATTCAACAGATATTTACTGAGCTTCTACTATATGCTGGGTATTACTCTAAGTATTGGATACCAAATTGAATACAATGGCATTTAAATGAGATGAATAGAGGGAATGATCAATAAACAAATTCATTTTAATCAGATAACTTTAAATGGTGCTTCTAAAAACACAATATGACTGAGATTATAGCAGGGGTAAGTATGGAAACAGGAGATGACGTAGGAGGCTCAGGTGACAAGTCCCTCCTGCTTGGCCTACCACCTACCCCTCATCCACCAGGACAATTCTCCCCCAAATCTGCAGGGATGTCCAGCCTGACTTATCAATCCCAAAGCCCTTTCCTGCTCATTATAGGCCTCTGACATGTTCTGGTGGCATCTAGGGACCCAACAGTACTCACTGGGGTCCCCTTTGTCTCTTGTTCTTACAACTTGAGAGAACCTGTCTCAGGTCCCCAACATCCCTCACAGACTTCCAGGAGCTGAGGGTTCCTCAGAGTTCTCTCAGGGCTCTGGATGTCTCATTCCACCCCTGGCACCAGAGCATGCTTATAGCGGTTGGGCACTTTCTTTCAAATTTCTCTGCTCTCATGGAGCACCTTTTCCTCTTTTCTCAGCATCTCCCAACTGCAGGTTCTCTTCCTAGATGGAAAACAGAAGTGAACATCCCCTGCCCTCCAGAAATGCCTTCCAAAGCAAGTCTACCTTGATGCACTCCCCATCTTACCTAACCTTGAAAGCCCCAGGATGTGATCTTCAAATCTTTGGGGCACCTGAGCTCCACTGTCTTCTTCCAGGCCTCATACAAGTCCAGCTGCAGTTGGCAGTGGCCTCCTGCATTAGAAAATATTCTTTGTAGACCTCCTGAGTTGCTCAGAAAGTCCCCTGTGCAACTTTAGTGGCCTACTAGGCTCTTCTTCCTTTCCTCCGCCTCTGAATCAGGCAGCAACAGTCTCTCCCTTGGGTGTCTACTTCTGAGGACTCCCACACTACAGGGCTTGGATTATGGCTCAAAATTTAAGGGGCTGCCCAAAAACTTAGTATTAAAATAAGAACACTTGCCCAGCATGTGTGAGGCATTGGGTTCAATTCTCAGCACTGCATATAAATAAATAAAATAAAGGTCTATTGACAATTTAAAAAATAGTTAAAAAAATAAAAATAAAAACAGTCTTAATGCAATACAGTAGTCTTCACTTATCTTAGAGGGATATATTTCAAGACCCCCAGTGGATGCCCGAAACCACAAATAGTACTGACTTCTGTATATGTGTATGTACATACACGTACACACACTGCTTTTTTATACATTACATACCTATGATAGTTTAATTTATAAATTAGGCCCCCAAAGAGATTCACAGCAATAATAACATAGGACAATTATAATAAGTATGGTATTAAAATTATTAAAAGCATATGAAAATTTATTTCTGGAATTTTCCATCTAGTATTTTCATACCACGGTTGGCCATGGGTAACTAAAACCACAGAAGGCAAAGCATCGAGCTCAGGTGCGGAGGGGTGATTTGTTCTTTGTGACAAAATACAGAGATAAAAAACTTAAAAGGAGGGAAAATTTATTTGGATCAGGTTTCACTTCATGGGCACTTGGGCCTGCTGTTTCAGGCCTGTGGTGAGGCTGGACATCATGGTGGGGAGGGCCAGGGTGGAACAAAGCTGCTCACATCATGGCAGCCAGGAAGGAAAAGCGAGAGAGGAACGGGCTGGAATCCCAATCTACCCTTCGAAGGCATTTCCCCAATGACACCCTTCCTCCAACTGGGCCTCATCTCCCCAAGTTTCCATCACCTCCAGATAGCACCATCAACCTGGGTCATGAACCCCTGGGCAACACTGAAGATCCAAACCATAATACTATAATTTTTTAAAATGCAAAAATATTTTGATGATCAGAAATCAAGATTTCTTCAGACAGGATCAGTAGTGCTCACTTTTTCTTTTGCTTTAATTTCCAATATGTCCTGACATGGTTTTTTTTCTATGGTGGTAAAATATACATAACATAAAGTCTGCCACTTTAACCATGTTTTAGCATATACACCAGGACATGACATGCATTCACCACTGTCCCAGTGCCATGTTAGTGCCATCTGCCCCCTGAGAGCACAGTCATGGGATGACTTCTACCTCTGCAATCCCTCCTCAAGCCAAGAATGCCCTTGGTGCTATCTGCCAGGACCTCTCGAGTTGGGTGCCAGGTTTCTTCCAAGTTTTCTGTCACCTCTCCTTCAGTCTTTACTGGTCAGAAATGGGCTCAGAATCGCAGCAGCTCAGGAGGCTGAGGCAGGAGGATCACAAGTTCAAAGCCAGCCTCAGCATCAGTGAGACCCTGTAGCTAAAAAATATACAATATAGGGCTGAGGATGTTGCTTAGTAGTCAAGTGCCTCTGAGTTCAATCCCTGGTGAAAGAAAAGAGAAGAGGCTCACAGTAGAATCTGATTTTTCCAGGGCCTTCTGAGAAGGGGCAACAGTAGCCAGAGAGCCATATGGCAGCTGTCTTCAAAGCTTGGGGTCCCATATCCACTGAGTCTGGCTTTGTTGCCAGATCTGGATGGTGCACTATCATCAATGCCTCATCCGTGGCCAGCAGCAAAGGAAAGATTCTCACACAAGCACAGAAAGCAAAGGTCACCCTGTTTCTTGGGTTAACTAATGGAGGTATTCTATTTTTATTTAAATAACAAGTGCTTTAAAAAGACAGAAAAATAGTGTTCTATATAGTTGACTTATTTCTCTGCTTAAAAATTATAAATAAGAACAGGGCTGGGTTTGGGTTTTTTTTTTTTTCCATTGTCCAAGGTGGCCACTTTGTGAATCCACCATAAAGTGATTAGTGAAACAATTATGATTGTGACCAAACACAACAAAATCGGTGCTGTGACTTAAGTGTGAAGAGAGTTTTCCCCTTTCTTTGCTATTTATTGATTCAGGGCACCCTCCCTTCTACCTTAATGATTCATAGTTTAAACTTGTCCACATGATTTATACAGAGGCTTGGAGACACCTATTATTCAGCTTCGCTCTCAAGCAAACACCCACGGGACCACGTCCCTTGCCTCTTTCCCCATCTCTCTGTCTTCCCCAGGGCTGTTGAATAGAGAAAGCTTGCAGACAGCTTCCGAACATAGGAGGAAATCAGTCAGGAGAGAGTGGGAGAAATTGTCTCCAGGGACCAGAAGCCAGAGAGACTATTGTGATCACGCTGGTGAGTGTCAAAGCTCAAGTAAAATACTCTCCAGCCCAGTCCTAGCAAATCAGTTCACCTGGCTGGGCATCTGTCTCAGTTCCAGAACACAGGGAGAGCTGCAGCCACTGGCCCAGGCTGTCTTGGGGGGGATGATATTAATAACAATGACCACAAATCGCTTCTGCCGTGCACTTATTACCAGTGCTATATGAGTGCTTATTATTAATAATAATAATTTAGTGCAGACTTTACTGCTTTTGTGTAACAGTGAGTACCTGGATTCTAATTATCTGTCTTATTTTAATATTTATGGAATTAATCAAACTTTTTAATGGAAAACCCCACAATGAAATTACAGAGAGCATGCTTCAATGAAGACAGATGTGGCATGCTGTGGGAAAAGACAGCTCAACTTTATTAACATTACTCAGAACCAGCTCTGTGGTGCAGGCTGGCCCCTAAGCCAGGGTTGGGTGCAGCTGCACAGCCTGGATCCCCGAGGTTCCAGGACCACAGTCTCCCAGGAGCACCCCATCTGGGGGCCTCAAAAAACAGGGTCTCCACAGCTTGGTTGCCACCTGTGCTCACAAGGTGGGGTTGACCTGCTTGCCAAGGGTGACCCCACTGGCCAGGAGGCCTGATGCTAACAGGTGCTCCTGACTGACCTGATTCCCCCACAACAGATGGACAGCAAAGTCAAGTTCAAGGACTGTCTGAAGATCAAGAAAGATGCTCCTTCTGGGAAGAGCTCTGGGGTTCAGCATCTTACCTTCAGCCATCACTCAGGGCCTTCACAGGTGTTGGCAAGGACAGAAATTATTTCAAACCTGGAGGTTCAGCACCCTGGGCTCAATTGGCCAGCTGATGGTCACCTAAGACCTGGCTAAGATTCTACAGCTTCCTGGGCCCTGGGCCAGTGTGTAAGTTGGGTGACAGGTGCCTCTGGTCAAACACATCAGCACCCACTTATGAGAGTTCTCAACAGTCAGGCCCTGTGTGAAATGCTCTATGTTTCAGTTTTTACAAGAATCAGGTGTTCTTATTATTTTCTTTCACAGATGAGAAAACTGAACCTAGTGAGGGTAAGTCACTTGCTGAAGATTGCAGCAACTGCTATTCAGAAAGTGCTGGGCTTGGAACTCTCTGCACTATGAGGGCCCCTGCTCTGCTGCACCCTCCTGCTCTTCTGCCTCCCCTTCCTTCTCCTTCTCTGCCTCTCTGTCTCTCCAATTCCTTCACCAGGGGCCTGAGACCCTGGGACTACCCTCTGGTCCAAAGTGTCACACCCCTGAATCATGGAGGGCCTTTTCCAACATGATTTTTACCTTCTTCAGCATGTCTCACCCTGAACACCATCAAGAAGCAGCAGCTGGAGCTGCCTGGGACACATTAAGATCATCTGGGGAGCTCGAGAAATCTCGATGCCCAGTTCATCAAATACATACATCAAATGCCTGGGACCCAGGCATCAGTAATTTTTCTTTAAAAGATTAGCTGAGAACATCAATATAAAGCCTTTAGAAACTGTGATTCCATTATGCAACCAGGAACCCCCTCCCCACTCCAGGATCTCTATTCTGGCTTCTCACTGGAATCACCCAGGGAGCTTTTAAAAGTTCCCAGATTGGGTCCCAACCTCAAAAGATTCTGTTTAATTAATCAGAGGTGGGCCTCCAAGAATTGGCATATATGTTTTTTAAGCTCCCCAGTTGATTTCAGCAGGTCCTCTGCATGGAGATGTTCTGACTTAGAAAGGTCACTGATGGTCTGAAAAGAGATTTACTCCAGAAAAGGACACTTTTCCTATCACTGATGTCTTTTTGCCTTCTATGTGAACCCCAAGGTCAGGTCACATTCCCAGAGGGCCTACCCCATCCCCACTCAGTACCTTCCCCCAAGCAATAATAACTCCATCTCCACTCCCTGACACTTGATTCAGGTTCCTTGTCCTTGTCCTTTCACTGTGCTGAGTTAATGTCCCCACCCCAACCCCCAAAATTTCCATCCACCCTGAACCTGTGAATTCAACCTTACTTCTGAATGTCTTTATAGACGTTTTCAAGTTAACATAAAAAGCTACACTGGATTAGGGTGGGATTTAAATCCAATGTGACTATTGTTTTTATAAGAGAAAAATTTTGAAACAGGCACACATGGAAGGGGAGGCAGAGGCTGGAGTTTCACATCTCCAAGCCAAGGAACATCGAGGCCGGAAGAGACAGGATGGATCCTTCCCCAGAGCCTTCAGAGGGAACCTGGCTCTACCAACACCTTGATTTCAGACATCTACGCTCCACAAAGTGCAAGAGCAGGGGTCATTTGTTAGGACAGCCCTACCTAGGACATTCATGCAGTCACCACGGGAAACTGGGGGCTCTTCCAGTGCTAGGTTGTCCTTTGCCTAGCTCCCCAACGGTACCTGTGCACCAGGATAAAAGGAGGCATGTCTGCCCACTGCTCTGGACTCAGTGTGTGAAACAGCACCTGCACAAAGTCAGCCTCAAAACATTTGCTTGGATGAATAAATAAATAAAGCATGTAATCTTGCCTCCTAAGGCAGCAGAGTGAAGCTCAAGTTGGTTGGTGATATGAAGGGAAATGCCTTTGATTTAGCACTTCTTGCAAGGGGTCATCCTTCTAAATTCTTTTCATTGGATGTTATTGTATGATCACTTAATAAGCTCGGGAAGTAGATACTAGGATTATCCCCGTTTTACAAAGTGACAAGGTTCAGTGGCAAAGTGAACAGCCAGAGATCAGATGTCTGAGAAATGGTAAGGTGAAGAATTGAACCCAGAGCCCTGCATTTCACAGGAGGGGCCTGCCCTGCACTCCTTGCCCACTCAGATGTCACCACCCGTGCACCCCCATGGGGCAGAGTCAAGCCAGCCAACAGACTTGGAAAGGGTGCAGATTTTGGCCTTGACACACAAATGTTTTTCCAAATCCCTCTCCTCTCAACAGTTTTTCTCTATCTTTTACAATCACCCTTGGAATTAGAGCTGGAGAACTAATTTATCAAAGGCCCTGGAGCCTTCTGGAAGATCACCTAAAGAGGACAAGTCCAAATTAGAAATGTTTATCTTGTTTCAGATGAGTCCGTGTTTCAGCTTTCCTAGAAAGCACTTTTTTTTCAGGGATAAAGAAGTTGAACAAAACCAACCTGCAGTGACATCCCAGGCCAGGAAGGACCTGAAGGACCACCCTCACCCCACCCCCATCCAGGAACGATGCTCTTTGTTTTCAATTTAGAAAAGAAGGAAAAGCTGTATCCCTGGTAAAATGGGTGAATCTGATCCGGGCTGATTTTTTTGCAAGGATCTTAGGAACGTAGGAGAATCTGGTTCTGCCAAGCCCTGGAAGCCCACGTCAGCTCCATCTAAATATTACTAACAAGGACATGTTTATTCTCCTTTATGATGCTGGTGAAACACGCTGTGAAATTGAGTGTTCTTTGATTTACCTTTCCCAGGCCTCTAAATTATGCTGACATCTCTCTCCTCTTCTCCTCTGCTGGAATCTAGTTTTAATTAATTTTCAGTAACAAGTCAATCGTCCTGTTTGTTTTCCCCTTCAAAACGTGTTCATCAAAAGAGCCACATTAGTCATAAGTGACAGTCACAAACTAAAATCAATGTCCAGACAACCAAAGACACTGGAGATACCAAAGGCCAATTAGGTCACCCAGCTCACGCCTGGAAAAGTGGGGACAACAGGCTCACGGGTTACGGCACAGTCTGTGGCTCTCCACTGCAGTCTCCCACCTCTCCCCTCTTAAAAGGCTGCCACTGAAAGGGGTCAGTGGTCAACCCCATCCAGTTTGTTAGTCCTTCTATCAAGTGATGAGTGAGAGGTGAGTGAAGGCAAGAGGAACATGGGGGGAAAGGAAGAGACAATGGGAACATTGGGAGAGGAGGAAAGGAAAGAGATGTCTGAGGAGTGGGCAGCCTTGGTGTGCTCACCTGGCATGAAGTCAAGGAATGCCCGTGCCCATCTCAGGGTGCCGCAGTCTGGCTGGGCACAAGATCACGAGCCACCACACAGCTTTGTAGATTCAAACAGCAATTCTTTATTCCCGAACTCACACCGGCCCTCTACAAACACGTTCTGGGGAAATCCAAGTTCTGCCGCCAAATTCACGTACTCCACCAGGCTTTGAATCCCAAATACTTTCTGAATCCCAGGAGAACTCAACGGGAACTCAAGGATCAGGCATGCCTGAGACAGCAGGATACGCCCAGCAGGGTACACCTTAAACCTGGAACCGCCCTAAACCCAAGGACGGGATACTCCCTAAAACCTGATCAGCTCTAAACCCGGATCCGCCCTGGTCCTTGAGCAAGGTCACCTTACTAAAGCATACATGCAATGTCACAGCGAATGTCCAAGGCAAGTCCATTTCTCTAAGCAATATGGGGTACGCTGGCAAGGAAATTTAGATGCGTCATTCCTACTTGGCAATGGCTCTCAGCATCAGGGAAGTAAGTATCAAAGAGGAATAGGGAAGTATGGAAACTGACCATGACCAGCGAAATGAGAATGGGCCAAGTAAGTGCTCAGAGCTTGCTCTAGCAAGGGAGTCGGCCACCATCTGTTCTGGCAAACACTCTGCAGTGGGCAGAAGCATTTTACAGTGGAAAGAGAGAAGAGTTCAGGTCTGTCCTGACTGGGGGCTATTGGCGTAGGGAAGCTACAGTTGGGCTAACTAAAAACAGGCATCCTCTGTGGCTAGTTAGGAATGCATATTTGGCTTTTTCTGATTGGTTCTTAGTTGGAAGCAGGAACCAAAATGAGAGAAATTGTCAGTTATTAATCAAGTCTTGGCCATGTGGGGCAGATCATTATGGGGTAACTACAATAGCCTAGCAGCAAGTCCGATCCACAGCAAGCTGGCTTCCTGATTATTCTAGGTAAGGGGTGGGTTTCCGGAGCAGGTTGATTACAATCTGTTTCCATGTGTGGGTCTGGCCATGGTCTGTTTGTGTATTTGGTCTTTTACTGATTGCCATTGTTATGTTCATGTCTTCTCTTATTCTCTTATTTCCCTTCTAAATTCCAAACCCCAGGATTGACTGGCCCTGGGTCCAAAGAACCAGAGTGTCCTGTCAGTTCTACCTCCCAATATCTCCAGGATGGAGCATTTCTTTCCATGCCCACAGCCACCCACCAATTCAAATCACCTTTATGTCCTGGCTGAGCTGCAGGCACATATCCTAACCATCTATTTGATGTGAACCTCTCTCACAATTTTGGGGAATCTGACTCCAGGACACAACATTCCCAGGTGTGATCCTCAGACAATGGTAATTCCAATGGCTTCACCTGGCAGGCTTTGTGGAGGGGAAGACGCTGCCCAAGACCTTCTCCTTGGGTACCTCGAGGACATTCCCTCACAGGGGCTCAGTACTCCCTACTTCTCTGCTCCTCGCCTCTCCCTGCCTCCTCCTGGCCCCTGCATCTACAAAATGGCAGAAGCCTTTGGCAGGGGCTCCACTGGAGAAGAGAGAAATTGCCCCCCAAAGGTGGCCCTGCACCTACCCTCTATGCTCATCCCTTAACCCCTGGCCAGTGCTGATCTGTGGACAAAATGGAACAGAACACTCTGGGAGCAGGCTGCATTTCTTTTCTGGACCTCTTGCTTACCTCTCACAGTAAGTGGACAAATTAAAAAAAAAAAAAACTGATACTTGCAAGATTGGTCACAGATACAGTTAATCACCTTGACACCTGCATTGCTGGGACAACTTCAAAATCAAAGGCCCACCAGCTCCCCTTCTTAAAACCCCTGCTGGTTTCCCACTACCCCCAGGGAGTGGGTCTGTTCCGAGGATCAAAACTGGGTGACTTAAAACAATGGAAATTTATTGTCTCACCTTATGGCAGCTGGAAGTCTGAAATCAGGCTGTTGGCAGGCCATGTTCCCTCAGAAATAAGTGGGAGATCCCCCTATGCCCCTCCCAGCTTCTGGTAACCTTCAACTTTTTCTGGCTGGTGGCAGCGAAAAGCCAGTCTACTTATGGCTGTCTTCTTCCTGTGTCTCTTGCACAGTTCTCCCTCTGTGTATGTTTGAGTCTGTGTCCAAATTTACCCACTTTTGGGGGTGGGTGGGTACCCGGGATTGAACTCAGGGACACTTGACCACTGAGCCACATCCCAGCCCTATTTTGTATTTTATTTAGAGACAGGGTCTCACTGAGTTGCTTAGCATCTTGCCGCTGCTGAGGCTGGCTTGGAACTCAAGATCTTCCTGTGTCAGCCTCCCAAGCTGCTGGGATTAACAGGCATGTGCCACTGCACCTGGCCAAATTTCCCCTTTCTAAGATTCCAGCCATACTGGAGAAGGACCACCCTATTTATATTGAAACTTGATTTTATCTGCTACAACCCCATTTCCTAATGAGGTTACACTCCGAGGTACTAGGAGTCAGGACCTCATTGGATCTTTTTTGGAGACACACAATTCAACCCGTATGGGAGAGGTTTAGATCCTCACCATGGTCCCAGAAGACCCACCCCAGCCTACCTCTCTGCCTCCTCTCAGGACACCCCTACCCTCTCTGCACACTCTGAATGTATGAACTCTCTTCAATCCTTCGGCTTCTGATTTTATCAACACCAAAATTTTGCATATATACATAGCCACACCTGTCCAGGAGTTGGAAAAGGACCTCCCCAGGGAATGGTGGGAGAGGTGAGGAATGAATTCCAGATGTTTTTCTTTAGCTTTCCCCGAGTGAAGTTAAATCTGTTCTCTGTCTCTTGGGAATTCGCATGGTCCCAGAATGAAGACAACATATTATCATACCAGTTTGCCCCACCATTTTTATATCCTTGTTACCTCTTCCACAATCCAGCATACCCCAAGGCGCACTCTTCCTTCAATGTGTGTGCAATGGCTCTGGAAGGTTTCCTGATTTCAAGAAATATAATTAATATTGATTGATTCAACAAATATTTTCTGGCAACAATACTGGTGTTCGAGTGCACATCATTTACATTAAAATAATTCAGTAAGGATAGTACATGTTTGTGTGCATGTGTGAATTAATTCCTATGAACTCTCTAGGAGGGGTTGATCAAGCATTTATTTGCAAGACTGAAATCAAGAGTCCACCCTCAAGGGCAGAGGTTCCACAAGCTAGTTAAATCTGTACTACAGGCCACATTGTTTGGCATTGGGATGCTAGAAATTATTTTTCCCTTGTGAAATTCGTGGTGTTGGAGATTGGGGGTTTCCTAGAAACAGATCCTCTCCACTTGGATAAATTGAGTATGTGAGTTAGGAGCCCCCAGACTATCACCTTTGGGGGAATCTGAGCTCTTAAAATTCTACCTAGTTCTGGGTCTGCCCCTCCTTCCCCTTGCAAAGACATTCCGCAGAGTCTGCTGCTTGATTCATCCCATAGGGTAGTTGATTCTACCGACAGAATATTCTTACATGTGTCTCAGAGAATCTTTCTGGAAGGGCAGTGAGCAGGGACCTGGCCAGGCCCACAGGTACAAGGGGTGTATTTGTATTTGGCCTGCTAATCACTGTACACTTGTCAGTAATCAGCTAGAGACAAGCATTCATTACAACACGCCACCTGGAAGGGAGGTTGAGGAGGGAACACACAATTCCCTACAACTGTCAGAGGATGGTGATGTTTCCCAAAGAGAATGGACAGATCCGCTTAGGCCTGTTCTTAACGGCACAACACTGCAGAGGGCACAACACTGCAGAGGTGTGCACAGACTAAAAGGCCCCTGCCCTCACACCTGACAGTCCCCAGAGAGCTGAAGACAGTTATTCAAATAAAACCCTTGCTTTCAGTCAAAGATCCAGGATTTTGCTTAGATACCTCCTCGCTGAGTTCAAAGGCCAAGCCAAGAGCTGTGTGGCCATTCAGTGTTCCTACCCTGCACCCAACCAGGCCCCTAAGATGCTCTCTAGGCCATGGAGAGCAGGAGGCTGCTGTGACAGCCTTCACCCTAACTCCCAGCAGCTCCGGGGAGGCATGGTGTACCACCAGGGCTCAGGATCGAGTCTGCTCTGGTTCTTCCAAGCCAGAAGAGGAGAATGGGCATGTGTACTCAAAGCCCAGGGAGACTTTGTTGCAGTTAGTCTAGTGAAAGCAGAGAAGGATGGGGGAAGGAACTGAGGTCATCAACATGTACTGAGAATGGCACATTCTATATTTGTCTATTACATTTGTTCAAAATTCCCCATAGTAAAAGTCCTGCGGGGAATAATATAATTTTAAAAATTCATTATTTGGTGATATTCATATATTTTATAATATATTACTATATTCTAAATATGGAAATGTGACATATTATAATAAACCACTTCTATTATATGATAAATATATTGCTCCTAATATCAATTATAAAAACTATAAGATAAAAAAGTTAAAAATAGGTAGATTTGGCTTCCCTCCCCACCCCATCTTTCCTAGCTCTGTCACTTTTCTTTGGGGTACATAAGCACCTTCAGAGTTCACCTTAACAAGGAAACTTGGTTAGGCCCTTGGGATGGGTACATTGGTAAGCCCAAGGCACATTGAGCCTCTACACCTGCATCCTCTCCCCAGACCAAGTTTCCCACCAGTCCTTCCCAGGGGCTGCCCTCTGTCCCAGGGATCTCCACGGCCTCCCCCAGGGAGGTCTTGATGCCCTTGGGCTTTGGGTTGGAGGAGAATGCAGACATCCTTGCCATTCTTACTACCTACCTTTGCTGTTCTCCAAAAGCAAGTTACCCATTCACCTTCACTCTCCCTCTCCAACCCCAAGCATCTGTCCGCACCCCAAAACTTTAGAGGTTAGAATCTCAAAATCCAGGACAAGATAGTACCTAAAAGCATGACAATAGGAATCGATGGAGGCTATGGTTAACTGGAACAGGCGGGCCCACCTAAAGCATTTCAATTTAATTTTCTTCATCAAAATAGTAAACAGGGATGGGGATATAGCTGGGTGGTAGAGTGCTACCTGGCGTGTGCGAGATCCTGGGCTCAATCTCCATCAACACAAAAAATAAAAAATAGAAGCAATAGCTAAATTGGGCTTCCAGGCCACCAGTATCCAACTTCTGGCCTCAGACATTTAAGTATAAATATATGTCCTGGGTCTTTATAAAAAGACGGCAATCTGAAGACAAAGACCCAAAGAACAACACCAAGTGAAGATAAAGGACTGCAGTGCTATATCTACAAGCCAAGGAATGTCAAAGATTGCCAGCAACCTCCAGAAGCTGGAAGTAGCCAGAGGGAAACCCAGATTTAGCAGGAACACGGCCTGCAGAGGTCTTGACTTTAGACTGCCAAACTACACAGCTTTGCAGCAACACTTCCCTGTTGTTTCAAGCCAAGTAATACGGTCCTATAACTCTTCCTAGGGATAATCCAAAATTGAAGGAGAGGGGTGATCTCTCTTTCTTTTTCATGTATGAGGACAAACTCAAGTAAATGAGATACAGTTATTTTTTTCCATCAGCTTGAAATTTTTGACAAATCACTCTGCTCCTGAGGATGCTAACAGGGGCTTGGGGCAGTCACCCTGGCTTGCCTTGTGCACTGACTGCGAACGCACTCCAGCTAACCCACATGTCTGCAGCCTCAAGTTGAGCCATGTCCCCAATCCTTTAAGACAGGGAGAAGATGCTACTGACCAAAAGGTGCTCCTGGCCACTGAGGGTGTGAGGATTTCCTGCCCTTGGTTCCTTGAAATGGCTGCACTATGGCCTCACTTCCTCCCCTGAGAGCAGCTCTCTTTCACAGAGAACAGCTCTGTGCAGGGAAAGTCACTTTCATCAGGCTCTCTGCCACCGTGTCTTCGTGATTAGGGTGCATTTTTAAAGTAATTAAAATGTTCTGTTGGACATTAGGACTTCCGCTGGGCCTCTGAGGAGAAGCCCGTAATTGGGTCCTTGGAAAGCTTCAGTCACTTCAAGGGCAGGCTGCAGTGACAGGGAGCAGGAGGCCAAGGGCAGGGGACAGCCCACCATTCTCTCATCTCTGCCCACTCTCCTTGAAGAAGGAGAGCCTAGCGGATCAGAGCCCCCAGCGTGTTTGAATTGTGTCTACTCCCAGATTCCTGTGTGAAGTCCTAACCTCCTGGACCTCAGAAGGTGGCCTTATTTGGAGACAGGGTCTTTACAGAGGTAATGAGTGAAAATGAGGTCATTAGGGTGGTCCCTGATCTGATAAGCCCAGTGTCCTCACAAAAAGGGAACATTTGGCCAGATTGACACAGAGGGGAAATCTAACACCCTCAATGGCTAGTAGCACCTTTTGGTCAGTAGCATCTTCTTCCTGTTTTAAAGGATTGGGGACATGGCTCAATGTAAGGCTGCAGACTCCTGAGGCTGCAGACACACGGGTTAGCTGGAGTGCGTTCACAGTCGGTGACACAAGGCAAGCCAGGGTGACTGCTCCAAGCCCCTGTGAGCATCCTCAGGAGCAGATTGATTTGTCAAAAATTTCAAGCTGATGGAAAGTGTGGAGACACACAGGGAGGGAAAAGGGAAAAGCCACCATCTACAAGCTGAGGACAGAGCCCTGGGCAGGCCTGGGCAGGCCTGGGCAGGCCAGGCCTCGAAGCCCCCACAAGGAACCAGCACACAGTTGGTACCTGGATTTTTTTTTTACTTCTAACCTCCACAATTGAGACAATAAATTCCTGATGTTCAAACCACCCAGTCTGTTGCCCTATGTTAGGTCTTCCTTAGCAAGCTAATGCAGGCAGCCTGCCCTGCTTCTCAGCACCTGTCCCCAGGGCCGGCTCACCAGGCAAAGGCCACCTTCCACTGACTATTCTTCATGTGTATATGTGTGTGTGTGTGCACACACACACATACACACAAATAGTAATAATAATAATAATAATAATAATAATAATAGAAGATGATGAATGAGCAAGAAGAAGAAAAGATGGTCAACTGTTTACAGGTGACAAATCCCATTGCTGCTGTCCATCAGTTAGATATTCCTCTGAGTTTTCCATGGGAAGCACAACAGAGGGGAGGGAGAGGCAGGGTACCCAAACCTCCTGCCCCATTCGGTCTCCTAATCAAAGGCTTTATAAAAGTAGTATCATCAGGTTGTTTGAATCTGAATAACACCTGCAATGAAACCATAGGGATAAAAGTTTAACCTTCTTAAGGGGTTGTCCTCTGCATGGGAGATCTAATCACGGCTATTTTATTTCTATCCCAGCATCAAATAAACATTTTTATCCCACAAATTTATTGGAAGCAGCTCTCTCCCTGATGCGGACATGCTAATGTACTTTCTAGGCCGCCAGTGTTTTCCGAAAGCATTCTCAGTCTTTGACAGGTAGGAAATTTGCATTTCCATTAGTGAGGCTTTTGTCAATTGTGAGTCATAAAAGCCCCAGAAGAATAGGGTTGGGGGAAACGTATTGTGCTTCTAAAAGGAGATTTTATTGCTTGGTTCAACGACAGGTACCAGAGGAGATAAAGACTGCTGAACCGGGCTGCGAAGAAAACTCACAATACCAAGAACTTATTAATGCTCACGCTGTCACCGGACAACCAGAGGGGAGGAAAGTCTGAATGTGACTTTACTAGTTTGCAATTTCCTGTGTTTAACATTAAAATAATACACTCGTTGAGGGTGATAAGGGGCATTTGGCGCTGCCAGCCCCGGACAAGTGTTTGTTGCTCCTGCTCCATTAGCTACGACTATAATCTTCTCATTTAAAATCGCTCCTGTTCAGGCTGCAGCGACTCTGGCAGGGCTGGGGGTTTGATTTGTGTATGTGATTTGTTTTACTCTTTATGTTGGTAAAGTCAAGATGCCTAAGAAAAATAAAAGCTCAAGAATCCCCAGCAGCGAAAAGAATGATGCAAACAGGGCTGCTTCATTTGTTATCTTATTTGCCCTTCAAACTCTGTCCCCAAACACTTACACAGTTAAATAATTCAGCTGCCACACTAACTGCTGGAGAGGAGCCGGCAGAGGGAAAGAGCACGGATCCTGAGCTGGGAAAACAAGCATTTCCTAAGAAGCCAGCAAACCTGAGGGAGGATGAGGGTAGCAAGGGACCCTTCAAGATGGACCTCTGGCCTCTCTAAGGCTGCCTCATGGAGAGACCATAAACTAGGGATCCTCAGATTCCTGATTGCTAGAGGGGGGATTGTGAACAAACAGAGGTTAAATGACAATCACAGGGACTCACAATCCATCAGGGTTGGGCAAAGTCTGAAATCCCACATCTTTTGGCTCATATGGAACTAGGCTGTTATATGCACTGTTTCTTCTTGTCACATCTCACCTTCATTCATTGCATGTATTTATTGAGTGACTACTCTGTGCCAGGCACTGAGGATACATAGGGATGGGGATAGATCTGCTTTCATGGAAAAGCTTCCTATTTAGCGGGAGAGACAGACAATAAATGAAGAGACCAGTGAATACACATACTGATGTCAGTGATATACCATCAAGAACACAAAAGAGTGGGTGCAGGGACCAGTTCAGAAGGGATGAGAAGGCTCTTCAGGAAGGACGCAGAGACATGCATAACAACAAAGAACTTTTCAGGTAGTGAAAAAGCCACTGTCAAGTCCCCAAGGTCCTTCCTATCTAGCATGGTGTCCATGCAGCAGCAGGATCCCTGAGTGCAAGGAGCAGTGACCTGAATCCCAGCTGGAGAGCAGGAGTCCGGTTCCGGGGGCATGGAGAATTTAGTCTGATTTCAGTTGCACTGTAAACCAGTGGAAGATGCTAAGCAAGAAGCCACACGATCCGATTTATATTCTGCAAAGCTCCTGCAGGCATTCAGAATGGATTCCAGGGAACCAAGGTTGGAGAGATCATGGTGATATTGCTGCAACCAGGCTGCTGGAGACTTGAAAGGCCCCCCGAAAAAAAGAGTTCTCCTCTTTCTTGCCTAAATTTGTCAACATGTGAGAATAAAAATTGGAGTATCAGGTGGAGGTTAAAATGTCATCTTTATTGATATGGCTAAGCGTTAATGCCAAAGGCTTCCTAATGAAGCTGGGGGACAAAAGGTGGTCAATGTAGATAGTAAATAATTGGGTTAGATTGGGCAGATGGGGACTGGTTGGAAAGGAAAGGAAATCGAATGCTGATATCGCCAAAGTCCTTCCCCCTCCTCCTCCAATCTTTTGCTAATTGGAATTGTTCTTCCCCGCAGGAAGTTGTAGGATTTCTTAATTAATGCTTCCTGGGCTGGTCCCTTCCTGCTCTTACCCCTGGGTGCCTCCATTCCTGCCCTTGGAGCTCTCATTTTGGCCACTTAGGCAGGATGGGGAAAGGAGAGAGATGGGGGAGAAGGAGGGCATGAGAACAAAGGAATTCTAAAATGTATAAAAGGGTCAGGGCACCCCCCACTTCTTTGGATATCCAGCTCTGGGGCCCCTTTTCTGCAGAGAAGTCCATCTCTCCTCTATCCTTTAAATATAACTTGCTTTCTACGCTTTCCTCGGCATTTCCTGGGTGTTCAATCTTCACACCTGGGGAAATGGAACTTGGCCCTGATTAGATCCCCAGGATTGGTTGGTCCCTCACCCCCATGGGACAGGAAGGAGAAGCAGTCCTTGAGGAGCAGCTGAGAACACCAGCTCCCTGTAGGCCATGTTCCCAGGAGAAAGAAGGCCAAAGCTGAGCTGGACATGTCCAGCCTATGCTTCAAACTCACCAATAGCATGTCCTAGGAGTGAAGGAGCAAAGGGGCAGAGAGAGGCTCCTGTCCACGTCCTGTGCAGACGGTGGGAATGGTGCTCCCCTCGGTGGAATGGGCTGGCTGAGAAATAAAAGCTAAGAGAAATAAAACTGCAAAAAAAAAAAAAAAAAAAAAAACCCACAGAACACAGAAAGTCGTTTCAAAAGCACAGGCAAGATGGGCAAGCTGATCAGACGATCGAGCTTCTAGACAAAATGGAGCCTGCACCTGCTTTATTTATATGGGGAAACATCAAAAAGATTCTATAGAACGTTCTTTTCCAAAAATGGTTAGTTAAAGTTGGGTTGTTCAGTTCCTAGCGGGTTACACCCATCTCTGGAGCTACTATGAGGAAACTTCCGAGCAAAGCAGGGGGAAAAGTCACGTGCACTGGGCACCTATTGCTCTGGGAGAGCCACAGAAAGTTCCCAAGGCCAGGCCTATCTCTCCCTAGCTGCCATGCCAAGAGAAGATCCTCATGTATTTTATGGATAGCTCCCTGCAAGAGGCCTGGAGTGGTGCTGACTGAGCCTCGTGGCATGGAAGAAAACATCGGGAGCAGAGGAGAGGAATTCCACAGGTGAGAGGCGGTAATGGATTAGGGCAAGACGTTGGCAATGAAAGACAGCATCCGATAACTTATGGACACAAAAGTATTTCTTTCTGGCATGCTGCTGGTCAGCACCGTCTCTTGCCTAGAGCTAGCTTAACCTCTCCACAGGGGATGGTTATTAACTAAAATGCCACCAATCTCTAGGGATTTGTTCAACCTTTCAACTTCGGCCATCCTCAGTGGAGTTGAAGGATTTCTTCTTCAGCTTGCCTTGGCTTCTCATACACCTGGGAATAGGACTGTATTTTGCAGTTTTTACATTTCTCTTTTACAAGTTAAACAACTTCCCACTCCTTTACAACCTTTGCTCATTTCTGCTTTTGATTTACTGCAGTTTTACTTTATTGCTCTTAAAATTCAGAGAGCAAAGCTCGGCACGACGTCCTGTCACCGAGCCTGACCTCCACTGTGTGGGTACTGCCCGAGGATTGCTCCCTGGTGATACTCTGTCCTCCCTGGTTCATCCTGGCCACACGTGCTCTCTGTCAATGCCAAGGCAGCACTGGCCATCACATCCGGCTTCAGAGACCCCCAAGTCCCCAAGGCTTTGTCTGCTCTGCTGTCTCCCACCTGGATCTGCATATTAGAGCTTGTATGCAATCCTTATAAGCATGTTATCCATGTTATTACTGAAAGACACCTGATTATTCATCAAACTAGGTTACGTTGACTTCTAGTCCTATTGCCTGAACCTGGCTAATTTGGAGGCATTTGCAGAGCTCCCCACTTCCTCCAGCATCACAGGGAGCCCAAATTCCAGACCTCCTTGGACTCAAGGAAGCCACCAGCCAGCCGTGGCCTGTGGCTCCCATTCTGCTCTGCTTCAAGCCACCATTTCTCAAACTGGAGGTTCTGAGGACATTCTAAGATAGAGAACAAGCTTCTCAATACTGGGTATTAGGCTGGGCATGTATAATGCTTGCCTGGTATGCATGAGGGCCTTAGTTTGCTCCCTAGCCCTGGGAAGCAAAAAAAAAAAAAAAATAGTGGGCTGTAAGATGAAGACAAACTCTGAGATCACCCAACTTGTCACTCAACCTGTCAGCCCCTTACTCCCCACCACAAGGTTCTCTGGCCATGCTGGTTACCTTCCGGAACTCTACACCCTGCAATCTCTCTGGGATCCTGTGCTAGCTGTGGCCCTGCCTAGAATGCTCTTCCTCCTGCTTCCATCTTGGGGACATCATTTCCCCTCTATTCCTACCTCCTAGAGATTCCCTGAACGTTAATAATTTTGGAAATGATAAGCTTCCTTCAGGCCTGTCCCAAACCTCCGTGATTCCCATGCACAATCCTCTCAACCAGTCCTGGCCTGATCTTTCTGTGAGGCTGGCAATGTTCTATGTCCGCTCTGTCCAATATGGTGGCCGCAAGTCACACTTGAAATGTGCTGGTGAGACTGAGAGACTACATTTTTAAATTTTTATTTAAATGTGAGCCTAAGTGGTCATATGTAGCTTGGCTGACTGTAGTTCTTCCCTCCTCTGCAGGTTAGATGTTGATTCTCAGGGAACTTGGAAGCCACATATTGCAGAGAGCAGAGGCTCTGATAGGGTGAGGCCCTGAACTGTATGGATGGGGCAGAGCACTCCTGCAATATCTTGCTGTTGATCTGGAACTTTATGTGAGAAAGAAACCAACATCTACTGTCTACACCACTGAGATTTTCGAGTTTTTCTGTTAGCACATACTAACAAATCAGATTAGTAGACTGTCCTTTTACAGGTCAGTTAATAGGCTGGTACTGAGGGTATAAAGATGAGTAAGACATGGCTCTTGACTCTTAGGAGCCCACTCAGGTCAATGCCTGGTCCATAGGACACATTTAGCAATCATGCCTATGTAATGAAGTCTCCATGAAAACCCCAAAGGACAGGGATCAGAGAGATTCTGGACCTCTGGACACATGAAGGTTCCTTATCTAATACCTCCCCCTGTGCATCTCGTCTTCTGTGCCCTTTGTAGGAGCCTTTGTAATAAACCAACAAATGTGTTTCCCTGAGTCCTGTGAGCCACTCTATCAAATTAATCAAACTGAAGAAGGGGATGTGGAACCCTAATTGTCATGTCTCCTGGGAGACAGTGTCACAACGTGGAAGCATGGACACCCGGCTGGAGTCATCTGCAGCATTGCACTGCTTGCTTGCTGGTGGGAAGACACCCCACACCTTTTGGGCTCCCAGAAGCCTTCCATGTGTGGTGTGAGAGCAGGAGAAAGATGGTTTGTTTTTCCTACGTAGTTATTTATGGTGCCCAGCAAACATCAGAGGTTCAGTAAGGAGAAAGCGAATAAATAAAAACAAGAATGAACGGACACATGAGTGAATGAATGCATGGAGGCAGCAGCCCCAAGACAAAGCTTCTGCCCCTTCTTCTTCCTTCCCGTCATGGCTGCCCCAGCATGTGCCTTCACTTCCTGACCTTCCTTTTCTTCATCACACCTCACGTGCAGTTGCCCATTAGATGTTCCTCCCACGCTTCCTTCTCTAAGCTGTGAGACTGCTCTGTTACAAACTCAATTGTGGCTCCTCAAGATTCATGCTAAATCCTGACCCCCAGTTCCTCAGAATGTATGGCCTTATTAAGATATAGGCTTTCTGGGTGCGGTGGTGCACCCTGTAATTCCAGCACCTGGGGAGGCTGAGGCAGGAGGATCACGAGCTCAAAGTCAGCCTCAGCAATGGAGAGGTGCTAAGCAAGTCAGTGAGACCCTGACTCTAAGTAAAATACAAAATACAGCTGGGGATGTGGCTCAGTGGTTGAGTGACCCTGAGTTCAATCCCCAGCACCCTCCTCCCACACCCACCCCCCCCAAAAAAAAAAAGAAAGAAAAGAAAAAGAAAAAAGAAAGACAAAGGCTCAGGGGAGATGTAATTCTTTAAGTCAAGATAAGGCCACCCACCTGGAAAAGGATGGGTCCCTTATCCAGTACAATTGGTGTTCTCATGAAAGGTGGAAATTTGGACAAAAGCACACAGGAAGAATATGGTAGGAAGATAAAGACAGATCAGGTGATGTTTGTACAGACCAAAGAGTGCCAGAAACTGCCGGCAAGTCACAGAAACCAGAGGAGAAGTAGAGAACAATTTCTTTGTCACAGCCCTCAGGAGAAATGAATCCTGCTGACACCTGGATCTGGGACTTCTGGCCTCCAGAACTGTGAACAATACACTTCTGTTGTTTAAGCCATGCTGTTGTGGTACTTTGGTAAAACAAATATATGCTTTGTTTCTCTCTTTTTTCTTTTCTTTTTTTTCTTTTCTTTCTTTTTTTTTGTACCAGAGATTAAACCCAGGGACACTTAACCACTGAGCCAAATCCCCAGCCCTTTTTATATTTGATTTAGAGACAGGGTCTCACTAAATTGTGTAGGGCCTCGCTAAGTTGCTAAGGCTGGCTTTGAACTCACAATCCTCCTGCCTCAGCCTCCCCAGCTGCTGGATTACAGGTGTGTGCTACCGGTGCCCAGCTGCTCCAACCATTTTTTAAAAATATAAATAGGGACAAAGAGATCCTCATGTGCTCGCTAGGGGTCTCGAAGCTGGAGGAATGTTAGCTGACTGGAAGAGCATCAAGGTGTCCCCTGGAGGCACCATCACGAGTTCTTGAGGATGCTCTGAGTTCAAATTTTCTGTCCCAATATACATAACTCTGACTTTCCAAGCACCACTGTTCCATTATTATTTAGATTGGAGGACACAGGCACAGTGCTAATTGTCAGCATCATCAAAATTATCAGAAAATTTCTATTCCAGTGTGCCAGGGGCTTACAAAGCAGATTAAAAAGATGTGGCTCTGATTTCCTGGGACATGGAGTCCAAGGCCAGCCTATTGATATCACAGTGTCATTTATTTTAATTTACTAACTGGTTCAGTGAATACTTATTGAGCACCTACTCTGCATCATGTTCTGTGGGATGTCAACGCTTTGAAAATTAGCAGAGAATAGCAGAAAAGGGAGCTTGGCATCATATTTTATTTCAGTACCTGCCTGTCTCCCAGGGAGATGCTGGGTAGAGGGCCATTTGCAAGCACATTACAGTAATTAGCTAAGGGCAGGCAAGAGGCAGGAGAGCCTGCCATCTTTTCCCACCCCTGGTGCTCACACCTTTGCAGCCTGTCTGCAGTCACATTAGGACCCTGCAGGTGGCCCACTTCAGCCAGACCAGTCCTGAGAAGGCAGGCCTGTCTGCTCCCTTGCAACCTGGAAGTCAAATGGAGAAAAATGCATCTTTCTGCTGAAAGGGTGCCTTCCCACGCCAGCTCCTGGGTTCTGGCAGAGCATGGCTCTGATTGCCACACTCGGGTGAGCAGAGCCACCAGGAGCTGGGTAGTTCTCACTCCTCACCCTCATCCAAAAGACAGCTGCTCCAGCAAACCCGAAATCAAAGTAGGTACACGCTGTGCACCAGCTGACAGCCTTTATCAGACAAAATGGCAAACGCCACCACTGTCGCCGGGGCTCTGGGGACCCTTGGCTTAAGCTCACAACGTTTCAGGTGCCCTCCCAGCACTTCTCACGGACCCCAGCCTTCCATTTGTGTCCTTGGGTCACATGGCTCCCTGGCTGTGATCGGCCACTCAGCTGGTTGTCTCCCCACCTCCTCTGCCAAGGCCCAGCACTCTTGCCCCTTTGGCAAGAGCTAATCCTACCTGTGGGATTTTCACTTACCTCTTCGGAGCTTGGAAAAAAGGAAAGCCAAAAAGCTTAACCTCCTCCTGGAAATGAGTTCTCCCCCAGGGACTGGAATTCTGTGCCAATTCCAGACAAGAAAAGCCAGTGAAGAACAAAGGCCCCGGGCTGTAGCCTCCCTGGCTGGTGGCAGGTGGCTGGCCCCTGTCTCTGTGATGGCAGCATCTGGGCCAGGCCCCTACCTTCTCCCTGAAAGCAGCTGCGCTTGCACCTGGTAACTTTCCCAGGCAGAGCCAAAAAGGAGACGGCACCCACGGTCACCCACCAAGAGGCAGAATCCTGAAATTCCTGGCCCTGGAATTGGAGTTAAACTGAGTCAGGCTCCATGGTGGAACCCCAACTTTTCCCTCTCTGAACTGGAGATCCTTCTACCTCCTTTGGAAACTTAGTTATTGACAGTGATCCAATACCTTGAAATCCAAAAACGTTACAATAAGCTTCCTGTCATCAAGGAGCATAATCACTCCGGCCTTCCTTCCAAGAGACTCTGGATTGCAAGTCAAGATTAACGACTAATTTCAATGTGTGTTCTAGATATTTGTTTCTCCACGGTGTTAAAACTGCTGTATGCTAAAACTCTTTGGATTCACTTCTTTGGGCAATTATTTTACCGAGTATTCACCCTCCAGGACTTTGCCCAGGCTGTTCCTCTACCTGCAGAGCCCTTCCCAGCTTTGGTCCCCTATTCCCTGCCCCCCTCTTCTTCTGGCTTGCTCATGTGTACCCTTCAGGCCACAGAGTGGACATTCTCTACCCCAAGAAGCCCTCCCTGGTCCCTGGCCACACCCTGCCACAATCTGAGCTGAGTTTCCCTCTTCTAGGCCCCATGTCCCTTCCACATCTGTCTCACTAGGCCCCTCAGACTCTGCAGAGAGGACAGAAACTGTGACCTTGTTCTCCCCAACAGCTGGCACAGTATTTGGCACATAGTAGATTCCCAATAAATATCTAGTGATGGAAGAGATGCAAAATGCTGGATTGTGATTGATATGAAGAGATTAATTCAAAAAGGAATGCCCCGCCCTTTGTTTCATGGGTTTTCAATGAAACCAAAGCCCACAAAGTATTTTAGTGCATTTGGATGGCTTTCAGGGAATCAATAATCAAATTTCCAGGTGCTTAGCATCCAAACACTACAGCATTATACAGGGGTCTCCCACAACCTTGCACAACTGTTTTCTCACCCAATGAGGCCTTCTGCTCATCCAGCCCAAATTGCCTTGGTATTTAAACATCTCTAGGACTCTTAAAATGCTCAATTCTAGAATGCATTATTCTTGAGGATATTCTGAAGTCAAGGCAAAGACAGCATTAGAAAGATCAAAGGAAGCTGTTCACCCTTGTGAGGGATCCAGGCATGGCCTGTCCTTGCACCCAACCTCCCTCTCTCCACACCTCGGTCCACTTCTCTCTCCATCTACCCACATCCCAGCCCCATCGGGATTCAAAGACAGACCTCAAATGGTCTTGCAGGGACTCAGACTTCTGACAAAAAGTATGTCTGATTTGGCCAACAGGTGTGGCAGCCAGGACTATTTTTGCCACTTCAGTCCCTTGCAGGACATTTCTCACAAATTGGATGAATTAAATTTGCAACTCCAAGGGGTTTTTTTATTATTTATTTTTATTTTTGTTTAACAAGTATAAATTGTATATATTAATGTGGTTCAGTGTGGCATCAACACATAAACATACAATATGCACTAATCATATCCAGTCTCACTTTATCTATTCTCCCCTTCCCCCACACCCTTTCTAATGTCTTGTAATCATTATTCTGCATTTGGATCTCTCTCTCTCTTTTTTTTTTTTTAGAGAGATAATAAGAGAGGGAGGGAGGGAAGGAGGGAGAGAGAGAGAGAGAGAGAGAGAGAGAATTTTAATATTTATTTTTTAATTACCAGCAGACACTACATCTTTGTTTTGTATGTGGTGCTGAGGATCGAACCCGGGCCGCACGCATGCCAAGCGAGCGCACTACCACTTGAGCCACATCACCAGCCCAGGATCTCTTTTTTTTTTAAGGATCTATATATGATCAAGAACTTGCAGTACTTGTCTTTGAGTGTCTGTCTTATCTTACTTAACATAATGTCCTCTGGTTCCACCCATTTTTCTTCAAATAACAGAAATTCCCTTTTTATAGGTAAATAATATTCCGTTGTGTATATATTCCACATTGTCTTTATTCATTCATTTGTTGATGGGCAACTAGGATGTTCCATATCTTAGTTATTGTGAATAATGCTTCTATAAAAATAGGCATGGAGGTATCTTTTTGATATGCTGATTTCATTTCCCTTGGATATATACCCAGCAGTGAGATGGCTGGATCACACAGTAGATCTATTTTTAGATTTTTGAGGAAACTCCATATTGTTCTCCATAATGAGAGTCTAAGTTTTTACCAAAATTTGCATTTAAAGGTGGGAAGCAATATATAATATGTGGGAAAAGACATCTTTTAAAATAATTCAAACACCCAAGAAAAAATTAAGCTATTTACCTAAAATGTATAAAGAGACACATACTTCTTCAAAATTCTTTTAGGGGCTACACTGGCAAAAATATTGGGCCATTTCCTGGTTTCACAGGGAGGGGTACCAGAGTCCAACCCTCTGCAATGACAAAGGACAATACAGAGCTGAGGAGTCTAGGAGGGTGAGTGAGATGTGCACAGATTCAACCTGGCACCTTGTCACATAGAGATTATCTAACATGCATATGGACTCCACCTCAGTGGCCCCCATATCTGCGGGTATTTTAAAGGTATTTCAATTTTTTTTAATTTGATAGAACCAAGAAAAGTAAATGACTGTTTTAAAAGTCAAGGAAAGGGGCTACTAAGATCAAGGAAGAGAATGAGCAAGATAAATCAAAGTAACTGGGAAATTCAAAGAACTAAGAGCCAGGCCCAGTAGCAGACGCCTGTGATCCCAGCTATTGGGGACGCTGAGGCAGGAGGATGGCAAATTAGAAGCCAATCTGGGTGATTTAACAACACTCTGTCTCAAAATAAAAAAATAAAAGAGGGTTAGGAATGCAGCTCAGTGTAGTGTGCCCCTAGGTTAACTCTTAAGTACTAAAAAACAAACAAATCACAAGAAGAAATGCAAACCACTAAGGACAACCATATAAATGTTTCTCTAAAAAATCCTGTGGGAAGAAAGCTAGGCTCACCTCTACAGGAATCCAGGATATCTGTGAATTTAAGAGTCCAAACTTAAGAAAACAAGTGCATCTTTATTTTCACTAACCTCTCACTGACGTTTAGCATTTCCTTTAATTATAATTGCGGGTAGCGAACCACAATTGTATTAGCAGTTCCTGTGGCTTGTTCATCATAGAAATCACAGATGTTTTCATATCCCATTACCAGCTGCTAGAACTATCTTAAAAAAATTATTTACCTTTATCACAACTTCAAAATGATGGTGGTTAATAAACCTGTGCTAAGTCCTGTTATTTAATGCATTAATTAAAATGCAAATATAGACTATTCTATCACAAATGAGCTTTAAAATATTAGAACTATATAGCAGGATTATTGATTCCCATTGTAACCCAGTGTACTTTAAATTTTGTGTATTTAAGAACATTATTCTGAAAAGGAATCCATAGACTGCCAGAGGGATCCCTCGTGTAAAAGAGGATCAAAAATTCCTGCTTTAAAGAACTTTGTATCTGTTTATGAGAATATCTGAATGCAGTGGCTAAAAGGAGGGGAAAAAATAACCAACCACACCAAAGAAATGGCCTGAGATGGCCAACTTCCGGCCTATGCGACTTCCGACTTCCGGCCATCATGACTTCCGGCTGCCGCCATATTGCTCCCGCAGAAGCCCGTGGCTGTGTGGGACTCCTGGATCCGGAGTGGCGGTGCAGCCTTCGCCGAGCGATCCTGGTGGCTGCAGGTGGCGGTGGTGCATTTGGTCCAATGGAACAGGAGCTCACGTGAAGCTCCCAGGACCAGCACCTGACAAGCCCAGTGTCTGTGGTTTCAAACCCACATAGGACCAGATGTACAGCGATCTTCTCAGGAAAGACAAAGAACTCTGTGCGCAGGATGACATTTTGCATATGTTAGACAGAAATAAGAGAAGCAGGCCCTGGCCAGAAAGGTTCCAGAACTGCATGGACCTGTTTGACCTAATCCTCACCTGTGATGAGTGAGTCTATGACCAGGTGGTGGAAGATCTGAACTCCCGAGAGCAGGAGACCATTCAGCCAGTGCACATGGTCAACATGGACGTCCAGGACAACCACGGGGAGGCCACCCTGGGAGCCTTCCTCATCTGAGGGCTCTGCCAGTGTATGCAGCAAACGGAGGACCTGGAAAATGAGCTTTATGAGCTGCTGCAGGAATTCGAGAAGAGCAGCCCCGCCTTCCCGCGCCTTCTTAATGCTTGCTCCCTCCCTCCCAACACGTGTTTACCCCGAGGTGTTCTTGATGGACCGTGGTATAAACTGTACATATGGAATGAAAAGGCACACACTAACGCCAGATTAAAGACCATTCTCCTCAGCTTTTTTTTTTTTTTTTTTTTTTTTTTACCAAGAGAAAAAGAGGGTTACCGCCAGCTGCCCCAGCATGTGCCTGTTGTTGGCCACCTTCCTTGCCCTCTTCTCCCCCAATTGCTGGATTGCATAAATATCTGAATAAAGCAACAAGCTGTATTGTACTAGGAAAAAAGAAAAGAAATGGCATGAGATCAGACTGGGTACAGCAAACACCTCCAGAGACCTTCTGGTTATACTCTTGGGTCTTAGAGATGAGGCAGCCTTTCATGGGTTTAGCGATTGGACCAGCCTCAAACTTAAGTCTGCCACACCCTTCTTCTTCTAACACAGAGACTCAAGTCCTGGAAAAGCCAAATCCCAAAGCCCCAGGTTTCTTACACAATTTCAAGTAACACACAATGTCACAACTCAGAAAGGACCTTGGGTGGCCAATGCAAGCTTGAATCCCACAGTGCTGCACAGCCTCCCTTCCACCTTTGCCAGGCCCACCTCTGAGGTAACCAGAGAGAATTGAAAGCAACTTTGTTCTCAACTTCCACCAGGAAAAAAAAAAAAAAAGCCATAAATTAAAGTTTCTGGAAGTCAGAAAGCCCAGGCCTAGCAAAATAAGCCAGTGTGACCAGAAGCATGAATGATCTACTAAAACACAGTAAAACTGCAGTAATTTTATTACCATCATTTCCCCCCTTGGGGAAACTCATTGTTTGGGGAGGAAGGGGGACAAAGGGAAACCATTTTTCTCAGGAGGCCATGGGGAGTCTAAGACAGGAACTTGGAAGTCAGACCCCAGCACTTGCTCATTACAGGGACCTAGGGAGAGTGAATAAGCATTTCGGAGTCCCAGGCCCCTCATCTATAAAACAATGCCTGACCTGCCAGAGTGCATGACGATAAAAAAAGCCCACCGGCATTGGGTTCTTTCTTCCCTACACAATAAAATAGAGGGATTCTTCACCAAGGAAGGCAGCCAGAAGTGTTTTCTCAAGAGAGAAAAAAAAAATCCTATAGAACTCATAAAAATGTGTGCTTGCTAGGAGCAAATCTAGCCTTTCTCCTTCTCTTTCCGACTTCTGTCAAACTTGAAATTCCCTGTCAATGCTGCCTGCCACTTTCTTCTGCCAGAAAATTTCCAAGTTTTCTTCTTTAGAATCAGTCAGACCTAGGTTGAGCAGCTCACTGTTTGCTAACACCACAAGTGGAAAATCTATTCAACAAGGCTGAATTAAGCAAAGGTTCAGAAACCAAATTCCATAAGCCCTTCCCTAGAATCAGGAGAGGCTCAGAACTCCAGCAATTTCAGTGGCAAGTGTATGCAAGCCAAGGTTCTCCCAGATTTAAAAAAACCAACATTTTGCCAGCTTTTTATCTCCATTGACAAATAATAATGTGCTTTTAACTATCAACTCAGTTTTTTTAAATATGTAATTTTTAGTTGTTGATGGACCTTTATTTTATTCATTTATTTATATGTGGTGCTGAGAATCAAACCCAGTGCCTCACACATGCCAGGCAAGTGCTCTACCATTGAGCCACAACCCCAGCTCCTCAACCCAGTTTTTGTATTGTCCTTTCAAAGTACAAATTCATGGTCAATATTTGACAGGCCCATTGGCTTCTTTTTGTTTATTTTTCTCTTTTCTTTCAAATGAAAATAATTTTCACAAGTCCTGATCTTATCTCCCATTGGAAAGCACTTTGTGTTTTGCAAAATGGTTTTCATCCCCAACCTCTGATGGGCATCTGCTCATCTCAGGACAAAGTTCTTAACCTGGTTACAGTGTCTATCAGCCAATGTGAAGATCCTTTCAGTTCTCTTGATACTGATCAGCTCATTTGTCTTTACATTTCAGTTTCTCATGAAGTGTCTTTGATTTGGTTGTTTTATTTTTAATGCTTTCCAAAGAGGATCATGGTCTCCTTGAATCTTTCTGGAGTTGGCCCTTGATCAGCAGCTGCCCTTTGATCTTCAATTCCTAATTATTTGGAAATAAAGCTTTTTTACCCTATGAAATACAGAGTCTTTATTCTCTCCATGAATTATATTCTGGGCTTATTTATTTAGAGTTGGGAGATGTCATTTTGCGTTTCCTTTGCCCCATGAAAGACAGGTTACCAGTATGAGTAGAAATGATCTGTTGGGTTTTCTTGTTTCTTTTTATCATTATATCATTTTTTGTCATCCTCTTGCTTCTCCCTTTAAAAAAAAAAGTCTTTTATTATATCCAGACTCAGATGCCTATAATCCCAGCTACTCAGAAGGCTGAGGCAGGAGAATCACAAGTTTGAGGTCAACCTGGGAAACTTAGCAGGTCCCTGTCTAACTTAGCAGTAGAGCACTTGCCTAGCAGGTTCAAGGCCTTGGGTTTGATCCCAAGTACCACACACAAAAAAGAAGTCTTAATAATAGTGAGACATGGCTCGCATTCTATACAATTCATCTATGTAAAGCATATAATTTAATGTTTTTAGTATATTCAGAGTTATGCAACCATCATCACCATGAATTTTAGAATATTTTCCTTACTCTAAACAGAAATTCCATGCCCATCAGCAGTTACTTCCAACTTATCCTCTCCCACTCCCCAAACACCACTTTACTTCTGTCAGTATGGATTTGCCTCCTTTGGATGCTTCCCATAAATGGAATCATTCAACATGTGGTCTCTTTTACCTGTTTCCTTCCAATTAGGATGTTATTTTCAAGATCCATTCCATAGTATAGTATATATCAGTAATTTGTTCCTTTTTTGTGTCAAATAATATTTTATGGCTTTGTCATATATTACTTTTCTACTCATCAGCTGATGCACACCTGGGACTCCACTTTGGGTCCATGATGTGTTATGTTGCTGTGAACATTCATGTGCAACTTCTTGTGTGGCCATATGTTGTCATTTCTCTTGGATAGACACTTATATTTCCTTGTAATATGAACCTAAAAAAAAAAAAAAACCCAGACACATCTCAGGTTCCTTAGGGAATATAGTCCATTGTTGGGTGGAATTGTTGGGTATTTCCTGTGTTTGGGGGAATTGTGTTTCTCTGGAATCCTACAGGATAATTTTCACCTATTGCTCATTTAATTCTTCACAGGCCTTTATTAAAAAAGTATGTGGAGGTGTTTAGGAAGTTACTAATTAGCTATAGTAAGAAACCCCAACATTTAATGGGGTGGGATGCTATCAAGGGGTATTGATGGTTGGCATGCAGCTTTCTTCAGTGGTATTCAGGGTCCCAGCACATCTGCTTCTGGGAAACCCTGGCCCAGGTTTTTCCATTGGTAAAAAATAGTCACATGGCTACAACCCAGTGCAAGTGGGGGACAGGAAAATATTGTCACTGGATTGGTAGCTGCTCCCAGAAGAAGCACAAAGTATGGGTGGTCAGTGGGATACAGGGCCAAAGAGGATTTGAGCCAAGATCCCAACAGGGCAAGAAGGAAGATTTCTGTGTCTTCTTATTTCCTCTTCTTCTTAGAAAGGAGTTATCCCTGTGTTCAAAGACTGAAATGTGAGTAGAAACTTAAATATGAGAAGCAGAGAAATTGCGTGCTGAGGATCATTCTACTCATCCCAAATATTGTATTCCCTGGTGTAATCAACACTGTTCCCCGTGAAGAGGCCAGTCATGGATTTGTGCATGCATGGAAGTTATCTCAATGGTATTCCACAGGAAACAGTGTAGATCCCTCCCTCTTTATCTAGAACTGTCAATCAAGGTGCCTCCCTGCCTCTGGCTGCAGGATGGATATTTGACCCAGAGTAGACCAGACTGCAGACTGACCCTTTTCCTTGGAAAATGAACCTAAACCAAAACTTTACAAAAAACAGACACATCTCAGGGTCTTTAGGGGATATTGTCCGTTTTTTTTTTTCAAAAGAGAGAGAGAAAGAGAGAATTTTTAATGTTTACTTATTTATTTTAGTTTTCGGCGGACACAACATCTCCGTTTGTATGTAGTGTTGAGGATCGAACCCCAGGCCGCACGCTGCCAGACGAGCGTGCTACCACTTGAGCCACATCCCCAGCCCCTGTCCATTTTTTTGTACCTCTTAAAATGATGCTGGTCTCAGTGTTTCTGGAGCTTCGTGCCTTTAATTTGATTCTGATTGCCCCAGATCCTTACAGTAAATCTCTGCATAATTAAGTCAAAATGGACTCTTGTCACTTGCACTATTGGCTCCTAACTATCACTGTACCTAATGCAGAAACATTCGGATGATTCTAACATGTCTCTCCACCTTTTGCATTCAAATCCTATGGATTCTACATCCCGAGTAGCTCATGGGTCTGTTTTCTTTCTCACATAACTCCATCGCTGTAGTTCAGATCTTACCATCATTTGCCTGAACTTCACAAGACCCCTTAACTATTACTCCCTGTCCCCATGGAAACTTTTCTAAAATGCAAATATAGGCTTTAGAAATTATAATACCAACATTGGTGCAGTGAAATTATGCACTCATACAATGCTGGTGGAGTTATAATTTTTGCAATCTTTTTCAAAGGCAATTTGGCTGTATGAATCAAGAACAGTTAACAAAAAATACAGCCTTTGACCCAATACTATTCTAAGAATTTTTTTCCTAAAGAATTATCCATAAATACAAAGATTTATATCTGAACTGTTCCCTGAAGCATTTATTTATTCATCCATTCAACAAATATTGAATGCCTCTTATAAACCGGGAACTATTATTATTACTTATAACAACACAATATTGGGGAAATAGAAAAACTGCCCAGCTGGATGGAGTTGAATAAATAAAGTTAGTTATGGTTATATGATAAGATACTATGTAGATATTAAATGCAATGTTTTTTGGGAGAATATTTAAAGACACAGGAAAATTCACATTAGGGGAAAATAAGGCAGTCCCAGAAAATATATAAAATAATCTCAATTTTAAGGGGAAAAATACATACACACTAAAATATTAACAGTGGCTCACATGAGGAAATGAGATTGAACGACTTTTAATTTTTGTGTTTCTATATATTCTCACACCGTCCTCCCTTTTTTTGTACTGGGATTGAACCCAGGGGCCCTCTACCACTGAGCCACATCCTCCAACCCAGCCCCCCCTTTTGTTTTTTCTTTTTGAGACAGAGTCTTGGTAAGTTGCCCAGCCTGGCCTTGAGCTTATGATCCTCCTGCCTCAATCTCCTGAGTCACTAGGATTACAGGTATATATCATCAGACCTGGTTTATAGTCTCATTTTTTAGTACTGAACAGGAAAATTATTAATGACTTAAAAAGAAGAAATAAGCACATATAATCATGCCTCTGTGCTGCATGAAGCCCTTTAACAGTTTTTGCTCACTTGCAGAATAAAGCACAAAATACTCCAGCACCAGCTCCCTGCAGCATCTCCCTCTCCCCACTGCAGTTTCTGAAGCAGCTGTGGGCACCTGCATTTCAGATCTCTCTGAAACCTTTTCCATGCAGTGGTCCCCATCCTGTGTCTTCCTTCATTCAACAAATAATTCATTGTACACCATTCCTATGTCAGGCTCTGTTCTAGGCACTAAGGATACAATAGACATAGTCCCTGGCCTGACCTGATAGAGTTCGTATTCCAGCAAAGGAAGACAGTTGTAGATATAAGTTCACTGGTTGGTTTTCTTTTTAATTCTGCTTGTTATAGATTATCGCAGAGTAAGTGTCTCAAAATATCACAAATGTATTCTTTTATAGTTCTGGAAACCAGAGGTCCAAAATGAGACTTGCAGAGCTAAAATCAAGATGTTGGCCGGGATGGTTCTCTCTTGGGCTCCAGGAGAGTACCATTTCCTTGCCTTTGTGAGCTTCTAGTGGCTACCGGTAGAAGCCTCCATCTTCAAAGTCAGTAGTTTAGCATCTACTCTCTGAGCTCCTTCTCTGGATGAGGCACATTGTGATCATGTCAGCCCCACCCAGGTAATCCAGGAAGATCTTCTTGAGATTGCAAGGTCCTTAATTCAATTATATCTTCAAAGATTTTTTGCCTTATTTAGTAGGATGTTCACAAATTCCAGGGATTGGAGCATGGGCCTTCAGGGTTGCTGTTTAGCCTATTGCAAATGAAGTCATTTGCACTGTGTGTGACTGAGGGAGTGCCAGTTTACTCTGTCTATGAGGGAGATGGGGAAGACCTCACTGGTAAGGTGACATTGGAACACAGACCTTATCACCCTTGGCATTCATGAAGTTGCCCTGGTGAAAATAATTCATTTTCCAAGAACTGGTTCTGGAAAACCCTGCTCCATCTACTATGTTCTGTGTGGAGTTACTGTGGCCAGAGTATATCTAATATCCCATTATCATCATGCTGGGAGTCCTATGTGATAAATTTTGTTCACTTAAGGATTTTTTTCTGTAGTTTATGGGTTTCTTTAGGGCCGAGACAAGGTAGTGTGACCACCTCCCTCTGCAGCACCAGGCGTAGTAAATGTCAGGTGAATAGTTGATAAGCAGGTAAAAAAATGAATGAAAACTCAACTTAGAATCAAGCACGGATTCAAATTTTACCTCTCCTATTTGGCAGTTTGGGTTTTTTTAAAGGCGTGTTATAAAATCTCTCCTTGGTTCTTTTTCTCATCTGTGAATGGGATGACAATAATGTCACTTGCCATCTAGGATTAATTTGGGAATCTAATAAGAATAAAATATGCAAAAACTTCCAGGGCTTGGCTGATAGTGGGAATTTCATTAAGTTACATAAAGTCATGTTTTATAATATTGGGGGTGAAGAGCAGTTCATACAAAAGAAGGTTTTGAAAATTAGTCCCTAGACACTTGAAATTCAGCTAATGCCCTAGCTGAGGGCATACTCAATTGCAGCCGCCACCACCCTGGCTTAGGCCCTTGGCCCCTACAGACAGGGACCTTGTCTTACTTAAATTATGTCCCTGTGGGGCCTAGAATGTAACAAATATATACCAAGCATCTGCTGTGTCCCAGGGACTATGTCTGTTCCAGGGGTGCACAGTTGACCAGACAGACTCATCTCACAGCCTCATAGACATGAATCCAGTAGAAGTGACCAGACCCTAAGGCCCATAACACTCATGGGTCAGGAACAGCCTATTCTCTGGGCAGCATGGAGAGATGATATTTGCCTCAGAAAATACGTCGGCCACAGCTCCTGCATTTCAAGCTTTGGAGCAATCTTAAGAGAATACAGTACTTCCTTATTCCGTATTTTTCATGCAGGCTTCTGCTGACAGCAAAACCACTTTGTATCTGTGAAATCTGCTCATGCACAGTGCTGCTCTCATGCATTCCTAAGGCATTTCATGACATCCACGTAGCTCTGTTGAGGAACATGCTTATGAGTGTGGGGAGGTGGGGGGACAAAGCGTAGGACAGTGCAGTAGACTCCCAGGAAATTTTCATTTGCTCTTCACTTAGTGCTGCCACTCATCATCATGCTCTTGGTGTTGCCTGACTGCAAGATGCTATCACCACTGTTATTTCTGAGAGAATGTGAGTTTCCCAGGGCAACTCTAACTCCGGCATGTATGTTGACAGAATGCCAAATCTCCCTGCCCTTCCCACAAGGTAAGGGCCTGGAGGATGACCCCCACTTCTCTCCCTTGACAGAGGTGGCAGCAGGAGACCCTTCCCTGGTTGCCGTTGCGCTGTCGCTGTCCTCTGGGATGGTCATGTTTGCAGACTGTCCTACCGTTGTCATGCTTTTCTAGCCTGGTGATAGAGCAGTGACAGGGCTGTGGCAGGTGCACCTGACCTTCACCATGTAGGGGACAGAGGTGTCTCCAGTACAGGTGCCGGTCAGGAGCTTGCAGGCAGCGAATGTGGGTGCCAGAGCCACACCAGGCAGATAAGAGCACCGTGACTTCCCTGGTCTTGTCCAGAAGGTGCATGAGCCACCTCCTTCCACCTGCTCCGCGCTGTACCCGCTAACCTCTGGCCTTCCGCTTAATGTGTCTTCTTTGCCTGCCATCAGCATTTTCTTGGAGATGCAGCTTGAATTTTCGCCCCTGCCTGTTTGTCCCGGAGAGTTCAGGATTGCTGTGAAAGGGCAATGTGGCCATGGGGTCTGAGCACTGATCTGGCCTATTTCGAAATTTAAATTTGGTTTTAAGTCATAAAAGGGCCATAAAAACCTTACACTAAATAAGGAAAACGATCCCATCCGGGGGCCTAATCCCTGCCCCGTTCTGCTCGGCTTCTCTCCCTCATTATGCTTGTATAATACAGTATGGTTTCTATTGAGTGTTTCCTTCCTGTTTTTACACTTATTCTTGCTTCACTGACTTTATTATCGGCAGAATTTTGCAGCATTTTTTTTTCACACGGCCATAAATACTATTCAATTCAACAAATGCATACAAATGGTTTCCATTAGAATTTTAATCTACTCTCAAAATGAAAGAAAAGCTTAATATAAATCTTTTTAAATTACCAGAACATAAATTCAGAGAGGGACAGCTCCACCTAGACTACGCACAAGGGGTCACATCCTGCTGTCCTCGCTCATAAATTAATTGAGGTCTCTCGCCGCCGTAAACGAACAGTGCATCCCGGAAAGATCATATCTGTCAAGATTGCAGATTGGTTTCCCTCCGACTTTGTAAAAGTCACAGCTTACAATACCTTCATTATGCCAATGAGAATGGCTGTCTCCCCAACTGGAAAGAAATAGGTGTTTTGTTCTGTTGGACCAAGATTTACAGAAAGTAATTTTCCTCCATGCAGGAGATATGACAAACCTGCTGGAAAAAAATGTCATTTCACAACTTCTTTCATTTCATCACCTTTTTTTACTGCTAGATGTAGATTCTCTCCCCTGTGCAAACGGGCTGCAGTGACATTTAATGGCTAAGTGAGGTAGTCACCGGTGAGTGAAGGCACCTTTCTGAGGGGCTAAGCTGCGGAGAGTTCATGTCCCTCTCCCTCTCCCCCCACCTCCAGAGACTATCTGGAAAGTTCCCAGCAGTTGCCAGAGGGAGGGAGTGGAATACAGAGCCCCATGAGCGCTTGGACCCACTTGAACAGAATAACTCTCATGGCCCTTGAGGGTCCTTTGTAAACAGCTGAAGTGGCCTCCATTGTACCCTTGTTTGCCAGGTCCCAAAACCATAGCATGCTTGCTCTGTCCTTGGCCAACACTGGCACGCTCTTTCAGGAGGACAACTGAAGGGCAGAGTTTGGGCTTCGATTTTTTTTTTTTCCATTTCCTCATGTCATAACCTAATGCTGTTCTAGCAGAGCTTCTGCATATTAAATTGCCTTTTAGCAACTGGGAAGAGGGTGGCGTGATCTATGGAGAAAAGGCCCCTCATGTAAATGTATGATGGCTGACACTACCCCACTGAGGAGAAAGGGCAAGATTAACCGAGAGACCAGGGGTCAGCAAACCCCGGGAAACGTCACTCTTTACAGCCACTTCCCTCTCCTTGAGTCAAGAGCTGCTGTTCTGGGCTCTTCACCCACAGCTGCCCCATCCCGGGCCTGTCACCGCCTGGTCTCTGGGTTGGTTGTGAGCAGGCTGAAGAAGTCTAAGGAGGTGGCAATGAGAAGGCTTTGGGTTCTGAAAGCTTCTCTGAGCTTTGTGTACCAGAGAAAGAGCAGGCATCAAAGGCCAAATCAAACCTCTCTCCTGCCCGAGGGGAGAGCCTGGCCTTGGGCAGCCATTCTTGCTGCTGGAAGGTTTCCTACCCTGGTGGCCGCTGAGCTGCACCAGGCAGGAAGGGCAGGCAATGCCCTGGTGGGGCATTGTTTCTACGGACTGGTGAGATTTTTGCAAATCTTTCTACAAATGATGATCTCTATCCACATAAAGTGGCATAATAGCCTCTTCTCTTTCCTGAGTGGTGCTGGCTGTTCAAGTGCTTATTTCTTGATTCTTAGCCCATTTGCTTTCCATTAGCAGTAATCCCAAGCCTGCAAAACTCCAATTACTAAGTGATAATAGAAATGCTGCTCTGCCTCAGAGTCTCTGGCACAAAGGGTCCAGAGTGGGCCCAGGTTGCACATGCAGCCACATACAACATGTTGACGCCACGAGAGCATGACACCTGTCAGGTCCTGGGGGGTCTGGGTGGGTATTCTCCAAGGGTGTCTGCACTCCCGGGTCTTAGAGTCTGATGGCATTAGGACAGGAACTCCCAGACAGTCTGAGATGCTGAGATAGAGAGGGAGAAGTGGAAGCCATGTTTAGAAAGCTGAATATGTGCTTCTTTGAATTTTTGAGTTGGGGGAAAGGATGTGACATAGTTTTAATTGTGTCCCTCCCCAAATTCATATGTTGAGGTTTTAATGAACAAATGATGGAATTTGGAGACAGGGCCTTTGAGAGGTTGTCAGGTTTAGAGGCGTCATAAGACCCCAGTCTTATGAGATTAGTGCCCTTTTAAGAAGAGCCCAGAGAGGTTGCATGTGCCCTCTCTCATCCCATCACGTGAGCACACAGCAAGAGGGTGGCTGTGAGCCAGGAAGAGACTCTTCACCAGAACCTGGCCATGCTGGCACCCTGGTCTGGAACTTCCCAACCTCCAGAACGGTAAGCAATAAATGGCTATTGCTTGAGCCCCCTGGTCTATGGCATTTTGTTACAGCAGTGCAAGCTAAGGCACAATGACAGGACTGAGTGACTGCAGAGAGACATAGTTTCCTCCAACACACCCTTCTGCCACGATGTTTGCCTCACCACAGGCCCAGGAACAACACAGTCAAGGGATCTCAGATTAAAACCTCTGGAACCATCAGCCCAAATAAGCCTTTCCTTCTTTAAGTTGATGGAGTTTCAGGGGATCCTGAAACTCATGTTGGGGTTCCTTGTTCATTTATCTGTGCATGTATCCCCACAAGAACTGTCATAAGTCAGTACTGTTGCCATCATGAGGATTTGTCATATGAGGGTTTGTCACAAGGGCAACAATCCTAAAAGTGTGTTCTTTCCAAAAATAAGAAGTAGCAAAGAAAACAGAGTGTTCTTCCTTTATGACCCTTTTGCCCTTTTCTCAAATTGTTAATTGTAGGAGCAGCCACATTCTTTAAACATACAGAGAGAATTTTTTATATGTATAAAGAATGTATATATACAGACACACAGATATATACACATGCATATGTGTGTTTGTATAAACTGCTCTAAAGAATAAGGTATATATAAGGCATATGTACAATGTGTGTGTGTGTGTATGTGTGTGCATGTGTATGTGTGTATATATGGTATATACATAAAGTATATATATGGCAAATATATGTATATGGCAAATATATATAATTCTTTAGAGCAGTTTTAGGTTTACAGAAAGACTGAATGGGAAGTGTAGAGACTTCTTTTACATACCCAATTCCTCCCTCTGCTCCCATCATATATAATTTCTCTCATTATTAACATCTTTTTTTTAAAGAGAGAGAGAGAGAGGAGAGAGAGAATTTTAATATTTATTTTTTAGTTTTCGGCAGACACAACATCTTTGTTTGTATGTAGTGGTGAGGATCGAACTCGGGCCACACGCATGCCAATCGAGCCCGCTACCGCTTGAGCCACATCCCCAGCCTCATTATTAACCTCTTGATTCTCACTCAGGGGCTGGCCCTCTCTCAGAAGCTGTAGCTGCCCCAACCCAGGAGAGGATCCCAGCCTGGCATCCAGAAGTTCATAGTCAGCCTCTGCTTACAACCGGCCACCCTGCTGTAAGAGAAGAAGGCCTCTGTGGATGCCCCGTGGCATAGCTGTAGGTGCGCCATGCACAGATCATGCCATAGGCAATACACCCAGCAGTAAGTAGTACCACTGGGCCCCTGCCACATAGACACGAAGCAGTCACTGAGGGCAGAATTGCAAATGCCTCCTCTGAGGCGCTTGTATATAACAAGCAGAGTCCATTTATAGCACCCCTCAGTCTTCACTATTTCCCCTGCACCCCACAATATGGAAAGGCAGTCCAACTGCATTAAAGAACTTCCTTCCATAGACCAAGTTTATCTCTTCACTCAATTAGTCACTTAATACCTATTTATTCCTGAGACAAGCACTGTCCTAGGTGCTAGTAGAGAATAAGACAGGCTTGGCCTTTGGCCTTGGAGGGGTGCTATGGTTTAGATGTGTCCTCCAAAGTTTGTGTGTTGAAAATTCAGTCTCCAATGCAGGTGTTGACGGGTGATAAGTGATGAAGTCATGAGGGCTCTGCTTCATGAGTGGATGTCATTATAGTGAGAGTGGGTTACTTATCATGGGAGTAGGTTCCTAACAAAAAGGATGAGTTCAGCCTCTCTCCTAGTCATCTCTCAAGCACTCTTGTGTCCTTCCATCTTCCACCATGGGATGATGTAGCAAGAAGGCCTTCACCAGATGCTGGCTCCTTAAATACTGGACTTCCAGTCTCCACTGACTGTAAGAAATGGATTTCTTTTCTTTATAAATTACCCAGTCTGTGGTATTCTGTTATAGCATCACAAAACAGACTAAGTCAGAGGAGACAACAACAACAAAAAAAAAAAAATAAAGAAAGTAAATTACTTTATTAAAGGTAAGAGGAGAAATTGGAGGATGTAATGATAACTGGGAAGTGGGGGGGATGGGGCTCCCTGAAGGGTAGCTAGGCCAGGGAAAGCTTCTCTGAGGAGTAATACTTCAGCTGAATGCTATAGATGTGAAGGGGCAAACTGTGTGGTGAGGTGAGAAGGAGGTTTTTATCTAGGAAGAAGGAATAGCAAGCACAGCAGCCTTGATCTAGGAAGGAAAGTTCAAGAAACAAAACAGAGGCCAGCAAGCCCTGGGCATCATAAATAGGAGGACAGGAAGAGAAGTTACATACATACCCATGGGTGGAGAGCTGGGGAGCATGTGCCTACCTGCCTAACTCCAAGGTACCTGGAGTCCCCTTTGCTACCTGACCCAGTGGACATGGGCATCATGGAAGTCTGAGTTCTACCTCGAAAGCTATGCAAGCCTATTACATCATCCCTTAACCACATGTTCTTATCCACAGGCAAGCGATCAAGACATGATGCTCTATTCTAACATTCTCCAGCAATCACTGGTCATCCCTGAATGCAGATGCATGGAGAATACTAGGCGTCGAAATGCCAAGGTGCCCCGCTTGCATTTAAAGAGCATAGGATCTTCCCTGCGAGCTCTGCTGCTGCTCCTCTGAGAGTGGAAGCCTGCCAACCCGCAGCCCACGGACACTAACAACTCACTTGGCCCGTGAGCAGTGTCACAGTCCTGTCCAAGAGAGGAGAGGCAGGAGGAGAGAGGTAACAGGCAGGAAGCCCACTCCCGGACAATGAGGCTCTTAAGAGTCCTGACTGAGCAGCGGTCTAAATTGAAACATCATCCCACTGCAGCGGAGTGATTGCACTGAAGCAAGTTGGCAAAACATCAGACAGCAGGTAACATGGCTGCCCGAGCCGGGAGGCTCCAGCTGACTTCCTAATTGGGCCAAAGCTCAAGAGCATTCTGAAGTTCCCTGGCACCACCACCAGTGGCTAAAGCTACTAATCCTTTAATCAATTAAACTCTGTTTCCAAGGGACATTCCGCCCCTCCCTGGAGCCATGGGACTTACTCTTGTGACCAGCACTGGCTCTGAGACCCACATTCAGCACTGGGAACCCAGGCAGATTGGAGCCTCTGCATGTGCAGCTTGGCCTGGATGGCTTTTGCTGTGTGTCCCTTACATACAGCTTGAGGATGACTTCTGTGACAGCAGAGGCCCACTCCCCCTTAAATCCTGGCTGCACCCACCTACTAACCTTTCCTTGGTGAGAATTTGCTGAGCTGCTGCTCCTTGGGAAACAAGTCCCATTTTTTTTTTTTTTAAGACAGAGAGAGAGAGAGAGAGAGAGAGAGAGAGAGAGAATTTTTTAATATTTATTTTTTTTAGTTTTCAGTGGACACAACATCTTTATTTTATTTTATTTTAATGTGGTGCTGAGGATCAAACCCAGCGCCCCGCGCATGCCAGGCGAGCATGCTATCACTTGAGCCACATCCCCAGCCCCCCATTTTTAATTTTTTTTTTTTGTGTGTGTGTGTGTGTGGCAAAGGAGGCCCATGTCACAAGGCGGTTTCATACCTTGTTGTCCACTAAATTTCAAAGCTGGACTTGACTTTTGGGAACCGTTTTCTCCATGACACTGCCTTCTCCATACCTTTGTTTATTTATTTATTTATTTTGGTACTGGGTAGTGAACCCAGAGGTGCTTAACTCTAAGTAACATCCCCAGCCCGTTTTATGTTTAGAGAAAGGGTCTTGCTAAGTTCCTTAGAGCCTCGTTAAGTTGCTGAGGCTGGCTCTGAACTCTCGATCCTCCTGCCTCAATCTCCTGAGCCGCTGGCATTACAGGTGTGCACCACCATGCCTGGCTCCCTCCACACCTTTTGAAGGTATTGGCAGTTACCTCATCAAATGTACCAGTGAAAACTGATGTCCCTAAGAGGTGGGGAAGAGCTGGATTGATTGACAGGTGCATTCTTGTCAGATGCTTTTCTAAAGCCAGTTTGCACCATCCTTTTACTTGTCTTGGGTGTGACATGGGAGGGACAAGCCCACCTCAGTCATCAGCATCAGAGAAACCATGGAAAACAAGACAGACTTAGCAGTTGTTAGTTTATGATGTTTGTGAAACTAAAGAAGAATTCTGCTATGTCCTTTCCTAACTCCCAAAGGGCTGAAATCAGCCTCATGCTCCCTCCCTTTCCGTCTCCTCTAATAATACCAAAGAATCAAGGTTGCAAAACACGCTCACAGTATGTAGTTTCTTCTAAGTAATACTTTTCTGATTCATTTTATTAAGAAATTAAATCGCTGATCCATTTGAACTCATTAATAGATATTAAATGTTGCTTATTATAAAAATGCTAATAAATCATTAGGTTTTTTAAAAAAATTAACCACCAAATGCCTAACAAATTAAATTTAAATCATTAAGTCTGATATTCCTAGTGAGGGATCACAGGGGGTGGTACATTAGAGAACCTGTTTTTATTTTGTTTGGTTTTAAACACAAAGAGCCCGTGCTGACTCCTGGCTCACGCCTCCCTGGCCCCTTTCCAGAAGGCAGTGAGCATCTGCGAGGCAGCTGACCAGGCGGGGGCTGCCGTTTGGAGGGTGGCCGGGCTACCTGGGCTGCAGGGCCAAGCCCATGACCTTGCTCATTACTCCCTGCTCTAACCCGCCGCGCTAATCAGCGTAGACATGTGTTGCTCAAGTGTTGATCGCTGTCGCTCATCGCCTCCTCGAGGGCTGCCACCCGTAATTAAAAGCTTTACCACCTAGATGGCCAGTCACCTCATCTGGGCGGAGAAGAAAAACTCTTGTCCCTTTTCCACAAAAAGGATGCAAGAAACACGAAGTCCCTAGCGCGTGGCCACAGTTTTAATTAGAACTCAGAGCCACCTTTCCAGCAAATTGCCTGGGCCACTGAATATTTATTTCATTCTCTTGAAATATACGGCAGTAACTTGACTCAATCCACTGTCTCTTATTAACATTTTAACACAGGAGCATTAAGTAAAAAGAGAGTCTGTGATGTTCTAATTTGTTAAACCATAACAGACTGTTCCATTTGTTCAACTACAGCAAACCAAGATAGCCTGGCACAGATCAAGAATTTGTCTATTTTTTTTCTTCTCCTAAAGCAACAATTTCAATCACACTTTGCATATTCACTGTATTATAGGAGTAAAACCACAGGTGAGAAGAAAGTGATCTCAGGTACTGAACCGTTCAAACATGTCTCCCTCCTCCCAGGCACTGTCACCCAGGTCCAGTGTATTAGTCAACTTTTCCTTACTGCCACAAAATACCTGAGGTGATCAACTTAAAAAGAGGAATTATTTATTTGGGCTCATGATTTCACAGGTGTTAGTCCATTATCACTTGGATCTGCTGCTAAGGCAGCACATCTGGCAGAGGGCGCGTGGAGAACTGATGGAGTGTGTGAAGTTTCCATTATGCCCCACCTTTTAAAGGTTCTACTACCATCTAATAGCAGCACCGGCCAGGAGCAAGTCTTTAGCCCATGAGCCTTTAGAGAACACTTAAAATCCTAAACTATAGCACCTAGAAATACATAAATAAAAAGTGGCAAAGTCAACGTTGAATAGACAATAGTGCCCTTCAGACTGGACCCACACTGTCATCTACAGCAGCCAGCCAACACCGCAATACATTGTCCTGTGGTTCTTTCATGGGGTCCACACTGTTAAAATGATTTTCACTATAATTCTAAGTTTTACTATGCTGACAGTTTCACTGATGCAACAAAAACCATGGTGACTAAAAGGTCTTGCAAGTGAATCAAGGCAGGAATCAAAGGCAGTGGCACCATATGTACTCGTACTCTGCTGCCACACACTCAGGGAAGAAAATCTAAAAAGGAAACCAAAGCCAACTTCCCTTAAGAATGTTCTTAATGATGCCTGAAAAAAAACATTACTTGCACTAAACCTTGACTCAACTTTTTAAACATTCCTTGGGTGAAATGGGAAGTGTTCATAAGCACTTCTATTGTATACTCAAGTACAAAGTGCATACCAGAGGGTTGTCTTTAGAAAAAGCACTGTGCAGTTGTTTGAGTTGCAAGCTAAACTAGCACTTTGTTCATGGAATACCATTTATACTTAAAAGAAAAACCTGCAAACTATAGATACTCAGAATTTGAAATACTCAGATATTTTCTTAAAACTGAACAAAGTCTATCACTTCAAGAAAAATGAAGTGATAAAATGATACAAATGGAAACTTTCAAGATAACATTAGAATTTTTGAAAACCTGTTACCTGTCACTGTGAGCCTGACAATTTCCCAAATGCTTAAAAATATTTTTTTTAAATGAAATCTGTGGTGATATATACAAAAGAGATTTTTGGATATTGTATAATGAAATGTGGCAACATTTGGATGATCTGTAAAACCAGTATTTTTCAAGTGACCAATACATGGGCAAAATACAAATTCAAAATACAAGCTACACCAATAAATTTTAAAAACATTACAAATTGTTCATTGATATGGCTTTAGGTTTCACACTATAACTAATCTGTGGGAAACTACCACTTATCAAGTTGTGGTGTGATTTCAAGGAAGACTATTTCTAAAAATACTCTTTCCCTTTTCTATCTACATTTCTGTGTATGGCCAGTGTCTTAGTCTGTTTTGTGTTACTATAACAAAATATCTGAGGTTGGTTAACTTAGAAAGAAATGTACTTGGCTTGTGATTTTGTGGCCGGCAAGTCCAAAACAGCATGGCACCAGTATGTAGCAAAGAGTCACATGTGACAACATGGCAGAGAAGCAGAAAGGGAATAAATTGCATGTAGAAAGAGCCTATCATATGAGGCTTGCTTTATTTTTTAAAAAATAATTATTAATGCATATTAATTATGAAAATTAATGGGTTCCACTCTGACATTTCCATATGTGCATATTTTTTGCTTTGATCATGTCGACCCTTTCTTTTACCTTCTCTTACCCATTCTCTCTTAAACCCTTTTTCTTATATCAGAAAGTAAACTTACTTTATAATAATTTGTACTTGAGATTAATCCGTCCACCCAAGATCTAACCACTCCTATGAGACCAGAATTAATCCCTTCTAAGAAGGAACCTCCATGATCCGATCATCTCCCACTAGGCCCCACCACTTGGGTTCTACTTCAACGTCATTACACCGAGGACCATGCTTCCAGCACATGAACCTTTGAAGGACACACCATATCCAAACCACTGCAGCCAGATTTTCTTCATATCCTGGAACTCAACAGAAAATCTAGCTGTTTTCTACTAAGCTAGATATCAGAAAGGTTGTGAAAGTTTAAAACAATGCCACTCTTTTCCTAATTTTTGTTGTTCTGGAAGACTTACACATTTAAATTAATTCAAATATTTTTAAAATTTCTCAGTTTTAATTTCTAATGCAGTAAATACCAATAGACATAACTCATGTAAACAAAAATTCTCTGGAATCCTCAATTATATTTAAGAGTGTAAAGGAGTCCAGAGACCAAAAAGCTTACAAACTGCTGATTCTAAGGAATCTCAGCAGAAAGGGGCTCTCTTAAAAACTAGGGCCACTGTGGAAATGTTTCAGATAAAAGAAGCTAAAGAGACCTGACAACAGAAGGTAATACCAAACCCTAGGCTGGACCCTATCCTAAAAATACCATGAAGAAAATTATTTGAACTGACAAAATTGGAATATAAACCGCAGATTAGATTGGAACAACATTAAATTTACAAAAGTTAGCAAATACATTGTGGTGGTACATGAAAATATCCCTATTTTTAGGAAATAGGAACCAAAGGCCAACTTAATCTCAATCGTACATTTGGATGATCTGTGAAACCAGTATTTTTAATCCAAAGGTAACAATCTCAATCGTACAGGCATGTGTGTGTGTGTGTGTGTGTGTGTGTGTGTGTGTGTGTACATGTGTACGTGTATATGAATACACAAACTCTTTTGTAGTTCTAACCAACTTACAAAAAATGAATTTTTTTACACAGGATTTTGAAAGTAAATGCAAAATTTTATGAAAGAAGTATCATATTTCAATTCAATAAATACTGAGGATGTAAAGTGTAGCTGAGTAGAAATTATGTAGTCAGTTTCATAATTTTCCAAGCAAAGAGTATGCTGAGGTCAGTATCATGAGTAACAGCCATTACTAAGCCCCCCTCTCTGCAGCCTCCACTCTAGGACCTGGACTGCTAAGTACCCTGCCAGCTTTCCTCAAAGCCAGGGGTGGCCATGTCATCCTGCTGTGGCCGAGGAGATAGCAGAGTATTTACTGAAGGTTTCTGGGAAAGTTTGTTTTCTTGCTCAGAGGAAGAGGCAAAATGGGAAAAGTCCCACCACATCCCACTTCCCATCCTTTTCTTGCACTGAATGTGATCAGGATGCCTGGAGCTTGATAGAATAAGCTGGAAGACATCAAGTGAAAAGATGGCCAAGCAAAAGTAAAGAAGACTCTAGGTCTTTGCTACCATCATGGAGCAGCTGGACCAACTCCAGCAAATGCTCAAGGCTGTATTTCTTATTATGTAAGAAAAATGTGCTTAAGCCACAAACAGGTTAGGGCCGATGCCTGCTGATCCAGGAAGTTGGGGAAAGGTAGAAGAAATATAAAACAGTAAGAATGAGACCACGCAGCACTGTGTGAAGGAAGCCACTCCAAAACAAAATGCCTATTTAAAACCTGGACCAAATGGTATGTTGAAGCTTTCATGGAATGCCAAGCTGCTAACAATTTCATTTTTAAAAAGTTAAAGAACTCCTACAACAGTAAACATGCTACAGTGATTTAAGACTTGAAAAGGTCAAGACATCCTCTAATCAGATGGGTTTCAATGCAAACATTATTTCTGGGTGGTCTGCCAAGAGTGTTACCTTATTGCCAAATTCCTAATTCAAAACTATATATAAGAATGCCTTAACTGAAACACAGAAGTGAAAAAAATAAGACTTTTAAACAGCAATCTCACTTCTCTCCCAAAGATAAATGTGCCCATTAACCCTGGATGCTAACAGGAAGATTTCTTTCTCTCATATTCTATAAGACAACTTTTTTTTTTCAAGCCATTCATGAAGAAGTCAGCAATGAAAAATAATGATTTAGGAAGTTGGCTTCTGATCAGCTACTTCACTGAATTAAAGTACCATCAGGTTCATAACTTCTAAGTGAGAATATAAAAACATGGATGAAATCCTTCTGCATAAGGTCCTGTGCAAACACATGGGGAGGATGTGAGGCAGTTGGGGACAGTGGATTCACATGATACCACATATCCTCTGGTGGAGTTCACCATCTAGTTAGGGCAGGAAGAGATAAATGTGACAAGTTAAATGAAATGTTTCAATAACACTTCTAGACAATGGAAGAAATGTCATAACAACAGTGTATGATTATTTGCCAATAAGATTGTTGTTGATAATAATAGCTGCAGAATTTCAAAGAAGGTTACTTTAAGCCAGGAATGTCCAGGGAGGCTATACAGAGAAAGCAAGAGTCCAGTTAGGTCTTGAAAGGTGCATAGAAACCTGTGGGTGGTCACATTAATAGCCTCTTAGAAATGCTGGTTTAGAGCTAGGAATGTAGCTCAGTGGTAGTGTACTTGCCTAGCATGTGGGAATCCCTGGGTTCAACCCCCAGCACTACAAAAAAGAAATGCTCTTAAAGAGAGAGAGAGAGAGAAAGAGAGAAATCCTTTAGGATGGGTGACTGGTGGAGGGAGAGAAGCAGGTGATCAGGGGCTAAGGGAGATGATGCCAGGTTAGAGAGGAACACTGGACATTCAAAAAAGAATGGCAGCCAAATTGTGGCAACAACCCAAGTGTCAACTAATGAATGAATTTTAAACAAAATGTGTTCTGTACACACCCAGGATATATTCTTTAGAAAATTCTGACATAGGCTACTTACTACAAGGGTAATGCTTGACAACATCATGCTCAGTAAAATGTCATCACACAGAAAATTCTGAGTGATTTCATTGATATGGAGCAGCTAGAGTAATCAAATTCATCCGGAAAGTAGAGCGCTGGCTGCCAGGGTCTGGGGAGTGAGGAGAGGGGGTTGGCATTTGATGGGTATGGAGTATCAGTTCTGCAAGGTGAAAAGAGTTCTAGAGACAGATTGTCACGATGGCTGTACTACAGGAACACAGCTAATACCACTTATGATGACAAGTTTTATGTTGTAGACATATACTTTGCAATTTTTAAACATTTTAAGAGAGGAAGAATGGCAGCAAGAATGGCAGAAAGCAAGTGAAAAGCTTGGACTAGACTCAAGAGGGGTCACTGAAGTTTGGCAGTTGGCTCTGCCAAACAGGGAAGTGTCTCTGTTCAAGTTTCCAGGACTGCCCACCCTGAGCTCCACCAAGTCCATCTGCTCTGGAGTGGTGAGCAAATATTCCTTTTCTTACATTGACATAGAACCTCTTCCCTAAATTTGTTTAGAAATATTAACTCCTTTTAATTTCATGAAGGACCTTTACAATCTCTTAAAGCCTTTGGCCTCAGTAAGAGCCAGGCTCCTGCAGTCCCTCACTCCAGCCCTTACCTTTCCCCACTGGCCTTGATCCACTGTACATTGATACAAAATGTAGACAAAGTGCAGGTCACATCCACATGGCTCAGGCACCCAGAGAGCATTGGTTAGTTTAATAAAGAGGTTGGCAAAGTTGGGCTTCATCTAACTCACATTTCTAGTATCTAGCTATCTATTCTAATCTTAGAGTGGGAACCATCAGAGAACTCAATGCATGGTAGGCTAAATAACTATTTGGAGATTCATACATTCTCATCATGAAATGGCTTTAGAGTCCTCCAACAACTCTAGAGCTAGATCTCTTTCTAGAATTCTAGGGCAGTTCTCACCTAGGCTAAAGGTGTGATGCCTTCCCTCTGAATGTGAGCCTACCCCTAGAGTCCTGGACACAGGGAAATCTTGCCTGCACCTCTGCAGCTGGTAACCTAGAGCTCTTCTCATCATGGGTCCCAGACGAGATGAGTTTGCAAAGCACTGCCACTTGAATTCTGGTCCTGCCACTGGGCTGTAGGTGGACAAGGAAATAATCATTTTTAGAGTGGCCTTACTTTAAAAAGTGAACTAGAAACATGAAAATATTTTATCAGTGTCACCAATAATAAAACTGACTCCTTGGGGCTGGGGATGTGGTTCAGTAGTAGAGTGCTTACCTAGCACATATGAGGCACTGGGTTCAATCCTCAGCACCACATAAAAATAATAAAATAAAGGTAGTGTGTGTATTCACAACTTAAAAAAAAAAAACTGCCTCCTTGTATTCCTTCTGCAACAAGCTCTTCTTCATCCTATTTTTAATCATCAGCTACACTAATGACCAAAAATTATCCACAGCCCATAGGAACTTCAGAACACCAGGCATGTGAGCCTAAACTTTTATTCATGAGATTTTTTTCTCAGTTTTTAATGCTTTTGTTTTGAATTACGAAAAGATGGTGAATATATTAGATCACTTTTATTACTGGGTCTTGTTGGGCTTCAGAAGTCTTTAAGGACAGGTTCAATTCTTTTTTAAAAAAAGGAAGAGATGCTTTAAAATGTCAGGAAAATGGAGTTCCTATCATTTCACTCTCAAATTTCGTTTTTTAAATGTGGTTCTGCCAATGGTTCAGTGAAAGATGGCTTCCTTATTGTCACTGATTAGCCATGACAGGCAGCAACACGTCTCTCAGATACAGTCTCCCTTCGCCACAATTATCTAGTAATGCCTGCAAGGCAAAAGGCTGCTCAAAACCTCTTCCTTCTGGAATGCTTTTCCCAAAGGCAACAGTTCAAAGCAAACCTCTATTAACGGGAACACTGACATCTGCAGAATTCTCTGGACAGGACAATTCCGCTACTCCCGGAGTGACAGCAGAAACTAAGACGTAATTACCTCTAGTCCAGTCACCAGGAAATCAGGCTCAACAACAGTTCAGAGGGGAGGTCTTATATACCCACTGACAGCACCCCAACCCCATAAGCAACTCAGCCAGACTGTCACTGTCACTGCACGTACATCCCTCTTAGGGAGCAAAAACCTTTTTTCACTAAAATTCAAGGCAACCGACACCAAATATAAGAGAGTATCAAAGTTAAATAAACGTAACATCTCTTATTAGCCCCCAGATATATGTGCAAATGTGACACAAAAATTACACGCTCCTTGTTAACATGGGTCATAACTTACAACAATATAAAAATGTTTTCTTATCTTTAACTCTCTTTCTTCTACTTTCCTTTTGTTTATTTTGGAGCAAATAGACATCAAGGGGTTTGGAGGAGAAGAAAGAAATAGAGGAGGAAAAAAAACAGAATAAGGGGAGAGGGCAGCAGAGGATGGGCTATGGGACTTCAGCATTAGAGGAGGGAGCAGCTGGGGACCTATCAGATGTCTGTACCTGAGACAGGGAGCAGGGAACCCAGGACAGAGTCACAGGCAGCCCCTCCCAACACCCAAAATCTGGTCACAAGGAAACATCACCCATCGACCCTGGGCAAGTACACAGCATGTAGTATCTCAGATTGTTCTCTGAGCATAAATCTATGTAATATGTTTCACGACAATACAGAAATGGCAGAAATAGAGTGCTAAGCATATAATTATGATAATATAAAAATGAACATACTCTGCTGTGGTAGATTTTAATAAGATTTTAATAATATTGGTAAGGAGCCAAATTACAAAATACCCTAGAACACAGGAGTACAAAACCTCAGAGACAAAATAAAAACTCATGAAAACATAAGAGCACTCTAAAAAAGGTAATAATCTTTAAGATAAAGAAACCATTTTTTCTCAACAAAGGTACTGAGCATGTTTAATAAAAATTAAATGAGATTAAAGACAAGGTACACAGCCACACACTCCCAACCCGCAGCGATGGGGAGGGTGATATCTGTGTAGGTGAAGGCATGGCGCCAGGAGCTCAAATGAGCTCCAGTCGCCAATAGATCTGGAATAAACGGCCTCCAGGTGGGTGGAATTTCTCACAATTCACTTTCAGGACAGGAATTAATTTGCTCGGAAATGAACCACGTTGGCGTGTGCAGGAGAGGCAACCCGTTTCCACACAGCAGAAGCAGCAGCGTGGGGGAGATGCCCGACACTGCCCTCCCCACCAGCCCCCTTGCCACCACAGCAGGGTATGGTCTCGAGGAGGTGACAAGGGGAGATGGGCTGTGTCCTTTGAGAACAATTCATTATTCAGATAAACTAAATGTAACAGCTCTCCGTGACCAACAAACCAAAAATAAGAAGCCAAAACAACAGGGGTCCCCACCCCCAGAGAGATAATGTGCCACTAGCATGTGTGTGGCAGGATAACAGGAACAGAGAAAATATTCCTGGTTCAGTGGCGCTGATCATCTGTCAGGACAGATGTGCCACCCTATCTGGGTTTTCTGGGTGGATGGGTGGGGGTTTCCCTCAACTCCTGCAGCAGAGACTTTAATGCTACTGTCACTTGGGTCCTATTTTTTTTTCCAAGGGCACTACATGTTATGCTTCATTTGGGCCAGATGTTCACATCAGTGTGTCTGCTCATCCCCACTAAGAGCACAACAATTATTTATTTGTCATTCCAGCACATGCAGCAGCGAGGAGTGGCTGTTGAAATGCAGTCGGAAACAGAGAGCGGAGGCTCTTCTGCAGAGCCCCCAGCATCCCAGCAAGCCGGGCCACAGGGAGGAGACACCCCTCATGCCAGCCATCTGCAGGATTCATTATTTTCAGCCTTAAATCAATAGTTTAAACTGATGCAGATTCCATGTGACAGGAGGGACAGTAAGGGAGATTTGAGACTTTATATTCTTTAGATGTCTACTGGCACTGTGCTGGCCATTAAAAAGTTATGTGCAACTTCAAGATGAAAGACATTAGCAGCTTCTAAGAAGAGGACAGTCCCAATCTTCTGGAGATTTAATGAGATGGAACTCACTGAAGCTTCTGACTCGGTCGGCTGTTAATTGAATCAAAGTCAATGACAATCTTGCTGCACTTGGGTGTAAATTTCCTAAACATGAAAAACAAAACATAAAGATATTATCCAATGAGTAGTTAAAGCAATTTATTTACTTTGGCTTAAACTATATTTTCTGTGCAGAGGAAAAAAAATGCTCTGGGATTTGTTTGATAGTTTATCTCTATAGGAGCCAATTATGGTGCATCATACCGAGAGAAACATGGACCAGAAAAGACGAAGACCAAAAAAAAAAAAAAAAAAAAAAAAAAAAAGATACATGGGGTGGCCTGGTTTGTATGTCTTCAGCTACCTGAGTTCATGAATTACCCGGGAGTCAGGGATTTCTAACAAGTTAGCTGCACAACATGATATCCGATTACTCATTTTCCTATCAGATTTATCTTATTTTCTAGGAAATTTCTGCAGCCAACTTGGAGTTGCTCTGAAGTGAATGATAGTAAATTTTCTTCTGCCTCTTATACACAGCAAAATACAACTAGCTTTAGTGAGGAGCAATTTTTTAAAACCATGTTCTGAAAAGGCAAAGGTAAAATAAACCCACTATATTTTTGTACTCATTAGCTTCTTATTCATTACTCATTACTTCTCCAACAACTAAAAAGAAAATTATTGGGAGCTATACATATTCTTTTTAAAATCAGTCAATAAGAGAATATCCAAATAATTGGATTTAAAATCTCATAAGACACAATAGTTTAGTTCTAGAGATTCATCACGTAAAACCCAAATCCCCAACAGTGAGCATAGGGGGCTGGGCATGTGACTTAGTATGACGGTCCTACCACTGCTGACCAAAACTACCATCAAGCTTTGTAAAAGCTTTTCAGTATCACATAAATTTTCTGCCATTAATCAAAGGTGACTGAATTTAATTGCAAGTAAAACATGCTACATAATCTTTGCTCAGCAAAGATGATCATAAAATCCCAAAGACTTCTAATCTCAATTAAAATTTGCTCTAAAAGGAGCTCCTAGTGTTTTGACCTGGCAGGTTACTTTCATCCTAACTTGTCTATGCCAGAGTTGGTACATCTACAAAATTTACAAAGGTTTGGCATTACCATACAAAACTTGTAAATTTTTAAATTTCTCGCTCTTTGAATAATTAGCCTAAGCCCTGGGAAGTTACGATTATTAAAAGATAATCATTAAACAGATTGTCTTCAGATACTTCTGTCACTACTCTTAAAAATCTACCCCTAAAATAAGCTTTAGATTCTTATGCCATCACATTTCCGAACACGCTTCCGAGTGTGGAATTCAGGCATCACAAGGAGAAACTGAACATCAGACAAGGTCAAATGTATTTCTACATCAGCCCTTCACACCACCTTTCCCCCAAGTTCTCCTGACTTACCTGAACGTAACCCCAGCCATTTCAAACATGAGCCTCGCCGCTGTTGTCTCATCACTGTCATGGTATTTATCAGACATAAAAATAACTTCTTTTATACCTTAAAAGGGAACAGTGGAAGCCCCATTAGTATATGCATATATAGATCCTGCAAAAGACAGGCAGAGGCAGATGGAGTTCTTGTAACATCCATGATTAATTACCTTTTCTAACTGCTTTCAGACAATGTCCAGTTACTAAAAAATATATCTGCTGCTTTCTAATATAGCAGAGGGTGGATTATATTTAATCTGCCCTCCAGTCTTCATGGATTTTTTTTTAACAAATGCAAAATGCAAACATGTCAAATAGTCAAGCCTTAATCCAATTAACAAATATTCTTTACTGCAGGTAAGCAAATATTTATTCACAAGGCAAATACTCTGAACTTAAGAGGGATACAGGAGGAGTGGCAGGTGCTGGCCAGTTGAGAGATTGGTACCACTGGGCTTCCAAGAACGGCTCAGCAGAACAATTCAACCCAGCTCCATGGAGGGCAGCTCCGCTTCCTTTTCCTGCTCTCACCAGGCAGTACAAACCTGAGAGTTAGGAATCCCAGTGGCTCTGCACTCCACCAGCTCTGGGAGGAACAAGGGAGCCAACCACAGAGACCATAAGCTGCTCAGTATATGCACCTGCTGCCACCTCTGTAGCCTGCAGACGGCTGAGGAAACATCCCAGAAGATCGAACAGCAGCAACAGCGTGGGAGCCCGAGCTGTTCCTTAAGGGCGGCTTCTGATTCAATCAGACCTCTTCTGCTCTGAGATCCACGGGACTGATGATAAACAGCCCCTTTAAACCACACATCTGGCTAAACATGCTAAGTCTTTAAATCTCAAGCTGAGAGCTTTATGGAGATAAAGTGTAGCTGAATCTTAGATGTGACAGTTTGAAAAAGGTGAAATATTCAGAATACAACCATGGAGATTTATGGTAACTGTAATATAAGAAAAACTTAAAGTAGTACCATTTGAGTCTTACAGCATTTATATGCAAAGATATGCTTAGATCCTCAAATATCTACCATGTATTAGCTACAAATTAAAATTTGATATACAGACTCCCAGCTGACCTTGTTTCTGACAGAAGTTCATTTCCCTCCCTCCCCCCTAATCTATGCACAATATGTCAGAGAATGGTAAATTGACAGTAATTATATGCAATGCCTGTGTTGTTTTTTGGCAGCTTGCAGTTTAAGAAGTTGCAAACTAAATTAAAAACATGCTAAGAATCACAGAGGATGCAATTAGTCTTAGACTACCTGGCACCATTCAAAAACAAAACACGGGAAATATCTTGCAAAGTTGATAGTGCAATTAATTTAGATCTAAACAATAGCAATTTAAGATCAAATGCATCTGCAATGAGCTACTGATGAGCAGGCAGCAATGCAAATGTGACAAATGGAAAGGCCGGGTTCCTACCTGCCTGGATGATGAGCTTAGCACATTCATTACATGGGAACAAGGCGACATACATGCTACAGCCCTTCACATCAGCCGAATTCTTGTTCATGATGGCATTTAGCTCAGCATGGCACACTGTGAGTTTGAAAAAGAAAGAAAAACTTTGATTGCAGTTCATGAAGAATTTACCAAGTGTTAGGCATTCCATTCCCCCCTCTGAAATAGACTTGATAAAAATAAATTGATTAGAAACAGCACATACTGAGAACACCAAATGAGGCCCACACGGTCTAAAAAACCGTCACTGCGGCAGCCCTCAGTCTGTGAGCACTAGAGCAGCCAGGGGGGCTGAGGTCAAGTACCTTCACCCACCTTAGGCCAAGCAATAGCTCATCGCTCCACAAGACCCTGGGGTATTGAATTGCCCACATAAAATGGCTCATTTGTGTGTTGATATGCACACACAGGGGTACTCTGTGTGGCTGTTAAGAGGGCAGGGAGCAGTAAGAGCAAGAGAATCAAGAAGCAAAGCTGAGCATTTCTACCCTGAGGGATCTGCTTCACCTCATCATTCTCAGTCCAAGACACACAGGAAAAACACTAGATAACCAGCAGTTTAGCTTTTATAGGAAAAACATTCATCCACTTAACAGCAATGATGAATCAAGCTCTTGATGCTATCCCATTCCACCAATGATCCCAAAACGAGGGTCGAGGGCTATCCCCTGGCTTGCCTGAGTTAAGGTCAAAGGGAGCCCCGTCCTTTCTTCCGTCCCCATACCTGTCAAAGCTGGCTGGTTTCTGAGGTCCAGTTTGGCTAGGTGTTCTACCACCTGCCAGCAAGGGCGTTCCTCCTCTGGAAGGAGTGAGAAGGACTCCAGCACAGGCTGGTTTTGAATCCCTCGGCCTGCCCATGGTTTCTGTATGGCCATCTTGTATCATTATGAAATTTCTGTGTTATTGAAGACTTACTACACACTACTTACGGCAGTAACGGGCAAACTTGTCCCTGGAGGAGCTTTCAAAACATTCATATCTGTGTTCCATACCCAGAGAGTGTGATAGTCTGGGGTGTGGCCTGGACTTGGGAACTGCAACTACCCATGGGTGCCTCGTGTTCTGCAGCAGCTCCAAGATGCTACAGGCAAAAAGCTGACCAAGAGCTCTCTCGGGAAATGTTAGTAGGTACTCACATTTAAACGAGGAATACCATTTTTGAGGGGGTCTCAGCCATGTGTGAAAACAAACAGTCTCTGGCACTACAGGGAAATCTAAAGAAATAAGCTGCACTTAATCAGATTCCATCCCATCAGAGAATAATCCTCGCTGGTCACACAGGGATCTGGGCCACACCTCCCAAGACTCCCTGGTTTAACAAACCCCAAGGCTACGGGAGGATAAGAAGAGGAAACTCAAGAAGGAGCAGCATGGCCAAGTGGGCACTGGCCTTGGACAGGCTCCCCTGGCCCCTTCTCCCCTGGTGACCAAGATGCTGGGAAGCTGGCATTAACACTGCTCAGTGTTAAAACCAATTAGATGTAATTGTTTCTATTATTTCCCCCTTGAGGGCAGAGCCCAGCCTTCTAGGTTCTTTGTAACTTCCCCAGAGTCTAATGTGATGCCATGAACATAATGGGTGTTAAATATTTATTGAATGAATAAAGAAGGAAATGCAGATTCCAATTATTGATGGTGACATTGGGAAATACCAAAAGTCCTCCTAAATTCAAATATCAAAAATAGGTTTTCCCATTTAATAAATATTTTTGATGGTGTTGGTATTAATATTCAGAACTTCAGAACTAGAGTCTTTGAAATTGTTACGAAACACTATTATGATGTCCGCTTTTCAATCTCTTAAGAATTGTCACACTGAATCTTTCTCCAATTCATCAATTCATCTGAGGCAGTTTGGGGCAAAACTTAACACTATCGGTCTGGATTCATTAGTGAAAATTACCATATGAAACAGATTCTCTAGGGAAGTATCTGATGTCCCTGTGTATCAAGGGTGGTTTATAGAAATAACAGACTTCTTTTCTCTTAAAAAAAAAAAATCAAAAGATGAAAAATACAGAACGTCTTGTTAATAACACATGAGGTCTCTGGACAACATGAGTGCCAGAGTGGCAGGTACAAGGGAAACTCTCACAAGGAGTAGTCCATAACCCACAATCCCACATATTCAAAACGAGACAATGACAAAAACCAAACCCAAGCATTCAGTCAAGAGCACAGGATGTACCCAACTCTGACTTCTCCTGCTCAGTCCTATACCCCTTCAACTCAGACACAGCCAGCACCTGCCTCTTCCCCAGAGTCCTCGGCCCACCAAGGCCTGTCTGATGAACACCTGCTTTCCAGACTCACCTGAGGGGCCGAGGGAGGAGAAGCCCCAGCTTAGGGGAGCACTGGCCCCTGTTTACCTGTTCCCCACCCTATTATTCCCCATGAGCTGTCGAGCTGTTACCCAGGTCCTGATATCTGGCCTCGCCCTTCTGGCTTAATACCTGCCTCTCTGGTCCAGGGTCTCCACTGCCCCTGTAGTTCTAACTACAGGTTCCCTCCAAAACCTCCTCGCAGGTCCCTTCAGGTTCATTCCACATGAGGAGACATTACTCCATGGGGCCTCAGGCCCAGGAGCCCATGTCCTCAGAGAAGATACAGGGCAGACCAATTTGATGGCCATCCATTCAATTTGCTTAATATAGGTTGGTCTGAGTGAAGTGCTGGGGACTCATTTACGCAGTCTAGTCATCTATATTGATCACAAGTCTGCTTCCACACAAAGAGCACTCAGAACCAATGTGTCTGGCCTGTACCTCGCTTGCTCCGAAGCCCAGGCTAGTCAGACATAGAGCCGACCCCTTCCCCCTTTGCATTCTGCACCTTGGCAGGCAGGCATGGAGCAAGAACTTTTGCAACAGCAGGGCACCGGGCTCAAGGCCCAATTTGCTACTTAGAAGCTGGATGACCTTTGGGCTAGAAATGTAGCTTAATGGCAGAGCACTTGCCTATCATGCACCAGGCCACGGGTTCAATCCCTAGTGGGGGCTGGAGGCAGGAGAATAAAAGATGACTTTTGACAAGGTGAACAAGTGCCATTTTGGTTTACAAGAGTAACATTGGCTCTAAGAAAGTACATTCCCAACTAACTAAATAAAAGTATAATTTTTAAAACACCAAATACATTTGATTTTTTTTTTTAACTTCTTCCTAATATTCTCAGTTTCATTCAGTCCTCCAGAGCATCTGATCATCTCTAAAACTTTTCACTAAGAAAACATGGATCTTCTCTCCTGGTGCCAACCCTGAGGCCCCTGCTTGCCTCTGCTTGGTTTTCTTTACCTTTAAACACAGACACTTACTCCTCATTCTGAAGAGGTCATCTCCCAGCATCTCTCCTTCTTCTTTTCAAGGAGAATCAGTATTTCAACAACAGCTTCCTCAATTTTTTAAATAATCATCTCTTGACTTTGTACTGCAAATATAACCTCTAGTTTTCTTTGAAACGATGTTTTCAAACTACAAGTCATAAAACCAGTTTAATGAATTATAATCAGTTTGTTTTGTTTTAATGAAACTGACAGGGTAAAGGCAGAAACTGGAATGTATCCCTCATGCAGGGTTTCGTACTTCTAAAACCTATGTTTACTATGTTTCAGGTAATACATTTGCTGAGTGGCCAAGTAATAAATGTGAGATTCACTACTCTATGGCAACCTGAAGGCTCTGTCATTTGCTGATTAATGTTCACAAGCAATTACTGAAAAAGAAGGAGGACGAGGAAAGAAAAGAAAAAGGCCTGATTTGCAGCATCCACCGATTTTTGTGGAGTAAATACCTCCCAATGTGACGGAGCTGGGAGAAGTGCAGAACTGGCTGTGAAAGCTGATTGACCCAGCTCCTCCACACCACTGCATGATCCTAACATTACCAAAACCCACAGCCTCTTTTTGGTTGCAATCTTTGAATTCGCTGTTCTCTTGGCCCTGGAATAGTGGACTACTATTTACCCTAAAACCTTTAGGACCTCGATACCCTGTCTTTTTCCTACCTTTCTGTGGATCCTTTTCTTTCTTCTGCCTTTCTGGGCCCTTCCCAAGGTTCCATCCTAATTTTCCACTTCTTTCCTACAGTCACTGATTTAAGGATTCATCTATTCTAGATTCTCAGATAACACATCTATTGTAAAACTCTGGATTCCACACTCCTAACCCTAATTTCCCATCTTCTTCTCAAGCCTTCTTTGGGGTGTGTGTGTGTGGGGGGGGTCTCGGTACCTTTTCCCACTACAATGAACATTTACAGATATCTGACAGCAATAAACTAAAGAATAAATTTCTCTAGTGCTAACATGCCTAAAAAGAACTGCAGCAGAGGAACCCAGCAGTGCTGTCCCTGATGAGATACCCCCTCTCGAGGGTGATGAGGATGCATCTCGCATGGAAGAAGTAGATTAGGAGTTGCTACTGAGAAATCTGCCCTCTGTATAGTTTCCCCATGGCTCCCACAGTAGCCTTGAGTGGCCCTCTCCCACCTGGCTTCCTCTGCTGATTGATGTTATAGTGGTTTTTTCTCCTGTCCTTGGCATCTTAATTAAGGCAGGAAATAAGGGCCTCAAGCCCTCCATCCCCTACCTAGTTTGGCCGCAGGGTTGGATATTGTATTGTGTTTTTGTTTTATTTTGTTCCACAATTAAAGTATGCAAAATAAAAAAAAAATAAAAAAAAAAAAAGAACTGCAGCAAAAGCCAAAATTTATCTGGGTGCAATCACCAAACAAAGACTGGTTCTGTTAGTTTTAAACATAGTTTTTGTATGCTGAGTAGGAATAAGGACAAAGTATTTAAAATACACAGCATCTAAGGACTACTGATTGTTAAAATTGTCCAAAAACAGATGAATTTTCCAACTACCTAGAGTGACATACTGACAGCTAAGCAATAAGCAAAAGAAATCTTCAAATAATTCATATATATTTGATAAGCACAAAGAATGACACAAAACCCTTCAATTACTCCCAACATTGTTTAAAAGGAAGAGAATCAAATGCTAAAAATACCAGATTAGTGCTTATAAAGTTCTTGATTGCCAAAGGAGAACCTCTGTTTCAGGTAATTATAAGACAATTCATGTGCTTTGGTCTTGTCTTTTCTTTTCTATTACTAACTGTCAGAATTCAGAACTGCATTAACCTTGGACCACTAGGAAGAGATTGTATAATTAGAAAACTGTATTTTTCAAATTCTCTCTTACTAGGGCTTGATTAATCCTCACTGTCTCATGTAGGCGGTTCTTTAGAAGTTTGACAAATTAACAGGATATACTCTATCCTTCGTTGAATTTAAGAGATTCAACGTTTTACAGATTTAACTTCCATCTTATTTGATATTAAGGCTAATACAATATCTATTTTTACAGTAGTACTATTAAGGTTACTTAAATAGTTAAAGAAAAAAACTGCCCTGAATAATGCTCAACAAATTCTAACTGCTACACAAATACTTTAGCAGTCACAGTGTGATTCAGCCTCAACTGGGTTTCAACAGCTACTGAGACAGGACAGGAAATATTGGGGCCTGACATGATGTGCACTATGGAAAACTAAGTTTATATTCCAGTTAAAGAAACTCCAGATTGTTTAAAATGCCTCATTTTTAGAGATACAGGATTTTACTTGAAGAAAGTGACTTCCTCGGCCTGAGGAGGACTCTCCCAGGGCTGACCTGAAAAGGCTGGGCAGGCTGGGGGTGGCACTTGCTAAGGACACTCGGAGCAGCCCCACTGTACTCCTGCCACCATGCCAGTTGAACCACTCCACACCTGGACGGCTGGGTACACTGACAACATAAGGCTCAGAGCCAGGAATGAAAAGGTAAGGTGTGTCACTCTATTCTTTCAACAGGGTTCTTACCCTGCAACCAACAGTCATGAAATAGGTAACTGCTTAAGAATGAACTGTGAGTTTTTTTCTTTAATGACTCAAATGTTAGTTTACAAGATATCCCACCTCCTTTCTGATGACAAAGCTTTCCCATCATTACTCCTCCAAAAAAGAATCTATGTGTTTTTATTTCTAAAAAAGTTGTCCTAAAGTTGTCAGAGTAACTATATCTGGGCACACATCTAGGAGCATGGGCCTACACCCCTGCCCTGGTGGCGGGACAGGTGCCTGATGGAGACTTCCATCAAGGGGTGGGACATGCACCTGCTCCTCTATCAGGACCATTTAAAAGTTTGGGAACTAAAATGGAATTTCAATGACTTATTTCTTAATTATTGAAAGATATCCTGACAGGGCCTCATATGTCACTGCCAGCCTCCCAGGTACCTATCCTTCAAGTTAATAATTTACAGTAGAAGAGCCTCTAAATTTAAGCCCCAAATCTACCAATACCCCAAGTACCCCAGAAGGGGCCACAGGAAAGATGCACCCTTCCAGAGCATGCCCCCAGTGACCCACCTGCTTACAGTTACTACCCACCTAGCCCAAAGTAGGATGGACTGATTAGGTTACAGCTCTCACAATCCAATCATTTCACCTCAGGACATTCCTGAGTTAACAGGAGCTTTTGTGGGGACACTCATATCCAGACCACAACACCTGTGGACTTATTGGAGCACTCCAAAGCTGCTTCACTCATAGCTTCTCAGGTACCAGCCTGGCCCCAGCCAGAGCATCCCATCCTTTTCTGGGCTGTGGCAGAAAGAGAAACAGTTTAAAACCTTCAGCGTTTCCCATCTATGTTTGCTAAGTTGTGGCTCCAGATACTGACCATTCCAGGCCAGGCATTCAAGGGTGTGAACTGGGGGCCAGGACTACAGGAAGGAGGTGGGTCCTATCCCTGTGGAGCTCACATCCAAGGGGCAGAATGTGTCCAGGCACAGAAAACAACCAGGGGATTGAGTCAAAGCTACAAGCACTAGAGAAGGGCAGGGCTCCGCAGGCAGGTGGAAACTGGATCTTCAGGTGATGCTGTTTCTGTAGAAAAATGTATTAGGATAACGGATGTCTTTTCAGAACAAAGTGGGTTAAACCCTGGGATCTGCCCACACAGAGATAAAGCCTTCCTCAAGCCTTGGCCTCTCTCGAGTACAGGTAGGAATGACGATCTACCCCTGTCCTAGCATGGGGTTACACAAAGAGCAGAAAGGACTAGAAGCCACTAGTCAGAACTGGACTTGTTTCCTAAGAAAGAGCCTCCAGTCTACAGCTGGTCCTCACTATAGAGGACTTGGAGAGTTGGGTGCCAGGGAACAGCATCTTCCTGAGCAGCGAAGACAAGTGAGAGTACTTCTGTCTGACCACCAACCCACTAAATGTGCTTAGCATGTAGACACCAGTGCCCCCAGTCCCGTGCGCAGGTAGCAGTCTTTCCATTCACCAGATAAAATAACATGGCCCCACTACCTTCTGACATTGAGGGACATACAATTCTACTTAAGAGTGTAAGTCTGTGTGTGAAAATAAAAACAGGAAATAGTGATAATGTGGAAAACCCAACCTCAAGCATGGAAAACATCTTATTGTATTCCCACCTTGTGTCCAAAGAGGAAGTCTCTGCTAGAGGAAAATAGCAGCAGAAAGGAATTTGGGCCAGGCCTGGGAAGAAAGGGGTGAGACATTCACTTAAAAAGCAGTCAAGCTAGGTGCGGTGGTACATGCCTGTAATCTCAGCAACTTGGGAAGCTAAGGCAGGAGGATCATGAGTTCAAGACCAGCCCCCAAAATGAAAGGACTAGGGATATAGCGTCATGGTAGAGCGTCCACAGGTTCAATCCCCAGTACAAAAGAGGCAGCAGGTGGAGCAAAGTTATCAGGCCCTGGGCCAAGTATGGACTCCAGGACAACCCTTTGCCACTGGCCCAGGCTCTGCTGAACACTTCAGGTTAACATCCCAGGTCCACTCTTAGGCCACAGCACCCTCAGCTCTTGGCGCCATCCGTGGCTCCTTCCCCTGTGCTTCCTCTTCACCATGTCCACTCAGCTACCTGCTCACACAGTGCCTCCCCCACCAAGTTGTTCAAGACTGTAGCATCTTTAAGCCTCCACCTCCTGACCTGTGAAACGGTGAGAAAAATCCCTGCCCCCAAGAACTAGTAGAAAGACTAGAGTCTGTTACTAGAGAGTGGAAGATCTACCTGGTAAATGTTAGTGCCTCCCACCTCCTGGGGCTGCCCACTTGAGACCAGGCAGTCCTGGGCTGCACAGCTCAGCCTGACCACAGGAACATTCATTTCTCTCTCTCCCACTTGCTCTGTTCCCTGCCCCTGCCCCCTTCCTCACTGCCTCTTGCTAAAGCTGCTGGCAACAACTCATGACACCCAGGGGAGCCACTTAGCCCCAATGGTAGTGCTTAGGGCTAAAGAGATTTCTGACTGTGGTGTTTCCATTATTGATAATAAAGCCCCCAGAACTCTAATTACACTGCTTCCCCATGTGCTAAGGGCACACAATCAGGTCAGAGGGAGGAGGACGTGGAATAAGTGCATTTCATCCATGGGTAAGCCAGGCCAACTCCCTTCCTACTGTTCATGTGAAATACATGTGCGATGCCTAAAAGGAACTAAAAAGGCACCAGGAGAAATGGGCACTAATCATCCTTTGACAGTTTTGTAATGTAAATATACACCACCAGGCTTAAAAGCTTCCCTCTTGTGTTCACAGCTTTTAAAAGGTAAACTGGGACTGAGCACTAGAACAGGAGTCAGGATCTGTGTGTTCTAATTAACTCCAATTCCACAAAGCCCGCCTCGGGCAACTCACTGATCCCGTTTCAACTTGTGGAAAAGAGGGATTAGCCGTCCAGCTAAGTTTTCTGAGGGAAGAGGCAAGCTCCTGACACTGCCCTACATTCCTGGGATATTTCTCAGGCAGGTTTCTCCTGGTCCATAGCACTTCTCCTCCCACCATGTCCACGCCTGCTCCTGCAGCTGCCAGCCTGCCTCTGCATCATTGGAAAGGCTGCCATTTATCACATCCCACCAGCCATTCCACAAACCCTGGCATCTGCTGTCACCTACCCCCTCCATGTGCCCTGGTGTCCTCCTGTCACTAACCAGTGTGCCTGGGAGGCCAACCCCACTCACATCTTCAAATGCTTTGCCTCTTTTTCCCTTTTTCTCTCTGTGGATGTTTCCCATCTGTTAACAAATGCCTGATGCAAACACACACACACACACACACAAAAAAAAAAAAAAAACACAAACCTTTCTCTCGGCCTGTCTCCTTTTGGCCACACAACCAGTATGCCGCTCTCTTCAAAGCCACACATCTCAAAACCGTATCTAAATAAGGTCCCCACTTCCCTGGCTCCTGTTCTTCCTTCAACTGGCTCCAATTTGTCTTTCAACCCTACCACTCTCTCCAAACTGCTCTTGGCAATGTCAACTGTGATCTCCAGGTTGCTAAACACCATGGCCATGTTTAATCTTAGACCTCTCGGTGGCCCTTGACACTGTGCACAACTCCCTCTTTTTGAAAACATGGCTCCACCATCCACATGTTGCACTCCTACTTATGGACTTTCCTGGATCATAGAACCTTCCTTTCCATCTTCCCATGGTAGAGGACTGGCTAGCTCCCCTGGGGCCTCTTTTAAAAGGGCACTTATCCCACCCATGGGGGTTCTGATCCTTGATATAATCATCTCTCAAGGGCCCCATCTCCTAACACCAGGCCCTTGGGGCTAGGATTACAACATGGAACTTATAGTGGGCTATAAACATTCCATCCATAGCACAATCAAAGTATCTTTTCCGTCTGAACTCCTTAACCTCTCTTTACCACTTCACCCTTTCACTAGGCTTGGGCTAATTCTTGCCTTGGCACATATTGCTCCAAGAGCATTCCCACCTGAGGCCCTCACCCAAGCAATCCCTCTGCTTGGAACATTATTCCCCTCCCCCAAAAACAACACCCATCTTTAGCTGATAGGGCCCATCTGATCCTTCAGATCTCACCTTAAAAGTCATTCCTTAGAAAGGAGTATTCAAAGTAACTGCTTATTTCATTAATATCTACCTCTTTTACAATTAAATCGAAAATTCCTTAAAAACAGCGGCCAGACTATGCATGTTCTATTTACCACTGCAGATTGCCTGGCAGATAACACATACACGCTCTATAAGTATTTGTGGAATGAATGAATGAGTACATGAACATGCTCTGAAAAAAAAATCCAATGCATTATAAGATATGATTATAATCTTTAAGAAAGAAACAAGATGACTCAAGAGAACACCCCCATCACCCAAAGACACCTCACACCGGCAAAAGAATAGATGACTCATTAGTATTTATTTCAATTTCTAAAAAGTGATAACTTACTTGCAAAAGGAAAAATGAAGAGGAATTCTGCTTCCCTTTATTCACCTAAACTCAAAATTAATGGCATTTTGAACAAAGTCTTTTAATTGCAGAATTTAAAAATTCATGCTCAGTTATCATATTCAATATTTTAAATTTACTGGGCATCTATCATTTGAAGGAGGCACAGAGATAAAATTTACACCTCCACTAATTAGCTGGCACCAACCCTCTTACAGAATGAATGGAGGGGCATGTGTTCTCCCCCGATGCATGACTTCCTTGCTTTCACCAATAATCTGGGTTTGTCACAAGGAGTCCAGTGCCAGGCAAGTACCTACACTGCAGTAAGTACCACATTGAGCGATTCACAAAGGATTTCTAAAGTCATTTCTTTCCATTTGGTCTTAGACCAACCTCTTGTCTCCAAATAGTTCTAAATGCACTCATATATTCTCTTCACATGGACACAGGATCTTTTCTTTCATTGCTGTTTTCCAACGTTTTTTCATTCAGTATCTTTTAATCTCCATGGCTGTGGGGTAACCAACACTGTTTAACCAGTCCCTCCTATTTGGGCATACTGTCTTCTATCTGGTTTGAATTCATCTTAGAATGCAGCATATTTTAATTATTGGAAGGGAAGAAAGGAAAGAAGCCTGTTTCTATGTATTAATTTACCCACACTCACATTCTCCCTGTGTCATTGCCACCAATAGCTTTTTACAGCTCTGCAACCTTGACCAAGAATGCTTTCAGAACTCTGCAAGCAGAAAAACAAACTAATCTAATGCAATCAGAGCTATATTATTTATATTTTTCTTTAGAATTATAGAACCGGCGGAGTCCTCAGTAATAACCTGTTTCACAAAGATATTGAGAAATAAATGTCAAGTGATGTGTCCAACAGCTGCACAATTGCTGGGAATAATTAAACCAGATCTGGAACCCAGGGCTCTTGATGGCAGGTCCAGGGTTCTTTCTCTGGAATGTGGTCACTCTTTTATAAGCACTGAGGGCGTTTAATTAACTAATATGTATTTTACAGACAAACATAACCCCATTCAAACATAGAAGTCCCAAGAAACTGCGAAGCGATATTGACCAAATTACTTTGTTATATTGTGTGGATGTTCCGATATGTAACAACAAATCCCATTATTACATACAACTATAATGCACCAATAAAAATAAATGTGGGGGGGGCTGGAGTTGTGGCTCAGGGGTAGTGCACTTGCCTGGCATGTGTGAGGCACTGGGTTCGATTCTCAGCACCACATACAAATAAATAAATAAAGATCTATCAACGACTTAAATGTATGTATACATATAAATTTTAAAAAAAAATTAAAAAAATTAAAAAAAAAATAAATGTGGGGGAAAAAAGTCCTAAGAAGTAAAAGTTTGAAAAGCAGTATAAATATTTACAAGGATTCCTAAAAACCAGGTTTTACTGCAAATTTCTGGGAGTGAATAGTACACACATTCTACTTTAAAATACCAGTATTAGCAAAACTATGGGAAGAGAGATTCCTGATGAAAAAAAGTCAAAATAAAATATAATCTTAGTAATTTAGCCAATTTCAGAGAAGATCTGTCAAAATCAACACAAGTAACTCAAAATCCCTCATCAAAATATAGACCATGAGACTCATCAGGGGATCACACAGTAACCCAGAGCTGCTAAGCAGACTCTGCAAATTTAAAGAAGTTGTATTTATCATCAAGAATACCCATTTGCATTCAGATCACTAATATGCTCAAATACTTAACATTCTTGTTTTCTACAGGAAGTTGAATGTGCCCCAAAATTCTATTAAGGTTATTAATTTTTCAATAAACCTGTTTTTAAAGAAATAAATAGTACAAAGAATAACTCTTCAAGCCCACTTCTGAGAACCACTTAAATCGAGTTTTATTTCAGACTTCTGAGGTGAGCTGACTTGAAAATCACTTTTTAGCAAAAGAAGATAGGCATACATATTTTTTCAAGGGTAGATCTGAGTCCCTTAGATGAGCATTTTGGTTTTTCTTACATGTGCTCTTTAGGACAGGGGGTTATATTTTGCTACTATCCCTCCTTTGTAGGTATTTATAATGAAATGACTACTAATGCTTTAAAAAATAATTAACTGTGTCTACAAAACTACATACATAAAAATCAAGTGATTTTTAAAAATAACTACTTATTCTTTTCTGGAGACTTTATGAGCAATTATACCTTTGAGTAAAATAGTCTTACATCATGCTGGTTAACTTTAGGGGGCAGGGGAGAGACTCAAACATACACTGTTGAGTTCCTGTTGACCTAAAAAACCACAAATCAAGCCTGGGTTTGCCCCTTGATTCACAAAAACAATCTACTTAATTTCTTTCCTGCACAAGTGCTCAAAGGTTTTCCATTGATTATATTAGTTATTTTGTACAAAAGTCTCTAATTAGACACGCTGTCAGGCCATAACTCCTAGATGGCTAGGCAGGGTCGGAATGGCAGGAAGCTATAAGTGAAATTAAATTCTGCAGAAAAAGAAACAGCAAGTCATCAAATCCAGGATCTGCCTAACAAAACCAGAGGGCATTCAATTTCAACTGACTGAAAGAACAAATTTGATCTTAATTACTAAGAAGCTCTTACAAGTTGTGAGGAAGTCACAGCTTAAGAAGGATCAGTCTCCTAACTTCTTGATAAATTAGTTTCTCAAGACTAACCTTTTGGATGCCAAAGAAATACATCACACGCATGGCAGTCAGGAAAATGTCAGTGTTCAAGAGGGTAAGGTAAATGGCTAAGTAATCACGAAAATGACATCTATGCATGCTTAACAATATGCTAAGTCTGAAAAATAAAGATTAAATTTAAATATAAAATTTAAAGAAGCACTGCCACACTCTGGCAAAAGTGTTTAAAGCTGCCATGCCATCACTTGCCTTAGTTAATTCCAGGTTTTTGCTTCCTAGAATCATATCTTTTTTAGGGTAGTCCTACAGGGATAGGAACAGATGGGTCTTTGTTTCTCCCAGTGTATTCTGAGGGAGGCTACCTCCCACTCCCAGGCACATCAAGACTGTGGTCCCTAATGTGACAAGGTGTGATCTGGCAGGCAGGGCAATCCTGGCTTCTCCATAAATTGGGTGGGAGGAGGCGGCCAAGCCAAGACACTTACACCCTAGACCCTTCATGAATGGGAAACAGGTGCAAAGGCAGGGTGACTCGAGCAAGCACTGCTCAAAATTCCCTGCAGCTGAACAATCGGGTAGCTCTACTCAACTCTGTGGTCTGTAAACTATAGCAGCAAAACTAGTTACAAAAACCTAAGGAAAGAGTGATACCTGTATTACCAAGAGTATTTTACCTCCATTTTATAAAATTGATATTTAGATTAAATGTGTTTCACCGTAATAAAGTTCACAGAGAAAAAGAAACTAAAAATGTCAACTGAACACTTCATGTGAGTTTAGTAATACACCCCCTTGTAAAAATAAAAGTCTTCCAAAGTCTCTTCTTATGATAAATTACATAAATTTGCTGCTTCCTGGGTTTTTAATTGCCATTCACCTGAGAGGGTTCTCACTATAACAATGCTGCCTTCTTCCTGCCATTTACTGTTACTGACATCATACTATCTTCTGGATTTTCCAAGAAAAAGATGAAATAAAAGCAGTTTCTTTAGCAGGGGGAATTTTCACTTTCCATATTAACATTACATTATAATCAAATAGTTTCATGAAGTTTTGATCCTAAGGCTGGAAGAACAAAAACACTCTTTAAAAATGCCTCTCTAGAGATACAGCCCAGAAAAAAAAACTCTTCCTAGTATTTTATAAGTATTCTGTGTTTCCCTCCTCCCTATAAAGTGTCAATCAAGGCTAATGACTTCAAGCTTACAGAATTACTAAAGTAGAATAAGTTGTATGTTATTGATAAACTTGAATTTGCACAATTTCTAAGCTCACTGGCTTAGTCACTTTGGGCTACTATAACAAAGTACTTATTTATTTCTCTCAATTCTGGAGGTTTGAAGGCCAAGATCAGGGTGTTAATTTGCCAGGTTCTATTGAGGGCCCTCACCCACATTTGCAGGTTATCACCTTCTTACCGTCCTCACATGGTGGAGAATTAGCACTCTTTGGGGGTCCCTGCTATAATGGTGCTAATCCCATTCATAAGGGCTCCACCCTCATGGCCTTACTACCTCTTACAGGCCCACCTCCAAATACCATCACATTTGGATTGGATTGTCAACATACTGATTTGTAGGGAGGACACAAACATTTAGTCCCCTGCACTCCCCTCTGAAGAAACATTAAGTCATTTGCAAGTGGTTTTCTAAACACTAAGCACAGGTCACCACTCTCCGAGTTCTTGAGGAGCCACTTCATCTAAGATACAATCTGTTCAATTGCAAAAGAAGATGATTGGTGTTTCAGAAAAGCTGAATTCCTGAGCCTCACTGGAGAGAGAGAGTAGCATAGTATAAAGAGCACTGACCACGAAGTTAGGAGATGCCACCACGCACATGCAACATCACAGAATTTACTTAAAAGAACAGGGTAGGCTTCAACTCTGTGCAGAGAACCATGAAGCATTACTGGAGTACTGCAAGAGGCCTAGCATGGTCCTCAGTGAATAAATGCTATGTCTAGCACACAATGTGTTATTTATTCCCCAACACACTGTTTGAATAATAAAGATCATATTAATGTAATGTGTTAATGACATGTAATAGGTATTATCACCATGAATTTTCTTACGGAAAAGATACTGGAAGTTTTTGAGGCTTAAAAGACAGTCCTGTTTATTCAAAAGTTAAGAATCACTGGTCTAGATCTCTAGGTAATTACCAAAAGTCCTTTACAGGGATTAATGCATAACCTATGAATCTATCCTTCCTGACACAGCAGCAGTCACCCATAACAGAGGTGAGGAAAGAAATACATTATCCAATACCAGACATTACCACCTTAGTTTTAAAAAGTCTTAAAAACCAAAGGGAAAGAATTTGCATTTTAGTCAACTACCATCAAATATTTCTATTACATCCTAGGCAATTTAAACATTTCTCTGTGGCCTGAAAAGCATGGAAGAGAGGAATGAGTGTACAGTGTATACCCAGTCAACATTATTTAGACTTACAGCCTATCTTTACAAGTATTACGATGGCAGTAATACTAAATGCCTTTTAAAAACCATTTAATACCTTCTACAACTTTTATGGTACATCAAATTACAAGCTTACTCCCGTGAAAGAAAATTACCTATATTCTAACACAGCTGCATATAAAATGAATAATTGATAAGTGAGGGCAAAGAGCTTTGAAAACTTAGAGGTATCATATGGATGATAAAAAAAAATAATAATAATGCAGGCAGACAACCAGTGCTCTAAAACTCAGCAGCTATTCAATAAAAAACAATCAGAGCAGTTGGGCAGATGCCTGTGGGGGTTTTCAAAAACTTTCTTTTTTTATGGAAAGCAGCTCTAAGAGGTTCTCTATCCAACTTGGACAAAAGGCAATGTCTCAGAGCAAATACAACCAGTCACTTGAGAGGTTATGGAACACTGGCAAGTGCAAAGGTTTGAGCTTGCAGGCCACTGCAATGAATTTCCCTGGGGCTCACAGTGACTAAAGAATGTACAGGTCTCATAGGGAGGACTGCCAATGAGAATCCCTCCACACTGGTTCATTCACTGGCATCTTCTGCCACCAGCCTGGGAACAACAGGCTAAATCTCCTAAGAATTCCTCCATATCCAAGCTCAGCACGAGGACCAATATTTCACTGTCTTGACTCGGTGAAATATTGACTGTGGTAGTCATACATTTCAATGTAGATCTTTACTATATCGACCCTTTCACTTTCACTGTTTTTATATGGGACGCTGAAGTGTACTGTGAAAAATTATTTTTGCATAGACCTAAAAACAACTAATCATTTCCTCTCTTTCTTACCATCAAACGCTTACAGAATCAAAAGCAGGATGACAAAAAAGTTTTTTTTTTTTAAATGTTAGCACATTTTTCATATAACTCATTACCATCAGCTATGAAACTGGGGCTGAGAAGACAGTCTTACTCTCTCCTAATTCTGATCCTGCCCTTCCTACTACTACCAGGGTGAAGTTAAACTGACTAAATGACTATTAAATCCCCTTAATCACTGAGCTATGTTTTTTTAATACCTGAACACCCCAAATGCTTCCTTGTTGTCCCCACATTCATTCCTCAGTTCCTTCTCTACTTCTATGCACCTTTTCTCATTTTCTTTCAAACATGGAGGATTTGGCAGTTAGAAATTTATGGTGATGAAGGTCCAGGAACATTAGAAAAAGTAAATTAGACTAAATGCAGACTTGGAATTCTTCATGAGAAAACCTACAGGGAAGAGTCAACAAAGAAGAAAGGTCTTACATCATGCCTTGAACTTGGTTTCCTGAAAGCACATCTTTCCCATTTGGATGGCCTTAATCTACTTTACTTCCAACAGAGCCAGTCTGTTCACTTTCAGACATAAATACAGGCCTGAACATTATGAAAAATCAGCAACCAACATACGCAACTCAATTAGCCTCTTTTATGGCATTAATTGCATACTCTTTGGGGAATAAAAGGAAAAGTGAGGCTGTGGTTTGTCTCTCCCAGATAATTTCTGAAAGGATTCTCTCTGGGGCTCAATAAATTCTAAGAAGCATCCTCACCTAACTTCAAAGTGAAAATCCAGATAGGCAAGCCAAAGGTTTTTGTTTCCACACCTTCTGGCTTTTCATCTGACCACAGACCACTGTGGGATTGCAGAGGCCCCACAATAGGAAGAAGCAACTGCACCATCCATCTCCTGAGGTCCAGCTCAGCTTGATTCCTGCTTGCCAGAGATGAGTTTGAACTAATTCAGCAGAGAGACTGAATGAATCCTGCTTTTTCATTGGAGCAAAGTTGCAGGCAGCACTTGGTGAGCTGACCCACTTTCTAGTAGTCAAGAAACAACCTCAGTGCCACTATGCGCATCCCTCAGTTATCTCTGCCAAGGGGCTGCAGACCTCTGTTGCTGCTCTGGTGTTGTACAGGTTGCCAGGCAAGCACACCAGGCCCACCACAGGCAACAGAGCCTAGGACCTCAGGGCCAGGCTGTGGGGCACTACCATGCTTCCATCAGTGGCTCTCTTTGGAAATGAACTTAAAAGATGGGGACAGGAAATTGGAGTAATTTAACAGGACTTTTTTTCTTTCCATTTAGTGGTAACTGATAAGGAAGATAATGCTTTGTGACTTTCTGAATTAAGCACCTCCCAATTAAGCTATGTCACTAATCAGGATAGAATATAAAATGCCTTACCATATGGATACTTGGTATCCAGCTTATTGTCTGCTGTTCTCCTCCAGGGCAAAAGGTCATCACTGCAACCATTTGGCATTCCATTGTACCCAATCCCTACAATCTTGTTTTCTGTATTCACAATGCAGGCTCCAACCTACAGGGAAACACATGCAAAACCTTGGTGGCTACAATTGGCTGGTCTACCACTGGGTGGTCAGTGAAGGAAACTAGAGTCTCTACAGGAAATGTATGCATGCAGGACTACAGCACAAAGGCAGCAGACTTACTCTGCATTTGCATGTTGACAGGCATCCCCTTTTGTATTCTATTCACTTGTAAGCAACACTCTGTGACTACCCATACATCCCCTGTGAAACTCATTTACCTGGGAATTTGGATCTTTGCTTCTCTGTGCTGATAAGAAGGCCACTGCCATGAAATACTCAGGCCATTCCAAATAGTCATCCCGTTTTTTGCAGGAAACTTCACTCATGTTGAATCTAGAGAAAATGTTGAAAAAAAAGTATTTTGGTAAACCTGCTTTTTGATTCAATGCACCAAACTAAACTCTGGGTCTCTAAACAGACAATTTTAACTACATTTATCAATCAGGAGTCACAAAACATGGACCTTGGACAGTCTCTGGTCTTTAAAAAAATAATTTTACTATTTCAGAAGTATGAATTTGGCACCTATGACTAGGTTCACATTCCCAACAACTTCATCTTTTTACTGCTGTCACATGGGATATTTTTTCAAGTTACTACATACAACAGACCTACAAATTGCTCTTCCTCCCTTATAATTTGGAGTCAGCACAGGAAGGAGAGTATAAAAGAAATGTTTATTGATCACCTAATAGATTTCAAACAGCTTGTTTATATACATCATCTCGCTCAAGCCACATTTCTTGCTAAGGTAGGCAGTAACATCCCATCTTACAGATTTAGTAAACTTAGGAAATTTGCCCTAAGCCACACAGGAGTATTATCCATGCCCCTTGGACTCCCAAGTCAACATCTAAAGCTGTCCCAATTGAAAATTAACCAGATAATTCCTTTCCCTAGATGGAACTGAAGTTATAGAAACTCTGAAGACCAGATCAAATGAAAACTATGAAAAGTGTTATTTCTTTTTTTTTTTAATTTTTAAAAATACACTGTTATATATTTAAAATTTACATGTGAAACCCCAGGGGATTGAGCTTTTTAAAAGATGAAAAGTATTACAAGTGTGGCAGATACCTAGAATTTAATAAAGCATAATAATTGACACCTTAAAAAAAATCACAATAAACTATTTCTAAACTCGGGTTTCTGCAACACGGGCTTCACTCAGGGCAGGCACCAGTGGTCTCAACAATAAGGAGAGCCCATGAAGGTGGTCTAGACCTTCAGGTAGAAAGTCTTTCAAAAAAAAAAAAAGAAAAAAAGATCCCTCAATTATTCAGATCACTGAAAAAGTCAAAAAAAAAAAAAAAAGCGAGAAATTCCCAAAACTTCCACTTCAAGCTTTGGAGTCTAAACTTTGGCTCTAAGCAGTGCAGAAGTGCCTGAAAAGGATAAATGACATTTAACGGGTTAAATGCCCACTGATTCTGTTGCCTCAATTCTGAGGAGCCTGCAAACCCTCTTAACTAGAACACCCAGATGCTGTATTGGCCTGGTTGCCCACCTGGCGTAAGGACTGGCACCTGCAAAGGCTATAGAGTGCCACGTAAGTACCTACTAAACAGGAGCGAGAGAGGAAATGGGGGAAGGCAGGCCAGGAAGGGAAAGCGGTGCATTACCCCGCCGCACGCCTCACCTGTCCTGTGCCCACTGGAGCCCAGGGAGGACTGACACCCAGCTGCACAAACGGAAGGGACCTGAGGCTGGTATACCACTAGTCCAGGAAGACCGAGCTAGCCCCGCGCCTGGGCAAACCCAGGACTCCAAAACTCCCTCAGCTCTGATCCAGAAACTAAAGCCCACGTTCCCGCCCCAACACGTGGACGCCAGAAGGACTGCTACTTTCAGACTCCCAGAACCAACTCCCGCCGCCACCGCGAGGGAGAAAGCTCGGCAGAGGCAGCAGCCTTCGCCGTTAAATTAACCCCGGCGTGCCCGAGAGAAGCCGAGCCCCCGCCGCCACCCCAGGTGGTCCTCTGTCAAGTTTCCCGCGGAGCAGAACTTCCTCAGGGCTCGCCACGCCCGACCCAGGCCCGCGAGCCGGGTACCCCGCTCCCCGGGGAGCCAGGTGGCGCGCGGCCGCGTACCCGCACGGCCGCCCCCGCCCGCTCCGGTGCGGGCTCCGCTGGCCTGCTGGCTGGTGCTCGTCCTCGCCGCCGCCGCCGCCGCCGCCGCCGCCGCGCGCCCAAGGGAAGGAAATCGCGAGAGGAGGCGGGGCCGCTGCGTGGCCGGAAGGTGGCAGCGGCCAGCGCGGCGCGCGCTCGGAGGGGGCGGCGGCCCGGCGGCGGGCGGGGACGGTGCGCACGGCCGCGGGGAGTCGCCTGGTTTCTCCGCCTCCCACTCACGGTGCGGGTTCGGTTCGCACAGGCCACCTTCGGGTTGGGGAGTTGTAGGGCCAGGGCATCTGCGCTAATGATTGCCCCGGGGGTGCTGGGCCGCTTTGTGGAGTCGGGTGGCTCAGATTTAGCCCCTGACTTTTTGCGCCGCCCACGGCGGCCGCGCAAAGAAGTCGAGCAGCTGCTTGTCCCGCCCCGCCCAGCATTTCGTGGCGCTCGGTGGCCCCGGGTTGGGTGCCCGAGAGGGACCTGCTCCTCACCATTCCCAGGGGTCTGACCGTACCCATCTGAGGGCTGGGTGGTTTCTGTGGGTAGTGGTGGGATTTCTTTCCCATCTAGGTCTCCTACCAATTTCTTTAAGCTGTTGCTTAAATAAACATCTATTATATGTGACTGAAAGACGACTCAGCGCATCTAATGCCGTGAAAATGAAAGGGGCAGCAAGTGAGAGGAACTGATTTTTGCCTTTGGAATGAGCCTGCTGTGTAGCGGTGCGCTGGAGGGGACTATTTGTCTCTGCCGGCTTCAGTTTCATACTAGAGGGATTTGTTTGGGCACGTAGCGCCTAAAGGCACAGATACCTCGAAGCTGCATTTGCATTTGCGTTTTGCTTGATCGGTTTACAGTTTCTACTGAAATTGTGTGGAAAGGCCTGAGATGTTTGCTACAGTCTACCACCCCCTCTCTACTCCCATCACTCTGGGCACACATGACTTTTGGTAATTCCCCGGTAAAGTTTGCCCACTAAAATTGTGTAGGTTTCTTCAAATTGTTTAAGAAGATCAGGAAAAGGGGGCACAGGACAATAGGAAAGGTCATCGTGAAGTTTCCAGGGCCATATGTCTCAAGGAACTAAATCTGATTTTCTTGCACTTCATAACTCCATTCAAACATCTGGCCCCTAAATCTGATAAAACATTGGTGAATGACAGAAGAACCTGTTTTATGCATGGGGCTTGAGGGATACCTCCAATGTTCCATAAATAATAGTTACTGTAATAATCGTCAGTTCCTATCTGCACATCCAGATCTGAATACTAATCCAAACAAAAGCTTATTAACTATATTAATTTAGCTTAACCGAGGAAGAATGATGAGAATAAACAGTTTGTTCTATCCAATTTCTCACTACAGCAGACACATCATTCTTCATCTCCATGGTCCAGTCTGTGGATTCAATAATTAAATTATGTACTGCTCTTGGTGACTGCCCGGAAAGCAAAACAGAAAGATGCTTCATTGTTAACTATAGATTTTTGGGTGGCCTTAATAAAATTCAGACTTGAAAGAGCAATATAGATTAAGATGGTGATTTTTAATGTCAAATGGACTTTCCTTGACTGTCTTGTTGCCACTAAAATGTATTATACCCTGAGTCCCTTGTTTCCCTCCCCTGCCCCCCATTCTATCTCTTGATCCTTGGCAGGCTCATCCATAGTCTTTGGATCTTCATAGATGCATTTCTCTTCTTACCAATCTACAGCCAATACATCACCAATTGCTGCTGGTCCTTCGGCCACAACATCATTAAGCTTTTTCCTTCCTCTGCTCGGTAAAGACTGTCATACATAATTTAGTTACTTCTCATCATTCTCCATTTTGGTCAACTCACACATTCCCCTCTGCAATAAATTCAAGATCCTGCTTGCTGCAAACACATTACCCTGAGTGTTCCTGCATTTCACTGAAAGTCCCTCATCTTAAAGATGGCATCATTCATAATAGAGGAAGCCCTTCTGATTCATACTTCACAGTTTAAGGTTTCACATATTCTATACCAACAGCAAAACCTGGTAGCCTGGGGGGAAAAATACATTTTTTGGTATATCTTGCTCATTAATACCTTGTAACTCCAAGTGTGACAATAGGCATTAAATCTTTCTTGCAAAAACCTGTATTTTGGCGTATAATTGAGGATCTTTCTTCACCCACCATAGACACAGAGGTCTGCTATGCTTTTAGTCATATATAGATTTGTCAACTATATATTTGTCAAATCTCCTCCTTTCTAGGGAGGGGATTTCATATGGGGGACACTATCAGCATAATGCTAGGGACTATTGTCACAAGCTTTGGTGTCACTCCTTTAATTACAGGACTGCTTGCAGGTTATCTACTGGTCTATCACGTAATTTAGAATATATTTCAGTATCTCAGATGTGAGAGACCCAGATTAAAAAGACAGAAGTCCAGGTAAGATTCTTCTGGGACTATCTCAGACGGGACTTTGGATGGCATTCATGGATATCTGTTCTACCAAGAAACCACCTACTCTTTATCCCACCTCCTGTTTGCCAAGAAAGGATATGCATTGAACCAAGGAGATGGAGGGAAGGGGTCTAGAGAGAGCCAATCTGTGCATCAAGTATGTCATGGGGAAAAGGACACAGGCTGCAGGATTGCCACACTTTGAATTCTAACTACTTCTTACTACCCAAGTGACCTTCAAAAAGCTCTTACATGCTTGGAGTCTCTAGGAGGTTGACAACTTTCATCCAATCATTTTTTTTTATTAACTCTCTGCTATATTCTAATGCTGCAAGTGCCACAGTGAGCAAGATAAACCAGTCCTTGCTCCCCACTCCTCCCCCAATAAATGTAGAACTGAAACTTCATTGTTGGCCCAGCTAACAAAATCATTGTTAATATAAGGTGCCCACTGCAATATCTTTGTTCTTAGTTTAGTGGTCATCAGGAGCTCAACAGATAGTTGGACAAAGAAGGAAAATACCACTTTGACTATTTTTCGAAAGAATGGTGGTTTTGTTTTCCAGGTTGCAGCCCAAGCTGGAGGAAAGTGTTTAAACCCTGAGAAAGGGAAGGCTTGTATAGTATATACTAAAACAAGAAAAAGTCAATGAAAATTCTAGGAAAAATATTAAATATGTGGTCTTGTCAATTTATACAATTTTTACATGTGTTACATCATGAGGTCAGATATTTGTGTTCAATGAAAGGAAAACAGATTGCAAATAGACATGACAGAATATTGCTCTAGGGGGGTGGGGGAAGCATGATTCCTAAATAGGAATTTTTCCCATGTTCTTTATTGGTGCATTATAGTTGCACATAATGGGGAGACTTTTAGTTATATATTCCTACTTAAATACAATATAATAATATAATTTGGCCAATATTATTCCCCAATATATCCCCTTTCCCTCCTCCTGGTCCCTTTCACCTACTCTACTGATCTCCCTTCAATTTTCATGAGCTACCCCACCACCACTACCACCAGCACCTTTCTTTTCCTCTAAATAAGATTTTTATTATGAATTGAGGCTACCAATTGCCTTCATCATTCCACATCTTTGAAATTTTAATGATCGATGAAGAAATGTTAATGTGGCATATGCACAGGTCTGGGTGCTTTGCTATTATATAATCAGAAAATATTTGTTGACTAAATGAACAAATTAATAGAAAGTAATTGCGCCAAATTGTACCAAATTGCTTAGAGCATCCAACTCATAAAGGTAAGTCTGTGAACTCTAGCTATATTCCTCTGCCTCCTTTTTCTTCTTGTTTTAGTAGACATGGAGAAACAGAATACAAGGAATCAAGGTCAAAAAGAATTGTTTCCAAGGGGAAAAAATCTGACTCTTAGGATTTTAGTCTTGGCTCGAAAATGACCATTTATGGCACCAGAATGGACAGCAGCTGGGAAAGCCGTCTGCCTTTTTTGTGGTGCAACAGCTCTCCCCATGACTTGCTAGTTCTGGGAGCTGAACTTGTAGCCTCTTTCATACATAACTGGTTGAAGTTGATGGAAATTACATGTCTTATCACTTCTTAAAAGAAAAAAAAAATACATAAAATGTAAATCTAAAAGAAATGGGCAATTTTCTTGTACCACTTTATATTTCTGTGTAAGTTACCAAGTGCCAATCATTCTTACTTTTTAAAATTCAAATTTGTCGAGCAGCATGTAAGCTTTCAGTGTTGTACAAGAAAAGATAATGCTTCAGGTGGAACCGTCACTTATGCTAGTTCTGTGGAAGTGCCTACCTAAAAAGAATTTATCAGATTGCTGGTTTTATAGAAATATTAACCATCTCATTAAATTACACCCTCTCCTCTGAGGTCACCATGGAATCTCCTGGAGGGTAATCAACAAGGTCGTGAGTGTAGAATTCTTTATTGACATCAGAGTTCTCTCATTTTGTAGTGTGTATTTTAACTGATGTAATAAGGTAAATGCCTGAGAATCATAAATGAAAGTCCTTGTTAAATTTTATTTGGAAGTTAATGGCTATCATCACCGGCTTGACATGGTGTACCTTTCCTCAGCTAACTGGGAAGCTCGATGGGTGGAAATTTCTAAAATGAAAAGGCAAGAGTCACATTAATAGTCTAGTGTTGGGCGTGTGTGTGTGTGTGTGTGTGTGTGTGTGTGTGTGTACTTTTTGGTACCAGGGATTGAACCCAGGAGTGCTTAACCACTGAGCCATATTCCTAGCCCTTTTTTATTTTTTATTTTGAGATAGAATCTCACTACATTGCTCATGGCCCTGCTAAATTGCTGAGGCTGGCCTCAGATTTGCCATCCTCCTGCCTCAGCCTCCCAAGCCACTGGGATTACAGGTGTGTGCCACCAGTCGTGGCTATGGATGTGTGTTTTGAGGGTGACATCTGCAATCCTGCCATGACAACAGCAATGTGTTGTTAGCATGATGAGATGAAAAGATGTCTTTTACCAAAGTGAAAAAACAACATGAGGAAGGAAGCCTATTCTATATGAATCACTGTTGACCCTGTTCACAGAAAGAAATCCTCAGCTTTCATATAGGAAGTGAAGGAGAACATGGCAGTAACAAGGCCAGGCCCCATCTTTGACCACTTCTGTCTGCTTCAGTGCTTGATAGACAACTCTTAGAGGATGAAAGGTAGAAATCTGTCAGCCATGAAGCGTTTTAAGACAGTGTGATCCTAGTAATGCACCTTCAAATTAGCCCTGGATTGAGTTAAATATCAACCGAAGGGAGTGGAATGGCACTGGTGGAATCAGCCTCACGAAAACGAGAGAGATTTAATAGTTTGGTGGTTACAGTAACCACTAGCCTGCAAGAAAAATCAATATCGACACAGTGTTAGAATCGCACCAAGGGCTCCTGGAGCTGAGCCATTTCAGTAAAGAATAAACCCGGATTCATTAGAGTAGAAAGTCAGAATGTGGTAGGAGGTCAAACATAAATACACCCTGGGCTCTTTTGTCTGGAAACCCAAGATGTTCTCCTTTCAGGATCGGAGCATTTTTTAAAAGCATAGAATTTACAGAGCTGGAAGTGACCTTAGCAATCATGAAGTCCAGCCCCTTCTTTTTACAGATGAGGAAATAGTGGCCCAGAAAGATTACTTGGCTTGCTGCCGTTCAAACAACTGATCTGGTGAGATTTTCTCCCTACCACGCTGCTCATAAACAGTCTTGGAATCTATGAATCAAACCACAACTGTTATTGTGAGCCTCCTTGGAAGGCACTCTGCTAAGCCTTCAAGGAGCATAAAGAAAGCCAAATCAGCCCTCACACCCCCGTCCCCTTTGCTGGAGAGAAAACAACATAGCCACCTTAAGCAATATTTAATGGTTCATTAAGTAGCCAAATAAAACAACAATGAAAGAGCTGCCCCAAAGCAGACCATGATTTTTGTGTGTCTTTTAATCTTAAAAAAAAAAAAGTCCTTTCTACCCACCTGAGAAGAAGGTTGTGACACAGGGGTATCCCAGCTCCCTTCATCATTACTTCCACTTTGCAACATATTCAGTTAATATTCCAGTTTCATGTTTCAAAGAAGTGCAACTTATATAAGATGCAAAGAAGAGGAGCCTGCTCAGACATACAAAATCATTCGCATCTCAACCTTGGTAAAAAAAGTTGCACAACAAGGGGAGAAATAGTCCATAGGAGGAAATCTATACTTTGTTTCTGGAACAAAGCCCAGACAAGGAAGAGTGATTGCCATCTCTTTGCATACTCTAAATATGAAATGTTCATATGCGCTTAACATAATCACAGCCCCTGAGAACCAGGGGGTTCCAGGCAAACAAATATACATAAGTCCACACGTATATAAACTTTCTGTTTTGTACTTCAGTTCTTATTGAAATTGCAGGGCTCACATTACCTTTTAGATAAATGTCATATACACAAAAAGTGTCACATGACATAAAAAATATGAGTGTGCAGAACACCTTCTAGGACTGAAGAACTGTAGAGACTGATCTCTACAAACTAAACCAACACTATCTGCACAATAATGCATACCCCGCCCATGCACACACATGTAAATTTCCTTATATTCATTTCCACTCCTTTATATTTTCATATTCATGGCTCCCTGCAAACCCAGAGGATGTACTTCTTGAAAGCCTTTGTTAATAGCCAATTCTGTCCCCTTGCTGTTCTCATGTCACAGCGCAAACGGCATGTGTTGGCAAAAGGTGAGATAGCAAGTTTACATCTTCAAGCGTGATTTCATTTTAAAGCAATCCGTTTTGTTGGTAACAGTCTGCCACTATTCTAGCCAGTTTCTATGAGCCAGGCGCCCATACAGAGGAAAGAACTTCATTTTACAAAAATGGTGGCAAATTCTATTAGCGATTTTTGTGGCACATTAAGCAGGTTATTATTAGACAGAGCTGACATTTCGCATGCAGAAACATTCTTTTCTTGAGAGTCAAGTGTCATTCAAAAGAGGGAGAAATTATTTAGGATTTTTTAAAACATCAAAGAAATCCCCTGAAAACCTATCCTTATAAATGCCTCCATCATTTGAGGAATCAGGGCTAGAACTGATGCCTTTGATTTCTCTTTGATGCAAACAATAATAGCAGAATGGAATGGCTTTGAGAAACACTCATAAGCAGTGGTCAGGAAAGCAGATCCTTCTTCTGTATCCACAGCTAGACCCCAGCGCTGATGGGCAAAAGCCCAGCTGAAGGCCAGTATTATTCATTTGCAATGCACATCACAAAGAACTCCCCCCCTCGCTTCATCCAAACAGAAGCTCATCCTCCTGCTGGATAGATAGATATTGCAGCAGCAACTGGGATGCTTGAAGAGTTTTTCACTGCGTTTGCCTTTGGAGGTACACATTTGGCTCAGCAGAAGCTAAACATTTTTAAGAGCACAGTAAGAAATAGGCCAGAAAACATCAAAGCTTTATAGCTTTTTAGAAAACTTGATGGTCTTGCTGGTACAACTCCCTATGATATGGTTCAGTTGTAATAACAATGGAAAGTGTATCAGTGCAAACTGCTGATGAAACATCAGAAAATGTAGCCAAGGGTCTTTTAAACACATTTAAGAACTGTTCTTTTGAACTGTGCCTCTTAGCCTTGGAAAACCTCTTCGAGATTTTAAACAGGGCTTTGGATGAACTGCAGAGTGAGAACCTGAAATTATCTCGTGCACTGGAATCAATATCAAGCAATATTTTCTCTTTGAGAGAAATTCAATCTGACAGAAGAGAGTAGCAGCAATAAGGAAACGGACCCTGGCGAAAAAGCTCGCCTTAGAAATACGCCGTAAAGCAGTACAAATTAGGTGATGTCACTAGAGGCAGAAAACCATAGTGACAGAGTAAAATGTTATCTGAGCATCAGAATACTTCATTATCACTACCACAGGTCACTAAACTTCACAAAATGCATCCATCAGCCTTGATGGCCATTTGTGAGCCTCTGCTGGTAGCTAGATGGCGCGGCAACTAGATGCGCCACCCACCCCTCCATCACGGGAGACCAGGGTTCAAACGGAGGCCTGAGCGCACACACCAAGCTTTGTTAGTCTTGAAGTGCTCTCTAGTGGCCAGATGAACATAAAATGATCTGAAGTTTGGGAGTCACTTCGGAGAAGATTCAAAATTAGAATTACCTTGGAAAGGCAAGGTACAAACCCTTCTAACCGCAAACTGCACCTCCTTGGATTCGTGGGAATAGTTTAGGAAGCAAACTTGTCTTCCCCAACGATTGGGTTGTTGCCCATCAATGATTAAACTCGACTATGTGATTTCTATGCTGCCTATCAGAGGCTTATCAAATGAATGTGGCAGCGTCTAGGTTTGAATGAATCCTAGGACATTTCTAGCAGGTTTATTAAGTAGAACACGAAGCACATTTAGTTTGCCCATCTAATCTGTCTGACTCTGAAAATGCTCTGTGTTGTGCTCCAAAGCCTCTGGGGAGCAAAGGTAGCAGTTTTAGGGAATGTGATAAGGTTCAATAACCACTGGCATGTTCCAGATGGTTCCATTTTTATTTCTAATATTTATTTAACCCACACAAAAGTTCTCTGATGTAGCAATCATTATCCTTCCAAGGAGCAATGAATGACACACTTGACCTGTGAAGGGCCAGTAGTGAATACGTTTAGTTGGTGGCTCTGGGTTCTCTGCTGTATCTATGCCTAACCTCAGCCCTGTTGTCATGTAAAAGCAGTTGAGGACACCACGTAAACTAAAGAGACTGTCTGCATTCAGTAAAACTTTATTTATGGACGTGGAAATGTGAAATTCTTGTAATGTTCACATACTTCAAAATATCATTCTTCTCTTGGTTTCATTTCAACTGTTTCAGAATGTAAAACTATTCTTACCTCCAGAGCCATTCAAAACAGGTAACAAGGTCATGCAGAAACTATGGACTGTGCTCTCTATAAGCTAGACTTTGCCAAGTCCTGTGATAAGGAGTCTGAATCCCTGCTAAGAGTCAGTAAGCCATGGCTTCGCAGTTGCTTTGGGTGTTTGTCCCCTCCAAAATTCATGATGAATTTAATTCTCAGAGTCATGTGTTAATGGTATTCAGAAAAGTGGGGCTTTTGGGAGGTGATTAAGATTAGTTGAGAGGGGGATAGTACAGGCTTTTTAAAAGGACAAAGGGACCCCAGGTTAGCATGCTTGCTGAACCTCACCATGCACCTCTTGGGCCTGGCTGCAGAATCCCCACTAGTAAAAAGACCTCACCAAATATGGCCAATCTTGAACTTCCCAGCCATCAGAAATGTGAGCCAAATAAAACTATGCTTTATTAATTACTGGATCTGGGAATTTGGTTATAGCAACAGAAAAGGACTAAATGGTCCAACCCACCTGATTGTCCATGCTAGTTGGGTATCACAAGTGACGCCTCCATCTCTAGTGTATCGAAGCCTCTCCTGCCATCGACACTAGATTTTTTTTTTTTTTAAGAAAAAGAAAATTTTAAAAAGAACTTGCTCTGGGGAGAGCAAGTCAAAGACAGAGAAAAGAAGGAAAAAAAAAAAACACTAAAGGAAGCTAATCAGGCATTTAAAAATACATAGAGTGGTTCCAAGAAAACCACTGTATAAGTCTTTATGAAGATTCCAAAGCAGATGGAAAACAGAGTTCTCGGTTCAAAAGGTTTGATATCATATGGGGAACACATTAGAAATTCATGGAAACATAAATTTAAAAACTTGCAGGTGCATAGCCAATAGCCTCCAGCAGTAGGGAAATCCACAGAACAAGAGTTACTTGTGGAGATGGCCCTCTGGGAAGCCAGGACGCTTTCAAAGGTATCAGGCATTAATTCTTCTGTAGTCAGAACAACGCTTTTAGGCCACAAAACCCAGGTGAGCAAAATGAAAATGTAAATTTTCTTATTTTTCTAGAATTTAGATTTAACTTCTACTTTGAGCTCTTATACTGTCCAGCCAAAGAAATACAGACCCGGTCATTTCAGGTTTGAAACCAGTGGGTTCAGAATGGCCCCCGCCCTCCTCCTGCCCAGGATGGGAAACCTTCTTCTAAATTGTAGGGTAGAAGGTAACACTGGGTCCTTGAGAAGGAGTTGGACCCTTAGAATCAGCCCATACGGGTGCATGGCCTTTTTGCCTCCAGTTGTGGGCTTCAGTCTCCACTGACCTCCACAGAAATGGAACCGTTGCCTTGGCTTCTGGGGAACTTTGAGGCACTTTCCTCATTCAACCTAGAGGCCCTCCATGTCTTATCACCACGTCCAGCCCAATACCCGGCTGTTACCCCGCCCCACCACACTGGCTCAGGGAGGGGCAGTCTGGTTCTTGGCTCTCATTTCTGCCCCTCATCAGGAAGCAGATGCAGATAACTTCTAACCATGCCCCCCCCCCACCAAAGTTTATCTGGAGAAGAAGCACAGAATGGTGGAAGATATAGGAAACCTACGCCCTCGCTGCCCTCCAGATCCCAACTTCTCCCTCTACATAAAGCACCCACACACAACCCTGCCCCAACTTTTGTGGGCAGAGAATGGTGTCAATTTACTCTGAGAAATCCTTGAGAATTGTTCTGCATCTCTTGTTGAGACCAAGGCCAAGATCTTGGCTCTTAAAGCTTAAGAAAGGGTAGGCATGATGAGGGACATGCCTATAATCCCAGTGGCTCAGGAGGCTGAGGCAGGAAGATTGCAAGTTCAAAGCCAGCCTCTGCAACTTAATGAGGTCCTAGTCAACTCAGTGAGACCCTGTCTCAAAATAAAATACAAAATAGGGCTGGGGATGTGGCTCAGTGGTGGAGTGCCTCTGAGTTCAATCCCTGGTACCCCCACCCTCCAAAAAAGCTTAAGAAAATTTAAGAACTATTTTTCTTTCTATTGGAATCTCCAGCAGTCTCCTCCCAAATAGTCCAAAGCCTCCAGATCCAGGTTCAACACTGGAAAAATAATAAGAATTTTTTTCCCTAAGATGTGTTTGTGTGTGTCACTATGGGTGTGTGTGTGGTGGGGGGAGGATTGCAGAGAAAATACAGATTAATATTTTACAGTATCATTGCAGCACACATTCTAAACATACATAGTGAGCACCAGTTATACACTAGTATATATACAGCCCAGCACCTGGCATACACTGGTGAAGCAAATAGTCTCTGTCCCTAAGGAGACCAGTCTGGGTGGGTGTGGGGGAGGGATACAGTTGACAAGCAAATTAATGTACTATTATGAGAAGAACTGTGAAATAGGGGGAAGAGTTCCATCCATCCAGGTGCATACCTTGTGAAGAACCAGAGACTAGGGGCTGAGGGTATAGCTCTGTAAGCAGACAAATAGATGAAGATGGGGGAACACAAGGTGAGGAGAATAATTCCATAAAATGAGCCCACTGTACTGACTCCCCACAAGCTTTCTTTGCCCAAAAGCAATCCACCTGCAGCCCTGCCTGGCCTGAGGGGACAGGAAATGTCACATTCCTCAACAAACTGAGGCAGGGGGTGGAAGGTCTGGCAGACAGTATAGTATAAATGAGGGGGTTGAGAAGATGAGGGCTGGTTATCAAAGAAAAGACAACGGGTTGCTAACAGCTAACCTCTGGGAGGGATCCCACTTCCCAGCACAAGGAGTTGCTAACCGTTACCCCCTGTGCTTCTGCCCCTTCCTGCCCTTAGGCACTACAAGGAGAAGAAAGGGAAGATGGGGGTACTAGGGATTTATAAAAGAGCAAAACACACACCCAATCCCTTGGGCACCCATTCTCTTGGAAGAAGTACGCTACTTCTAATCCTTGTCTCTTTTCTTAAATAATACTTGCTTTCTACTCTTGCCTCTGGGTTTCTCAGGTGTTTAATCTTCAACACCATAGTGATGGTGGGAGGTACAGTTCCTGATCTCCGAGGCAGGTATCAGCTCAGTGGTAGAATACTTGCCCAGTGTGTGCAAAGCCCTGGATTCAATCCATAGCATTGCCAAAATCTTAATTTTTTAAAAGCACCAGAGTCTGGAGAGAGCTTAACTTGTACCAGTGTAAGGGGGGTCTGGCGGAACGTCGGAGGGAGAGACCACACAAGAGACTTACTCCATGCAATTGGCAAAAGGGGATTTATTGGGGATCCATTCCAGCGCGCTGGGACTCTGTGCTCACTCAAGAAGGGAGAGCAGCCCAGAGCCCAGAACGGAGGTCAGGTGGAGCTTAAGTACACTTTTTGGAGAGGGCGGTGGGCTTTGCATACATCAGAACAAATCATCATGAGGCGCGGGGAAATTGAACAACAACTCTGAGACGTGATTGGCGGGAACAGGTCGGGCGAGGGTGATTGGTCATTCGTAAGCGGGTTACACATTCAAACTGATTGGTTTGGGCCCTGTGACGAACTGCACAGGGCCCTAGGCTAAATGGCCAGTAGGACGTTGTTTTAACTATCTCAGGAATTCCAAGTTCTGGGTGTAACAGAGGAACTTAATAATACCTAATATTTTACATTCAAGCTTTCCAGCTTAGAAACTTTACCCTTTCACCAGGAACAAAGCAAAACACCCAAAATGGCATAAACACAGGTGACAAGGAGAGAAATGCAATCAACTCAGATAATTGTGATGATATTGAATTATTCTGTGTGTAGGAACCCAGCCTGAGAGTCCTTTGATCTGGGAGCATAGCTGCTGTGGGGAGGACAAAGGGAGGGAACCAATCCAACAGATGTCCAACAAGGTATGATGTAATGGGTTTGGATGAACAGGAGAGATGGACAAATAAATGGGTTGTGATTCAGTGGTAGAGCACTGGCCTAGCATGTGTGAGGTGCTGTGTTCAATTCTCAGCACTACATATAAATAAATAAATAAAATAAAGATCTACCAACTACTAAAACAATACTTAGGAAAAAAAGAATTAAGTACAGAAGTTATAGGGAGTAAAAAATTAAAAATGACTCCCAGATATTTCTGACTTGAGCAACAGGTAGGATGGAGATTCCATTTTCTGAGACAGAAAAACTGGCTGAGAGCAGGGCACAGTGCACACACCTGTAATCCCAACAGCTCAGGAGGCTGAGGCAAGAGGATCATTGTTGAGGGCCACTGCAGAGTTGGGATGACGCATGGCATTTTTGCCAGAAGTAGTGGTTGAGAGGTGACGCCAGCAAGCCATTAAGATGATGACTTTTGAGTTCTCACGGAGTTCCTGTTGAGTTCCGGTTGAGCTCTCATGGGATTCCTGAAGAGTTCGCATTGGTTGGGGAAGTGCCGGAGGAGGGATTTCCGGTTGGTGGTTCCTGGAGGAGCCGTGTGGCATTCGGGAGAGTTCCCGGGGAGCGTGTGTGGAGTGTGCTGGTGGAGTTCAGAAATAAAGTTTGTTCCTGCTTGAGTGGCTCGTGATTTGTTCCCAGCCGGACTGCGGCAGATCATGAGTTCAAAGCCAGCCTCAGCATTCCTTGGTAAACTGGGGATGAAGCCACCTTTTGACCCAGCTATCCCATTCCTTGGTCTATACCCAAAGGACTTAAAAACAGCACACTACATGGACACAACCACATTGATGTTTATTGCAGCACAATTCACAATAGCTAAACTGTGGAACCAACCTAGATGCCCTTCAGTAGATGAATGGATAAAGAAAATGTGGTGTATATATACAACGGAATATTACTCAGCAATAATGGCATTTGCAGGTAAATGGACGGAGTTGGAGAAGATAATGCTAAGTGAAGATAGCCAATGTTGAAAAACCAAATTGCAATTGTTATCTCTGATATAAGGAGACTGATTCATAGTAGGGTTGGGAGGGGGAGCATGGGAAGATTAGACAAACTCTAGATAGCACAAAGGGGAGGGAGGGGGGAGTAAAGGGTGTAAAAAAGATGGTGGAATGAGATGGACATCATTATCCTAAGTACATGTGTGAAGACACGATTGGTGTGAATATACTTTGTATACAACCAGAGATATGCTCTATATGTATAATATGATCTATATGTATAATATGATCTATATGTATAATATGATCCATAAGGCATTCTGCCGTTATAAATTACAAATTAGAATAAAAAACTTTTTTAAAAAAACCAGCCTCAGCAACTTAGTGAGACACTAAGCAACTCAGTGAGACCCTATCTCTAAATAAAATACAAAATAGGGTTGGGGATGTGGCTCAGTGGTCAAGTGTTCCTGAGTTCAATCCCTGATGCGCCTCCCCCACCCCCCCACCCCCCCAAAAAAAGAAGAAGAAAAAAGAAAAACTGGCTGGGGCATGAAAGTGATAATCAGTAGGAAATCCAGAGCTGTGATTGGAGAATAGGATCTTTAACTGCCAACAAGACATCTGAGATCCCAAGTCAGCATTTTCCCCCACTCCATGCTTCCCACTACCACTAACTCACCCTGCCATAGTGGGATGGCGGAAAGCTCTGGGCACTGAACATGAATGGAATACTTGGGCACAAAGGTGATGGGTGAATAGGGTACCCACAAATGGAAGTAGCAGATGAGTGGAAAGGAATGGTTCCAAGCTTGGCTTATGGAGTTACTGTTGCCTGGGAAACTGCGTTGTAGACATAATAATCCTCTAATAAGCACAGGAAGAATTTACAAGTTATAGGACTTATTACCAATAGCAGTCCTGACAAGAAGCTAGCATAGATGGTGAGTCGAAGATGAGAATAAAATACGAGGGAAATAAGAGGCAAAACTTCATTGCAGAGTGAGTTGGTATACAAAGGGCTTCTTCTATGCCCTGGTCCTTTAACTCATAGAAACAACGCTTCAGGGATGGTGAATCCTATCACTTTTCTCATGGAGCTGTAGTTTCCTCACCTTTCAAAAGGAGAAGTTGGCAGAGATTCTTAGCCTGGGGTCCTGGGTCCCTCTAGGTGAGATTATGGCTGCTGAGTGAGCTTCAGGAGATCAGGACTCTTCATCCCCAAATCATTTGAAAGAAGGTTTTGTCTATTTGTCTTTTTGTGCATTCATATGAACTTTTCTGTGATCCAAGGAGTTCTCCAAAGATCCCTTTACCTCTGATGTTCTTTAAGAGTCTTATTCCACGTTTGGACATTTCTTTGAGTTCAGAGCTCAGGTGGGATAAGGAGGACATCTGGATAACAGGGCATCTCAGCACAGGTTAGGAGAGCCCAGGTGGGGTAAGACAGGTAGGAGCAGGAGGGAGGTCCCATGCAGAAGGTGGAACACAAGTGCAGAAGAAGAGCATCTTCATGGGGACACAGCCTGGCATGAGGTGAGGAGAGCATCCGCATTGGGAGTGGGTCCCAGCACAAGATGCCAAAGCCCAAGCAGGACTAGGAGGGTGACCAAGCAGCAGGGAAGCCTGGTGCAGAGTGCGGAATCCATGACAGGCTGAGAGAGGAGTCGGTGCAGAGAGGCACAGGTATGGAGCAGGGTGGTCTGATAAGGGTGGCCATACCTCAAGTGAGGTAGGAGAGGCTTGGCTTGTAGGGAAAGAGGGCTCTGACAGGGAGCTTTAGGCTAAGAGGGGCAAGGAGAACCAAGTGGAGTGAGCGCTACACGGCCCAGCACAGGTTTTAGATAGAACCCAAGAAGTTTAAGAAATACCCCTCGTGAGGAGCAGGGGAACTGACAATGACAACAGAAGATTTAGTATATTCTGGAAGATTAATCTAGTTAATTAAGAATAATGGGGGCCAAGTTTCTCCCTGTCGGAGAGTTACAAATATGCAGAGGGGAAACCAGAATGAACCCTAGTTAATGAATTGCAATTAATGATATCAGTGTGAACTCACTGTTTTCAGTATATATAAAGTGACATAGAAATTAGGACAACTAGAGTCCAAGATTTGGTTCTTACTGCTATTGGGGTGTCACTACCCTCAGAACCTCTCAGATGACAGATTGAGAATATAACATCCACATTTATATCTCCATTTATTTTTGTATTTGACTTAATCTGGGGCAATTTGAACATCAAAATAAGTCACTGTAGAAACAGATGATAGTTCATTGAGTAACACAGGGAACACTCCATCCAAACCGATATAAATAAAAATAAATAAATGCGTTGGACATATAGAAGCAGAGTGCCTTCACATAATTCCAAAGCATCTTGCCCAAGAATACTTGCCAAAAATTGTTGACATGGAGTGAGGGGGAGAACTCTACAGTGTTGAAGCAGGCATTACCTGAATCAATGCTTAGTTAGTATGACTGATAATGGCACAAATCAAAGTCATGCGCTCCATAACAGGCTGAGAAATGTGTCAGTGCAGAGGGGCACAGGTATGAAGTAGGGTGTTCAAGTGAGGTATGCAAAAACACAGCACTGATTTTGTGATATTTCTGCCAAAGATGTACAACCTAAATGTAATAATGATAAAACATACACACACACAAAAAAAAAAAAAAAAGAAAAAAGAAAACCCAGACTGAGCATTCTACAAAATAATTTCAGACAGTGTCAAGGGCATAAAATTCAAGAAAAAACTGAAAAAAGGTTCTAGATTGATAGAGACTAAAGACACATGTGCTAAAGGCAATGGGTGGTCCTAGACTGAATCCTTAGGATAACGGATAAGACTTGAATGGGATCTAAAGACTAGATGATCATGAAATGTCAGAAAAAGAGTTCTTGGTTTTGATAACTGTATAAGGCTGCAAGAGGATGTCCTTGTTTGTAGAAATACATTGAAGTGTTCAGGGTGATGAGCAACTTATTCTTAGATGACTCAGAAAAGAAGATCTCTTTGTACTATGCTGGAAATTTTCTTTGAGTTTGAGATTGTTTTAGGTTTCTTAAAAAAAAAAAATACATGGAGGTATATAAAAGTCCTAGAACAGCCAAGCCATAGTGGAAGAACAAGTTAGGAGGAGAAATTGCTTTACCAAATATAAAGATATATTTTAAAGGGATTGTCATTAAGACATATGGTATTCATTGGCATGAGAGTAGAGAAATGGACTAAGAGAACAGAATAGAGCTCCCATAAAAGCCCCATTTATAATGGAAGACTTCATAAATTACTAAGCACTGCAGAACAGTGGTAAAAAGAATAAACAGTGCTGGATTAATTAGAGGTCCATGTAGAAAAAAACCTAAAATTAGACTACTATCAAACACATACATAAGCATTGATTCCTGGTGAATTACAGATCCAAATATGAGAACTGAACAATAAAAATTAGTGTTGTCCAATAGAACTTTCTAAGATGATGGAAATGTTCTATAATTCTATATTGTAGAGTATATTAGCCCCTAGTCACATACAGGTTTAAAGTATTTGAAATGTGGCTAGTATAACTGAAAAACTGTAGTTTTAATTTAATTTAATTACTTTAAATTTAGATAGTCATTGTGTTAGTCAGCTTTTTATTCCTATGACCAAACACCTGACACAAAACAACTTACAGAAAGAAAGTTTTATTTTGATTCTGGGTTTTAGTCCATGGTTGGTAGGTTTTATTGCTCTGAGCCTGAGGTGAAGCAGAAGATAATCATGGCAGAAGGGGAAGGAGGAAGAAAGATGGGAAGATGGTCAGTTCGTTGCTTTTTAAAATATTTATTTTTCAGTTGTAGTTGGACACAATACCTTTATTCCACTTATTTATTTTTATGTGGTGCTGAGGATTGAACCCAGGGTCTACGCACATACAAGGCGAGAGCTCTACTGCTGAGCCACAGCCCCAGTCCTTGACCAAGTCTTCAACACATAAGCTTTTGGGGGACATTCCAGATCCAAAACATAACAGTCATTTATGGATAGTAGCTACTGTATTGGAGGGCATAGATCTAAAGGATAATATAAGAAAAAGCATTCACAATCTGGCCATAGGGAAAGATTTCTTACATAAGACACAGAGTCCTAACCTAAGTTAGAATTGAATGGAAAAATGATACATTGTACTTCATTAAAATTAGGAACTTTTAGTTTTTATGAAGAGAGTAGGGGCAGTAAGTGATAGCAAAGGAAAAGAATATTGGTAAAAGACTTTCATTCAGCATAAAGGAAGAGTGATTACAAATCAATAAGAAAAGCCCAACAAAAAAATATACAAGAGACTTTACAAATGATGATATCAAAATGGCTGGAAAAAATATATAATATGTACCCATTGTCATTAGTAGTAAGGGAAATAAAAATAATCACATACTACTATCCTCACATCAGGTTGGCTAAAATTTAAAAGATTGAAAACATCAATCTTGCCTTGAATGAGTAGGAACTAATCACTCTCTTATATCACTGTTCAGAGTATACATTGTTAAAACCATTTTGGACAACCACTTGGCCTTATATAATAAATTCAGTATAGATAGGCATCCCTTTGACCCAGCAATTTTATTTCTAAGCATATATCCACAGAAACATAGGTACATGCACACCCAGAAAAATGTTTAAGAACAATCATCCTCATTATTATTCATAATAAGAAAAAAATAGAAATAACCCAAATGTCTATCAACAATAAATTGGTGAATAAGTTATAGTATATTACTACAACAGAATATTATGTAACCATAAAAACAAATCAACTACTGATATATTTAACATGGGTGAATGTCACAAACCTCATAAGGAGCAAAGAAAATAAGCATTGCTGATTATTTCAGCAAAGGCTATTTAAATTTAAACCCAATTTAGCTGGGGATATAGCTCAATGGTAGAGTATACAATGTATGTATCACAAAAAAAAAATCACTACATCTTCTCAGAGGTCTGAATTTAGCTCCACAGCATCCCTCCTTTATATCTAAATTTTGGTAATTCCAACTTCTTCCTTTTGCTTTCCCCGTCCTAGACATGATAATTGCATTCTGAGGTTGTTCTCTCCAAGATACCTCAGTGTCTCTTTTGGCCTTCTCAGTCCTTCAATACCTGATTAGAAATCCATTAAATTATCTCTAGGCTAGGGGTGTAGAGCAGAGGTAGAGTGTGTGCTTAGCATGTGCAAGGCCTTGATTTAACTCTTCCACTGCAAACAAAAATTTTTAAAGATCTCTGTTGAAATAACTTGTATGGCTCCTATAACCTGATGTTAACAAACTCAAAATAATAGCATGATTCCATTTACACAAAATTCAAAAATAGGCAAAATAAGTGGCACTTTCAAAATGAAGGGCAGGAGAATCTTCACTGGGAGGCTATGGGGTGAGGTGCCTCCTGGGAAGCTAGAAATGTATTTGCTGACATGGAGGGTGATAACAGTGTGTGAATTCATAAAAGTATTTGTTCATGCCGCACATTTCTCTGTATATGGTTTTGAATTTAGTGACAGTTTTTCAAATCTTAAACTTATATGTATGAAGAGAGATTCTTGCAATGGAAAGTAACATTCTTCAACAACAATTTTTCTCCTGGTGTAGACTACTGGCAGGCACCAGGATTACAAATCTCATTGAACATAAAGATGACAAGGTTTCACCCTCAGAGACCCCAAGTCAGTATGTCTATGATGGGCCCAGGAGTCAGAAGCTTTAGCAAGCTCTCAAGGAACTTTCATGCATGCTAAAGTTTGAGGTTCCCTAATATTGACTGCACTGAGCCTCTTCCTGTTAAATCTGATTATCCACAATAACACCACCCTTACCCCTATGAAATGGAGCATCGGCTTTGTCTATCTTCACGTTCCTCTTGACTAAGAATTCCCCATGTATTTACTTTAATAAAATTCCAATGTAAATAAATATCTCATGAAATTGAAATACTGGAGTTTCACAAATAACCCTGCATCTCTCACTAGTGCAAAGACTAGAAATCTGGAAACCTTCAAAAGATTTAGGTATAAGATTGACTTAAGTGGTAGTTAAGCTACCTACTGGTAACTCCAAAGACACTCTGGAAAAATACACAAATACACAATTTGCATTTGACTTTGAAGAATTTTCAGTCTCCCTTCTGTAAATCTCCCAGGGATTCATAGACCTGTGGTTCAGGGTCTCTGCTATGGAGACTCAACGTCTATGCGTGATGTGAATTTTGTTTTAAAAATTAAAAAAAAAAAACAGGTAGGACCTTCCAGGTTTCTGGGAGAGTGTAGTGTGTCATAAACACTTGCTTTTCTGTTTTAGATGCCTCAAAGTAAAGAGAAGCTGTAGAGGAAAATTAAGAAGGGTCCAATTATAGTTCTATTCCTGACAGCTATGGAAACCTGTTCCCATTTCTTCATTTCTATGCATTTTATTCTCTTGTACAATGGCATCAAGACCTGCTCTGCTTTCTTCCCAGGGTTTTTTCAAGACTCAGATAAGACATGAAATTACTTACTATACATTGAGAAGTATAAGATGCTATATGTTTATTGGACTCTGTCTACTCAGGTCCAGGCCTGACTTAGATTACAGGTGCAACATTTATCAAATATTTACACAAATACAAGGCACTTTTCATCGTCCATGAACAAAGGGAAATATAAAACCTGCCTCAAGCTGTGATGATAGATGAAATCAACAAACACTAAACAACTGAGATATTTTTTTAAAAGAGGAAAGAAACAAAACATAGACCTGAGACTCAACAAAATTTACCATGCAAGGAACTACTATCATGAATTACTGTCACTCACTAAAGGACTCTGCAGAGAAGGCAGCCACACGCACGCCCCTGTGAACCCTGCTCCTGGGGTCCTCGGCCTCACGAGGCTCCATTCTCTGACCAATAGCTGTTCCCCTCATGCTTTCACTCTTCTTTATTTCTGTTTTCCTCTCCTGTCACCTGGAAATGTGTTCCCATTTGAGTTAATGTGATTGGTCTCAATTTAGTATTGTAGGGTCATCTGGTCACCTATCATCACAGATGATGTTTTTACTACTTGAGATTATCATATTCTGGTCTGAGGAATGTAAACATAATCTAATCTAATTTATCACCTCATGGAGACACAGCCTTCATTCTTAGGCATAAATCCTCTGAACTAATGTCTCTGTCTAAAAGCCTATCAAAGGAAGGATAAGAAAGGAATGTAATGTACTCCTGCCCCAATTTAGCATCAAGTTTATAGTGGGCAACAATTTTAAACATCTTTTATGTATCACTCTCGGCCAGATTTCACTTCCCACTTTTTTGTACTCTCAGTTCTATGATTTTAATATAAATCAGCATAAAACATTTTATTTGTAAAAAGTTGGAATAGTTTTCTCTTAGTATCCTTAAGCACAGCATCCTTCATAGAAATGTTCTCCTGCTATGGACTGCTGACTGTTATGTAATTCTAGAAAGTATTATATTAATATAACGCATGCTAATGGTTTCATATATAGAGCAGGATATGGAGCAAACAAATCTCACCCAGCTTCAAAAGAATTAGGATTACATTTTTAAATTCATATTTGTATCATCAACTGAGATAATAACTGAAAATACACTAGGATTTTCTCTGACAATAATAGATCCTGTGCTGAATTCATTAATACTTGAGTCATCAAATAGAAGATTCTATCTGGGGAAAATAATGAGTTTAGTGATCACGTGAAACCTAGTGTAACATATGCTAGGTCATATTTCTAGTATCAGTGCTTGAAGCCAAAGAAAATATTAATAAATGTATGTGTACTTTTGCTTATCCCAAACTGACATCCAGTGACATAATCATTAGGTTCACCAAAGCTTCCTATTTCCAGCACAGAGTAAACATTCTAGGTGTGACTCAAAAATAAGAAGATTGATTGTTGTGGAGTCTCATTACTTCATAAGCAAATTACATTTCCTCTTGAAGGAAGTGATTCCCCTTTTCCTCGATTCAATAGTTTTACTAAGAAAATATGAAATACTATTGGTTATTACACAAGTTTCATTTTACTTTCAGAATATCAAAATATGTTTTGTCCATTGGCCAGCCAGAGTTCTTTCTTTTCTGAACAACTCTATACTTTGAGTTAACTGCACTTTCTAGAAATTATAAAGCCAGTGATACAATTGACACCCATCACAAACATCTTTAATCTTTGGAAACATATCATCATCATCATCATCATCATCATCATCATCACTATCACTTTAATTTACTGAGCACTTCACTTGTGTCATATTGGTTAATTATCACAAAAACTCAGCAGGAATATAACTGCTCCATGTCAGAGATTAGAAAATGGAGACTACCCAAGTTAGGTAACTATTCTAAGGTCTCATGGATAAGTAGCAGAGCCAGAAGTCAAACCCAGGCATTTTGACTCTGGAGCTGGACACTACACAGCGCTGCCTTGGCTTCTACATTCTGTAATCACCATAAAAGGGTGGACACAGAATATATCAGTGTAATGGATACTGAGTGGCTAGGAAGAATCCTATTTAATAATATAAGAAACACTAAAATTATGTTAAAGGAGAAATTTTAATACTTACTGTGTGACAGACATTGTGGTAACTTGCTACATATACATTACCTGGGTTGATCCTCATATTGACTGATGGCATAATTAATTCTATTATTAACACCATTTTACAAATGTGGAAATTGAGCTGGAGACTTAAGAACCTTGGCTAAAATCTCGCAACTAATCAATGACAGAGTCAAGATGTGAACTTAGGTCAATTTGACCCCAAATTCCATATACTTAACCACTCTGCCAATCTGTGTCTTGAGACACAAAAGTATACATACAGTATGGTATTAATTTTATTGTCATATATTCACTGAAACACATTTTGTGTGTACAGGGGAAAGACTGGAAGGAAACAAAATATTTTAAAGTGATCATCATCATCAAGCTTATGGATGGTTTTTATCATCTTTTCTCTACTTTCTTATATTTACCATTTTCTATTGATGAACATTTATCTTTTAATCAATAAAAATATTAATAATGTAAAAGACACATATTACTTATGTACAATACTTAATGTCCTGTAGAACAGAGGTTCACGTGACAAACAAATTCTCCTTCTGTCCTCAGCATTTTCTTGAATTCTCACCCCATTTCCAGCCCTTATCTGACACCAGATTGACCAAGAGCTCATATGTGAAGGGATCTTGCCACTCTGGACCGTCACTTCCTACCACCCTCCCTTGAGATTCACAACATCTGTCAATGCTACTTTCTCCTCCTATTGAACCTGATCCTTCTCCCTTCATGATTCTTCTCCCACCTACCTTAGCCTCTTTTTTGGATACCTTCAATATCTACATGAGTGACACACCCAACATTCAGGCCAATCAGTTCCTTGGCTTCTTTTGAACAAAGAATCACTTTTTCTGCATTCCACTATCGCCGTCCTCTTGTGTGACTGTACACATGTCAACAAAATACATTTTATCTTCAAAACATTGCCTCCACAAGTTCCTATCTTCTATGTCACTTAATCAAGTATTTTTACCATACTTCACCTTTATCGTGACAAAAACTCCTTGATTTTTCAATTTCCACTGGCCCTTGCCTTTCTTCACATTTTCTCTAGAATCACCAAGGCCATCATTTTAATCAACTTTCTCCTCTCTCCCTTCATCACACTTAACTAAACAGACCCAGACACCCACCCAGAAGTTAGATGTGGCCAGATTCACAAAGTGGCTTTGCTTTAAAATTCATAATCCCACACCTCAAATAGGCTTTTATTCTAATAGAGTAACGCAATGCTTTTTTTTTTTTTTTGCTAGTAACATTACTCTTCTTGCTGGGCACCGTGGTGCATGCCTGTAAACCCAGCAACTCGGGAGGCTAAGACAGAAGGATTGAGAGTTCAAAGCCAGCCTCAGGAATGGCAAGGCACTAAGCAACTCATTGTCCCTAAATAAAATACAAAACAGGGCTGAGGATGTGGCTCAGTGGTGGAGTGCTCCTTGCTCCTGAGTTCAATCCCCGGTACCCCAAAAAAGATTACTCTCCTTGTCCCTATTTTTTTTTTCTCTTCTCAAATCTTCTACTTTTCTTTATGGCCTCTTTACGTCTTCCATCCACTTTTACCTTATATTTTGTTGGTAAATAGGAGCTGATGATGTTTATTCCCTTACCTTCCCACCATCAGAGTTACAAACTTACTTGTACTTATGCAGTTGCCTCTTTTTCCTTTAGTAACTTAAGAAACAACTTCCTTCCTTGCAAAATGCCAACCTCTGCATGTGTTTTCTGGATTCTATCCCTTCTCAAGAAATTTGTTCCTTAATTATCCCTTCTTTTACCTGAAACACCATTAGCTCATTTCCTATGATCTAATAACAGAATCTTACATTCTTCAACATTTCTGGGCAAAGCCAAGAGTTGGGATAACTGATGGAACTACATTTCTTTCGAATCAGCTAGTATCAGATTTAGTTCTTTAAATTCATACTGGACCCACCCATATCCATTACAGTCTGACTGTATAAAAGAATCCTGTTTATTTTCAGAGCCCTGTCCTTTTTGGTCATCCAAGAGAACAAGAGGGACAGATGCACTCACCTAGAAATTAGATGCTCTGGCTAGATGTGATGTTTTGCTGAATTAGGCAAAATATCTGGCACAGGAAACATCATGGCAGCATGGTGACATCTTACATGCTTTGTAAAGAACTTGGAATATCCATAATAGATCTTACCTCCCAAAGCTGACTTTACTAAGAACAAATTGCTACATATGCTTATGAGATAGGTAAGAAACAGGATAAACATTCTTGTACACATAATGATGGGAAACTGGGAATACTGGCCATTCTTTCTGGCTTTAGCCATTCACTCTAAATATGCCAGCACTTAAAGATAATTGTCCTTTAATCTTCTGTTTATTACTGGGCAACAAACTAAACATACTCTTTGGACAGCCTCTTCCTCTTCCAGTAAATTATGTTGATCCTGTGGCTCTGCTCTTGCTCAAGTGGTAATTCCGCTTCTAGAATCTTTGCCAATCTCTCTGCTCTCTAAGCATTATAGATGATGGGAAAGTTCCTGGGCCCAGAAAACAGTAATTGCAGCTTCATCTCACATACTGCTAATCTGACTGCTCATGGACAGGCTGATATAAAAGAGGAGACAAAAGAAGAGCTACCAAAAAATGAGAGTGATCTACAGAATCAAAGTTAGCAAGCCATCAACTCTAGCAAGAGAGAGAGTCATCTATCTTAGAGATGCTCCAGTTAGAGGAATCCAAGAAGACCAAGCCTGCTCTTACACGGTACACTAAGTCTCCTCAAGACCCAACCAACTTCTCCACGGCCTTGACTATGCAGGCAAGTCCAGTAGAGTTAACTCCAACATGAAGAAAGAAGAGGGGCAGAAAAAGGTGAGAGAGAAGTTCTCCCAGGCATACAGTTCATCTGACTGTGAATGGGATAATGAGAACCAATGAGAAAGAAAGGGGTAATCATTTACACCCATTGTCTTCAAAACATAGTCCACTGACTGTTACGTGCATGTGATAAACATAGAGATTGAATATAACCATTTAGAAACTGTTAACGCAGTTTGACACAGTAATTCTGACTGTTGAATCTACCAGTAAGATATTTGGACTTGTATATTTTATATGTCTTTATTTTTCTCTAGAAGTCTATTTTATTATATTTTTCAAAAATAAAAATCTGAGGGCAGGGGTTGTGGCTCAGCAGTAGAGCACTCTCGCCTAGCACGTGTGAGGCACTGGGTTTGATCCTCAGCACCCCATACAAATAAATAAATAAATTTAAGGTACAAAAATAAAATAAAATAAAAATCTGGTACAGATTGTGGAGAAAACTTCCTCCCAGGCTATGAGAAGCACTGATTTGGACTAATATTGTAGTGAATTTATAGTAAGAACATTTTCTAGGTAATATGACTACCTCCTCCCTACTGCCCAGAGGGTTTACAAGAAAGTCATTTGCATGCTACTAGCCAAAAAAGGAATGGGGTCTTTGGAGAGGGAAAGTATGAAGATAGAAGAAGAGAAAGAAAAAACAATGATATTTGATATCTATTTATGATTTCAATTTTGTCCCTTTTTCTTAAAGGTTTCTCCGGAGGCCTCTCTCCTTGGTTCACAGACAGGCACCTTCTTGCCATGTCTGGACATGGCCTTTTTTTTTCTGTGCACACACATCCCTCATGCCTCTTCCTCTTTTATGAGGACCTCAGTCATAATGGATTTGAGTCCTACCCTTATGACCTAATTAATCTTACCCCGAGAGCTAAGACTTCAACACCTGAATGTTGAGGGACACTATTAAGACTGTGACCAGACCCCTGCCTCAACTGCTACCCTGAATTGTACTCAGTGATAATTCTGCAGCAGGTCTCAGCAGAGGACAAAAGCCTTCCTGGCCTGCTGTCAGGCCCACATACACTTTCTCCCCATTCCTTCTCAGTCCTTCAGCCAGCTCCCTCCATGCACTTGCTCCTTTGCTATGTTATGGACAACTCAAAATGTGTAGGGTGTGAGTTCCTAAGATTATAAGAATATGAAACCCAAATTCTGAAGTTGATAAGGCAGGACGAGCAATTTCCTCAAAGTGTAGTCGAAGATCAAGTAGCTGAGGTCTATAACTTGTTCATGAATTAAATTTAAAAGGTCATTATAGCAGATGCTGTCAATGCCCCGTCCATAACCCTCAGCCTTACTATTGTGAAGTCCAAAGGCCTGAGTGCTTTGTCTATAGCCACTTTGTCAGTTTTGACTGCAGGCAGCAAAGGGTAGAAGTTCCAGATAATTTAGCATCACAGTCACTCCCCAAGAGTCCACATCCAAAGACTGAAGAAGTTCATGTTCTGTTCTGCATTGACTCCCCAGAGGTCCCCAGTGAGATCAAGCTGCATTCCGGGATGATTGGTTTGATGCCCCCTCCATATTTGCTGTATTTTCCCCATCTCACTTTCCACTCTCCAACCTGTGCTTCTAAAAACAGCTTCAAAATTATAATTTGCACTTGAATCTTCTACTCATATTGGAGACTGGAGTTATGGTAGTCAAAGCCAAGGAAAGCCAAGAGCCACCAGGAGCTAGAAGAGTCAGGGATACTCATCTCTTAGGGCCTTTAGAGGAGACATGGCCTTTTTTGACAACTTGACTGTAGACTTTTAGTCTCCACATCTGTGAGATGATACTGTTGTTTTAAGCCACCTAAATTTTGGTACATTATTAAAGCAGACCTAGGAAATTAATAACACACAAATTCAGATTATGGGGAAACTGGTCTGATTCTTTCAAAATGTCAGTCCTATAAATAGCCACACAAAAAGTGGGGGTGAGATCGTTCTAGATTGAAAGAGATTAAATATACATGATAACTGAATGCAATCCATGACCCTTGATTAGATCCTGGATATTAAAAGCACAACTAGGGAAAATTGAATATGGATAGATAATATTATTATACCAATGTTGAACTTCTTAGGTTCACTAAAGTGTTATAGTTACAGTGATAGCCTCATTCTCAGGAGTACAGAGTACTTAGGAATGATGTTAGTGATATCTACAGCTTATTTTCAAATGGATACACACACACAAACACACACACACACACACACACACACACATCCAGATTTATCAAGCAACTGTAGCCAAATGTTACCAACAGGTAATTCCAGATGAAAGGTAAGTAAATACATTACTTTTTAAATTTTTTGGTAGTTTTGGCATTTTTTGAAATAAGAAGTTGAAGAAACCATCACATTTTGGGGGTTTGATGGTTTATAGCAACCAACATCTTTTTCATAGGCATGAAGCCTCCATTTACTTTAAAACACATTAACTAGTTGTGAACAAGTTGGTTGACTTTTATTCAATCCACATCTTGTTCAAGGGAGTAGCTATGATATAAGAATACCACCCCGGCTTTTAGAAACCAGAAATGTACTGAACAGAACATCCACACAAAATTTAGACCTCTTAGGAAAGAAGAGAGCCAGTTGCGTCTCATACATGCCATGCAGCCTCTGGGACAACCTGGACTGTAAATATATCATTGAGTAGGTGTTCCACAAAACCAACACACTCATATGCACACACATGCACAAGAACAAGCATACACACACATGCACACCAAACTAAGCAATTAAATTTCCAAGGTTCAACCAACTTGTCTTTTAGCACTTTTAGTATCCCAGATTTAGATTCATCATTCCTTTTGAGATAATTATTAAATGTTGTAGACTTAATTCATGAAATAAACCTTTTAAATGTCTTTTTCTCCCTCAATTATTTAGACCCAAAGTTTATGTGACAGCATTGAGAACTCTGAAAAGGTTTCCATCATATTCAAAGCATTGCTACTCTCTGGGCACCTCAGGGTAATTTCTGACATTATGACAAATATAAAAACCTGAATGGCTGAACTTGGGAGTACAAAGTAGTTATATTATAGCATTATAAAGTATCTCTCCAAAGGATCCATCTAGTCATATATTAGAGTTCATTTCTATAACATAAAATTTCATTTCTACACTGGGGAATCTCAGGAATAGTTGCATTATATTGTTCCAGGCCTTTCTTCAAGAACAACTAGAAAGAATGCCTCTGGCATTACCATAAGAATACAAGAGGAAAGATGTCCCTTCTCTGAACATAATGATTAGAGGTAGAATATAAATAAAATTTTAATGGGTTAAAAAAGTGACCATGGAGGTGAGTAAGGTCCAGACCTCCTGGGTCCTCCAATTCCCTTTTGATTATATTTCCTTTTCGAAGCTCTTCCTCCACTATCTTCCCTGCATTCATTCTCCTGGTTTTCTTCTGGCCTTTCTGGCTACTCAACTTTATTCTCCTTTGATAATTCCTTTTCTTTCAACTATTGTTCACATTATTATCTTCCCTTGCAGTCTTTACCTAGGTCTATCCTCACTCCACAGTCTCTCTGGGGCTCTTGCCCTTAGCTTCAGCTACCAGTGATGACTCTCAAATGTGTACTTTGAGCCAAAAAAACTGTCCCTCAGAACTTCAAAATCAATTATGTTTTCACCTGCTGGACATCTCCTCTTGTATGACCCATTGGAACCCCAAGCACAACCTGTCCACCATTCATGTAATCCTTTCCTCAAGGGTTTGTCCTTCTACATCCCCTTGATCAGCAGGTGATAATCTTTTCCCAGAACAATACTCTGGGACTTCTTATCTGAGAATTCTCTACCTCCCACCCAAAGTTATGTGCTCGGTAAATCCTTCTAAATCTTTCTCTTTTCTCTATCTATGCTTTCATGGCTCAACATTTCTAGTAATATTCCAAAACTATCTTCTTCTTTTGGAAGCCATATGTGCATCCACTTCTTACATTATTGTCAGAATGATTTTCTTAATATTCAGATAATTTAGTATCCATACCCTATTTGCATTCCTTTAAAACCCTTTCTCTTTACTACTGGGGGAAATGCAAATTCCTTAGAGTGCTCTATGTAACCCTTTTCTTGTCTTGCCCTTTGCCCTTTCACATACATTCTGCCACCACAATGAATTCCATTTCTGAGTCTTGCTCTGCTGCTTTGTACCTCTTAGCCTTTTCACACTCTGCTTCCCTTCTCTGGAACACCTTTCTTCCTCTTGCTTGCCCATTTGAGGCCTACTAACCTTGTAGGAGTCAGCTCAAGCACCATCGTATCCAGGAAGACTAAGAAGACTTACTCTGTCAGTCTGATTAGACATCTCCATGTGCTGACGTACTGTTCTGTTTATCCACCAACCACATGATATCGTATAATAATATCAACATGATGTTCTTTCCTGTGTTCTTTACTGGATTGTGAAATTCCTTAGCATCAGAACTCTGTCTTTATGTCCACACAGCTTGGCCTATAACATGTGCCAAATAAATATTTATTAAATGGAAATCTACGTTAAAAACTTAAATGGAGGTGGATGTGGTGCCACACCATATGTGTAATCCCAGCAGCTTTGGAGACTGAGACAGGAGAATCGTGGATTCAAAGCCAGCCTCAGTAAAAGCAAGGCCCTAAGCAACTCAGTGAGACCCTGTCTCTAAATAAAATATGAAAAGAGGCTGGGGATGTGGTTCAGAAGTTGAGTGCCCCTGGGTTCAATCCCCAGTACCTACCATCAAAAGAAATTCAAATTGAAGAAAACTTTCAGTGTATTGGATCATTCAAATATAATTATTAACATCTAATTTAACATTGGTGCTGATAACCACAATCGAATGTTCATTTTTTCTCAGCACTAGTTACTCAGAGATTAATTGCTGTAGAAAGGAAAAAGGAAGTTTCAAAATGTCTTGTGGTGGTAACCACATATAAGGGGTAGAAGGATTAAAGAAATATTGGCCAAAGAATGTAAAAGTTTAGTTAGGTGGAATAAGTTCAAGAGATCGGTTGTATATCATATGACTGTAGTTATTACCAATGTATTGTACTTCTGAAAAGTGCTGAGAGTAGATTTTACCATGCAAAAATGATAACCATGCAAGGTAATGCATATGTTAAAAACCTTGATTTAGCCATTCCACAATGTGTATGTGACTCTGTGTATGTATCATCTGGTACAATATAAATATTTATAATTTTTACTTGTCAATTAAAAATAAAATAATTGTCTAAATTAAAAATGAAATGGTCCACAAACGTTGTTATATTGGTTGTAAATTCTTTAGTGGCTTTGTAGTAGAACCATCAATAACAGATACTGTTCTGTTTTTCTAAGTTCTCAATATATTTTTACGTAGATGAGAAACCTAAGTATTTTTCAACACTGCAGATATCACTTAAGCTTTCTAATTTGCATTCAGCTGAAATGTAGCTAGCTGGAGATTTAAAGAGGAAATACTCTTTCATCATTTATATAACAAGTGCTGCAGCTTCTATAATCTTTATGAGATTCATGTGAACCACTGATTTGTGACAACATCAGTTGACATTTTATAGATCATCAGAATCTTCCTCAAGGCACAAATTTACAGACTTGTATCTAATAGCCAACAGTAACAGAAGTATTCATGTACCTGCTAACATTTATATTCCCAATCCTCACTACAACTTCATTGTACTGTACAATCTTTGACAGCAATTCCTTTTCTTGTTTTCAATCATTCTTGGTTATAAAGCTATAAAATTATGAAAACATGAGGATCAGAATCTTTTAAAAACATTTTCCTTGTCTTTGTTTTTCCAAGAGCAAAATGAAATTATTCAGTTAATAGAAGGCTTGCTTAAGCCTTCCATTTCTTTTCGTCTCTATCTGCTTCCTTCCATGGGAAGATACTTTGTTTCTTCACCATGGAGGACAGAGGATCTTTCATTCACTCCCCTGGAAGTCCATCTTAGGAACAGAACCCTATAGCTATTATACTCTCTACAATTTCCTCTTGTTTCGTAGATATGGAAAAAAATTACACAGGAGCCCCTAGTATTCGAAGATTAGGAGACAAATTACAAGACGGTGTGCAATAGTGGTTCAGCACCATGGACAGTGGGACAGTAATAAACTGTCCCATATGACTGAATTTTTTTTTTCAAAAAAATAAAAAGGGGCGATCATGAACTGAAATTGATTTCCATGCATGTCTGAGTTTGACAGGATGAACTCAACTACTATATACAACCATAAATATCTAATAAAAAATGTTCTGCCTATACACAATTACCTAAAATGAATCATCCAAAGTAATCATTTGGGATACACTAAAAAAAAAATAGAATTTTCATTGGTCATTATTTTTATTAAAAAATAGAAATTAATCTTATCTAATGTTAAAGATCAACAGGGGATTATCTTATTCTGTTTTCTGTTGCTGTAACAAAATATCTGAGCTGTATACTTTGTAAATTAGTCAATACCAAAATTGTTGACCAGTAAGACAATAAGGAGGATAATAAAAAAGGGAAATTTTAAGAAAAAACAATCTAAGAGCAACATAAATTTTAAGTTAGAAAGAGCAGATATTAAAATCAGGAAGACCAGTTAGGAGGCTATTGCAAGAATCTAAATGCCAACTAGATTAGTGGCAGAGGGAAATAAGAATCATCATTTTAAGAGAAGAATTTTTTGATGTGTGACTCAGGTTTGTATATACTTGGCAAGGACACCTAGAACCAGTTATGATATGATATGCTTCTGAAATGGCTCTTAGAAATTTTGGGGTAAAATTAAAATACAAGAACCCTCACTAAAAGAGGTGAGATGCCAGGAATCACAGCAGTGGGTCCAGAAAAGGATCAAAAAGGCTCAGAAAACAGCCATACTAAAATGGAGAAACAACAGGCAGGTTCAATTCCTTAGAAGAGTATAGGGAATATATTTTTCACCAAGATACTAATGAATTCACTGATAAGAAGCTGTGTTAGTCAGCTTCCACTACTGTGACAAAACACCTGAGATATCAACTTATGAGGAAAGGTTTATTTTGACTGGTGGTTCCAGAGATCTTGGTCCATGGTTTCTTGGCCCCATTGCCTCTGGGCCTACAGTGAGGCAATACATTGTGACAAGGAGCACATGGTAGAGAAGGCTTCTCACCTCATAGTGGTCTGGGAAGTGAAAGAGGAAGAGGATGGAAATGGGTTTACATATCTCCTTTGAGAATGCATCACCAACAACCTAACTTCCTTCGCTAAGCACGATCCATTACATCTCAGTTTCCATTACATCTCAGCATCTCCATAGGCAGAAAACACATGGACCTTTGGTGGGTATTCAAGATTCAAACTGTAGAAGCTTAATGGTTGTCATTCTCTATAGGCCAGAGTTGATAGTAGGAATATACTATTATGAATCTAGGCTCCATGGTATCATCAGTGGGAATGATAGGATTTTAGCTAGTAAAGGTCAGATAATAGTGAATGTAGTTAACATAATGAGCAGCAAGATTGGAATGGCAGCCAGAAGAACCCATATCCACAGAGGTCTATGGATAAGCCTAATATGGAATGGCATTCCTAGGAGTCTAAAATATGAACAACTAATAGGATGTTTCTTAACATATGCAACCAAAAGAAATTTTAAGTGAATGAGCAGAAGGTAGAAGTCAGCTGAGTGAAGGATAAAAACTGTCATCATATCACCTTTTGAAAGGTAGGGACATATGGAGAAGTGGGGGAAAAATGGAGTTCTTACCTAGGTCCATCTCATAGTGGGGCTCACCCAGACTCACTTGTTAGATCTCTTGATTCCAGAATTCATAATCAAGGGAAATATACTTAGAAGTTGATAGGTAATCTATACATTGATTCTGTGATTTTTGAAGTAAAAGTTACTACAGTAGGAAATGGTTAATCAAAAACAATACCAATGGGCTGGGGATGTGGCTCAAGCAGTAGCGTGCTCGCCTGGCATGCGTGGGGCGCTGGGTTGGATCCTCAGCATCACATAAAAATAAAAAATAAAATGAAGATGTTGGGTCCACTGAAAACTGAAAAATAAATATTAAATTTTTTTTTAAAAAAATACCACTTGGTTAATTCCTAGCCTTAGTTGCCATGTATACTGATCTGACTCTAATCTTCTCTGAAGCTGTGAGGTCAATATCATTACAATTGTCTAATTCGCAATGTTCACATGCACATGGTTGACACTAATAACACCTGAATATGTCTGCAGTTCATCAAGGAGTTTGGACTTGTTCTAACAAAATGAAACAAATAAACAAAAAAGGAAACAGTAAAAAAAAAAATACCAAATATTAGGGAAAATGGCATAGAGTAAGGCTTATCCTTCAAAGACTTAAAGGTTACAAGGGGGATGGTCTCCATTATAGCCCCATTTTTACTACCAATCTAGACCCCTGTATTAGTCCACTTACTGCCATAATAACAAAATGCCTGAGGCTTGCTAGTTTATAAAGATAAGAGTTTTATCTAGTCCACGTGTTTGGAAGTTGAAAGTTCAAGCCCAAGGAGTCACGATTCTTCATCCTCTGCTGGGTCCTCCTTTGCTATATCACAACATGGCAGAAAAATAGAAAGAGACCTGTCCATGTACACAGGGAGCAAAGTGTATGGGGTGGACTTGCTTTATAACAACTCACTTTCATGAAAACTAACTCATTCTGTGAGACCAGCATTAATCCATTCCAAGGACAGTACCCTCAAAGGCCTAACTACCTCACATTAGGCCCCAGCTCTTAAAAGTTCCACTACTTCGATAAGTCAAGAATCAAGGACACAAAACTTTGAGAAAAAAATTTAAACCATAGCACTCCTGTAAAAACCACATAGCTCATGACAGATAACAATGGACTTCCACAAATTTAGTGAAGAGAGAGTTCCAATAGCAACTGCTTATCAGAAGTAATTTCTTTTCTAAAACAGACCAACACAGTCTTTGCAAGTATGTTATTTTTAATATCCACCAGGAAGTAAGATTAAAAGTGGGTTGCACTCACAAGATAGACTAGTGAACATATTCAAGAACTTGTTCTAAAGCTCTATTACTTCTCCTGCTTTCTGTCCCACATAGTCAAAAGAGTTCTTGACTATGTGAAAGTACCATAGAAAAGACCCCAATATATATTGGGCCAAAAGTCCCTATTGGCCCACTATATATATTAATGGCATCATGTTAATCAAACCTAAACATCTATAAATGATAAATACCCTAGATGCCATGGTAAGATACATGTGCTCCAGAGAGTGAGAGACTCTACAAAGATTCAGGTGTTTCTGAAAAATAAACGATTAGAAGCATGAATAGAGAGACTAAAGAATGAGAAAAAATCTTTGGCACCTACTCTTCCAATCAAGAATCAATATCCAGAATAAAGAACTCAAAAAACTTAACACTAAAAATTTTTAAAAAAAGGAAATTACCCATTCAATAAATGGGTAAGTGAACTAAATAGACCTTTCTTAAAAGAAGAAATACAAATGGCAAAGAAATATATTTTTAAATGTTCCACATCCTTACCAATCAGGTTAATGCAAATAAAAACTTCACTGAGATTTCACCTCATTCTGGTTAGAATGGCAATAATCAACAATGCAAAGAAGAATGCTGACAAGGATGTAGGGTAAAGGAAACTGCTGGTGGGGTTGTAAATTAGTACAACTGTTATAGAAAACAGTATGGAGGTTCCTCAATTGAGGAATCACCATATGACCCAGCTATACCACTCCTCATTATTTATGCAAAAGAACTAATGTCAGCATACGATAGCGATACATCCATATCCATGTTTATAGCAGGGTAATTCACAATTGCTGAGTTATAGAACCAGCCTAGGTGTCTTTCAATAAATGAACTGATAAAGAAAATGTGGAATATATACACACAATTGAGTGATAAGAATAATGTGTCATGTGCAGGAAAACGGATGGAACTGGAGAACATCACGTTAAGTGCAATAAACCAGAATCAAAAAGCCAAGGGTCATATGCTTTCTCTCACATGTGGAAACTAGAGAGCAAAAAGTGGGAAAAAGGGAGGGATCTCATGAAAATAGGAGACCAGGAGAATAGAGAATGGAGATGTTAAGAGGAAGAGTGGAAGGACAAGAGAGGTCCCGGGAATGAAATTGAACAAATTACATTACATGCATGTATGAATACATCACAATGAATCCCACTGTTTTGTATGATTATATAAACCAATTCTTAAAAAAGTTCAGTGCTTAACATAATGACGAAGTTTTTAGAAATCCAGTAAATTAGGGCATTTTGGAAAATCCCCTCTAAGGAAAGACAGGTTACCTTTTTTTTTTTTAATTTCAATTTTTTTAGTTGTAGGTAGCTACAATACTTTTATTTATTTATATGTGATGAGGATGGAACTAAGTGCCTCACATGTAAGAGTTTTATCGCTGAGCCACAAATCTAGCCTAAAACAGGTTTTCTTACTTTATATCTATGACCACTAAGAAAAGAATGCAATACTTAGTAAGTCTCTGGTTTGAGATAGCATGTTCCATTCTTCAGATTAAAACCATCACCAATTTATTGGCTGGCTCAGAATGCTTTCAGTTTTGGCTGGGGTCCAGAGTAAGAGAGAGCTCCGCAATAGATTCAGTCTGTGGTGCAAACAGGCCTGCTGCTGGGGCCATATGTCCCGGAAGATCCCTTAGTTCTGGAGATATCTGTGGTAGATAAATATGCCATATGATGTCTCTGGAAATCCCCAATAGAGTTATAACATGGAGCCCTAGAGTTCTGGAGCAAGGCCATGTCTGCCACATACTAGTAGACATCGTTTGAAAAAACAGCATCTGTCATGTTAGGGGGCTCTGGTAAAAAACTGAGTGTCTCACAATGGGACATTGGGTAGTGCTGAAACCAGAACTGCCTCTCATGACCTGACAAACCCACCAAGTCATACAGTTGGGGATCTTAGCAGGATTTTATTGTATGATGGGAGCAACATATCTAAGACTGGGTTTGAGTCAAAACAGAGGGTACTAGTACACTACAAAACCAAGAGACCCAAACTCTGTTACATAACCCTTGACTATTCGGAGTTAAACAGTGTCCCCCCAAATTCATGTCTACTCAGAATGTGACTTTATTTGGAAATAATTTGCAGAATTTAAGATAAGGTCATACTATATTAGTCTCTAAATTCAATGAATGATAGCCTTTTCAAAAGGCCATATGAAGTAGGAGGCAGAAACAGGACTTGTGCCCCCACAAGCCGAGGAATACCATGAGACAATTTTATTGTGTCCTTCAAAATTTGTATGTTGGAAACTTAAATTCAACAGTATCAAGAAGAGGCAGCTTTTAAAAGGTGATTTCACCTTCATTACAGAAAGAATAGTTTTGTTATAAAAGCAAAATCACCTTCTCTTGCTGGGTTAGTTAGCTTTTCATCACTGTGACTAAAATACCTGACAAGAACAACTTAGAGGAGGCAAAGTTTATTTTGGCTCGTGCTCAGAGATTTAGTCAATGGTTGGCCGACTCTTTCTCTGGGCCCAAGGTGAGGCAGAATATCATGGCAAAAGGGCATGGTGAAGGAGCACTGCTTCATTCATGGCAACCAGAAAGCAGAGAAAGTAAGAGTAAGGGGCTATAGGAAAGAGGAATTTTTTCCAGGGCACATCCCCAGTGGCACCTCTTTCAACTGTGAAAACCTGCCTACAATTACCATCCAGTTAGTCCATTTGATATAGAACGGGCTGATTAGGTTACAGCTCTCCTAACCAAATTATTTTACCTCTGAATATTTCTACCTCAACACAGATGCTTTGGGGAGATTCCTCATACCCAAAACACAACACTTGCTTTTTTTTTTTTTTTTTGGCACATGTTCTCTTGCCCTTCCACCTTCCACCATGCAACACAGCAAGAAGGCTCTTGCCAGATGCAGGCCCTTCAATCTTGAACTTCCAGCCTCCAGAACTGTAAGAAATAAATCTCTATTCTCTATAAATTACCTAGTCTTAGATATTCTGCTATAGCAAAAATTGTCTAAGACACACAAGAAACCACCAGAAACAGGAGGAAATAAAAAAGAATTCTCTTCTAGAGGCTTTGGAAGGGATAGTAGCCCTGCTGACAACTTGATTTTACTTTTAGCCTCCAGAACTTCAAGACAACAAATTTCTATTGTCCTAAGCCACCCAGTCTGTGATACTTTGTTATGATAACCCAGGAAAATAATGCATATACCATAGTCTCTCCATCATCTCACACTTATGTCCAGTTGTCAGCTGCGGGGAAAATGGCTTGGCTGAAAGATGGTTAAAGGGGTATGTTGATGTGTGCTAAAAACAGACTTTGGATCCACTTAAAGACAGCCCAAGAGACTGTGATGAGGGTAAATCCTCCCATAGGGCCAAGTGCTTGGCACTCACTGAATTAGTGATCCATTTGTATTGTGAGAAAATGCTTCCAGGTAAATTTATACATGGACTCTTAAATGTAGATTCTTGGGTATTGAATCCTTGGGATGGTTTGGGCAGGTTTCTTAAGAGTATAGAAGGAATAAATTTGGAAAACAGGGACTAGGAAGTCTAGGGGAAAGACATCTGAGTGGACCTACGGAATTGGGCACAATATGTGTTAGTCAGCTTTTCATTTCTATGGCCAAAAGACCTGACCACTTAGAAGAAGCAAAGTTTATTTTGTCTCGTGGTTTCAGAGGTTCAGTTGGTGGTTAATTGACTCCACAGCTCTGGGCCCAAGGGGAGGCAGAACGCTGTGACAGAAAGGCATGGCAAAGGAAAGCAGCTCAGTCCAAGAAGCCAGGAGGCAGAAAGAGCTTGAGTACAAAGATCCAGGAATAATATAATCCCCAAGGGCTCATCCCCAGTGATCTACTTCCTCCAGCCATGTCCTGCCTGCCTATAGTTACCACCCATTAGTCCATTCAAACTCTTTAATCCACCAGGTGGACTAATCCCATAATCTAATCATCTCACCTCTGAACATTCCTGCATTGTCTCACACTTGAGTTTTCGGGGCACATCTCATATCTGAATAATGGACACAAAGTATAAAAAACTTTGCATTAAATGGTAGTGCCTGGGGCTGAGGCTGTAGTTCAGTGGTAGAGTGCTTGCCTCACCTGTGTGAGGCATTGGGTTCAATCCTCAGCGCCACATAAAAACACAAAAAGATACTGTGTGTTCATCTACAACTAAGTAAGTATTTTTAAAATAAATAAATAAAATAAAAATAAAATCATAGTGCCTGTCAGAGAGCTTCTGTTAAAATGAAGCTTTCAGAGATGACCTGGATAGTATGGCTCATCCTGTTGATTTGGCCAGCCTCTATCCTTGCCACCTCAGTCTTACAAAAGTACCCATGAATCATGGCACAGATGGAGGCTATACACGGAATCAGCACTAGCAGTTCTCTCTTTCTGGAACACTCATCGTTGGGGTATCTGTATGCTTGGCTAACTTTCCTCTCCTTCAAACCCTGGACAGATCTCCCCTTCTCAGTGAGCACAGATGCCAGTTTATCTGTGAGACTAGTGAAGATTACATCTTAGGACACATCACTCCCACAGACCCCTCAGTGTGGCTGGTAGTTGTGGACTGTGGATCAGGGATGCCAGTTCAGGATTAGGAAGCGTTTCTATGAAAATACTATTATTAAATGGCTAAGCAGAAGACAGGGACCTGCAACTCCAATGTCAAAGTAATTTCTTATAGTCCTTTCTCATTCTATATAAATATTCAATACTCTGGTTTCTCTTCAGATGGTATAAATCTTCTTCCTTTCACTACATATATATTCATCTTAGGTACTAATTTTTTATTAACAATTTTTTATTTTTTAAGAAGGAAGGCCTCCAAATTATACTAGCTTTGGACCCCAAGAAACCTAGTTGCCCCTATCTATCCCAATCTTTCTGTTTAGTACTATGGCCCATCCTGTCCCCTCAACACATCACTTCTGAGTCCACTTAAACTGCTTTAATTTTTCTTTTCTTTTCATTCTTTAGTTTTTCTTTTCTTTATAGCACCCATCACCTTCTAACATACTATATATTTATTTCTGCTCATTCTCTTTTTTTAAAAAATATTTATTTATTTTTTTAGTTATTGGCAGACACAACATCTTTGTTTGTATGTGGTGCTGAGGATCGAACCCCGGGCTGCACGCATGCCAGATGAGCGTGCTACCCCTTGAGCCACATCCCTAGCCCTCTATTCATTCTCTAACTCCATTCAAATGTAAGTTCCAAACAGTGAGAATCTTAATATTAATCATGGATTCCATGTGCTAATAGAGTACCTTAAACATAGTAGGTACCCAGTAAACATTAGTGAAAGAGGAGAAAGTAGGGAGAGAGAAAAGGGGGAGGGAGAAATGAAGAAAGAAGAGGAGGGAGAAAGAAGGGCAGATGGAAATGAAGGGACTCAGGAAATACCACCTCAAAAGCTGGCTGTTGGAGACTAGAATATACCATCTCAAAATATGCCTCTTTGGCATATTAATTATTTTGAGCTAGTTATTTTGAGAAAATTCAGACAGTCTGTAGCTCTGAAAAGTTGTACTTTTTTCAGAGAAATTTACATCTATCATGGAAATTTCCAGGATGTACGGGTGTCCCCTCTCTGCACCAGGAAGATAACCAACATTCAGAGACTCTCCCAGCATGGTGGTACACACCTATAATGCAGTGGTTCTAGAGGCTGAGACAGGAAGATCAGAGTTTGAGGTCAGCCTAGGCAACTTAGCAAGACCCTGTCTCAAAATAAGAAAAGTTAAAAATGGGTGGGGATGTAGTTCAGTGGTAGAGCACCCCTGGATTCAATCCTCAGTACTGAAAAAAAAAGAAAAAATTTCCCAGAGACTCAAATAATGGAGAAGGTATTGACTACAATAAGCACAGCAAACCTTATCTTTGTCAAAGGTGTTTTTCCTGACCATCTCTTAACCAATTTTTAATAGGACCTTTCCCCACACCAGTCTTCGAGTTTCAGACAAGAATGGTATGAAAGCCTGAAGTTTAAACCCTTTTGGAGAGGAGGCTCAGGCCCTGGGAAACAGATTCAGGATCCCAGCAAAGAGGAAGATGCAAGACACAGTTAGGATAATAGACATGTTTTATTCAGAGGTAGCAGCAGCCCTCAGCATCCAGCTCCAGCCCCATTTTGCCCCAGTTAGTTCCATTTAGCTCTCTAAGTCACTTCCATAGGTCTTTTTTTCCCCTTAAATTTATTCTAATTAGGTATACATGACAACAGAATGCATTTTGAGTCATTGTACAAAATTACAGCACAACTTTTCATTTCTCTGGTTGTACATGATATAGCATCACACCATATGTGCAGTCAAACATGTACCTAGGGTAATGAAGTCCATCTCACTCCACCATCTTTCCTGCCCCCATGACCCCTCCCCTCCTCTTCCTACTCTTTGCCCAATCAAAGTTCCTCCATTCTTCCCATGTCCCCCCCCCATTATAATTCAGCATCCATTTATCCGAGAGAATGTTAGGCCTTTGGTTTTGGGGGATTGGCTTACTTCACTTAGCATGATATTCTCCAACTCCATCCATTTACCTGCAAATGCCATGATTTTATCCTCTTTTAATGTTGAATAATATTCCATTGTGTACATATACCACAATTTCTTCATTCATCTATTAAAGGGCATCTAGGTTGCTTCCATAGTTTAGAAAATGTGAATTGAGCTGCTATAAACATTGTGTGGCTGTGTTACTATAGCATGCTGATTTTAAGTCCTTTGGGTATATAGACCGAGGAGTGGGAAAATTGTAAATCCATATGCAGCAAAATGAAACTAAACCTCTATCTCTCATCATGCACAAAACTCAACTTGAGGACCCAATATCTCCTCTGTGGCCACTGTGAGGTGGCTCTCACTAAGCTTACCTCTTCTAATGCACCACCCTGTCTAGGTTTTGCTTCCTGTGATGTCATTACCTATAGTCAAGCTAAAACAATGCTGTCTAAAAATGTTAAATAGAAAACTCAGAAATAAACAATTCATAAGTCTTAAATTGCATGCTATTCTGTGTGACCTCATGTGATTGTCCCCATTTTGCAGTACATAGAATAACTGGTTGGATTGGGCTGGGGATGTGGCTCAAGCGGTAGTGCGCTCGCCTGGCATGCGTGCGACCCGGGTTCGATCCTCAGCACCGCATACCAACAAAGGTGTTGTGTCCCCCGAGAACTAAAAAATAAATATTAAAAATTCTCTCTCTCTCTCTCCTCTCTCACTCTCTCTTTAAAAAAAAATAACTGGTGGTATTTCAATATTCTTTACTATATTTTTTATTCAATTTTTTTGGTCGGGGGGACAGAATCTCACTACATAGGCTGGCCTTGAAATCATGATGCTCCTGCCTCAGCTTCCCAAGTATCTGGGGTGTCAGGTGTGTGTCTCTGCACCCAGTCAAAATGCTGTATTCTAAAAAGTGTAAGAGCATCCACACAAAGGAGATATACTATCAATATTTTGGTCTGTTTTAGAAAACAAGTCTTTTTTAGTATTTTTACTTGCATGTGTGCTTATTTTTGACTGATGACAACATCTACCAAAATAAGGGACACCTGGTAATTTTTATGGTGTATGTGTAATATATTTACAAATTCTTGCTTTAATTGAGTTATTGCATTTATTGCATTTTGTCATGTAATCGTGGCATGCAGTTTTTGCTATATCAAAAATTAGATTAACTAATTAGATTTTTTAATGTATTATAAATCAAATTAACGAAAAATAAGCATTGCTAATATACTTTTTATTCATATTTGCATTTGCACTCCAGTTCCAGGATCAGGAATACATATTGTATGCACATAGATATAGGCAAACACAGAAAGCCTCAGACTTAGATGTAGGAAATTATCCTCTTTGGCAGAGGAACACCCCCATATGAAATTTAAAGAGGCTGGAAGTACAAAATATTTGTTTTTTCTGGAAAAAATAAAAACCACATTGCCTTGTTTCCTTCAGGGACATGGTGGGAAGCCTTTCCACTCAGGCAAGGGCTAATTGCTCAATAGAAAATGCCAGTGGAGCTCATTGTAATGGGATTCTATCCATCTGTCATTTCCATTCCCAGAACCAAATACTTTCATCTGCTCCCATGTCGTCCAAAAAATTAGTACCCTTGGTTGTAAAGGGAAATATCTACAGATTGTCATTTCATTTTTGAGAGCCATTCAGAAAGAAAGAATCATACCATGAGCTTGGGACCAGGAACAGATTGAATTCATAAAAAAAAATGCACAAGCCAAACTGTTCATCTCTGGTACATGAAAAATTATCACTGTTGTTGTTAAAACCATATGTTCTAGGTAAGAGGACAGGTTTTGTATTCACTCTGACATTTGTTCTAAAGAATGTTAATGTACTTAATACTAGTATGTGCTTAGCAGTAATTTGCAAGTTTGAAAAGTAACCCAGAGCTCAAAGAGATGAGTAAAGATGATAAGAAATTTTATCTGAGATATTTCTCAGTTATTGCATCTGGATGTTGGAGCATAGGTGAAGACCTATGACATTTGTCAATATTTCCCAGCTTTAGGTGTGCAGATTTGACCTTTGAGAAAGTTTGTTCATTCATGAAAAAAATCTTTAAAAATTTTAAACTGCTATAAGGTGGAAATTAGTAATTATCACTTAACCCAAAGTAATAGTGATTTTCTTCTTTCTGCTGAAACTCTATTCTGTTTCCTGGTCCAAAATTAAACAGATTGCAAATCCTTATATTTTGGGGGTGAGGGAGTACTAGGAATTGACTCAGAGCACTCGACTACTGAGCCACATCCCCAGCCCTATTTTGTATTTTATTTAGAGACAGGGTCACTGAGTTGCTTAGCGCCTCACCATTGCTGAGGCTGGCTCTGAACTCGTGATCCTCTTGTCTCAGCCTCCTGAGTCACTGGGATTACAGGTGTGTGCCATCACACACAGCTCCAAATCCTTTTAAATGTTTACTAAATAAATAATCTGAAAGGATAAAGGGAAATTTTCCCTCTGCCCACTGAAGAGTCACTGGAATAAGCTGACAAAGATGAACTAAGAGAAAAGGCATAAAAATGTGTGAATGTGGGCTGGGACTGGGGCTCAGTGGTAGAGCGCTTGCCTGGCATGCATGGGGCACTGAGTTCAATTCTCAACACCACATAAACAAATAAAATAAAGATATTGTATCCATCTACAACTAAAAAATTTTTAAAATGTGTTAATATGCAAAAGGGTGTGATGGTTAATCTGGATTGCAACTTGATTGGACTGAGAGATGCCTAGAATTAAGAGACTTTGGGGTATGTCTACGAAGGTATTTCCAAAGATGATTGGCATATGGGACAGCAAACCGAGGAGGGGATTCTTCTTGATTGTGGGCTGCATTGTCCAAGTTTGGGGACCTAGATGGAGAAAAAGAGAAAGTAGAATACGGGGTGTATGCAAGCTCCATTCTTCTTGAGCTGGTGTGTCTGTTGCTGTAGTCATCCAAGGACATTGCACTCCAGCTCTTTCATTCTTTCAAGGTAAACTCTCACCAGAGATTCTCCAGGTGAGTTTCCAGGCCTCTGCTCTAGACTGGGGCTACATCACTAGTCCCTCTTGTTCTGAGGCTCCAACTTCTTGGACTGTGCAGTTGCTGGTTCCTCCAGCTGCCTAGCCTGTGGACAGCTACTGTGGGACTACCCAGCCTCTGATCATGTAAGCCAATCTAATAAATCCCCTTTTATAATCACATACATATTCTGGCTCTGTTTCTCTAAAGAACCCTAACTAATACCAGGGGGAAAGTCATAGAATGGGGTAAAATCACAGTAGTAAGACTACCCACCAGTTCAATATTTATCCGGAAATTTACGTACTCCTTTTTCTATAAGTGAGGGGGAGTTAGGGAATAGAGAAAATTTTTAGGGGAATAGTAAATGATTTTTTAGAAGAACTCAATGGGCTTAGAGAACAGAGAATGGCCTTCCACAGTCTGTTCGACTCACAGAACATTGTTTTACAAATGATTCTCTTTGGGACTGAAATAGAGGACAGCATGATCAGTCTATCTAGGTGTGTTGATGGACTTCATTCCTTCTTCCTGCATTATGAGTTGTTAGTGAAAGTTTAAGGAAGGGATTAGAGATAATTGTTTCATCTTTGGAGCTGGACTTCAGGTAAATGAGGGAACTTTGCAGAAAACCTTTCTCTGCACTGGGAAGGAAAAAACAAAGAAGGTCTGGATTCTGAGGTGGGCTCTTTGACCTCACAAATGACCATGCATCCATCTTTGGGGTATCATTTTTTCTGAGCCGAACACATATGAAGTATAGCAATGTGCATTGTAGAGAAAAGTGCACAAATTATAAATGTCTGGCTTGACGAATTATAAACGAGTGAGCACATGCCCAACTTATTTATCTATTGTACTGTTGATGGAGTATAATAGTTTGAGCCAACTAATGTTGTGTGAACATTATTGTTAATATCTTTTGATACATGTGGGTATGCATTTCTGTTGAGTCTATCACTAAGAGTGAAATTGTTTGGTTGTAGGGTACATATAAATAATACTAAGCTTTAAATATATGTTGTAGTGACTTACATTATCACTAGACATTTATTGAGAATAACAGTTACTCACATCTCCCCCTCTCCCTTGGTAGTGTTGGTCTTTTTGACCATTTTGGCTGGTTGTACTTGTGAGCCATCATGGTTTTAAATGTGAATTTCCCTGAAAATAAAGTTAAATATCTTTGTGTATGTTTACTGGCCCCTTAAATACTCCCTTTTGTGAATGGCCTGATCAAAATTCTTGTCCACTTCTCTACTGTGGTTTATCTTCCTCTTATTGATTTAAAAGAGTCCTGTGTAAATTCTGGGAACAATTTCTTCATTGGTTCTATGTATTGTAAATATATTTGCTTTTAAACTCCCTCAATAAAATATTTTGATGAGCAAAAATTCTTATTATTAATGTTGTCTGATTTATTGATCTTTGACTTAATGCTATCACCTTTTATGTTCTAAGAACTATTTCCTTGTCCACAGGTCATGAAGATATGCTCCTGTTATTTTCTAAAAGCTTTGACAATTTGCCTTTCACATTGCAAAATCCACCTAAAATTGATTTTGGGGTATAGCATGAAGTAAGAGTGAAGTTTTATTTTATTCTTGAAATAGATATTCAATGGATTTAGCACCCTTTATTGAAATTACCTTTTTTCCTCAGGTCTCTGCATTTATAAAATGCAGGGATCCATATATGTGTTAGTCTGTTTCCAAACTCTCTATTTTGCTACATTGGCCAATTTGTCCATTTTTCCCATACTACACTTTGTGCAATTGCTGTGATTTTCTTACTTACTGTATATGTAAGTGTTTCTACAGGATAGAATAATTTACTCTCATTCTTGGACTTGGCTATTTTGGGGTCCTTTCCATGTCTGTGTGCATTTTTAAATCAACTTGCAAATGACAGCAAAAATTATGGACTTCTTAAATTCAGATTGTTTGTAATCTATAGATCAGATTGAGGAGAAATTACATTTTAGGATACCAATCTTACAAGCTATAAACAAAGTACATCTATAAACAGTAAATCTATGGGCCTAATATTTCCCTCAGTTTACTTAGGTTTTAAATTTAATAATGTTTAATTGTTAACAATTTAATAGGGCTGGGGTTGTGGCTCAGTGGTAGAGCACTTGCCTTGCATGTGTGAGGCACTGGGTTCGATTCTCAACACCAAATGTAAATAAATAAATAAAATAAAGGTCCATCAACAACTAATAAAAAATTAAAATAAACAATTTAATAATATAATGTTTATAGATGTTTATATATACATCTCGAGCATCTAATACTTATTCCTAAGTATTTGTTATTTTTGATGCTATGGTAAATAATAATTTGTAAATTTGTTTTATTGAGTTTTGGTGTATAGAATGCAGTTGATTTTTAAATTGACCTTAAATACAATATTAATAAATGTACTTACTAATTATGATATTTTATCTGTACATTTCTTAGGTATTCTACATAAGTTATGTTTTGTACAATAGTTACATTTCTTCCTCTCCAGATTGTGTATCTATTTTTTCACTTATCATGTTGTATTGGCTCAGACCTATGGCAGACTGTAGAATAGAAAAGACAATAATAGGCATTTTTGTCTATTTCCTGATCTCAAAAGAAAAGCTCTTAATGTCATACCATTAAATGTGGTATCTGCTTCAATTTTTTCATGCCCTTTATTAATTTTCAAGTTAAGGAGATTAATTTCTATTATAATTTGCTACTTTTTAAAAAAAATCATAGGCTGGATCTTGACTTTTATCAAATGCTTTTCTGCATCTGTTGAATAATATTATAAATTTCTCTTTCATTTTTAACTTGACAAGTTATGATTTCTTGATTCTTACTTTGAAAATGTTCAAACTCACCAAGTAATTGAAGGAATAGTTCAAGAAAAACATATCTCTTCTGTTAGATTAATTTGTTATTAGCATTTTGTCATACTGAATCTTGCTGGCTAGCCATCTTCTAACCATCTATCTGCCTATTTATTTTTGGAAGTGGGAATTGAATCCAGGGGCCCTTTACCACTGAGCTACATCCTCAATCTTTTTTCATTTTTGTTTTGAGACAGAGTTTCAAGAGTTGCTGAGTCCCTCACTAAGTTGATGAAGCTAGCCTTGAACTTGTGATCCTCCTATCGAAGGCTCCTGAATCACCACAGGTGACTTCTCTCTGTCTATTTATCTACCAACTGATTTATATGTATCTATATGTATATTGACAGCAATTTTTTGGATATCACACCAAAAGTAGAGAAAACAAAATGTGTTAATAGCGCTAAATCAAAATTTAGGACTTTTGTACATTGAAAGACACTATTAATACACACTATTAACACAGTAAAAAGGTAACCCATGGAATCGAAGAAAATATTTAAAAATTATATATCCAATAAGAGGTTCACACCAAGAATATGTAAAAAACAACAAAACAACATGAACAACAAGACAAATCTAATTAATGATAGACAAGAGAATTAAACAGACATTTCCCAATGATATAGAAGAGGACAGGAAGCACATGAAAGATTTTCAACATCACTAATCATTAGAGAAATGCAATCAGTATCACAATGAGATACCACCTCACTACCTATAAGAATGGTTATTATGAAAAAGCAAAACAAAACAGAAAATAACAGTTGTTGGTGAGAATGTGGAGAAATTTAAACCTGTGATCCCTGTGGAGGAAAAAGTAAAATAATGTAGCTGCAATGGAAAACAACATAGCAGTTCTCAAAAATTAAATATAGGGGCTAGGGCCAGTCCTCAGTGGTACAGCGTTCACTTAGCACATGTGAGGTGCTGGGTTTGATCCTCAGCACCACATAAAAATAAATAAATTAAATAAAGATATTTTTAAAAATTAAAATATAATTACTATTTATCAAACAATCATGCTTCTGGATATACTCAAAAGAACTGAAAGAACGGACTCAAACAGATATTTGAACACCCATGTTTGTGGCAACATTATTCACCATAGAAAAAAAGGTATAAACAATCCAAGTGTCTGCTGACAGATATGGGTAAACAAAATGCAGTACAAAATTGTGAGTATATAACTATATTATTGGGACCATAGCATATAGAAATGTAATATATTTGTCAATGACAGAAAACAAAATGTAGTACATAAATACGATGAAATATTATTCAACACGAACAAATCTTGATGATTTATGTTAAGTGAAATAAGCCAGTCACTAAAGGACTTACATTGTATGATTCCACTCATTAGTACAGAAGTCAAATCCATAGAGCCAGAAAGGAAAATGATGGTTGGCAGGGCCTGGAGGGAGGGAGGAATGGAGAGTTATTGTTCAATGAGTTTAGATTTCTAGTTTTGCAAGATGAAAAAAAAAAAGTCTGGGGAACTCTGAAGACCCACTTTCAAGTGAAACAAGCATACCTGATAAAAATTATATTTTAAAAAAGCTATTCCTAGATTAACAAAACTGTTCAAACTTGTTGCTAGCAGACTCACCTCACAAGAAATATTGAAATAAGTTCTTCAGACTGAAAGTAAATGATCCCAGAGGGTCACTCTAATCCACATGAAAAACACAAAAAGCACTAATAAAGTTAATCATGTGATTATGAAAGAGCATGAAAGTGGGGTTTTTTTCCTTCCTTTTTTCCCTTAACTGACTTAGAAAACAACTGTACAAAATAGTAAGTATATAATATAATTATTGGGACTACACATATAGAAATATAAATATAATTGTCAATAATAGCACAAAAGAGGTAAATGGGTATATTGGAATAAGGAAATGATGTCAAATGATAAATTCAAAATCACAAGAACTAGAGAACCAGAAATACTAAATTGGAAGAGTGATGTAACAAATGCTACAAATACATATTTGTTCTCCTTTCTTTTCAGCTGATTTAAAATTCTTAAATTATGTTTTATAAAACATATTATGCTATATTGCTGGCTTGTTACATTTATGGAGGCAGTATGCATAACAATAGTTCAAAAAGGGGAAGGTAATAGAACAATAAATGTCTATATAAGGAGTAAGATCTCAAAACAATAACCTAACCTTCTACCTTAAGACACTGGAAAAAGTAGAATAGTCAGACAAAAAACAAATAGAAGAGGGAAATGCTGAAGATTAGAGAGAAAATTAAAGAACTGGAAATTGTAAAAACAAAACCAAAAAAATTGAATGCAATCAAATGCTGACTCTTTGAAAGGACCAACAGAATTGGCAAAGCTTGAGCTAAACTGAAACCGAGAAAAGACTCAAATTGCTAAAATCAGAAATAAAAAAGGGGACATCACTCCCAACCTTACAGAAATGAAATGAATTGTAAGGGAATACTGTGTATCAATAAATCAGATAACAGACAAAACAGAAAAGTTTCTAGTAAGACATGAAAAACCAAAACAGAGAAAACAGAGTCAAGAAAAATTTAGAAATCTAAATATGACGTCTATAATAAGTAAAGAGACTGAATCGGTAATATATATATATATATATATATATATATATATATTTCCCACAAATAAAAGTTCAGACCCAGACATTTCACTGGTTAGTTCTACTAAAACATTGAAAGAAGGAATAGCAACTTTTCATAAACTCTTCCAAGAAATAGAAGAAAAGGGAACACTACCCAACACATCCTATGTGACCAGAAATACCCTGATACCAAAACTGGGCAAAATATATAAGAAAAAAAACTACAACATCTTTATAAATATAAATGCTAAAGTCCTCAACAAAATATAAGCAAATTGAATTTAGCAACATACAAAAATAATTATATACCATGACCAAGTGAACTTGTCCTAGTAATATAAAGTGGGTTTACTGTCTGGAAATCAATTAATGTAATACATTTTACCTATAGATTAAAAAATAAATATTGCACTATCATTTCAGTAGATACAGAAAGAACATTTGACAAAATCCAGTACCCTTTTATGATAAAAACAGTCATCTGCAATTCCACTATCAGAAAAAACAAAAACACAGGTTCAGTAATAAGCTAGAACAAGAAAGCTAACAGTAGATCCAAGATGGCAGCCCAGGGGGAAGCTAAATTCTGTGTTGCTCCAGGACCTGGGATTCACATAGTGGGAATACTGTTGCTTTGTGAGTTATTAGACGACTCCCAACAGCTGCTCCCACAGGAGCACGGCCACTATGCCTGTGCAGGTCTCCAAACCTCAGTGTCAGTGCAGGACTCCTGGCCCCACGGCCACACAGGACCTCTGGCCACCACTCCCATATGGACTCCCATCTACCAATGTGGGGCTCCCCTGGTCATCTCCGTCTTGTGACACTGCAACCACTGCCATAGTCCCCTACATGTGATAGCTTGCACCTGGGGACACTGCACAGGGTCTGGAGACAGCCGCCAGCCACAACACTGCACACCACAGGGCTGCATCTCTGAACACGCCACCCAACACCACCACCTGGCCCCACCCAACCCAACACCCCATCGCTGAAAGCAGCTGCCACCATCTTGGGACATCTTTGTTGCCATCTTTAGTTAGGGCAACTCCCAGCCTGGAAACCAGCTGGGGCTTAGAAGCAATATCAAGGTACCTATAGTCCCCAACTCTCCCATCAGCCTGGCAGCCTCTAACCCGGCTCAGTACCTGTGGCTATGTAGCTCAAAAAAACTGGTCCTGAACTGCCCAATACAAAACAGCTCTCTGCAACAGGTGCGCAGTCCCCAGAGTCAGCCCACAAGACCTCTGGAGAGAGAGCTCCTGATTGTGAAGTAGAGAGGGAGAGGGTGAGTGAGATACAGTTTAGAAACTAAATTAGAGACAGGGAATTGTGAGGTCTACAGGTGATATAAGGAGAGAAGACCAGGCACTCACATCACACGAGCAACTCCAAAAGAGATCCTTGGGGTGCAGTCTCCCATCAGGGATGGCAAGTGCTATACTCCACCTCCAGGAGCTCCACCCCCAATACCGACCCTCCCACCCTAATAACCTCCACCATCCTGGGGATGGAGATACCAGCAAACAACAGGCAACCCCACCTATTGGATGAGAAGGGAAGCAGGAAAGACACTGATCTCCAACAAAAACAATCCTTGTATCTTCCTTGGAGGGTTTTTTTCTTTTTAAGAGAGAGAGAGAGAGAGAGAGAGAGAGAGAGAGAGAGAGAGAGAGGGAATTTTTTAATATTTATTTTTTAGTTTTCGGTGGACATAACATCTTTATCTTATTTTTATGTGGTGCTGAGGATCGAACCCAGCGCCCCGCGCATGCCAGGCGAGCGTGCTACCGCTTGAGCCACATCCCCAGCCCCTTGGAGTTTTTTTTGTTTCTCTTTTCTCTCTTTCTCTTCTCCTGTCCTCACATCCCCAACATTTGTGAAACTTAGTACTATTTATGAATTAGGCTACTGAGGACTGGGATGTCTGTGTAGTATATTACAGTTGTGTTGTATATTCTTTTATCTCCTATTTTTACATTTTTTATTTCTCTTCACAGTTGTGTTTATTATATGTGTAATAAGAATTGTAATGCAATCCACTGTCATATATAAATAAAATAAATAAATATGTTTATTTGTTTTTTGTACTCTATTGTCTTCCCACTTACTTGTCTCCTCAAAATCACTTTCTCTCTCTTCTCCTACTACTAAACAACTTCTTTAGATTCCTTTCTCATGCTTCCTAAGATATAATAACTCTATATCCTCATCTCCTACCCCCTCAACATTTTATCCTACCCATCATCCCCTTTTCTTTGTCCACCATCAGAAACAGTAGACCCTTTTGCAAACCTAATGTTTATATTGTAAATAATTATTGAACTCACCATTTCTGTATATTGTAACAAAACCATAAATGTCTTAATAGCAGCTATTTGGTTTAAGGCTGTATATTGTTTGTATTGGGATCTGTTAATATTGATCTTCCCCTTTAAGGAGAGGTAGTGGGACCCTACAGGGACACTATAGGCCCCAAACAAACCAAGATATTACATTATTGGAATCCATAGCCAGCACAACAGAAGAAAGGACAGAGAAGGAGTTCAGGATGTACATAATTAAAATGTTCTGTGAATGAAAGGATTATATATGAGAGAGCAAATACATTCAACAAAACATTATTTTGACAAAGAGCTACATAAGTAAATACAGGAAGCAAAATATTACTTCAATAAGGAGATAGAGGTTCTGAAAAAAAAACAGAAATCCTTGAAATGTAAGAAACAATAAACCAAATTAAAAACTCAATAGAAAATGCCACCAACAGATTAGATCATTTGGAAGCCAGGACCTCAGACAATGAAGACAAAATATAAAATCTTTAAAAGAATCTTGACCACACAGTGAATATGATAAGAAATCAAGAGCAAGGGGCTGGGGATGTGGCTCAAACGGTAGTGTGCTCGCCTGGCATGCATGCGGCCTGGGTTCAGTCCACAGCACCACATACAAGTAAAGATGTAGTGTCCACCGAAAAATAAATATTAAAAAAAATTCTCTCTCTCTCTCTCTCTCTCTCTCTCTCTCTCTCTTTTTAAAGAAAGAGTGAGAGAGGGGAGAGAGAGAGAGAGAGAGAGAGAGAGAGAGAATTTTTAATATTTATTTTTTAGTTCTCGACGGACACAACATCTTTGTTGGTATGTGGTGCTGAGGATCGAACCCGGGCCGCACGCATGCCAGGCGAGCGCGCTACCGCTTGAGCCACATCCCCAGCCCTCTCTCTCTCTTTCTTAAAAAAAAAAGAAAGAAACCAAGAGCAAGAACATTCAAGAATTATGGGATAACATAAAAAGACCAAATTTAAGAATTATTGGGATAGAGGAAGGCATAGAGTTACAAACCAAAGGAATGAACAATCTATTCAATGAAATAATGTTGGAAAAATTTCCAAACATGAAGAATGAATTGGAAAATCAAACACAAGAGGCTTACAGGACACCAAATGTACAAAATCACAACAGATCCATACCAAGGCACAATATAATGAAAACTCAAATTACTAACATTCATGATGAAAAAGGAAATATCACAACGGACACCACAGAAATACAGAAGATAATTCAAAATTATTTTGAAAATTTGTACTCCAATAAAATAGAAACTATCAAAGGCATCAACAAATTTCTAGAATCATATGATTGGACCAAACTGAATCAGGATGATATACACAAGTTAAGCAGATCAATTTCAAGCAATGAAATAGAAGACACCACTAGAAGCCTATTCACCAAGAAAAGCCCAGGACCAGATGGATACACAGCTGAGTTCTACAAGACCTTCAAAGAAGAACTAATACCAATACTCCTCAAATTCTTTCATAAAATAGAAAAAAAGGAAACACTTCTAAACTCATCCTGTGTGTGTGTGTGTGTGTGTGTGTGTGTGTTTTGGTCCAGGGGGTAACATATTATTCAGCTTTACATTACTATAACAAATACCTGAGATAACCAACTTATAAAGAGAAAAGATTTATTTGGCTCACAGTTTTGGAGGTGTCAGTCCATGCAGCAGAGTAAAACTGCTCACCAGTGGGATGTGATGTAGCTCAGTGATAGAAATTTTGCCTCCCATGCCCAATGTCCTGGTTTCAATCCACAGCATTGAAAAAAAAAAAGGAAAAGGAAAAGAAAAAAAGCTGTTTATGTCATGACTAAGAACGAGAAAAAGAGATGAAATTGTCATAATCCCCTTTGATGGCATACCCCCAATGATATGAAGACCTTCTGCCAAGCCCCACCCATCTCTTAAAGATTCTACCACTTACCAATGGAGCCACACTAGGGACCAAGCCTTTTAGCACAGGGCCTTTGGTGGACATTTAAGATCCAAACTATAGCAGAGGGCAATGAAATGTCCTAAAATTGATCGCATTAATAATAGTTGCATAATTTTGAATATACAAAAAATCCCATCAAGTTATTCAATTGATCAATTGTTATCCTGCAATTAATCATATCCTATAAAGTGATTTAAAAAAGATTTATTGCAGACATCATGGCATTTTTATCCCTAAATACTTTAGAATGTGTCTCCTAAAAACTGTCAATAAAAGATAAATAAATAAATGTTGTTTATCTCTAATTCAAAGGTCTAGTGTTTCTACTTGTGTGTGTCTGTGTGTGCATGTGGCTGTGTGTCCGTGTTACTGCGTATCTAAGGTCACATTTCAGACTCTTCAGTTTCAGAATCAACAGTGAAGAAAAACCTTCCATACACAGATCCAAGATATGGTGCAGAGACTCTCCAAAGACTGTTAGAGCTAGGGATTGCATTTTCTCCTCACCAGTTTGGTGTGCCCACGTGACACAGCTCATGCAAAAGAAATGAGATAGTGGTAATAAGTAAAATGGTCTTCTCTCTTGCCTGAAGGAAATCTCTACCCCTGTAATTGTCTCCCACATTCCTTCACTAATACAGCCGTCTCTACTGTCCTTAGAAGTCATGTTTTGATGATGGTAGAGCCACTTTGGGCTTTGAGTTCCTGAGTGACAGACAGGAGGAGGAGAATTACTTGCTGAACAGAACACATGCCCTGAACTGAGGCTGGAATGAAAACTAAACTACTGTCTTGTTTGATTTACCACATTTTCACATCCTTTCCTACAGCAGAAATTATTACTTCAACTAATATGTTAGTCTCTAAAATCACCAAAAAAAAAAAAATAAATAAAGTGACTCCTTTGTATTATTTTTTGATACCAGCACTTAAACACTGAGCCACATCCCCAGCCCTTTTTTATACTTTATTTAGAGAAAAGGTCTTGTTGAGTTGCTTAGGGCCTCGATAATTTGCTAAGGCTGGCTTTGAACCCTTGACCCTCCTGCCTCAGTCTCAGAGCCACTGGGATTACAGGTATGCACCACCAGGCCGGCTCCTTTGTATTTTTTCATTCTCTCCTCCAACGTGTAGTTCAAGGAGATAAATCACTTTTTTGAAGCTGTGGCTTCCTATAGTCACCAATTAGGAAACTTCATCTCAGAAACTGGGATGATTTGAAGCAATTATTTGACAAGGAAAAGGACCCCTCCAGATGGTGCCCAGACATACTCCACATACCTCCGATCTTCCACTCTGGCATCACATACACCTAGCGGGGAACGTTTCTTTCTTTGTATTATTGATTATCCGTTCTCCCACAGAACCAGCACCTATGAACTGTCCTCTTACTGAGACAGTTAATTTTTCCAAGCAAATTTATTTTCAATACAGATTGAAGAGCCCTAATCCCAAAATCCAAAATGCTCTGAAATCATAAAATTTTTGAATACCAATATGATGCCACCAGTGGAAAATTCCACACCTGACCTCATGTGACAATTCACAATCAGAATCAGAGCTCACAAGGCACAGTTTATCCCCAAGGGAAAAAAGAACCTCCTAGCTGTGATCTATCTTTTCCCCGCTCAAACACAACCAGGAAGAGTATAAAATAGTGTGTGGGTGGACCAGCCTTACCATGATGGGTGTTGGCCTATTTTCTGCTCTGTGGTGTTAGGAGGTTGGCAATATGATGATGAAGCCATACAACCATGAGTGCTGAGATATGGAGCCTTTGAATTCTGATGGTTTGAGACACACTAACTTTATTTCATGCAACTCAGGAATCTAAAGTAAAAGAATCCCTGGTTCAAGGCCAGCCTCGGCAACTTAGTGAGACAACATCTCAAAATAAAATTAAAAGGGCTGGAGATATAACTTAATGGTAGAGCACGCCTGGGTTCAATCCCCAGTACCACACACACACACACACACACACACACACACACACACACACACACGATTACCTCAGGCCACATGTATAAGGTGCATATAAAGCATAAATGGATTTTGTGTTTAGACTTGGTTTCCACCCCCAATTCTCATTATGGTTATGCAAATATCCCAAAATTCTTTTTAAAGAGTCTGAAAATCCTCTATTTTTCCATTCCACTCATGCTGTAATGAGCCTAGTCTTTGTATTTCTTCTTTGTTTGATTTATTTAATTCTGTATTTCCTTGGACAGATTTGGTCCATGTGCACAAGGCTGACTGAGCTAATTCCCATGACCGCAGGACAGCTGGCAAGTTTCCACTGACAAGGAATTCTGAATTTTCTATCAGAAAATAAAGTGGAGGAAACTCCAGTTTCCCCACGAGCACTTGGCATATGCCCAGACACATTTTTTAAATGGTGTAGGATTCTCATGGGGAAATATTTTTTTAAATATCTGAGCATAGACAAGAAGGGTGGGTACTGTTAAATATGTATTCCTGAATCTAGAAAGTTTCCGGGATTGCTGAAATTACATTACAGCCTTAAAATCCTTTTTATTTGTTTATGGACAAAAAAAGACTTACATAGTCAGAATTCAATATAAAATCACATGCAACTATATTTCCTAATATTAATATTATGTGAAATAAGGCAACATTAGAGAGGGATTAGTTCCTGCTGGATGCACATTTTTACATAAATGAATGTTTGGTCCTGTAGTTTCACAGCCGAGCTTCGAGGTTGCAAATCAAAAACATAGCATAGATTCATCTTGCTTCTTCTTCCTGTGTGCCCTAAACAAATAGTAACCTTGAATCATGATTTCATTATCACAGACAGTAGAATTCCATCAAATATCTGTAGCACCAACTATGTCAAAGTTACGAAGGAAAACCTAAAACCAAATTCTCAGTTTACCCATTTCAGGCAATAATCTACAAATACAGTCCCTCAATCTCCAAAAACTTATAAATATTCAATGTCTCAGAGCCATTCCTAATGCTCAGTTGACAAGAAGGCATATTTTGCCTTTTCTGACTAAATTTTAGACTGAAACTCATAAATATTGGGGAGCGTCAGTGAAGGCCAAGTACTCTTTTTCCTTTAGTCTAAACAAAAAGCCCTGGGAATGGGCCTCAGAAGAAAAATTCTTGAAGATGTGCAGAGAAGCCCAAGAATATATATCTGTGCATCTCTATAAATATCGTTACATCTACCTATAGCTATTGTGTGAGTTGTACATTATATCACACTTGAGGCTTTTTAAGGGGTGGTTTTTCACATGCATATAAGTTTAAAACAAGACATTTTCTGTATTCAATAAGTTACTGGCCTCTGAGACCTATAAGAGAAATTCTGAATTGACAATTTTCCTCAGCAAAGGTGTAAAAGAAGAATTCTAGCAGGTAATAATTTAATAATTTTCTCTTCCATATAACCACTCAATAAATTCTGTTTTTTTTTCCTCTAAGCAAGATCTATAAGGACAATAAAGGTAAATGATATTGAATCCACTGGACATATTTTACATATAATCTGGCCAAAGACCAAATGCAATCTGATTTCCAAAATAAGTGAAAAGAATAATTGTCAATGTCATAAATCTTAAAGTTTTACAGGTTTCATTTTAAGGACTAAAGGAAATTTTGTATAAGAGAAAATTTTTACAAGGTCTATCGACATCAGAAATTTTCTTCTAAAACTTAGATCTGATCTGCACCCAAGTATGTGAAAGGTAGATTCATGAAAATGCATGAAACTGCAAAGATGTTTTTCCTAACTGGTAAGTACTCACATCAGAAATTGGCTATTGAATGAATAATTAACCCCAATATGAGAAAACTAAAAATAAATAAAATCAATATATAGCACTTATGGACTAAAATATGACAAAATATCTACATAATTTTATAACAGATGTTGCTCCACAATTTTTCTATGCCAAATATCAAATGTTTGGTCAGGATCCTCTCAGCCCAGGGGTCTTTATATAACAAATATACTAGAGTAGTTCTATAGCTTGAGACTTTAGCGAGGCTTACCAAGATTTGATAAGAATGGCACACACTCACTTTAAAGTGAGAACTCTGTTGCTTAGTGTAACTGGAGCATCAATCTGTATAACTATAAAGAAGGTTCACAGAAGTTCTACTACCAATGTCTAACTCCTTCACCTAAAACCGTGGAGGAGATTTTTTATGTGCTCCAGCATAATCTCTTCTTCTTTCTCTCTCCCCTCCCCTATCTCTGTCTCTTGTGTCTTTCATCCTGTCAATATCTAAAACAATTAAGTTTATTATGCAAGCTGCTATGATATGAAGCACTACTCAAAGGAGGTAAAGGTAGGGCTTCTTGATCTTTTTTCCCATATATATATATATATATATATATATATATATATATATATATATTTATTTATTTATATATTTTTCCATATATAAATTTTAAAATAAATAAATATTCTTAGTTATAGGTGGACACATATCTTTATTTTTATGTGGTGCTGAGGATCAAACCCAGTGATTCATGCATGCTAGGCGAGCACTCTACCTCTGAGCCACAATCCCACTTCTTGATCTTGATGAAGGGCACACAGGAGCATTCAACTACTAATTTTTTTGTTGTTGTTTTGCTTTTGTTTTTTGGGTTTTTTTTTTTTTTTGGAGTATGGGTACATTGGTACATTTGTCTTTGAATCATACATTTATGTTTTGTGTGCTGTGCTGCATTTTAAATTTTGGTGCAACACATTTAATGTTTCCTTAACAGGGTTACTGTGCTTCTATTATTTAGTCATATCATTACCTCCCTAATGCCGGGAACACATTAATCTGCTGGTTTTCTTAATCACTGCAGAAATTTGAGACTGCTGGAAATCATACTATTCATCATATAAAATTAAACAACATCAGAAACAGAACACAAATATGTGTCTACTATTTGAACAAATGAACCCATGGCAGAATCGGTGGACCTGAATGACACATTCAAGGTCTCACAGGATCAACCTTTTCCACTACAAGCCTAGCCAAGATTTTAACTAATTAGAAAGAGTACTTTAACCCTGGTGTTGTTTTTCTTTCTTGCAAATCAAAAACTCTCATCAGCAGGTTTTCCCAATGGCCCTTAGAAATTTTGGCAAGCCTTCAAGTACTTATAACAAAAATTATAATAAACAACTAGTTTGAACTTGGAACTCCAGACTCAATATTCAAATTACTTTTTCATAACAATATGGGAAATCATATTTATGTCACAGTAGCTTTTGAGGGGAAAGTAACCTGTGATTCTATGCAAATAAAATGCATATGCAGAGAAATCTTACTTTCTGTTCTTAATGTTGTTTTAACTGCAGGGAAATTGGTATCTGCCTACAATCTATCATAAACTGATACTGGATCTGCATCACCTTTGGGAGGTCTCCTGTGTCATCTTTCCAAGGATGATTTTTAGGCCACATAATATTGAGAAAAGAAACACCAGGAGAAAATTCCACAGCTCCCAGGCAAATGGGTAAAGTTGCAACTAACCAGTGGAGCTACTCAAATGTTACTGCAACTAGAAATTATCTATAATTACATGGGAAGATTTAGTAATCAGGAACAAAAAAAAAATGAGAAATTATACAAATTTCTTGAAAATTATTGGATTCCTTAAAGGAGCCAGAATTTAGGAGACATCAATGTTTGACCACAGCATAGTATCAAAGTAACCGCTGAATCACAGTATTATACAGCTCAAAGGTAACTCAGAGAAAATTTAACTCAAATATTCTTAGGGAAGCTCAGGCTCTTAGAGGTCAAAGGATTGTCTCTTAAATGGAGAGTCCCACTCCACATTAATGACATCTACACCTTGCTTTCTTTGGTTTAACATTGAAACTGCACACATTATCTTACTGAATAGGGTGACTCATGAAAACAGCACTCACTAGTATGTCTCATCTGCTGACTGGCTAACCAAAGGTTTTCTGTTTGGAGACTATAACTGACAATCAATGCCACTGTGTAAAGTATAATCTATTTAATAATGTTTAGTCAATAAATAATTTTACTTTCAAAAATTATATTCATGTAATGTGCCCCCCCAAAAAAAACCCAACATAGTCATAAGGTGCACAAAAACAAAAAGTAGAAGAAACAATACGGTGGTTTCTTTAAAAATTAAACATTAAATTACCAAGTGATCCAACAATTCCACTTCTGCAACAGAAATTTTCCATAATTAACTGGAAATGTTTATACCACTTCTGATATATACAAAAAGAACTGAGAGCAGGAATTCCAACAAATCCATGTACAACAGTATCATCCATGATAACCGAAGGTGGAATTAGAGCAACATAGAAAGAAGGAGGGGGATATTATTGACTTTTCTAAAGAAATGTAAAAGAAAGTGGCAAAGTAGAAAGCACCAGGAATCTGTCTTCCTACCAAGACAACAATAGCACTGGCTGAATCTAACTAGAACTCTGGAGTCAACTGAAGGCTTGTAACTTTCAGGGCAAGGCTTGGATGGTGGTAAATTGTGACTAATATTAGTCAATTTGAGCTCTTAGTGCTGTTACAGCTATCCATCCTTCACTCCCAGCCCTGTGGCAGGCAGCTGTGCACATGTTCCTAGAGCAAACTGCACACCACTTGTGGGAATCAGGGTGAACAAAAAGGACCCTATCCTCTAAATACCAAGGATCAGTGCCCTGATCACTGATTGCTGATTCTGATCACAGAGTTGTAGATAAAAAGGCAGCAGCCATTGTTTTTGTATCTTCTCCTCTAGCTGAATGACTTCCAGGAGCTACAAAAAGCCATCAATCTTCCTCCCTTCATTTTTCTCTTTTTAGATCCAGATATTAAAAACATCAATATATTCTAAAGCAACTGTTTATATGGGGAAAATTAGAAAGTGACCATGCATGCTCAAGGAAAGACATAGTCTCAGAAAATACCTAAGAAGCTTTTCTTAGGTCTACATTTCAGGCTGATCTTCGGCACAAAGACAGCCTGCAACAATAAAAGTAATAACAATAAACAAAAGAAACAGGAAAGTATGGTCCATTCAGAGGGAAAAATGTTCCCCAGAAACTCTCCCTGTAAAATATTTGAATATAGATCTGAATGCAAAGACTTTAAAACAACTGTCTTATATATATTCAAAGAAGTAAAGGAAGATGTGAAGAAGTCAAGAAAATGATGCATGAACAAAATGAAAATATCAATGAAGAGAAAACCTTAAAATAATCCAAGAAGAAACTCTGGAGCTGAAAAGTATAGTAGCTGAACTGAAAAATCCACTAGAGATATTCAAAAGCACATTTGAGTAGGCAGAAGAAGAATCAGTGAATTTGACGATGGGATGATGAAAATTATTGAGTCTGAGAAGTAGAAAGAAAAAAGATCAAAGAAAAGTGAATAGAGCCATTGAGACCAATAGGACACCATAAAGTGGGTCAACATCTGCTCACTGTGGAAATCTCAGAAGAAGAGGGAAAGAATAAGTCACAGAAGCATTTGAGGAAATAATGACTGAAAACTCCCCAAATGTGATGAATTACATGAATAAAACATCCCATAAGCTCAATGAATTCCAAGTAACATGAGCTCACAGAGACTCATCGCAAGACATATTATAATCAAAGCCTTGAAAGACAAATGCAATGAGAAAATCTGAAATCAGCAAGAAAGAAGCAATTTATTAAAGGCAAGTGATCCATAATAAGATTGTCAGCAAATTTCTCATCTGAAACTTTGGAGGTCAAAGGGTAGGCAGCAGATATACTCAAAGTGCTGAAAGTAAAAACAAATGTCAACAAACCATTTCATAATCAATAAAACTGTCCTTCTAAACCAAAGGAAAAATTAAAACATTCCCAGGCCAAGAAAACCTGAATGAGTGTATTAGTCCTAGGTCTTTCTTTACTACAAAGCTGCAATAATCAAAATAATGTGGTACTGATATACAGAATTATAGACCAACGGAATTGAATATGAATCCCAAATATAAATCCTTGCATTTATCATCAAATGATTTTTTACAATGGTATCAAAAGTACTCACTGGGGAAAAGAAAATATTTTCAAAAAAAAAAGGTGGTAAGAAAAGCAGATACTTACATGCAAAATAATGAGGTTGAATGCTTTGGAAATACCATATACAAAAATTAACCCAACATAAATACCATAACAGACCCATATGTAATCACTAAAAATATAAAACTTTAGAAGAAAGCATAGATCAAAATGTTCCCATCATTGAACTGGAAAATGATATTTTGGATGTAACACAAAGGCACAGGTAACTAAACAAAAACAGACAAATTGAACATTCTAAAAATTTAATGCATAAAATCACTGTATCAATAGAGCAAAAATGCAGCCCACAGAATGTGAGATTATTTAAAAATTGTGTATCTAATAAGAAATTAATACACAAAATATACACAGAATTTATAAAATTCAACAACAAAATGACCCAATTCAAAATGGACAAAGGTTTTAAACAAAAGAAAATACACAAGTATAAGCACATTAAAAAATATTCAGCATCATTAATGATTAGGGAAATGCAAGTCAAAACTACAATGAGATACTACCTCACACCCATTTAGGTGGCTACTTTAAAAATTATGGAAAAAAAAAAAACCTAGTGTTGGCAAAGATGTAGAGGAACTGGAACCCAGTGCATTGTTGGTGGAATATGGAATGATACAACCACTGTGAAAAACTTATCACTTTCTCAAAAAATTAAAAGTAGATTACCATATAATCCAATAATCTCACTTCTGAATATTGAAAGAATGAAAAATGGAGTCTCAAAAAGATATTTGTACACACATGTTCAGAGCAGCATTATTCACAACAGTTAAAATTTTGAGGGGCTGGGTTGTAGCTCAGTGGCAGAGCGCTCGACTAGCAAGTGTAAGGCACTGGGTTTGATTCTAAGCACCACATAAAATAAATAAATAAAACAAAGGTATTGTGTCCATCTGCAACTAAGAAAAAATTTTTTTTAATTTGGAAAGAGGACTTGGGGTGGCTCAGTGGTAGAGGCCTCGCCTAGCACATGCGAGGCCCTGGGTTCGATCCTCAGGCCCACATATAAATAAATTAAATAAAGGTATTGTGTCCAACTACAACTAAAAAATTTAAAAAAAAGTGGAAAGAGCCCAAGTGTCCACTGATGAGTGGATTTGCCAAGTGTGGTTTATACAGAGGATAGAAAGTTAGGCAGCCTTTCAAAGGAAGGAAATTCTAATATGTGCTACAACATGGATGAACCTTGAGAAAATTACGCTAAGTGAAAGAAGGCCATCACAAAAAGAAAAAATAATATGTGACCTCATTCATATGAAGTACTTAGAGCAAAGTCATAGAGGCAGAAAATAGAATGGTTGTTGCCGGGGTGGGGGGTCAAGGGAGTCAGGAATGAAGAGTTACTGATTGTCTAATGAGCAAAGATTTCAGTTCTATAAGGTGAAAAGAGTTACAGAGAATGGATGGTAGTGAGGGCTGCACAACTTTAGTAATGTACTTAACACCCCTGAACTGTACACTTAAAATGGTTTTGATGATGAATGCAGTTGAGCATAATAGAATAATGAGGGGAATGAAATAAAATCCTGATAAGGCTACAACATGGATGAACCTTGAAAGACATTAAGCCAAGTGAGATAAAGCAAACACAGAAGGACAAATACATGATTGCACTGCTCTAAGGTTCCTGGAAATAGTCAAATTTATAGAAACACAAAGTAGAACAGTGGTTACCAGGGATAGAAGAGTAGGAAGAATAGGAACTTGGTGTTTCAAAGAGGGATGATGGAAAAGTTCTGGAGATGGTTGGAGGTGATGGTTGCTTCATAGTCATTGAATTTGTACACTTAAAGATCATCAAAATAGTACATTTTATATATATTAGAACACAATAAAAGAGAGATTTGATTCAAGTTTGGAATCAGTGCAGAGGAAGACATCAGTGAAATAAGCTATTAGGAAGAGCTCGGTGCTAAAGATACGGGACATTTCATTAAACCCTTAATTGTGTTGCTCCTTCCAGAAAGCTGGGAAGGAATTGAAGTGAGATGTAAAGCATCCTTCCACCACAGTGGGGAAAAAAAATGGCAAGGAAAGCACTGTTATCTTGATCTCCGTACCTGAACAAATCTTCTTCTCATGTTTGTTGTTACACTTTGATGTCTGACCCCGGTCAGCAGGCTACCCTAGTGGCTGTGTAAACTTCTCGTCTTGCCCTCAACCCCAGGGGTGACCTGGCATGCTAGTGACTCCTGGCTGAGGTAAATGATACAGCATGGTAATAATGGCCACTGTCAGATCTTTCCCTTTTATCTACCTCCATTCACTGTGAAGTGTCTCTCCCCCACTCCCTCCTACCAGGTATCAAAACCCTAGATAAAGGGGAAGGGAGTTATCTGAAGCATTGTGTGCCCCTTGTAAGAAATCCAATTATTTATGGTCACGGGAGACGTTTTCTTTCAAGTGTGTTGGTGAGTGACCTAAATGTATAGTTTTCCTTCTGCCATTAACAGAGCTTTTTTTTTTTTTTTTAATCCTGCATTTAAAATCTTAACAGTTCTTTCTCTCCTTCAGGATGAAGACAAAAGTTAACAGAAACACCATTGTGCCCAGTTATAATGCAGAGAAGACACAGGACATTGGAACTCTGTTCTCTAGTTTTCAATTTTTTAATTGCTCGGCAAATGTAATTTTTTACAAGGCTGGGACACCTGCCTTGAGTTTTGCTCTGTTGAGGGCAGGAAAGTAACACAAAAGAATTCAGTTGCTCCAACCACTGCCACAGTGGCCTTTATGAGTGACAGGGTAGACCTCTGACCTCACAGGAGAAAAGCCTAAAAATCCCACTTTGGTGGAGGACTTTTGGGGTAGACCCCTGGTGCCTGTCTCGCCAGAGCAGTTGGAGAACACCACCACATGTCATTGGGTCCAATAGGACACACCCAAGCTCTGTGACTTGGAAGGATGTGAAAGTCTTTGAATCTTTGTCCTAGAAAGTGTTCCCACCCCGAGTGTCCTCAATAGTCTGAAAGAAAGGAGCTACTGTTCATTTCCTTGAAGGCTTTTTGCCATTGCTATGTATGAGACAAATCCAACAGTGAGGTTCCCAAGGATGAGTTGGAGAACAAAAGGTCAGGTGGAGACCTAGAAACAGCTTGTACCTGTTGATAGTGGTCTGGACCTTCTCTGGACTCCTGTGTTCAGAAAGGATTGGAAAAAACAGGACACACTGGATGCCAGGTCAGCCCTCTATTATGTCCCCAGACCAACCCAACAGCTCCCTAAGTAGCCACCCACATCTCTCTGGCCTCTCTTTTTTCCCTCTCTTCTTTCCCCTAGATGGAGCCTTTTTTGACTTGTATGCTAATCACCCCCTCTGTGAACTTTTCATAGCACAGGTATACCAGATGTCTCTGTTTCTGCACTGTGTCAATGCTGTATAACAAGAATTCATTTCAGTCCCCTTGAAGGCAACAGTGTCCCTGTTAAAAATGCACACCCTAATGCCTTTGAAGAGCCAGTTGGAATAGATGTGACTCAGATATGGAGCCGTGGTGGGGCACCTTCCTGTGGCAGAATGAGAAAAACATGTTAACTCTGAGGTCAAATATGACAGGTCTGCATGCAGTCTCCACCCTTCCTGAGCAGAACCAGCAACTAAATTTAGGAAATGTCCATATTCTTTCAAGGCTTAGGGATGATTTCTATCTTCACGACTGTGGTGAGGGTTAAGCGATGAAATATATATTATAGCAACAAACATCCATCATTTGCTTAGCATATCCTGAGATCTCATATCTCTCTCTTCCTTTAGGCTCCCATCAAAAACATAATATTCTGGTTTACGACAGCCAGTTTGTATTCTTTAGGAAGATTTTATTCTCTTTTCTAGAGAAACACTGGATTGAAAACTAATTTGCAAATAAATGTAAAATGCGTTGCTACTGCAGCTGGTGTGTAAATGTTAAATATCAAGCGCTAGTAAATCTAATCATACATCAAGGGAAAATAAAAAGTTACACGTGTAGTCAAACTTTATAGCTCACTGCAATATCTTTGCACTTGAGGGAAACTGAATATATTAATCGCTCTCTCCTCCCTACTTTCCTTCTCCAATCAAGTTTCACTATTGTTTCTTTACAGTGACTTGGTGAGGCTATCAAGGAAATAAAAATTGTTCTATCTTGCTGAGAGTAGGGTCCAGCAGCTCCACTACTCAAAAGAAATTTTGAGCCAAGTGAATCTCTCAGATGAAACTTGCGAAGACGATTGACTTTCTCTAATCTGCCCACCTATTCCTGACTGAACACCCTAAAATCAAGTTTTGAGTTTGGCCCATTGTTGGTGAAGGTGAGAGCATGATGCGTGCTTACAAAGTCTTGTGATGGGAACAGCAGGGTTTGATGGCAGCCTGACTTGGAGGGAAACAGAAGAGTCTAAAATTACTTCAAAATGATGTGTTTCAAAAGATACTCATCTTCCAGCAAGTACAAAATGTACTTTCATGCATACTTAAAACTAGGAAAGTTCACAGTCGTTCTAAAGAAGTAAATAGACAAGTTTAAGTGACGTTAAATATCAAAAGCTAATTTGAGTTTCTGGCATCGGGGCCCATGCTTCCTCCACAGTGTGGGTGGTGGATGACAGATATTCCTGAATTGGATTGTCACGAGGCTTCCGGGTTTGGGGTGTTATCCGTCGCCCCTGGGAGCAGAGAATGGTGAGTCAGAGTCCCCCATGAAAAAGTGCTCCCCATTATTATGTCCTCTTGCATTTAACAGGGGCACAATAAATATTGATTGATCTGTGGTTTTGTTCATGCCTTGGACGACAAGCAGATTGGATTAGTGTATATAGGCAATGACTGATGGATGAGTAAGGGTAACAAGCCCTGCCATCTCCATGATTTGCCACGAGAAAACTTCATTTCTAGTTCACAAAAGTCCAACTGTGGGTCTGAAGCGACTTTCCAGAGCCAATCATTGAACCAGGCTGCGTACAGCTGACATCACCCATGCCACCTGCAGCTTGAGTTCAGAAGTGAACCCCATTCACTTCCCATCTGTCTAGAACTGGTCACTACCTGGGTACCAGGGCTGAGCCTGCAGGGAAGCCTGGACTTGGACACTATCAGATAGTGGTTTCTTCCTTACTGTGTGTCCTACTGATTTTGGGGGGAGGGAGATGGAAAGGGACTAATGAGAATCATTTATTCAAGGACTAGAAACCAATTTCCCTCCCAAATATCTAAGCATCGAAGGATTTGTGCCCTGCCTGCGTTTGAGCACAAGAATTCAGCACAGAAGAAACTACGAGCTTAGCAAAGGCTCAGTCACTGTGCAGTGTACTCTGTGATAGCTACCCTTTGAAGGATAAACCTTAAGCTTAAAAGGCCTATCGATATTGCTTGATATAATAAATACTCATCAACTGGCAAGTTTAGCATCTTATTTATACCAATGTCTGCTTCTTTCCCCGAAGTGTTTCTGGAATCAAATAGGATTTTAGTCTCCCATGACTGCTTCTGGTAAAAGCCAATATTCCAAACCCAAGAGTTTATCTGGAACATCCAGACATCTGGGACCACAGATAGTAAAAAATGGGACTGTCCCAATAAGCGCAGATGGTTGGTGAGCTCATGGTACCATGGACTCGTTTTCAGGTATGAGATCAGGCACAACTGAGCCAAGTTATTTTCTTTTATGAACTTTTAATGTTTTTTGGCATACTTGAACATCGCAATAAAAATGAAAAAGGATTCATCAATATTAGTGTATCTCTGTAGTCCTACTGTTGCATGGTAATGTCATTAATTATGTATGGCTCCCACAGGGTAGTGGGTTTCAAGGGAGTGGAAATTGAATACAAAGACTTTTATTCTTGTTTTCACTCCAGCTCAAGTCATTAGCTCCCCCCACATTCCCTGCCCCCATTCTTGCCCACTCACAGCTATTTGCTGGCAAGAAAGCTATACCTTGAAAGGAACCTGTGGTCTTCCTCCAATTCCCAGCAAGTGAGCATTCCTATTTTAAGAACCGGTTTTGTCCAAAAGAGCCACTCATTTCTCTAAGAGCCCTGTGCATGATTGTATGTTGAGTGTAACGTACACATTTTAGCCTTTCCCTTTGGAACAGTGTAACTGCCTGACTTTGAGGCGTCAGTGACAATGACCCCCCAGCCCCACGCCCAGAGCAGAGAGACAGACTGGGACAGCTATCTTGGAGAAAATGTTTCCCTTTCCTACCGCCTTTGCTCATTACCAGCTGCTTTCTGTTCTTGAGACGGTTTTTTGCATCCCGTGCAGGCAAGAAACCGAATTGAATCCACTTGCAGAGCCATCCCTCTCCTGAAGATGGCAGGGCCTGAGCAGCCAAGCGCAGCCGCTAATGCACCGGGTCCCTCAATCTCCTTTCCATCACCGGAGCCCGAAATGGAAGGAAATGCCCTACCTTAGGGGCAAAAAGGGGAAGAGCAAGGGGCAGCGGTGAGAAAAATACAAAGAAGTGTAGCCTGATGGAAGGGGAGAGGGGTGGAAGGGAAAGACAGCGCGGCCCTGGCTTGCACTTGGGTCCGCGCACAGAGCGCTGCGGTGATAATGCCTGTCCCAGAGGAGGAGCGGAGCATCCCGCGGGCTTAGCTGCTCTACTTCCTCCCGGGGAGTCCTGCCTTCGCTTCTAATCAGACGGAGATCAGCACTTGGTAGTATTGCTTCCTCTGAGAAGCAGCCCCGGATTTCTCTTCCAGCTCTGTTGCCTGGTTTGCACTTGCCTCTCTCTGCCACCAGCCACCCAAGGGCAGGGACTGCACCTATTGACTGTTGTATCCTCTGTGCTCCGGCCCAGATCACCAGTCCCCCTCACCCCAGAACTCCCTGCCCCCATCCTTGCCCACTCGTGTGCCTGGGACACGACTGTAGATCGTTGAAAGTTTGATCAATTAATAAACGAATGAGTGGAACCAGTTGTTCCAGTGCTGAGCATGGATGGCGTCCATTCCTCAATAGGACTGGAGCTGCAGTGTCATGAGCCCTCCTGCAGACCTGAAGGTGTAGTCAGCACACACCCATCATTCTATATTCTTTCACAAGGCCCCTGGCCTCACAGGGGTCTTTATTTAATCCAATGAATCCTTGTTTTTTAATTTATTCATTTATTTAGCATGGATACTCCTTAACAATAACTGAGCTTTTCAAACATGTTTTTTTTTTTCTCTGATTGAATCCAGGGACACTTAACCACTGAGCCACATCTCCAGCCCTTTTTATTTTGAGACAGGGTCTTGCTAAGTTTCAGAGACTGGTTTTGAACTCAGGATCCTCCCGTGTCACCCTTCCAGAATTACAGTCATGCACCGCCATGCCTGTCTTGTCTGGGCATATTTTTATCAGTTGGGCTGCATCTTTGGCCAACTGCTAGAACAGCTAGAACAATATTGGGAGCAGGAGTCCAGGCCAGGATGATTTCTGCTGTGACCAAGGGCAGCTAGGTAGTAAAGGACTCAAATGTTGGTATACATCGCATATAAACCAACTTCAATTTTGTATACTATGTTTAAATCATTAAGTCTTGTCTTAAGACCATGACCTAAAAGCACAGACACTTTGGTAGAATCATTACAGAAGTTAAAGTAAACATATGATCATTTAAACTTCCAAGGAAACCCATAGCACTGGTTTATACATTCTGAGCCACCTCTGTGAATGATCTGAGGACTTTGGTTTCTGGAAATGGAAATGGTGTAACTTTCCTTCATCATTCAATTTCTTTTTGTTTTGTTGCAAGAAATCAACTCCAGCTGATCTTCATTAAGAGAAATCATGAGGGATATGGTACCCAACAGGATTTTTACCCCCTGGCAACACAATGGAGTGACCTAAGCCAGTCACACCAGATTAAGTCTTTAAAATTGTATGCTCAGTGGCTGAGTGCAGGAGAACTGTTTAGACACCGTGCTGTTCCAAGTGTCACGAACCCTCCCGTTAGCATCTCTACATTCTCTCCTCCTTGTTCTGTGGCTCTTCACTATTGTTTCTCCAGCCATGATCACAGACTGGCTTTAGAGGGCTGAATTTGTCTCCCAGACATGTTTTATTTAGTTCACTCAGCAGTTTTGAAATTTTTCATTAGCTGGTAGCATTTTTAATTGGGAGAACTCATATTTTTAAAAATCTAGATTTCCTTGCCTGGTGCAGTGGCACCTACCAATCATCCCAGCAACCAGGGAGACTGAGGCAGGAGGATCATAAGTTCCAGGCCAGTCTCAGCAACTTAGCAAGACTCTATCTCAAAATAAAAAATTAAAAGGATTGGGGATGTAAATAAGTGGAAAAACCCTGCTGGGTTTAAGGTCCAGTACTGGAAAAAAAATCTAGGTCTCTATCTTCTCCTAAAAAATCAGCAACACTAGGCATGAATTCCTGCATGTACACATTGAGCTCAAATAGGAGCAACTGACTCTTTAATAACATTGGTAATAATAAAAGTAGTAATAGTTAATTGCATAATAATAGCATGTGTTATGAGCTACATGCTCTCTTAAATGCTTTGTATACTATACTACATCATTTTAGTAAGTGTGGTCTCCCCATGATACTGGGTAGGAACAAACTATTATAGGCATATGTAAAGTCTAGATGTAAATGTAGTTGTAATTAACCCACAATAGTTAAAAGTAGTGTAGGGCCTGGAGTCAGAATACCTCCCTTTGAGTTTGTGCTCTGCTACACATCACCTGGGAGAACCTGGCAACTTGATTAATATTTTAAAGCTTTCGTCTCATCTGTAGAATAGGAAAATAGTCTCTTCCCCAAGGATCACTCACACTTTACAGAATTAAGTAAGGTAATAAAATTCTTAGCATTGTTAAGTGCTGACACATGGCAAACCCTTAATTCATATTCGCTATTGTTATTTTATCTGGGTAACAGCACTGAGCAGTTCGTATGTGCCTAAGAACAGTCTTAAACTGATGCAGGATGTGTTCTCTAATTTCTAACATCTTGTAGTTCAAAGGAAATACGTACAGGCAAAAATTATATGGTTCCATGTCTAGAGAATAGTGCTTAAGTACTGTTTAACCAGAGAGCATCATTAAATAAAACAAAACTATGCTTTTCATTTTAGTTTCAGTCTTTCAAGAAATATTTTTGGCAAGATTTATTGAGCATTTACTCTGTGGTATGCATCGTGATGTCTCTGATGTTTTAGACTGTCTCATAGTAGGAATGCAAATAAATATTTATAGGATAGGTAAAAAAGATAAAAAATGAGAAGTTGATGAAACTTTGGACTTACAAAAGGTGAAAAGTCAGAAAATTTCTGAAAATCAGTTCATGTAGCATAAGCAGACAAACAAAGTGCAATCAAGGAAATTTTCCTTGTGAAGATTAGAAGGCATTAATACTAATGAAAACAGAATGGAGACCCCTTCTGACATATTTTAAACTGTTTAAAGATAAACATTTGTGCACTGCAAGCCACAAATGGGTTGAAACTCCAATGAGGACTTTATAAGCCATCTGCTAGTCTCCTAATGAGGGTAGTAACTATCATTGTTTACAGTTAGGCACCAGGGGTCATGGGTATTTGTTATAATGGAAACTGCAATGCATCACTGCAGAAACTAGAGGAGTCTTTCTTCATGAGGGCTAATTACAAATATAATAAAACAACATTTTTGAAAATCTCTTGAAGTCCTCAGAGAAACTCATCTTGGCAAAACAAGTACAAACCATAATACACGCTCTGCTTTCATTTAGTGAATCCTGATTGCAGAAGCCATATCATATTTAACTACTAACAATACAAGGCCACCAAAGGGTCTTTTGCTTCAGATCACTTAATCACACGATGCTGCTTGAGCCATCTGCGTCTCTCAGATGTTTGCACTGACAATCTATGTGTGGAGTTTGTGAATGCTTGGTAAGATGCACAGGTGTGTGTGTGTGGGGGTGTGAAACAAGATACTACTTTGAAGTTCTGCCCTCCTAGTGCCCAAACTGAACTTTTTGAATTAGTTAATTCAGAGTAAAAGTGGCATGTGAGAAATTTATTACTTAGAATCCTAGAAATAAAGAAACTAATTGACTTTTTTTTTACTTTTCTATTTACAGTATAAGCATTCTAGAAATGTATTATAAATTCTAATTGTCTGGGTCCATCTATGGTGGTCACATCTTCAGAGTCCATTGTAGAAAAAAAAATGACTTGTGGCATTAGTTGATAACAACATCATCTGTTCATCTATTTTCAGCATCCTGGATTAGGGAAACTTAGAACCACAATATGAAGGGTTTCTTGTACAATTGCTTACTGGTAACACTATCAAAACCTGGAATGTCATGGGCTGGAATTGTGGCTCAGTGGTAGAGCTCTCGCCTAGCACATGCGGGGCCCTGGTTTCAATCCTCAGCACCACATAAAAATAAATAAATAAAACAAAGGTATTGTGTCCAACTACAACTAAAAAATAAATAAATATTTTTTAAAAACTAAAATATCAAAAGGAGGAAAGGTTTTCTATTTTGTTAAAATTTCTATTAATAGCAATAGCAAGAAGACTACAAGAAGAAAAATTTCTCACTTACTCCAAAGCCTTGTGTATCAAAACCCAAAATCACTAAGTGATACACACATGTGTCTTGAGAAAGAATAGCCAATAAAATTTTGAAAATTGAAAAGAAATGAAGTAGACGGATGTGAATAGAGCTGAAATAGCTGCAGGTTTGATTGGAGTAGAGCCCCTGAACTTGTGCTAAAGACATATAAGAATGTATATATGGTAAATGTGGCATTTGAAATAAGTGGAGAAAATATTTAATAAATAATATTAAGATCATATGTGAACTTTTGGAAGAGGAATGAGATCTTTATATCATATGTCAAAACCAAGTCCAGAGAGTTAATTATACGTAAAAAGTGAAACACTAAAAAAAAAAAAAAAATTAAATGAAGGCAAATAATTACATAGCCTGAGCATCTCTTATCTGAAATGCTTGGCACCAGAAGTGTTAGAATTTTGAATATTTTTGGATTTTGACATCTTTGCATATACTTAATGAGATACTGTGGGGATGAGACCCAAGTCTAAACACAAAATTCATTTATGTTTTCTTTTTTTTATATATATATATTTTTAAGTTGTACACAATACCTTTATTTTGCTTATTTATTTTTACGTGGTGCTGAGGATTGAACCCAGGGCCTTGCATGTGCTAGGCAAGTGCTCTAATGCTGAGCCACAACCCCAGCCCTCATTTATGTTTTCTATACACAATGTACACATAACTTGAAGGTGATTTTATATGTTTATTTTAAATAATTTTGTGCAGGAAACAAAGTTTCATGGTGTGGAATTCTCCATTTGAGACATCATGTTGGAGTTGAAAACATTTTGCATTTTAGAGCATTTTAGATTATAAATTTTCAGGTTAGAGATGCTCAATTTGTATAGTCTCTGGGGTGAGGAAGAAAGAAACAGAGCAGTATGGCTCACAGACCATGAGTCGTCCCTAACCCACCACAGCCTGAGAGAAAAAACTATATTCAATTCTGCTGATATACATGCCATAAGTTTGAAATATTAGATAAACTATGATTTTCTCCAAAAGACCGTTAAAACATTAAAAATAATTAGGGTTAACGGGACACAGTTATGCACGCCTGTAATCCCAATGGCTGGGGAGGCTAAGACAGGAGGATTGCAAGTTCAAAGCCAGCCTCAGCAATGGTGGGGTGCTAAGCAACTCAGTGAGATGCTGTATCTAAATAAGATACAAAATAGGGCTGGGGATGTGACTCAGTGGTCGAGTGCCCCTGAGTTTAATCCCTGGTATTCCTGAAAAAAAATAATTAAAAATAATAAAAATAGGGGCTGGGGATGTGGCTCAAGCGGTAGCGCGCTCGCCTGGCATGCGTGCGGCCCGGGTTCGATCCTCAGCACCCCATACCAACAAAGATGTTGTGTCCGCCGAGAACTAAAAAATAAATACTAAAAAAAATTCTCTCTCTCTCTCTCTCTCTCTCTCTCTCTCTCTCTCTCTCTCTCCTCTCTCACTCTCTCTTTAAAAAAAAATAATAAAAATAATTAGAGTTTTTTAAGGGGTTACACAAAGCTCTAAACTGTGTTGGTTGTTTTTGAGGGACCTACCATCCAGTAAAAAATGTATTCCATGTTTTACTTTCTGTGCTTCCAAACAATGTTCATAATACTGTGATTCTATGTATTTGTTTGTTGGTTTGTTGTGATTATTGTTGTTGTTTGTTTTGGTACTGAGGAAGGAACCCAGGGGCTTCTTACCACTGAACCATATCCCCAGACCCTTTTTTTTTTTTAAGACAGTGTGCCTAAGCTGCCCCGGTTGGCCTTGAACTTGCCATCCTCCTGTCTCAGCCTACTGGGTTGCTGGGATTATAGGCCTGTGTTGTTACCATGTCTGGCTACATTTCAATTTATTTCACTAAATTGGATTAGTGGCTCAAAATAGCTTATTGGGGATTAAAAATCAATAATAAAATAATGACATATACACTATAACTCAGAATAGCATCATCCACGTGACAAATAAACAAGACTCTGCTCCAAATATAGAATGTGAGTTTGTACATGCTGGGACAAAGCCATGAGGGTGACGCTGTCACACAAGTATGGGAAAAGAAACGTGTGAATAGAATGTAGAATGATGAGAATCTAAAACCAGATTTCATTCAACAAGTGGTCCTTTCATTTTTGGTCCCCAGTGCGTTGTCATCATTGAAATTGTGTCACATGAGTCACAAAGTCATTCAAAGATCTGCATCATTTTTATTCAAGTTCAATGACCTTTCTGACATCCATAGGAGGTTTTCTGGAATAAAAAAACAAGGGGTTGCTTTCCAAGCAAGAAACTGATCAACTGGTTCATCAAAGGTTAGGAAGAGAGCAATAGCAACAAGAATGTGATATGACCATTAAGAAACATAAAACTACCCTAGAAGTTCCTACATAAGGAAAAAACAGAACAATTATTGGCAAAATAGCTCTGTCAAAAGCCACTGGTGAACCAAGCACGGCAGTACACACCTGTAATCCCAACAACTTGGGAGGCTGGGAAAAGAGGATAATAAGTTTGAGGCCAGCCTCAGCAACTAAGTGAGACTCTGTCTCAAAATTTAAAAATGAAAAGGGCTCTGGATATGGCTGCCAGGTACAATGGTAGGGCACCCCTGGATTCAATCCCTAGCATTGGGGAAAAAAAATTCACTGGTGAACAACATACCAGATCAATAGCAGAAAAAATGTGAGAGTAATCACCACCCTGACTTCCTGCTAGCAGTTCTTCTTCTTCTCCAAGGGGGACATACAACGTGAATAGAAAGAAAATACCTAAATGCCAACACATCTACCATTTTAGTTCTGGAGAACATTTGGTAGACAAAAAGGTGCCTTTTGATGTCAGGTGAGTGTTAAAGGAAATAGTAGAATACATATAGATAATCAAACAACCACCACTAAATATACACTGTCTAAAAAAGGACAATGGTATAGTCTGCTTTTCTCCACTGAGGTATACTGGTTACTTAAAGGAAAGACGACCACAGAAAATTTCAAAATCTTTACACGATTTTCACAACCTACTTAAAACTCAAAACAACCATTTCATGGCTACCCTCAATTTGTTGCCAGTAATTTAATAGGAATATATTTGCTACTATCTCAAGCTGAAAATCTCAGCCAGACTGTGACAGGCTTGTTGGCTTAGCATCCAACAGAGTAGTAAGTACATCCTTTAGCCAAAAAGCTTGCCATATTTTCAAGGATAATGTTCTATCCTAATATGCAGAACTAGATGACAAACCACCAAAAACTTGCTGTCATTCCTAAGAACGTGACTTTTTTTTCGTTTTTTTTTTATTTGTTCTTTTCAGATATACATGACAATAAAGTGTATTTTGACATATTATATATACATGGAGTGTAACTTATTCTAATTAGGACCCCATTTCTTTTTTTTTAAGAATTTTAATATTTATTTTTTAGTTTTCAGCGGACACAACATCTTTGTTGGTATGTGGTGCTGAGGATCGAACCCGGGCCACACGCATGCCAGGCGAGCGCGCTACCGCTTGAGCCACATCCCCAGCCCAAGGACCCCATTTCTTGTGCTTATACAGGATGTAGAATTTCACTGGTGTATTCATATGTGAACATAGGAAAGTTATGATGGATTCATTCTACTGTCTTTCCCATTTCCATCCCCCCCTCCAAATTAATAGCAACATACTAATGTGAGAGGATGACACAGTACTAGGACAAGGTAATGAAAGTATACTGTAGTTCATCCCAGATAAGTGACAACCAATCCTCCTTCTTAATGGGTTTGAGAGACTTTATTTTCCAGTCAATACCTACATACCACATATCCAGTCTGAGTTAATCTGCTCTGGTAGAGGCATCATATCCAAAACAACAGATAAAATTGGAGTATTAAATGGTTAAGTTTGTGGTCATCCAATGCCATCTGATTTTGCAGGGACCAGATTGGAGAATTAAATGGGGATCCATTGGTGAGTTATAAGGTGTCCACCTTTGAACTATTTAAGTCTTTGAGGGTGGCACAAATACCTGTTATCCCTCTGAATGAGATGCTTATTATGGTCAGAGTGAGTAATTGCATGAACTTCCACTGGGATTTCCTACTATGATAATTCTTATTCTAGGAATCAAAGAATTCCTATTCAAGGAATCAATATGAAGACTCTGCAAGCTTCCAAGTCTGGTCATCCTGATTTTGCATTCTGGAACCAAGGAAAGATCCCTGGGATCAGAGGATGGGCAGGACCAATGGGGGAGTGTCTTGCGGGAGGGAGATGGCAGGATCCATGGACTCAGTGTGAGACACATTATCAAGGAATTTACTTATTTTCTGACACCCCCATATCCCTACTCAGAGGAAACCACAGTGACAACTGGCTCCCTGGATATCACTATATTCAAGAGCCCCGCCTGAATATAAGATTTGGGTATTCCCTTCTTTTCAGTGTTTAGCACCCACACAGATGGCTATAGTTTCTTTGGAGAAGCACGGGGAATCAATAATGGAATGACTATACTGTACATACTGCATATGCAGGGTCCTTCCTCCTGAGGACTAACCTCTTCTTTTTTCAAAATGTTTTTTTAGTTATAGTTGGACACAATGCCTTTATCTTATTTATTTTTATGTGGTGTGGGGATTGAACCCAGCACCTCACACGTGCTAGACGAGTGCTGTACCCCAGCCACTCCCACCCCTGCCCCTGGACTAACCTGTTTTTTTTTTTTAATTTGTTTTAATTAGTTACACATGAAAGTACAATGATCTTGACATATCTGTTTTAACCAATGAGTTCTGGATCCAAGATTTGACTTGGGTTTTGAAATTGGGCGAGAAGTTGCAACTTTCCACTGGGGATGATTGACTTTGGCCTTCTGATAATTAATTTCTCTCTCTCTCTCTCTCTCTCTCTCTCTCTCTCTCTCTCTCTCTCTCTCTCTCTCTCTCTTTCTTTCTTTCTTTCACCAGGGAGCGAACCCAGGGGCACTTAACCATTAAGCCACATCCCCAGCCCTTTTTAAATTTTTTTATTTTGAGACAGGGTCTCACCCAGTTGCTGAGGCTGGCTTTGAACTTGTAATTCTCTGGCCTCGGCTTCCAGAACCACTGGGATTACAAATGTGCCACCGCGCTCAGTCATTCTTGGTCTTTTCTTAAAGTTTAAAGCTGCCCTAAGATTTTTAGGATGCCCTGTAAGTAACCCCCTTGCTGGTACCCATTGATCTTGCCTCCTGAAACACCATGCTCTATTATCTACCTCCTCAGATCTTCCCTGGATGTCATTCCAAACTTGCTGTCATTACAACAATTATGCCATCTACTTCTAACAAAGTGCTGCCATATGGCTCCTGCTGTTGTGTGATTCTGTTACCCTTATTGCTCTCAGAGAGACCAGTTTCATCTCTTCTCAGCCCTGACCAACAGAAGACAGACCACCAAGTTTCTCAATGACACTGGCACCCGTGAGGTTATTACAAGTGTGTGTAACTGTGCCCGGTTAACCCTAAAAAATAGTAAACTAAAGGGCATTCTTATCTCCTTCATAGGTCCTCCCACGGGACCCAGTCAACTGACATGCATATAGGAGACCTAGTCCAGCATGTCTGCCTTTTTTGATTCTTTTCTCCCAGATTGACTTTTGAAGTTCTGCTATCTTCATTTTATGTAGGTCAATACTTTTTCCAACTTTTAAAGTTATCCAAGCAGTGTATTAAACCTGCCTCCTGGGACCCTTGCTGGGGAGCCAAATCCCGAATGTAGCAAAATGTCCCCTTAATAACAAACTCTTTCTTACCCAGCTTCACATTCCAACACTTTGATCCAGCACATCATGATTTGTTCCCAGGCATACCCACCAGTTGCTGCCAGCTCATGTTAGCCAGGTTCTGAGCTCCTTGGTATAGACTCCTCTCCTCCCTTAGCAGAATGTGCCTCTGTTGTGCTGACATTTGACCCTGATTATAGATTTTGTGACCAGGACCAGAGGTGCAGGCAGATCCCAAGAAGAACAAGTATCATGAAAGGGACTAACTCCATACTCTTCAAGAAATGGGATCCATTATTTTCTGACAAAGTGGTGTGGGTCACTTCCACAGCCCAAAAGAATCCAGCGGGATATAGGAGTTAAAGTTTTCAAGTGCATGTAGATGTTAGATATTCCCAATCTCAGCCTTAAAGTCCCACTCCTTCCCTATCACAGCCCTATATGTATCATACCAACAAATTAACTCTTCTTGGTTCCTTTCTTTCATGTCATAAAAATGCATTTTCTAAGGGCATTGGGCTGATGTTGGAACATAAAGAGATATGACTAGTGTCTTCTTTATATAAGGCTTCAATGTATATTAGGAAGCAGAAATGTATATTAAAACATATAAATACTGGGCTGGGAGTGTAGCTCATTGGTAGAGTGCTTGCTTAGCAGGGTCACAGGCCTGGGTCTGATCTTCAGAACCAATAAATAAACAAATAGATACATAAATACAGAGGAATATTTAAGCCAGTACTTTGAAGTCACCGCCCTTACTTCTGAAGTAGACAACAGAAACTTCCATGATTCATAATGCAGACCTTCCTTCATAAGGAGCATGACGTGAAATGAGGAGTTAGAGTATATTCTCCACTCTGTGTCATTCCAGAACTGTCGCTGCTCCCTTGCACCATCCTCCCTTCACATTGCTAAGCCACAGACTTTGCTGGTTATTCTTATGTTTCTGTCCTATTCTTACAACTCAGATTTGTTGCATTCAGCTCACTTACAATGGAACCACATTGGCTGCCTTAAGTAAGATCCCTGCTGCTCAGATCTGCCACACTGGGGTTATCCCAGATTAAATCTTGACTCCCCCAGCTGCCAACTCAACAACTGAGCTGCATAGATCTATGAACTCAGGAACAGGCCAACATTGTGAAAAACTTAGCCACTAGTGATTCTGTTCTATTTTTGCTCAGGACCCCTTAGTGTATGTTTGGCAAATAAGCCAGGAACTAGAGATCCTAGCTTATTTCAGGCACTCTAAATAGTAAGGATCTGGGAAGGCAAAAGCCAGCTCCAGAAAGACAATGGTCATCACAGCCAATGAGACAAAGATGTGTGTTCCTGACAATGGATGAAGAAATCACCACTGAGTCAGATGTCTTGCTTGTAGCTGCCATCACATCCTTCTTGGTGCTCCTGAGATCTCACTCTCCTAGCTTTCTACCCAGCACTGAACCTACGGATTTACTGTCTCTCTCTTTCACTACCCTGTACATGCCTTGCAAAGAAAGCCATGTTTATGCACCTCCCCATGTTTACCTAACCCCCCTGGAGGCCTGGATGGGAAATGCCTTCCTTATGTGGAAAGGCAGGAAGCATTCCTGATGAGAAGTGTCCATGGCTCCAACATATGTGAATCCAGGATAAGTCAAGGAAACAGGCCAAACCACAAGAAGCTGAGAACTGGAATAATTTCTGCCAGAGCAGACAGATAGAGGAAGCAGTCAGGACAGTCAAGCACCAAGAGAACTGGGCAGGGGCCAGAAGCAGGGACTTCAGAAAACCCTGGTCCGTGATTCACAGATCATAAAGCCCACTGGGACCTTAGGGGCATATACTATCATCGAGACTCTGAAAGACGAAGGAAGAAGCCTAAGTTCCCCGCCACCTTGAGGTCTGAACACATAGGATTTATTTATTTTTTTTTTTTTTAAAGAGCTGGAATACTTGTAGAAGAAAAAGATTCAGGAAATGTGAAACTAAAGAATTGGATACAAACAGGGTTGAAGGTAGACCTTGGTCATAAGATATAAAGCAAGAATTCAATTATTAGGTGAAATAAAACTTCAACACAGCAAGGTCTTACCAAACACATTACCAGGCAAATGAAGACAAGAAGATACTAAATGGGTGGGTGGATTAATAAAAAGACTTATACAGACCACCAGGTTAGGATTCTTTGAATTCCCTTCTTCCAGGAATCAGATGTACTCCAGATTCTACAAAAATAACAGAGTTTCAAAGGACTATATGGCCGTCTCTGTATTTTATGGTTAAGGGATACATCAGAACATGGTGGAGCTTAGAGTTAAAGGAAACAGTATAGATGCCAACATGCATAGAAAATACCTGAAGGCTGGGTTGTCCCAGCTTTACCTTATGCTAAAAACATTGGTAGCTTGGTCTAACACTCACCCTTTCCATACAACTGCCAACCAACACCAACTCATCAGCCATGTGAGTGCGCCATCTTGGAAGTGAATTTCCCAGGCCTAGTCAAGGAACCACAGCTATTGTCAAGTAGAACAGAGATCAGCTATTCCCTCCAGGTTCTGCCTAAACTGCCAAAAAAATAAAAATAAATCAATTTGTTGATTGCACCCACAACATTCTAGGATGGTTTGATACACAGCAATAGATACCCCAGATCATCCTTCATTATTTCTCTGTTCCCTCCTCTGTGTCCCTGTTGCTGCTCACTTATTTCAGGCCCTCCTCATGTCTAACTGCAACAGATTAACTGGTTTTCTGCCTTTGCTTTGCTTCTTCCTCCTTCCCACGTCCACCTTCCCAAAGCTACATCCCTAATCTATTCTTCAGCGTGATTTTTCTAAAAGATAATTCTACTCAAAATCCTTCAGTGGCTTCCCTTTTCCTTCAGAATTGAACCCCATCTTCTTAATTGGCCGGTAAGTCTGACATAATCTGGGTCCTGCTTATTTGTTCAGTTTTCAAAACTTCTCTCTCCCCCACCAGGCTACGGTTACATGATCTTCTTGAGTGCCCCCAATGGGCCACATGTTTTCGGGTTTCTGTGCCATCTGAAGATGCTCCCTCAACTTTGAATGCCATTGTTCCTGCCTTGTCAGGTTAATGACTATGGATTATAAAACCCAGCTCCAGTCACCACCTCTTTTTAGAAATTTTCCTTTATCTCTCTCCCCACCTCCTTCTTTCTCCTTCTCCTCCTTCCCACTGCTACCCTATAAACGGTGACTTCTGAGTTCCCTGAGAGCCCTCTGCATGCTTCTTTATAGCTTCATGACACTATTATATTTGTATACTTATTTTCCTTCCTCCACTCCATGATAGGTTTTCTTGTGGTAGGAATGGTGCCATGTTTTATGTCTGAATCCCCAAAGCACAGCACAATGACCAAACAGCTCAAGTAGATGGAGCTTAAGAATATTTTGCTGAGTAAATGAATACAAGTCATCGTAGAGGACACTTTTTAATTTAGTGTCCATGTTGTCTATGTTCTCTGATTCTGGAAACATTACTCCCAATGCCTGTTGGAAAACCACTTTTGTACCAGACTATTTATGATGTTTGCATGGAACTGATCCCATGGGGCTGAAGCCTATCACCACATCTCAACTCCCTGGCCCCATGACTGCTTCAGGGGTGAAGATTTAAACCAAGTAAAGCCAAGAAGACATGAAGACACTTGCTGAGTTTTATGGGAAAGAGGGTCTTGCACTCTTTTTTCTTTCTTTCTTTCTTCTTTGTTAATGTGCTAGAGTCTTTGCCCTCTTTATTGATTTTGGTGCTCCAAATATGTGAAGCTTGCGGTGTTCTTCCCCTTTAGCATCTTGCAACCAAAAAGGGAAGGCCCAGAACTTCTGGAAACTGGGGCCAGGAGAGGCCACCATAAACACTTGAGAAAGTTGCCAAACTAGAGGAAGCACTATGAAGAGGAGAAAACTGCTGACATTATTTCTTCTCTCAGTCAGGCCAATTGGAAGCCGTATCCAATTGGACGTCTTGCATGTGTGAAGCAATAGCTTCTCATGTTTGGTTTAAGTGAGTCACAATATTCTGTCATGGTTCCCAAATTTATTACTGATGATATGGCTAAAATCTGTCATAGTTAATGATAACCAGCCTAGTTATTTTATACTGTTAACCTGAAAACCTGTTTAGCTTTACATATTATTATGTCATGGTAGTAGCTTCCCGACTAGATGGTCTGCTCCTTTGGGTCTAGGTCTTAGGTCTTCTCCACAAGAATGAGTGTTTATAAAGGACACTAAATATATACTTAATATATTGAGTAGAAATTAAACAAAGACCAACTAAATGAGAACAAGCAGAGGCTGCTTATTCAGAGCTTGCTGTAGCAAGGGAATGCCTTGGGTGTGCCTTGGGTGTGCCTTGCTTGGAGGCTGTTGGCATGGGGAAGCTGCAGACAGACTAACTAAAAGTGGGGCATTCTACAAGATTGGCTAGAGGTATATATATGGTTTCTCCACTTGGTACTACATTGGAAGCAGAAACTAAAACTAGGGAAGTTATTAATCAAGTCCTGGCCATTTGGGTCAACTGTTAGATAAACTATTATTTGGCTTCTTGGGTTATTACTGGAGATAACAATCTGATCTTCTTTAAGTCTGACTTATAATAATAAACCTGCTAGTTGCTACAGTGTGATCAGAGTTCTATTTTACATGTGGTCTGACAACGGTCTGAAAGATCAGCCTCTCAATTTGATTGAATCTCCCTTCCCAGTCTACATCAAGAAATAGACTTTTCAAACCCGGCATAGTGGAACACGCCTGTAATCCCAGCAGTTTGGGAGGCTGAGGCAGGAAGATTTCGAGGTCAAAGCCAGCTTCAGCAATTAATTGAGGCCCTAAGCTCTAAATAAAACATAAAAAAAGAGATAGGTCCAAAGTACATGTAAAAAGATACAAATTGGTGTGAACATACTTTATATATAATCAGAGATATGAAAAATTGTGCTGTATATGTGCAATAAGAACTGTAATGCATTCCGCTGTCATTTATGTTTTTAAAAAAATCAATTTTAAAAAATTTTTAAAAGAGCTAGGGATGTGGCTCAGTGGTTAAGGGCCCCTGGTTTCAATCCCTGGTATCAAAAAAAAAAATTATTGAGAATAGTTTGGGAATTGTCTTCCATGCTAAAAATTTTTTTAATGCATCTAGTATTTTTAATGGCTTAAGGGCTGTTTCAAATCAAGTCTGGATTCAGAGAATCAAATCCAATCTGTAATGATATTTAAGACAGACTAAAAAAGAGAAAAAAAAGAAACAACTCTACACAGAGCCAATTTATAGAGGTTGTGCCTAGTGGTGAAAGAAAAAATCACTATCGGGAGCCGCTCTGGACAGGAGCTGTGTACACACCTTTAAGTCCTGAGTAAAGAGGTACTGAATAGGGATTGCACCCCGCAATACAAGTTGGACTTTACCTCCCCTGGGGTAAAGAGGTGCAGCTGCAGGAGTGGGCGCATCACCCGATGGGGTTGGATTACACCCACTTGTTTGTTGTAACCTCACTTGAATGGCTTCTCCCCAATAAAACCCAGGTTCGAGGTGTGCTCCTTCTCTTTCTTGCCTTCCTTGCCTCCTTGGTGGGAGCTGGGTCCAAAGAGCCCTCACTGAACTCAAAGAAAAGTTACTGTGTCTGTGTCTTTATTTAGTCCACCAAAATCCACTTGGAATGACCCTAACCAGTTTAGTCGTGTGTCTCGACAAATCACAAAGACATTTCTCAACCTGTGAGGCACGTCTTCCGAGCTCCATGTGAAGTGGAAAAGTAAATGGAGATTAAGAATGAAGAAAGTCCTCCTTTAGAAGGACTAGTGAATTATAGATTTCACATATTAAATAATGATAGCAGATGGGTGCGCTGGTGCAAGCCTGTAATCCCAACAGCTCGGGAGGCTGAGAGGAGTTCAAAGTCAGCCTCAGCAACTGCAATGGCACTAAGCAATTCAGTGAGACCTTGTCTTTAAATAAAATACAAAATAGGGCTGGGGATGTGGCTCAGTGGCTGAGTGCTCCTGAGTTCAATCCCTGGTACTCCCCAACTCTGAAAAAATAAGGATACCAAGCATAGATATATTACCTAAGCAGAACCATATATCCAGAGCTGGAAGTTATACTTCAAGGCTGAATTTAAAATTAGAAAGCTTGGCAGGTGTATGTGGTGGGGCATACCTGTGACCCCACCCACTTGGTAAGGCTGAGACTGAGGCTGGAGGAACAGGTGTTTGAGCCTAGCCTGGCAAGACCCAGGTCTAGAAAATAAATCAACAAATAGAAATAAGAAGCTTATCAGCAAGAAAGATTCTTGATCACCATTTTGACAATGTTACAGCTACATTTTCACAGTATATGTTCATAAACTTTAATTACTAGAACTAAAAGAGAGCTGCACATATGGCAAGACTATATTAAAATGTAAAGTGACAGATGTCTATAAATATTAAAGTGGTGTAATTATCAGTATAGTTCATTAATTATCTGTCATTGGGCCTTAAAAATAGGAATGATATTTATTCACAAACATTCAGCCATTTAATGAATAGGAACTTGTATGAGGAAAATAAGATATAACAAGCTGAGGCCTTTTGAGAGTATCATTTTATTTTTTAATAATCACATGATCAGAAGTATTGTGCTTTAACTATTTTTTAAATATTTATTTTTTAATTGCAGGTGGACACAATATCTTTATTGCATTTTTATGTGGTGCTGAGGTTTGAACCCAGTGCCTCACGTGTGCTAGGCAAGCACTCTACCACTGAGCCACAATCCCAACCACTTGTGTGTTTTAATACCCTTTTTTTTTAATTTTTTTTTTTTTAGTTGTTGATTGACCTTTATTTATTTACTTATATGTGGTGTTGGGAATCGAACCCAGTGCCTCACACATGCTAGGCAAGCACTCTACCAACTTAGCCACACCCCTAACCCCTTAATACACTTTCATAGTGTGAATATTGCAAACCAGAGCTTAATTTGTATTTAAGCATGCTTAATTTTCTTCTTTCTATAAATCAATGCTACTAGAGTCAAATTGCCATTTTGATTCATTATGTTTTTCTTTTTTTTTCTTTTTGCCTTCTATTGTGATAATTTCTCTCTTTCTTATTTCTTGGGAGTTTCACTGCTTGTCTAGTTCCCAATTACTTGAACATTTTATTTATTTAATGTCCAACCATCTAAAATGTGATATCATCAATAGTCCTCTTGTTCCCTCTGACTTAATTTTTCAAGTGACTTCTGTTTTTTCTTCTTTCTTCGGGGTCTCATGCATTTTCTACGGCATCACTTCCTCTATTATTTCAATAAATTTTTTTTCATTTAACATTCAGATAATTCAAAAACAAAATACAAAACCAGGTCCAGGGAATTATATTACAAACACCTGCCCGCCCATTGCTCTGCTTTTCTTGACATTTTGCCAAATGTGCTTCAGATTTTTACTTTCTTGGGAAATTAAAAAAAAAAATAGGTTAAGGAAGTTCTTTTCCTGTTTTGGTGAAAACAAAATGCTATCATGAAGGGACACTGAATGTTAGCAAATGCTATTGCTATCTTTTCCAGATTGTTCTCGTCTTTTCTCTTTTAATATGTTAATTTAACAAACAATGTGAACAGTTTTCAATTTTAAACCATATTTGCACTCCAAAATAAATGCAATTTGTTCATAGTATATTCTTTGATTTATATACTGCTGAGACTACAATTGCTAAAATTTATTTAGTATTTTTGTAACTATATGCATAAATGAGATTGATACATACATACATACATACTTTTTTGGGGGGGAGGGTATTGGGGATTTTTTTTTCTTTTTTTTTTATTGGTTGTTCAAAACATTACAAAGCTCTTGACATATCATATTTCATACATTAGAATCAAGTGGGTTATGAACTCCCATTTTTACCCCAAATACAGATTGCAGAATCGCATTGGTTACACATCCACATTTTTACATAATGCCATATTAGTAACTGTTGTATTCTGCTACCTTTCCTATCCTCTACTATCCCCCGGGTATTGGGGATTAAACCCAGGGATGCTCTACCATTGAGCTACACATCCCTCAGCCCTTCATCCCGCAGCCCTTTCTATTTCTTAGTGACAAGGTCTCACTAAATTGCCCAGGCTGCCCCCAAACTTGCAATCCTCCTGAATCAGCCTCCCAAATTGCAGGGATTATAGATGTGTGCCACTGCACCTAGCATTATGATTTTTCATTTTCATACTGTTCTAGTCAAGATGGTATTAGTTCATGAAATGGGAAACATTTCTTCTCTTTCTATTTAAAAGAGTTTTTAGATTATCCAGAAAAAATAATTTGTTGTACACTTAAACCTTGTAGAATTAAATTTTTTCACGGATTGATTTTTAACTACAGATAAAATCCTTTTATAATTATTGATATACAGGTTTTCTGCTTCCTATCAAGCCCCTTTTGATAAGTTGTAATTATTTTAGTGAACTGTCCATTTTATCTTTTTTCCATTTATTAAGTTGTGAGTAGGATTCTTTTATGGTTTTCAAAACCTTTACTCCCTCTTTGGCAAGGACATATTTCAGTCCTAGAATTTATCTCATTTTAATGCTTTATCTCATTCATTTTCCTGTTCAATCTTGCTTGCTAGCCTTACCACTTTATTGGTTTGTGCAGTGACTCATCTCTGGTCTATATTTTTTTTCTTTGTTTTCTGTTACTCCAACTTATGTTTCCTACTAATTCTTAACCTCTACTATTTTGGGATTTACTGTGTTGATTTTTTATCTCATTAGTTTTCAATCTTTTCTTTTGGGGGAGGGTACTAGGGATGGAACCTAGGGGCACTTTACCACTGAGCTACATTTCCAGCTCTTTTTACTTTTTTTATTTTGAGACAGGGTGTTACTAACTTGCCCACCCAGCCTCCAACTCTTGATCCTCTTGCCTCAGCCTCCAGTTTTCTGGGATTGCAGGTATGTGCCAGTATGCCCAGAAATTTTCAATAATATATAAATATCTCTGATTGTAAATTTCCCATTTACTCACTTTTAATGAACTCCACACATTTTACAAGTATTATATTCATGATAGTTCAGTTACACACTTGCTTTCTAAATGAAAACATAGTTTGGGGTTGTGATTTAAAAAAAAAAAAAAAGCTGTCATCTGCCTCCAGGATGAATTATTAAATCATTTGGAGTAGAAATGACGATAGTTCTTGACAGGTTATTGAGAGGATTAAATTGTTGTTGTTAGTTTTTAGAAGTTTTTTTTTAATTTTCAGAAACAAAAAATGTCTGTTATTAATTTCATATCAATTACTGCAGTAAGAGAATATAACCAATATAGTAAAAATGTTTTTATTCCTACCTAATTTGAATGTAATTTTTTATATAAATAGAAAAAAATCCTTAAATATATATGGAACCACTAAAGACCCCAAATAATCTCTCTGCTCCCTGTTGCAATGTCCTGAGGTGCTTTCCTTCATCACACCTTTCTGCCATGATGTTCTGCCCTACTTGGAGCCCAGAGCTATGGAGTGGTCTGTATATATGGACTGAGAACTCTGAAATCATGCTCAGTAGGAAGAGTAACATCCTGCAAGCAGGGCAGCAACACAGACTCTCCTTCAGATGGTTCCAGGTGCTTATGTGGGTCTTGCTTGCTGTGTCGCTCAGGTTGGCCTTGAACTCTTGGACTCAAGGGATCCTCCCACCTCAGGCTCTGGAGTAGTTGGGATTACAGGCACACACACAGTAGCTCCAGGTTAAAATTTACCTACATTGAAATGCACCAATGTGAGCTGTACAATTTTGACAGATGAATGCACCAATCCTCATGAAGGTGGAGATTAAATAAACTCAAAAAAAAAAAAAGGACCCTGAATAGTCAAAGAAATCTTAAGTTAAAAAACAAAGATAGAGGCATCATATGACTTGACTTCAAATATATTATAAAGCAATTATAATCAAAACAGCAAAGTACCAATGGAACAGGATTAGAAGCCCAGAAATAAACCCAGAGTTTTGTTTCGTTTTTTTGTTTTTGTTTTTCATTCTTATTTTAAAGGGGAGCTTTACAACTGAGCCAGATCCCCAGCCATTATTATTATTATTATTATTATTATTATTATTGTTATTCTTTTGAGACAGGGTGTCACTAAGTTGCTTTAGGGCCTTGCTAAATTGTTGAGGCTGGCCTCAAACCCCCAATCCTTCTGCTTCAGCTTCCCAAATTGCTAGGATTACAGGTGCATATCACCATGCCCAGTTCCAATCCAGGCATTTTTTGATCAATGTATTTTTGGCAAAGGTGGCAAGAATACATAATGAGGGAGAAGACAATCTCTTCATTAAATAGTGCTGGGAAAACTGGTTCTCCACATGCAGAGAAGTGAAACTGGACCCTTATCTCTTGCCATATACAAAAATCAACTCAAAACGGATTAAGGACTTGAATGTAAGACCTGAAACTTTAAAATTACTAGAAGAAAACATAAGGTCCACAACACTAGTATGGATAAGGATTTTTTTTTTTTTAGGTATGACTCCAAACTGGGGATGTGGCTCAGTGGTAAAGCCCCCTGGATTCAATCCCCAGTACCAAAAAAATAAAAAGGTAGAACAACTAACATGTTGGATTTACCCCCACTGTCTTAATTTTGTGCTACTTTCCATGCTTTTCTTTGCTGCTTATTCTCCTTTCCCATCTCATAGTAAATTAGCCCTTTCCATCATCCCTCCCTTTTATTTTCAACTCACTTTAAAGTTGTTTGTTCACTTTTATTCTTTCAGAAATTACCCTTAAATTTTCAAGACAGACATTTGATACAAAACCAAACGTTCATCAATATTCTTACCTTCTTTCCAGACATCACCAGGATTGAAGGTGTTTTTAAACTCTCATAACTTGCGTAACTTTGTTAATCCTTTCCAGTGTTTAGTTACAACATTGTTTTTAAACCCTCAAATCAGTCATTATTATTGTTTTTTGTTATTATTTGTCATAGTATTTTGTAGTTTTAGCCAAACATTTATACATTTCCTTCCTTTCGATTTATTCTTGTAACTTGATCTTTCCTCCTGAGAGCAATTTTCTTCTCCCTAAAGAGTAAAATTAAATAGTTATTTCCGTAAGAGTCTGTTAAGGTAAACACATTCTTCAGGTATTTCCAAGCCAAGAAATGAACATAAATTAGTGTTCTTAGGCTGGGACCTTGGTTTTTTTCCTCATGTTTTTTTACTGAGCCTAATGCCTTTCAAGGGTTTCAGATTTATGTGGGACATCTCACTTCCTACCTCCTGTCAACCATAGGCCCCAAATCCTAACTCTTGTACCTGCATGAAATTTAAAACCCATTTCCCTCTACTCTGAGGAATACGTGGGGCTCTCCCTTCAGACCATGTGCACATAACTTCAGCTTTCAGTTCTAGAGAGTTCTCTGGGTAATGCTTTCTTGAACAGTCAGGTCTACATTTGAGAGAATATTTGATCCATTTTTACCATCATTTGTACAAATGCTTTCAAGGAGTGTTTGCAATATATTAGGTCCACAGCTTCCAAGGCACGAGGTTTGGATCTACAATTTCCCCTCACAAAATTTTGCTTTCTGGATTAGGATCACATTTTAAATCAAGGCTCCCTCTGTGACATTACCATATATAATATTTCTCTCTCCCAAAAGTCTTCAGTAAATACAAAAATACGTTATGTTAAATAGAATCTTTTAAATAACTATTAACACCAACTTTTACAGTGAGCCAGCATATGTCTGATTCTCTCAAAACTGGTCAAGCAGTTACTTTCATGGATGAGTTTCTATTGTATCTTTCCTTTATTTTTTTTTTTCATACACACAATTTCAGGACAAGTCTCTTCCTACTAATGTGAAGTATGGATTCCCTGTGAACATTTAAAATATTTACTGATTCATAATAGATGTTTCTGCACTAGACAGGCCATCATCAATAGTTTACAAGTATAGGTTCTGGAACGTTCCTTTCCCAAGAACCTTATAAACCAGGTATCCTCATGTGGAATTCTACTACAAACTCCTGAACACGTTAAGTGATAAATTGCTTTTCAAAAGATCTTTAGCAATAAGTTATATACAGCGGCAGTCTCCAAAGGACTTAATTTTCTGACAAACGTATACCCCACCTGACCTTGCATACACACTCACGCACACAAGTTGTTGTTGTTTGTAGTTTTTAATCAAAGTATCTGTAAAAGTATACTATTGAGCCCAATTCTCCCTTTATAGCCAAGGAGCAAAAGGGATTCAGAGAGAAAGTAAAAACCAAAACAGACCCAGAAACGCTCCCCTGTTGATGTGCCCCTGCAGTGATCAAAATAAAGAGAAGAATTAAGTCAACAAACTCGGCATTCTCCAAATGTGGGGTAGCTCACAGAAAAGTTGCCTTACAAAACATAGGGGATCTCCCTTCCTTTTCCCCACACTAGATAAAGCAGCCATGTGCAGAGCGGCTCCTCTGTGCTTTTATTATTGCTCTGAACAAGGTGATAGATTTAAACATAGAACTTGAAGCGCACAGAGGCAAAGGTTTGTAATCCGAACTGCTCAGGAGGCTGAGACAGGAGGATCTCCAGCCAACCTCAGCAATCGCAAGGCGCTAAGCAACTCATTGAGGCCCTGTCTCTAAAATAGGGCTGGCCGTGTGGTCAGTGGTTCAGTGCCCCTAAGTTCAATCCCCAGCACCCCAAAGAAAATTTTTTTAAATAAAAAATAAAACATAGAGTTTATCAGTTACAAAGCAAGCAGGTGTAACCATGACCCATGGTTCAAGAAATAGCATGGGACACTTGTCACAGAGCAGCTCTCAGACAAGTGTCTTTTGGCACACCTCTTTCCTCTTTCCCCAAGAGGCCACTGCTCTCCTGACTTTTGAGCAATAATTTCTTTGTTCTTTAGAATCATTTTGCCTATTTATGAACCTTACATGGAGTTTTAAGTAAAATCACAATGTTTATATTCTTTTCAGACTTGTTTCCCCCTGGGCATTGATTCACCCTCATTGTTGTGTGTCGCTATGATTCATTTATTAGCCCACTCATCCTATTATTGCTCTACCATATTTTATCACGATGTCCTCCTCCAAATCCTCTGTGTTTACCATTGTGCTCTCCAGTCCCTGCACCCATCGGGGAGCATCTGGCTCTTTAAACACTTCAGACATACTTTATGTTACTTTTGTCTTTGGCACTCAAGAGAATCTGAAGTGGTTTATTCTTTACTTGATATTCTAGGAATGCAAAGAGTTGCTTGGTTACTAATGAATAATATTTACAAAGTCATTTTTCACCTGCGATCACAGCACTCTTCTCAGATAAGGTGGCAAGAAAGCAGTCTGCAAATTCTTGTGGGTGGTAATACTGATGGTGCCTGACCAGTCACCAGAAGCACTTCAGAGAAGAGTTTTGAGTTAGTTATATTTAAAGCATGTCTTTCTTTTCTGCATTGCCCTAAATAATTAAGTTTAAAGAAATTCACTTGACCTTTTTTATTGTGCTGAAATATGCAAAACAGAAAAGTTAACCATTTTAACAGCTTTTAGGTCTACAGTTCGGTGCATTAAGTACATTCACACTTTTCTGCAACCATCACCACTATCCATTTCCAGAACCTTTTCATCATCCCCAACAGAAACTACACCATTAAACACTAACTGCCCATTTCCTCCTCCCCCAGATCCTGGCAACCAAGGCTCTATTTCCTCCTGTCTCTGTGGATTTGACAATTCTAGGTGCCTCATCGACCTGGAATCATACAGTATTTATCCTATTGAGTTGGGACTTATTTTGTTATTTGATGCTCTTTAGGTATTAAGGAATTATGAATGAAGTGCCTCCAAGAGGCCTAAATAAAATGCAAGCCCCCATCCTCTCCAGAGTGGTCTCCACCTTGCAGTCTCCACCTCCTGGGTCAAGGTTGTGCACTGTTGTTGCTAGAGACTGACCAATTCCAAAGTCACCAGGGAGACTGGAGAGAGAAATCCTAGCGTGTGTAGGTGGAAGACTGTGGGGTTGACAGCAAGCAAACGTCCCGAATGGCTTTGCCATTTTGCTCTCCCATTAACAAGACATGAGCATTCCAATCTCTTCAAATCCTTGTCAACACTTATTATTATCTGTATTTTTTACAGCCACCATCCCAATGGGTATGAGGTGTACCTCACTGTGATTTTGATTCGCAATTTCTTAATGATTAATTATGTCAAGCTTCATTTCATAAGCTTACTGACCATTTGTATGTCTTCTTTGGAGAAATGTCTAATCAAGACCTTTGCTCATTTTTTTAATTGGTTTGTTTGGCTTTTGTTGTTGTATTGTAGGAGTTCTTGGTATATTAGGAATATGAGTATCTTATCAAATATATGAGTTGCAAATATTTATCTCATTCCCTAGGTGGTTCTTTCACTTTGCCAATTGTGTCCTTTAAGGCACAGATGATTTATTGATTTATTTGGCCAGACTGGAGATTGAACCAAGAGCTCATACATCTTAGGCAAGTGCTGTATCACAATGAACTACATCACCAGCCTGGAAGTTTTAAATTTTGATTTCATCCCACTTATTTACTTTTTTTACTTGTCTATGCTTTGAATATGATAATCCAAAAAAAATCATTAGCAAATCCAATGTCATGGAGATGTCTCCTAGTTTTCTTCTAAGAGTTTTACACCCTGTCTTTGAGTTAGATTTTGTACATGGTATAAGATAAGGGTCCATCTTCATTCTTTTGCAAATGTGAACCTCCCATTTTCCCAACACTATTTCTTTCTTTCTTTTTTTGATAAATGGACACAATGTCTTTATTTTATTTATTTATTTTTATGTGGTGCTGAGGCCTGAACCCAGTGCCTCACACCACAAGGCAATCTCTCTACCACTGAGTTACAACCCCAGCCCCCAACACTATTTCTCGAGACTGTCTTTTCCCCGTTAAATCTTGGCACCCTATCAAAAATCATTTCACCATATATGTGAGGATTTATTTCTGGCCTCTCTATTCTATTCCATTCCATTGGTCTAGATATGTGCTTTTATACTAATACTAGCCTATTTTGATTATTTCAGTCTTGTAGTAAGTTGTTTTGTTGTTTTGTTTTGTTTTTGCCGGGGAGAGGGGTACTAGGGATTGAACTCAGGGACACTAGACCACTGAGCCACATCCCCAGCCCTATTTTGAGCCACATCCCCAGCCCTGAGTTGCTTAGCACCTCCATTTTACTGAGACTGGCTATTAACTCACAATCCTCCTGTCTCAGTCCCCTGAGCCTCTGGGATTACAGGCATGCACCATTGTGGCCCTATTTAAATCAGGACTTTTTTGAGGGGAGTCCGGTATTGGGTATTGAATCTTGGGGCATTATACCATTGAACTACATCCCCATCCCTTTTTATTTTTATTTTGAGACAGGGTTTCACTTAGTTGCTCAGACTGGCCTCCAACTTGTGATCTTCCTGCCTCAGCCTCCTCAGTAACTGGGATTACAGGCATGCTCCACCACACCTGTGTGCAATGTACAAGTAAATATCACTGCAACACAAGAACCAAAAAATGCCAATATAAAAGAAAAGGACTTATGGGTTGGGGACAGGAGCATTAGGAATCAGATGAGGACACTACAGTTGAGACCTGCAGCTTTGTTCCTTTTCACAATCGTTTTGGCTACTTGAGGTTTCTGGAGATTCCAAATGAAATTTAGGATATGACCTTTTCCTCAAATTTATGCGTATATTTTACCAGGTTGCATGTAATGAAAGTTCGCTTTCTTCCAGAACCATATTATCCAGTCTACTGTAGTTGCACATTTGGTTCCTTTCTTTTGGGACTAAGAACAATACGGCTGTAAACATTCTTACAGATATATCTTTACCCTGCTGTGCAACAGTTTCCCTAGGATATATGCCTGGGATTGGAATTAATGTGTTTATCTTGAATTTTACAATTTAATGCCCAACTATCTTTTTTAAATTTTTTTTAGTTGTAGATGGACAAAATATCTTTATTTCACTTATTTATTTATTTATTTATATGTGGTGGTGAGGATTGAACCCAGTGCCTCCCGTGTGCGAGGCAAGCGCTCCACCGCTGAGCCACATCCCCAGCCCCCCAACTATCTTCCGAAAGGTTTACACCTCTTTTTTTTTTTCATATGGTGCTGGGGATGGGACCCAGAACCTCTTCCATACTAGGCAGGTGCTCTACCATGAGCTACATCTTCAACCCAGCTTAATTTTTATTTATGCTCCCACGAACCGCATGTAAGAGATTCTCTTGGTGCACATTTTCACCATGAATTAACCAAATTTTTATCATAGAAGAAACTTAAATAACTATCAGTGGGCAATTAACTAAATAAATCATGACATAGATTTACAGGGGAATATTTTATAACCATTAAAAATTACAAGGATGACCTGGGCCTGGTGACACACATCTATAATCTCCTCAACTCAGGAAGCTGAAGCAGAAGGTTCGCAAGTTCTAAGCCAGTCTGGGTATCTTACATGGTGTAAGATAAGGATCTTCATTCATGAGATCCTGTCTCAAGATAAAAATAAATACCATGGGGGACAGGAGAGTGCCCCTGGGTTCAATCCCCAGTACATCAGGAGGAAGAGGAGGAGGGGTAGAAGGAGGAGGAGGGACAAGGACAGCTAACCTCTATTGAACTAGGTACCAGGCACTGCTCTAAGTGCTTTTCATAGATCATCTAGTTTGGTCATTACAATTACCTGGAGGCAAATTTGATTCTAACCATGTTATAGGTGAAAAACAGAGACTCACAGATGTTAACTTGCTTGCTTAATTTCACATAGCTGATAAACAGAGGCAGGAGGATCACAAGTTCCAAGCTAACCTCAGCAATTTAGCAAGGCCCTGTTTCAAAATAAAAAAATAAAAAAGGCTAGGGATGTAGCTCAGTGGTAAAGCACCCCTAGGTTCAATCCCCAGTACCCCTCCCCCAAACGTTAAAGAACTTTGCAAAATTCTAACATAGGCCAGAAGATGAAAATGGAAAGACTGGCAAAGAAACATATTTGGGGGGCTGGGACTGTGGCTCAGCGGTAGAGTGCTTGCCTAGCATGAGTGAGGCTCTGGATTGGATCCCTAGCAACAAAAAGGAAAAAAAAATTTTTTTGAGTAACATCAAGATAAGGATAAGTTTTCACTGAGAAACAATGGTATGAAATTAAAGGACATGAAGATAATGAGCAAGTCTCAAAAGCTATCAAAGATGAAAGACAGGATTATGTACAAAAGTTCAATAATTGGCAGCAAGAATAGATAGATGCCAGAGTAAAATAAGATAATATCTTTAAGTAGCTGGAGAAAAATAACTGTCAAGTTACAATGTTATGCCCAGCTTAACTTTCACTCAGCTATGACGGCAAATTAAGCACACTTTCTAAAATGTGCTAAAAGAAATATTGAAAGGTGCACCTCAGCAGAAAAGACACTGGTGTTAGTGGAAAAGCATGAGTTACAAGACTCATAGTGAAGAGTGGAAAAATATGTCAATAAATGCCATTGATCATAACTATGAGCAATTAATATTTTTGAGTTGAAAAAAAAAACAGTAAAATGTCACGTTCCCGGTGACATAAACACTCAGAACTTTTCGCCCACCCAGAGACGCCAATTGTTGGGTTGCTCGCAACTAAAACACTCAGGGGTCACTCCAGGGGAACTGGGCTAACGGGGCCACATGAAATAACCACACAAGAGACAGAAATACCTTTTTTCTTTGGGGGTGCTGTGATGCCTCCTCTGACCTTAAGGGTTCGCAGAAAGAGAAATCGAGAGCACGCTGACCCCCTTTTATTGAGGAGAAGTTATTTCAATGAGGCCAGGGGTCAGGTTTCAGGGGGCTGAGGCCAGCTTCATGATGTCTGCTTCAGCAGGTTGACTAACATCTAGGAAGGCCACACCCAAGGGCACAGTAAGAGGAGGGGACACACACAAGGCACTTCCATGGAACATTCTATCCCAAACAGGGCAAGGGCTAATATCACAAAGGAACAGGTGAGTGTAGCTCCACCCATGGGGCTATAGGAAGACACGCCCATGCACGAAGACACAGTCACTCCAACCCTAAAGATCAGGGCTATCATCTGGGTTCCCTAGGCAACCAGATCACAGAGTGACCGACGACGATACCACACCAATCAGAATGGGAGACAGACACAGTCATGTACTAGTTGGCCTCCCCTGGTAAAACCCAACAAAAACTTTTCTAGCAATTATAGACCATATGCTTGTGAGGTTCATATGGGTAAAACAAACACATCAGGTCTTTGTTTTCTGGTAATGATAGGCTAGATAACTTAGACCAACTCTCCAAATGAAAACACCTAAAAATTCTATATCAGGGCATGGTGGCATACGCCTGTAATCCAATAAGCTTGGGAGGCTAAGACAGGAGGATTGCAAGTTTGAGGCCACCCTTAGCAACTTAGCAAGGCCCTAAGCAACTTAGCAAGACTCTATCTCAAAATAAAAAATGAAAGCATCTGGGGGTACAGCTTAGGGTTTTAGTATCCCTGGGTTCAATCCCCAGTACCAAAAATAAATAAATAAATAAATAAAAATTTTAAATAAAATATTTTTGAAAGTCTGATACGATAATAAGAAACAACCATGTAAATGTTGGAAGGAAAAAAGAAACCCTGAATGGTATGTAGAATATAAAGAGCGTTTTTGCCTAGAGTACCTACCGACCCTAGTAAATGTAAATTTTCATTTTGAAAGCAAAAGGGAGCAAGAGAAAAGAAATAGAAGCCTAGAGTCAACACAAGACGGAAGCCTGAAAAGAGCTGCATTTTCAGGGAAATACTAAACAGAGTAAAGCACTCCTCCCTCAGGTTGATGTCACCTGACAATTCCCAGGGAACCTGAAGCCAAGAACATGGTTTACAGTGTTCCTAGACCAGCAGTATTCCCAGGTGCTTAGCAGAAGCAAATAAAAATATTTTTCTGAAGAAAATTTTTATCTCAGACTGTAGGGAAATTTCTCAAAGGAAAAAAAAAATTTTTTTCAATACTGGAGATTCAACCCAGGGCTTCCCTCATGCTAGTCAACTGCTCTTTCGCTGAGCCAGTCCCTAACCCAGTATGTTAATGGCAATGAAAATGACCAACACACAGTCAAAGATAACCAGACACAAAGAAGCAAGTCGTCGTGAAGGACAACAGAGCTGTCAGCTCCAAATGGAAAGCAGACACCAAGATGGAGTTCAATGTGCAAGAAATCTATTAGAGAAAATAAGTGTGAGGGGGGAAACATGAGTATAATCCAGGAGGGAACCTTCAGACTGTGATGCAGGGTTAGCCTCTGTGAAAAAACAAAGTGGTGGGTGGGAGGAGTTGGATAGAAGAGTGTTGGACTGCAGGTGCAATTCTAAGAAAATTTCTGGGGACCGATGAGAAATTCCCAAGCCAGAGTTGCCCATCAGAAGCATTTTGTGTTTGCCAGAAATAGAGCAGCCTCAGCGACCCTGCCCTACCCGGTCATTAGCTAGAAGCAACAAGTGGAAGTGAGATGAATTTAAAGCACAGCAATCAAGGCCATCAGTAATTATTCTCCCTGTCACTGGCGATCTGAGAAAAGGATTCTTGAGCCTATCAGCTCTCCTACTGAACAGACCTACTTCTTCCCATGGCTTTAGGGAGCAGCTGCTCTTTGGTCCCTGTGAGCATTTATTCCTAAGAGGAAACTTAGAAGAAGGTCAGGTCCCTATCATTGCTCTTGGTTTCTCTGCTGCCACTGTCACTGTCTCCACAACTTCCTGGAGGCTTACCCAGTGATAAGGACCAATGCTTCATTCCTAGGGGATCGGAGCCCTTGATAATCATACTCTTCTCAGGATGGGCCTATTGCATGTGTCCACTCACAGTTCCAACAGGGCAAAGGGATTACCAGGATGCCCCTAAATGGACCATGAGGATTCCACACATATCCCACCAGTGCAAGAGAGAAGGGGCCCTTTGCATGATGCTCAGTGCCTATGCTTAGCCATAAACCGCTTGTAATGGCCCCAGTTTCTCATGATCCCCTGTAGGGCATCAGTATAATTTGGCAGTCGCCAGGCAATGCTGCTGACTTTGGAGACACTGTACCCCATTCTCCACTCCTAGCTTTTGAATGTCTGCCTCTCCACAGAGTCTTCCCTGGAACTTTTTTTTTTTTCCAATTCACTCTTAGTGAATATTTTAGTAATTAAGTCTCTACCTAGTGCAGGGGGATTATTTGTGCCCCTCCTACCCACCAAGAGAGCCTCCCCATGGCTCACCTAAAGCACTCTCAGAACCCCAATTATCATCTGTTTTCTCAGATGATTCCTAGTATCATTTGTGTTAGTCCAGATTCCTAATCAAAACACAATTAGGGTTAACGAGCTCAGTGGCACATGCTTGTAATTCCAGTGACTTGGGAAGCTGAGGCAGGAGGATTCCAAGTATGAGGCCAGCCTGGGCAACTTTGTAAGGTCCTGGCTCAAAAAAATAAGTGCTGGGGATGTGGCTTAGTGGTAGAGTGCTTGCCTAGAATACACGAGGTCCTGGGGTCAATCTCTAGTACCACCAAAAAATAAATAAATACAATAAAAATTAAAAACAAAAAAGGCAGGGGATGTAGCTCAGTGATAAAGCACTCTTGGGTCCCATGCCTAGTACTGAAAAAATATATATATTAAAAAGACAGGATTAGACATGCAAGAGTTCACTAGGGGAAATGCCTGTCAGGGAAAATAAGGAGGCTGCCAATGGAGACAGAAGGAGCCATCATAATAAAATGCAGCTCTGTGCAGAAGAGAATTAAGGGAGGTTAGAAGAAAGAGTCTTAAACGATGGGGAAACCTTGAACCAAAGACACCCATCAGAAAAGCCCCACATCTTTCAGAAACAGGTATCCCCCGGAATCCTTTCTCTGCTCAGCCTGGATAGGAGCAGCCTGAGGTCCGCACAGGTCTAGAATGCTCAGGGACCTGGGTTCCATCTCCAACACAATTTCCACAAGAATGTGTAGTGAATATAGGAGCACAGCAGCGGGGCCACAAGTCATTAGTGAGTGCTCCCTGGAGTCCAAAGATCTGAAAGGCACATTTTCATGGCTGCCAGACAGATACGGAATTCTCAGGCACATACTCTTTTTTAAAAAAATGATTTGCATGTATTAAAAAATAAGACTAGCTTGAAAATATTTCTAGGAAACAAGGACTGTAAAATTACCTTAATGAAATTAAAAACCAAGAACTTCTAAAAATGAAAAACTGTAACTGAAATTAATTACCCAAATGCAGTTTAACAGCAAAATAGAAAGAGCTGAAGAGAAAATTAGTGAGCTGGATATTGGTCAGAAGAAATTATCTATGATTTAGGACGGAGGTCTAAAATTAAAAAATGAGGTTAAAAGACCTTTATAATGGAATACGAAGGTCTATCATACATTAAATACAGCCTGGGCAACATAATGAGATCCTATCTCAAAAAAACAGAAACAAAAAAGAGGGACAGGATGTATCTCAGTGGTAAAGCACAGTTTAGCATGCTCAAGACTCTGGATTCCATCTCCGGTACAAGCATATAAATAAATAAATAAACAAATAAATGAAAATTATCCCATATGGAGGGCCAGAGGAGAGGAAGGAATGAAGAACCCAGTAAGCTATAAATGTGTGGATAAATCTAGCAAATACTGATTGTACAAACCAATAATAATAATGTACTTGGGGTTAAAAAAAAATGAATAACAGAAGCCAGGCACAGGGACACACACCTGTAATCCCAGCTGTTCAGTAGTCCGAGACAAGAAGATTACAAGTTCAAGGCCAGTACCAGCAATTTAGTGAGACTCTGCCTCAAAATAAAATTTTAAAAAGGGCTTAGGATATAGCTGTGGTCAGGCACTTGCCTATCATAGCAAGGCCCAGGGTTTGATCCCTTATATAATAAGTAAACAAACAAACACTAGAAAAGTAATTGATATAATCTCCACAGAGGGAAATTTGACATCATCTACCAAATTACAAATGAACATACCCTTTACTTTAACAATCCCACCAAGAATTCTAGGAATTTCTTTGATGGTTACTATGTCCTATTATATTAATCTTTACAAGTGTTTGCTGCAAGGAAGGATATTTCAGATATATTCACATTTAGTGGAGCTAACAGAATTCTGGCCAGGGGCAGTCGCACAGGCCTGTAATCATACCAACTCAGGAGGCTAAGACAGGAGGATCTCAACTTCAAGGCCAGCCTGGGCAATTTAGCAAGACCCTGTCTCAAAATAAAAGGAGTTGGGAATATAGCCCAGTTGGCAGAGAACTCCTGAGTTCAATTCCTAGTACTACAATAAATAAATAACAGAATCTGAAGTTGTGAAATTTCTCCAAATTCTTTGAATTTTCCTCGGTTCTATGTATGTTTTTCTTCACTGGATTTATAACTACTTCTGCTTCTAAGTGCTTTACAAGTGAATCATAATTTAAATGCATTGAGAAGAATGTGTTATTTAGAGATTCTGTGATAAATCATTCTATGAAGTAACAAATCTCTTTCTATTATAAACAAAATGAGCTCTGATTTATCTCTTTTTAAATTGCATAAAATTGTCATGTTGAAGTAGATTGCATTTCAAAAGCTTTTAAGCTTACTTGTTTGAACTCAGAATGAATTTTCCCTAAAAAGTTTTATTACTAATGATTAGATTCACAAATAATCTTAAGAACATAGCCCACCATGAGTTGAAATGATCTCTATTTATGGAAAAAAGTAAATAGTAAAAAGTCACATTTATTATTTTCGAAAATTGAAAATGAATAAGAAAAAAGAAATATTTTTTTCAAGGTTAGGGCCTCAGAAAAAAAGCGGATAAAAGCTATGTAGGCAACACAATTAGATAAGAAGACAAAAAGGGGCTGTTGCAGAACTCTGGAACTTGCAAAGCTTTTAGAAGTTGGGAGGCGGATCATAAAATTTGTGATTTTTCCTTTTGTCCTTGGAAAAATATTTAATAGCATAACACTTTTGCTTTAAAGTCAGGATTAGCGTCATTGCTGGTACAAAAATGGAATCCTAGAAAGAAGAGAAACAGGGAGCTAAGCAAGAACTGAGAAAAGAAAGGTGGTCAGAGGGCTGGGGATGTGGCTCAGCGGTAGCGCGCTCACCTGGCATGCGTGCGGCCCGGGTTCGATCCTCAGCACCACATACCAACAAAGATGTTGTGTCCGCCGAGAACTAAAAAATAAATATTAAAAATTCTCTCTCTCTATCTCTTTCTCTCCTCTCTCACTCTCTCTTTAAAAAAAAAAAAAAAAAAAAAAAAGGTGGTCAGAGAGTTTTTTAAAAAGATTATGAGTCGGTCACCATGGTGCATGCCTGTAATCCCAGCAGTTTGGGAGCCTGAGACAGGAGGATCACAAGTTCAAAGTCAGCCTCAACAATGGTGAGGCCCTAAGCAACTCAGTGAGACCCTGTCTCTAAATAAAATACAAAATAGGGCTGTGGATGTGGCTCAGGGGTTGAGTACCCCTGAGTTTAATCCTTGGTACCAAAAATAACAACAACAACAACAAAGAATATGAATTCCAGAAAGCAATTGCGTGAGATTAAATAAACTAAGTTTGAAAAAGTCAAAACACAAGGAAAAACAAAGACAGATGCGTTCCTGGAGTAATTACCACAACACTTGTCCTTCAGGTGAGCTCAGTAAATGTTAATTGAATAGAGCAAAACTGAACTGAACTCCATTGTAGGAGGAGCCCCAGAGTAGTTTGGGGGTAGATGTTAGTTCCCCACAATGACCACCAGGTGGCAGCATTATCTCATGACCCCTTAGTTGTCCCAGGTAAAACCTGAGCGGACTGGAGAAACCAGTCTACAAATAAAAGAGATTTGGGGGTCTGGATGTTCTTTAATCAAGATGTTCATAATTTAGCAAGAATTGGTATGGTTTTTCTCAAATCGAGTGAAGTACAGCTGAAGTAATATTAATGGAATTTTAACTCCCCCCATATTTTAATCTAAAGTCATTTATTCTTCAAAAATTACCCAAACTGTATTTCTACATCTCAGCCATTAATATAAAGTTAAAAAAATACACTGAGCTGTAGTTCAGTGGTAAGTGCTTGCCTAGCACGTGTGAGGCACTGGGTTAGATCCTTAGTACCACAAAATAATAAATAAATAAAATAAAGGTATTATGTCCATCTACAACTAAAAAAATTTTTAAGTACTTCAAATGGTGACATAACAATAGTTTTTATGGCCAATATGCAGAAAGAACTATTGCTACAAGATGTTACCTTTTTTAATGGTAGCTGTGAATTGACCTATTTCCCCAAATACAATTATTCCAAACTTTATTATTTCAGGCTTATTCATACATGAATATTCCTCTGGGTATTACTAAAATAAAAATCAAGTAAGACAGATTAAAAACTATATTTAGTTGTCCCCAAAGAAACCCTTTCTTTAAAAAATCTCATCTCAGGCCTTGTTAAAGAATGATACCAACATAGCTTGAAAGTTTAATGCAAGTAATTGGAACATAAAATATTTTTAGAATCCATGGACAAAGATCTGGGTAAGCTCTTAAGAAGAAAGGAAACTTAAATGAGAAGTATGTATGCATTTTTGTTTTTTGTGGTGGGGTGCTCAAACCCAGGGCCTCACAAATGCAAGATAAGTGCTCTACCACTAAGCTACATGCTTAGCCTTGTTTGCTTTTTCCCTCTCACTTATCTCAGAACTGATTGCTGCAACACTTGTCCCGGGTGATCAGAGTCTCTCCTTGACTTCTCCTTTTTCTGTGTGCACACTGCAGATTCAAGACCTCCTCTTCTGCACTCTGAGCTGAGCCTAGTACTACATCCAACCTCACAGTTTACTTTCTCTACTGCAGGTGAAAATCTCCAAAACTATACGCCCGGAACAGATCTCCCTGTCTCTACCAACTTTCACCTCTGTTTACTGAACATCTGTAATGGTGAACCTGCAGATCTTGGGTTCCCCAAGAATAAGATTAAAGTGAGATTCCATTTCATTTTCATATGGGTAAGGATTTCACTCCAGAAAGTTAGCAATTTATGGATCATTAACCTCACTGGAAATGCATTTGATTGCAGTGGACTGGAGTCTTGCATGCTTGACATTTTCCAAGGAGTGGCACTGGGTATAGACCATTGAAAACAGTGAGTACAGGACCATGGCATCTTGAAGTTTTAGATATACACTTAAGGTTGCCAGGTGGGGTGGTGTACACCTGTAATCCCAGCAGCTCAGAAGGCTAAGCCAGGAGGATCATGAATTCAAAACCAGCCTCAGCAACTTAGCAGGGCTTTAAGTAACTCAGTGAGACCTTGTCTCTAAATAAAATACAAGAAGGGCTGGGGGTGTGGCTCAGTGGTTAAGGGGCCCTGGAGTCAATCCTTGGTACCAAATAAATAAATAAATAATAAACCTAAGGTGAGTAAGGGATACATGCACTGAAATGATTATCCTCAGCTCTGCAAACTTACCTGGATAAGATGTGATGAGGTTCCATGGAGTTAAAAATAGCACAGGCAACCCACATCTGTAATACCAGCGACTTCAAAGGCTGAGGCAAGAGGATCGCAAGTTCCGGGCCAGCCTTAGCAATTTAATGATACACTGTCTCAAAATTTAAATACAATAAAATAAAGATAAGAAGCATTGGAAATGTAGCTTGTACTAGAGCACACATACATTCAATCTCCACTACCAAGAAAAAAAAATAACATTTATGAAAACCATTAGAATTCTCCTTTGTCTTATTTGCCATATGGGATCTACTTTGAAGGGAAGTTTTATAATCTACACAAGACAAGGGCAAAATGTTTGCAGAATATAAATGATTACTATCTGTGGGGTCAACAACCCACACTGATTCTCAAATAGTCTTATATGGCAGTAGTATAAAGTGACTGGATGATTTTGTAGATGCCAGAAATTTTTTTAAAATATCCTCTAAACCTGAAAAGGAAAGATCATGGAACGTGGTGAAGGCCAACAGAAGTAATTTGTTAAATTAGGCATCGAAGCACCACAAAGATATTTTGAGAGGAAAATAATATCTTTTGTGTTTTAAGGGGGGAAATTCTTGAAGGATAAAATCTGAAGATCCAAAGATAAGGAAAATAGAAATTGCAAAATAACTGGGCAAGAAATGATGAGTTCTGGCATGGCATGGAGGTGTACTACGGTAATCCCAGCTACTTGGGAGGCTGAGTAGGAAGATTGCAAGTTCAAGGCCAGCCTCAGCAACTTATCAATGCCCTAAGCAATTTACGGAATCTACTTTGAAGGGAAGTTTTATAATCTACACAAGACAAGGGCAACATGTTTGCAGAATATAAATGATTACTATCTGTGAGGTCAACAACTGATGAAACTGGAAAATGAATTATAGGTCTTGCGGACGAAGGACAATAAGGAGGAAAATCTATGATGATTGAATGATTTCACAGCTTGGGTCACTAAGAAGATAATAAAAAGTCAAACCAGGAGGGAAAAGTACGGATGAAAAGACAATGAATTTGATTGCAGGGGACAGTGTTAGGTTTTCATCACTGTAACAAAAATACCTGACAAGAACAAGTCAAAGGAGGAAAAGTTTATTTTAGCTCATGGTTTCAGAGATGTAGTCCCTGGTGGGCCAACTCCACTTCCCTGTGCCCAAGATGAGACAGAACATCCTGACAGGTAAGCTGCTGCATTCACAGAAGCCAAGAAGCAGAGAGAGGGAGGGGGGGAAAGGGTCACAGGGAACATGTACCCTTCCAGGGCATGACCCTGATGACCCACCTCCTCCAGCCACCACCACCTGCCTACAGTCACCACCCATTCCATTCAAACTAGAATGGACTAACGATCCAATCATTTCACTTCTGAACATTCCTGCATTAACCCACAAGTTGTTTGCTTGTTTGTTTCATTTTTTTTTCTTTCATTGTCTGTTTGGCACTGGGGATTGAACCCAGGGGTGCTTGATCATGAAACTATATCCCCTGTCCTTTTCATTTTTCATTTTGAGATACGGTCTTGCTTAATTGCTGAGGCTGGCCTTGGATTTGTAATCCTCCGCCTCAGCCTCCCAAGTGGCTGGGGTTCTAGGCACGAGCTGCCACACCAGGAGCTTTTTGGAGAGCACCTCATATCCAGACCATAATGGGGGGCTACCGTAGTAAGATACTGTGAGGATGTCAACAGGCATGTGGAACGTCAGTATAAACCTCAGGTGAAGTAAAACCAGACCTAATAATCCCAGATTTGGAATTATTTGGCACAGGGTGGCAGCTGGAACCAGGACAGTGAATAATAACTTCCTGAGGATCGTAGAAAAAGAAAGAGGAGAGTGCTGGGAAAGAACCTGGGGAACATTTACATCCCCAAGCAAAGAAAGTGGCAAAAAGACCAGAGACCATATGAGGAGTACCTAGAGCCGGGAGCTTCAGAAGGGTCAAGGTCAGGGAAGGCAAGGACAAAGCTTGAGGTTAGGCAGTGAATTAATTTGGTAGGACTGTCATAACAAAGTGCCAAAACATTAGCATCACAGACTGGGAAGTTTAAAAAGCAGAAATGTACTTTCTCATAATTCTGGAGACTAGAAGAAGCCCAAGATGGAGGCGTCGACCTAGTTGGCTTCTTCTGCGGGCCTATCTTCTTGGCTTACAGATGGCTGCCTTCTCCCCATATCTTCACATGGTCTTCCTTCTACATGGTCAGTATCCTAATCTCTTTAAAAAAAAAAAAAAAAAAAAAAACATTTATTTTTTAGTTGTAGTTGGACACAATACCTGTATTTTGTTTATTTATTTTTACGTGGTGCTGAGAATGGAACCCAGGGCTTCACACATGCTAGGCAAGTGCTCTACCACTGACTGAGCCACAACCCCAGCCCCCTTAATCTCTTTTTATAAGGGCACCAATATATTGGATTAGAGCCTAACCACATAACTTCTTTGGATTTTTTTTTCTCTTTTTTTATTTTTATTTTTTCCAATGCTGGGGATTGAACCCAGGGCCTTGTACACACTAGGCAAGTACCCTACCACTGAGCCACATCCCCAGCCCTGACCTCATTTGATCTTAATGAACTCTTTAAAGACCCTAAATTTAAATACAGTCACATTCTGATGTCCTGGTAGTTGAGACTTCAACATGTGAATTTGCTGGGGACACAGTTTTACCCACAATAGGCAATAAGAAATTCCTCGCGGATGACTTAGGGATATGCATTCTAGTGGCAACAGTTAGCCTTTTCTGAGAACATATTATATATGGGGCCAGGCGTACAGTATGGAAGTACTTCATATGCTTTAACTCATTTAAAACTCAAACAACCTTAAGGGTTTAAGTATTGTTATAATCAGCACCTCTTTTCCCAGAGGACGACACAGAAACACTGAGAAAAGTCAGTGTCTTGTCCAAAATCACCCAGCTAGTTAATGATAGAATCGGTAAATTCAGATTCTATACCAAGAATTTCAGTCAGTGTTGGGCTGGGGTTGTGGCTCAGTGGTAGAGCGCTGGCCTAGCACGTGCGAGGCACTGGGGTCGATCTTCAGCACCACATAAAAATTAATAAATAAAATAAAGGTATTGTATCCAACTACACCTGAAAAAAAAATTTAAAAAAAAGAATTTAAGCCAGTGATTTTTTTTCAGTCTACTATCAACAGCAGAGACCTGAATACTAAGGAATCAGCTGCTGATTTAAGGTTTTCTCAGGGGTGTAAGGTTAATTCTGGCAGGTTGGTATGGTGGCTTGAGAAGAAAGGAAAAGAAACAATAACTAACAGATGGTTAAAATGCCTCATGTTGAAAAATGCAAAGAAAGCAATCCTATTAAGACTTCAAATACACACATTTATTTAAGTTGTGATTCTTACCTTTGGGGTTGTAGTCCCAAAAGGTACTATTAAATGCAGTGAGAAAATATTCAGCATTGCACTTGTACACTTAAAGCTTCTTTCGTCTTTTCTTTTTTATTTTTATTTCTATTTTGTGAACTCTTTTGACTGCAGGTCAGACTTTAACATAGAAGTCTGAGGAGTAAGAAACACCTATACACACATACACCTCATACAGAGATACATGCATGCGTGTGCATGAATGCACACACATGTATTCACATACACACACCTGCATTCACATATGTATACACAGAAAATTAAGAAGTGAGAGGAAAAGAAATAAAAACTTGGTCACTAAACTTAGAGTTCAAAGAGAACTGTCATGAGTAAGCTATGTCATTAATATAGACCAAACACTTTCGAGTCTTTCCACAATGTCACAATTTATTAAATAACAATAAATTCACAGGCTACACCACCAAATATGCAGGCCACCTGATAGTCATGAGCCAGGCAAACACAAGCTCTTTTATTCCAATATTAATTTCTCATATCTAGAACAGTCAAATCACACGTCATACTTCACACAATGACATATGAATAGGTCACAGACTAAGAAAGACTTGAGGCAGATGCAGGGTTGCAGGATGCTGAGCCAAGAGCACAAGCAGAGAGAGAGAGAGAGAGAGAGACAGATGCCATCAAAGAGTCGTTGTATTTGAACGACCAACAATAAAAAAAAAAAAGAACTGTGTAATGTTTTGAACTACCAACAATAAAAATAAAAAAAAAAATTATCTCTCAAAAAAAAAAAAAAAGAGTCGTTGTAAGTGGTCAGATAAGGATTTTAACAAACCAGTTCCACAGAGTCGTCAAAGCAGAGAGTGCAGAGTTTCAGAGTTTCAGCTCCAGGTATAAGCTTGGAGTGGGCTGGGCATGGTCATCAGGGGCAGGAGAAACCACACTCTGTTGAAACCCCACAGGGACAGGAAAACAAAAGTTCTTCACTGTGGTGATTTTCCTGAGCAAGGCTCAGTATGAGTGACCAGGCAATGGGTACAGGGTGCTGCCATGTTCTGTCTCAGGGAGCGCCTCTTTTTATGAGTCTCCAGTGAGGAGTTTGCATCTGGTGTTCCTGACATGATTCAGGATGTCCATGTGTCCAGGTACAACTTTATTTAGTTTGATAAGTTGGCACATATAAGTTATTCATCAATTTGTGCCTTATGGTGGTACCAGGCAGATGGTGGTTGTTTACTTGTATAAGCAAGGTGGGGGGTCATTCTGCCTTGGCACATGTACTTAAAATGGAGTAGCTGATGTTGAACTACTGCTTTACAAAATGGAGTAACTCAGGTTTTAGCACAGCCTGAAAACTACTGTTCTATATAATATTAATAACTCAGCAAGGCAGAACCTGCTGTCTACAAGAACCCACCAGTGAGGTTTCACTAGAGAAGCTTGATAGCTTGTCACTTTTGTCTAGGAGAGAGGAACACCCAAGACAATGACACAAAAGCTGAGAAATGGTTCTAGAAAGATCTCAGATAAGCTTCACTTCTCAAATTCCTCCTCAAAGGAGCTTCCTGGAGCAAGAAGCCACATGAGCCTATTGAAAGTGTCTGAGGCTGAGGAGGGCTATTCTGCAAAGACAGAGGTGAGCAGCGCCCAGCACTTGGGCCACCATTGAGCACTGGTCCTTTACCCGTGACTACCTTCGGTGCCCTGACCTTCACAGTACTCTGAGATGGGTATCCCTGCTGCCTTCCTTCTCTCTGCTTCTTTGAAGCCTTCATCTCTTTGGCCCATCCCATTGGGAACATCTGATTGGCTGAATCCAGTTCAGTACCACCTTGGATTTGCTGAGCTAATTCACGTACCATCTGTATTCCCTTTGTTTTCTCTAGCAGGAGGCCTTCCTTGACTTCCATGAAGGCTCCTGTAAGAGACTATACTCAGGGGCTGGGGATGTGGCTCAGTGGTAAAACTCTCCTGTGTTCTAGACCAGCTTCAGCAACTTAGGGAAACCCTAAACAACTTGGCCAGACCCTGTCTCAGAATAAAAAATAAAATGGGGATGGGGATGTGGCTCAGTGGCTAAGCACCCCTGAGTGCAATCCCCAGTTTCAAAAAATAAATGTTGCTCCTCTTATGGTGGCCAGAAAGCAGGTGTGGGGTGGTGGTGAGGAAGGGACAAGGGACGGAATATACCCTTCAGGGGCACACTCCAGTGGCTTACTTCCTCCCACTAGTCCCCACGCCCTAAAATTTCCACCACCTCCCTGTTAAGCTATGAATCCATCGATGAGGTCAGAGCCCTGTGACCCAATCATCTCCCAAACTCCATGCCCTGAACACTACTGTATTGGAGACCAAACCTTCAAGGCATAAACTTTTGGAGGACATTCCAGATCCAAACCATAACACCACGATGGCAAAGGCATTCACACCCTCGGAGCCCATGAGTGGAGCCCAAAGCTGGACTTGGTCAACAGCGAGAGGGTGGCTCTTCCCTTTGCAGGAAGAGCCTTCCCACTTGCCCCTTGGACTTCTCCAAGAATGCTCTCTGCAAAAAGGAAAAGGTCTGCCTATATCTCTACAATCTCTTGTCAACACTTTTTTTCTTTTTTGCATTGAGTAACCAGAGCAAAACACAGAAGTGAACTTTGTAGCTGTTTCACTCAAAAACCAAAGACCAGCCAGATGGTTTGGAAGCTCACAGTGATTGGATGACTGATTTTTAAACTGTGTTTGTAAACACTCTTATATACGGTGTCTTATATATGAAAGCTCACAAAATCATTTTGGTATGGATGACCTTTCTACAGTTCAGTGTAAATCAGTGTAAAAAGTACTGTGACACATTTATCTGCCTTCACTGAGTTAACTAGAAATCCACCCAGAAGTTTAGCTAATATGTGGCTGTAGTTTATATATTTAAGTCAAGATTATCTCAATATGAGATTTCTCTGGGCACTGAACCCAAATTAGTTTTATGGTCCTTAGTCTGTCAGACCTATTTTTAAATGGATGCTTTATAGATTATTATTCTATTATCTATGACGTAGACTTTGATGGGTCAATATACAAGAATGAAAAAGAATAAAGTTCTGCAATTTACAACCACAATAGCAGAAGCATAGGGTTTTTTTTAATGCCTGTTATAATCTAAGAGCCAAAATAGTCAGGAGAATTTTTTGGCCTTTATGGCAGGTCAGAGTCCATCTGTTTCATCTGTTATTTGGCTGTCTGAATAGTTGGACTTTATGTCCTCTACATAATACTGACCTTTTAAAAACGAACAAAAGTTTTATCTAAGAATTGTGCATAAATGTGTTGTGCTGCTTATTTAAATAGACATTTATTTGCACCTCACTTTTATATCTGAAATGATTCACTGAATTTGGTCTAAAATGATATTTGTTGAGCTTTTAACTCATGACTGACAAGTTCACTGAATATATTACACAGTATCTTGCATGAACAAGCTACTCAAGAATATTGGATTTTTGAATGATGTTGTCAGTCCATGCAAACTGGGAAAGCATGCAAAATTATTTAGAATCAGTACTATTTAAAGGTTTTTGTCTGAATTAAGGTGAAGCTTAGTGGTAGAGCCTTTGCTTAGCATGCGTGAGGCCCCAGCTCCAATCACCAACATAGAAAAAATGTGTTTTTAAAAAAATTCTAATTACTCATGTTTATACCAAAAATGTTATTGCATTAAGTTTGATTGTAGAATAAAATAAAGGTTATTGTTACATTCTAAATAAAAAATATTTCAAAATAGACCATATGATATTTATTTCTTGGCATTAATAGATTACCAGCCAATTTTGCCCAAAATGAATTAAATTGAATTTCAATCAAGTTGGAATCTAGATCTGGAAGAAATTGCAAGGTAACAAATGGTACAGACTTTTTCACTGCTAGAAGACCAATCTGCCCACTGTAAATAAAAATGATTGTCTTCTTTAGGCATCAGAAGATATTTCTATAAAGAGAAATTTCACAACATGATTTTATTCTTGTTCCAGTATGATACTTGATTTTGTGGAAAAGAAGTTGTCTTAGTTCTTCCTATGTTATTTTTTTTTTACTGAACTCTACTTTCGAACAATTTTAGATCTATACACACATTTATAGTATGAAACACTCTCATACATCCTTCACCCAATTCCCATAATGTTAAAATCTTACAAAACCATGGCACATTTGTCCAAATAAGAAATTAACATTGGTACATTACTAGTCACTCAGTTTCAGACTTTACACAGACTTCAACAATGTCCTTCTTTGTTCTGGAGAGCATGTAGTCACCATATCTCCCTAGTCTACTCTGGTCTGTGACAATTCCTCAGTCCTTTCTATCTTTTATACCTTGATTCGTAGAAGTTTCCTCATTCTGGGGTTAGCTGATGTCAACTTTTGTGTTACTGTGACCTAAACACCTGACTTAGAAGCAGATGTAGTGGCATACACCTGTTATCCTAGGAACTCAGGAGGCTGAGACAGGAGGATTACAAGTTTAAGGCCAGCTTCAGCAAGTTAGCAAGGCCCTAAGCAACTTAGTGAGACCCTGTCTCAAAATAAAAAAATAAAAAAAGGGTTAGGGATGTAGCTCCGTGGTAAAATCACACCTGGGCTAAATCCCCAGTATCAAAAAACAAACAAAACAAAAACAAAAACCTAGAGGAAGAAAAGTTTATTTGGGGCTTGTGGTTTCAGTCCACAGATGGCCAATTCCATTGCTCTGGTAAAAGGACAAAAGGTGAGACAGCTCAAGTCCAAATCCAGAAGCAGAGAGAGAGAGGGAAGTTTGAAGGGATCACAAGGAAGATGCACCCTTCCAGCCATGCCCCACCTCCCTACAGTATAGTTACCACCCAGTGCATTCACACTAGGATGGGCTGAGTAGGTTACAGCTTTCATAACCCAGTCATTTTGCCTCTGAGTATTCCTGCAGGAACAGGAACTTTTGGGGAACACCTCATATCTAAACCATAACAGCTGATATTTTCTCGTGATTTAGATTGGTGTTAGGGTTGGGGAGAAGCATACAACAGGATATAATACACACATTCCATCCTATTGGGGGTGCACAGATCCACGTGACTTATCTAGAAAGGTTAACCTGGATCACTTCATTAAGGAGATGTTTTCTTACTCTATTTTTCAAAACTGGTGTAATCCGAGCTACTCAGGAAGCTGAGGCCAGAGGATCACAAGTTCAAGGATAGCCTGGGCAACTTAGACTGTGTCTCAAAATTTAAAAAAAATATAAAGAGAGCTGATGATGTAGCTCCGTGACAGAGCCCCACTGGGTTCAATCCTCAGTACCACAAAAATGAGTCATAAAAATATAAAACCCTAATGGAACTGAAGACTATCATGGAAAATGAAATAAGCCAAACCCCAAAACCAAAGGCAAATGTTGTCTCTGATATACAGATGCTGACTCACAATAGGCAGGGGTTGGGGTGAGTGGTGGGGCAGGGAGGGAGTGGAGGTTCACTGGATTTGACCTGGGGAATTGAGGGGAAGGGAGGGGAATAGGAATGGGAAAGACAGTAGAATAAATAACTTTCCTATGTTCATATATGAATACACAACTAGTGTCATTCCACATCATGTACAACCATAAAAATGGGAAATTATATTCCATGTATGTATGATATGTCAAAATACATTCTACTGTCATGTACAACTAAAAAGAACACTTTTTAAAAATTTAAAAATATATAACTCTAACCGGGCACCATGGCGTACACCTGTAATCCCAGCAACTCGGGAGCCTGAGGCAGGAAGATCTTGAGTTCAAAGCCAGCCTCAGCAGACTGGCAAGGCACTTGGCAACTCAATGAAACCCTGTCTCTAAATAAAATATAAAAAAAGGGCGGGGGATGTGGCTTAGTAGTTAAGTATCCCTGGTACCCCCCCGACACACACACATACTATATATATATATATATATGGCTTATAGGAGGATCAGTTTATGCAAGTAGTGCCTGGCTCAGAGTAAATGTTCAGTAATTGACTTTTTAAATTATTGTTCTTTTTAGTTATACATGACGGTAGAGTGTATATTCTGGCAGATTATACATACATAGACTATAACTTATTCTATTTAGGATCCCATTCTTGTGGTTGTACATGATGTAAAGTAATTAACTTTTTAAAAAGTCTATACCAGAAGATTTATTTGACCAAAATATCAATAGCCAACAGGGAACTGATGACAAAATTTTAAGAGTGTTTGTAAATATGATTCCAAAATCAATGTACTACGTGAAGAAAAGTCATTTCTGAATGGAAAATCTTCATCCGTTTAATATTTACTCTCTGTGAATCAATGCATTCCTTTGTGGCAAACCCTCAAACCATAACTTCTCCAAATTACACACCATTCCTTTAAGAGCATTACAGAATCTACTTTCAATTCCCTTTATCATTATTATTGTTTTCTACTGGATGTATTTCTTTTTGCTGAAAAGCTTGAATTTTTTATCTTTTACTTAAAGTCTGAGCCCTCCTTCAGGTCTAAAATTTTTATTTTATTATGTAGCATTCCATCATTTTAATATTCCCAGTGAGAAAGCAGCACAGGAGTTTTGGTATGCAACCTTGGCATTTTAGGAATATTTTAAATTTTTGCAGTGACAGTTTCTTTAAAAATGCAAAAAATCTGAAATATTTAGCCTTGACAAAGATACAAAAGATATGTTCTAAATCCATCATTCATACATATCTCATTTGGACATTATAACTCCTCTGTATGCAGCCTGCACTAATTCCTTTAAACTTCATGGCTAGGGCTGGGGATGTGGCTCAAGCGGTAGCGCGCTCGCCTGGCATGCCAAGGTTCGATCCTCAGCACCACATACAAACGAAGATGTTGTATCTGCCAATAACTAAAAAATAAATATTAAAAAAGAAATTCTCTATCTCTCCCTCTCTCTCTCTCTCTCACTCTGTCTTTAAAATAAATAAATAAATAAATAAATTTCATGGCTATTGGTTCATAATTAAATAAGGTCTTTTAACAGTAGGCAGTCAAAATAGTATAGAACTAGAGAGAATATTGAAAGTCAATCAGGGCAATATTTATAAAACTCAATCAAAGAAATAACCTAGAATTTAAGAGAAGCCCAGAGTTGTTGATAAACACACAGATAGTTCCACTCCCTTCCCCTGGAGATTCTGATCTAATAAACCTGAGCCTGTGACTCAAAATTTTTAGCTAGAGTTCCAGGTGATACTTATCATGTAAATTTGGAAAAACCGATATAATCCCAAGATCCTGATTTTATATCAGGAAACTAAAGCCCAAATGGAGGATGATCCACCTATTCATTAAATGCTCTCACTTATAGGACTCCATAGAAGTACCATGGGAATACATCAGAAGGTCTAGGAGGATTCGTTGCTATGCATTGCTGGTGGAATTACACACTGGTACAACTTTTCAGGCAGTGGGGCAACACATGTCACACTACTAAATGTACCATATCCTTTGATCAATGAATTCCAGATAAAAACATTATTTCTCAAATTGTTACTCAGGCCATTTGCATCTGAAGCACCTGAAATTGCTGCAAGGATGTAGATCTCAATGTCCCATTTCAGAACAACTGAATCAGAATCTCAGGGAGTGGGACCTGGTAACTGCATTTTTACAAAGCTCACCATGAAACCCTAAGTTCATTGAGGTTTAAGAAATGCCATCCTAAGTTGGGCATGGTGGCACATGCCTGGCAGCTAGGGAGACTGAGACAGGAGGATAGAAAGTTCAAAGCCAGCCTCAGCAAAAGCAAGGCCCTAAGCAACTCAGTGAGACCCTGTCTCTAAATAAAATACAAAATAGGGCAGGGAATGTGGCTCAGTGGTCGAGTGCTCCTGAGTTCAATTCCTGGTACCCTCTCTCCCCGCATCAAAAAAAAAAAAAAAAAAAAAAAAAAAAGAAAAAAGAAAAGAAAAGAAAAAAGAAATGTCTTCCTAGGGTTGATGCTGTACCTCAGTGGCCCTGGTGTGATCATCAGCACTGCTGAAAAAAGAAAAAAATCCTAACAAGAAATGCTGCCCTCAGGTTGGAGGCATAGCACAGTGGTAGAACACCTGCCTAACAGACTTGAGGTCCTAGGTTCCATCCTCAGCAACACCAACACACACACACACACACACACACACACACACACACACACATACACACAGCAAAACAGTTATCAGGAAGTGGGGGAAGAGGGAGATGAAAATGTAGTATTTATTGAATACAGAGTTCACATGGGGAAGATAAAAACTTCTGGGGATAGATGGTGATAATTCATTGTTCACAAAAAAGTGTCTCAATACCACAAAACTGTACACTCAAAAATAGTTTTAAAGGTAGGTTTTATGTTTTGCATATCTACCACAATAAAAAAAATTCATGGTGATAGATTACAGCACACTGAACCAAAAAAATAAATCTCTGAAGCTTGCTATGGATTAAATTGTACCCCTACCCTGAAATCCATATGCCTTAACCACCTTCTGCCCCCAAAGAGGGTTAAATGAAATCATAAGGTATGGAGGGGTCTAGCCTAATAGGATTAGTGTTCTTACCAGAATAGATACCAGAGAACTCTTTTAATCTGCCATGTAAAAGACATAGTGAGAATGCAGCTGTCTACAAATCAGAAAGAAGCCCCATCAGGAACTGAATCTGCTGCCACCTTTATCTTGGATTTATCAGTCTGCAGAACTGTGAGAAAATAGATTTCTGTTGTTTAAGCCACCCAATCTGTGACATTTTGTTAGGGCGGCCTGAGCTAAAGAAAGCCAATAATAATAATAATAATAATAATAATAATAAGGAGGAGGGGGAGGAGGAGGAAGAGGAAGAGGAGGAGGAGGAGGAGGAGGAAGAGGAAGAGGAGGAGGTGAAGGCATATAAAAAGTTTTAAATAGATAAAAAATCTGGCACATGAATGCATGGAAAAACTCCCTATCTTGGAGCCATCAATGTAATTATCAATTTAAGTATGGCTCTTCACTGGATGTCAAACCCAGTGAGTGAAAGATTTCATAAGGAAAATGACACTCACACAGTCTCAAGGTATCATCCTGTAGATAGTTGCTAATTACAAAGGAGAAAATGGTATCAGATAAAGTTGTCAGGTACCACCTTGAGTGATCAAATTTAGCATCACCAATTGTGAGACAAAACTGACTAATTCAGCACCTTGGCTACTGTGAATAGTGTTGCAATAGACATGGGAGTGCAGATGTCTCCTTGACATACTGGTTTTGTTTCCTTTGGATACACCAGTAGTGGGACAGCTGGATTATATAGTAGTTCTATTTTTAATTTTTTTGAGGAAACTCCATATTTTGGCTCATAATGTCTGTACCAACTCACATTCTGACCAACAGTGTGTAAGAAGTCCCTTCTCTCATCCATGTCAATGCTTATTATATTTTGTCTTTTTTTGTGTGTGTGTGTGTGTGTGCTGGGGTCGAACCCAGGGATGCCTTACCACCGAGCTATATCTCCAACCCCTTTTATTTATTTTTTATTTGAGACAGGGTCTCACTAAATTGCTGAAGCTAGACTTGAACTTAAGATCCTTTAGCCTCCTCAGCCTCTGAGTTGCTTGGATCACAGGTGTTGGACACTGTGTCCAGAATGTTTTGTCTTATTGATAATTGTCATTCTTACTGGAATGAGATGAAACCTCATTATCTCATTGGGATTTTGATTTGCATTTATCTAATGATTAGTGATGTTGAACAATTTTTTCAAATACTTGGTTGATGGCCTGGTTTCTCCTTCCCTTCCTTCCCTTCCTTTCTTCCTTCCTTCCTTCCTTCCTTCCTTCCTTCCTTCCTTCCTTCCTTCCTTCCTTCCTTCTTTCTCCTCATCCTCCACCTCCTCCCCTCCTCCCCTCCTCCCCTCCTTCTTCTTCTTTTAAGATGAGGGTCTCTCTGTGTTACCTTAGCTATGGTCTCAAACTCCTAGACTCAAGCAATCTTCCTAGCCAGGTGCAGTGGCATTTACCTGTAATCTCAGTGACTTGGAAGGCTGAGACAAGAGGCAGCCTTGACAATTTAGCAAGACAATGTTTCAAATTAAACATTAAAAGGGAATACAGTTTAGTGGTAGAGTTCCAGTCCCCGCTGCCCACCCGCATAGCTGGGTCTGTGGGAGCATACCTCTACTCTGCTACTGAGTATCTTCTTTTGAGAAGTAGATACTAAGTTCTTTTACCAATTTTTAAATGGTTTTTTCACCTATTGAGTTGAGTTCCTCATATATTCTGAATATTAACCACTTGTTAAATGTTTAGTTTGAAAATATCGTCTCCCATTCTGAAGGTTGTTTCTTCACTCTGTGAATTGTTTTCTCATTTATCTATTTTGGTTTTGTTGCCTGTGCCTTCGGGGTCTTAGACAAAAATTCATTGCCTGTATCAAGTCCTGAAGTGCTCATCTTATATTTTCTCCTAGTAGCGTCACAGTTTCAGGTTTTGTATTAAGCCTTTAATCCGTTCTGAGTTTTTTTCCCCCCTGTGGTGAGTGAAAGGGGTTAGGTTTCACTTTTCTGCACCATTTATTGAAAAAAAAAAGTTCTTTCCCCAATCTAAGAAATGCTAAGAAATTTTATTGAAGATCTGTTGGCTACAAATATATGGATTTATTTCTGGGCTCTGTATTGTGTTCCAATTCATCTACGAGGCTGTTTTTATACCAGTACCATTCTGTTTTGGTTGTTACAGCTTTGCAGTATATTTTAAAGTCTGGTAGTGTGATGTTGTTAGCTTTTTGTTGTTGTTTTGTTGTTGTAGTTGTTGCTGCTCAAAATTTCCTTGGCTATTTGGGTCTTTTTCCAATTGGCATAAACTTTAGGGTGGTTTTTTTTTTTCCTATTTCTGCTAAGAGTGTCATTGCTATCTTAATAAAGATTGTGTTGAATGTTGGATCATTTTGGATAGTATGGATGTTTCAGCAATTTGAATTCTTCTAATTGATAAACATGGGATGTCTTTCCAGACAAAAATTTTAACCAATATTTGATCATAAAGATATAATGTAAAACAAGACTGTGAGATATTTAGCAAAACTAATGGCCTAGACTTATGTCATTGCCATGAAAGATTTTAAAAAATAATAGAAAGGCAGAATATTTAAGACATGACCACCAAGTGCACTGTAATATTCTAGGCTGAATCTTATTTTAAATAAATAAACAAACAACAAATAGCTTTATAGGACATTTTGAGGCAATTGAAGAAATTTTATTATAGGCTATATATTATATAATATTATATATTTTAATTTCTTGGGTTGGATAATAATACTGCAGTTATATGGAAGAATGTCCTTATTTTTAGTATTTAGGAGTCAAAGTGCCATGATATCTGCTATTTACTTTTTTTTTTTTTTTTTACTGAGGACTGAACCTAGAGGCGTTTAATCACTGAGCCACATCCCCAGTCCTTTTTTGTATTTTATTTAGACACAGGGTCGTGCTGAGTTGCATAGGGCCTCACTAAATTGCTGAAGCTGGCTTTGAATTTACAATCCTCCTGCCTCAGCCTCTGGAGCAGCTAAGATTACAGTCGGGCACCACCATACCCGCATGCTATTTACTTTTAAGTGGTTGATAAGAAAAAAATATCTATGGGGCTAGGGATATAGCTCAGTTGGTAGAGTGCTTGCCTCACACGCACAAGGCCCTGGGTTCAATCTCCAGCCTCCCCCCGCCCCCCCAAAAAAAGGAAAGAAAGAAAGAAAGAAAGAAAAAAAATCATATCCATAGACAGAAAATAAAAGCAATGTTCTTGCCAAATGCAGTAGTGCATGCCTTTAGTCCCAATTAGTCAGCATGTTGAGGCAGGAAGATCCCTTGAGTCCAGGAGTTGAGGCCAACCTATGAAACATAATGAGACCCTTATTTTCCCCAAAAAAGGTTTTAGAAAGGTTTGGAATGTACATCAGTGGTAGAGAATTTGTTTAAGCATGCTCAAAGCCCTGGATTCTCTACCCAGTCCAAAAAACAAACAAACAAACAAAAAAGAGCGGTATAGATCAATGTTAATATCTCCTGGTGAATCTGCAACGTAAGTACTTGTTTTGTTATTCTACCAACTTTTCTGTAGTTTTCACATCATTCTTTGCCTGGCCTAGTTTTAGTCTTCTCTCTTGAATATTTCTCAATAAATGATTCAGATTTTTTATTTTTTAACATATCAGAACAATACTATCACACTAACAAAATTACAAACCTTTAAAATCACAAAAATGGCAAATGTATAGAAATACCCAAGTACTGAATCATTATTACAATCTAGCAGAGATCTTGCTCTGATCTACCTTTTAGTCTCCAGAATGTTACTCATAATAAAAACTCAACAGGGCTGGGGTTGTGGCTCAGTGGCAGAGTGCTTACCTAGCACGCCTGAGGTGCTGGGTTTGATACTCAGCAGCACATAAAAAATAAATAAATAAAATAAAGGTATTGTGTCTAACTATACCTAAAAAAAAATTAAAAGGACTCAATAAATATTGAATTAATGAATGAGGAATTTGTTCATATTTTGGGATATGATGGTTTAGGCAATTCCTAGAACAGATGATTTAGTTGTTTTTGTAGGAATAGGTGACATGAGTTGAAGGGAAAGACTTAGAGAAACTAGTATGCACAGTGCAGCTCAGGGGAGCCTGATCCCCCACTTAGTCTGACTCATCATCCCTGTACTACCTTAGGATGCCAGGGGAACAGTATTTAGGATGTTTTTAAATGGAGCTTGTCAATAAACAGATTAATCATTCGCTGTGTAGAATTATTGTTGTGTAGAATTTGCAATGTTTTTAAAAGTACAGAATAACAACTTGAAGGATATAGCTTTTGTTTTTTCAGAATTATTATATGCAAATAAGATCCCTTTAATTATAAAATTTGTAAATAATTAAACAAGGGAATTCTTGGAACTTTTGAAAGAATAACTTGTAGTGCAGCATCTGTACTTATATACTACACAAGCTAATTATAAACACATTTTTCATCTGTTTATTAAAGCATCCCAGGTGCTGGGATAGGTGTTGGGTAGTAGTGATCACACGTCTGGATAATACTATAGACCTGGTACAGTGGCACACACCTGTAAATTCCAGCAACTTGAGAGGCTAAAGCAGGACCAGTCTCAGCAACTTAGAGAGGGAGGCCTTAAGCAACTTAGTGAGACCTTATCTCAAAACAAAAAATAATAAGGACTGGGGATGAAGCTCAGTGGTTAGGTGCCCCTGGGTTCAATCCCCAGTAACAAAATAAAACACGAAAAACAACAACAACAAAATAAATCTGCTTATTATTGAATTGGAAAGATTTTTTTTTTTTTTTTTTTTTGCTTAATGTGTTAGTATAATCATTAACTGGAGGGAAAGTGTTTATGGTAATATAGGATTTTGGTTTAGGCTAGCACTGAGGATTTTTAAAGATCACATGCCTATTTTCTTAAGGGCTGTTTGGACAACAAAATTTAGAAATTGTGGATTAGGATAATCTATCCACAACAATTATAGATAGTACTTATTTTAATCAGTTTGGTTGCAGAAGAACTCCTTTCCCCTAGTCCCCAAAAGTCACTAACTTGTTTGCTTCAGGAAAAAAAGGAATGTTCTTTTTATTTAGAATTTCTGGCTTATATAATCGCCAATCTCCTTGAGAAAACAAGGGATATTAAAATATTGAAAACCAGTTCATCTTGTCCTACACAGAGTTGATTCACTAGCAGAACAATAAGGGCTATAACAATAATTCATTCAAAGATGGTTTTCACGCTAGCAAATAATTCTTACACACATCACTGAAAACAGAGACCATAAAGAAATAAACAAAATCGTATCACATTACTGAAGAGTTATGGGCCAAAAATAGGATTATAGATGAGTTACTTAATTCTCTTCTACTTGCATTAACATTTCCTTCCTAAGATTCAGTTCTAAAGCCTCAGTCCTCTACCAACTTCCGATGATGACATCCAACATGTATTTGCAGTCCTGACCTGTTGTTTGAGTTTTAGTCCTGACCTTTAACTTTCTGCTGGGTATCTCTGATTTCTAAAACTAAACCCTATATCAGATCCCCCTTTGGACTTCCTCATTTTTTTCCAGTTCTTTGAATCTGTTTCCACAGTCTAAAATCTTGGACTCATCCCAGATTCCTGCTTCTAGTCTATTCACCGCTCGCTCCCTTCTTAATCTAATCAGTCACAAATTCTTGCCAGATCATGCCTTTTCATCCTCATTGCTTTATTTCTAATCCCAGCCCTTATCTATCTCATACCTATACTATCACTACAACCTCCTTAACTAGACGGCTCCAGCCAGTCTTGTGTTCCTTCATGCCAGAATCATCTTTGAACTTTGTATGTCCTTTTCTTTCCATAAGCATGCCCTGCCTGGCCTGTTAATTTGGGATTATGTCTGTGTTCGCCTCTACCCCATCCCTTTTCCTTACTGATCATTTACTTCATGTAAACTTCTTTGATGGGACCTCCCTGATAGTTCCCATCCTCTATAAAAATTCCCTCCTTTACTGTGCTATTCCTTTGACACAAAGTAAGTATATAGGAGACTGTCATCTTTACATTTTATGGTTGGCCTGACCTCCAGAATCGGATTGTAACTCTATACTAAAGTTAACTGGCAGTGAGCAGTGTCTATTTGAACCTTGCTTTTTTCACTTAATATATCCTGGACATCTTTCCTTATTTAATGTATTTAATGCTTTTTAAATGCTTGCTGAGCATGGGTAATTTATACTTCATTTTAATCAGCACTTTACTAATGGCCACTGGTGGTTTTTCCAGTTTTGATCTTATTAAACACACCGCAATGAACATCCTTTGAAGACACTGAGGAATTTTCATATCCAGAGGTAAAATCATTACATTGCTGGAATAAAGGAATGTATATTTTAAATTTGGGTACAACCAGATGATCTTTTGAAATATTTTTCACTTTCTAATCCTAATTTTTATATTGCTAATTTCCTGGCCACCTAGGATTAGGATATTGACTGTGGAAGCTTTGTTTATAACATCTTATCCCCACAGACTATTACCACTGGAGAAACTGTAAAGGTAGGAGAAAAGGACAATTTGAGGGTCAGAGAATAGATTTGTCATTGACCAGAATTTGATAATCTAACATCCTAAACAGTAGATTGTGTCATACTTCTTTGCCAAGGATCATGGGGAACCCAAATAAAATCTAAATGGGGATAACTTTTACATTTTTACAGATATGAATACTGATGAAATTTCATTATCCTAACCATTAGGAATTCTCTAAAGGGATGCTCCTGCATAGATTAGGTGAAATCAGAACAGCAGAGTTCAAAGGAGATCAAAACAAGAATGGCTGTAGAGCAGCAGCTCTCCTTTCTGCCTTTAACTGCTTTTGTATGATCAAATGTTTCCTGCGCCTATCAGTGGGAGAGAAGTGAGCTTGTCTCTTCCTTGCTTTAGAGTTTTGTCCACTTAGCATTTCTTTTTGAAGTCTGAAGATTTATGGAACAATAAATGCCATTTAATGTTGTGGGTTGTTTGGATTCTTCATTTGTTTTAGAAATTAGGTAATAATATTTAGCTGAGAGTTTACCAAATTTGAAACTATGCTGGAAACTACTGTGCAGTAGTTCATCCCAGTGAAATGAGTTAAGTTATGGCAACTGCAAAGTCTGTTACTCTAATGTGGTGTTGTTGTTTTTAAACGTAGGATGTTAATATTTTAGCATAACAAATGTCTTTAAACTGTTGGGGGAGGGGGGGAGAAAAGCCAGGAAGCAATTTTAAATAACAATGGCTTGGTTTGGTTGAGGATTAATGGTGTTAGTATACACACAGCAAATTTTGGGCATGCAAGTGGACTAATTTAAAGCAATCCAAAACAAAACACATCCCCTCAGTATTGTGAAAGATTAGTTTTAGACAAACCCTGTTTGTTTTTTTTTTTTTTTTTTCAGCATTCAAAAGTCCAACCTTAAGACTAACCATCAGGCTGTCTCATTCCACTGACTAGGACCTTGAGAGATCATTTCTTGATTAATGGAGCAGGGCAGAATACAGGTTATGAGGTGGGTGGGTGGGCGGGCGGTTCTCTTTACTAAGCGCAAAGCCTAGCTTCCAAAGGCCTTGGTGTAAAGGAAGATCTAGAAAGAAAAAGCGCCAAAGAGCGAATTCGTCTTCAGTGCTAACCTTCACTACCTCTGGCTCACAGTCTGGTTGCTCCCTCCCAGGTCCTCCAAGCTTTACAGAGTTTCTGGTGGTTTAAATTTCTGCTCCCCGCCTAGACTGCTCCAGGTACAGAAGAGATGGCCTTTTCCCCTTCAAGGAGAGAAGTCAAGCCCAGTGCCCTCTCCAAGTCTGAGCCTCCGCCCTTAGCCAGCACCCTCCTCCTGCACTTTCCAGACTGACTCCTGTGCAGTATCAATTCGCTTCAACACTCGCGGGCCTATGAATCCGGGAAGAGAGGCAAACCCTATAATGTTGGCCCAGCCCTGAGTCCTGCACAGGTGGGAAGTCATTACATATTAGCAGACAAAATTAAGCGAATGCACACCAAGAGGTGAATGATTGCGTTCCAGGGCCTGCTTTCCTCAGGACTCCGTGTTTTAAAAGAATTTGCTTAGAAACCCGGAAGAATATGAATGGAGAACCGTGGTATAGACAAGGCAGGAAAGGAATTTTTGGGCTGGGGACACAGTGCTCGGAGTTCAGGCCCAGCACGCTCCCGGCGTGGTCTTATCCGGAGTCCGACGTCCGGCCCTTCCTCAGTGCAGCGCAGCACGTAGTAGCTGCTGAATAAATAAATGCCTGCGAGAGAAGATCCGTGTCCCATCCCGGATGGATCTATGGCCAGGGAATATCTGGCCTCTGCCCCGCCGCCTTGGGCTCCCTCCAGCGCGGTCGCCCACTCCTTGGCCTGGTCGCAGCTTGGGGTGGGGAACTTCCCGGGGACGGTGGCTGGACGGAAGGGACTGGGTATTGGACGCGGCCAAGTCCTACTGCCCTAAATCCTGCAGGGGAGGCCAGGCGCAGAGGCCCTCCTGTGGCCCAGGGACCCCATGGGTGGGCTGCCTGACGCGGCGGAGGGTCGCGGGTGACTCTGCACCCCAGGCCCACGGGCGGCGTCGTCAGCCGGAGTTGGCCCGGTCGCCTCTCAGGGTCAGGCCGGAGTTTCTGTGCGGGCCATTGGGGCGGGTGTGTCGCGGCGCTTTCGGACCGCGGACCCGCCTTCGCTTTCCGCCGCGAGGCCCGCGGTCTCCGCTGAGGTCACCGAGGGCCAGGCGCCCTGGAGAGGCGGGGGGGGGGCGCGAGGCCGCCCCGGACAAGCCACGGACACCCTTCCAGGGCTTTCGCACTTCCCCACCGCCACTCGGTCCCCGGGGTTCCGAAGGGCTGGGGCGGCGGCGTGAGGGAGCCTTTGTGTCCTCGTTGTTTGTTGGGACTTCTTCCGAGGACAGTTTCCCCCACCCCTTTCCTCTAGAAAGTCTTGTGGCTTCCCTAGAAGACGGAAAGAGGTTGAGAAGTTTGCGGAGACTTCTCTTTGGCGCTCTTTCCTGTCCCGAAACTCCAAAAAACCAAGGGTTTGGCCACAGGGCGACGTTTGGGGTCCCAGGGAAGGTGCGAGCCGAGAATTCCTCTCGCTCTCTTCCCTCCCACCTGGTCCCTGGGCTCCCCTCCCCCGCCTCGGGCTCGAGCCGGGCGTCCCGGCTGGCGCAGCCGCCCGCGGGAGCGGCAGGGTTAAGCCCAGGAATGTGGCGGCGAGGAATGTGCATGCAGATGAACCCGCGCGGGGAGGGGCGGGGGGCGGGCGCATGCTAATAGCATGCAAATGAGGAGGCCCGTCGCCGCCGGGGCCGCTGCTCGGCGGAGCTTCCCGGATCCGAGCCCAGACGGCGTCGGCTTGGGCAGCCTGGGCGCCGCGACCCTCGGCGGCCACAGGGGGACTGGGAGGAGGAGGAGGAAGAGGCGGAGGCAGCAGCGGCGGCGGCGAGGAGGAGGAGGAGGGTTCGCTTGTCTGCTCCGACGCAGACATGGTGGACTGATCCCCAGCGGGGCCGAGAGCAGGGTTTCCTGAGGCGTCCCCCGCGCGTGGCCCCGCCAAGCAGCGCGCCCCGCAGCCCCTCGCCGGCGCCCGCGTCGGGTGCGGCGGCCAGGCCGGGCAGTCGTGTTCCCGCTGCGTTCCGCGCCGGGTCCCTATGGAGGCGCCGCTCGCCGGCGAGGCCGCCGACCATGCCTAGGAGGGCCGGGAGCGGGCAGCTGCCGCTACCCCGGGGCTGGGAGGAGGCCAGGGACTACGACGGCAAGGTCTTCTACATTGACCACAACACCAGGAGGACCAGCTGGATCGACCCCCGGGACAGGTGGGCGACCGGGCCGCGGGTGGGCGCGGGGACCCGCCTCGGAAGTGCGGCGGCGGCTGTTGTCTGGGAGACCTGGCCGGGCGGCGGCGCCCGCGGCGATGGGGGCGTGGGGCGTCGCCGGGCCCCGGTGCCCCGCGGGGTCCCGGGAAGGCGCGGAACGGTCCGCTTAGGCGGGGCTGCGTCAGCCGGCGAGGCGCCCCGCAGGGGACTGTAGAGCTGCCCCTTCCTGGGCCTCTTTACCCACAGCCTGCCCGACGCCCCTCTAGGACCTTTACACAATTCCTAGGGAAGGGCGGGATTGGTGCCCGGGGCTGGTACTCCTAGTCCACTTAACGGACCAAGAGGGGACACCTGAAAGCTGTTCCGAACTCGCTTCCACTTAAAGTTGGACAAATTAAGGCCGGAGGGCACCTTGGGCTTGGGCGAGACTGGAATGGGCTGGGGGGTTTCCAGAGGCCATAAATCATGGTGTGGAACCAGCCATTCAGGCCACCTGTGGCATCTCTCTGGCTGAACTTGGCTCCCAAGACTCATCTGCAGAATTTTTCCCTATGCGACCCCGTCAGTCCGGAGAGCCTGAGCATGGAAGAGGAAGAGGGATCTGGTTCCTGGCTGGGCCCTTGTAGTGGGTGTAACTGGCCTTGCCGCTCAGATGTTAGATAGAAACTCTGGTTTTGGAGTTTTACTTCGTAGTGTTTGTCCTCACCTGCAAACTTAACCTGGCAGATTCTGTTTTGAAGAAGTGGTGAAAAGAACATTAGAATTGAACCTTGGGTATTGGGAACTCGACTTCAGCTTAGCCTGATTTTGTTTAGTTCTCGGTACACATGTTTTATTCGTGCTGGGAGATGAACAGCATAAATCATTATCTAAGAAGTTTATTATCCAAAGTTTAGCTGAGTGTTCACAAATGTTATTCTATTCCTTCTTTCTTCTTATCCTTAATAGGAAAATTTCTCAGAATTAGATTTATTATGACAACAAAAGTAGACATTTCTAATTGTAAATTTGTAAATTGTCCATTAAGGAGGTATTCCTAATTGTAAATTTAGGTAATAGACTAGGAATAACTCCTTCATTTGGAGTTCTGTTATTTCTGAAAATTCTTCCCAGCTTCGTACAGAATGTGGATTTAGGGGTTTATAACCTTTTTGAGGTGCTAGCCCTATTAAGCAGTCCCCTTTTTCTTAATTTGAAGCTGAAAGTTTTCTTCTCTTCATTCTCACTTTTGTCCTAAGACCATTGGTTTTGAAAGCAATTAAAAAGTAATTATAAGAAGTCATAAATAACATTAAAAATTTATGGAACAATCCTTGTTAAATTATCCATGAAGGTATCAGTTTAAGTTTCCCTCCTGAAATGAGAAAAGGCACCTGTGCCCAGGTCCCATCTTGTCATAGCTTGCCTGCCTTTTGCTGGTCTGATGAAAGTTGTGATAAGTATCACACCTTCACAGTCTCTCCAGATGTATTAGTTGTTGTCATAAACTTCACACTTAAAGCCAGTTATTTGACTAATGTCATTGCACTTTGAAGCTACTTAACAGATAGTAAATGTCAGTGTTGATGGTGTGTACCCAACAGTGGCTTTTAAGGCACCTGTATAAATATTTGACTTTTACAGTTATGTGGTAATTCTTTTTGGATACTTGGGAGTTTCAGATTATTGAAATTGCAGGAAATTTTTGAAATATTAAGGCATTTTGTTCTCTCTTCTGCTTCAGTTTATATGCTTTATTATATCATCTCATTTGTTTACAAAGAGGATTACAAGAATGTCATGCCTGGGTAAAGCAAATAGAAAGTAAAGTGAAATTATATGACTTGGCTTATCCATATCACTACTTCTTCCACAAGTAAAGCATGCCCTTTATTTTAACTTTTAAGGATTAGCAATTATTATGAGCTCTGTTTTCAGGAAACTGGGTGACCAATTCATTTAATGGGGATAAATAGCTTTGACTAGGATGGTATGCTATTTTGGTTTTCCTTGAAGTTGTTGGAGTTGTAAATTTGAATAAATTTAACTATTTCTGGATCTCAGTGTGAGAGTTTAAAAAAATTCTGTGAGATCAGTCACCATGACATACTTAATATGAATTTGATTATTTTCTTTTAGGACACTTGTAGTAAGTCATCTTAAGTAGTATAAGTGTAGGTTGGAGAGAATATTTGGAGTAACTATTAACTCTTGTCAATTTTGTTACACACTGGGCAAACATAGGGAAAGAGAGATGTTACACAGGCCAATTGGAGTGTGTGAATTCTTGTGCAGGATCAAATTACATATTCTGAAAGAAGAATGACTTGATATACTATATGTCTGCAGTACTTTTGAACTTTTAAAGCTATTTAATTAAAATGGCTGCAATGATTTACTCAGTGATTTAAAAAATGTATTTTTTAGTTTTAGGTGGACACAATATCTTAATTTTACATTTATATGGTGCTGAGAATCCAACCCAGTGTCTTATGCATGATAGGGGAGCACTCTACCCCTGAGCCACAATCCCAGCCCCATACCCAGTCATTTTTGCTTTTATTCTGTTAAGAAAAACAATTTTGTGTTTTTGATAGTTTATCAGAATTTGTGTGGTGTTCCTGGTTTTATAGGTGATTCGTACTGATTTAGTGGAAGGAGTCTAGGGATTTTTAGAATAACATAACTTCTTTTAACAAATAATGATGCTAGAATATTGAAGTATAATTTAAAAATGCTTTTAAGCCTTTTGGAGGTAGATGACATAATGCAGACTTTGCTGGGTTATGATCAGGGCTTTTATTGCTCTACCACTTATTAACTGGGTAAGTTTAGATGAGTTTTTGAATTCTTCTAAACTTTTATTTTTCAGCTCTAAAATGAAGATAATACTACTCCCGTATAGGGATGTTTAAAAGGGACCCAGCCAATTAGTAGTAGCTGTGTTGACATTTTAAATTTAGGAATGAACTGGTAGTTCAGGTAGCCCTTGAAAATAGTAGATACAGGTGTGCATATTTACTTAGTGTTTCTTGTGAGCGAGCTACTGTGCTAAGCTCTTTAACTGTGATCCCATTTTATTCTCTGGTTAGTCTTATAAGGTAGATGCTATTCTTATCTTCTAGTTACAGAGGAAGGAGTGGAGTCAGAGAGAAGGTGCTGATGCTGTTAAGTATGGAGCCAGGATCTGAAGCCAGTCAGTCCAGCTCGAGAGCCTGCATCCTTAACTCTTTCTGCCTGATACTTGGGCATGCTTGGGGGTTCTTGGGTGGAGTTCAAGGACATAGAACCTCTTTGCCCAGTGATGATTTTAAAAGACAGTCGAGTCCAAGGGAGATCTTGTCTCTGATTCCTTGGCTCCCTGGTAGGTCCCACTCCCTAAGAGTGTTATTTTGCAGGCTTATTCTCTTAGTCACTTCATACTTTGCTTACAATTACACCCTTTGACCACACCAGTTGGTATTTATGGTGGGCCATAGATCATGGCCAAATGGGCTGGTGCTTTTAAAAATACTACATTCAAATAGGAGAAAAAAGCGGAGTGGATTCATTGCCTCTTCAAGGAGTAGGGGGCTAAGGTCTCAGACAGCAGGAGTGGTTTTAGGAATTCTCTAGCTTTTTTTTTTTTTTTTTTTCATTTCTATGCTTGGATTGAATGTTACCCAGAGATATAAGTCTGTATGGTTGAACTTAAAAGATTTACCACCACACAAAGTGACTTTATGTTAAAATCTGATAGTCTCCAATCTGTGACTTAGGTCTAGGGTCAGATGTTGAGCACCTGTATTTTCTCATTGGGGGGAAAAATCTTGGCTGGTGAGGATGATAAAAGTAAGGCAGAAGGCGGAGGAGTGCCTGCTAAGTGTGTCATTGATGTGAGTTAACTTTTGGCTCTCTATACCTACTTTGTATGTGGCATGTGATTACGATCTGAGGAACTATATTTTCTTTATTTCAAAGTCAAAGTAAGTAATTTTGTTCAACCCACTGCTAATGTGTAAACTCCTCAAGAGTCCTAATTGCTTATTATTGTTTCTGTATTCTTTGTATGTGCTAGATGTTAAACGATTGTTGGTTAGGTCAGTTAATAGAGAGTTTGTTAAATTAATTAAAGAATGTTGAATTACTTTCTTATTTCCAGTTTATTATTGGGCTTTCTAAAAAGGACCCAAATCTACCAGTGGTCAGAGACAATCAGTTTTCCATTTGGTTTAAAAATAATGAGAGAATAGAGCTGTTGCATTTTGAACAATTTGTATACGAATTATTTATGAGAGCAAAGGAAACAAAATCAGCTCTGATAGCTTCACAACTGCCATGGTCATACATTGCAGGAAACCATTCTTTTCTAGCAGGCTCAGAATCTGGGTACTAGGTGGTTACTTTGAATTGTTGAGTGATTATGGTTTTTGAAGTATAGAAGGGTTGTTAAAAGAAAGTTGTTTTTTTTTCTTTTTTAAAGCACTCTAGGAAGTGCTAATTTAAACTAAACTATGTCTTCCAAAAATTCCCCAAGAAATATTTCTTGTCTTCAACACAGTTTGCTACCATGCTTGCTGAAGTGAGCAGTAGTTGCTTAATATATTTGAATGACTTAAGATTTCTTCAGTAGCTTTAATAGTCCATAGTTTGCAGTTTAATTTTGTTGTAAGGCTCAAGACAATAATTGGTTTTTCAAGAAAAACTATTATTTATAAATATGTTATTTTTTTTTTTTTGTTATTTGTTTTGAGCTGCAAATTACTAAGTTGTCAGCTATAGTCAGCCATTGTGACATGTGGCCTGCAAACAAACCGGTATTTAAATTTAATGAGAGGAAGCCTTGGTGCACTAGGCAAAGTGTGGAAGCTGCCTGAAGGCCCTGCACTGCCTTATAAATGGCATTTCTTACTTGTTTTGAGTAAATTTCTGTAGGAAAATGAGGCTATCTATGGAGAGACAAGACCACCTTCATTTTGCTGATGTGGTAGTTGTTGGAAGTAGTAGGACACAGTGTTAGCCCTTGTACAGTATAAATTCCTTGAGATAGGGCCTGAGTATGCTGGTCTTATGAACTTGATTGAAATTAATTGAACTGACATCTTAGAATTTTGGGCTATAGCTTCATTTATTTCTGAAATTCCTGTTATTGGGAAAATTACTACAGAAGTATGTGAGACAGAAAAGAGATTTTTAAAGACACAATGTATTTGTAAGTTTTGAGCTAAAAATGATTTATAAGATACAGCTTCAGGATGTTTTCAGTGTCTTTAGTGTTTTTTTCTCAAGTATTTTTTGAGATAAAAAAAAAACACATAAGATTCCCAATTTTAACCATTTAACTGTACAATTCAATGGTTTTAGTATATTCACAATGTTTTTGCAACTATAAATTCTTCATAATTCCTGAATATTTTCATCATCCCCTCCAAATAAGCCCCATACCTATTAAGAACTCACTTCCCATTTTCTCCCACCCCTGAAGCCTTTATAATCACTAATCTGTGCCTGGATTTGCCTGTTCTGGGTGTTTCATATAAATGGAATAGCACAATATGTGTCCCTTTGTGTGTGTTATGTTTATCTACTTAGTATAATATTTTCAGGATTCCTTCCTGCTTGTAGAGTTTGTCAGTATTTCATTCCTTTTAATGACTTAATAATATTCCATTGTGCTTATCTATTCATTAGCTGGTGGGCATTTGGTGATGTCCCCCTAGCCCCACTTTTGGGCTGTTGTGTGTAATCCTTCTGTGAACATTTCTATACAGATTTTGTATGAATACATATCCCTAAAAGTGAATTGCTGGGCCATTTTGACCTTTTGTCTTTTAACTACCAAACTATTTTCCATAGTGGCTGCACCATTTTATATTCTTAAGAGCAAGCAGTGTTGAGTGTTCCAGCAACTCTATATCCTAATACTTTTTTCTTTTAAAGCTATTCTAGTGGGTGTTAGGTAGTTTCTTATTGTGGTTTTTATTTGCATTTTTCCTCTTTGGAGTATTTTGATAGCCTTTATTTGACCCAAGCCTTCCGTCTTTTTTTTTTTTTTTTTTGGTTATAGGTGAACACAATACTTTTATTTTATTTATTTTTTTAATTTTTATGTAGTGCTGAGGACTGAACCCAGTGCTACACGTGTGCCAGGTGAGCGTTCTACCACTGAGCCACAACCCCAGCCCAGCCTTCTGTCTTTTAAAGCCAAAACCTCTCTTCCCACTTTTTTGTGTACCTCCAACTATTACTTGACCAAGAAAAAGTTAAGAGAAATCAGGATGTCTTTTGGCCTTATGATATACCTTCCCTTTCCTTTATATCTGACTGTTTTGAATGATTTTAACACTGATATTGTAGATATAAATTAATCAGTTTTTATTGTGGTTACCAGATAGGTAATCTGGAATCTAGGAGATAAAAAAATGGATACGATTTTGTCCCAGCCCAGAATGCTTACAATCATAATCACTGTTTAAAAAGGGAAGACAATTTGGTATCATCTGTGATATTTTCTCTATATCCCTTTAATTCAGCCCAATGAGTATCATCTTCCTGAAGGCTCAGGGAAAAAGAGTTGAGAGGAAGCACAAGGAGAATACAGTAGCAAAATACACATTAATTTTTGTCTTCATCCCAGATGTAATGTATTTTATGAGACATCTATATGAATTATATACATAATGAATCATACTGTGTGGTGTATGTATACAGCAGCGTATTCAAAATGATTTAAGAGCTATTCCTTTTAGATAGTTGTATTTGTTATGAATCAAACCCATTTTTGTTCTTTTTTCAAAACAATTTTGCAGTATTCCCTAGTCCTTGTTTATGAAGGAACCTTGAACCCAGGTCCTTGCTCATGTTAGACCGGCACTGTAGAGCTTCACCCCCCAGTCCTTATTGTTTAAAAAAAAAAATGAAAAGAAGAAAAAAGTGTGAGAAAAATCTAACATTGCCTTAACAGGCAAGTGATCAAGGCAGACATTAACAGTGATAAGTCATGTTGCTATGCACCTGACATGATGTGATGATGATAACATTTCATCTTTATAGTTTTTCTTCCAAAAAAGCCACAATAACCCCAATTTAATCATGAGAAAATTTTCCAATAAATCCCGATATAAAGGTCTTCTACAAAATGTCTGATCACTAGTCCTCAAAGCTGTCAAGGTTCTCAAAAACTAGGAAAGTCTGAGAAGCTGTCACAGCCAAGAGGAGCCCAAGGAAATGCAATTACTGAATGGAGTGTAGTAACTTAGAACAGGAAAAGGTAAAAACTAAGAAAATCTGAATAAAAAATGCACTTTAGTTATTGATAATAAATCAGTATTGGTTCATTAGTTTTAGTGTACCACACTACTGGAAGGAACAGTGTGGAATTATATGGCAACTTTCAGTACTAACATTGTATTTTTCCTATGAATCTAAACCTTTAAAAATAGAAAGTTTTTTTTTATTATAAAAAACACAAAACAGTTGGAAGTATTTTTCTTTAGTTAAAAGTGGGACCATTGCTTCCCTTGCATGCACAAGGGTTCAATCCCCAGCTCCTCAAAAAACAAAAAAACAAACAAAAAAATGTGACCATAGTATATAATTAGGATTTTTTTTCTTTTTGGTTGTTTAATTCAAAAGCAGGGGTGGGCAAACTGTGGCCTAAAGGCCAAATCCTGGCCTGAAGACCTCTTTTTGCATAGTTGTCCAGCTAAAATGGGTTTTATTTACATCATGAAACGGTTTGTAAACATATAAACAGAAACAAATGTGTGACAGAGACTGAATGTGGAGCTCACAAAGTTGAAAATATTTACTTCTCTGTCCCTGAAAAAGTTTACCGAACTCTGATATAAAGTAAGAAGATAAAATCTTTAAAATGTTTTATGTAAATGTTTAAAAGAAATATTAACCTTTTATTATAAGATGACATGTTTCTTGTTGATCTCTGATTACTCATTTATTACATAAATAATTTGAACTGTAAATACTGTATAGTATAAAGATGAACAGACATGAATGCTGAGTTTAAAGAATCACAGTATTTTGTATTATTTTTCTTCAGTGAAATACAACATTTTAATTTTTTCCCAACAAGTTCTTTTTTTTTTTTTCTGTTTGGTGGAGGCCCTTTCTATGCCTCTGATTTGGGATCCTCTTGCCTCAACCTCCTGAGTTGCTGAAATTACAGGTGTGTGCCACTGTGTCTGTCTAAACACATTTTTTGAAATTGCTGGGCCTTATAGTCTTTGGTCTATTATTCTTAAAATTGAAGTGAGGTCATGGATATCAGGTGACAAGTAGCTGCCTGTGAATACTATATATCTCATATGTTGACAGGAAACCAAGGGACATCCTTGAGAACCTGAAGTAGAAATTGTTTTTTGTGGCGGAGCACGGTGGTGCATGCCTGTAATCCCAGTGACTCCAGAGGCTGAGATGGGAGGATCACGAGTTCAAAGCCAGCCTGAACAATTTTTTTTTTTTTTGTAGTTGTAGATGGATAGAATGCCTTTATTTTTATGAAGGCTGAGGATTGAACCCAGTGCCTCATGCGTGCTAGTCAAGCACTCTACCATTGAGCTACAGCCCCAGCCCAGCCTGAACAATTTAGTGAGGCTCTAAGCAATTTAGAGAGACCCTGTCTCTAAATAAAATATAAAAAGGGCTGGGGATGTGGCTCAGTGATTGAGTGCCCCTGGGTTCAATCCCCAGTAACTCCCCCCCCCCCAAAAAAAAAAAAAAGTTGTTTTTGTGGTATGGAGACAGTTCAACCAATGTCTAGTCACTTAGTAAGGTTGCCAGATGCCAGGCACTGTTAGATGATTTTTTTTTTTTTTTTTTTTTAGTTGTAGGTGAACACAGTACCTTTATTTTATTTTTATGTGGTGCTGAGGATCGAACCCAGGGCCTCATACATGCTAGACGAGTGTTCTACCACTGAGCTACTACCCCAGCGTCTGTTAGATGATCTTTAAAACAACTTGTACACAGAGACATGAGAAAAGCAGGCAAAAATTAGTTTTTGGAGGTATATAGCAGTTTGTTTACAGTTTACTATAGGAAGTATAAATATTATTATAGTATGTATTATGTTAAAAGTTTTTATGACTGGAGATACTGACTTCTTATGGCATATTGATATGGTTTATAAGATTGCAAAGTTGGTGATGATGATCAAGCAGAAAATAATTTCATGTCTTATCCGTTACGTTTCAGAGGTGATACTTGTCACATTCAAGGGCATCCCAATGAATACTGCTTTTTTTTTCCTCTGTAAATAATTTATCCTATATTGTTAAGCCTGGTGTCAATAAAGAAATTATGGCTGGAAAACAGAGCATAGGCCAGCAAAGGTATGCTTTGGAAACTGAATTAAAAGGAGCAGTCTTAGGACAACAAAGATATGCTTTGGAAATTAAATTTCACTCTCAGAGTTTATGAAGATTTAACGATATTTCCAATAGATAATTTGAACAGAGTTGTACATTAATATTCTTTGGTCTCAGTGGGGGTGGAGATAGGAAATTTTAATTTTAAAGAAATGTAGATATTTAGATTTTGAAAACAGCGACTTTTAGCTAAGTACATGTCCCTGAGATTTTTGTAAAAAGTGTTGGGGTTTAGAAGGCAGAGAGGCTTCTGTTTGGTGCAGAATTTGCTCTTCTGCGCATGCAGTAGTTTTTCCTCATATGCCCTGGATTGTAGTGGTCTCCAATTCTGAATGTGAATAACAATAATAAATGTTGACAGAGATTTGTGCTATAAATTCCTGATTAAAATTCTAACTTAGTAATAAGTCTATGGAATGTGTTATATACTTAATTAACATTTCTCAGGGCTGGGGTTGTGGCTCAGAGGTATAGCACGTGGCTAGTATGTGTGGGGCACTGGGTTTGATCCTTAGTACCACATAAAAATAAAATGAATAGATTATGTCCACCTATAACTGGGAAATAAATATTTTAAAAAATTTCTCCATTTTATAAGAAGATAATTTTATTAAGTGGCAGTTATACTCAATAAAGTTGAAAATGTGGTAGAGTTTTTCCTGATCTTTTTCAAATTTGAAGAGCACATGGTTTCATTTAGCGTAAAACCTTTAATCTTTGCTGTTTTCCTTAGCATTATGGTCTTTAATAAAGATAAGTTAAAAATTCCATTTTTTTCCTTGAAATTGTGACAATAAATGAATGAGTGGAATTCATTATTGTATATGGTATCACTAGGTTATCAGTTTTGTTGCCTTATTGACCTAGGTGTGATTTTTGGCGGGCAATTCTGTTCATACTATGTGTTCTTTTCCTATGCTGATTAGTAGGATGTTTGAATATGGGAGAAACAGATCATTTACTTTCTTTCCTCTTTGCCTCCTCACTTTTTTGTTTTTTAACATAATATTGGGGATCAAACTTGGGGATGCTCTGCCATGCTTCCCAACCCTTTTTATTTTTTACTTTGGGACAGGGTCTGACTAAGTTGCCCAGGTTGGTCTCAAACTTGCCTTCTGCCTCAGCCTCCTGAGTGGCTGAGTTTAATGACACGTGTGCTACTGTGCCTGGCTTCCCTTCCCCTTTTCAGCTGAGTGACACAGCTAGTGATGTTTCTTATTGGACAGCATTACTATAAACTTGTGTGTAACTTGGCAAGACTGTTTAACATAACAATGCCCTGGTTTGTATTATAGATCCAAAGACTACAAAACTTGTCTGACACTCCTTTTAGTCCTGTTTTCTCCGTAAAGGTGTGCTTGTAGAATGTGTGTACATACATTCTTGAGAGATTTCCTAATGTCTCATATGTGAAGAACATCTGTGTGTCTGCATCACTAACGTTTTCATAAAATTGATTCTAAATCTGTTGAAGCGTGAGACCTGATTTGTCTGTGTACCACTCCTTTGTGCTTCTCTTTAGATTGCCTGCCCCCTTGGGGCATATACAAACACTATTCAGCCCTATACCTAATAAATGAATTATAAACACAGGAAGGAACTTTCTTCTAAGACCCTTTATAATTTATCCATAGCCTGCTTTTACTGACTTGACCCCTTAATCAATTTACTCATTCATTCAATCAACATTTAAGCATTTATTGAAAACAGTATATGTCAAGCACACATATCTTGGGACACAACATTAAATGAAATAGGCAAAGATACATTTTCATGATCTAGTTTGGGAAAGACAAGTTGTAAAGATGCTAGTGAAGGTGCTTTGATAGAAAACAAAGTGAAGTGATAGTAATTTGAGTGGGAGCTACTTTTGGTTGGGTGTCAAGAAAGATCTTTTTTTGAGGAAGATCTGGGGGAGGAATAGTTCAAGCCTAAGAAAAGGCCAGGAGGAAATCCTGCACTTTTCTGTATGAAAGTTTCTTGGCATATGTGGCTACTTAAATTGAAACTAATCAAAATTGAATTAAGTTAGCCAGTGTGGTGGCACAAGCTGTAATCCCAGTGATTTAGGAGGCTAAGGCAGGAGGATTGCAAGTTTGAGCCCAGCTGGGCAACTTAATAATAAGACCCTGTCTTAAAATAAAATGGCATGGAGATATAGCTCAGTGATAAAGTACTCCTGGGTTCAATCCTCAGCCCCCCCCCCCCCGAAAAAAAATTCCCTCAGCGTCATTAGCCACATTTTAAGTGCTCTATAGCTACATGTGCAGATAGAAAACATTTACAGTGGTGCAGAAAGTTCTGTTCTGGCTGGGCAAGGTGGCTCATGGCTATAATCCCAGCAGTTTGGGAAGATGAGGCAGGAGGATCCTGAGTTCAAAGCCAGCCTCAGCAACTTAGTGAGGTGCTAAGCAACTCAGACCCTGCCTCTAAATAAAATTCAAAGTAGGGCTGTGGATGTGACTCAGTAGTTGAGTGTCCCTGAGTTCAATCCCTGGTACCCAAAAAAAGAAAGTTTGATTGGGCTGTGCACTCCTAAGTGCACTCCTAATCTCTAGATTAGAGAGATTGGCATGTTCATTGAGCTGAAAGGTAGTCATCGTTACTGTGATGCTCAGACAGGGGAGGGAAGTCTTATGAGATGAGACAGGTAAAAGAGAGGACCATGTGTGCCTTACAGACATCAATTTTTTTTTAATATTTATTTTTTGGCGTAGATGGACACAACACAATGCCTCTATTTTTATGTGGTGCTGAGGATTGAACCTGGGTCCCGCCTGTGCGAGGTGAGCACTCTATCGCTGAGCCACAATCCCAGCCCCAGACATCAAAATTTTAAGGGTGTTTAGAAGCCATTAAAGTGTTTAGTTGAATGGAAGTATTATGGGACCTCTGTGTATGTAAAAAAAAATATTGTTTAAGAAGTCACTTCTCTATGGAAAAGATGCTATTGCAGTGAGATAACCCAAATGAAAAATATTCAACTTGGACCAAAATGATGGCTTTGGCAATGGGGAGAAGTGAATAATGGATTTGGCGTTTTTTTTTTTGTTGTTGTTGTTGTTAAGAGAAAGAACTTTTTCAAAATTTGGATATGTGAAGTATGAGGAAAAGAGAGAATCAAAGATTTACTGGATTACTGATGGGGAAAAACCAAGAGAGGAATATGGTTGCTTGGTATCCTGTTGGGTTGATAATCTCTAGTTCTTTTCACATTTCTAGGTCTGAGATGCCTATTAAGACATTCAAATGGAGGTACCTAATAGATACCCGGGTATTAAGTTTGGAGCTTAGGAAAGAGCTCAGAGATGGAGATACTAAATTTTGGGTATACAAAGGTAGTATTCAATGTTATGAAATAGAGTGGATTACTGGAAATGAAGAAAACAAAGGATCCCTGGACTGATTCTTGAGGCATGTCAGTTTATTTTTGGTGATGCCTTATTTCAGCTAAGCGGGTTTAATTGTTTTCATTGGAACATATTTTTCCCACCACTGTGGTAAAATAATGGTGATGATGATGATGATGATGAGAACCATTTGTTAAGCCTTTACACACTGTCTCAAGCTCCATGAGGGCATGTACTGTGCCTGTCAATGTCCTGGTCTGTGCACGATTTTTTTTTTCTTTTTTTTTTTTTTTGTATTTTATTTAGAGACAAGATTTCACTGAGTTGCTTAGCGCCTTTGAACTGGCAATCCTCCTGCCTCAACCTCCCGAACTGCTGGGAGTACAGGTGTGCACCACCATGCCTGGCTTCTGGGTACACTCTTAAACTTATTTATTGAACAGATGAATCCTTTGACAGAAACCATTATTATCCCCCATTATTGTTTGAATATGGTTTAAGTCTATCCTCAGAAAACTCATGTGTTGTCTTAGATGGTTTAGAGGCAGGGACTCAGAAGGGAATAACAAAGTTCTCTTCAGAGAGCTGTTATAAAGAATCAGCTTGGCTATTTCCCATCCTGTTTGATTTCTTGTCTTGTAGTGTGGTCTCTTACTCCTCCTGCACAAGCTTCCCCATTGTGGTGCCATCCACCATGGGGCCTTCATCAGAGCCGAGCAGAAGCTGGATGCCATACTCTTTTATCCCTAGAACTTTCTTTATAATAGTAGATCATCCTCAGGCATTTCTTTACTATGAAGGAAAAGGAGCGACTATATCCCCATTGTAGGAAACTGAGGCTTTGAGATTTAGTGACTTGTCCAAGGGCACAAAGCTTAGGTGATGGCAGAACTCAGCCATGTCTGTCTGACTTCAAAGCTGTGCATTTAACTACATTTTGCCTCTAATTACTCTTCAGAAGGGCCTTTGACCTTCTCTCTGGGGTTTGGGAGTTATAGCTACTCTTTAGGATTTAGATGAAGTTTCATCATTTGAAATTGGCTACACATAATCTGCCAGTGCTTTAATTCTTACACTTGGTTTTAGTATCTATATTAAAAAACTTAAAGTGTACTATATAGTTTAACTCCTCAAATTAAACTACTGTTTTTTTCAGAGTTTATTTTTAATCTTCTAAAATGAGTTGGTATGGTTCATTTAGGTAAATCATGCAGAATATTATTTATTTATGCTCCCTCACAGGACACATAGCATGGTGTTTTATGTGTACTAGTTGTGCAAATAAAGTCTAATTTGATTCTGTCACTTCTGCCTTATTCCAGTGTTTAATGTTCTTTCAGAGGCAGAAATCTAATATACTATAAATCCTCTTTATCCCTGTCCTCTGGTTTTAAAACCACTTTGACCTTGTACCATAACTTCTTCCTAATCCAGGCTTCCCTGGAACCGTCCCCTGCCCAGTGTATCACCTACAGCACCGTACCTTGCCTCCCATCCTCAGGACCACCCTCTTTTGAGGATGGATGAAGTGATTATAAAGGATGAGAATTTCTGATAAAGCCGAGTCCCAGCTTTTCCTATGCTTTTCAGTGGGTTTTTTCCATTGACTTTAATCCTCATGGGTGATCTGTTGGCTGAAAAAGTCTTGGTTTTTACTACAGATGTGTAAATTATAGACCTTAATTGGGATTATTTATTACTTAGACTCTTACAGAGCCTAAATCTTGAGAAAGATATCTCAGTAAGTTGCCCATTATAATTGTCCTTAAACTGATCAGATTTGGATTCAGAGTAAAAAGAACCTTTATAAGGAAGTGATAGAAACTGAGTATGATGTGTTTTTGTTTGATTTATTAGGACACGAAGCTTACCTGGATATATATATAAGCATCCACTTAAAAGGATGGTTGAAGAGGAATGATTTAATTTGTGCATCCCTTATTCCTGACAGAGGTTATTACACTTTTTTTTTGTTTGTTTTTGTGGTAGCTGAATGATGTATTTTATCTGATTCTTTTTAGGCATCTGGTTTTCATACCTTTCTACTTTTGACTTTGAGATCCAAGTTTGTGAATTTTAATTAAATGCCTAGATTATGCATGTGAAAAATCTTTTGTTCCTGTGTTGCTATAAGCAACAGTTGTTAAAGTTTACCTTTTTTTTTTTAAATTAAAGGAAATGTAGACAGATAAGTGCATTTTAACAGGTTAAAAAAGTCAACATTTAGTGTTGTGAGTGTTCTACCTATAACATAAATTGCTCCTTGACCATAATTATGGTGAAGGAAGAATGCAGTAGAAGTGAATAATCATTGGACACATTGACAAAACATTCCTTAAATACTATTCAAATGAGGAGACTTTGTAGGGCTGCAGTCGAGTAGCCAAGCGTTGAGTCCTTTTAGCCACTTGTCTGACTAGGTTTACTGTTGTGGCCAAAAAAGAAGCTTGTGCAGTGGTTTGCATAGAAAGGCCATGAGTTACCAGAAACTTTTTTCTTCAAAAAAGACCTCCTCTTTTTCTCACACAATCCTATTTCATTCTTAAAGACTTCTTTTGTCCTCCCGTTTTTTTTTTCTTTGCCCCCCCCCCCCAGTCTAAATTTTACTGACTGCTGGTGATTGCTTAGACTTGTTATTTGATTCTATTGTGTGATTTTTGATTATACTCCTTTGTGCTATTTAAACTAACAGTGTTTACCTAAATTAGTGGTGGTTGTGAAGGACACAGGTTGGGCCATTTGAATGAAAATCAAGAGCATTGCCCTGGTTCTGAGGTTGAGCTCTGCTTTCCTGATATCCATGAATTCTCTCCCCAGAAGCCACTGGGAATTTGGCTGGACTATGGAAGCCAGCTCCCCAGTTGAAGTCATGGGTTCTGGGAATGGCAGGGTTCAGGGATTTATAGTGATAATGTAATTAATTCTCCCTCTGAGAATTCAGAACTCAGTGAAGAGATGCCCTTTGTCCTCTTCCTGCATTCTTGTCTCTTCCTCTGCTCACTATTGAGAACAAACCCTGAGGCACTAGTCTTTTACAGAGTTTACAAGAAGAAAATATAACTTTCCTTAAGATTCTGGAAGGGCCTGCTGAGCTTTCCACCTTTGGAAGAGGGGGTGTCAGACCTCTCCTCACATTTGCTTCTCTGCATAACCATGAACTTTACCCATGTACATTGTAAAACCGTTATTTTTTTTAAAGTCTTATTAATTTTGAAAATTTAGATTTATATTTTCATTACGATGTCACTTTTAAAAATACAGATATAATTTTAGGATGTCAATTCTGGTATGTGAATTGGAGACTTAAGATGAGCTTGTAGTATTTGTGATGGATATTCATTTAACCCATTAAGTAAAAATTTCTAAGTGTAAATCATAGAAGGCCAAGCCTTTTATGTAGTTAATTCACTTACTTTCTGCTATTTTAAATTCTTGTTCTAGGGTCAGTCTTTAATCTCTGAATTCTTTATTTCAGTATATACCTATCGTGATAATTACATGATTCTTTTTTTAAATATCTTTATTTATTTGTTTTTATGTGGGGTTGAGGATCAAACCTAGTGCCTCACATGTGCAAGGCAAACTCTTCTACCACCTAAGCTACAACCTCAGCCCCTGCGTGATTCTTGAACAATCCATCAAATGAACTTAAATTTGTTTGTGGATGAGTTTTAAGGAAAGCCTCAGTGGGAACAAATTATTGAAATACCTGGTTTCATCAAAATATCAGAAGTGATGTCCTAGCTTGTAGAGATAGAAAATTATCTTTACAAGTATAACAAGGATGTTTTTGGTAATTTGTGATCTGGTCACTAAATTAATCAATAATTTGGAAATTAAAAACAGGAAAGCTGGTTTTTCTTTCCTAGGCAAATGAGGAATCCATTAGTTGGAAAATAAGTTATTTCAGATTTTAGGGTCAGCTGCATGAAAACACCCCCCCCAACACATTTTATTGGAAAACACTTATATTTATGTTAAATAAATAATTCATGGCACATAGAATGAAATAGTATGAATAGATACAAAGAAAGACAGGTATTGAGATACAAAGATCTCAATTTTAATTGGGTTAAAATAAATGGTCAAACTCATATATTCTGATATTTGTGAACTACAACCATTTGAAGAAGGAATCTTTATTAGTGGTTACTTCTGGGGAGAGAAGGAATGCAGATTGGGAAAGACTTGAATTTTCTGTAATTAGTTCGTGGGCCACTTGAAATGATTATGTGCATAAATATACTTTTAACAAATCATAATTTAAAATAAATTCCCTTTACAGAGAAGAAAAAGTTCAAATAGTTCAAATTTGTAACTTATACTCATTCCCTAACTTTTCATTGATGTTTAATATTACCTTGTCTGCATTTTCTTGGAAATTCTCTTAATTCCTTTGGTAGGTGGATGTGAACATATAAAACACTTTATTTTGCCTGGTGGAGTCTCATGCATACTAGGCTAACACTCTACCACTGAGCTACATTCCCAACCTCCAAAACACATTTTAAAAAGTAACATTGTGAAGCAAAAAAGAAAATTGTTGATAGGTGTAATATTGTAATATTTTGTGATGATTGTAGCTTTAATGTAGAGGTACATAGATGTCTATGATTTTTTTAGTGTCAATGGAGAAAATATCTCTACTATCTATGTCTTTAGTTTTCACCAGGTAAAATAATTATTAGCATTATGTGGCTGTTCAGTTAAAAATTAGTAAAGAACCTAAAACATTTTATGTAGTGTTCATCCTCTAAACTCAAAATATCTTGCTTCTTTCAGTGAGAACTATTTTCTAAGACAGGTGCTGGCACAATACGGTGTGGGGCCACATTCTCTCATGTTTGTTTTTATTATGGCCTGTGACCTAACCATGGCTTTTACATTTTTATTTAGTTGGAAAAAATCATATTTTGAGTTGTGAAAATTATATATGAAGTTCAAATTTTAGTGTCCATAAATGAAGTTTTATTGGAACACAGTCATGCCCATTCATTTATATGCTGTCTGTTTTCACATTATAATGGCAGAGTTGAGTAGAAAAAGAGTATATGTCCCGCAACAGCTAACATATTTAGCTTTTTAAAGGAAAACTTTGCCCTTTGTTTGAATAAGGTGATATTAAATAAGAATTCATTGCTTTGTGGAAAACTATCGTTTGTATTGAGCTTTTTTGACAAATTATTTAACCTAAAAACTTGGTTTGACTCTAGCCAGCATACAATATGTGTGAGAGTTGGCTTTCAGTTTTGAGTTTGACTACTTTAAATGCCTCATAAAAGTGGAATGATGCAATATTTGTCTTTTCTGGACTCATTTATGTCACTTAAGTAATGTCCAGTGTGCATCCATGTTGTAGCATATGATAGTATTTCTTTCTTTTATAAGGAGAAATAGTATTCTGTGTGTATATGTACCATATCTTGTTTATCCATTCAGCTGTCAATGGACACTTAGATTACTCTTACCTCTTGGATATTAATAGTGAATGAGCTTGAATATGTAAACATCTCTTCCAGGTGTTGCTTTTATTTTATTACTTTATATATTTTTTGATACTGGGAATTGAATCCAGAGCCCTTAAACATTGAGCCACATCCCCAGCCCTTTAAGACATATTTTTCTAGAGACAGAGTCTAGCTGAGTTGTTTAGGGACTTGCTAAATTGCTGAGGTTGGCTTTGAACTCTTGATCCCCCTGCCTCAGCCTTCTGAGTTGCTGGGATTACAGGTGTATGCCACTGCGCCCTTCTCTTGGTTTTATTTCTTTTGAATAAATACCCAGGAGTAGGATTGCTGGATCATATTTTTAATTTTTGAGGAACTGCTATCTTGCTTCCCACGGTGGCCGCAGAATTATACATTTCTACTAACAGTGTACAAGGGTTCCAGTTTCTTCATATCCTCTCTGACACTTGTTATTTTTTGTTGATAGTGGCTATCCTAATGGGCAAAGTGATATTTCATTGTAGTTTTGATTTGCGTTACTTTGATTAGTGACTTCAAGGATCTTTTTTTTGTGTGTTTATTGGACATTTATATAACTTTGGAGAAATGTTTATTCAAGTCCTTTGCCCATTTTTGTTTTATTTTGAGGTGTGGGGGATTGAACTCAGGGCCTCACATGTGCTAGGTAAGTGCTCTACCACTGTGCTATATTACATCCGTAGTCCTTTTTCTTTTTTAATTTTAAAACAGGGTCTCCCTACATTCAGACTGGTCTCTATAATTTGTGGTCCTCTTGCCTCAAGCTCCTGAGATTAACAGGTGTATGCCACCAGCCAGGCTTTTTGCCCTTTTTAAATTGGATTGTATTTTGTTTTCAAGTGGTAGGAGTTCTTTGTATACTCTTCCCTATATGTAAATACTTTTTCTCTTCTTGAAATTGCCTTTTCATTCTCTTGATTGTTTGCTTTAGCTGTGTAGTTTTTTAAGTTTGATGTAGTGCCATTTGTCTTATTTGCTTTTGCTGCCTATGTTTTTGGAGTCATATCCAAGAAATTATCACCAAATCCAATATCATAAAACTTTTCCTTGTTTTCTTCAAGGAGACTTATATTTTCAGGTGTTGGATTTAGGACTTTTTTTTTGAGTTAATTTTTGAATGTGGTATAAGGGAAGGGTTCATCTTCATTCTTTCAAGTATGGGTAACCAGTTTTCTCATTACCAGTTGTTAAAGAGACTGACTTTTGCCCATTGTATAGCCTTGTCATCCTTATCAAAAATCATTTGACTCTCTGGGCTTATTTCTGGGTTCTTTTCTGTTCCATGGTCTATATGTCTGTTTTTATGTCAGAGCAGATTTGCAGGATAACATTATTTCTATAGATAAGAAAACTGAAGTTCAACTAGAAGGTAAAAGGCCAGAATTTGACTATAGACTTTCAATTTGTCCACAATGTTAAGTTAGTTTGTTACTTTTCAGAAATCAAAGGTCATTAATATTTCTCCAGTATGAGATATATATATATTTTTTTGTGAATGACTGTGTATATATGAGTAAATGTGGAATTTTTCTGTCATTTCTGTTAAATTATAAATTCATTGAAAATTGGAATGAAATTATTTTGTGTGTTTCCCAGCACTGTTACCTGAGGGCTAACTAAGGGTTGGTATACATCTGTGTGATGACCTTTACATTATCTAATATTCATAATGATTTATAATTTGTAGAGCTATACATAATTTATCTTATATAGTGTATACTATGAGCCAGGCACTCTTCTAGGCACTCATTTAATTCTTATTACAACATCTTGAGGTACATGTGTTCGCTTTAGTTAGCCTCCTAATTTCGTTTGCATTTTTATTCATTTATATAAAAGGTTCTGTTCCCTGAACTGTTTTTGCTGTCTTTCCTGGACTTTGCAGCTCTACTTTTATCCAGGTCCTCAGTCTTTAAGGGCAAAATATAAGTTCTTTCTTCATCCTCCTGAGAGGTGGCAGATGTTCGATCATTTTAGCAAAGACATTCTCAACTAGCATTTTTTTCCCTTTAAATGATTTTTAAATTTTTCTTATTTTTGAATAGGTAATAAATGTACACGTTACGAAGTTCACATGAACAAAAAGATACTGTTATGATTTGATATGGTTTAAGTGTGTCTCCCAAGGGTTCATATGTTGGAGCGTTGGTCCCTTGTAAGGGCAATATTAAGGAGTGGTGGGACCTTTAAGAGATGGGTGTAGTGAGAGATCCTTAGGACATGTGTGTGCTGCCCTCAGAAGGGATTAGGGTAGTTCTTGTGTGTACCCTTAGTTCTTACCAAAGCAAATTATAAATTCCTAAGCCTGGTCCCTGAATTGTTCTATGGCTTCCTGTCTGGCTTGTGATTTGTCTCTTGTGCAGGCTCCTGCTATTGTGATTCTCTCCCCCATGGAAACCTCATTAGAGCTGGAGGTGATGCTGGTATTATGCCTTTGAACTTCTAGAACTGTGAGCTATATAAACCTTTTCTCCTTTATAAAGCTACCTGGCCTCAGGTATTTCATCATATTAACAAAAATGGACTAATACAAATACTTAGTAAAAGTTGGTCTATGTTCCTTTCCCTTTAGTACCCCATTTGTCTTCTGAAAATCAGACATCTATACCTTTTTCTTGTATATTCTTCCAGAGATATTTTCTCCATCTACAAACCTACAGATGCATATGGATGTTTCTACATACATCTTAGCTTTTTAGTTTTTGATACAGTTGTAATTCTGTTTTGTACCTTGACATTTTGTTCTTCTTAATCTTAGAAATTAGTTGCATTGTTCATAGGTCTGCCTCTTAATAGTCTTTCTTTTCTAGTGTACTGAGTTTTTTAGAACCCCATTTTCTCATTTATGAACATTTAAGCACCTCCCACTTTTTACCTTTCTGTTACAAACGTTTTGCTGATACTAACATGCATGAGTCTCTTCAATGTAAATAAATTCCTAGAAGTGAAAAGACTAAACCAGAAGATGCATATGTTTTAAATTTTAATACGTTGTTTCAAAGTGCTTTCCTTGGAAGTTGTACCTATTGATAATCATATGAATTAGTGCCTGTTTCCAACACCTTTGGCAAGCATTGTGTTTTGAAATATTTGATATTTATTACTAATAAAAGAAATACAAATGAATACTACCAAAATAGCATTTTTGTCTATTATGAGAAATGAGGGGGATTGAACATTTTTTCACATGTTAAGAAGCCATTTTATTTTTCCTTTTGTGTGAAGCAGATTTCATATTTTTTGTTCTTTATTTTTGTTGTTGAAAAATTGCCATTTTTCTTACTGATTCATAAATGGTATTTATAAGGCAAATTACAAAGTCAGTGGACCAAGAATGGATTTTTACCAAATGGTGCTGGGATGATAGGCCTTCTATGTCAAAAATAAAATTCACACAAAAATCCATACATTGGTTAATGTGGGAAACAAATTTGGAAAAACAGTTTAAGCTATTATAAAATTTGTAGGTGAGTGGATATTTTTATAATACAGAGTAGGTACTAAAAAGTCCACACTGTTTAGGAAAAGATTGATAAATTTGTCTATAATAAAGTTAAAACTCTGATATAACTAAAGATACTGGTATTAAAGTTTGGACTTAAAATGTTTCCCAGAGATCATGTGCTAAAAGGCTTGATGGCCAGCCTGTGGTGCTATTAGGAGGTGGTGCAGCCTTTTGGAGAGAGGGCCTGGTTGAAGGAAGTAGGTTACTCAGGGCAAGGCTTTGAAGGGTATATTTTGTCTTCTGCCCCTTCCTCTCTCTTTCTCTTTCATTCTAACCACCATGAAGTGAGCAGTTGTGTTTCATTATGTTCTTCTCTCCATGATGTTCAGCTTTACGTAGGCCTAAAGCAAGCAGGCCAAGTGACCATGGACTAAAAACCGGAAAATATGCCAAAATACATCTTTTCTCCTATTAAGTTGTTTTTCTCAGGTATTTTGTCACAGTGACAGAAAGCTGATTACATAGAAAATTGGTAGCAGGAGTGCGGCTATTTGTTGGGTGGTTCAGAAGTCTTTGGAATTGTTTTGTGGAAGGAGTTTGGAAAGATTTGGAGGTGCAGGCTAGAGAAGCCCTAAGATGTAAATATAGCTTGATGTACAATTCTGGTGGGAACTCCACAGACCAGAATGCTGATAGGAAGATGGACATTAAAGGTGTGTATGTGGTTTCAGATGAAAATGAGGACTATTGAGAACTGGAGTATAGAGAACTTGTCTACATTTTTGTCCAGGCCCTGAGACTTTGAGGGAGGCTAAGTTTAAAGGTGATGGAGTAATTAGTCTGGTGGAAGAAAATTCAAGGCAGCACAGCTTTCAGGCTGTGGCTTTGGTATTGCTGACTGCTTTTAGCCAGGTTTACAGTGAGAATCCTGGGCAAACAGCAGAGCAGATAGGTTTGGAAAATTTCCAGTTTGGCCAGAAAATAAGCCTGTGTAAAGTTGGGGAAGGTATACATGGTTGCTGAAAAAATTAGTGCCATTAAAAAAAAAAAAAAGGCTAAGTGCTTGGTGCTAGGACAATAGGAAATTAGCTGGACCTCATCCATCAAGGGTATAAAAGTATAAACTCATTTGAACGACTATTTTGAAAACGAGTACCTGGGTGCCCTGCTTCCACAGGACCACCTAGGAAATGGTTTCGCCAGGATTGGTTTCACCATGTGCAGCCATCCAGGTACTTGGGCTGTTATAGTCATGGTCCAAGTGGATCCAGATACTGCTCTAGCTGTTGGCAGAACTTGGCATCATCCATGTGATACTGGTTTGTCAGGAGTACAGATTGTAAGAGTTGTGGAGTCACAGTGGCTTCCACCCAGATTTCAAAGGAAGGCCTAGGAGGCTAGGTAGCGTGTGGTAGGGTTGGAATTCCTGTGGATAGTTCCTGAGTGGGCACTGCACGAAGTTGTGATGGTGAAGCTGCATTGGAAACCCCGGGAAGCCAGAGATGTCAGGAATATGGGACACCTGTTGAGGGAAGACTCAGGCAAGGAGCAGGGCAGCCCAAGAGAGAGGCTGGGCTATAGCTGGCAAGGCTGTAGGATTGGAGCTGCCCAATACATTTGGGACTCACACCCTGCAGACTTGTGCCCTGGACCCCAGAGATAGAACTACAGGGTTTAAAGTTTACCCTGCTGGGTTTCCATCTTGCTTTGGTCTGATTCCTCCTTGCTATTTTCCTTTTTCTCCCTTTTGGAATGGGAATGTGTGCCCTGCTCCACCATTGTATCTTGGAAGATAAAATTTTCTTTTTGATTTTACAGGGGCTTACCTCTAGGAGTTTGCCTTGAGTTTTAAAGAAGACTTAGGACATGGACTTTTGAGCAATTCTGGAATTGTTGAGACTTTGAGGACTCTTGGAGATAGACTGATTGCATTTTGCATTATGAGATAGACATGTACTTTTGGGGGGCCAGGGGTGAAATGTTAATATGTTGGATCTAAAATGTCTCCTAAATGTTATGTGCTAAAGGCTTGGTTGCCAGCCTGTGGCATTATTAGGAGTTAGTGCAACATTTCGGAGCATAGTTGGAGGAATTAGGTCATTGTAGACCTTTGAAGAGTATATTTTGTCCCTGGCCCCTTTTACCCTGTCTCTTCCTGGCCACACTGAGGTAAACAGCTCTATTTTACCATGTGCTCCTACCATGATGTTTAATCTTTCCGGAGGCCTAAATGAACACGGATCAAACTCTCTGAAACCTGAGCCAAAATACTTCTTCTTTTAAATTCATTTTCTCATTTATTTTGTCATAGAAATGTAAAGCTAACTGATTAAATGAATAAAATTAAAAGACAAAAAGGGAGGTAATGTTTGTATATAACTAATAAAAATTAGTATAGAAATTTGTATTTCAATAAGTAAATGAGAAGACAGAGGAAAATGACAGCCAGTTCTCTGAACAGGCTACAGTAATCATGAGTATATGGAAAGATCTCAATTTTATAAGTAGTAAGGGAAATGCAAAGTAAAACTCCAGTGAAATGCAATTTCATGTCAAATTAGATTTACTAAAATTTATAAGCCTGACAGTAATAAGAACTTTTATTACTGTAGATATAAGTGTAAATAATAGTACCACTAAGGAGAACCATTGGCATAATGTGTATCAGCTTAAATATTTGCATTATTGTATTCTCAGGATTCCACTTTTAAATCCTAGAGAAACTCTTGCATGTGTGTACAAGTAAGTTAATTGCAGCATAATTTGTAAAAGCAGAAAACTGGTAACAATCAAGTTTCCATCAATATGGGATTATCTCATCCAGCTTTTACGATTTAGTTATATAATGGAGTTCTACTCTTTTAATCAACTTTTTATTTTGCTGCTGTGACTAAAAGTTTCGACCAGACCAATTGTAGAGGAGGAAAAGTTTATTTGAGGGCTCATGGTTTTAGAGGTCTCAACTCGTAGACAGTAGGCTCCATTCTGAGGGGCTTGAGGTAAGGTAGAACATCATGGCAGAAGAGTGTGGCCAAGGGAAACAGCTTACATGATAGATAATCAGGAAGCAGAGAGAGAGAGACTCCACTCTCCAGATACAAAATGTATACCCTAAACGCATGCCCCCAGTGACCTGTCTCCCCTAGCCATACCCTGCATGCCTTCAGTCATCACTCAGTTAATCCCATCAAGGAATTAATTCATAACTCAATCTTTTCTCCTCTGAACTTTTTACATTGTCTCACACATGAGCTTTTGGGGGACACCTTACATCTAAACCACAACAGCTACACAGCAGATGAATGTGAATAAACTAGATTATTATTATATATCTCAACATAAATAAATATTGATGATGTTGGTGAGACAAAGAAGTTTCAGAAGTACATGTACATAGAGTGTCTCATTTATGTAAATTTTAAAAAATTCCCATAATGCTAAGGTATATAGCATTTGTAGGTATATGCACATCGATCAAAATTTTGAAACAGCAACGATTTGCTCTAACATCAGGTTAGTAATTATCCCTGTGGAAGAAAGGGTATAAGGAGGTCTATCCTGAAATATATCTATTCTGTATATTTTTAAATCTGAAGGCAAATATGGCAAAATATTATTTCCTAAATATTCTTATTAGAAATGTAGATGTACATTTATATCTGTATTTTGATAAATATTAATTTTACATTTTAAATATTTCTACATGCTTTCTCACTATGCAGAGATAGTTTGTGCTTTAAACTACTATCATAACAATACTAATAGGAAAATCTATTCAAAAGCAAAAATATTCACCTCATTTTTAGTATAACACTCAACAGTGAAGCCAAGACAGTCTGTCTATAAATACTTAATGAATACCTACCATATATGGAGTATGGCTCTAGGTGGTAGACATACAGTGTGGAATGTCACAAAGTCCTTGCCCTATGAAACTTACTGACTTACTGTTTTAAGAGAAGAAAGTTTATAAACACATACACATACACATATATACACATATACATGCATTTATAAGACATATATGAACATGTATTCATACATAATCATATTCATATGTACATATATACACACTCATAAATATATACACACACACATCAGTGTTTATTATTTGTTTTCTGGGACTTTTTTTTTTTTTTAAAGATTTGGCACAATAATACCCAATATTAGTCTAAGGAACTAACCACTACTGAAATTCATGGTTTGATATTTTCACAAACATATCTATACATTCTGTCATGTTTTTGGAATCTCTTTGATTTTTATCCATCAATAATATTTGATTAAACTTTAGTAAACGATAGTGATATTTTATGCTGTCACACTAATAAAATCAGAGAACCAATACAGAGAATAAATTAACAAATCTATCATTCAACAATGGACAAGGAGAAATTCTTATTAAAAAAACTACTAATATGAGGACCTTTACTAACAGATTTCCTAATTTTGAGTTTTGGTATGAAGCTTACATGATCAATTAAAAATGTATATTGCTTTATTCTACTGGCTATGTTTTATTTAGGATTTTTACATTAATATTTGTGAAGTAGCTTAGTCTCCCCGTTTCTTGGATGCTGTTTATTAGAGTTTGGTTTATAACATTGCTGATTTTCTGTACAGAATTTGGAGCTTTCCATCGTTCCCATATTGAAGAACAGTTCAGGTATCAGTGGAATTGTATAGTCCTTGTGGTTTGGTAGAGTTCACATTTATAGCTTATTTGATGTTGTACTGTTTTTGGGTGGGTGGGAGAGATTGTTCTTGGATAACTATTTTTTCCCTTTTTACTATGTCTGCGGTTGTTTTCCTGTTCTCATTTATTACTTAATGCCTTTGTGCTTTTTCCTCTTTCTTTCCTTCCTTTTTTTTTTCCTGCTTAGTTCAGGTTACCTAATTGTTCATTATTTGAGTATTTTTTCTTAAAGTAACCAGCTCTTGGATTTACTGGTGGAATATTGTTTTTCTGAGTGTTTTTTGCATATTGTCTTTATTCCTTCTGCCTTCTCACTTTTTAAAAACTTACATCACCAAATTTGAGGTTTGCTTACTTTATTTTTATTATTACATATTAATATTATCATTTAAAGCTATAAATATCTTTTGATCACTGATGACTGCTTTAGTTGTATCAGAGTTTCTGATATGTTGATATCTTGGGATTACAGGTGTGCACCGCCCTGCCCAGCAGTTGCATCCTTTTCATGTGGCTCATCCAGAGGCATGTCGTGTCATCTGCTCTCCCTTCATGAGGCTACTTTAAAAAATTTTTTAATTTGTTGTTTTTAGTTATACATGACAGTAGGATGTATTTTGACATATCCTACATACATGGAGTATAACTTCCCATTTTTGTGGTTGTATATGACATGATGCTACTTTTAAATTGCTTAATGAAGGTGTTGTCTTATTTCTCTACTTATGCAGTTACTGTTTTTTAACCTTGCAATTAACAGACAATTTATGGGAGGACACTTTGAGAGCATATAAGAATTCAGTGCTTGGCATATGAGAAATTGTATTTACTGAATGTATTGGTGAATTAATGAGTAAATTTACTTATGTCATTGTTCTCAACTATTTTCAGGATATTTCCATATTGACTTCCATGAGTCACCTCCAAAATAGCATATTCCAAAACAGTCTCATGCAGTAGACAAAGTGGACATGAACAAAATACAACATTCTCAGAAGAACATTTCAAAATATGGATTAGCTAGGTATATTAGTAATTGAGTGACCTGTTGTTTTAAAACAGGATTTCCTAGTGGAAGTGCAAGGGAAAAAGACTTAACAGTTGAATTATGATTTGGACTTATAAATAATATGACCTGATTAATGCTAAGGTGAACTTATATGATCAGAAGAATAAATTCTGCTTTGTCCTCTGACACTCTACCTGCACTACCACATTTGTTTTAGGGATATCAGTTACTTGAAACTAATTCAGCCCTAAGGGCTTAGGGGATGGTGAAGAGACTGATAATTATGTCAACAGGAAGAGTGGTTGGTGAAAAGGTGAATGCTCAACCTGATGAAGGTGTGTGGTGGGGTTTCTCTTGTAATTAGATTATCATATATTTTATTGTCCAGGACTCTTTAAGGTTTAGAAGTAGACAATAATATAAACTAAGAATCGAAAAGTGGAAACTTACTATTACTTACTTAAAGGAGTCTTCAAATATTTGGAAGTCTGTCTGTGTATGAAAGATTAGACTTTGTATGTGAGAGAGATAGGACCAGAGGACACAAATAAAACATGCATCTTTTTTCTTGTACTGAGCTTTGGTCTAATACTTTCAGTTGCTGAAGAATGGATCGAACTGCCTTACAAGGTGATATGTTTCTTATCACTACTGATGCTAAGGATTTGTATATCTACTCTTTCTAAGGTTTGATAATGTACAAGTTAGATGAATTGATTTGCACCCATCTGTAAATATTTGTGTACTTTTTTCAAGTACTGTGCATGTGTCCATTTTCTCATTAAGTTTAGCGAAACCATTTGTACATCTGGCCTTTTATGTGAGAAGGTTGGAATTCATGTCTTTTGATGGCTTTTTAATGAAAGGTGTATCTCCCCAGTTGTTTGATCTCTTGTCCCAGCTGTAGAATATGTCCATTTTGTTTTTATGCATAGCCTTTTCCTTCTTGTGCAGAATGCAGGGCTGTTATGTTGTTTTTGTTTTGCCCCTGGACTTTTTCTCCTCGTTCAGTACCTGTTCTCTTATCTGGAGACTTCAAGTACATGCTGCTGCATTTTATGTACTGTTGTCTTGTTGAATATAACACTTTTCTCTGTTCTTAATATCCTTTTATTTTTATTTCAGTGTGTCTTTTTATGCTAAACAGAGATGTTTTATTTTTCTTGGCAGAACAGTCTCTTGAAGGGATACAAACTTTAGGCCTGTTCAGTTCTAATTACAGTTGCTATGGTCATTCCTTGGCTTCCACAGGGCACTAGGTATATACTTGATTTTTTGGTACCTTGTTTAGTCCTTTATAGTAAATCTAAAAGGAAGATGTAACTATTTCCATTTTATAAAGAGTTTTAAACCGGTTAAATAATCAGTCTGAGGTGACCTAGCCAGTAGTTGTCTAAGCTGGATCCAAGCCCAACTGTTTCCTTTGTCCATGTATTTATTCATTCAGCCAGTGCCTGAGTGCCTGCATTGGGTCAGGTCCTCTCTACTTCTCCAGATTCATTACAAGTCACCTTCCCCTTTCCTTGCAAATGCACATCTGGTCATATTGGACATTTTTCTGTACCTCCCTGATGCCAAATAAGATAGACCCAGCTACTGTCCTCAAGGAGTGTGGAGTGTAGCTCAATTAGGCACACATGGAACAGTAGTTTTTGTTTTAGGAGAAGCACAAGGTATAATGGCAGTGTGTTGGGGGCCCCTGACTTACTCTGGGAGGAAGGGAGACTTTCTTGGGGAGTTGAGGAAGTACCATTTAAGTGAAAACCCAAGGATAGTAGGAGTTATCTAGAAAAGGGCTGGGGGGAGATCTTTTTTTGGGGGACAGGTGTGCTCGTGCGAAGTCTGTGAGCAGGGAGAATCATGATGCCATGGAAGTTCAGAAAGAATCTCGTGTGCGCACGTGTGTTTGTGTGTAGGTGGCACAAAACAGGATTGAAGAGTTAGGCAAGGGTTAAATCAAGGACATGCTGGTTTATTCTTAGGGCAAAATGTATCCTTCCATTCTTTGGATTTTATTTATTTTTTGAATATGTAAAAATAATCACCTAGTCGTTATTCAAAGGTACTAAAGCCAGGCATGGTGATGTATGCCTGTAATCCCAGCCACTTGGGAGGCTGAGGCAGGATGATCATGAGTTTAGAGCCAGCCTCAGCAATTTATCGAAGCCCTAAGCAACTCAGCTCTAAATAAAATCCCCAAAGGGCTAGGGATGTGACTCAGTGCCCTTGAGTTTAATACCCACTACCAAAGGTGGGGGGGAGTACTAAAGGATGTAGCAGAGTCGTCTTCTTCCCACCTTTGTCTTCCCTTCACCCAGTTTTTCCTGTAGACAACTATTAGTTCCATTTCTTAGGCATCCTTTCATAGATGTTCTGTGCATGTGTAGGCAGATACATAGCTACATATTTTTCTCACCTTTTAAAAACACAAATAAAAATGTTATACAGACTGTTCCACCTACTTTTTTCAGGTAACATATTTTGGATATCATTCCATGAAAGTATGTAAAGAACTATGTCATTCTTTCTTTATGGCTATATAAATTCTCTTGTAAGCATGTACTTTAACCCCTTCAGGGGAAGTGGAAAATGAATTGATGGGGAAAGGGTAATAGTACAAGAGAGAGATCATTAGTAAGCCATTTTAGTAGTTCAGGTAGGAGGTAATGTTGACTTGGATTCAGATGGTGGCAACGGAAATGGAGATTAAGTGGTTATATGTAAAACAAAGGGCAAGAGGGACTATTGACTGATGGGATATTAGAGGTGAAACTGAGTTTCTGATTTGAGTATTTGAGAGGATGGTGATGTCATTTGGTGGTTGTATAATATTAGAGGAAGGGCAAAATTCAGCTAAATTAAGGTCACTTTAATCAGTGACATGCTAAAATGTAAAAGTGGTGGAAGTGATCTAAAAAGTCTCCTTTTTTTTTTTTTTTTTTTTGTTTTTGTACCAGGGATTGAACTCAGGGGTACTCAGCCACTGAGTCACATGTCACATCCCCAGCCCTATTTTGTATTTTATTTAGAGACAGGGTCTCACTGAGTTGCTTATTACCTCACTTTTGTGGAGGCTGGCTTTGAACTCATGATCCTCCTGCCTCAGCCTCCTGAGCTGCTGGGATTACAGGTATGAGCAACTGTACCTGGCTCCCTTTTTATCTTTGAGAACATGACATACAGTTCTGTAGGGTTGTTAACAAAAGCCTTCTGAATGAGTTTGTAGAGGTTATTAAAATTTGTTATTTGATAATAAAAATTAGCACATTAGTGGTTTATTGAGGAATTTAGCTTGATATTCTGCAAAGATGTTGGCTGCTGCATAACTTCACAAACTTCTTTCTAGCAAACCTATAACAGATGGTTGCAGTTTTGCAATTTATTTCCAGTAATTAATTTATTAACTTAATGCATACTTATTGCTTACCGTATATAGACTGTGTTAAGGAAGAATGTTCATGTTTTGTGTTGCTTTGAAGTCGTCTTTGTTTCTAGTTGCTGCTCTTGCTTTCAAATTATTAATTTCAGCTGAGAGTTACTTTTTCAATTTAGCTCTCTGAGCTAATTTTTAACTTAGTGTTGTGATACATATTTGCAATAATGGTATTTTTTTACCCATACTTTTTAAGTAACAAAACTTTAGACATATATGAATTATTGTTAAAATAATTCATGTACGTGTTGATTGCTGAAACAGATTGTATATATGTGTGAATAGTATATATGTATATACTCATCCATGTATACATATATATGGTATATATGTATGTGTGTGTGTGTACGTTTCTCCCAGACTTTTTTTTTATATAGCTGTACTTTTCTGTTAATACGGATTTCTTTTTCTACAAAAGAGTAGAAATGGTGAGTGGGGGAGGACAGGTTGCCCATGAGGAATTCAGTCCTGTAAAGGTGACTTCAAGTCTGGTCTTCCTAGTATGTTGGTAGATAGTTCTCACCCAAACATTAACTTAAAAAAACAAACAGGTGCCGAGGTGGTGGCTCAGTGGTAGAGCGCTTGCCTAGCATGTGTGAGGCACTGGGTTCAATTCTCAGCACTGCATATAAATAAAATAGAGGTCTATTGGCAACTAAAAAATATTAAAACAAACAAAAAAAGTTTGCCCATATTCCAGAAAGATGGAATTAGAAAACTGTTGGAACTAAAAAATGTTGCATTACTACTTAGGAATCCTGAATATTATAGTAAAGTATAGAAAGGTCTGGATTCATTCCCCAGCACCACAAAAACAAAAGCAAAAAATCCTGACTTATTTCTCACAATTCAATAATTACAAAAAATAAACAACAGCCCATAAAATCTGGGCAAAAGATCTGGGCAGATTCTCAACCATAGAAGATGTACTGATGGAAGATAAATGGGTAAAAGATGCTTAGTGTCTATCATTAGTCATTAGATAACTATAGCTTAAAATTGTCAGAGGCCAGTGTACATCTGTTGGAAAGGCTGAATAGTAAACAAGCAAAAAAAAAAAGTTAATAATAACAAATGCTCTTGAGGATGTGAAGCACCTGGAAATTTCCTATATTGTTGGTAGGAATGCAATGTGATATAGCCACTTTGTTAAACAATTTAATATACATTTATCACTCAACCCAACAATTCCACTTCTGGGTTTTCCTTAAGAAAACTGAAAACATGTCGATCAATTACTGAATGGATAAAGAAATTGACATTTCCATACCAAAATATACCCAGTAGTAAAAAGGAACAAAGCATTGATACATGTAACAATACAACAATATGGATGATCTTGCATGAAAATATGATAGTACAGTGATCTTATAGAGTACCCAAACCATATAGAGTACCCAGACCATTATAATATACTAAAACTTTTGCAACCTCTAAGAATTAGTTTTTCACCTCCTTGGAAGCAATATCACCCTTTGTCCTCCAATTAAGAATGCTTAGGCAAGCTGTGGCACACATCTGTAATCAATCCCAGAGGCTCAGGAGACTGAGGCAGGAGGATTATGAGTTCAAAGCCAGCCTCAGCAAAAGTGAGGTGCTAAGCAACTCAGTGTGATCTTGTCTCTAAATAAAATACAAAATGGTCTGGGGATGTGGCTCAGTGGCCAAGGCCCTTGAGTTCACTCCCTGGTACTCCCCCTGCCCCCCGAAAAAAAAAGCATGGGTGAAGTGAAGGAAACTAAATTCAATAGCTACATACTGCATGATTCAATTTATAGGATTTTTTTTTTTTTTTAACAGTGCTGGGTATTGAACTCAGATCCTTATGCATGTAAGGCAAGTGTTCTTCCACTTTAGATGCCTCCCTGGCCCATATACAACATTCTTGAAAAGGAAAAACTATAAGATCAGAGAATAGATCTGTGGTTGCCATAGGGAGAGGGAGGGATTGACTACATAGGGTAATGTCAGAACTTTTGGAAGTGATGAAAATATTCCATATTGTGATTTTGGTGGTGGATGCACAACAGTATGCATTTGTCAGAATTAGTATAATTGTACTCTGTAAGGGTGAATTTTATAATATTTAGATTCATCTAGGTAAGCCTGACTTTCCCATACATAGTGTCTTAGAAAATCTGAGTGGATGGTCATAGGAATTAAAAAACCACAATATGGACAGTGATCTTCACTCAAAATCTACTGATTTATATGTTGAAGGATTAGTGACTTAGCACAAACTATTCTGTATGCTAAAAGATTCATATATAAAGTCACAACTAAAGCCATAAAAATTTCCCTGGGCAACCCAAGGAGTTACGAAGGATAGTGGAAGTGGAGGTTGTCTAGGGAGTCCATCAAGGATTTGCCTCCTGAGGGCAGAGGCTAATCTAGGTTAATCAAGATAGGAAATCCTTGCTTTTCCTTGGGAATGAGGTTTAATTTGCAAAAAGAAAAAGAAGAAAAGCTGCCTCTGTTTCTTGGTGGGAACTGACTGGCTGTTTGACCTTCTGACTCTTGGTCAAAGTTCCCCATCTCCTTTTGCATCTAATAGGGGACAAACCTTTTTATTCTACATTTGCTTGTTTGTAGCTAAAATTGGGACTCCTTACTGTAGGCTTAACTGAAGCTTGATGTTGTCATTTAGAATCATGAGGTGCCTGAAGAAGCAGGGATGATGGAAATGTATAGGTTCTATTTTTGGAATACCTCTAACAAAGGAATTTCAATGTATAAGTGTTTCTAAAAAATAGACTTTCCTCTTCCTTTAAAGTTCTTTTGTGTAATTATGGTATGGCATCTGAATTCTGAGCCACAATATTCGTTTTTAATGCCTTGGTAACAAATTAGCTATTTTCCCTTGAAGATCCTTATTGAATTGTCATATATTTTGGGAATATTCCTAAATTAGTGCCAAATAGAAACTTTAGATTTTTGTAATCTTTATATCATAGTAGTAGTTACAGTTGTAGTGAAGGTTATTAACCAATGCAGCTGTTCCAAGGACACCACTTTATGGGCTGTTTCTGTTGTATCTCAGAGACATTGAAAAAAAAAAGTAACTTCATCAAAATGGTTTTGTGAAAGATGCTGTTGAGAATGTGACTGAAAACATTTTCTTATGTTTGTTTATAGGCCATTCATTCCCCTCCCTCCCCCCGGCATCTTTTTTTTGCAATTCTAGGTGGATTTTTTGGTTGTTCATATTATTTGTTAGTCATTTGTTAGTATTTTATTGATTTTTAGAAGTTCTTTATATGTTTTAGAAACAAATGTGGAGTTCTGTATACTATACACATCTCTCAGCTTATGGCCGTCTGGCTATCTTTCCTTCTCTTTCTGGAGGTTTTGATGAAGAGCAGTTCTTCAGCTAATAAAGTCAGAGAGGTGTGTTAAAGTTACCCAAGATTATTGTGTTGTAGTCAATTTGACTCTTGAATTTGAGAAGAATTTGTTTGATGAATATAGATGCTCCATTGTTTGGGGCATATATATTTATAATTGTTATCTCCTGTTGGTGTATGGTTCCCTTGAGTAGTATGAAATGTCCTTCTTTATCCCTTTTGATTAACTTTGCCTTGATGTCTATTTGATATGAGGATGGAAACCCCTGCTTGCTTCCGCAGTCCATGTGAGTGGTATGATTTTTCCCAACCTTTCACTTCCAGTCTGTGTATGTCTTTTCCTATCAGACAAGTCTCCTGGATGTAGCATATTGTTGGGTCTTTTTAAAAAATCCAGTCTGCTAGCCTGTGTCTTTTGATTGGTGAGTTTAGGCCAATAATGTTCAGGGTTATTATTTGAGACATGGTTTGTATTCCCAGCCATATTTGTTTATTTTTGTTATTTAACATGACTTGTTTTCTTCTTTGATTAGTTTTTCCTTTAGGGTACTACCTCCTCCTGCTGATTTTCATTATTGTTTTTCATTTCCTCTTCATGGAATATTTTGCCAAGGATGTTTTGTGGTGCCAGTTTTCTTGCTGTAAATTCTTTTAACTTTTGTTTATCTTGGAAGGTTTTTATTTCATCATCAAATATAAAGCTTAATTTTTCTAGATACAAGATTCTTGGTTGGCATCCATTTTCCTTTCAGAGCTTGATATATGTTATTCCAGGATCTTCTAGCTTTCAAGGTTTGTGTTGAAAAATATGATGTTATCCTAATTGGTTTTCCCCCTATGTGTAATCTCATTCCTTTCTCTTGTTGCTTTTAATATCCTCTTCTTATTCCATATGTTAGACATTTTCATTATGAATGTGCCTTGGTGTGGATCTGTGGGTGATTTTGTACATTTGGCATCCTGTAGGCTTCTTGAATTTGGTTTTCCAACTCATTCTCATGTTTGGAAAGTTTTCTGATATTATTTCTTTGAATAGATTTTTCATTCCTGTGATTTGGAACTCTATGTCTTCCTCTATCACAATAACTCTTAAATTTGGTCTTTTTATGCTATCCCATATTTCTTGTATGTTCCGCTCATGGTTTCTTGCCATTTGTGTGGTCTACATTCCTTTCAAGGTTATATATTTTGCCTTTATTGTCTGATGTCCTATCTTGCAAATGGTCTACTCTGTTGGTAATGCTTTCAATTGAACATTTTTTTGTGTGTGTGTGTGTGGTGCTGAGGATTGAACCCAGGGCCTTGTTACTCTACCAACTGAGCTATGTCTCCACCCCTAGTTGAAATTTTAATTTGATTTATTGTTTCTTTCATTTCAAGGATTTCTGTTTGTTCTTATTTTTTTTTTTTAGAACATCTGTGTCTGTGTTGAAGTGAACTTTTGCTTCCTTTGTTTATGTAGCTCCTTGTCGAAAAGATCTTTTACTGCTTTTTTTGCTCTCTTATATCATCCTTCAATTCACAGAACATTTTAATCATGTACATCCTGAACTCCTTCTCTGTAATTTCTTCTGCTGTGGTCGCCATGGCTTCTAATAATGTGGTATCTTGATTTGTTTGGGGCACTTTCTTCCCTTGTCTTTTCATGTTGCTTGCGTGTCTTCCCTTCTAGCTCCATGGGTTCAGGGTGTTACTGTGCTCCTGTAGGGTTCCAATACCTCTTCTTTGTGGGGAAGGACAGTGTTAACAGATTCCAGTATCAACAATAAACCACCTATGAACAATTTGTTGCTATTAAAATGTTTACAGTTGGTCACAATGTACAGAAATGTTGAATTCCATTATTATATATAATATAATCAGTAGGTTTGTAAAAGGGTTTACAGTTTCTGATGATGGACAGTGAACCGGGGGGGTGAGGCATAGGATGATGTGCTGAGGAGGTAGGATGTGAGGATATAGAGTTAATATATCTTAGGAAGTGTAAAAGAGAAATCTGATGAAGAGGGTTAGTAAGGAGCAAGAAAATAGATAGGAAGTAATTTTGAGTAGACAAGTACATGGGAAGAGAGTAAAGTACATAAAACATACATGAATTCAGAAAAATAAAGGATGTTAAAATAGTAAATATTGGAAGGGAAAAGAAAAATGAAAGAAAAAAAGGGAAAAAGGGGCATATACAACACACCTATAATATATTATTCACAGTACTCAGTATCCTAATTTATGCAAAGTTCTTGGGTTCACATATGTTGGGGTTGTGAGGGCAGGAGGATGGGCGGTGGAGAAGAGGAAGAGAAAAAAAAATTCTTGAAGGGAGAAACCAAGATTGTCGATAGTTTTAGAGATCAGTATCTTTCCTGCTTCCCTTCTCATGCAATGGGTGGGGTTGTCTGTTGTTAGCTTGTATCTCTGCTGTCTGGATGGTGAAGGTAACCAGGTTGGGAAGACTAGTCCTGATGAAGGGTTCCTGGAAGTGAGTTGTTGCACCCGCCAGTCCCTGCAGGGAGACTGCACCACAAGGGCCTCTTTTGGGGTCTGCTTGTATGACTTGAGCGCCTGGTTCTTTCCCCTCTCTCCCTATCTTACCTGGAGATTTCCCAGTTCCTGGTCTCTCTGTTAGTCTCCAAACTTTGCACCGTTTTCCTCTCCCTTAGTTAGTTCCCAATTGAGGGACCTCTGTCACCAGGGCTCCCGTGGGCGGCAGGCACCCTGGTCGCACTGCGCATCCCTCCCACTGACAGATGTTTTGTGTTGGACAGATACTGTACTGGGTTACCACTGCCAGGGGGAGCAGGGAGTTGGAAACTAGGTACCTGGCCAGCTGGAGTTCCAATCTCTGCCAAATATGGCGAGGAAGGTGAGCCAAGATGGAGGCCACCTACTTCCAGCGTGTGGTTGTCGGGAGGGGTGGGGGGAGCTGGCCGATGGCGTTGTGCGAAGTGTTCAGAGCTGAGGATGGGTTCTGTGACATTCAGTACTGCGGCTTTGGTGGCCTTCAGAGCCTGTGAGATGCCCCCAGGTGCAGACAGATTACCACCTACGAGACTATGGTAGGGACTATGGTAGTAGCTGCTGGGTCCAGTCGCAATATGGAGGCGACTCAGGGAGCCCCTCATTGGTAGGTGGGGGTCCACAGGGGAGTGGCGGTCGGAGTTCCTGTGGGTAGGCAGCAGCTGCGTGTCCTATTCTGCATGGGAGTGGAGCAGCATCTGGGAGTTCTGCAGTGGTGCTGGTAGGTGATCCTGCTAAAGTGGTGAGCCCATGTTGGGTGGATCTTGGAGAGTTGGGTGTCGGGAGTCGAACACTGAGGCCTGGAGCCCTGCTTGGGGGCACAGCACTGGTGATTTCTGAGCGAGAGCAGCTGAATAGGGTCCTCTATCACTCTCAGAGAAGCAGTATTCCCACTAGTTGAGGGTCACGGAGGGACACAGAATGCTGCCTCCCTTTGGCCCGCCATCTTGGATTTTCCTGCTGTGGTTATCTTTTCAACACTTTAGAGATTTATCCTTCATATTTGAGTCTTCAACTCATTAGGACTTGGTTTTTGAGTATGGGATGCAGGACATGCATTCAACTCTTCATATTTCTATATAGCATATGCCCATCTTTGTGAGGGTTCTTTTTTGTGTTGCCATTCAGTTCCTTTGATTTAGTTATTCAGTTCTTCTACTAATATCATATTGTCTTAAACATTACAGTTTTGTAATAAATCTTGATATTTGGTAGGGAAAGTCTCAGACTATGTGAAGAAGATACCATTCATAAATAATGGTACTTTTGTTCTTTCTTGCTTATCCTTAATCCTTTATTTCTTTTTCTTGCCACACAGTACTAGCTTGCACTTGGAATACAGTGTTGAATTGAACTAGTAATAATAGGCATCTCTGTTTTGTTCTAAATCCCACAGGGAATGCTTTCAATGTAAATAGGTATTTCGCAGACATCCTTTATCAGGTTAAGGGAGTTCCTTTTCTTTCCTGGCAGGGTAAGAATTTTTTTTAAATGAAGTAAATGGTTGTTGAATTTGATGGTTTTATGTTCCTGAGATAATTAAGGGATTGTATGTGTGTGAAAGGCACAAGTAGTAGTAGATATATTAACTGATATTCCAGTGTTCATGAATTACTATTATTATTAATTGTACTTTGCTTGGTTTCGGCTGACCAATACTTTATCACCAAATTAAAAATACCATTGATGTAAGATGCATCCCTATTTCAGAATTTTTATTTATTTATTTTTGGTTAATGATAATTATAAGATGCCATAGATTGTTATGGTGCTTTCCAGTTTCAGACATGTTAAAAGGTTTTAAAACATATGTCTTGATGCCAATTAAGAGTTCTCTTATTTTTTGTTTGATATCAGAATTCTTAAGTGAGCTTGGTCTATAATTTTTCTTCCTCACTCCTGTCAAGTTTTCACTTTAAGATTACTCACTATAAACCAAGACCAACTCCTTGAGCAAAATAAACAAACAAAAATCAACCAAACTGGGGGGGAAAAAGATTACTCACTATAATAAAATGAGTTGAGAAATATGCCCACTTTTTCTTGAATTGTTGTAATATTGGCTTTGTTTCTTGACTCTTTGAACAACCCTATAAAATGATAGGGGCGTGGCATTTTAGCTACTGATACAAATTATTTAATACTAATAAAACTATTAAGGCTTTTATTTTTTTTATCCTGGTTTTAATTTTTTTGTTTTTTTTTTTTTAGGAATTTGTTTATTTTATACACGCGTTGAAATTTGTTAGATAAATATGTGATAAATCATTTTATGCTATGTTTAATTTAAGTGGTACCTGCTATGTCTACATATGTCTCCTTATTTCTGCTGTTGTCTGTTTGAACTTCCATTCTTGTTTTCTTTATACATTTTTTAGAGGCTTATCACATTTTATTCTTTCAAAGAAATAAGTTTTGTTATTAACATTTCATCCTTTATAGTGTTTGCTTTCTGTTTCATTATTTTATATGCCTGTTATTTCTGTACTTTGGTTTGATTTTACTGACATTTTTGAATATTTAAAAAGGGACGTTTAATTCAGCCATAAAGAAGAATTAAATTATGTCATTTGCAGGAAAATGGATGGAACTGAAGGGCATCATGTTAAGTAAAATAAGCCAGGCACAGAAAGACAAGTATTGCATATTTTTTTTCATATGTAGAAACAAACAACCGGATGCTTAACACAGTATTTTTGATTAGTCGATTTTGGTCTGTTTCTTTAAAAATGCCCTTCAACAGATGAATGGATAAAGAAAAAGTGGTACATATAGAATATTACTCAGCTTTAAGGAAGAATGAATTTATGGCATTTACCAGGAATGGATGGAGAATATGCTAAGTGAAGCAAGCCAATCCGGAAAAACCAAAGGCTGAGTGTTTTCTCTAATAAGTGGCTGCTAATCCATAATGGGAGTGGAGGTTGGGAAGAATGAAGGAACTTTGGATTGTGAGGGGAGGGGCGGGGGTATGGGAATGAGAAAGATGGTAGAATGAGACGGACATTATTACCCTATATATGTGTATGATTATACTATGGGTGTGACTCTGCACCATGTTCAGTAAGAGGAAGGAGAAGTTGTGCTTCATTTTTGTACAGTGTGTTGAAATGCATTCTACTGTCATGTGTAACTAATTAGATAAATTTTTAAAAATTACTCTTATTATACAGTAAGTCTAAAGTTGTTTTACTTTCTGTTGTCTACAACTATTTTGAAGTATCATTCATAATTTCTAGATAATGATTTGTTGTTGATTTTGATTGCTAATGTAATTGGGGCCAAATTATGGTACCATAATTTTGATTTTTGTTTTATAGCTTATTCATATTGCCATTTTAGTGACTATTCTCTTTTTGCTTGACAATAATATGTGTTCTACTGGTGTGGACATGTGGTCCATGTGTTTGTTTTAGATCACGCTTGTTATTATCTATCCCTCTTAATATATTAGGTTTATTGAATCTGTACATAGAAAATGAATTCTAGAAAAGCTTTACACAGTATCTCTTCACATATTGCCTCTATCTCAGTCTCTCTTTCTGTTTCCTGAATATGAAGTTAGAAAAGTGTTATACCTTCTTACTCTGCTTTCTCTATTAATGACTTTTTCATGTTTTCTATTTCTTTGTTTCTTTGGGCTTCATTTTGTACAGTTGCTTCAGTTTTGACTTTCAGTTCACAGGCTCCCTCTTCGGCTGTATCTAATCTGCTATGAAACTTGTTTGAATTTTTTATTTGGTATTGTCTCTTTTATTCTGAAGTGTCTCATTGGTTCATTTCAAAATCTGATCATTCTTTGTTCATTTAAAAACCTCTGTTCTTGAAACATAAAAATGTAGTACACATACTCATACTCATCTATGTTTGGTAATTCTTATATCAGATTTTCTTTTTTGTGCCTGTGTGGTCTGATCATGCAGACACCCCCTGCCCCTGCCCCATTTTGCCCATGGTATCTTTGTTTGCTTGTGTGTTTGTGTGTTTTAGTGATTTTTAGCTGTAAGCTACTTAAGTTTGGGGGGTTTTTTGGAGGTACTAGGTAATTGAACCCAGGGATACTCCACTACTGAGCTTCAACCTAGTCCTTTTTATTTTTTATTTTGAGACTGTATATTGCTGAGTTGTTCAGACTGGCCTCAAAGTTGCCATCCTCTTACCTCAGTCTTCTGGGTTGCTGAGATTACAGGCATGTGCCTCCATGCCTGGTATGGACGATTTAATTTTTTTAAAAATTTTTATTTTTTAGTTGTAGATGGACACATTACCTTTATTTTATTTATTTTTATGTGGTGCAGAGGCTCTAACCCAGGATCTCGCGTGTGCTAGGCAAGTGCTCTACTGCTGAGCTACAACCCTAGCCCCATGGACGATTTAACTTTAATGAAACTTTTGTGTTTATTAATTCTTTGAGCCTCTCCCCCCAAAAAGAAATTCTTTCAGAAAAGATATATTTTCTTTACCTAGCTGCTTACCGTTCTGGAATCACTTTAATTCTTATCTCTGTTTTTTTTTTTTTTTTTTTTAGCCACCATATATAGTGTAAAATCAGACTTGAAAGTTCTATTGATTTTATAATGTCTTGGCAGAGAAGTTAGGTCTGTTTCTTCTCCCTATAACTTTGCACTAGAGTTTCAGATAGTATGTTTCTTTGCCTGAATTCAGGGGTGGGGGTGAGTATTATAATGAGGAACAAGTCTCTTTGACATCTGAACTTAGTGGTAGGATTTTCATGCCTTGGTCAAACTCTTGACTTGGAGATGGCATCCTAGCTTCTGATCTGGAAAATTCATGCTTTGCTTGGGGATTGGCAAATCAACTTCAGATTTGCAGATCAAATCTGGCTTAGAGCTTTCATTTTGGAGATTAAAAAAAAATTTTTTTTAGATGTTGATGGACCTTTATTTTATTCATTTATTTATATGCCATGCTGGGAATTGAACCCAGTGCCTCACACATGCTAGGCAAGTGCTCTACCACTGAGCTACAACCCCAGCCCTGGAAATAAAATTTTAATTGAACACAGGAACACCCATTCTATTAGGTACTTACTATCTATGACTGCCTTTTTGCTTTAACTAGAGAGTTGAGTCTTTGTAGTGGAGACTGTATGGTCTGAAAAACTGAAAATATTTGTTGTGTGGTCTTTTATGTAAAAAGTTTGTTGACTCCTGTTCTAACTCATGGATTTGATAGGCACCCTGTCTAGTTTCTGAAAGCCTGCTTTTGGGCCTCACTTTTCTGCTGCCTGATCTCTTTTAGTTTCTCATCTAAACATTCTTTATTTTCTTATTCATGGACAAAGTCAAGGTTTAGTAAAACAAGAAACATATTTAGTTGCCTTAAGTAGAAGAGTTGGTCTGGTCACCTAGTCCTTCATGTTGTCGGAAATGAGCTCTACATGTGTATTTTTATCATGTGGCCACAGGTAGTGTCAGGTTTAGGATGCACTACAGGTATCAGTAGGATAGGTGGGTTTACAGAGAATGGTATCACATGTTCTTTTTGCCTTGCAATCTGGTCAAGTTTAGAGTAGATGTGAAAATTGGGAGAGTGGCAACTGACTGTGGTTGGGGTTCATATGAATAAATAAAGGAACTTTACTGATTCTTTCAGCAGCCAGGAGATTCAGGAGGGTCCAGTTGCATTGTGGTCTTAGACTTTGGGGTCAGAGTGGTAACTCTTCTGCTTGTTTCTTTAATCAAGTTTTACTTGAGAGGCAGAGACTAAAAGTTAGAAATTCAGCAGTTTTTCCCATTTGGTTTGGGTAAGCAGAACGAGGACAGTCCCTGTTTTGGTGCTCTTAGTCACAGGCTTAAATTCCACCTGTATCTCAAGCATCTTCAATTCACATTGCTGGTATAAACTCCAGACTCTAATGGCTTAACTTTGATGTTTAGTAGGCCCCTCATTCATAACATGTCCAAAAATGAACTCCTGATCCTTATCCCACAATTGCCTTTTTTTTTTTTTCCCATTTCAGTAAATGACAACATTATTCCATCCCTAGTTTAGGCCAAAAACTTTAGAGTCATTCTTGACTTCTCTCTTTCCTGTTTCTAATGGCCAAAGTTCCTGACTGACCACAATGAACAAAGCCTTCGGTAGACAGGTGATGGGTATGTTAAAGTGAGTGAGAAATTAAACTTTGTTGTTTTAAGCCATTGAGATTTTTAAACTTGCTCACAGCCATAGAATAATCTAGCCTATTGTATGGACAGGCTTATTATGCCACATGTGCATACACACATGCATTCACATATTTGTTTTGTGTGACTACTCCAAAGTATGTTAATTCTGACTTTGTTTACTGCTGTACCCCTAGTATTTATAGATAAAAAAATACATTTTAATGAATGAATGAATGTGTCCTGTATTGTACGGGTTGCTCTGGGGTATAGAGGGGGAGAAAGATATTAAAAGATTTTTCTAAAACAGTGACTTTGCAGACTGTATCCTTGGGCCAACTTCTATCAGAATCATATAGGTTGCTGATTAAAAGCAAAGATTCTATACCTTGCTCAAGATCCACTAAATCAGGATTTTTAGATAAAAAAAAAAAGAAAATCTACCTGAGAATCTTCTTTCTAAAGGAGTTACTGCAATGATGAATTTATAAACAAGACTTGATACCACAGCTTCAAGGAGAGAGTGGTTATGAGCTGCCAATACAGAGACAAAAGCAGATTTAGCTTGTGGGAAGTCACTGACTCTCTTGGGAGTAGTAAATATTGTCTTGGTCTGATTCCTGTTGCTAAATAAAATACCCAAGGCTAGGTACTTTATAAAGAAAAGAAGTTTAGCAGTTCTAGAGGCTCAAGAGCATTGTGTCTGCTTCTACTTGGCTCTGCTCAGAGTCTTCTGTCTATATCATAGCATGGCAGATGACACTGTGAGTCTGAGAGGGAGATCCTGAGAGGGAGAGATCATGTGGTCAGACAGGAGGCCATAGACATTCATGGACCAGTTTTTTTTTTTTTCTTTTTAAAATAACTTGCTTTCATGGAAATTAACCAGGGTCCTGCAAGAATCACACGAATCTCTTCCAAGGACAACACCCCCACCAATGCTCCAATCATCTTTGAAGATTTCCTTACCTTTAAACGTTCCACCACCTCAGTACCACTACACTGGGGTTCATGTTTCCAGCACGTGAACCATTGGGGAGCACACTAAAATCATATCCAAAGCACAGTGAATATGAACTATTAAAACTTTTAGTTTCAAGACTATTGGAATTTTAAGACTAGAGCTATTTTTATTGTACATAAGCAGGGAAAGTTTTACTCCTACATAAAATTGAGAGATTGAGAGACCTTATAAGAATAACACAGGAAAAGAAGTTACTTTCTTGACGTGTCCACTTTACTTTCTTTACTAATATTATATTATGACTTTAGTAGTAAGAGCAACAACATTTGCTGAGTTTTTATTGTAGGCCAGATACTGAGCTAAGAATATAGACCTGCCTGATTTCTAATGCTGACTCCCCTACTGAATAACTGTGTGACTTCTGTTTGCCTCTGTTTCCTGAAATGAGGGTATTAATTGTACCTACTGCTAATGTTATTTTGGGGAGTAAAATTAGATTTTGTGCTCATAATGATAGTAGGTGATATTATATAGCATTTATGTCATGCACTATAAACATTTATCATAGACTAATTGAATCCTCACAACAACTCTGAGTTGTAGCCCCATTTTTAGATTTACTGTGGCTTGGGAAAATGTAGAGTAACAACAAAACCTTGCCAGAAATGTTGACTTCTATTGAATTGGGCAAATCTTAACTGGAGCAGATCCTCATTGAAGTGAGATAGATCTATGGGGAGTCAAATGGACAGTATTCAACAGGAAGAAGAATGGGCTTCTGAAAGACTGCAAGGCTCTTAGAGGTCATCTCATTTCCACCTCCCAAATAGTGAGTGGTCTGCTTAGGCTGCCATGACAAAATACCATAGACTGGGTGACTCAAAACAAAGTCATTTCTTACAGTTCCGAAGGCCAGAAGTCCAAGATCAGGGTGTCAGCAGTTTAGATTCCTTCTTCTTGCTTGTAGATGACAGCCTTCCCCCCTGTCCTCATGTGGCTACCCCTCCCTGTGTGCACCCTCGGACTGTGGGAGAGGGAGCTCTCTGTTGTCTTTCATAAGGACATAAATCCTGTCCGGATCAAGGCTGTCCTGTTATGACTTCATTTAACCTTAGTTACCTCCTTAAAAAACTGTTTCCAAGTGTAGTCACACTTAGGGTGTCAACAGTGAATTCTGTAGAATAAAGTCAGTCTATAGCAGCCATCACCCTGAGAGGCATCTAAACCTAATATAGCCTAAATGGGCTCTACAATGTCTTCTAGTGAGGCTCAGTTTTGTTTTGTTTTTAAAGACATATCAACCAGTGGTTAGTTTCACATTTGTGTCACGCTTATTTCAAAGGTGATTCAGTGAGTGGTGTGGTGTGCTGTATAATGAGGTAGACTGTGGTCTTGCTGTAGAGGCTTTGGGCATATGTCTTTCTGTACTGGAAGCTCAGTACAGACGATTGGCTTTACTCTTCAGTACCTTGCATTATTATGTAGTTGTACAATTCTGTTATCTTTGTGAATTATACATATTTTCCTATTATACATTTCTAGGAAATAGTTATTGTCTAGTCATCATTTATTTACCAAATATTTATTTATTCTTCTATATATGCCCAGCGCTGCTGGTAGGTACCTTGGATGCTATTAGTGAAAAACTTATCAGAGCGCAAGGCCCTAACCTTCATGGGGTGTAGACTAAAGTAAGTGGGCAAATTCTTAATAGGTAAACAAAGAAACGTCTGTGTTCTGTGAAAAGAAAATACAGAAAGGTCAGGTGATTAAGGATGGCAGTCTTGATAGGAGGGGATGGGGTGCTGATTTAGAAAAGTGGTAGGAAAGCATGGGCATGTGGGAAAGTGGGGAGATATCTGAGGGGCACGTCTGGACAGAGGGGATGTAATACCAAGCTCAGAGTCCCTCTATTTGGAATATTCTTGGCAAGTAATGTAAGGGTAACACCCCTAAGTTTTAGTGTTACATTTCTTGGAGATGCTCAATAAATGTTCAGTTTTGCTATTATTCGTGTCAGTAGGGTTCAGATTTAACTTCAATAAACAAATTTTTTTCTACCCCAAATGCACTTTTTTGTTGGAATCTGTTGTTAACAAGAATTAGCTGAAGACCCTAGACCCAGCCTTTTTTCTTTACTTACAGTGCTGGGGATGGAACCCAGGGCCTTGTACACACTAGGCAAGCATTCTACATACGTCCCCAGCCCTTTTTATTTTGAGACAGGGTCAAGCAAAGTTATGATCCTCCTGCCTCAGCCTCCCAAGTAGCTGGAATTACAGGCATGTGCCCCCCTGCCTGGCCAACTGTTCTAGACTTTTAAAAATCAAGGTAACTAACATTTTCTGATTCAGTCCTCAATTTATGCATATCAATGGAGCAGTGCTGTGCTGCTCTGAGATTTTACCTTCACATAAGTGCCCTCACATGAAGAACATTGGATTCTAAGGGCTGTGTGTTTGTGTGTGTGTGTGTGTGTGTGTGTGTGTGTGTGCCTGTCCAGATCCTTCCATGAAGGGAAGATTGTTCTAATGTCTTTCTTCTAATGATCATGCCAATTTTGTCTTCCTTTAATATATTTGTACCTATTTTAATATTGAAATAATGTTTAAATGGTGGTTTGGGGAGCTGTGCCATGTCTGCTTTGTGGATTTGAATCCCTTGCCCCTGGGCACAGTCCCCTGCCTGCATCAGCATGAGGAGCCCTGGAATGTCGCCATGTGGTGTATGTTCTGGCTTATGTTCAGCAGCAAGCTAATGTTACCCAAGGGGATTCGGGTGTGGGCTGGGCGGTTTTACTGTTCAGTATCCTGTAAAGTGAAACACTGAAGTGTTCAGCTTCCTTCCATAAATTATATATAAAGTAAAAACCAAGAAAATGCAGTTTTCTTCCCACAATGAGCAATATAAAGAGAAGCATAACAAAATTTAATTTCTTGTGAAGAATGAACAGTGAAATTTATCCTATCACTATCAGAGAATTACCAGTTAGAAAGTTCTGCAACAAGCATTTCCCCCACATCACACTTTTTTTAAATTTGGCTTTGGAATTCATAATGTGAATTACACACTTTTGCAGCCTGATTTTCTTTTTAAATTATGCTTTACTGAATTAAAATTAACTTGCCGTCTCTGAATACTCATTAAATAGTGAGTACAGGTGACTGAGAATGGACGCAGGGTCAGACGGAAGCCATCTTCACCAACATTTTGCCAGAAATGCTGCATCAGGGACAGTATAGCTTTGGCACTCATTCCCCTCCACTCCACTTGCATCCTGGCCTTGGCTGTGCTGCCTTGGAGTTCTCCAGGAAGTCGTTACTAATTCATGAGAGACACCTAGTTATGAAATGCAGTTGGTAACTTCACCTTGTTAAGTATAGATGAGATTCATTTGGATAATTGGGAACTGACTATAATGTTTTGAACTCTGGGCTGGGGAATGCAGCTCAGTGGTAGAGCACTTGCCTAGAGTGTGAAGTTGTAGGTTCAGTTCCCAGTGCCACTAAATAGAGAACTCTGATTATCATTTTTCTGTTTGACATATTTTTAAAACTGCACGATTCATACAAACTACACAATAATTATGTTGTTTTTTTTTAGAATATTAAGTAAAAAATATTTCAAGTTTTTACCAAAATTGAAAAATTTATTTTGAGTAGTAATAATTTTGTGTGGTTTGATGTTCTTCACATGAACTCTTTCTTAACAAAAAGTCAAAACTTAGTGAATACAAAATTAAGGGATACAGGAAAGTAAACTGTTCTCCAGCCATCTTCTTCAAGTGTTCATGTTTCAGAAACCTATTTATTTATTTAGTTAGGTACTAGGGATTGAACTCAGGGGAACTTGACACTGAGCCACATCGGCAGCCCTATTTTGTATTTTATTTATAGACAGGGTCTCAACTGAGTTGCTCAGCTCCTTGCTGTTGCTGAGGCTGGCTTTGAACTTGTAATCCTCCTACCTCTGCCTCCCAAACTTCTGGGATTACAGGTGTGTACCACCATGCTCTGCTTCAGAAACCTATTTAACTTGGAATAGTTGATAGTTTGCTTGCACTTCTTTAGAATTTCTGAATAATCTTCTCTCCCACTTAATTACTTAGTGTCTTGTAGGAGATTAGTGAAAAGTGATCATTTGACTGGAATCAATAATAATTGCTTACTATGAAACCTTAGCGTCTAGTGTCCTGTTGTAGAATTTCAGTTGCAAATTGAAAGAAATTATGAATTTAGAGGGTATTTTGTTAAGAGATTAATACTAAGATATATTGGGCTGAAGAAAACTACTTGGCACTAATTTCAGAATCTTGAAACATTGCTAAATAATTCTTTTGAACGTTATAATTAATATTTGAAAGTAATAATTAAATTCATGACTGCCAGGACTAATTGAAATTTTTGTAGGGAGAAAATGTATGATTCCAGATGTCATTACTCATTCATGGTATGTCTTACTAATAAGAGGTTCTGGTTTCAGTTGTTTTCATACTAATTGTTTATAACAGGACAAGACTTGTTTAATAAAGTTCATCGTACATGGAATGTTATTCATTGTAAATACACATTGCATTATAATTAGAATATCCAACCAAACAAACATTATTAACTATTGGAAAAAAGTATTGCCTCAGCAGCATCTAAGGCATTCATGAAGTCAAGTGCACTTTTCTTTTATGTCTCAGTACAGTTTAGGTGACGAAATCTGCCCCAGATCACAATCCAAGGAAGTAGGCAATAGGCATGATACTGTGCTTATACAGTTTGCTGTTCTTGTTAGAGTGGTTTGGTACCCTACTGATGGAGACAGGGTTTAACCAATTCAAAGCACTAGCTGAGTAACAGCATGGCCTGTTGTGGAGAGCCTCACTGGGCACTGTGGATTACAAACTGTGTGGCACAATCTGTGGCCTCTTTCCCTCATGGAGTTGTTGTAGAGATTATAATGTATGCTATTTGTAAAACATGTAGAATCACAGATACCTTATAGTAAGTGAGTATAAGTGGCCTTAGAAAGGAAAATTTTGGTAGTATTTATTTTCACATTTGAAAATATATGAGGCAAGGTTTTTTTTATTGTTGAAATGATAGGTCAGCAGCATGAGTGTAAAAGTAATTTTTCATATATCAATATTTAAAAATAATGACATTTGTATATTATTTATCTGCATGCATATTTTATATAATTGAAATTATATTATGTGTAGACTTCATTATGGGTTTCTAAATATGATTGGTCAGTATTGCTCACATGTTTGGTAGGGAGTGGGTCTGTCATAGTGGTCCCAATAACAGCCGCTTGGGAGAGATCATGGCAGTCTTCCCTCTAAAAGAGAGTAGGGATGCTAAGTAGCTGAAGCAACAGCAATCCTCTCTAATGCACACTGGACTTTTTCATGATGTATGTGTGTTCTTTCTTATCCAGAAATAGTTATTAGATAGGTAGATTAACTGATAATGACAACCATTTACTCAGCATAGTAGATGTCTATTATTACCTGAGATAGAGACATGATAGAAAAAATATTAGACTTAAGGAAGGTGGATTCACAGTCATTTGGTTTAAGCTGTGTGACTTTGGACAAATTTTCTAGACATTGGTTTCTTCATGAGTAAATAAGGCATCAGATTAGTTGATGTTGCCCTTAATCCTCTAAATTGTCCTGCTCTCTACTATGAGGTTTTTGATATATTTTGCTTTGATGCAATGTTTATTTAATATTTATATTTTTAAAGCTTTATTACTATAGTTTTAAAAAGTGTTTGAACTAGAGTAAGTAAAAAGTATAGGTTTATTCAAGATTGCCTTGCAGCAGTTTACAGGAACGATCTCTAAAAAGTATCTAAAAAAATAAAAACATGAGGGGCTGGGGTTGTGGCTCAGCAGTAGAGTGCTTGCCTAGCATGTGTGAGGCACTGGGTTTGATTCTCAGCACCACATAAAAATAGCTAAAGTTACAAAAAATAAAGTAAAATAAATAAAACCATGAAAAATGTTTAACTTCTTTACAAAGTTAAATACCTAAGGAATTAAAAACAGTTTTCCCCCTTTGAAACTGATAAAGACAAAAGCATTACATTCAGTGCTAGAAATAGTGCAGGGAATAGTGCACTTTCACATAGCAGTAGTGACTGTAAGTTAATTGAGTATTTCTGGAGCTAATAGTTTGGAAACAACAATTTTCTTATCAGCATTTAGTCATAATCTCAGATTGGTGTTTTCCTTTGTCATTGTTCCCTCACAACCTAAACATCCTGTGTTGTTCAGGGGCATGCCTTTCTTTATCTCCTGTCCTTGAGTGGAGTACTCTGACTTTATGCATTACCTGCAGTGATCCAGAGTTTGAAGTTTGGTTTGACAAATGTGTGATAAACTCCTCAGTTATGTGACTTGATGGTAGGGAGGAGGTCTTGGGACCAGCAATTATTTGTGTCTACTCCAGACTCTACTTGGTGTAAGTTGAAGTGACTCATCTTTTTGGACAGCTGGAATAATTCATTGTCAGGATGGTGGTCTCAGTCTTTTGTTCCACTGAGTCTAGGGTATCACATTGAGAGAAGATTTCTGTGGCGCATGAATTATTAGAGGCTGGTTCCTTGTAGCCAAACAAACTGGGCCATGGTTTTATTTGAATTGTCAGCCTTGCACTTTGAAAGGGTCCCATTCTAGATGATAAAAGAAAGTCATTTGGAATGTGGATTGCTAGGACCTGGAAATCAGTCACAGAATAGGTGATAGAAATGTTGTCCCTAACTGGCTGATGCTATCACTCTTAGTAATTCCTGTTTTGTATACTTCAGGCAAAAGCCCATCATAATTTTTATTTAGACTGTCACTCTCTTTATTTTGACTTTATCTTTTATCTTGACAGAATGATCTGAAAAGATATAAAGTATAATAAGCAGCCTCAGGAAGGCTGGCACTTTCTGTACCTGGGCAAGGAAGGGAATATAGGTGTGGACTTAGTTATGGTAAATAAATCAGCTTTTTCAAACCTTCCTTGGTTGACTTGTTATAAAAGTCTTAAAAGTTAGATGTAGGAAATTTAGAGTTCTTGGGAGTTCTTCCATGCCTCAGGTACCATGGATTTGCAGAATAACTTTTTTCTTTCCCCTTGTGGTGGTATGCATTGAACCCAGGGCTTCATACATTCTAGGCAAGTGATCTGTCATGAACTTCATTTTTCTGGGCAGAATGGGAAAGGATCATAGGATTTGAGATTGCATAGGATGGCCTGCTCATTAGGGCAGTGTATAGCCTGGGTGGATATGGGCCCTTGAGATGTCAGTGTTACAAAGTGGTACTTGGGGTAGAAAATGTGACAATTATCACATTGTCTCTGAGAGAAGAATCTTCCAGGAGGGTAGGAAGCAGTACAAAGTGAAATTTACATAGCTGCCCAGTTGAAGAAACTGGGGTAAAAATACGGAAGGAGACAGAGATAAGCAAGGGATATTAAGTGGAAGAACTAATTATGAGAGGATACTGCATTGATCTGTTTTGTTTTTCTAGATCAGTGATTCTCAAACTTTAGTGTTCTGCAGAAGCATTTGGGAAGCTTTTGCACCTTTTTCATGGATTCATCCTTAGAAAATCTCACTTATTAAGGTGACAGAGCTACCATGCCATGATTTTTCGTATTTAACACCATCTAGGTGATGTCAATCCTATTGGTCCTGGAACCACACTTTAAGAACCACAATCCTGAGCTGGGGACAATGGCACATGTCTGTAATCCCAGCAATTAGGGAAACTGAGGCAAGAGGATCACAAGTTTGAGGATAAGCCTTGGCAATTTAGCAAGATCCTGTCTCAAAACAAGTGAAAAAGGATGTAGCACAGTGGTAACAGAGTGCTTCGAGTTCAGTCCTCAGTACTGCAAACACACGCACACACCCACACACACACACACAAATCATACACTTCTCCACTGCACTATTATTCTGGGTTTATATCGTATCACAGATAAAGTTTTCTTACCCCTGCAATCTCTAAATTTCTGAAGGTAAAGGGAGAAGGAAAGAGGAACCTTTGAGTTTGTGGTCTCTTTTGGTTTCTCATTATGTATAGTATCTTTTACTTCTTAGAAACTGTCATATGATGTCTATTTTCTGTAAGACTGTGGGATCAGAGAGGCTAAGTAATATACCCAAAGCCGCATAACTAGTTTATTATGCCTGTTTTTGAGTTAATGTCATATCTGTATTGAAACTCTTTACATTATTTTTTCTACAAGTTATTATACAACAGGGCAAAGCTTTAGGCAGTGCAGGGAACCTTTACATCAGTCTTGAGTAAGGAACACTCAGTGTCTTGTAGATTTTCACATTCACTAGGACCTAAGAATGTGTCACTTGTACCAAGTGAATGTCAGAGGTTAGTAAGTGGTAAAAACCATTTAACTTTTAAAAGATATTATAAGGAGATGATAGTGAAAGATAATGAAATTAAAAAGGCTTAGGATGGTTGAGCACAGTGGCATATACCTGTAATCCCAGCTAAGTGGGTGGGAGGCAGGAGATCACAGGTCCAAAGTAAGCCCCAGCAACTTAGTGAGACCCTGTCTCAAACTGAAAGGACTGGGGATGTGGCTTAGAGGTTAAATGCTCCTAGGTTCAATCCCTGGTATCCAAAATAAACAAATAAATGGTTTAGTATGAAATCAAATATGGTACAGAAAGTTTTGGCATGTTTTATGTAGGATTTTATTTTAAAATTTTATCATTAGAGATTTTGAGTATTAAAGGATTGACCACACGAAGTTCTGTGTTTTGAAACATTCTAAAGAACAAACGTAAAAGCATCTCAAGAATAATAAGGTGAAGTATGTTTTTCTGTAGTAAGGTATATATTTGCACAAGATTATGTATGTCATTGTTTCATTATTCATTATGAATGGGAATAGCTTTTATAAAGTAAATACTTAGAGTGATTGTACTGAATAAACCTTTTGTTTTGAGTAGTTAAAAATAAAAGTGGGTTGTAAGAAATATTAGAACTCTGTGAAATTATAGCTCTACAGTTAAATGATCTTACTAAAACTACCTTTAAACTCTGATTTACCTCCCTGAGCACAAAAGATACATGCTGCATGTGAGATTATGGCTCTTGCACAGTACTTTAGGTGTGCACATTTTCCACCTTTGTATAAAAATGCCTATCTTGGAAAAATAGTGGGATCTTTGAGATATAAAGTACTAATGAAGACAGCTATTAAAAAAATTATCCAAAGATTAACTGTGACATTATTCCATATTTATGTCACTACTAACGAATCTTGGGTTTTAATAAATGCTGACTAGGAAGTTTGTTTAACCTTATTTAAATTGTATCTGGATCTTAAATTAAGTGGGTGCACTTAAAATTATCACACTGCTCCTCTATCTTCCTATTTAATATTATATAAATATATAATAAATAAAAAAATATATATATATAACATTGAGCTCCATCTCTGATTTATTAAGCTACCTTAATGTTTATTGAACTCTGAGTGTTCTCCACTTTCTATCACCTTCTCCATTTTCCTGTGCACACTGACAATGGTTCTCTTCCTCTCTGAAGTTGGCAATGAATACCACAATATGAGATGTCTCTGGCTCTCAGAGAATGATCGTATGACTTTGCTTCTTTATAGATATCTTTGCTGTAGCTCTTAGCTAATGAAGTAATGATCATGTTCATGAGCAATTTCTATTGCCAGGTTTGAACTCCTTGAAACAAGGAATTTCTTATTCAACTAGGAATCCATAGAAGAAGCTTTTTTTCCCCAACCAAAGTGCCCTGAATGTATTAAGAGAAAAATATCTAAAAAGCACTTGAGCAATTAAGAATGGACCCACCAAACCACCTTTACAGCAAATGGTAGGTCAGATGTAAATCTTCCAGAGCCTGAGAGATATTGTCAATGTGGTTGTGTGTCCCTCTAGCATAATTCAAAATGAAGAGTACTAAATCATAAAGGAACTGTAAGGACCTCCTTAATCATAATAACTTCTTCATCCCCCTTTTCCCTTTTTAATTTTGGTATTGGGGTTGAACCCAGAGCCTTACACATGCTAGGCAAGTGCTGCACCACTGAGCTACATTTCTAGTGCTCAACCCCATTTTTTCTTTAAAAAACCTGGGGTGTGGCAGTAGGAGAGGCCTGTGTCACTGCTCATCATGCCTCAGCTCACACAATCTGCTTAGTGGATAATCTGGAATTACCTTTAGAATTTCATTCTTTTCATTTTAAAACTCTTATTATTATTATTATTTTTTTTAGTTGTAGACAACATGGTATCTTTATTTTATTTATTTATTTATTTTATTTTTTTGCTCAAACCCAGTGCCTCATGTGTGGGAGGCAAGCACTCAACCACTGAGCTGTATACAACCCCAGCCCCTACAACTCTTTTTAATAGTAAAAACAAACACAAACCTCGGCAAAACAAAAACAAAAACAAAAACAAAAACAAAACTGTATAGAAATCCACATAAGATAAGAGTTGAGCTTAATGAATTGTCCTAAAGAGAATACCCCAGGATGCTGGGGCTTTGTTAGCTACCCCAAAAACCTTTCTAGTCCCTTCTAAAAAGAAATTATCCTGACCTTTGTGGCAGTAGCTTCCTTGCTTTTCATTAGGGATAAATGCTGGGGTGATAAAACTACAAACACTATAGGTATTTTCTTTCTAAATGTCTTTAAGTATTTTAATGTACAGTTTCTCTCTTCATCCTGAAGAAAAAGTTGTTTTGGTTGATAGCATCCCCATGTTCAATTCTACATTTTTTTTTAAATAAAATTTATAGTGGATTAGAGATCTAATCAAATGCAGGATAGGTTTAAATCAATGAACATTTTAAAAGTACATGATATTTGAAATGTTGGCAGTGTCCAGATTCATGAACTAATTGGAGATTGTGAAAGAGTTCAGATTTATCACAGAGGTAAGCTCATCCATTTTAGTCTCAAAAATCAAACAATGTTTTGCACATTGTGGCACATTCAAATCATTATATTAGGTTTATTTTTTTAAAAGATTTTTGAAACAATGATTTTAAAAATTGAACTTTAGAATGTACAGTTTACTGTCAGATAAGTCTCTCTATATAAATTGGAGTCTAAAATTTGCATGTACTAATCCAGTTGTTTCTCCCAAAATTTCATGAACGAAGCAAGGGTGGAGAAGCATTGCTTGTCTCTTGGACCCTGGGAATTATCAGAATAGTTTGAACTTACTGAAGCACAGAGACAGAAACTATTATTGTTTCTCTTACAATAAAGAAAAGGATTTAACATTTATTAAGTTCTTCCTTTGGATCTGGTGTTTTATGCATATGTTTTTATCTTCAGAATAACTTTAGGCAGTTGGTGTTATTTGTACCAGCTCAGTGAGTAAGTGAACCAGACTCAGAGAGGTTAAATATCTTACCTGAGGTCACAGAGCAGGAGAATGAAAGCACAGTGATTTGTACAGCACTTCAAAGCCTAGACTTAATGTTCTCTGCTTCACTGCTTCTCACATGAAGAGTGTGAAGAAAGAGACATATGCCACATATCTTTTCACATAACCTGGCTAAATGTTCTATTGATTTGTGTATATTGCATTTTGTTTTTAAAATACTAATTCTTGTTTATAACTAAAACAGTTGGACATTTAAAATGTGTGCCTATTTTAAAAACAATTTTTGCTATTGGAGGAAACTATTTATAGTTTATTAATTTAATTTTAATTAGTCTAATAATTGAAATGTAACTGTTTAGTAATTATTATTGCCTTACAAATAGTCATTATTAATGGGTTCACTGTCTTTACAGTGACTTATGTTAGCTTTAAATAAGAGGGCTGGGGTTGTTGCTCAGTGGTAAAGCGCTTGCATCGCACATGTGAGGTACTGAGTTCAATCCTCAGCACCACATTAAAAATAAATAAATAAACAAAATAAAGATAAAAAAGGTAAATATTAATCCAAATAATTATTTAGTACTTTTAAATAGACTACATTCTAAAAATTAATCCTAATATATGTAACTAAAAGGTTATACTTTGTGATTAATTTTTAGAATGTGTAATTTATTTGATTTTCTTGATACATTTCCATTTGTGTGATTATTGAAAGTGTGGACTCCACTGTTTATGTAAAATATCCACAGCAGAAGATCCACCCACACCTCTTCTGTGGGGCCCAGGCGCATAGCAGGCCTGGTTCACCTCTTCCCAGGCAGGGCAGACACCCATAGAGCCTAGCCTCTGGTGCAGGACCGCCCCTTCCTACCAGCAGACTACCACGGGAGGTCAAGCCCAGTGGCCCAGATCCACCCACTCCAACTTATGCAAGACCCAGATTCAGGATGCAGTAGCATTCATTGAGGGACATGAGCAGGGTCTGGCAGCCCAGCATCAAGGTAAGGTGCAGACAATCTGCATGGGAACTACAAGAATATAGGGAAGAAACTGTAATATATCAGATCCACACTGCAAGAAAGGAAGACACATAGACAACAAGAAAAAACAAGGGAGGAAAGTGCCCCAAACAAACCAGGACACTGTAATAACAGAACCCATGGACAGCAAAGTTGATGAAATATCAGACAAGGATTTCAGAAGGTTCATAATTTAAAAATCTGTGAATTAAACAATGACCAAAATGAGCAAATACAAACAAAAATTGGTCACTCCAACAATGAGATAAGACAGCAAATACAGGTAGCAAAAGATTACTTCGAGAGAGAGACTGGAAAAAAAAATCAGTCAGAAATTCTTGATATGAAGGATACAATAAATCAAATAAAAAACTCAATAGAAAGCATAACCAACAGATTAGCTCACTTGCAAGAAAGAATGTAAGATAATGAAGACAAAGTATACAATCTGTTAAATAAAGTTGATCACACAGAGAAGAAAGTTTGAAATCATGAACAGAACATCCAAGAATTATGGGACAGCATCAAAAGACCAAATCTAAGAGTTATTGGAGTAGAGGAAGGCACAGAGTTTCAAACCAAAGGAATGCACAATCTCTTCAATGAGATAATATCAGAAAATTCCCCAAGCATGAACAGCAAATTGGAAAACCAAATACAAGAGGCTTATATTTGGTATTTAATGTGTTGACACCAAATGTACAAAATTACAACAGATCTACCCCAAGGCACATTATAATGAAAATGCCTAGCATACAGAATAAGGATAGAATCTTAAAAGCTGCAAGAGAGAGGAATCAGATCACATGTAGGGGGAGACCAATTCGTATCTCAGCAGATTTTTCAACCCAGACCCTCAAAGCCAGGAGATCGTGTAATAACATATACCAAGTTCTGAAAGAAAATGGATGCCAACTAAGAATCTTATATCCAGCAAAACTAAGCTTTAGATTTGATGATGAAATAAAAACTTTCCATGATAAGCAAAAGTTAAAAGAATTTACAACTAGAAAGCCTGCATTACAGAACATCCTCAGCAAAATATTCCAAGAAGCGGAAATGAAAAACAATGATGAAAAGCAGCAGAGGGAGGGATTCACTAAAGGAAAACCTAATCAGAGGAGAAACCATGTCACATTAAATACCAAAAATAAACAAAAATGGTTGGGAATACAAGTCATATCTCAATAATAACCCTGAATGTTAATGGCCCAAACTCACCAATCAAAAGACATAGAGTAGCAGATTGGATTTAAAACGAAGACCCAAGAATATGCTGCCTCCAAGAGACTCATTCACAGGACATTCACAGACTGAAGGTGAAGGGTTGGGAAAAATCATACCACTCACATGGACTGTGGAAACAAGCAGGGGTTTCCATCCTCATATCAAATAGACATCAAGCCAAAGTTAATCAAAAGGGATAAAGAAGGACATTTTATACTGTTCAAGGGAACTATACACCACAAGACTTAACAATTGTTAAATATATATGCCCCAAACAATGGAGCAGCTATGTTCATCAAACAAACTCTTCACAAGTTCCAGAGTCAAATAGAGACTACAACAGAGTAATTTTTGGGTGACTTTTAACACACCTCTTTCAACACTAGATATATCTTCCAAACAAAAGCTGAACAAAGAAACTATAGAACTCAATAATACAATCAATAACTTAGACTTAACTGCCGTATATAGAAGATTTCATCCTTCAGTGAGAGAATATACTTTCTTCTCAGGAGCAAATGGATCCTTCTGTAAAATACACCATATACTATGCCGCAAAGCAACTCTTAGCAAATATAAAAAAGTAGAGATACTACCCTGCATTCTATCAGGTCATAATAGAATGAAATTAGAAATTAATGATAAAATAAGAAATAAAATCTACTTCAACACCTGGAGACTAAATAATATGGTACTGAATGAACAAATGGTTACAGAAGACATCATGGAGGAGATTAAAAAACTTTTAGAGGTGAATGAGAATACAGATACAACATTGAAATCTCTGGGATACTATGAAAGCAGTTCCAAGAGTTCATTGCATGGAGTTCATTCCTTAAAAGAAGAAAAAGTCAACAAATAAATGACTTAACACTACATCTCAAAGAAAAAGAAGAATGAATCAACACCAAAAGCAGCAGAAGACAGGGAATAATTAAAATCAGAGTTGAAATCAATGAAATTGAAACAATTGACAGAACAAAAAGTTGGTTCTTTTTTTGAAAAAATAAATAAAATTGATAGATCCTTAGCCGAGCTAACAAAGAGAAGGAGAGAGAAAACTGAAATCACTAACATACGTAGTGTAAAGGGAAATACCACAACAGACACTACAGAAATACAGAAGATAATTAGAAATTATTTGAAATCCTGTACGCTAATAAAATAGAAAATATTGAAGGCTTTGACAAATTTCTAGAGTCATATAATATGCCCAAATTGAATCAGGATGATATACACAATTTAAACAGATCAATTTCAAATGACGAAATAACAGACACCATAAAAAATCTACCAACCAAGAAAAACCCAGGACTGGACAGATACACAGCCAAGTTCTACAAGACCTTTAAAGAAGAACTAATACCAGTACTCTTCAATTTATTTCAGGAAATAGAAAAAGAGGCAGCACTTCCAAACTCATTCTTGAGGCCAATATCACTCTGATTCCAAAATCAGTCAAAGACACATTAAAAAAAGAAAACTTCAGACCAGTATCTCTAATGAACATTGATGCAAAAATTCTCAATAAAATTCTGGCAAATCGAATACAGAAGCATATCAAAAAGATCGTGCACCATGATCAAGTGGGATTCATCCCAGAGATGCAAGGTTAGTTCAACATACGGAAATCAGTAAATGTAATTCATCACATCAATAGACTTAAAGATAAGAATCATATGATCATCTCAATAGATGCAGAAAAAGCATTTGACAAAATACACACCCCTGTATGTTCAAAACACTGGAAAAACTATGGATAACAGGAACAAATCTCAACATCATAAAGGCTATCTATGCTAAGTTCCAGGCCAACATCATTCTAAATGGAGAAAAATTGAAGGCATTCCCTCTAAAAACTAGAACAAGACAGGGATGCCTTCTTTCACCACTTCTATTTAACATAGTTCTTGAAACACTGGTCAGAGCAATTTGCCAGACCAAAGAAATCAAAGGGATACACATAGGAAAAGAACAACTCAAATTAGCACTATTTGCTGATTATATGATTCTATACCTACAAGATGCTAAAAGTTCTACCAGAAAACTTCTAGAACTAGTAAATGAATTCAGCAAAGTAGCCGGATATAAAATTAACACTAATAAATTAAAGGCATTTCTATATTATCAGTGACAAATCCTCAGAAAGGGAAACGAGGAAAACTACCTCATTTTCAATAGCTTAAATAAAATAAAATACTTGGGAATCAATGAGAGAGGTGAAAGATCTATATAATGAAAATTTTACAGAACCCTTTTTAGGGTCCGTAAACAAGTCAAGATGGCGCCTGGCACTTTGCCAGAAGGAGTGGTTTGAGAAGTAACCAGCGAGCTGTTAAGATGATAGAGATTTCTTAATGACTGACTGCTGTGTCTAGATTATGTCAATTAAGTTAAGCTGTGTATAATTAAGATGATGAGGATTCCTTAATGACTGATTGCTGTAACTGGATGATGCGAAATTGAAACAAGCTGTGTATTCAGTTATGTATATATACCCCTGCAGTCCTACAATAAACAGCTCCGCCTCCTGCCGTATCAATTCTTCACAAGTTTCTTGTCACCCCCCAGGTTATTTTGCTACAGCCAGACTGTGGCAAACCCTAAAGAAAGAAATCAAGTCCTTAGAAAATGGAAAGATCTACCTTGCTCTTGGATAGGCGGAATTAATATTATTAATGTGACCATACTTCCAAAAGCACTATACAGATTTAATGCAATTCTGATCAAAATTCCAATGACATTCATCTTAGAAATAGAAAAAACAACCATGAAATTTATCTGGAAAAATAGGAGACCCGGGATACCTAAAGCAATCCTTAGGAAGAGTGAAGCAGGTGGCATCACTATACCAGACCTTAAACTATACTACAGAGCAATACTAACAAAAACAGCATGGTATTGGCACCAAAACACACTGGTAGACAACTGGTACAGAATAGAGGATACAGAGACTAACCTACAAAATTACAATTATCTTATATTGGACAAAGCTGCCAAGAACATGCATTGGAGAAAAGATAGCCTCTTCAACAAATGGTGCTAGGAAAACCAGAAATCCATATGCAACAAAATGAAATTAAACCCTTATCTGTCACCATGCACAAAACTTAACTCAAAATGGATCAAGAACTTTGGAATACAACCAGAGACCCTGCGTCTAATAGAAGAAAAAGTAGGCCCTAATCTCTATCATGTTAGATTAGGCCCCAATTTCCTTAATAAGACTCCTGTGGTGCAAGAATTAAAATCAAGAATCAATAAATGGGATGGACTCAAACTAAAAAGTTTATTCTCAGCAAAAGAAACAATCTATGAGATGAATAGATAGCCTATATTTTGGGAGCAAATCTTTACTCCTCACACATCAGATAGAGCACTAATCTCTAGGATATATAAAGAACTCAAAAAGCTAAACACCAAAAAAACAAATAACCCAATCAATAAATGGGTCAAGGACCTGAAGAGACACTTCTCAGAACGGGATATACAGTCAATCAACAAATATATGAAAAAATGTTCATCATCACTAGCAATTAGAGAAATGCAAATCAAAACCATTCTAAGTGCATACAAACAACAATAAGTGTTGGCGAGGATGTTGGGAAAAGGTACATTCATACATTGATGGTGGGACTGCAAATTGGCGCAGCCAATATGGAAAGCAGTATGGAGATTTCTTGGAAAATTGGGAATGGAACCACCACTTGACCCAGCTGTCCCTTTCATTGATCTGTACCCAAAGGACTTAAAAACAGCATACTACAGGGATAGCGCCACATCAATGTTTATAGCAACACAATTCACAATAGCTAAACTGTGGAACCAACCTAGATGCCCTTCAATAGATGAAAGCATAAAAAAATGTGGCATATATATACAATGGAATATTACTTAGCAATAAAAGAGAATAAAATCATGACATTTGCAGGTAAATAGATGGAGTTAGAGAAGATAATGCTAAGTGAAGTTAGCCAATTCCCAAAAAACTACATACCAAATGTTTTCTCTGATATAAGGAGGCTGATTCATAGTGGGGTAGGGAGCGGGAGCATGGGAGGAATAGATGAACTCTAGATAGGGCGGAGGGGAAGGGAGGGGCATGGGGTTATTAATGATGGTGGAATGTGATGATCATTATTTCTACCCAAAGTACAGGTAGAAAGACACGAATTGGTGTGAATATACTTTGTATACAACCAGGGATATGAAAAATTGTGCTCTATATGTGTAATAAGAATTGCAATGCATTCTTCTGTCTTATATAATTAAAACAAAATATCCACAACAGGCAAATTCATAGTCAGAAAGATGATCTGTCCTTGCATGAGGCTGTGGCTGTGGCTGTGGCTGTGGCTGTGGCTGTGGCTGGCTGGGGAGGAGCTTTGAGCATAAGGGTTAAAATGAGTTTGTAATGGGTACCAGGTTTCTCTTTGGAATGTTGAAATGTTCTAAAATTCAAATGAGAATAGCTGCACAATTCTGTGAATATACTAAAAACCCCTGAACTTACATGTAAAGTGGATGAATTTTATGGTATGTGAAACATAAAAGCTGTGAAAGAGAAAGAAAAAAGTGTGGACTCCAAGGGAGACAAATTGCTTGCATTTGAGTACAAGTTCTGCTTCTTGGTGGCTCTGTGACTCTAGGCAAGTTAGTTAATCTCTTTGGACCTCAATTTCTTCATCTGCAAAGTAGGAGTTACAGAAATACCTTACTCAGAGGTTCATGGGGATTCAGTCATTCAATACCTGCTCAAGATATGTGTTGGCTGTTAGCATGATTACATAAACTCATGAAGACTATGTATTTGAGTCGTGTGGCATTCATGAAGATTATTGTCCCCAGGCAATATCTCAAAATGATCCTGACACTCTTGTCTTGAAAATAGTACAGGGAAGGGTCAGGTACAATCTTGAGATTTTCTGTATGAGTTTTCTGTGCTCACCACCAAGATCTCCATTGCTATAAAAAATTGGTTGCATCTTTCATAGAGAATCTACCTCTATTGCTCTGTGTTTTGAAAATGTGGCAACATTTCATTAGTTTAGATCTATCTAATTCTGATTTTTAATAATTAGATCTGGATTAGGATGAAGCTCACTCTTTGTGGTGGTATTATTTGGTAGTCTTTCCCTATCTCTTGCCCGGCCCCCCAACCTCCCAGTTGTAGAGCCAACAATGACTATAGAATTATTGCCAATGGCAATATACTAGAAACACTATTCCTACCAGGGGTGGTGGACTCAGAACTGCTCTGCTGCCTGATGTAGGCTCCGGCTTCCCTTTTCAGACCACAGTTAACAAGTCTTTCCAGCGCTATTTTTGCTTTCATGTTTAAGAACATTGATTCCTTTGCCATCTCTGTGCTCTCACAGCTACTTTATCCTCCTATATTGTAATAGGTATGTCCTAATGCACCTGCCTAGGAGAAGCAACAAAAAGAATGAAAGGAGAGAGGGAAATTAATGGGCTGAAGGTAGATGACTGATACTCAAGAAGAAAGGGAAAAATTAAGACTTGGCAGGACTTCCATACCATGTATGTATGTGTGTAAGTATGCATCTGGCTTTCTATTACAAGTTCTTGTAAGAAGAAAGAAGCTGTTGGGGTGGTGAGGACAGGCTTCATGGAGTTAATGGGCTCCTCCACTGAGCTTTGAGGATCATTAAGGAATGTGCTAAGGGTTGGAGCAGATGTGGTGGTTAGCTTGAGCAGAGATTAGACAAAAAGTTTGAAAAAGGAGCTAAGGACCACATGTTAGGAGGCTTTGGATACTGAGGATAAGATATTTGAACTCAATTCTTCATGCTATAAATACCTTTTGAAGAGTTTTGGTAAAGGCATTGTGATGGAATGTAAGAAAGAAGACCATGGAAGACTGTTAGAAGAGAGAGTGATTGGAGAGAAGACATTAGTTTGGACGATACTATAATGTTCTAGGGGTGATAACTGTGCCTGTGTATAGTGCTGGAATGAGATTATGTTTATGAATTACTCCATTATGCTTTCCTTTGTTAACAATTAGTGGGACCATATGCACTTGAAAGTAGTAAGATGCACTTTAAAAAAAGGTCCATATACAGTCCACTTTTCAATTAGCCCTTCTTTGTGAGTGCCTGATACTAAGTCTACTCAGCATCATTGTCAAGAACACCCTGTGAGGAGAGGCTGAAAAAACTTTTCTCTGTTCTACGGTGAAATTGGTGGTTTAAATCAGCATTTTTCAGTTTTTATTATGGCACCTGATTATAAGTTTATTATTAATTTCTGAGCTCAGATTTTAAGATGATGTGATAATGTTATTTATGAATTTATAATTCCTTGTGTTCTTTGTTACCCTGATTCTCTTGGAGACTTGAATGAAAATGTGAAAATTTGTTTTATTACTAGCAAACACAACTTCATTAATCCTGTTAGTGAACCAAGGAGTTATTTCAGCTTTTAAAGCCTGTTATCTTAGATGGACTTTCATACAAGTAAGTAATGGTAAACTTGAAAATTGTGCAGTTTTGCAGCTGAATGTTAGAAGAAATAGGACACAAAGCATGCATTAAGAAATAGTCAAGCATTATAACAAGAAGTAGCAGTAACAGGTATACAGTGTGGCAGAAACTTTTACCCTGCTGTGCATATAACCTTGCAGGATTTGAATTGACCATAAATGGAAACATTAGAAGAAATAGTTGACTACGTGAATGTTGACATCACCAACATTTCAAAGACTCTAGATATTTAGCTATAGGAACTAGATGAAGGCAATATATTAAGTTATAAATGAGTAAGGATGAACATTTCCAGAGGATGTGACTCTACTAAATATATTCGTTCTAAACTGAACTCTTGGAGATAATTCATGACTTTGAAAGCATAAATGATAAAATTATTAGCAGCTAATCCAAACGTAGGATTATTGCAATTTGCCAAGGTATAGAAAACATGCTTGCTCCCTGTCCTAAATCCTACACTGTGAGGAAGGCAATTTCAAACTATTTTTGGTAATTTTTGTTTTGTTTTGTTTATAAAGAAATACGAATTTTCAGTGCTTCTAATTTTTAAACTATTGTATGCAAAATATTAGTTTTACTGTAAAAAAAATTTACTTGCCTATACTTTTAGAGAGTTTTTAATGTTTTGATAAAAATTTCCAAAGGTTGTGGAACAACTGTAGCCTTTTTCTCATTAGTTATCAAGATAATTTGTAGTTTCAACTTGCACATTAATTTTTCTGGTACAGCACTTACTGTACAAAGTGAGGATTGCTTTTACTTCCATTGCTGTCACTTCCCTTCAGCGGTCAGTATCAGCTGTTTTATTGTCTTTTATCTAGCTGTATTCTCTCAATGGTACTTACCCTCTATTAACAGTTTCATGCTACCCATCACACTAATATGACACCTTGTTTTCCAGCTGCCCCTTAACTGACAGTCTCATTTTTCCCTGTATCTGTTTCTGGTCTGCAGACTTGATAGCTGGTTTTACTCTTGATGCATATTTAGGTTGCCTGATTCATAGGAAACCACATTAACAGTCTCACTCAACTGTTTTTCCCACACCCTTCCCCTGCCTTGCACAGACCCCTCCTCCACTTCCAGAAGCATCAGGGTATTTTCCCCCTTATGAAGTTAAGCCAACCAGTTTAATGGTTATTTGGCTTCTAGAGCATATGCTTACGATCTCATCCACAATTCCAAGATCTAAACAAGGCTGTTGCCATTTCAAATGTATTCATTTTCTCTTGTGTTCCAAGAAACCTCAGAGTTTCCTATGTTCAGTTTTTGTACTTTTTTAGAGTGCCTTGGTGAGATGAGATGACTTCAAGGGAAGGAGCCCATTCACTTGAGTGTCTAGCATTAATAAGCCTTAAGATATCACAGTGATTTTCTGTAAAGGAGAAAAACTCTGGAATGCATGAAATAGTGTTAACAAGGAAGCTGGCAGAACCGTCCATTAGGACACAAAGAAAACAGAAATTAAGTGTCTCAAAAGATGTGTAGTACTCAGAATGTGTAAAGGGTGATGCTGTTCAAGCCTCCTTACTGTAGTTCATAATCTACACTGCTAGCTTGCCCTTGCACTGAGCTAGTTGCAGGAATCACCATCCGTCAGTGAAGAGGAGCCCATGGATTTGTTTTCATCCCAGAGCCCAGAGCTGTAGGAAGTAGTAAGAATATAGTAACAAATGCTTCTTTTAGTTAAAACAAAATAAAACAAAACTTGTCTTATGATAGGGGGTATGTAGAAAATGTCATTTAGGTAAACTGTGAGACTTCTATGATCTAGTTTGAGGGCCTAATCAAATGAATAAACTGAGCAAGAAGAGCTGACTTAAAAATTTGAGTTTTTGGAACATAACCCAGAGTAAATTAGAATTTCTCTCTATTCCTTTATTATTTTTTGTTTTAATTGTTTGACTTAACCAAAGTTATAGGTCATTGCTAAATTACTTTGAAAGTACCCTTTGTCATGATTGCTATTATATGTGGATGGTGCTCAAAATTATTAAAATTAATTTAGATATTTTCGATTTTGTAAAGAGATGGTATTTTCTAGGTCATAATGCAAAGGTGATTTGTGTTCTAGCTTTTGAGTGCTTTATAATTTTATAACATAATTGTTGATAGAATTGAATCATCAAATAATGTGGCAAGATTAGTGGGAGTGGCTTGCTGTAGTGTTTCAGGCTGTATTAATTTTAGATAAAATGAAATTAGTGTTTCTATGGACAACTGAGCCAACTTCCCAAATTACTCAATTCAGTTGGGATTGACTCAGTTTAACTTTTAGAGTTTTTGAGGATAATGAGAAAATGGAAGTGAAATTAAAATTCTCTCTTGCACTCTTGCAATTTGGATGAAATAATTTCTGTGAGCAGCAATCAAGAAGGCCCATATAAGAGATTCACTTTGTGCTCTAATTCTGTTTAGTTAGATTGCATGAGTTTAAGCTCTTGTTACTTCATGTGGAAAATATTATGGCTTAATGCAGGTCAATGTCCTTTGCATTATGTGATGTTACTTTTTTTTTTTTTTTTTAAAGTAATGACATAGAAAGAAGAGATTGGGAGTTGGTCTTCCTCCCCAACCCCTTTCTTTTTGGGAGATGGAGTTTTACTGTGTTGCCCAGACTGGTTTCAAAGTCCTGACCTCAAGTGATCCTTCTGCCTTAGCCTCCCAAGTAGCTGGGTGGTGCATACCACTGTGCCTAGCTGCAGTTAGTCTTAAAAAGGAGAAAAAATTAGAAGTTAAGGATTCCAACATTTCTTTTTTTCTTTAAACCAAGAATATCTTGGGAAATTCTTAAGCCAGTCTACACTTTGGAAGAAAAACTTTGTGATATGTCTGACTTTGGAACCAGCAGAGAAATAAATCCTTTCTTGTGATTATGGGTCCTGGAATGGGTTGAGTTTAGACCTGTTAACTCACCTATTATGAGCTTGACTCACCTATTATAAGAATGAATGCTTTTTGATGGAATTAGACCTTGTGGGTATTCCTGGACATTGATTGGCTTCTGGGGACATGAGCACTTGTTTTTAGGAGGCCAGGCAAATTATAGCTGTTCCGCGAACCCAATTCCATGTGATAGCCTTCAGTATGGTGATATTTACATCCTTCTTACTGAGTTTTCATGACCAATAATATCCTATAGATGAGGCATATTTGGGGCATTTAAAAAATCAATAATACTAAGAAGTGTTACCAGGTACTGTTACAGAGGTATTAATAGCTAATAAATGTTAGGCTCGTTCCAATGATGTATTGAAGTTTTTACCTCTAACATACTACAAAGATTCCTGGGGCTGTGCATTTTACATTCTGATTGTTTCGTTGTCTTACTGAGTAAATGCCCATGGGAATTCAAACCATGGCTGGGCAAAGTTGAGGGTAGGTTAGGAAATGGGGGTTAGCGAGGGTGAAAGGGCCTCTTTTGACGTTAGTGTTAAAGCCATGTTCTTGTCAAATGTTGGAAGGGCCTCTTGATTAGGTTTGGTATGTAGAGAATGGAAAGCTGAGTTGGTAAGCTTTCTTCTTCTCTTCCTAAATTCCAACTTGATAACAAGAGAAAAGCATGTTTGACCTGCATGGCATTAAAATATTTGAGCATTAAGAGTCAGGTGCTAGGCTTGAGAAGCTGTTTAAAGCCAGGCTAAATGAAACTTTAGTAGTGATGTGATGTCTAAATAAACTAAGGAATAGGTACACAATTTCTATTAGTAACCAATGTTTAATTTTTAAAGAACACAGCAGACCTTTTGAAGACAGTTTAAGGAATGGGTGTGGAAGGGGGTGTGGGGGAAGGAAATCTCAGCAGAATGCTTTTAGATATTTCCTGTTATATAAATGCTACATACTTCTCATGCCTTCAGACTTGTAGCAAATGGGAATGAAGCCCATAGAAGCTTAAATTTAATTACTGTTACAAAGAATGCAGAAACTATATAGGTAGTGAAAGAACCGTAAAAACCGGCACAAAGTCTAACTTTAAAATTTTTCATACAAGTTCTGTATTGTCACATTTGAATATGGCATAATGAAATATGCTCAGGCAAAAAAAATGTATTTGATTTTTTTTTTTAAAGTGCTTTTGTTTAGTTCATAGCACTTCTGTTTTGGTAAAAGAGTCATACCCAGTTGAACATTCCAGATGATAAATTGCCTCATTATAGTGTCCTGAAAATAACTTGATATATTTATGTAGAATATTTCAATGTGTGTGTGATGAAGACTGCTGCATTGACATGTGACACTTTTAATAACTGCATTTAATTTAGTAATTGGGATTTTGTGTTAGTAATGGGAAGTTTAGAGTAAAAGCTTTGTAGTCCTAATTTGCTAGTATGTTAAATTCTTATATTCTTCCATTTGTAACCCCACCCATGTACAGCCAGATTTATCTATACTAGTGGCTGAAAGAAGGAGCTAATGTAGATTTTGCTGTTGTTTTATCTTTCCTTCCTTATTTTTAGTAAACCGATAGAACTGGGTAAAGCATTTGGGGCATTTATCATTGTAGCCTATTCCATTTAGAGATAAGAATGTGAACTTGTAAAATATTTTCTTTATGTAAATGTTGTATCTCTAAAGCTTGTTGCAGTGTACTTGGGTGAACCAAGATAGTCCTGGTGAGCAGAATGTCTGGATTCAAAACTGGCTCTGCCATTTAACAGCTAATGTAGTATTTTATAAAATGGAGAATTGTTGTGTCTACCTTACAGGTTTTTTTTTTTTTTTTGCACATTAAGGAATAGGAATACATGAATGAAGAAGGCCTAAGTTGGCATGTATTTGAAGCATGCTTTGTCAGGACTGGGGAATTCTTTTTTCAGTTGATACACAATCTCAAGTCATTTGCTTATTGATTTTTAAAATTAATTCAATGCCCAATCATTGAGTGTGTATATTTGTGTTATTCTGTGTAACCTGGCGCATACAAAGATCAATGATTGTAGATCTGGACCTCCAGATGACTAGAATGAATAACTAGGAGGTAGTCAGTAACTTACAAATGGTATAGCTAAAATACTTTGGGATCCAAGTAGTCAAAACCTTGTTGGATAATAAATTATCACTGTACTAAGATCTAAAGCTTTTTTAATCCTTTTCATGAAATACCTTCTTACAAATTGGGAACAAAGAATTGTATGGATCTGGTATCAGAGGTTAGACCTAGTTGTCAAGAAGGTATCTCAGGTAGTTGTATGGTATGGCTTCTGTCCCAGCCTATAATGACATCACATGTGAATTTGTCAGATGAATTGTAGAAGTATCACATCAGAACACACCATCAAATTTAGTGAACTTGGGTCATCTCTGAGGGAGATAGATCTTTAATATGATCAAGGACTGTGGTTCTTCTCTGTGTGAACTTTGGTATTGATTTTCAAAAGGTATCTACTAATTTAAAATGACCAGTTTTTATATTCTGGAATTAGACATAGGAAATCATTCAATCATCAGATATTTATTGAGAACCTACTCTATGTTAGGTATTGTTGTGAATATAATATGGAATCATTGCATGACTCAGACTGGGTAGGGAGGTAAAGCTTCTTTTTTTTTTTTAAAATAAAGAGCGCAAATACATGGCAGAAATGACAAGTGAAAAGAAATACAAATTGAAAGTGAGAGGTTTAGGGGATGGAGAGATTATTTCTAGTACATATATATTTGAGTTTTGTCACACTATCACATGCCCTACTCTGCTTGGGCAGCCCTGGATTACTACTGGTATCCTTGTAACCCATCTAGTAATCATTCCCTCTCAGGGTCAGAATTGTCCTAGTTCAAAGGATTAATTGTATGGCCCCCCTAGCTTCAAGGATTAGTAGGACTTGACTCTGTGAAGATAGATAAGAGTATTTAAAAAAAAAAAAAGTCAATGGGAAGACTTTGGTGTGCTTAGGAAAAAATATGCTTTGTCTTCCTAGGGGGTTAGGAAAGGGAATCAGTGGAAATGAAGGTCAGATTTTGAGTGTCTTTAACACCAAACCAGATGCTTGGATTTTATGTAGTTGGCCATGGAAGGCTGTCCTTTTTTGTTTGTTTGTTTGTTTTAAAGATTTAATAAGATCCATGTATTTCCTACCAGATATACTAAAGGACTCTTTGAGGGCAAAGGAGTTTAAAACAAAATTGTTAGGGACAGATTTTTTTTGGTCACAGAACCTAAAAAATCATCCTTTTAGAACATGAGTTGACTTTAGATCTTTGAATCAAAACCCTGTTATTTTAGAGATGAAGAAAACTGTCAGAACTCTCCAGCAAATTGTTGGCAGAGATGAGGTTAGGACCTAGATGCTCTGATTCCCCATGTAGTGCGTGTTTAACTTCATTGTCAAGCTGTATTCTGCCAACTCTGTCATTTATTTTTGTCTCTGTGTCTTGGCTTAGCTGTGATTAAAGTAAGATATCTACTCTACTTCAAGGATGTTGAAGCTTATTTTTTAAAAAATGGCTGGTGCCTAGAAATTCCATGAGGAAAGCAAACATTGAGAAGGGAGACTATTCTTCCTTCCCGTGTGCCCTTATGTGCTAGAGTATGCGCTTGCTGTGGTAGAAATCATTAAGGATAAAAACGACAAACAGAAGGTAGATACTGTTCCCACATAATGAACCTTTTTGAAATAGGGTTTTAAAATTCTGGCATGTGTAAAACATAAAAGATTTTTATAAAACAGTCTTTAGATATGAAATGTCATATTTTTGTGGCAAAAAGTATTTATAAAGACTTATGTATTTAAAACATTTGGAAATAGTAAATTTAACAAAATTGATCAATTAGGTACTAGTTTACAAATCATTAGCATGTGATAACTTGATTTTACTTTGATTATACTTTATCATTATTGATGCTTATTGAAATTATATTTGTTACTTGAAAGCTTTCAAAGTTTGAGGAAGGACCAACAAGTGTGGTATATATATATTTTTTACACTTTCATGGGAAGTTAATCTTTTTATCATATTTTTGGATGACCATCAGAGAAACTTTTTAAAACATGATTTTGGAATGACAATGGTATGCCCAAATAATGAAACAAATATCTTTTCACATAAATATGACCCTTGTTTATTTGATGGAGTATTTATGTTAAAAGAAGCAAGTAATTTTGGAGATTCAAGACCTAGTGTAAAGTATTAAAGTGCTAAAACTTCCTCTTAAACTAATGAATTAATAATTATTTAACAATTACATTCTTGAATATACATGTAAAACTTTATTCCCATCTCAGGGAACACTTCTGAAAACATGATTCTAGCTAGCTTTAATAGAAACAATTAGACATTTACCTAAGTAGATAAATTGCTCTAAAATCAGTACTTTCTCATGGACACTAATTTAAATTTCAGAAGAAGAGTATGATTCAAAGCATGATTTTTATTTCCTTTGGAAAATAGAATTTGATGTTATTTAGAGTATAGTAGCTTTGTTAGAATGAAAATAAAACTGCAGCATAAATAATGCTGGAAATATCAATGTTCAACATGCTAATTAACTTAAAAAGATGGGAAAGTTAGGTTAATAGTTGCTATGCCCTATGACCTGAGAATGATTTCCATTCCATAAAATATTGGTCCTTCATGATCCATCATCTGCCTTAAAGCATTAGATTGAGAATATAGTCAGAGTGGGAGACCAGCTAGCTAGCCCAGCCTAACTTTGAAGGCTCAGCATTTTGAGGAATGAAGCACATAACAGCCTGCATGAGTGTGATCTTCAAACCTGTGACAGTTACAGGGCTTCACTGAGCAAATATTTCGGCTCCTACATTTGGAGTTAGAGCCATTTTTGAAGGGTGTGTGGGTAGTACATGGGAGTAAAGAGGAGAGCAGTTTTGAAAAGAGGGCAGGTTTGGGAACTTGTGGAGTATTGCAAAGGGGTGGGCTCAGAGAGTTACAATCCTGGGAGCCTGGGATGTTGATATACACTTTTTGTGACATGATTTACATTTCTATAGATTTGACACTAATTTTTGAAAGCATGGTAGAAGTAACAGGGCAGAGAAATAGTCATCATATAATGAAGTTTTCAAAGACAGTTTCCTCAAATCAATCTCCCCCACCCTCCTTTGTAAAATTAAGAGGTAAATGAGGAAAATGTCTTGTTTTTTCAATTGTTCAGTAGCCTTTTTGAGAGCAGAGTTTAAGGATTCAAAAATAAATGATAATTAAAAGCATTTATGTTAGACTTTAACACTGTGTAGAATACTTTTCAGATACATTATTTGGTGTCTCTTAATGGTGTATTAATGTAAAAAGGTCCTCTAAATAAAAGGTAAAAGAATAAGGTATAATACTTGTATTTTCAATTTTATTGAAGATTCACTAGATCTTTGTATTAAACATCTGTACTGGTGGGGCAGGGATTGTAGCTCAGTGGTAGAGCGCTTGCCTTGCATGTGTGAGGCCCTGGGTTCGATCCTCAGCACCACATAAAAACAAATAAATAAAAAATAAAGGTATAGTATCCATTGACAACTAAAAAAGTATTTAAAAAAAGTCTGTACTGGTAATGCCTTCATATTTTTATGTTATTTGTTTTGGAGTACTGAAAAATATACTTTATAGTCTCTAAGCAATTTTAACTTTAAAAGTTTATATGAAAATGTATAGGGATAAATTCGAAATCACTAGGTAAAGCCAGTAGGACTGGCTTAAGAAGTTTTGTGACTTCTATCACTAAAATAAGAAAGTGAATAGAACTTTTTATAAATGAAAGATTTAAAACTTTAAATTATCTGTAAATGATGAACAAACACATAAATAGATTCCCAAGGCAAATATAGTAGTCCCTTGCCCTACTACTCTTCCCTACATCTGATTCCCTCTCCCCAGAGTGGACCACATTCATATACTTAGCTGTTTATTTTGGTATTTACCTTTGTGCTTTTAAATAATATATTTATATGGATTGATTTTTGTTTTCAGTTCTGAGAACTGACTTCCCACTGTGGGTAAAGTTTCAGCTCTTACAGCTTCCCCATGCATGCTTGCCTGCCCCTATCCTCCCGGCACATTAATATCACCTTGTAAAGAAATCAGTAGTTAGTGTTTACATTTTTATGACTGTAAATATTATTCATGGATGACCAATCTAGTGTTCTATGATTTCCTTTTGTTTCATATGTAGTTAATAATTGTATCATTCCCCCCTCCCCATTGGCTTAATTTTCTATATCCCAGTCACCATTTTGCTGTCAGAATCGTAAATCTTTCATTATATTATTTTGGTACATTCAAACACACCAGGACTTCTGTCAGTTTGAAACCTCCACCTCCTCCGCCTTCTGTTCTTTGTCTCCAGTTTGGAGTGATCAGTCACTATAACTGTTGTATGCCATCTTCCTAAAATCTCCATATTTACTGCTATCTTGCAGATTTCATTTGTCTTTTTCCTATATTGGATGCTTTGTGTTTTGGATCTTATGTCATCCAGTTTTCTTGATTTATTCTTTTGGTAGTGTTGCATGAGGAAGGGAGTATAAGAGACATTTGTTGAAGATTTGTATCTCAGAAGATGCCATTTTTTTTTTTTTTTTGCTCCATACCTGTTTGATATTTTGTCTAGGGATATAAATCCAGGCTGGAAATAATTTGCAATAAAAATTTGATCCTATACTGCTGCTTATAGCTTCCAATGCTGTGTTTGAGAATCTTATACTTCTGTTAATTAACTTTTTTTCCTGCGAACTTATTCCTTTCTGAAGCTTTTAGATTGCTTCTACTTGCTTTTGTATTCTAAAATTTTAGTGTTGGACTTTATTTTTTTAACCACTGTGCTTAGGTGGGCTGTATGTAATCAGAAAACCATAGTCATTCAGTTCAAGTATGTTTTCTTGTACTATTTCTTTGATAACACCTTCCCTTTAATATTTACTTTGTTTTCTCTCTGTGGAATTCAAATGGTATTAGAACCCCAGGACTACTTGTACAGTTTACCAGTCTTTCCCCTTTCTGTTTATTGTACTCTTTGGGAAATTATCTTAACTTGATTTTGTATCCTTTCAATCATTGGATTTATTTCTGTCATCATATTGTTCATTTCCAGGAGTTTTAAAATAATTTTCTACAAATATTTCTGTTTTGTTAGTAACCTGCACTGTTACCTGTCTCTGAAGAAGGAAGTTGAAATTTTTATCAGTTCCTCTGAAAAAATTGAAGTTTTTTCCTGTTCATTGAATTGCCTCAGTTTCATGTTTTCAGTGTTTGTTTTACTTTCTGCTTTTATCTTAGGCCTTTGCTGTTCTTTGCTTTTCCATTGGACATAACTGATATCGGCCGTTCTGGCTTCTCACTCCTCCTGGGTAGATGTGAGGGTTAACCTCCCTGCTTCTGTATGACTTATTTTGGCTAGTAGATGGACAACAGAAATTATTGCGTCTCTCTCCTGTCAGGTTGTTTGATGCTTGTGTTGTTGGAGGTGCCACAGCACTGGAGATGCAGTCTGGAATGCTGAGCCACGCTGTAGAGGCTAGCTGCCTGGGGAAACATCCAGCACTACTTTGGAGTTAGCTTGAGTGGGAAAAAAATTTTGGTTGTGGTTGTGTTTAGCTAGTGAGACTGGTGGGGTTTTAACTGCAGTATTACCCAGCCTGTTCTGACCAATAATGTTGTCAATTGTATTTAAGAATGCCGCACAGTAAGTGTTTGGAAGCTCTGTCCTAGTTTTGGGGCTTAGTTGTATGGTAGTGATCTGGCTCAGCTTCTCAACTGAGGCACTCCCAGATGTGAATGTCACAGAGCTTCCCCCTCAGACTGGTCAGTTTTCCCAGGAACAACTCCACTATTTGCCTGCTTGGCAAATGTAATCCCAGTTTCTGGAGTTTTACAAGGCTGAGCAAAGGAAAGGGGGCTTGGGAATTTGCTCACTGCCTCTTAATGGACTTCTAAGGGTCCTTCACAGTGACACCCTACTGTCTGAAGTCCTTGATACTGAAATTCCTGAGCCATTTAGACTATTGCAGTAGGAATGGATCTTCTTTTAGGTTTTCTCCAATGCTGATTTAGGGTTCCTATTTTTTAGGTCTCCTAAGTCACTTACAACTCTTGTCATTTGCTTTCTGCCACCCCAGATTTTGTTGTGCTTATTTATCTGTTGACCTACTCTTTTTCCTTTTGTATTTATGCTTTTTAAGAAAACCCTTTTGACTGTTTTTTAGAGAGAGTGTAGGTAAGTACATGCACTAAATCAATATTGTTCCTTAATATTGTCCTTCTTCTCAATTTTTTGAAAAAATGTCAAACATGAAAAAATGAAAACAGTAGAATGAATAGCTGTATATGTATTTCCATTTGGGTCTGACAGTTAACTTTTTGCCATATTTGCTTTGTTTCTTCCCTTTTATCTGTTCATGTGTATGTGCAAAGGCATGTGCAATATTCTCCATATGTGCACATGCATGTGTAAAGTAAATGTATTTATGTTTACTGTGTGCTGTAACATTTGAAGGTATGTTACAAATATCATGGCTCTTCACTCCTAAATAATTCAGAATATATTACAAGAATGAAAATACTAACCTATGGGCTGGGATTGTGACTCAGAGGTAGAGCACTCACCTGGCACGTGCAAGGCCCTTTTGATCCTCAGCACCACATAAAAAAATAAAATAAAGATATGTGTCCACCTATAAGTAAAAAGTAAATATTTTAAAAAAGAAAATACTATCCTAGAGAACCATTATCATACCTATGGACATATTAAATATAGTTCTACAATATCATCTAATATCCAATGTATTTAAATTACAGAGTTGTTTCAAAAATTCTCTCTACCTTTTTGTCCCTTGAGAATGGGGACTCAGTTGAGATAAACAAGCTGCAGTTGCATGTTATTTTTCTATTGGACTAGAACAATTAGCTTTTGATTTTCATATTTATGATTTTGCTCTAAGTTAATCTAGACCATTACTGGCACATACAGAACTTCATAACTAACTAACTAAAGATGTGGCCCTTATCTATAAGGAGATGTTAGTGACAGCATATGGAAACAGATTTTATTTTATAAAGAATTTTAATGGTTTGTTTTCAAAGTCATGTGGTACTAATCTAAAACTTAAGCCATGCTTTGCACAATTTATTAACATTTAAAATAAAGAAGTAGTGTTTATCTTTACAGTGATGAAGAACTGTGTTCGGAGTTCTCCCAGCCCACCCTGTTTCACCTTGCAAACTTTGCCAGCATTCAGGCACATGACTTTTTGTTTCCTTCAAATTGAATTTGAGTCTAAGCTCAAAGGGCATGCATTTTTGTTTATGACTAAGGGCTGATCTCTGAAGTTATCAGACATTCCTCACATTCCATATGTCTAATTTTTACTGCTTGGAGGATCTGGTACTATGCCAGAGGAAAATAGAGGCTAGAGTGCACAAGGAAATACCACCAAAGAGTCTCCACATAAGTTATAAAAATTCAATCGGTTTAACTGGTAAAGCAAATGCTAGGTATGGAATTGATTTGTGGCATGTAAATGTTGTTCCTTGGGCTGCTTAGGAAGCATTTCTTAGTTTTCTGATATTTGATTCTTGAAATTCCAACCCATGCGGTTTAAAAAAAATTTGATTCTTTCAGTTTGTGTGTTAATTGTACTTGGGGCCAGGACGAGTTGTTTTTGCAAAACAAATTCTTGCAAAAGCCTGGTATCCTGGGAGTGACTTAGTGTGTGGTTGATGGGGGGTCATCAGGATGTGGAGGTCAACAGAAAATAGATTCATTGAACATGTGTTGAATGAGCACTGATCATTGTTCTCTCTGCTAGGGATTGTAGTGGTGGTCATAGCAAACTGTGGGGAGGTTAGGGTGAAAGATAGTATCAGTAAGAAATAAGCTGGGTGATAAGATAGATACTACCTATTTTAGATGAATTTGTATATTAGTCAACACTGCTGAGGTAATGAGCAAATTATAAATCTTGGTGAATTCTATAGCAGATAACTACTTCTTGCTCATATTATATCAAGTCAACTAAAGACTAAAATAAGTAAAATAATCATGTAAACCATAAATTATAGGGTTGATCATTAAAAATGTGTTTGTTCACTAAATGTTTAAAATAGTTCAGATTTGTCTTGGTCAAAAATTACATATACCATAAAAGAATCAAATTAGATTCTGATGTTAATAACTTAAAATGTAACTTTTGTAAGATTAATAGAAAGTAATTTAACACAAAGAATTTGAAAAAGCCCTTTGTTTCAGAAGCTTTAAATGTTTGTTATAGTCTTTTTTTTAAAGAGAGAGTGAGAGAGGAGAGAGAGAGAGAGAGAAAGAATTTTTAATATTTATTTTTTAGTTCTCGGCGGACACAACATCTTTGTTGGTATGTGGTGCTGAGGATCGAACCCGGGTCGCAGGCATACCAGGCGAGCGCGCTACCACTTGAGCCACATCCCCAGCCCCTGTTATAGTCTTTTGGTGTTACTTAGATTCAAGATCAGCTAGGTAAAAAGAATGTTTCCTTTGTTAAATAATACATATAAAATATGTGAACAGACATTCTATAGAAACTGACTATAATCAAGACTTATTTCTAAGTTTAAAAAACTTCAGTCACTGTTTCAAAAAAATCAGTTATATTTATGAATGCAGACATAAATTTTTGCATGTCTTTAAACATTTATCTTTGAAATGTAATGCTGAAATGCTTTCTAGCATATGCTTTTTCCCCAGCATGAGAAGCTGCAGGTGCATGGAGATTGTCTGATTCATTTACCTTCCCAAAACTTTCTTTGGAATCAGTCTGACATGGTTTAATTGTCTGGGAATCTGGTCAGATGCCTTCATAGTCTTTACATTCTGGAAAGCCTGTGCTTATCTGTGAATCTCTTTCCTACTTTGGGACCTTAGACAATCACTGATTGTCAAATGCTAAATAATTCCATTTGAGTCAATTATGTAAAGATCTCTTAGTAAAAGACCAGGCTGTGCTAAGTGCATCACTATGCCATCAGGAAGATTGTTCAGTTAAATCTGGCAGGCATGCAATGTTCATGTGGTCAGACCAACAAGGTGTGTTTTTCCAGGCAAGATTGGCAGAATTGGGGATGTAACTCAGTTGGTAAGTGCTTGCCTATCATATACAAGTCCGTGGGTTCAATACCCAGCACCACCAAATGTGAATATTGAAAGAACGATCAAGGCTTGCCGTCGGAGAAAATGCCCGTTTATTGAGGCAGCTCTGCATATTTATAGAGCCGGGGATGGTCTGACAGTTATGACAGTTTAATGGTTGAATGGTTTGACACTTGGCATGGGGTGCTTTCTGATTGGTGGGTAAGGATCATGTGAGCCAACAGGGCTAGTCTGATTGGTGGGTAAGGATCATTTGAGCCAGCATGGCTAGTCTGGTTGGTGGGTAAGGATTATGTGAGCCAGCAGGGCTCACCATTGGATGGCTCTTCTGGGGGATGGGGAAGATAGTCTTTGGAGCCAGGGCGACTCCCAACAAACATTATGTGATTCATTATGAAATTCATTTGCTTTGTTTTTAAATGTTAATAATGGTTATGAGACTATAAAAAAGGTAAAAACCATAGGATGGAAGTAACCAGTTATCAAGACTTGGTTCTTACAACTCTCCTTTCTTATAATACCTGTGCCTTTAAATCAGGGAGGCTGATACATGGTAGGTAGAACTAAGCATGATGTAGCTGAACAATTTTCAGAAGCAGCAGGCTTCAGGGCTGCAGAACCAGCAGCCCTGCCTCTCCCCCAACCCCCCAATCATGTAGGATGGTTATAACCACTTTCCTGCACTTGCCATCCTTTGTGTATATGTATAGCTATGTGACAGCACTTCTAAGGTTAATTTTGTAAACCTGCACCTGAGCAAAATACTTTTCAGTCTTTAAGGTTTATTCAGAGATATTCAGTTAAGTGTTGTTGGGGTACAATTAAAATGTTTATTAGTACTGACTGTATGGAAAGGCTAAAGAAACAGTGATCTAAATAAACTTAATAAAAAATAAGGTGGCAACATGAAAAGTCATATTGTTGAATGAAAAATGCAGAAGAATACACAGTATTTACTTATGTTAAAAAGACAACAATATGTATTTTCTAGGCTGTATGTAGAGAAAAGTCTGGAAAGTCACACACTACTTGTGTAGAGGGTATTTTTAAAGAGAGAAGTATGGGAATCTGAATGAGAGCTGTACATCAGATGGAGCTTGAGTGTTATTTACATTACTTTAATATTTTACAGGGATATGTTTTTATAATTTCCTAACTACAATTTTTCCCCCAAGTGGTAGGCATTGAACTCAGTGCCTTAAGCATGCCAGGCAAGCACTCTGCATCTGAGCCACATCCCTGGCCCTTACTACAATTTTATATAAAAAATATTTAATTTTTTTCAAAGAACCAGCCAGCTGCTGTATGGAGAATGGATTATAGAGGGACAAGAGTGGAAATGTAGCAACCAGTTAGGAAGTTTTGGTGGCAATCCAAAGAAGAGATGCTTCTGGCTTTAAGAGAAAAAGTTTGATTAGAGTGGAGAGAGAAAGTTGTGTGGATTGAGGTCATGTTCTGAAGGGTGAGCCTGCAGGACTTTGATGGGTGGAACATGAGGTTGATGGGGGAGGAAGGCATCAAGGATGACTGCATCCTGGGTTGTGGCTGAAGCATCAGTATTAAGATCCCAAGATAGGTTTGTTTGAGAGGAAGAAGTAGTTACATAGGGGAAATCGAGTTACTTTTCATAAGAGTCACATTGATGTGGCTATTAGACACCCCTATGGAATTATCAGGTAGATCTACCTCTAATTAATCTGAAGTTCCACAGAAACATCAGCTGGAAATCACTCTAAATTGTTTTCCATAAGAAACATCTGTTGAGCACCATGACCATGCTATGTGCTGGGAATGCAAAGTTGAAAAACCATTAGGAACTCGGTGAACTGAATCGTCAAGTAAACTAAAAAATGTAAACAGCATGAAATATTTGAATGGGAAAATGTTTCCAAATCCAAAGCTTTATGAAATGTTACTAAATAGTGACCGCCTAGGGAATAGGATGACTTCCAATGAGAAAGATGATGTTTTAATTAATTTTAAGGAAACAGAATTATAAAGGAAAACTGCAAGGGTAGAACTGAGAAAGGGGCAGAAGGTGGAAAATTGCAGGGAAGAGAAGATATTTCAGGTAGAGGGAACTGCATGTATAAAAGCCTGTGTTTGCTGCCTATATAACAGGCTAACTGGTTTTCCCTTGACTTGCTAATGGTAGATTTTTTCAGTAGTCCATATCATTGGAGTCTGCATTACAGATGTCCTGCTTCAGCTGTGAAATAGTTCTTTTCTCTGCTACCTTTTCTCATGATATCCTGGTGTTAATGAAGGTATCTTGTTGTAACTAACTATTTTTTTCTTTCTTCTCTGATGTTTGGTATTTGTAGAACACTCTGTCAATAACTTGTGCCAACTGTGTCATGAAACCTGGCCCTTCCCACCAAGCTTGAAGTCTAATTGATTTTTCTCCTCTCCAAACTTAGGCTGGGATGCAAATGTTCACAGCAGCATTATTCATATCACAATAACTAGAAGTGAAAACAATCCAAATGTCCATTAACTTGTGAATAAGTAAAAAAAATATGTATATCTGTACATTGGAGTAAATTCAGTCATAAAAAGATTGATACATGGAACAACACATTATACCTCAAAAACACTATGATACATGAAGGAATACCAACAAAAGAAACCACAAATTTTGTGATTCTGTGTCAGGAAAACTCGAGAGAAGAGGAATAAGTAAATTACTGGTTGCCTGAGGTGGAGGGTAGGGTTAGGAGTGACTGTAAACAGATTCAAAAGATCTTTTGGGGTTGGCAGAACTGTGCTAAACTGGTGCTTTTTGCAGCATACATTTACTCAGAATTACTTTGTACACTTAAAAATGGGAAATGTTTATGGTCTGTAACTTAAATTTCCATAATACTACTTAAAAAAATAGAAGTTTAGAATTATTCAATTCCGGGATGACTGACAGTTGCCTAGATAAGCTTCCCTGTGGTTGTAGTGATGTAGATGTAGAGTGTAGATGTAGATGTAGTGTGCTTGCCTAGCATGCATGAGGCACTGGGTTTGATCCTCAGCACCACATAAATGTAAAATAAAGATATTGTGTTCACATAAAACTAAAAAATAAGTATTTTTAAAAAATCAATGATTTTTGTCTTTAGACTTGACTCCCATCCCCAGGATATCTCATGTATATGCAGATCTCTCTCCTCATCCCCTCCAAATAACACAAATCTAAAACACATTTGGTCTCAGATAGGGATAGTCAATTTGTAATAATTAGATTAGCCCAACCCCAGAGACAATATCTAGAGATGGTAGAATGTGCTTTCATTTCTGTTGTGGGGGAGAATGCAAATTGGTGAAGCCCACCTGGAGGAGAACATCTTATCAGAATTAAGTAATTTAAAAGTTAGCTAATAGGGCTTTGGAAACACTTCTCTAATGTATATTGACATTTTGTACCTTAAAAAATGTGAATATTCTTTGACCAACTACTAGAATTTATTCTAAGAAATAACTAAATATTTACAAGCATATTTATCTTACATTTATTCTTCTTGAAAACTAATGTCAATTGATGATTAGGTAATTAACAGGCTATAATCCTTTCAATGTATGCAGATATTAGAAGACTTAAGTAAACTTATGTATGCTCATTGAAAGATTCTAACTTATATTTCACTACTTTAAGTCTTAGAAAATACATATGAGACTGTTTATGTGTTTTTTAAGAGGATATGAATTTATTTATTTTTTATTTTTTTATTGGTTGTTCACAACATTACAAAGCTCTTGACATATCATATTTCATACATTAGATTGAAGTGGGTTATGAACTCCCAATTTTTACCCCAAATGCAGATTGCAGAATCACGTCAGTTACACATCCACAATTTTACATAATGCCCTATTAGTAACTGTTGTATTCCGCTACCTTTCCTATCCCCTACTATCCCTCCTCCCCTTCCCTCACATCTTCTCTCTCTACCCTATCTACTGTAATTCATTTCTATCCTTAAGGATATGAATTTATGGCCTGGAAAAATTTCAAAACATTGCAATAGTTATCACTCTGTAGGAAAGTGGAGGGACTTTAATAATAATAGCTTATCCTAACTATAGTATATGAATAGTTTGTTTAGCCTATTATCAATTTTATAAAATATGCACATTTTTATTATGTGTATGAAGTATATATTTATTTAAAAAATATAGCCTGGAAGGAAATAGCATGTTGTTAACTGGGATGTCCCTTTATATTGTGGCTAATGGAATTTTATAAGTTTTAGTAAAAGTAATATAGGTTCATTTTAATTATTGAATTAACCTCTTTAAAAGAGGGGTTGAGAATAATATGGAACTGTTCATTCAGAAGAGTTCTTCATTGCTGACTGGAGTACATTCTCCAGAGTGAATACTCAAGCTTCTTCAGTCTTTATTCTTGAACAATTATTACCTGTGGTGAAACTATGTGTTGTTGAACCACAGGTTGGGGAATGAGGTAGCTTTGGTGGGTTTTTGTTTGTTTGTTTGGACAATAATCCTTTAAGTCCTCTTCCTCTTTCAAACAGTCCTACCCCCTTGGCTGGCACAGCCACTTAAATTCTCAAACTATTTTCAAAACCACATAATCCAACAAGCAAACATTTCTTGGCTCTGAGGAGAGAAAAACGTTCAGGTTAAAGTGTTTGCTTGACTGCTGTGTTTCTTCTATGGTGTAAAGCACTTTTTTTTTTTTTTTAAAAACTTGCTGAATTACTGAAACATCTAAGATATATTATATCCATTTTAACTAAGAATTTGTTTTTGGTTATGCTGTTCACTATGATGCATAATGTAATTATAATAAATAAACATAAGTCATAAAACCAAATGTTTCAATGCAGTACTAAAAGATTTTCTCCTACCCTGTCCCAGCTGTCAGATAATATATTTGTCAACTATCACCTTAGTATCAGTTTTCCTTTTAGTATTTGAGTAAATACATTTACCATTGTATCTATATAAATATTATGTATACTTATTATTATCTTCTTTTTTTTCTGTACTGGAGATTGAATTTACCACCAAGCTGCACCCCCATCCCTTTTTAAAATTGAGACAGGATTTCCCTAAAATGCTAATTAAGACTGGCCTTGTACTTTTGACCCTCCTGCCTCAGCTTCTCAAGTTACTAGGATTACAGGTGTGTACCATCATGCCTGGCTGTAAATGTAAAAATTTAAAACACTATTTTACAGTTCTTCCATCATATCATTGTTCTTTATTTTTGCCTCTTTTCCTAATTAGCATCCATTCAATCAACATTTATTATGTGCCAACTTGGTATGAGGTAGGCATTGTGCTATAGAGACTGGAAAGAACAGGGCTGAGAGAGAGACGGTAGTGTAGTAAGATGCCCCAGCTGACAGCTTACTCTTGGTAGATGAATAGGTGGGACAGAGTTCATGAATACTACACAAATAGCATTCCTAGGCTAAATGGAATTAACTTTTAGATATTATTATTTTTTTGTTACTGGGGGATTGAACCAGGATTGCTCTTCACTGAGTCACATCTCCATTCTTTTTTATTTTGAGACAGGGTTTTACTAAGTTGCCTTACGTCTCTCTAGGTTGGCCTCGAACTTGCAATGCTACTGCCTCAGTCTCCCAAATTGATGGATTACAGGATTGTGCCACTGTGCCCAGAAATATTTTAAATGTTTTTTCAAAATACTGCCAGCTCCTTTCCTGCAGATTGTTTTGAGTTGCAGAGTAACTAGCAATGAATCAAAACAACTGATTTTCTCACATCTTCACCAGAACTACGTTTTTTTCACTAAGACAAAGGAAAACAAAACAAACTTGTTACCTTATTAGGCTTAAAATTAAGCCTGCCTGGTTCTTGTTTTATTTGGCATATCTTTTTATTATTAGCAATATTGAATATTTCCCCATGTTTTAATTATTTTATTACCTCTTGTGAAAATAGTTTATTCATTTGTAATCTTAACTTTGTTATATACCTGTTATTTTTTAAAATAATTTTTGAGGTGAAATTTACATAACATAAACATTCTTTTAAAGTGAGCAATTCACTGGCATTTAGTATAATCACAGTATTGCGCAACCTCAACCTATATTTAATTTCAAACCATTCCCATCACTCCATAGGACCTATTAGGCAGTTTGAATTAACCCCCTTACTTGAGAACTGGTTATTTCATATAATGGAATTTCATGATTTATAATCTTTTGTGCATTCCTAGGTTTTTTCACTTACCTAAAGTTTTGGAGATGTGTAAGGGTCTCTAAACAAGTCAAGATGGCGCCTGGCATTTTGCCAGAGGGAGTGGTTTGTGCAGTAACGCCAGCGAGCCATTAAGTGTGGAGATTCCTTATTGGTTGACTGCTGTATCTAGTTTATATTAATTAAGATAAGCTGTGTGAAATGTATATATACCCCTCCTGTCCTACAATAAAAGGCTCCCACTCCTGCTGTATCAATCTACACAAGTTGCTTGTAACCCCCCGGTTATTTTGCTGCAGCTGGACTGCGGCAGAGATGTATCTATATTATAGCATATAATAAGTAGTATAGGGCTAAATGATACTCCATTGCATGTATATAAAACAAATTGTTCATCTGCTGATGGAAATTTGGGCTGCATTCATCCTTTTGGTTGTTGTGAATAATGCTGGTATGAACATACATGGACATGTACTTATTTGTGTACATATTTTTATTTCTTTCAGTAATAGACCCAGGAAGGGTATTGTGCTCATATAATTTTATTTCTAAGTTTTCGAGGAAATACTAAGCCATTTCTGCAAAGGCTGCACCATTTTACATTCCCATCAAGAATATACAGGATTCCTATTTCTCCACATCTTTGTCAATGCTTGTTTATTTTCTGTTTTTTTAAAAATAGCTCTTTTATTGGATATGAGCTAGTACTTTACTATTGTTTTGATTCAAATTTTCCTAATGACTAATGATGTTGAGTATTTGATGCTATTTTGTATATAAATGAGAAAACAGAGGAAACAGAAAACCTTGACATTGATGAACTTATTTTGAAATTAGCCGAATGTTCTTCAAAGAAATGTTTGCTTAAACTGAATGAGGTTGGGGTTGGCTGTATAGCTCATTGGTAGAGCACTTGCCTTGTATGGGTGAGGCACTGGGTTCAATCCTCAGTACCACAAAAAAATAAATAAATAAAAATAATTAAAAAAAAAAAAAAACCGAAACCCTAAACTGAATGAGTTGGATAGTTCCTAATCTGAGGATTACTAAGCCATTAATTCTGTTTAAATATTTCAGTCTATTATTTTCATAACAGATATTTCTGAAGCCAAGTCAGAAGCAATCCAGGTTTGTTTTTAAATTGAATCAGTTTTTCATTTCTCTATCAACTGGTTGAATTATGGATGCAATATATGCCTTTTCAACAGTGGTTCTTAAAGTGTGATCCAGGTGCCACCACCTGGAAATGCAAATTCTCAGGACCCATTACAGATGTAGCAAGTTGGAAACTTTGGTTTTTTTGAGAAGTACTCCTTTCAACCATCATTTTTAGGTTGATTCTAAGTTCATTAGCACCAAGTTTTTTATCTCAAATAGGCAGATAATATAAACAGTTAAGTTGGTTTCATTTTATAACCTGTTTAAGAAATACATACATAGATTATATCATTTTACTTAGAAATTATTTTTTGGACCATGAATAACAACTGTAATGCAAAAAAAAAGGTAAGTAATCTGTTTTAGTCAGCTTTTTTGCTGCTGTGACTAAGGACTCAACCAGAACAATTGTAGAGGAGGAAAGGTTATTTAGGGGCTCATGGTTTTAGAGGTTGAAAGGCAAGTGACTCACCCGAGATGGCGATTCAACCAAGAGATTTTATTGGGGTGGGGGTGGAAGAAGGGAAGAGAAAGAGAGCAGCAGCCCAAAGGGGAAGAAAAGGAGAGGAAGAGAGCAGAGAGCATGAGCTTGCAAGCTTCAGCTTAAGAAGGGTTGCTTGGCGACTTGGCAGGTGCTGATTGGCAGGGTGACTCAGGAATGGGCGAGCAGACACTGTGTCCCCTGGGGATTGGTGGAGAAAAGTTTTGACTTTGGCGCCCTTCGGGGTTGGCACTCTTCAGAGAGGAGGGGGAGGGGTAAAGGATTACATGATATTCTTCTGGAGAGTGGGAAACTTAACTTCAGCGGGGAGAAACCCAATGGAGGAAATAAAACCAAAAGGCAAGGTCTCCCACACCGCCAACAGAGGTCTCAGTCCAAAAGTGGCTGGCTCTGTTTCTCAGGGCTCAAGGTGAGGCAGTACATCATGGCGGGAAAGTGTGGCAGGGGGAACCAGCTCACATGATGACCAGGAAACAGAGAGGGGTTTCCACTTGCCATATACAAATATATACTCCAAAGCCACACCCCTAATCCTCACCTCCTCCAGCCACATCCTACCACTTCAGTTACCACTCAGGGGATTAATTCACTGATTGAGTTAAGACTCTTACAACCCAGTCATTTCTTCTCTGAACCTTCTTGGATTGTCTGACACATAAGCTTGAAACATCCAAACCATAACATAATCCCAGAGATTTGGGAGACTGAGGCAGAAGGATTGCAAGTTCAAGGCCAGCCTCACTGAGATTTAGTGAGCCCTGTCTCAAAATAAAAAGAGCAGGGGTAATGTACCCATGGGTTCAGTCCACAGGGACCCTGTCCCCCAAAAAAGGTAAATTTTTTTTTTTAAAGCTACCTTATCTCTTTGGTCAAATAGTGAAGGAATTTAAGAGTCATGTGCCTTTGATATGTGTTTTTCCTTTTATTTGTGATTAGACTTTGCTTTTTATTTCTTCAGAATGTCCATGTGAATCTTTGCAGTGTGAAGGCCCAGGCAGCAGATTATGCAACCACTACTGCCTTTAGTATAACTGTTGTTTAGAGGAGCGGTATGTGTTGCCTAAACATGAGTCTTTGATTACAGATAGGTTTTTATTTCTGCATAGACTATTCAAATGAAGATTATAATTATGTGTATTTTATATAATTTTAGGATTTAACTCATTTACAAATATTAAAGCTTAAGTAGTACATAATAAGCATTTGGTAAAAGTTTAATATTACTAGTATAATTAAATTATATGTAAAAATTGAGTCGTTTTACATAGACTACTGTAAACATTGAAGCTTTTGTTATATATCTGGGTTCCCAAAACCACCAGCATGAGCTTTGTGTTCTTTCAAAGGTGAATATTGCTTTGTAAGAGTATATTAATGGTCAGATGTGGTAGCACACATGCAATTCCAGTTACTTGGGTGGTTAAGGTAAGTTTGAGGCTAGCCTGGGCAACTTAGGGAGATGCTGTCTGAAAATCAAATTTATGAAGGGCTGGAGGACAGCTCATTGGTAGAACACTTGTCTAGCATGTGTGAGGCTCTGGGTTCAATCCTTCATACTACCAAAAGAAAAACATATATATATATTTATATGTGTGTATATATTTTATTCATGAAGTAACTGGATTTAGGTATTAGGTGGCAGAAAGGAAATTGTGGTAGGGAGGGCCTTCTGAAGTCCTCCAGATTTAAAATCTCCAGCTTAGGGTCAATGAATGATTAGGAAAAAAACGTCCAGGGAGTAGTCAAAAAGTTTGAGAAAAGGTTTTTTTTTTTTTTGGATGGGGGACTGAATATATTTACAGACTGAGAGAGAAATATTACCTAGGTATGTCATAGTAATTATTTTCTTCTTATCAGGGTCACAGCATAAATGGGTCCTTGATTTTACATGTCCAGTTTCTGAGGATGTTATTCAATTTATAATTTGTAATTTGGGTAAGAATTCAATCGTAAAACTTTTAATATTTACAATTATATGTTTAATGGTTTTACTTATTAATGCAGAAAAGATATTTTGTAGATATGTAAAATAAAGTATTAAACTGACTTTTTTATTAGTCTATATTAATTGTACAGAATAAGTCCCCTTGTTTAAGTTGACTTTTAAAGTAAAGTTGCCAAGAAATTTTTACATTAAAATTTTTTTTAATATTTATTTTTTAGAAGTAGTTGAAACAATACCTTTATTTTATTTTATTTATTTTTATGTGGTGCTGAGGATTGAACCCAGGGCCTCGCACGTGCTAGACAAGCGCTCTACCACTGAGCCACAACCCCAACCCCAACATTAAAATTTTTTGGAATGGAAACTTCTGAATTATTCACTGAGTTCATAATTATATCTATCCTTGCAGTTGTAATTTAGTTTTATAACAGTGACAGTTCAGTGCTTTTTATTTGTTGACCAATTCCAGAAAAAGCTGAGTTATTTCCAAGTGTAACCAAGTTACCATAACTTGTAATCACAGCACAGGTTCTGATCCTTTTATAACTTCTTTTAATTATAAGAATAATAAACATATTCATATAATATTCAGGCATGTAGATTTGATATCAGGTGTAAGATCTCTTTTTGTCATTTAAACTTGCCATTTCTATATCTTCTCATTGTTCATTTCTTCAGACTGTGTGTGCCTATGACAACATTAATAAAGGTGTTAGGGAAACAGGGTTCTCTCAAACAGAATCATGTGTAGGGCAAGCTGACACAGTAGCAGAGTATTACTCTGGTCAGGTTTAGTGAGGTAGTCATAGAGATATTTTTATAGGCAGTGAAAGTAGGCAGGCCACTATCTCTACCATGGAGATTTTTTTGATAGGATATTTAATTCATTTATTAAAATTAGCATCAATTTTTCCTGGGAAACTTATGAGATCTAATTTGAGCACAGTTTTTTTGGACACAAATTTACTTCATGATTACAAAACAAATACGGCAAGTTACCATTTTGAGGCAGGTTGCTTAACATCTTTTTAGATTCATTTCACTCATTTAACATTGAAGCTTATAAAAGAGAATAAAATCATGACATTTGCAGGTAAATGGATGGAGTTAGAGAAGATAATGCTAAGTGAAGTTAGCTAATCCCCTCAAAACAAATGCCTAATGTTTTCCCTGATATAAGGAGGCTGATTTGTACTGGGGTAGGGAGCGGGGAGCATGGGAGGAATGGAGGAACTCTAGATAGGGCAGAGGGGTGGGAGGGGAAGGGAAGGGGAATAGGGTTAGAAATGATGGCGGAATGTGATAGTCATTATTATCCAAAGTACATGTATAAAGACATGAATTGGTGTGAATATACTTTGTATACAACCAGAGATATGAAAAATGGTGCTCTATATGTGTAATAAGAATTGTAATGCATTCCGCTGTCATATATAAAAATATTTAATTTAACAAAATTGAGGCTTACCATTTGCCAGGTGTTATATTGTCTAGTTCTTATTTAAACTTTACGGTGTACCCTTTCCTCCTGACCTCTTCGAAAAAATAAATCAGGGAACTGGAGCTTTTAAAGTTAATAACTTGCCCTAGTTTGTGCAGTGAGTAAGTCATAGAACAAGGAGTTTAATGCAGATTTCTTTGTTGCAAAATATCAAGTGCTTAACTTCTAAGCCAGTAGAATGACCTGGAGAGCATATATTGCTGGATCCTAGAGTTTCTGATTTTGTAGGTCTACCTTAGAGTTCAAGATTTTTTTTTTGTTTTGTTTTGATGTTGCTGGTCCTGGGACTGTACTTTGAGAACTACTGTTTACATCTGACTTGGTTCCTCTTAGGAGTTGAGGGAGAATTCACATGTTGTGTTTGTATTGATAATCATTAATATTGACTGTTTACTGTGTGCTAGTTACTATTCCAAGTTAATTCCTTTTTATCCTCACATCAATCTTAGGAAGTAATTAAATTGCAGGGAGAGGATGTGTTATGTGGGAGGGGTATGAAAATAAGAGGAGGAAATTGAGGTAGAGAAGTCCAGTTAAGATGTCTTATAGTGTGTTAGTTTAGAGGTGGTTACCCTCATTATTGCTTCTGTCAGCTGAGCTGGTTTCAAAGACCAGTAGTCTTGGAGCCATCTCTAGATTTCATGCAATGGGGAGGTTGAAAGAAAAGGGAACCTTTCTTTTTATCCATTGGTCTTTTGTGTCTTTGGAGGACGGTTATAGACTAGGCCTGGGAATCCTTTTCATGTCACTCTCCCAGTAATCTGAAGGGTAGATAATGTACTTTGTTATTCTGATGAATGATGTGGTTCTGGAAGTAACCCATATTTCAGGTGAGCAATGAGACTTTTGATATTCATTAGCACAGATATATATTTCCTATATAAGACCCATGGCATTGATGCCAGTATATTAAATTAGAAAGTATGTGGAATGGTGGCAGCCACCCTGCAACAAGGCATTCACTAATCTATGATATTAAACCTGCCATCACTGCTCCAGTAGCCTGGGAAAATTCCAAAAGCAAAAACAAAGGGAATAAAAAAAAAATCTGTAATTATGTCTGAAATCTGTATTTTGCTTAGGAAACCAGGTAGTTTCCCCATGGGTTTTAAAGAAAAAGTTTTAAAGAGTAATTAGTATTAAAGAGAAAGTATCTTAGAAAGCAGTTTTAGGAGAAAGTGTAAGGCGGTTTGAAAAGGTGAGATCATATTGGTATATTAATACTTTGTGTTTGGTTCTGTTAAAATTTTCTTGAGTGACTGATATATATGGGATACTTATAAAAGTAAGACATGTTTTCTTTCCTGTCAAGGAAAACTCATAGCAGACCTCACAGTTGAGTGTTTAGTTGATTTGTATAAGAGCATTCAAATTTGAAATTAGTATAGTTTGTTGCATATATTCTTATCTTAGAAGTAATTATATCATTTTAATGATACCAGTGCTTGAATCCTGGGGCAAAGTTTTGTTTTCAATGGGACAGCAATTTTGCCATAGAATTAGAGCTAGATCCCAAGCCTCCTCACTTTCAGCTTGGAGTTCCCTTTGCTTTGAGATGGCTTGAATTATTAATTGAAGAGATTTATTTCCCAACCTTAAGCTGTGAACTTTCAAAGGGGGATAACAATTTACTCTGCTTTTTTGGATATTCATGTCTATATTTTATCCTTGTATGTTTTCTCTTTCTTTAGTATTTCAAATGCAGTAGTACAAACTCTGGAACTAATCAAGAACAAAAAGGAAATGCAACCTAGATACTTGTGGTTAGGATATTGAATTTTGACATGTGGTCTGATGGAAAAAAAAATCACAGTGTATTTATTCTGGTTTGTTGTAGGTTAACGAAGCCCTTGTCATTTGCTGATTGTGTTGGGGATGAGCTGCCGTGGGGATGGGAAGCAGGGTTTGACCCTCAGATTGGTGTCTACTACATCGATCACATCAACAGTAAGTTTTTCTTTTTGCTGAAAGCAAACATTTAGAAAAGAATCTCCAAAAATCTGTACTTACATAAAAGGGCATACATTTTACAAAGTGAATTTCCTTATTTTAAACCTCCATTTTCTTAATGATTGATACTTAACTGAAATGCCTGTTTTGGTATTTGGGGCATGTGTTTGGATTTGCATTATGGGGAGGGACAGAGAGGGAGAAAGAATGTGTGGTCTGGCTGGCTGTTTGCACTACAGGGAATGAGTTTTCTTCTCTAGTGCAGGTCTAGGACTCTGTGAAGATTAAAAAAAAAACAAAAAAACTGTTGGGTGACTTGTTTACAACCTCTACATCTGATAGGATGATTCCTTCTCCACTAGTGCTTGCCCAAAGAAGAGTTGGGCATGGGCATATGCTGTCTGTAGATGCAGCTGGTGTGGACTAGGTGACCTGAGGGAGGGACTGGCACTCACCAGCAACTCTGGAAGACAAAATACATGTGGGAGAGACTGGAGCGTTTTTCTTCTTCCTGTTTCTTGATTTCTTTGTGGCAGGAAGGAAAAGTCTCATTTTAACAGCTTTTAGATCTGTCATGGAAAGGTAGGGCAGAGGACCACTGTGGCCATGAACACCTTTTTAAAACACATACTTGAAGTTTTTTTTTTTTCCTTTTTAAAAAATATTTTTTTTTGTGTGTGTGTGTGTTTACATGACTATTTCTTTATTCAGCCATTTGAAAATTCTTTCAGAGAAGCATACAATAATTACAGTGACCATTTTGCTTATTTCATTTAAGAATTATTATTTTGATAGATTTTGAGAACTATATAATGAATTTTTTCTTATTTCTCTTAGATCTACTCTTACATTAAAATTTTACAAATGTACCCTTTACTCATTAGGAATAATATCAGTGTAGAAAAGTATTTTATTTCCTACTATTCATTAGTGATGGCTTATAGCAGCCCTGTATTAGGTATGTGATACATTTTTTGAGAGGCAATAAATAAATAAATAGATAGATAGATAAATACCCAAATGAATAGCAGTGATTTCTTACAAGTAGATGAAGTGGAGGGATGGAAAGGAGCAGGCACTTTGAGGTATCAATTCAGTTTTTCAAAGAGCACATAAAATTTATAATCTGTGGTAGAGAATATCTGTGTGGTACAGATTGGGAGTCAGTTTTCATGCATACATTAGCCCAACCTAAATACAAATAACAATTTTTACAAGTTATTGCTTCAGTCTTTTTTTAATGATTAAAAAAATATCTTTTTTGTTGAAATATTATCTCTTCCTGAAAATTTCTAAAAATTCCATGAAGAGGTCTTTATATGTATGCATATGCGTGGGTGTGGATGTTTGTGGTATTGGAGGATCAGATAAACCTTTCAATGGAATATCTGAAATGTGCAGCTATTTCACTCTTACAGTTACTTTAGGTGAATAAGATTTAGCTCTTTTTCTTTAAAGTATTTGGGAAACCAGAAGCCAGCCTAGCTTTACTTGTTCAAAGGAAATAAGTTCTCATGGTACCACAATAAGAAAAGGAATTCCCTTTGCTTCCCTCCTACCAACTGCCAACTCTTTGGTATCTAAATCCATCTTGCAGGGCTTGTTCTTCTTTCTCAGTGAAAGAGGTATTTGAGATCCTCCACCCCCACCCTGTGGATGACCTCTTAATCACTTTTATATCCCATCCTTCTCTCCTGTGTTATATCTTTCCCAGTTATTTTCTGGTTTTAACTCCCCTCCGCCCACCCTTTCTAGTGATTCTTCTGTCTTAAATATTGGAAACTGTCAAAATGGAACTAAACCAAACTACAAAAGAAAAAAAAGTAACAGTAAATTTCTCCCTACCCACTCAAGATCATCCTGCAGCCTAAATCCCTTACTAGCTATGGTAAAAGCCATGATCTGCTTGAACTTCATGTTCTCCATTGTTCTACATCTCACAGAAATCATTCTTGCTGGAGGTCATCTGAGACCATACAGATGATCAAAGCTAGCCAAAACTGTAGTCTCGTCTTCCTTGTAACTGTGGGTTATTCCTTGGGTTTCATGGCATTTCCTTTTCACTACCTGCCTGCCGCAGTCCAAGTTTCTCTTACGTATCCCCTCTTGTTTCTGCTATCAGGACTTCTGTAGAGCCTGCAGTTTGCACCTTGCAGATTTTCTTGGGTGATAATTTTAGTTACTTCCTTCAGGATGTCAGTTGCCAAATTTGTCCCTTAACTTTCAGATGCATGTATTTGATTTCTTACTATAGGATTCCTCCCCGTCTGCCCCTTGGGCCCTTTCCATTTTAATCTCCTGTCCTACACCAGCACTGGAGGATCCTCCAGCAGTATCATTTGCTTCCCTGGCTTTCGGCCTTTCTGTATGTCTGTTGGTCTAGCCCCTGACCTCTCTTCCCAACAACACCCTAGGTCTCCCCTTTGGACCAATTGCTTCATCCTTCCAGGCTTGGTCTATTCAGGTGCCGCTGCTTCTCAAAGGTTTCTGCAACACATACCTGGACCTCATAGGTCTTCCACTCCCATCTAGATTTGTTGGCCAGCCTGGGTATTTTTGTAATACCAGGTATGTAGGATTTTTTTAAAAAAAACTTCATCACATTGCATTTAAAGTTGTTTATGTTTTTCTTACTAAATTGTGAGCTTCTTGAGGGCAGTGATTGCAACTTTTATTTCTTTATCCTACTATAATTGATTAACTCTTAAATGTTAAAAGAAAGGAAGAACTTATTACCTAGCTCACAAAATAAAAGCTCATTTTTAAAAAAAGGAATTAAAGTATATTTCAAATGTAAGTTGTACTTCAGAAAGCACTATTCTGAATATATAAAAACTTGATTATCAGAATATAAATTTTTAAGCCTACCATTTTTCTTTAGTATGGTAATTGTAACCTAGTGGCCTGATGGATTTATTGTGCCCTAAAGTATCCAAATTACCCACAGCAAGTAGTTTATTCACTGAAAAGGATCTGACCCATTATCTCATTAATCTTCAAGACATTTCTCTGAAATTTTAGAGAGCAAATGGTATTATCTTCTCATAACAGCTGGTCCACACATATGTTGTGTTTTGGCACTGTATAGTTTCAGCATTATTTTCTCTTTATTTAGATAAAAAATGAAATAAGGCGTGTTTGGTTGTTTTAATACTATTTCTCTGAAACACTCTTAAATATTTAGAAGAAAAATTTGACCTTGACAGTGATAGTTATTTCAGGCCTTTTGTGTTTTATTTTAGCATTTACCTTTTAGTGGGTGTGTGATGGGGATATAGACATTGATGGGAGTGCTTGCATCTATCTAGATGTTAGTTGTGAGGTACTATATGTAAGTTTCTGATATTATTAATACAATCAAAAGAAAATCACCTTTTGGTGGAATCAAAGTTGTATCATAATTTTTTTCTTTCTTTTAGTTACCTAGGTGTTGTTGTTTGCATACATGAAATTGCACAGATGTTGTGTGTTTTCAGTGAACTTTGACAAATACATATTTTTTTGTATCCTCCATTCCAATCAAGATATGGAATTCCATCACCTCAGTAAGTTCTATCCTGACCCTGACTAGGCAGCTCCTCCCTAGTGTTTCAAACATTGTTCAGATTGTAGTTTTGCTTATTCTAGAATTCAGAACTTCCTTAGATTTTAGGAATAGATTCTTTCACTCAGTGTGTTTTTAAAGACTGTACTACTGGGGCTGGGGTTGTGGCTCAGTGGTAGATCACTTGCCTAGCACGTGTAAGGCACTGGGTTCGATTCTCAGCACTGCGTATAAATAAATAAATAAATAAAATAAAGGTCCATTGGCAACTAAAATGTATACATAAAAAGACTGTACTACTGATTCAAACAGTAGCATGGAAGAAGAGAATTAGTGTATTTGACAATGAACCCACATCCAGAACACATAAAGAACTCCTGAAAATTAGTGTTAAAAAGATAACCCAATTTAAAAATAAACAACAAACTTACATACTTCTCAAACAAAGATGTAGCAATGGACTTAGTTTCATTTATGATATTGTTTACACTGTAGAATATTTCCTTTTTATTGCTGAATAGTATTCTACCTACCTGAGCAAATCAGTTTTAAAAATCTATTTTGCAATTTTATTTTTTTCCAAGTTTTAGCTATTATGAAAAAGGCTGCTATGCACATTTGAATATCTTTTTTAAAAAATTGTGGTAAAAAATTCAGAAGTTTATTATGTTTTTGTTTTCTTTTTTTGGTGGTGTTGGGGATCAAACTCAGGGCCTTGCAGATCTCCAATTCATCAACCATTTAGAAGTATATAGTATATTACTGTTAATTCTATGCACATTACTGTGCAGCAGATCTCTAAAAGTTATTTAGCTTGCAAAACTAAAACTCTATACCCATGGGACCAAAGTTCCCTTTCCTTTCCTCCTGCTCCTGGCAATCAACATTCTAATTTCTGATTTAACTGACGTTTGACTAGGTTAGGTGTCTTGTCTGTTTTTTTGAAGTAAGCATTTGTTTTTAAGTTTTATTCATGTAATAGCATAAGACAGGATTTCCTTTTTTAAGGCTCAATGACCTTTTTAAGGCTCTCTAGTAGTGTGTCCTGTAATTTCTTTACCCATTCATCTGGTAATGGGCATTTCAGTTGCTTACAACTCTTGGCTGTCATGAATAGTGCTTCAATGAACAGGGGTGTGCAAATACCTCTTTGAAATCCTAGCTGTAAATGTTTGGATAAATACCCTGAAGAGAGATGTCAGGATCATAGTTCTGTCTTTAATTGAGAGACCTTTACTGGTTTTCCTACTGGCTATATCATTTTTACACTTCCACCAAGAGGGCAAATGGTAACATTTTCTCAACATCCTCAAAAGAATTTGTTATTTTTTACTTCCATTTCCCTGATGATTAGTGATGTTAAACATTTTTTTCAATTTGTTAATGAGCCATTTGTATATATTCTGTGGGAAAATGTCTCGTCAAGCCCTTTGCCCATTTTTAAATTGGGTTTATTTATTTAGGTGCAGTTGTAGAAATTCTTTATATAGTCTGTGTATGTATTCTTTAGCAGACACACACACACACACACACACACACACAATGAATATTTGTTTTTCTAGTCTTTCACTTGCCTATTTATTTTCTTAGTGGTGTCTTTAGAAGAGTAGAATTTTAAATGTTGGCAGAGTTCACTACATCACTTATTTTCCTTTTATGGTTAGTGCTTTTTGTTTCCTAAGAAATTTTCCAGGGTTGTAAAGATAGTCTCCTATAATTTCTTCTAGTTTTAGCTTTTGCTGTTAAGTATAACCAATATGAATGAACGTTTGTTCATAATGTGTAATAAGGGTCAAGATCTCAGCCGGGTGTGATGGCACACACCTGTAAACCTAGCTACTGAGGAAGCTGAGACAGGAAGATTGAAAGTTTAAGGCCAGCTAAGGCAGTTAGCAAGACCCTGTCTCAAAATAAAATATAAAGGGCTGGGGATGTAGCTCAGTGGTAGAGTGTTTGCCTAGTATGTTAAGAGGTCTTGTGTTAAAATATATAAAAGATGGGGTGGCATGGGGAGTTGAGAACTTTTCCCCTCTTATATATATCAGAGGAAGTTCTAGTACCAATTTTTTCACCCTGGTACAGGGCATTAAACCAAAGGGTGTTTTTATCAATGAGCTACATCCTTAGCACATTTAATTTTTTATTTTGAGGCAGGTCCCATGAAATTGCCAAGCCTTACATCAAAATTGTCCTCCTGCTTCAGTACCATCTGTTAATATGACTTTAATTTCCCCAATGAATTGATTTAGAATCTAGGTTAAAAATCATTCAACTGTGTATGTGAATCCTACTCCATTCCATTTAATTATTTGTTTCTTTTTACTCTAGGACTACATTTCTATACTTATTGTGAAATATGTTAAGTCTTAAAATCAGGTAGTAAAGTCCTCTGAGTTTGTTGTTCTTTTTTTCAGTTTATATTGGTTATTTTAGATCTTGTACATTGTTAAATTTATTTTAGAATCAACTTATTATTTTCCTCAAAAGAGCTTGTTAGAAATTTGATATCTATAGACAGTTTGGGAAGAAAGCTATGACAAAACCATAAATATTGTATAATCTGCCATTTAAGTTTTCTTCAGTTTCAGCAAAGGTCTGTGGTTTTCAGAATAAAGATCATCTTTTGATTTTTCATTCAGTATTTCTAGATATTTTTATTTTGGGAGATGAAATTTTACATAGTATTATAGAATCAATTTTAAGCACATAATTTACATACAATAAAATGTATATTTTAAGTGTCTACCATCTCAATCAACATAAAGATTTCTATCATAGGAGAAATTCTTTCCCCTTTGTAGTCAATCCTTCCCCAACTCCATGTGACTATAGATTAGTTTTGCCTTTTCTAGAAATGCATGGGAATGTGTGTTAGATCCATTCATGTTGCATATATCAGTTGTTTGACCCCTGTTATTCCTGAGTACTATTTGATTATCTGAAAATACCTGAAATCGTTAGTTTATTCATCATTTGATGGATGTTTGGGGTTGCTTTCAGTTACTTATTATGAATGTAGCTATTGTGAACATCTTTTTGTGGGAATATGACATCACGTTTAGCATAAAGACCCCAGAGTAGAACTGCTGAGCCATGTTGTAAGCATTGGCTTCAGAAGAAATGGCCAGAGAGTTCTACAAAGTGGTTGTACTATTAATGCTTGAGAGTTCCAATTGCTTTTGGTGTTGTCATTCAAAATTTTATCAGGTGTGAAGTGGTAACCCATTGTGATTTTACTATTGTGTGTCCCTGTGTTACCTGTGAGCCCTTGTTTCCCTGAATGCTGAAGTATAACACCAGAGAAGCACACTGAGACAAGTGTAGAGTGGAAAGTGGAAGGCTTTATTAAAGCATAGCAGAAAAGACTTCCTCCCAGAGGAAGAAAGGCAGAATCCGTGGAAAGGGGAGGTCTTCCCTTTTTTATATCGAAGGTCTTTTTTTAGTCCTCCCACATTCCTGTCCTTTGTTTCCCTATAGTCTGCAGTGATGGAATGCTGGTGGGAAGGCCAAAAGGTAAGAGATACGTGGACTGATGGGGCAGGGAGGAGTAATCTGGGCAGGAAGGGCCTGGGATGGTTTGATTAGCACCTCCCAGTTTGCTGTGAGCTACTTCATTAACAGTGCTTTAGGATGGGTTCTGGGCCTTGTGGGAATTAACATTTCAATTTCCCCAGGTGTTGTTCTGGTTTCCTGGACTCCATTCTCAATATGCTCTTAATTTTCTTTATCTTACTGTTTTAGAGCCGATTTACCTAACTACACTAAATACCTATCTTTAAATCTGGCTTCACCTGCAAACTCGCAAACTCCGTATCTCTTAATATACTGTCATTCGCACATGTGAATGTGTGTGTGTGTGATTGTATGTGTTGTGCATATATATTTTTTGTTTGTCAAGAATTGGTTCATAACTTTTCCCCATGTTTTTATTTGGTTATTTGTTCTCTTATTACTGAATTGTGAGAATTCCTCATATCTTCTATATTAAAGTCTTTTGTTGTGAAATCTTTTCTTCTAGTCTGTGACTTCTTATTTTCTTTGTGGCAGATTTGAAGAGATGAAGATTTTAAGTCCAGTTCTGCATCAACAAAAATGGAGAACACACTCCCATGTGGTTGTTTTTATTTGTTTCTGAATCCTCCTTGCTCTTATTTTTTGAATTCCTCCTCTGTTTGTCATCTGTATTCAGTTCTTAGTTTCTAGTTGCAATCAGTGGGAGAGATTAGATTGTGTGTTCTTACTCCATATTAGTCTGAACCATGCCCCTCATACCCCCATAAAGTAATAGTTTATGTCTTTCCTAAACAGAGAGGAAGTATTGCTCCTACAAGGGAGAGGTCCCAGATGGGTAGTCCTGAACCACTCTCTTTTATATGAACATTGAAGCAACACATGTGCTGAGATTCAAGGAAAATTCCTTAAGTTTTTATAATTTTCATATGGACATGGTTGCTTTAGATGGAGAGAAGTAAATTTTGTGCCCTTCTATAGCATCTCTAACCCATATCATCCTGTAAATTTTCCTAGGCAGGTATGCTATTAAGGTATTTATCAAAGAAAAAATTTAGTTGTTTAAAATCCAAGTAAACATCTTAATTTGGTGGAAGTGATACTAACTTCTGAAAATGTGATGGTTTATATATTGCATAAATTTGTGAAATTTAGGGATTTCGCAGGCATTATTTTCTTCCACGTGAATGCAGATTTTAGATAGCTGATTGTGCCTTTCTTCTTGAATCTGTTATTTCCCTTTACTTCAGACTATTTCTTCTTTTTCTCTTCATTTCACTCATTTTTCTTTTAAATCATGTCTTTCCCCAGAGATATTAGCTTACCCTGTTCTTTTTAGCGTGCACTTAAAAAAAAAATCTATAATAGTGTTTTCCTTTGCAATTACTATGCAGACTCTTCATCTACATTTTAACCTCAGATAATCTTTAATTTTTTTTTTCATTAGCCAGTATGGTGGCATATGCCTATAATCCCAGAGGCTGAGGCAGGAGGATAGCAAGTTAGAGTCGGCCTCAGCAACCCTGAGGCGCTAAGTAACTTAGTAAGACCTTGTGTCTAAATAAAATACAGAAAATAGGGATGCGGATGCAGCTCAGTGGTTGAGTGCCCCTGAGTTCAATCCCCGGGGACCGCCTGCCCTCTCAAATTTCTTTATTAGAGCTTCATAGTTATACATAGTAGTTGGGTTCATCCTGACAAACTCATAAATGCATGGAAATTGATTTTAGTTTATACATCCCCTTCTTTTTTCCCTCCCCCTTTCCCTTCTGTTCTCCCTCCTGTCTCCCAATTTCTTTCCCCTATTGTACTTGACTTACTTCACCCATCTATTAATTTATATTTGACTAGTTCTTTATATTATCCTATCCTTTTTTCTCCCTTTTCTTTATTTTACTCTAGTTTTTGCATATGAGACAAAACATTGGACCTTTGAGTTTCTAAGTTTGGCTTATTTCACTTAGCAAGATATTCTCCATTTCCATTCATTTACTGGCAAATGCCATAATTTCATTCTTTTTTATGGCTTAATAGAACTCCATTGGTGTGTGTGTGTGTGTGTGTGTGTGTGTGTGTGTGTGTGTGTATGTGTATGTTTGTGTGTATCACAATTTCCAAATCTGTTCATTTATTGATGGGCCCCTGGGTTGATTCCATAATTTAGCAATTGTGAATTATGCTGCTATAAACTTTGAGGTGGCTGTATTGCTGTAGTATGTGGATATAAGATATTTTGGGGGAAATCCCAAGGAGTGGGATAGCTGGGTTATATGGTATTCCATCCCTAGGTTTTTGAGGAATCTCCATATTGCTTTCCAGAGTGGTTGTACTAGTCCTATAGTCCCAATAACAATTTACAAGTGTATTTTCCCCCCACAACATTGCCAGCATTTATTGTTGTTCATATTCTTTAAAAAAAAAAAAAAATATATATATATATATATATATATATATATTTAATTGTAGTTGGACACAATACCTTTATTTCACTTGTTTATTTTTGTATGTGGTGCTGAGGATCGAACCCAGGGTCTTGCATGTGCGAGGCGAGCGCTCTACCACTGAGCCACAATCCCAGCCCTTGTTCATATTCTTGATCATCACCATTCTGACTGGAGTGAGGTGAAATCTAAGTACAGTTTTGATTTGCATTTTCCTGGTTGCTAGAGATGTTGAACATTTTTTCATATATTTGTGGCCATTTGTGTTTCTTCTTTTTGAGAAGTTTCTGTTTAGATCTTTTGTCCATTTGTTGATCAGGTTATTAGTTTTTTTTGGTGTTAAATATTTTGTATATTCTGGATATTAATTCCCTATCAAAGGAGAAGCTGGCCAAGATTTTCTCCCTTTCTGTTGGCCTTCTCTTCATGCTCTTAATCATTTTCTTTGCTGTGCAGAAACTTTTTAGTTTGATGGCAACCTACTTATTGATTCTTGGTTTTATTTCTTACACTTTGGGGTTCTTGTTAAGGAATTCAGTGCCAGCATGTATATGATGGAGTGTGGTCTCTGTTTCCTAGCAGTTGCAAAATTTCTGATCTAGTTCCTAAGTCTTGGATCAATTTTGATTTACATTTTATGCTGGGTAAGAGAGAGGAATCTTAATTTCATTTTTCTACATATAGCTATGTAGTTTTCCTAGCATCATTTGTTAAAAGAGTGTTTTTTCTCCAAGATATATTTTGGCACCTTTGTCAAATATCAGATGGCTGTAGGTATGTGCATTTGTCTCTGTTTTCAATCGTGTTCCATTGGTCTTCATGTCTTTTTTGCTGGTTTTGTTATTACAGCTCTGTGGTATAATTTCAGACCAGGCATTGTGATGCCTTCTGCTTTACTTTTCTTGCTTAGTATATATTTGGCTTTTCTGGATCTCTTATTCTTTCAAATGAATTTTAAGTCTGTGAAGAATGTCATTGGTTATTTTGATGGGGATTGCATTGAATCTGTACATTGTTTTTGGTATTTTGACCATTTTGACAATATTGATTCTGCCTATTTAAGAACATGGGATGTCTTTTCTATCTTCTAAAGTTTTCTTCAGTTTCTTCCTTCAGTGTTCCTTAATTTTCAATGTAGACCTTTTTTACCTCCTTGGTTAGATTAAGTCCCAAGTATTTAATTTTGGGGGGGTGCTCATTGTAAATTGGATTGTTTCCCTGATTTATTCCTTGGCTGATTCACTGTTCGAGTATAGGAAAGCTACTTATTTATGGGTGTTGGTCTTGTATCCTGTTACTTTGCTAAACTCATTTATAAACTCCAGAAGTCTTATGGTGGAGTTTTATTTATTTATTTATTTATTTTTTTCCTTTTTTTCTGGTGGAGTTTTTTGAGCCTTGTAGATATAGGATAATATTGTCATCAAATAAATAGTTCGACTTTTTTTTCCCTATTTGTTATCCCTTGATTTCCTTTTCTTGCCTGATTGCTCTGGCTAATGTTTCAAAGACTATGTTGAATAAGAATAGTGAGAGGGGATGGATGGCCTTATCTTGTTCCTGATTTAGTGGAAATGCTTTTTTTTTTTTCCCATTTCTATCATTCCATTTAGTATGATGTTGGTCTTGATTTGTCATAAATGGTTTATACAACATTGAGGTAAGTTTCTTTAATCCCTAGCTTTTCCAGTGTTCATAACATGAATGGGAGTTGGATTTTATTAAAGGCTTTTTTGCATCTGTTGGGATAATTATGATTTTTGCCCTTAATTTTGTTTAAGTGATGAATTGCATTTGTTGATTTGCATATGATGAGCAAATCTTGCATTCCTGGAATGAAACCCACTTGATTGTGGTGTATTATTTTTTTGATGTGATTTTGAATGCAGTTTGCTAATATTTTATTAATAATTTTTACATCTGTGTTCACAGGAATATTTTTCTGTCCTTGATGTGTCTTTGTCTGGTTTTGGTATCAGGATTATACTGGTTTCATTAAATGTATTTGGGAGTGTTCTTTCTCTCTTGATTCCATGGAATACTTTGAGAAAGAATGGTATTAATTCTTATGTAAAGGTCTGATAGAAAAGCCATTAGTTCCTGGGCATTTTTTTTTCTTGGAAGACTTTTCATTGCTGTTTCAATTTTATTATATAATTTTGGTCTGTTTAGGTTTGCTGTATCTTCCTGATTGAATTTGGGCAGATCAAATGTGTCTAGAAATTTGTCAGTGTCTTCCATATTTTCTACTTTATTGGAGTATAAATTTTCAAAATAGGTTCTGATAATTCCGTGTATTTCCGGAGGATCTGTGGTGATATCTTGTTTATTTACTTCTTCTTACTCTTTGTTTAGTTTGGCACAGGGTTTTTAATCTTATTTACCAATTCTTGGTTGCGTTGATCCTGTGTATTGTTTTCTTAATATCATTGAATTTGGCTGTGATCTTAATTATTTCCTGTCTTCTACTGGTTTTTGGGTTAGTTTATTCTTTTCCTAAGGCCTTGAGATAGAGCATAGGGAATCTAATTTTTTAATGTAGGCCCTCAGTGCTTTAAATTTTCTTCTTAGAACTGCTTTCATACTGTCCCAGAGATTTTGATACGTTGTATCTCTGTTCTCATTTGTTTCTAAGAATTTTTAAAATTTCTATCCTCATTTCTTTTTTTAATCCATTTTTCATTTAAGAGATCATTGATCTATCACCATGTGTTCACATGGTTTCTATTATTTTTTTGCTGTTGATTTCTAGCTTTAGTTGATGATGATTTGAATAGGATACATGGGATCCTATTGATTTTATACAGGCAAACACACAGACACAGACATATACGTGTGTGTGTGTGTGTGTGTGTGTGTGTGTGTGTGTAATTTTGGGGGGGAGGGTATTTGCTAAGATTTACTTTGTGGCCTAGAATGTGATCTATTTTGGAAAAAGTTCCATGTGCAGCTGAGAAGGTAAATTCAGATGTTTTTGGGTGGAATATTCTGTAGATGTCTATTAGGTCCATTTGATTTATAATGTTGTTTAGAATGGAGATGTCTTTATTGATTTTATGTTTTAATGACTTTTCTGGCCATAAGGATGGTGAAATCACCCAGTATTATTATGGGATTTAACATCATGGAGTATTTTTTCTGTGTAACTGGGTATGTTGACATTTGTGACATAAATGTTTATTATTGTTATAACTTCTTGTTGGTTTTTCCCTTTACTAGGATGTAGTGGCCTTCTTTAGCTTTTCTGGTTAATTTTTGCTTGAAATCTGCTTTGTCAAATATGAGAAACAAGCAGAGTCCTGCTTGTTTTCTTGGACTTTATGCATGGGAAATTTTTTGGCATCCTTTTACCTTCATCCTGTGGATGTCTTTGTTTATAAAATGACTCTCTTGTAAACAGCATATTTTTTTTTTGCATTATGCATTTTTTATTCCATTCTGCTAATCTGTGTCTTTAAATTAGGGAGTTGAAACTGTTGGGCTTTGGATGTGGCTCAAGCGGTAGCACGCTCACCTGGCATGCGTGCTGCCCGGGTTCGATCCTCAGCACCACATACAAAGAAAGATGTTGTGTCCGCCGAAAACTAAAAAATAAATATTAAAAAAAAAATTCTCTCTCATTCTCTCTCTCTCTCTCTCTCAAAAAAAAAAAAAAAGAAACTGTTAACATTCAGTGTTACTATGGATATGTGTTTATGTTTTCTTGCCATTTTGGTTTTTTGCTGTATTTTATCCTGTCTTGATTCTCATTTAGTGGATTATTCTTCCATTGAATTTCCTCTGTTGGGAACTTTGGGAATTGCTTTTTAGTTTCTCTGAGTGCAGTTTATCTTTGTGTGTTCTTTGTAGTGCTGACTTGGTACTCATGAATTCTTTTAGTTTATTCTTATCATGGAAAGTTTTTATTTCTCCTGGGAATTTGAAAGTGAGTTTTGATGAGTATAGTAATCTGGACTGGCAGTTGTTTTCTTTTAGGACTTTAAGGCAAAACCCTCCTTGATTTTAGAGTCTAAGGTGAAAAATCAGAAGTGAGCCATATTGGTTTGCCTCTAAATGTGACCTGGAATTTTTCTTTTGTAGCCTTTAATATTCTTTCCTAATTTTCTGTGTTAGGCATTTTGAGTATGTCTTGGCAAGCTTCTTATATGACTAGGAATATTTGGGGTGATATAAGCCTCCTGGATATATATGCCTGTCTTTTTTTCTGATATGGGATCCTGTTTTCTGTAAGTATCTCATTGAAAGTGTTCTTTATGCCTTTACTTGGTGCCTCCATTTTCTCTTCTCCAGTGAGTTTCAGATTTGATCTTTTATAGTCATCTCAGAGTTCTTGTATATTCTGATCATTTTCTATAACTGTTTTCCGTTCACTGTCTTCTGTGTACTCAAGATCATATAGCCTGTCCTCAGTGCCTGAAGTTTTGTTTTCAAGGGCTGAGGTTCTGATTTTTATGAAATCTAATCTGTTAGTGATACCTCCAAAGGAGTTTTTAATTTGATTGATTGTGTCTTTCATTTCCAAGAGTTCTGCTTGGTTTCTTCTATTTCTTTATTAAAATGGCCTTCCCTTTGGCCTTCCAACTCAAATGCCCCCTGGGTGCAGTCTATTCTGTACCTGTTTCACTCATATTCTGTCAGGCCCAGTCTAGGTTCCTCAGTGGGCCATGCCAGTATATTGTAGCAATGGTGTGGTTTTGGTTTTGGTTTTTAAATAAAATCTCTGGGATCCTGCAGTTGTTGCAGTGGCGCCCTCACCCAAAGATGGCTCCTGCTTCAGCTCCCATAGCCAGTTGAGATACACAGCATGCTTTTCAAGCACCAGCATGCAGTGCAGCTTCTGTATCATCTATGATTAAGCAACATTTTTTTACCTCAGGTTTTTCGGAACCAAGACTATGGTTCCTCTTCCTGTTTGTGGTGAATCCACATCGACTGGGTCAGCTCTGATGCATTCTTTCTTCTTTGTTTATTGTACAAGATTTCTGAGTCCCTAAGCTGCTTTGAGTGGCCAATATTAAATTTTAGTGAAATCCCTTTCACCCACCCTACTGAGAAGATATGCACCTGCTACTTTGGTCCCATGCCACAGTGCAGCTTAGGATATAGCTTCCAATGCTCCACCATCTTCATCAACCTCAGATTATCTTAATCTTTTGTCAAACATTCCCAGTGATGAGACAAATTTTAATATAGTTTTGTCTTCAGTAGTAAACAAATGAATAAATACTAAATAGGATTCCACAGCTTTCGCTTCTAATTTGTTGTTTTGTAAAAATATTACATTCTTTATGGGTACTAATTAGAAAAAAATTAGGAATTATCCTGTTAAGTCTCCTTTTAAAAAATATTTTTAGTTGTAGATGGACACAATATCTTTATTTTACTTATTTATTTTTTTGTGTTACTAAGGATTGAACCCAGTGCTTCACACATGCTAGGCAAGTGCTATTTAACCCCAGCTCCCATCCTGTTAATTCTTATTGATTTTTTTTCTCTTTAAAATAAGTCAGATTTTCTTTCTTAAACTTTTCCACTACCATTTTTTACTTGAGACCCTAATTACCATTCTTTTTTTTCCTTTATCTGTTTTATAAAAGGCAAGTACTTAAAAGTAGAAAATGTAGATAAAAGGAAAAAATTTACCTATATTTACATGACCCAGAGTCAACTAAATATCTGAATCTTTTAATGTGTGTCTTTCTAGTCTTTTTAATATTGTTGTACACACGGTTTTTAATGTATACTGTACTTCAAGTGGGATTTATTGTACATTGTATTTTATAAATTGCTTTTTTTCACTTAATGTATAACTTGTATCACAAGAGAATTCTGCACCTTCATATCAGCTCTTTTCATACTAGAACCTCACATTTTTGTCAGATGTTTTTTCTGAAATGTAGTTAAGGTCCTTATATATCCTTGTTTAGATCCCTTCTGTGGCATACTGTTACTTACACAATGAGTTTCATATTTATTAACCGGAGGAGCACATGAGAATATACAGTACAGTATGGAAGGGATCATCATTACACTGGTAGAACAAAGGAGAACAAGTAGAAACACCCAGCCATTCCTAAGAGTGTGGCCATAGCAACATAAAGAAAGGACTTTTAGTTGGTACTCGAAAGACTGCTGAGTTAACCAGGCTTGGAGAAAGCGGGTATGTGGCGGGATTTGAGGGCTAGAGATGAAAAATCTTCCTGAAAGGTACTCTAGGTAAAGCCAGAGACCTCCAGAGGCTAGAGAAAGCAGGACTTAATTAAAGAAATTTGTGACTGTGGGAAATGGTGAATGATGGCTGGAGAAGTGAAAAGAAACTAGGTCCTCTTGTCTAGAATCTGGAAGCCCCATTTAATTACTGCCTGTTACATGGGATCATACTTTTTCAACCAGAAGAAACCCATTGGTCTCTAAATTGTTGTGGCACTTAATCATTCTCCTCTCAAGGCACTTATCTCACTCTAAATCTAATCTTCTTTTTTAATTTATGCATCACAATGTCTTATAAATTTTCAAGTTCCTTGGAAGGAGGGATCGTGCCTGAACATTAGCTTGTTTTCATTGCTTATAGTAGGTGGTTAATGATTGTACATACAACGGACAGACGATAAGTAAATTTAGCAGATATTTGTGAAAAGAAAGATAAGGAATGTTGTCCAGGTTTACTTCATTCACTCTTCCTGACCTCAGGAGGCAAAATAGAAATACGCATCATATTCAGAAATAATATTCCTTTGAAAAGTCTAATGTTATCTTCCATGATAAGCTCTTGTGTTAGGTATAAAGTTCCACATCTGTAAAAGTGATAGAATGTGAATTCCCTTGAGATATGTGATGTTTTAATAGTATGAAATATATTACTTCTTTAATGTAGTAGACAACATGCAAATTACATTGTATTATGATTTAGTGATCTCTCAAGGCTAGTCAGTCTTAATAAAAAATACCACTTTTGTATAATATATGTTCTTTGAGTTTTTACATTTAATAATTATTTCAAATCTATTCAGCAAATATAATGGATGGAGAATTAAGCACAATTTTGCTTTATGAATCCTTCTTTGAAGGTGCCTTTGGGAACCCTCTTTTGTAGTTTTGTATTTGAATCATGCAACATTTCAGAAATATAAACATTTCCTGCTGAATCTCTTATGCCAGATAGTTAAACTGGAGTGTTTCTGCTGCCTATTCAAAACAAGTCCTGATAATTTATTTTAATTCCATAAAATGCTGATGGCTTATCATCATCATCATCATCATCATCATCAATAGTGTTATTGTACTTTATTCATTTAAGTGTCAGTCAGCATTGCTGTCAATGCTTTGTGGACTTTTAGCTGTTGACAAATATTATGTTGGTATTATATCAGTTCCCCAACATGTAAAGAAATGTGATTAGTTGAAACCTCCAAATAGACTAAGAATTGAGAGTATATACTTGTTACAACTATTATAACTTAAAAACATTTCAAGTTTTTTATATACACTTTCAATTTGTATTGCATCATTATTAGTTATATACCTATCATAATAAATTATCCCAAAACTCAGTGGCTTAAAATAATATCTATTATTTTACTATTTATATGTCTATGAATACAGGCAAGACTTAACTAGAACTTCTGGCTCAAAGTCTCTCACAAGCCTGTAATCATGGGGTCAGCCAAACTTCAGTCAACTCCAGCCTTGACTGGAGAAGGATCTGCTTTCCAAGCTCACTCACGTAGTTGTTGGCAAGTTTAGTTCTTTGCCGGCTGCTGGCCAGCAGCCTCCCTCCTGATTCCATGCCATGAGAGCTTCTCCATAGGGCAGCATACAACATGGCTGTTGGCTTCATTAGACCTAAAAAGCGAGGAAGAGAGAAAGAAAGAAAACACAAACAACACAGCCTTTTGTAACCTAATCTCAGAAGCGATATCTCGTCACTTACAGTGTAGAAGAAGCAAACCACTAGAAACCAAGTGCAGTGGTGTATATCTATAATTCCAGGCACCTGGGAGGTTAAGACTGAAGAATCCTAAGTTCCATGCTAGTCTTAGCCAATTAATAAGGCCCTCAACATTTTAGTGAGACCCTGTCTCAAAATAAAAACTAAAAAAAGCTAGAGATATAGCTCAATGGTAAAGTGCCCCTGGGTTAAATCCCTAGCTAAAAATAAATAAATAAATGATCCACTAGATTCAGCACATACTAGAGAGGCAAGAATATTGGGAAGTGTAGATTATTGGGGGCCATCTACAGTTAAGAAGACATTTTAAAACCATGCATTTCTATTTATTTTATGATGAGATTATACTCTGAATCAGTTTGCATTCATGTATATGTAAGTATTAAACATTTAGGATAACCAGAGACCTACATTATAGTGAATACATGAAATGAGAAGTTTAGGCTCTTACAGGATGATCTCTTCCTATCTTTATTCCTCAGATGATTAGGCTGCCCTTCCTCAGTCCTGGAAGATTCTTTGACTGGAGGGTCTGTCCTTTCAAGACTCTCCCCTTCTATATCACTTGTTTAAACAATGGTTTCAGCTTACATTCTTCCTCGAATCACATAGATACGCATTTTTGTACATTTAGATTTTACATCTTTAAAATTAGTATTCACAGTTCAACTTCAGAGAAGTCTCAACTTTTATCAGCTAGTTAATTTGAAGCAAGAGCTGTAGGTCTTATGCAGTGGTTACAGTATTCCCCACTGACCTAGCCACTTTGTTAATGACCCAGGGCTCTCAACTCCAAGCAGAACCAAGCCTTCACAGCCTGAATCACTTCAATTTAGTATCATAGATCCATAGATGCCAGATTAAACATCCCGAGAACCATTCTGGTCTCTAGAGATGTCACAGGCCAAATCGTATCTCCTCATTTCATTCTCTGCATTTGACTCACTTGAGTTCTTAGGACTAAACAGAAATACTTAGTTGGACTGCATTAAGAGTTAGATTCATTGGGGCTGGGGTTGTGGCTCAGTAGTAGAGCACTTGCCTAGCATGTGTGAGGCACTGGGTTCGATTCTCAGCACCACATATAAATAAATTAATAAATAAAATAAAGGTCACCACATATAAATAAATTAATAAGTAAAGTGAAGGTCTATCAACAATTAAAAAAAGTTTAAAAAGATTCAGATTCACATGCAAAGCATTTGGAATATCGTACATGGCATTAGACATTTCAGCAGAATGATTAACTTTTCTATTCCAATTTATCAGGAACAGGTTCTTTTTTAAAAAAACCTTTTTATTCCAGTTAGTTATACATGACAATAGAATGTACTTTGATAGAGGATAATTTCTCAATCTTCTGATTGTACATGATGTAGAATCCCTCTGGTCGTATAGTTATATATGTATATATATATAGGGTAATAATGTCTGATTCATTCCACTATCCTTCCTACCTCCTTACCCCCTCCCCTCCCTTCATTCACCTCTATCTAACTACAGGTTCTTATATTCAAACAGTGGCCAGTTCTTATTGTGATCCATGTTGTTTTGATTGTGCTTGGGATTTAATTTATAGGAGTGACTAATAATAGGAAGAGGTAGATACTATTGAAAAAAGTTTCAGTACTTAGAGTTCTCAAGAGAAAGGTACACACTGTAACATTCAGGGCTATGTAGGGAAGTATCCTGGTCAGTCAGAAGGCAGAAGAAGTGAAGGAAAAATCATGACTCAGATCTTTTGTTGTGCTTTCCTTGGGAAGGAATGAGCTGAGCTGAGTGAGGCAGGAGGACAGGTTTAGGATTGGTGGAGTTAAGTAATTTTGTTGGGCTCTGAGTGATAGAGGTGATCTCAGTCCTTGACCCTGAGGTGTTTAAGACGGGGCATATCTGCTTAGAGTGTGAGAGTGAGTTAAAGAGCTGGGAACTGGGGCTTGGATGGGCTGGTTTGCATATGAAAGGTGGACTAACAGGGCCATTTGCTGGCCATGGCTGTTAGTAATTTTTAATTACTAACTCTGGGAGCAGCAGTCTGTCCTCAGCTAGCAGGGCTTCTATGCATATCAAAGCTTGATAAATATATAGAAGTTAAAAAATGATTAATATATTCTGTACTAATAAGTGGAAAATACAACATTGTGTTTCAGAACATCCCTCCATTATGATAAGTGTTTCAAAATGCAGGTACCTTCAGCCTTCCTGACATGCAAGTGGTAAAGTCACTGTAGAGTTTTCCTTTTCTCCTGTACCTCAACAGTTTCTCATCCCTTTCCAGTTATAAGTATTGAGGTGCTAGTTAGAACACTCCTTCTGTATGACCCATTACCCCCCCCCCCATCTCTACCTTTCATTTTGAGAGTGGCACCTGGGCTGACTAATATACTCTCTCTACCCCTGAAAAAGCAGCTCAAAATGGGCTGTGGTGGTATTTTCAAGTATGATATGATATCAGATGCTTAAAATCTAAGGAGCGATGTTGTTATGGAATACAGAAATAATTTTATTGAAGTAATTAGGCTGTGTCTTAATCTAACCGATTTTATGTTTTTCAATAACCAGGGCAGTTTACTTATTCAGTTCTCCATCGGTATCCTAAAAAACATTGCTAGAACTGACTATTGAGTTTCTCTGTTAATGACAAAATTTTCTTTTTTAAAAAATATTTATTCTTAATTTTTAGGTGGACACAATATCTTTATTTTACATTTATGTGGTGCTGAGGATCGAACCCAGTGCCTTGTGCATGCTAGGCGAGCGCTCTACCACTGAGCCACAACCCCAGCCCCCTCTTTTGTGTTTTCAAGAGTGATTCATCCTCTTTCTCTCTTCCATTCCTTCTTTCCCCCACTGTTACTGTCACATGAAGGATATGAGAATTATCACCCAGGATCAAACTTGATTCACTTAATTTGCATAGATTATAAAAGGTTATATATGGTTGGGCTCTTCTGGAAGCAGGCCCTAAGCCAAGAATTTAAGTGAAAGTGATTTATGAAGGAAATCACAGGATAAACCAGTAAGGAAATGAGGAAAAAGAGGATAGTGAGGGGAAAATACAGACATAGGTCATATTTCTCTAAAGTCCCAGATTCCACAGGATTGGGATCGGATCTGGAGTGTAATCTACATCTCAGAATTTGCTGTACATGGAGATTTTTTCCTATCTGTTTCACTGGTTAATCTTTAGCTGTAGGGAAGGTTTCTTGAGTGCCCAAGAGCTATCTTCTGGAGTCCTTTAAGAATGAACCATATATTAACAAGGAAGAATGGCTAAATTCAGGGACCAGGTGCACAGACCTGGGAAAAGAGATCTAAGAATATTTAGATAGGACCCCAGCAGTGTTCACCACAAAGGTTAAAAGTGGTCAGAGTCAGAATATCAGAATATTAATCCAACATGTTCCCTTCCTTTTACATTTGAGAGACTTGATATAAAGGTAAAATGATTTGCCCCAATTTCTACAGTTGCCTAATAACAGAACAGGATTAGAACCCACATGACCTTACTCCCTAACCAATGAATGCTCTTTTGCAGCAGCTGATGTGACAAAGGATGTTGGCTGAAATAATGTTTTAATTGTTACCATTACACCTCAGTTCTCTTTAACATTGTAATTATTCATTCAAACTTTTAAAAACACATTTTGAATCAACTTTATTAGATTATATGGTATAATAAATTGATCTATAATATATATATATGTATGTATGTATTTTTTATTGTAGATGGACACAGTACCTTTATTTTATTTATTTATGTGTGTTGCTGAGGATCAAACTCAGTGCCTCACACATGCCAGGCAAGCAGTCTACCACTGAGCTACAATTCCAGCCCAAATCGCATCTATTTTCAGTATATAATTCATGAGTTTGGGCAAATGTGTACCATGTAACCATTGCAATAATCAGCGTTTCTTTCATTACCTCAAAAAGAACATTTGTGTTCCATTGTAACAAGTACTTCCCAGACTGCTGGGTCCAGACAACCACTGATCTGCTTCCTGTCATTAGATTCAGTTTACTTCTGTCTGGGATTTCATATAAATGGAAACAAGCAGCATGTACTCTTTTGTGTCTGCCATCTTTCCCTCATCATGTGTTTGAGATTCATACACGTTGTATGTTAGTATTATGCTTTCTTTTATTGCTAAGTGGTATTTCATTGTGTGGTTATACAAAAATTTACTTTGACTTGTAATGGACAGTTTTGTCTATTATAAGTAAAGCTGTTAATGAAAATTTGTATACAGGTCTTTTTTGTGGATATGTATTTTCATATCTCTTGGGCAGATAACAAGTTATTGAGTTACTGGGCTGTATGGTAATGGCTAAGTTATACCTCCCACACCCAAATTATGGTATTTTACATTTCTAGTATCCATGAATGAGAGTTCAGTTGTTCCATATCCCATCACTTGACGTTACTGTTTTAAAATTTTAGTCATTTTAGTTATGGTGTGGTGGTATCACTTCATAGTTTTAACTTGCATTTCCCTGATGATTGATGATGTTGAGCCTCTTTTTACCTGTGTCCTAGCCATTGGGATGGACTGTGTGTGTGTGTGTGTGTGTGTGTGTGTGTGTGTGTGTGTTTATTTCAGGACTTTATTCAGGACTGTGATAGCTGTTTTATCCAGATTATGCTTATTCTATCATCTTTACATTTTCAAGTTTCTTTCTACTAATTGATTATTCTCCTGGCTGTGAGCCATATATTTGTTTTGTTTTATCCTATCTAGTAACTTTCTAGTGGATGCTGAAAAGTAGTTACTTTTTTTGTTTGTTTGTTTGTTTGGTTATTCCTGGGTGCAAGTTTTTTTTTATCCTTTAAAAAGAGTTTTCTACTTATCCCACCACCACCACCCACTCAATAGAGTACTTAAGTTACCTGATTCTTTAGATATTTGTTTTAGAGTTTTATAGGTCATATTCAAAGTAGCTTTTGCTCTGTGTCTTACTTAGCACCAAGACTAGAGTATAACTCCATAGTTGTTGCCACTGAATTTCCCAGATGTTTACTGTAGCCACTTGCCTCTGGCTAGTCACAATTTGAACCTGGCATAGCCCTGCATGTGCTTGAGAATTTCTACTTACAGAGCTCCAATTATTGTTTGCCTGGCCTTATGTGTTGCCCCCATTTGTGCATCTTAGTATTTACCCAGAAACTTAATACAGCTCCTCTACAAATTTCTGGATCTTCTATAACTCCATTCTACAAATTCCATCTATCAGGGCCCTCCTGAAATCTGTGCTCCCTCCGTAATTTAGCAGGACCTCCTTTCTCTGCTCAGATTATCCCTTTTGCACTGCTGTCCAAAAATATTTTCAGGCAGAAACGTGGAGGTAATCTTAGAGTTCATTTTCTTTCTTTTAGAGATCATAGTCCTGTATTACCTGTTGTCTAATATCTGAGAATCATTGTTTCATAAATGCTTTTTAGTTTTCTAGTTAGTGGCCCTGTATCATGGTCTTCAACATGCTTTTTAAAAAAAATTAAATCTCCACTTCATGTAATCTGTGTGTATCAAACCTCATGTATTTTCTATATTAAAGGTAACCTCCTTTTTTCCCCACATTATCTGCAGGTTGTATTTGGTGTTATTGGGGTACACCCAGGCAAAATATTCTGGGAGAGTCAAAATCTTAAGTCATAATACCCTGACTTTTAAAATATTTATATTTATGAAATATAACATGGAAAGTACACAGTTGAAAATATATAGGTCGAACAAATAATTTTGTAATGTGACAAGTGAAAGAAACAATATTGCTAGCACCCAAGAAGCCTCTCTTACATAATCTTCCCAATCATAACCCTTCCTCTGCCTGGAGACAGCTACTACCCTGTCTCACAGTGGAGGTATAGTACATATCTGTAGACATAGGTGAGATTCCTTAGCCAACCTGCACTAGCCTTCTTGTGAATTAACAACCACTGCCCAGTCCCTTGAAAACACCATGGTATCCCAGTGCCAAACACCAGTGTACCCCAACTTCTTGGCTCAACATGTCACAAAAACATTTGTCTATTATAAAATTTTTTAAAAAATCAGGATGGTCTGTATCCTTTTGTTTTCATTTTTATTTATGCTTTGTGGCTTACCAAATAGTGAAGAATTAATTTCAAGTTTAAAAAAGAAGCATAAATTGCTATGGAGGACCCCAGATGAAGAGTTGCTGGCAGTTTGAGGGGTTGTCAGGGGGGCTTCATGTAAGAGATAGCATATGAGCTTCATTGTAAAGCAGTGGTTCTCAGATTTGGACGTTCATTTGGGTCCTCTGAAGAGCTTTTAAACTACCAGAACACTGGGCTTGTGGCTCAGTGGTAGAGCACTTGCCTAGCATGTGTTAGGTCTGGGTTCAATCCCCAGTATCAAACAAATAACTCACAAACTACATTTAAAAAAAAAATGAAAGTAAGCCTATCAGAGGCTGTATTCGACCTGAAGAGGTTTTATTGGTCTAGAAATTTTTACAGAGTCTCTAAGTGATTCAAGTATGCAGAATCAAGTACCTTAGAATAGAGTGTTCTCCTTAAGCCAGGAACTGGGGGTTTGTTTGTTTTTCATTTTATACTCTACCATGTACTGACTGATATTTTGATAAAATATAATAAAGATGAATTACTAGAAAAAATTAAAAACAAAATAATGCAAACCCCAATATTATTAGATTCTACAGATATACAATAACTGAATAAAATTGATATGAAAATTTCAAAATGTTGACTCTTGATTTTCTACTTATTGTCATGGACAGGAAACTGAACTCATGTATTGTTAGTAGTCTGTGAACCAGATTTGGAGTGGCATTGATGTAGAGGGCAGACCCTTAGGAGTCCTATATTAATGGAATCATGGGCAAGCAAAGTGAGTTGAGTACAGAGTGTACAGGGCCTCAAATGCTGTAATGAATAGCTTGCCTTTTATTCTGTTGGTGAGAATTCTCAAGAGAATGATCTGGTTGCCATCCCACTTCACCTACTCTTGCTGGGCATTCAACCTAGGGGCTCACACTTGCTAGGCCAGCATTCTATTACTGAGTTCCATCCCCTCTCCTGAATGGCAACTTTTGTATGATGGATTTATAGTAAGAAGGTATTATTGGCAAGAAACTGAAAATGAAGGGGTAGGGGTTGGAGATTTGGCAAAATAAAAAACAAAAACTCTTGAATTTTTGGAGAAATCACTCCAGAAATGCTAATAAACTTTTTAGAGGATACGAGAATTTAAACTAGGTAGTCCCTTGAGCTTAAATCCTCTAAACACTGTTAAATTGTAAAACAAAGCAAACCTCACCTTTTATATTTTCAGAAACCACGCAGATAGAAGATCCAAGAAAACAATGGCGAGGGGAACAGGAGAAAATGCTCAAGGACTATCTCTCAGTGGCTCAGGATGCACTCAGGACACAGAAGGAGCTGTACCACGTGAAGGAACAAAGACTGGCTTTGGCCCTAGATGAATATGTACGATTAAATGATGCTTATAAGGAAAAGTCAAGTTCTCACACAAGCCGTAAGTACAGTGTGGCTGTTCATACTTTAGAAATGAAGATGGGGTTGTAGATAATAGAAGGCCAGTTGCACTTTTTTTTTTTTTTTTGAGCCCTTTTCCTTTCCTAGGCAAGAAGAATTCCTCTAAGCCATGAGAGGTGAGGGAACCTTACAGATTTCTCAGTAAAATATCTCAGACCCATTCCAGATAAAAGTTTCCCCATTTGGGAATTATGCATACCTTCTGTTTTTACTCTTGCCTCTTATAATGCTTTTTATTCATTGATGAGTTGATTTGTACTTTTTCAGAACAAGGCAAGTCATTTGGCTCCATTTGCTACTCTTGTACAATATTTTTAGTGATGAGAAACTGGAACTATTAGTTAGAACAAAGTTTCTGCACACTGCCCCCCCCCCCCCATTTACTTCTCCTTTATCTTATATATGGATAATCTGGAGCTGATCCTTTTAAAAGAAGCAGTTTTGATGGGCTTGGAAGTTCTACTTAAATTATAAGTACATGCAAAATGTAAATCCCTGATTAGCTGCATCTGCAATATAGTCCTCTAAGGACATAGTATATATACAATCTAGAATAAATTAATTTATGGTATTTCTCTTTCATGAGTTTTAAAATAATTATAGAGGTTTGAAGATTAATTTTATATTTAGGTGTCTGAATGACAAAGGAATTGCAAAAAGAAAGTAAGTATCCACTGAAGAATATAAATCTTCTTTTTAGAGTCAGTAAATTCTAAAGTGAGAGAACTAGTTAGGCAACTTGAAAATAATTATTCTTTCTTTTTTTCCTCTTGCAAAAGTATTCTCAGGGTCTTCATCCAGTACTAAATATGATCCTGATATTTTAAAAGCTGAGATCTCCACTACACGATTAAGGGTAAGATTTTTTTATTTTGGTTGGATGCATAGATACTAAAGGTCATGGAAGGGAGGTTAGTTAGTGATCGTCTCCTATCTCCATTTGGTATAGCAGACTTTTCCACTTTTCCCTGCTGAGTGGTCTTTTTCCCTTTGTTTAAACAAGTTCAGAATCTGTGATTGAGACAATCTTCGTTCCATTATTGGGATTTATTATTAACAGAATTTAAATCTTGATAACTTACTTTCTTTCATTGTGCTACGTTTTGTCTTTTAGAGCTAAATCAAGTTGTTCTTTCGTGAAACAACCTAGTATTTAAAGATGACTGAAACTTAGGTCATAATGTCATTCCTCTTTGAAGTCAGACTTTATTAGTTCCCCACAATTCTTCACACAGGAGTGTTTCCTAATATTGGCCTGAAATCTTTTTGATCAAATAGCTGTTAAGACCAGAACTTGTTTTTCCTTGATTGGGGGGTGTCTTAACGGCTGTTCACTAAGCAAATTAATAAATGTAACCAATACCAAGATCATAAAATAGATTATTACTATAACCACAGAAGTTTCCATTGTGTCCCCTCATTGTCATTACTTTTCATTATGACCCCCTAAAAACAATACTTGTTAACATTGCAGGTTAATTTTTTGTCTTTTTTGTAATTTGTAAAACTGGAATGTTACCATCTGTAGTATTTGATGGTTTCTTTTGTTCAATAGCATTTCAAGATTCATCCAATCTGCTTTTATTGCTATACAACATTCTACTTTGGTGTACACACCATAAATTCTTTATATCCCTTTTACAATTGTTATATATGTAGTCAGCTTTTCATTATTGTGACCAAAATACCTGACAAGAACAACAGAGGAGGAAAAGTGTATTTTGGCTCACAGGTTCAGTACATGGTCACTTGACTCCATTGCTATGAATCTGAAGTGGGACAGAACATCATGGTGGAAAGGCATTATGGAGGAAAACTTCTCAGCTCTTGGCAGCCAGGAAGCAGAGAAAGAGTACAGGGAGCCAGGAACAAAATATATAATCCTCAAGTCATCCCCCAGTGACCTACTTCTTCCAGCCATGTGCCCACCTGCCTACAGTCAGTTACTACCCAGAGCATTAATCCATAATTATTAATCCTCTGACTAAGTGATAGCTCTCATAATCTAATCTAATCATTTCATCTTCTGCATTAACGCAAGAGCTTTTGGAGGACACATCACATCCAACCTATAACAATATACATTACAGTTTATTGCCAGTTTCTTACTGTTAGAGTTACATGTTAATGTACACATCTTTTATGTATATCTTTTGGTGCACAAATTGTGTGTGTGTGTGTGTGTGTGTGTGTGTGCAGGAGTTGAATTGCTGTGTCAAAAAATACACATTTTAGGGTTGGCAATATAGCTCAGTAGTAGAATGGTTACCTAGAATATATGAGGCCCTAGGTTTGGTACCCAGCACCTGAAAAACATAAAAGAAAAAGCACACTTTAGTGGGTACTATCAGGTAGTCAGCCCTTCTTACTTCCTAATATCTGTACTTAAGGGTCTAAGTTAATTTATATACATGACTTTTGCCTACATTACAGAAGTTTTGAATTTTTGTATTTTTTTATAATTCAGTTCCCAAATATTTTATTTCTTTATGATTTCTCATAAAAGTTTATTCTTTAATTTTTACATAATTGGAAATTTTCTTTTATTAATGATTTCAGCTTAATTCTGATATTTTTTTTTCAGTGTACGAATTTGTTTGATTATTCCTGGTTTCTAGTTACTTGCACATTGGCATGAAAAATATTCTGACCAAAATAATCTCAATATTTTAAATTTTCTTTTTTTATTGTTGGTCATTCAAAACATTACATAGTTCTTGATATATCATATTTCACAGTTTGATTCAAGTGGGTTATGAACTCCCATTTTTACCCCGTATACAGATTGCTGAATCACATCAGTTACACTTCCATTGATTGACATATTGCCATTCTAGTGTCTGTTGTATTCTGCTGCCTTTCCTAACCTCTACTATCCACCCTCCCCTCCCCTCCCCTCCCCTCTTCTCTTCTCTCTCTACCCCCTCTACTGTAAATCATTTCTTCCACTTGTATTATTCTTCCCTTACCCCTTACTTCCTCTTGTATGTAATTTTGTATAACCCTGAGGATCACCTTCCATTTCCATGCAATTTCCCTTCTCTCTCCCTTTCCCTCCCACCTCTCATCCCTGTTTAATGTTAATCTTCTTCTCATGCTCTTCGTCCCTACTCTGTCCTTAGTTACTCCCCTTATATCAAAGAAGTCATTTGGCATTTGTTTTTTAGGGATTGGCTAGGTTCACTTAGCATAATCTGCTCTAATGCCATCCATTTCCCACCAAATTCTATGATTTTGTCATTTTTTACTGCAGAGTAATACTCCATTGTGTATAAATTCCACATTTATTTTATCCATTCATCTATTGAAGGGCATCTGGGTTGATTCCACAGTCTAGCAATTGTGAATTGTGCTGCTATGAATATCGATGTGGCAGTATCCCTGTAGCATGCTCTTATTAGGTCTTTAGGGAATAGACCGAGAAGGGGAATAGCTGGGTCAAATGGTGGTTCCATTCCCAGCTTTCCAAAAATCTCCATACTGCTTTCCAAATTGGCTGCACCAATTTGCAGTCCCACCAACAATGAACAAGTGTACCCTTTTCCCCACATCCTCGCCAGCACTTGTTGTTGTTTGACTTCCTAATGGCTGCCAATCTTACTGGAGTGAGATGGTATCTTAGGGTGGTTTTGATTTGCACTTTTCTTGACTGCTAGCGATGGTGAGCATTTTTTCACGTACTTATTGATTGATTGTATGTCCTCCTCTGAGAAGTGTCTGTTCAGGTCCTTGGCCCATTTGTTGATTGGGTTATTTGTTATCTTATTGTCTAATTTTTTGAGTTCTTTGTATACTCTGGATATTAGGGCTCTATCTGAAGTGTGAGGAGTAAAGATTTGTTCCCAGGATGTAGGCTCCCTGTTTACCTCTCTTATTGTTTCTTTTGCTGAGAAAAAACTTTTTAGTTTGAGTAAGTCCCATTTGTTGATTCTAGTTATTAACTCTTGTGCTATGGGTGTCCTGTTGAGGAATTTGGAGCCCAACCCCACAGTATGTAGATCATAGCCAACTTTTTCTTCTATCAGACGCCATGTCTCTGATTTGATATCAAGCTCCTTGATCCATTTTGAGTTAACTTTTGTGCATGGCGAGAGAAAGGGATTCAGTTTCATTTTGATGCAAATGGATTTCCAGTTTTCCCAGCACCATTTGTTGAAGATGCTATCCTTCCTCCATTGCATGCTTTTAGCCCCTTTATCAAATATAAGATAGTTGTAGTTTTGTGGATTGGTTACTGTGTCCTCTATTCTGTACCATTGGTACCAGTACCATGCTGTTTTTGTTACTATTGCTCTGTAGTATAGTTTGAAGTCTGGTATCGCTATACCACCTGATTCACACTTCCTGCTTAGCATTGTTTTTGCTATTCTGGGTCTTTTATTATTCCATATGAATTTCATGATTGCTTTATCTATTTCGACAAGAAATGCCGTTGGGGTTTTGATTGGCATTGCATTGAACTTATAGAGAACTTTTGGTAATATCGCCATTTTGATGATGTTAGTTCTGCCTATCCATGAACAGGGTATATTTTTCCATCTTCTAAGATCTTCTTCTATATCTCTCTTTAGGGTTCTGTAGTTTTCATTGTATAAGTCTTTCACCTCTTTTGTTAGGTTGATTCCCAAGTATTTTATTTTTTTTGAGGATATTGTGAATGGAGTAGTTGTCCTCATTTCCATTTCAGAGGATTTGTCGCTGATATACAGGAATGCCTTTGATTTATGTGTGTTGATTTTATATCCTGCCACTTTGCTGAATTCATTTATTAGCTCTAATAGTTTCTTTGTAGACCCTTTTGGGTCTTCTAGGTATAGAATCATGTCATCTGCAAATAGTGATAATTTAAGTTCTTCTTTTCCTATTTTTATGCCTTTAATTTCTTTCGTCTGTCTAATTGCTCTGGCCAGTGTTTCGAGGACTATGTTGAACAGAAGTGGTGAGAGAGGGCATCCCTGTCTTGTTCCAGATTTTAGAGGGAATGCCTTCAATTTTTCTCCATTCAGAATGATGCTGGCCTGTGGCTTAGCATAGATTGCTTTTACAATGTTGAGGTATGATCCTGTTATCCCTAATTTTTCTAGAATTTTGAACATAAAGGGATGCTGTACTTTGTCGAATGCGTTTTCTGCATCTATCGAGATGATCATATGGTTCTTATTTTTAAGTCTATTGATGTGGTGAATAACATTTATTGATTTCCGTATATTGAACCAGCCTTGCATCCCAGGGATGAATCCTACTTGATCATGGTGTACAATTTTTTTGATATGTTTTTCAATCCGATTCGCCAGAATTGTATTGAGGATTTTTGCATCTAGGTTCATTAGAGATATTGGTCTGTAGTTTTCTTTCATGAAGTGTCTTTGTCTGGTTTAGGCATCAGGGTGATGTTGCCCTCATAAAATGTATTTGGAAGTTCTCCCTCTTTTTCTATTTCCTGAAATAGCTTGAAAAGTATTGGTGTTAATTCCTCTTTAAAGGTTTTGTAAAACTCTGCTGTATACCCATCTGGTTCTGGGCTTTTCTTAGTTGGTAGTCTTTTGATGGTTTCTTCTATTTCCTCAATTGTTATTCGTCTGTGTAGGTTGTCTATATCCTCCTGACTCAATCTGGGCAGATCATATGACTTAAGAAATGTATCGATGCCTTCACTATCTTCTATTTTATTGGAGTATAAGGATTCAAAATAATTTTTGATTATCTTCTGTATTTCTGAAGTGTCTGTTGTGATATTGCCTTTTTCATCCCGTGTGCTAGTAATTTGAGTTCTCTCTCTTCTTCTCTTCGTTAGCATGGCTAAGGGTCTGTCGATTTTATTTATTTTTTCAAAGAACCAACTTTTAGTTTTGTCAATTTTTTCAATTGTTTCTTCTGTTTCGATTTCATTAATTTCAGCTCTGATTTTAATTATTTCTTGCCTTCTACTTCCTTTGCTGTTGTTTTGCTCTTCTTTTTCTAGGATTTTGGGATGAAGTATGAGATCATTTATTTGTTGGGTTTTTCTTTTTTTAAGGAATGAACTCCAAGCAATGAATTTTCCTCTTAGAACTGCTTTCAATGTGTCCCATAGATTCCGATATGTTGTATCTGTGTTTTCATTTAACTCTAAGAATTTTTTAATTTCTTCCTTGATGTCTTCTAAAACCCATTGATCAATCAGTAACCTATTGTTCATTCTCCAAGTGATGCATGATTTTTCCTTCCTTCTTTTATCATTGATTTTCAGTTTCATTCCATTATGATCAGATAAGATGCATGGTATTATCTCTACTTCTTTATATTTTCTAAGAGTTGCCCTGTGACATAATATATGATCTATTTTTGAGAAGGATCCATGTGCTGCTGAGAAGAAAGTGTAACTCCTTGATGTTGGATAGTATATTCTATATATGTCAATTAAGTCTAGGTTATTAATTGTGTTATTGAGTTCTATAGTTTCCTTATTCAACTTTTGTTTGGAAGATCTGTCCAGTGGTGAGAGAGGTGTGTTGAAGTCTCCCATGATTATTGTATGGTGGTCTATTAGACTTTTGAACTTGAGAAGAGTTTGCTTGATGAACATAGCTGCACCATTGTTTGGGGCATATATATTTATGATTGTTATGTCTTGTTGGTGTATGGTTCCCTTGAGCAGTATGTAGTGTCCCTCTTTATCCCTTTTGATTAACTTTGGCTTGAAATCTATTTTATTTGATATGAGTATGGACACTCCTGCTTGTTTCCGCAGTCCATATGAGTGATATGATTTTTCCCAACCTTTCACCTTCAGTATATGTATATCTTTTCCTATCAAATGCGTCTCCTGCAGGCAGCATATTGTTGGGTCTTTTTTTGTGATCCATTCAACTAGCCTGTGTCTCTTAATTGGTGAGTTTAAGCCATTAACATTTAGGGTTATTATTGAGATATGGTTTGTTCTTCCAGCCATATTTGTTTATTAATGTTACTAAACCTGATTTGTTTTCCTCTTTGATTACTTTCCCCCCCCCCTTTACTGTCCTACCTCCCACTGTTGGTTTTCATTGTTATTTTCCATTTCCTCTTCCTGTAATATTTTGCCGAGGATTTTTTGAAGAGATGGTTTTCTAGCTGCAAATTCTTTTAACTTTTGTTTATCGTGGAAGGTTTTAATTTCATCTTCCATCCTGAAGCTTAATTTCGCCGGATACAGGATTCTTGGTTGGAACCCATTTTCTTTCAGTGTTTGAAATGTGTTATTCCAGGATCTTCTAGCTTTCAGAGTCTGTGTTGAAAGATCAGCTGTTATCCTGATTGGTTTACCCCTAAATGTAATCTGCTTCCTTTCTCTTGTAGCTTTTAAAATTCTTCCCTTATTCTGTATGTTGGGCATCTTCATTATAATGTGTCTAGGTGTGGATCTCTTATGATTTTGCACATTCGGCGTCCTGTAGGCTTCTAGGATTTGCGATTCTATCTCATTCTTCAAGTCTGGGAAGTTTTCTCATATTATTTCATTGAATAGATTGTGTATTCCTTTGGTTTGGACCTCTATGCCTTCCTGTATCCCAATGACTCTTAAGTTTGGTCTCTTTATGTTATCCCATATTTCTTGGATGTTCTGCTCATGGTTTCTTAACAGTCTTGCGGAGCTGTCTATGTTCTTTTCAAGTTGAAATACTTTGTCTTCATTGTCTGATGTTCTATCTTCTAAGTGTTCTACTCTGTTGGTAGTATTCTCAATTGAGTTTTTAAGTTGGTTTATTGCTTCCTGCATTTCTAGGATTTCTATTTGTTTGTTTTTTATTACCTCTATCTCCCTGTATAATTGATCTTTTGTTTCCTGGATTTGTTTATGTAATTCCTTGTCAAAGTGATCTTTCATTGTCTGATTTTGCTGTCTCATGTCTTCCTTGAGACTCCAGATCATCTGAAGCATGTATATCCTGAATTCTTTATCTGACATTCCATCTGTTGCCGCTATTACCTCTTCTAAAGTTTGAGTTGACCTGCATTGCTTGTGGTCCTTTCTTTCCTTGTCTTTTTATACTGCTCGCGTTTCTTTCTGCTTGGTGAAACTGTTGTATTTTTGAAATTTTCCCCCTATTTATTTATATTGCTCTTGTATAGTTGAAAAATCTCCCTCTTGCAGGGCAGGTAGTGGCTGTGCTCCTCCTCTAATTGGGCTGATCTGCCTATCACGCTGGCGGGCCGCTAGGCCTGCTCTGCAGGTCGGTCGCAGGTCTGCCCACCCTGCGGGCGCGGGTGGCGGCTCTGCTCTGCCCCCACTCCAATTGTGCTGACGTGACTACCATGCCCTCGGGTCGTTGGGCCTGATCCGGATGCGGGCGGGGGCTCTGCTCAGCCCCTACTCCAATTGGTGTGACGTGTCTACTGCGCTGGCAGGCCTCTAGGCCTGTTCCGCTGGTGGGTCGCAGGTCTGCCTACCGAAATAATCTCAATATTTTAAATTTTCATGTCTTGATTAATACAATATGAATATACCCTATATGTTTAATTCTTGGTCTGGTCTGTTTTTTTTTTTCCCCCTGTTGGTTTTGGTTAATACTTGACTCTTACAGTTGCTTACTTTTTTTTTTTTTTTTTATTAACAACATTTAGAAAAGTCTTAACATGAGGCTTTGGATGATCTTACCATCCCTCAGAGGGTATTTAGCTTTGTTTCTTACAGGCAGTTGTGTCAGGGTCAGATAATTTTAATCTAGTCAATGTTAGCAATGACTAAAATCTGGGCTTTGGTTCTATTCTAAGATTACACCTGTTTGTAGTTTACCTTTTCTGTTCAAAATCCCAACTGAACTCTTTGAGGATGCTTTATCAGGGCACCTTCTGCTTGATTGAGGCTAAACTGCCAAACTCTCCCTTCCTGCTTCTCAGCTCTGTGAGACTGCCAATAGCTCTCTATATCTCAGTCCTCAGTCATTGCATTCTCCCACCTTTCAGTTTATTTTATAGGTAAGTATCTCAGAAGGAAGAACAGTACAGTATTTGGAGCATGATTCTGAACTTCCATTATCTTTTGGATCTTTAACATAAGTTCTTGCAGACTTAATAGTTCTCTAGTGCTTTCAAATAATGTTTACTGTTTAGTTAGTTTAGTTTTCCTCACAGTTTTTCTAATTGTTCTCAGAGAAGGAGCATGGAAAAAGTTTATGTATGGGCTGGGTGTATAGCACAAAGGTAGAGGGTGTGCTTAGTATGAACAAGGCCCTGATTTCATACCCAGCACCCAAACAAACAAGCAAAATACAAACAAGAATATGTATAGTTACTGGAAGTAAAACCTCTCTTCTGTTTGGATTTCTTAATTTATGAAGCCATTTATGGAGATCTGTGTCATTCTATAATAAATGACCTTATGGTACCAATTCATTAATATTTCTCTGAACATTTCTCAAGACTGTTATGTATTGGTTTGTTAAGTGCTACTGTATTTCTGTACTGTGTATATTTCTGTGATCTGTTAGGCTAAATAAAACAAAAGGGGTTGTTAGTCTGTCCATTTAAATCCCTTGTAGGAAATGTACAAACTGAGGGAGGGATTTAAAAATAAAAACATACTACAGTATCTCATGAAAATAACCAGAAATTTCTATGCCATGTTTAACTTCATCCTAAATCTTTTTTTTTTTTTTTTTTTGCTATCAGAGATTGAATTCTGGGTTGCTTAACTACTGATCTCCATCCCCAGCCCTTTTTATTTTCTATTTTGAGACAGGGTCTCGATAAGTTGCTTAGGCCCTCACTAAGTTGCTGAGGCTGGCTTTGAACTTGCAATCCTGCCTTGGCCTCCTGAGCCACTGGGATTACAGGCATGTGCTACTGCGCCCAGCTTGTTTAAAATTTGTGAGCAGTGAAAAGGTCTTTTTAGAAATGTTTCTTCAGGTATATGGCCATTGTGGCTTATACATGGCTTATACTGTTGTGATGTTTGGAGCTGTGTCATGGTTTGGATACTCTGGTTCTCTTCAGTATTTGTGCATATTTTGGCCAGGTAGCACTGTCAGAAGTAGATGGATAATGTGACAGAGTTTTTGAGATTTTGATAATCTGGCCTTTCTTGGCTGGCCTACCTACCTTATTTATCCAGCCAAGAAAATGCCTGTGTATATAAATCCCTTTCACAATTAATGTCACAGGAATAAACTAACTTTTCCTTGCTTATGTCTCCATGTATTTGCCTGCATTTTGGTCACAGTAACAACTTTTCAGGAATAGCCAAACATTAGTTTCATACTTCGTTATTCTGATGCAACAGTATTAGTATTATACCTTATTTGTTTTACTCAATCACAGGTGGCCATTCAGTTCTTTGGGAACCCTGTATTTAGGAACATCTGTCTGAAATCTCTTTTCGCATTCTTTAATATTGTGGTCATAGGTATTGATGATCATTGGACTTTAGTGTCCTTCTGGGTCTAATGGAGTAACAATATTTCCTGATACCATCATTTTATTTGTTGAAATGGTGAAATAAATAAGTTAATGCTCCTTATTAAGCTATTCATAACTTTTTAAAATGTTGTATTTAATTGCTTGAAAAAAAATTAACTTTCATGAAGAATAATGTAAAAATTTTTACTATTATTTATTCTTATAGCTATTTAGACCTTAATATTCTTGAGGTAAGAAATAAGATATCTCATACAAACTAAACTTCAACTTCAATTTAAAAGAAAAATCTGTGTTTAAGATTGCAAATAGGTGAGATGTGGTGTAAATTTAGTGGAGAGTTTTTTGATGAATTTTAATTAAGTTCTTATGGTTGTTTATTAATCTAAAATAGAATGTTGAAAGTGTGAAAGAAAATCTTCAGAAAGACAGAGGCATTTGAAAAATTTATTAAGCCCCACAACATACACAACTTATAATTTTGTAAGATAAAGTAAATTAAGGCCCCTTTGATTTTTTTGTACTTTTTTGTACTCCTAACACACAACTGATTAATGGACAGTGTTATTAATTAACAGTGTACTATTTTTTTTTCTCGATATCTACTTATACATTGTTTAAATGGAATCACTTTGAATTATTTTTAACAGTGATAATGAACTTAGAAAAGTCAGCCACAATCTCACCTCTTTTTAATCTTGGGCATAGATTTAAAAGATTGGCAGTTGAATTTAAGATTTGGTTTGTAAGTGAATAGAGTTAAAGTAATTAATTTATGTGTACATCAAAATGTAATACTTTAATTAGTGATCTAATATAGCAAAAATCATAGCAGTGTGCTTCCAAATGAAAAGAAATATGGATTCTCAAAATATAAATTACTTGGCCAGACTTGGAAAATATCTGTATGTTCACACTAATTTAAAATTTAGCTTACATTCTAAGTTTTTTAAGTTGTAACCTCCCTTATTTCAGGGTGTCAAAGGAGAGAAAGCAATGCTAATTTTGTGACAAAAAGTTTTGCAGAAATATGGTTTATCCTTAAGATGTTTGGAAATCAATTTGTGTTGTGACTGGTATTTGGTTAGAAAATATTAAAGCAGTCTTAGTGAATTTTGAATGAAATTAGAAATGATAAGACTTGACTCATTCACTAAAAAGGAACATTTCAAGAGAAAATGAGAGTATAATATTCTATTTAATATAAGAACTTATATTATCTATTATGCTAGTAACTTCAAATAAGTTTTATAGTATGGTACTATCTGTTTTTCAAAAAGTGTACTCTGACCTTGAAGAGAGTGAAACTATAAAACTTAATCACAGTTATAGATTTTGCAATATTTTGTTTTTCTCTTTAATGATTTTGCATCTTTCTAACATCAAAGGGTACTGTATTATGGGCTAAATAATATATGCATAAAAGAAATCCTTTATTTACATTGGTTCTTATTGAAGAGATATTTAGTTTCTCCTCTCTTGTATAAACCACCATATCAATCTTTCTAAGTGCTTTTTCTAACACCTTCATATCCAGCATATTCACAGCATTTTACAAAATTAAATGCAGTTAACTTCTCCTAGGAGGGAATATACTATCTGAGTAGGCAAGATTGACTAAATGATAAATAAATCTAATTGACTAGATAAATGATCAATTTTAAAGAATTTTATAAAGCCTGGAAAAATGTCTAAGCAGGGATAGGGAAAATTAAAAAATAAAAGTAAACTAGGAGCAGTTAGCTTAAGAATACCTTATTGTGGAAAATATCAAACACTACACATGAATAGTCAGAATGGTCTTTCACATTTCCATCACATGCCTCAAAAGTTTTGTTCTTTTACTTCACACCCCACTGAATTATTTTGATGATGATTAGAGACCATATATCATTTTATCTATAAATATCACAGCATATGTTTCTGTAAACTGGGGAGTCTTAAAAAGCACTACTGCTGTTCTTGTCATTATTACTTTTAAAATGTTAAGAATTCTTTATACTATCCAAATTCTTTGTCAATTTTGGTTTTTCCTATTTGTGTCATAATCTTTTGTTGTTGTAGGTTTATTTGAGTCAGGACCCAAACATGGTCTATAGATTGTGGTTGATAAATATATTTCTGACTTCTATTTTAGTCACCATCTTTTCTTTGTAACTATTCAAAATAATCAGGTCATTTTAGAGGTCCTCCCTGTCTAATTTTTGTTATCTTATTTTTCTATTGTGTACATGAACAAATTTATTTGGTTGCCCTCTGTGTTTTCTTTAAAATGAAAATTAAAGGTAGAGGATTGTGACATCAAGGTGTTTTGGGGAAGTTGGGAAAATTTGTTACGGAAAGTGTTGTGTATGTCCATTAGGAGGCTGGTGTCTTGTTTTTCCTTTTTCTAAATTTTAACAGTCATTCCCAGTCGTCATCTAGATTCTTTATTTCACTAAGGATTACAAATTATGTGCTGACAAATTTAAACATAATTGATATTTTTAGATTTGTAATTATAATGCTCATTTATCCTCAAATTGTCCTATCATATACTTTTAGGAGCCTCTTTACATTGACTCCTTTTATTCTAGTATTCTGATAGTTTTCTTTTACTCTGGTCTTAAAAATGTCCTTGACCTTTTCCACTAGACCTGAAATCAAACATTTCTCTAAGGAACTCTGAGGGTATTGCAGTTGGATTAGCAGTAGTGTGTAATGTGTAAATCTTTTAAAATATACTGATCTATAGTAGTTACAACAGTGTGATAGTGAAACAAAAATAGAAATATGAGTTGATAGATTTGAAGGCAAAATGCTTAACTAGAAAAAGAAGAGGGCCATGAAGTTGAATTGCTTCCTTAAAATGTGGGCCCAAAATATATAAAGCATAAACTATCAGAAAATCAAATGAAAAATAACAAACACATTATGGAAGATTCTGGTATAACTCATTAATGGGTCAAGCAGATAAAAAAAATTGGTAACAGTATAGAATAGATGAATAGTTGATAAATTTAATCTAATTAACATGTATTGCAGTCTGCCAAAAGTGGGGAGTACTTATTTTAAAGCACACTTAGAACGTTCATGAAAGCTGACTATATATTGAGCCATTGGATTAGTTTGAATAAATTTCAAATAATTAGACTACTTTCTCTGATCATAATGAACTTTTAAGAAATGCATTAAAAATAAAAATTTTAAAAAACCTTGATTATTTCCTCACATTTCAAAAGAGCCAAAGTAAAAAGTATCAGCAATACAAAGGATTGTCAGGGATGTGGAGTAACAGAAACTCTTTGTTGCTGATGGGAATAAAGTGGCACAATCACTTTGGAAAACTGTCCTTTTCTAGTCAGGTTGAATCCTATGCACATCTAATACCAATGAGTAGAATGTTCATGGTAATACCTAAAACTTGAAATGTCTTGTCAGTAGCAGAATGGGTGAATACATTTTGCGTGGCCATTTAGTAGAACTTCATACAGTAGTAAAAATAAGTAAACACATTTGCATGCCAACAACAAATGCTGAGTGACTGTTGCTAGCCACCAGGAGATACACATGAATAGAAACTGAATGTGAATTCATTTATATGAAGTTCAAAAAAGATAAAACTACACCTAGGGTTAAAATTTATAATAATGGTTACCTTTTAGTTAAAAGGAAAGGTAATTTAGAGGGGCACAAGAATGGCCTACTGGGATTTTGATAATGTATTATTTCTTCAACTCTTTACCATTACATGCTTAACTTTGGGGTCATTCATTGAATGGTATACTTAAGGTGTTTTCTTTTCAGTGTGTTTGTTGTAAGTTTAGTAACTACTTAATTTGGAAGTCCACAAACACAGTTCTAAATAATAATGGGTCAAAGAAACATGAATGTCATTTGCTAAAATTGCTAAGTAAATTTTGAAAAACAGAATATTTCCATAGCCTCAAAGTATACCTCCTCAAACATGTGTTATTACACTCCAGTGATTTTTAACGTGTTCATTAATTTTTTTTATTTCTTTCTGGGCTGGACTCAGTGGTTATTTGCTGATGGAAAGAGTTTAGAAAGGAAAAAACAATATAACTACAGAGAAGAAACCTGGCTATTCCTACTATAACCAGTGAAGTTTATAACCACTGGCTATAACCAGTGAAGTTTCACATCACCAGCAATATGTTGACAGCATGCATTCTAATATCATTTAATGAAGGGAGCACAACACCTTTGTTCTATTCTTTCCCCAAATCCATAATCTCAGTCTAATTATGACACAGTATCAAGAAAACCCAAATTGAGGCACTGTTTATAAATATCCAAGCAATGCTTTTCAAAAATGAATGACATTAAAGACAAGGAAAGATTCAGAAATTGTCAGAGATTGGAAGAGCCTAAGGAGGCTTGACAGCTGAATACAATCTGATAGGCTGCAGGAAAAAAGACCAAAGTGAAAAAACTGGAGAAGTTCAAAAAGTCTGTAGTTAGTGAATAGTGCTAATAGTGTAGAAAGTTACAGAAAAACCTTGAAGCTTTAAATATATAGACTAGAAAATAAGTCTTAATGAGCAATGCATTTAGCGTATAAACAACAGAATAAATCCAGATCCAAAGAATATAAGAAGGGAAGTCACGTGAAGAGTAGAAAATATTGAAAGACAAAACATCTCTGTAATACACAGGGTCAACATAGCAAAAGTTGGTTCTTTGAAAGAACAATAAAATTGATAGATGTCTGTCAGGTTGACTCAAAAATAAGAGAAAAAGAACTAATAAAGTACAAGAACTGAAAAGACAGACTAAACTACAGATGCTTAGAAAGCATTATGAAAAATTTATGCCAGAAGGGCTTGGGAATGTGGCTCAGTAGGTACAGTACTTGCTTGGCAAGCATAAACCCTGAGTTCGATTTCCAGTACCCAGCCCCCAACACACAAAACATACACAACACACACACACACACACACACACACACACAAAACTATTTTATTTGAATTTCCAGATGAAATGAAAAAAATCCAAATAAAATATCACTGGCCAAAAATGATTCAAGGTAAAGGAAAAAAGTCTGAATAACCCAATCAATGAAATTGCAGAGAAACTGTCAAGATTAAGCTAGCATAACAGAAACCAAATTCTGAAAAGATTTTTATGTGTATTAAAATACAAGAGCCAGCCACATAAGCAAAGATGTAAAAATCTTGAATAAGATATTGATAAACTAAATACAGAAACATTTACAAATAATATATTATGACTAAATTTGGTTTATCCTAAGAGTATAGTTTAGAATTTGAAAATAAACATTATAAAGATTAAATAATCATTTCAGCAGATAGAAAGCATTTTAATAAAATCAGCTTCTATTCATGTTTTTAAAAAATTCAATCCAAATTGGAATAAGTACTGTATTTTGGGGCATGTGGAACAAAGGAGACCTGGTCACAGTTTTGAATAGGATATCCTGAGTAAGCATCGCTGAGAAGCTGTAATCTACAAAAAGAATGGACAGAGGTGGTAAAAAAGTTAGATGGGAAAAAATCAGTATTAGGTCTTGATGTGGAACAGGTATAGGTCTGGTCTTTCAGAAATAATATGAAGTCAAATTTGGCCACAGTAGAAGGGGAGGGAGGAGATGAGAAATTTAGGCAATGAAATGAAGATAACCTCTACCACGCGGCCTGCGCAGTGGTTTCATTAATGAGGTTCTAGGCATAAAGTTAGTTAGACGAGATCGAAATAAAAACACAAGACTCAATTACCTTAATTCTATTGCTAGGTCCGAGACGGCTCCCCTCTCTGGTTCGCTCCTCTAGCCGCCCAGCAGGGCAGCAAGGATTACTCAGGGCTAGCAGGAGAGAGAGAGCGAGCACGCCGGGGAGTAGCCTTTTATTAGGGAACCAGAGATTCAGGGGAGAATTCCATCCAATGAAGGTTGAGGGGGGGCTGCACTCCAAGGTCAGGGTCAGCGATTGGGTCCCCGGGGTCAGTGGTCAGGCACACCCCCACACGGATGGGCTCTCTCATCAGGAGAGGGCCGGGAAAAACTTCGACTTATGCCAAAGTGCCTCAGACCCTCAACGGGAGGCACCCGATCACGTGTGAGAATGGCTCCCCACAATAACCTGCAGGCATTGCCGAGCACCATTAACACCTTGGGTGTTTATCTGAAATGGAGGCCATTTGGCTAAGTTTTTTGTCATTTGTATTTATTTTTTGCAAGTTTGATAAGTAATGATATATGGTTTTCAATTTTGTCTTTGTTGGGAGGTGATTAATTTGTTTTTTGTGATGTTCTACTTTTTCCATTTCATTTGCTATTTTATTTTTAAATTTAACAGCTTTATTGAGAAATAATTCATTTTTTGTATAATTTGCCTATGTAAAATGTATAATATAATGGATATTAGTATATTCATGATTAGACATCCATCACACCATGCAATTTTTAAACATTTTTGCTGTCCTGAAGGGATCATGAACTCATTTAAGTTATTCTTCATTCCCTACACCTCCCTTTTCTACCCCTGGAACTCCAAGCAGCCACTCTTTTATTTCCTATCTCCTTAGATTTGCCTGTTCTGGATATATATAATACACACACACACACACACACACACACACACACACACACACACACATGGCATGATACAAATAGTGAGTGGTCTCTTTTACGTGTTTCCAAGGTTCATCTGTGCTGCAGCATACTTTTTAGCTGAATAGTATTCCAGCCTGCAGATATACTACTTTTATCCTTTCAATGGCTGGGTATTTGGATTGCTTCTATCTTTTGACCCTTATGAGTAATGCTATGAAGATCCATGTACATGTGTTTGTGGAAATACATTTCATTTCTTTCGGTATTTGCCCAGAAATAGAATTGATGGGTCATATGGTAACTTGCTGGTTTATTTTATGTTTTTATAGAGGTCTAGCATTGATGTTCTACATTTTTATTTATTGTTTGTGTTGTGAGATAGTGTTTTTCAGAAATGTTTCATATAGTTTTTCTCAATGGCTCTTATTTTTGTTTAAGTTAAACAATTTTTTTTTCTAATTGTCTTGTTTCTGATGACAGAATCCACTTATTAGTCATCGTAAATGGTTCTGGCATTTTGAACAATCATGAATGGTTCTATTTTTCTCTGTTTTTTAGATAAGCTAGAAAGTATTTCATTCTTAATCCTGTGACTATCTGGAGTTGATTTCTCATTGCACTTAAAGGTGACTTTAGTGGGAAAGCAGAATGGTGAGGATTTTAGAAGGGTGGAAGTTGTATTTGGAGAAAGATTTCCAGCAGGAGCAGGTTGACAGTTGCCCTTTATTGGCTTGCAAAAGGAGATCCCTGCAAGACAATGGAGTAATGGTGAAAAGATAAGGTAGTCATTAGTAAAATACCATTTTGCTCATTATGTCTTTAATGTTGCAAGTTTCCCTTTAAGGGCAAATTTATGAAACCTACCTGTCTTATGATCTCTCTGAGGTCTACAGGTTTTAGAATTTACTTTTCTTTATTGTTATCTTCTTCTTTTTCCTTCTTTTGAAATAAACTTATTATACTCAGATTGTACAAGATGTTAAGAAGCTCTGTGATTTCTAGTCATACTTACCACATTTAATCACAGCGTCTTCCTAGGTTTCAGAGATAACTTTGAAATCAATTTTAAATGTCAGTTTCTTTAGCATAGTCAGTATAGAAAGCAGGATATGTGCAAAAGTCTTGGGTCTCTTGCCTCTAATTTAGTACTCTGGGTTGTGAGATTTGATTTCATAGAAATAGACCTTAATTAAATGGTAGGCTACAGCTGCAGAAAGTTCAGTACAAAAGAGAAAACACAGGCTCTAGGACTTGTGGGCTGTTCTTGTCTTCAGTTCTGGTGGGTTATAGAAATAATGTAGCTAGCTTCTAAGGTAGAATAAAGGGTATAGATTTATATAAGTGATTTTGCTACAGTTTTGGTTTGTCTTTCATATTATATGTATTGACATGATATTAATAGCTAAAACATTTAAAGGAATTAAAAAATCTCCTGGGTTCTAGACTGGTCTTTACTGCTTAGTAACAGGCAACCTTTAGCAGGTTACCTACTTTTTCTCTTCAGGTCCCTGATTCCTCACATATAAAATAAGAATTAAAACTATGTTTAACAGAGTAGTTGTGAGGATTGAACAGAAGTTATTTGTATTTAGCACAATGCCTGAAATACATAAAACTGCTAATGAATTTCTTCTCATTTTTGGTTCCTAATAGAGCCTGTATTGTGTTAAGTTTGCAAGGCACTATTAGTTTAGTGTAATCAGTTCTGTAACTGTGATCTAAGGACATTTGTTTTTAACATTCTGTGTCCTACATGAGGGTGGATCTGAAAATGGAAGAATAGAAGCATTGATCCTCCAATATCTAATGATATCACATGGTTCCAGAGAAAAACCGTGGTTGGACTACTATTTAATACCTCTCAAAACCAAACCAATTAGAAATAATGGTTAGTTGGAAATAATATGTTTACACTTGTTAGTATAATGGACATTATGTATTTATTTATTTATTTTACTTTATTTATTCTAATTCATTATATATGACAGAAGAATGCAATTAAATTCATATTACATAAATAGAGCACCTAGGAATTAAACCAGAGACCCTGCACATAATAGAAGAAAAAGTAGGCCTATATCTCCATCATGTTGGATTAGGCCCCAACTTCCTTAATAAGACACCTGTAGCACAAGCATTAAAATCTAGAATCAATAAATGGGATTAATTAAAACTGAAAAGCTTCTTCTCAGCAAAAGAAACAATGAGTGAAGTGAATAGAGAGTCTACACAATGGGAGCAAATTTTTACCACATGAACATCAGATAGAGCACTGATCTCTAGGGTATATAAAGAACTCAGAAATCTTAACACCAAAAAACTGAATAACTCAATCAATAAACGGGCCAAGGAACTGAACAGACACTTCTCAGAAGATGATACACAATCAATCAACAATATATGAAAAAAATGTTCAACATCTCTAGCAATTAGGGAATGATTTTTTTATAGTTAACAAAATTTAAATGCAACATAAATATTTGAGAGCTAAGAACCATTCAGGAAAAACACTAACATGTCCCAAAATAAAAATGGTAGTTTACAGCCAACTTTAGGTAAATTAAATAATGTCAAAAAAAAAGAAAGCACAGTTTAGTTTTCTGTCATTGTCACCCATCTGAGAAGAGTTTAAGTTTTTCAAAAGTTAACTTTAGATCTTTAAAAAATTTTAATTCTTATTTTATTATGGTAAGAAAACTTAAAAAGATTCACTTAACAGATTTATAAGTGTACAACACAACATTGTTATTATAGGCACAATATTGCTCAGAAGATCTTTAGAACTTATTCATCTTACATAAGTGAAACTTGTTGTACATTCAGCAGCAGTTCCTCACTACCTCGCCTTCCAGCCCCTGGCAAACCAGTCTACATTCTGTTTCTGTCATTGTGACTATTTTAGGTATTTTATATAAGTGGAAGCATGCAGTATTTGTCCTTCTGTGACTGGCTTATTTCACTTAATATAATGTCCTCAGGTCCCATATTACAGTGTTTCCTCCTCTTCCTTTTTTTTTCCTTTTTAAAATAAAGGCTAAATAATATTTCATTGTGGTTATATTTTCATTATTCATCTGTCAGTGGCCATTTAGGTTATTTTTACATCTTGGCTATTGTAGATCATGCAGCTGTGAACATGGGAGTATTCTATATCTCTTCAAGATATAGAATGTTTTAAATCTTTTTTTTAAAAGATCTAAATTGAGGCTGGGGATATAGCTCAGTTGATAGAGTGCTTGCCTTACATGCATAGGCCCTGGGTTTAACCCCCAGCACCACAGGAAAAATAAATCTAAATTGCTTTGTTATCACAATCCAAATTATTTTAAGTAGAATGCTCCTTTATGTCAATGAGATATACTAATTGTAATTTGTTTTTTCTAAGTGGTCCCAATATCACCATTGTTTTTATCAATTATGTTTTCAGAGGCACAGTCAGGTTACAGCCCAGCTATTAGAGTTGCTATTGATTGATGGATTTTAACTTTTATTTTTAAGTTAAAAATATTATAGTCTTTAACAAAAAGCACTTGAGAATGCCATCAGAAATAGAAGTACATATGGAATGAGCTATTGATTGCCAATGGCTCTTTTGACATGATAATAATCTAATGTTAAAAGCTGAAATATTTTTATGATATACTATGAATGAGCTCATTGCTCTTCATCAGTATTATAATCATAACATCTTCAAAGTCTAGTTCAGATACCTCCTTCTCCATGAGGTCAGCTTTCATCCTCAAAGCCATAAGTAACCCCTTCCTCCTTTAAATTCCAATAGCATTGTGTATGCTTCTCTTTGTATTTTTAAGTTGAACCTTGAAATATAATTATTTCTTTTATATTCCCAAATAAATCTATAAATGCCTTAGGGCACAAACTGTTAAACATTCAGATAAACACAGCAGATTGTTGTTAATATTCAGTTATTGAAATCTACTTTATCCAAAGTACTATGCCTTACAGTATGCAAACGTAAGTATTACACAGCTGTTGTCCTTCTCATTTTATTCCTCATGGTGCCTAGTCTCCTTTTCCCTTATGTTCTGTGATGCTCCTTTGTTTTCTTCCTACTTCTCTTGCCACTGTTTCACAGGTTGTCTCTTCTGACAGACTTCTGAGTAATGAAAGTGTTCGGGCTTGTTTCTAAGCTCTCTTCTTTTATAGTAATACTCTGAAATACCATCTCAATGCCAGTGAATCTTGATTTTATGTCTTTAGTTCAGATGTTTCTTCTGAACATCAAGTCTTACACATTCCACTGCCCCCCCTTTTGGATGGGGGATACTAGGGACTGAACCCAGGGGCACTTAACCGCTGATCCATATTCTTAGTCCTATTTTCTTTTCTTTTCTTTTCTTTTTTTTTTTTTTTTTAAATTTTGAGACAGGGTCCTTGCTAAATCACTGAGGCTGACTTAGAACTTGCAATTTTTCTACCTTAGCCTCCTAAGCTGCTGGATTACAGGCATGGGCCACTGTGCCCAGTTCCAATTGCCTTTGAAGTCTCTTCAGATTTGGTTCCACTCCAGGAAAGCACCTTTCATCCACTCAGTTGCCAAGCCAGAATCTTGAACGTGATCTTTGATAACTCTTTTTCTGTCACCCACCACAACAAGTCCATTACCAAGTCCTATTGATTTCTGCCTCCTCTGGTTTTGTCTTTCTGTGGTTCTACCCAACACACCAACCCATAGTCCAGGTGTCGTGGCCCCTTTTGGCCCCTAGTCCAATCTCCACAGATGACATTTTAAAATACAGTGATCATTTAAAAATCATTAAGCAGACCATGCTTTAAAATCCCTCATTGTTCTTAGGATAAGATTTTGAAATATTCAACATGCTTCAAGTTATATATAATGAGGCCTTCTACAGTCTCATCTCATGCTACCCCTTCCTTCTATAATCCAGCAACTATAACATTCTTTAAATTCCAGAGATTTGCTGAGTCCTCTTCCCCACCAAGTGAACCCTGTTAACCTTCCCTCTCAACTTAAACATCATTTCCAGAACAGGCTTTATCCAATCCCTTGGATTTAGGTTCATTTCTTATGTATCTTGATGTATCTGAACTTTTCCAGCATAGCATCTCTAGTAATTTGTAATATTTATTTTGTTGTGCAATTATTAGCTTACTATCTGGCTCCTCCATGGTTCTATAAGGTCCCTGAGGGCAGGGACCATGTCTGCTTTGTTCATATGCCAAGCCCAGGACCTGACACATAGTGGAGAGTCAATAAATTTATGTATTGAGTGAAATAAATTGAAAATAAAAGTTCAGAACACATTAGAATACTTTGCAATAGAATGTGTTTACAACTTACAGCTATAAGTTAATATATGGTAATGAGTTTCTGACCCTTGTATGAAGACTTTTGTTCATGACTGAACTGGGCATGTGCTGTTTTTCTAATTCTTCAAATTTTAGTATTGTTATTGCCAAAGAATATATTTGACAACAGGAACTTTTTTTTTGTCAGTGTGACAGCAGTATTTATTGATTCCCCTACTGTTTGCCTGGTGCTGTTTTAAATGCTTAAGATATAGCTGGTGTGATCCAGCTTACTTTCCCATGAAGGACAAAAAACAAATAAGTACACAGAAAATTTTAGCTATTGAAAAATACTCTGAAATAAATAAGAGTGATGGCATGTCTACAATGGTTATTGAAATCCTAATGAAAAGGTAGTGTTTGAACTAAATTTGATGTGACAAGATGGAGTCAGCCATTAGAAGCCTGGGGCAGAGCCTTCTAGGCAGAGAGGATGGCACCCACAGGGGCACTGCTGGGGACATTTGAGAAGCAGAGTGGCCAGTGGTTCCCAAGTATAGGGAATGAAGGAAATGAAGGGAAGGGAATGCTAAAAGTTGGAGATCTTGTTGCTTAAAGTTCTGAGTCTGTCACTTATTGGCTCTGTACCACAAATCAAAGACCATTATAATGCCTAGCCCATTGGAATGTTGCTTATTGATAATGACAGTGAAGCAGTAATTCTATACATCATTGACAATTCCTTCCATAGAATTTATGTGCAGGAAAAACTGGGAAAGTGAATGTTACTTAAAATAATGACCCTGTGTTTAATAGTTTACTAATTTATTATCTTTAAAAATAAATGTGCTATGTTGCTAATTATTTGTGAGCATGAATATTTACATGGATTTCTCACAAAGGTAAAAAAGCTGAAGAGAGAACTCTCACAAATGAAGCAAGAACTGCTCTATAAAGAACAAGGCTTTGAAACATTGCAACAGTGAGTATAAAAAATACTGAAATTGATTTTACAATAATTCAAACTCCCTAACTAATACAAAGAAAATAGAAGTAGAGATTACTTAAGAGATTTCTCAAGGAAACAAAGTAAAATGCTCAGAGCTCTGTACCAGAAATACAAAAAAAAAAAAAAAAAAAAAAAACCAATCAACTAACAACAAAAAACTTGGGAAAAATCTATTCACTTTGAAAACATCTGAAGTTTTTATTAATCATTGGAGATACAAAAAACCAAAGTGAAACTTAACTTTGTCTCCTGGACCCCTGCCAGCCTCCAAGATAAGAAAATAAGCACGGAAAGTACCTTTTAATGTTCTGTACTAGGGACTGAACTGGGTGGGCTCTACTTGATTCCCTCTGAGCCTGCAGCTGCCCTGAATGCTCTTGGAGGCATCTCCATTCCTCTCTGTCAGTCCCACAGATGACTAGAGTCTAACCCTAATTGATAGCAAGGGAGCAAGAACAAGTTAGGTTTCTTCAAAGAGCTCAAAGTTGCTCATTTCCTGCTTCCTTCTGTCCTTTCCATTTCAATTCTGAAATCTGATGGGCCTTCAGAACAGTTTTAGAATGGGTCAGATTAAAAGAAAATGTTGATAGGAAGGATAGCAAGTTCTAGAAATCCCCACCCCATTACCAGGCACGCCTGAGGTGGTCTGTCTCCCCTCTGCCCCATCCCAGCAGTCTCTCATGAAAGGAAAAATACCTGAAAGACATTGAGCTACTTTCCATGTCTCCCCTGCATGGCACAGGTTTGATGCCACCAGTTGTGGTACCATAGTTCTAGGTATTTTCCTGGTCAAGTTCATGTTCCAGCAGGTTTCATGTTCTTCCAGACATCTCCTTCAGCAGAACCTTGGGAATGCAAAGCTGCTGTCAGGAGCCATCTCTGTGGAAAGTACTCAGTTCTGTTCCTTTTGACTGAATTCCTATTCTGCTTTCTGCTTTTAGGAAATTTGGGACAGTCCAGGACAGTAAGGCATTACCCTCATCAAAAATCACATGTGTTACTAGCCAGACAAACAAACGCTGATTATTCTATATGTTTGTCGAGTTGTATCTTGGGATGCCCCATCATTACTCTTGGTCACCAGCTAGACACATGACTTTAGTTTGAGAATTAGGTTTTATGGCTTTTGTTTGCCTACTTGCCTCATAAAGTCATGATACTGGTATTCATTCAGATGCTTCTGTTCTAGTGTTTCTCAGACCTGATTGCATATTAGAATAATTTGGGGGAGCTCTTAAGAAATACTTGTTTTTACCTCCACCCCAGGAATACTTTGTGAGATCTCAAAATATGAGTGGTTCTCTAGGATAGCCATGTTCTAGGGACCTCTGTTGGCTGCAGAGCTCCCCTAAAAACCCAGAAGACCTAGAATGACATAAATGTGTTATCTAGTAGTTGTGTATCAACATAAAGCAGGACTTTGTGGTACAGTGAGAAAACAAACTTTGAAGAATGCCACAAAATGTTTAGGTACATGTTAAACATTTTTAGGACATGAAATTATAACTCATGTCACCACTCAGGATTAAAGGTTAGCCAAACTTGCTGTTTTTGTTATATTGATGTGACAATGCTGTATTGTTTCAAAGCAGTTTGCTTGCAAGCAATTTTTATAGGAATCTAAGGCATGTTTAAGAATCTGTCAATAACATTCCACAAGAAAACAATAGACATTTGTTGTAGAAAATCAGGCATTCTTTGGAATGAGTCTAATCCCTTGAACCAAGAGCAGAAAGATATGATATCTAACATCAGAGACCTCTCCTGTTGATGTTAACTATAGATATAATAAAGCTGTTTTCATTCAAATATTAACCACCATACTACTAAAACATTGAATGATAATTGATTGAACTGAGACTTAACTTTTTAAGAAACCACATTCCTGATACTTAGAAAGGGACTTTTTTGTGTGACTGTGACAGAAGATACATTTCAGGAAAAGATTTTCATTTTAGGCTTTTGTAATTTTTCACTTATTTACAACAAATGGAATATTTTTGCTAAATTTGGAATTAGAATGTAAACTTGAGCTTTCATTTTATTTGTAACAATAGTTTTATGCTGGGTGAATAAATATTTGTTTTATTCTGCATGTTACTTATTCATTTTGTAGCCTCAAATTTGACTTAGGCAATGTAGCTTATGTGTAGAAAGATACCAGGAAGATGCATATATTTTGCTATCTACAGTGTGCATTCAGAATTCAAAAATGGGAAGTGATGAAGCACTCAGCAAGCAAAAAGCATATATAGATTCTATAACAATTTGCCTCTGAGAGTATATTCATTTTCCAGAAAAGGCTTGGAAAGGAAACTCTCTTCTGTCGCAGAAAAGACTCAGATATAGAGTAAAAACCAAAGCTTAAAAAAAAGGTTCTTCTCAAATTAAGAACAAAAGAGCATAGCATTTTGTGTTAAGATCCAGCAAAGGGCTAGGGTTGTAGCTTAGTGGTAGAGTACTTGCCTAACTTGTATAAGATCATGGATTTAGCCCCCAGCACTGCAAAAGGAAAGGAAGAGGGGAAAAATAAAAAGGCCAACAAGCCATGCTCATATTTTATTTTACTTTATAGTCAGGTCAAAGAAAGAAAAGGTGGAAAATGAAAAGTAGAGGAGAAAAAAAAAAAGAAAAGCATGGAAATAAAGGGACATTTGAAGTAAAATAGAGAGGTTCAAAGGAGACAAAAGAAAGGGAGAGGAAGACCAAGGGCTCTATTGGGAATGCCAAATGAGATAGCTTATTCTTCACATTTACCAATCTGGAGCTGTTAGACAACCAAGAAATTTTCATCTTTTTAAGTATCTCAGAAATTTAAATTAGCACTCTGAACTAGTTCTGCTTTTATTCCTGAACTATAGTTTATTTCTACAAACAGCTAACCTGCTTTTATTTTCAAATGATGAAATTTATTTCTCAATTAAATATATTACCATTATATTTGAATGATTTTATATAAGTAGGAAGAAATTACTTTGGCTTTGGGAAATTCACCTTGATAGTTTCAGATAACTTGTATTTCTAGCTTTTTCATGAAATCTCAAAGTTTCTGGGTTTTGTTTATTTTTAGTTTAAAAAGTACTATGCTTGAAATTTTATTTTATTTAATTTCTTTTGCCTCATCTAAGTTGATGGACATTAGTATACTTAGAGGAGTCAAAAATTTCACTGATACACCCCAACCCGAGTAAATGGAATTATATTTAAAATACTTTACCGTTCTCATAAATATTCTAGATGTAATAATCATAAGAGCCTCAAGCTAGTGTTTGTCCTTTCAGGATAGCTGCCCTACAAGCTAAGTATTTATTCAGTTTAGGGGTTAATTTACACAAATTTTCTGGTTTCAGTTTCTTCATTTGGCATGTGTGACAAGGGTATCTCTAGGGTCCCTTCCCACCCTAAACACCTTGTGTGAATTTGTTAAATTCTGTAACTTCATTTATTATATTTTATTATGAAATGACTTCATGATCAAGTTTATTTTATTAGATTTTTAAAGACTTCAATTGCTTCTTCAGTATCATAAAATATTTTCTAAAATAGGAGTTAGAGAAATATGCTATCTATAAACTGCTTTTGTTTGAATAAACTTTGTTTGGCAGAGTAATTAAGATGAGGGTTGTTTTTTTTTTCAGATTATACCGTTCACATTGAAAATACATATTAATGATGAAATGTTCTAAACCAAATGGGCCTAGAATCCATTTTCTCTGATTTAGTAGGTGCTGTTTTTCTGGAGAGTCCATGAGTAAATCTAAGAGTATGTTTTTGAGAACATGTATAGTATACCTGATGGCTGATGGGGTAAAGGCATAGACCCACAAATAAAACTCAAGTTGTATTTTTAACAAATCCAGGACAGCATTGTAGCTGGGGCGGAACCAGAAGGATGGTCATAAAGAGAATGTTCAACTATTCTTGATGAGGACTGGGTACTTTGGTTGTGCCCTTCAAACACAAAAAATTAGGTTACATGAAATCCTCTAGCCCAGGATGATGATCATGTAGACTGTAAGACACTTGGTAAGCAGATCTGCAGGCATAACAAATTAGCTCATTAAAGAGCTGTTTATTCAATACGAGTTGAAAAATGAACATATCTACCCTTCTGTCTTATTCCTAAATTTGAATTCATTCAGCAAAGCAAACAGTTTTTGCTAAAAATAGAATAGATACTTTTTATGTAAATCCAAATATTGTAGGATACTCACTAGTATAAATAAGTATTTATTAAAGGCCTTCCACACTGCTGACACTGTGCTAGGTTTCATATAGATATTATGGTATGTAATTTAGGTGGCTATTTATTGGTGTTTCTATCTTCTGCTATGACACATACCTCTGTCCTTTACCCTCAGGGTGGAGGTCAGGATCAGTGTTTGATGAGGATAGGGTTTAGCTAGCAGTGGGATCATCCAAACAGACTACAAATAAAAATACATGCATTGTTTGAGCCCCCAAATACTTAGAAATGGACTAGATATGAGGTGGAGGATGGGAGAAATCTTAATTGAACACGATTAAAAGGAATGGAGGAGACACAATCAACTTGAAAAGATGGTTCCATTGTATCAGAGTCCTGAAGTAAAATTGCTAGCCAACCAAGATCATCCAAAACTGGCTCCTACTGTTCATTTAACATGTACCATGTCATTTGAATTTTTTCTTTTCTTTGTATTCCTTTCCCCCTCCCTTTTAACAGAATCGATAAAAAAATGTCTGGAGGCCAAAGTGGGTATGAACTTAGTGAAGCCAAAGCCATTCTAACTGAACTGAAATCTATCAGAAAGGCAATTAGCTCAGGAGAAAAAGAAAAACAAGATCTGATGCAGGTATGTTATACCAATTTAAGTCAATCTGTACCTTCTAAGTAATTCAGCAAGGCAGAGTCTGGATGACCATCCATCACCTCCATCCCATTTGTACTGAATGGGGGCCCTGTGGGAGGTTTTGCAGACTCTGAGGCAGCCTAGTTGCTGTGGAGGAGAACAGGTTGTTTCTAAACTTCTTATATGCTTAATTGAAGTCAGGTCCTGAATATCCTTTGAGACAGTGGGTGGTGGAACCCAGAGCTCATTTAAGAAAATTAGCACCCTGAAACTCACTAAAAATTTCATGTGAGACCCAAATGAGCAAAATTCTCTGAACCAATGATCCTTAGTCAGGATACATAGGGTATGTCACCTGTCATGCCTTTTGAGGTGAGGCTGTGTGAGTAGCTTAGAATAACTTCTTTTCAACCCAGGGTTCAGTGGGGGATATTGTTTCATCTAGGGGATACCAATATAGTTACCCTAGGAAAGCTGCTATTGGTAGAAAATCCTCTTGTTGTTTCTGTATAGTAGAAAACTCATTGTGTAGAAAAAAGAAAACAGTCATTCAGTGATCAATATTCTAAGTGCTTACTAGGTATGGTCAAGTTTTTTTCTAAGGATGTCTCTCTTCCTCCTCTTCTTTTCCCTCCATCCCATAATTATCACAAACACTAAGAACTTTTGGAGTTCTTCATCTAACCAAGAAAGAATTTAGTCTGTGTCTTTCAAAAAATGTTAAGAGTCAGTGGTAGTATTTGCATTCTTTACAGAACCTCTCTATTTAAGTACTACAGCCAACATCATTTTGGTTTTCAAAGTGTTAGTGGAATATATATAAATATTCTTGGATCCCTATGATTTTGCATTTCAGGAATTTTGAAATAACTTGCAAGAGATCTAATAAAAAAGATAATGGTGATAATGACAAATACTTAAAAATACTGTATATTTTATATATATATCCTGTATATCCTTCTAATTGCCTTGCATGTAAATAATTCACTTAATTTTTACAACAACTCCTGAAGATATTATTATCCTCAGCTTATAGACAAGGAAATTGGAGCACAGAAAAATAAGTTATTTAAAGTCATATAACTGGTAAGTAACAGGACTGGAGTTCTGAGCAGTATTGCCCAGAATATGTGATTTCAAAACACATATAATATACAAGACTTGACTTGTTTATATTTTGTTTTTGTTCCATAATTATGCTACTGATTAAATTAGTAGCTTTGGCAATATGTACCGTGGTTCCTTTTTTAAAAAGAAGTTAATGGAGCTTGAAGAAATTTACATTGGAACCTTATAACTGAACAATTTTAGGTCATCTTTGAATTTTTTTTCTGTCAACTTTGGATTCATAGACCAGATTAAATAAAAGGATTAAATTCTTTTCAATTGCTAAAGAATATAAAATAATTTATTAGTAGATACAGAGATCAACAATAGAGCTGAAAAGGATATTAGATATCTTCTGTGACTTTCAAATTCTCTGAGTACAGTAAGAAATATGTTTTACATCAAAACCTAATGACATACAAGGGAGTGTACCTATCGCTACAGACATGTTCACACTTAAAACAATTTTCACAGAAATATGCCTGCTCTCAGTACTGGTGATATACTCTGATTTTATTTTGTTCTGACTAAAAAACTTTATTCACACCCTAGTGATTGTGACTATGTTGATTGAGTGTACTGTTATTACAGATAAGATTGAAAAACACTAATGTTTTCAGTTTACAGATAGAAAAATAGGAAAGACTTGCCCAAGATGAAAAGTTTCTTTGTTCTTTTCTCTAATGTATTATTTGATGGGTCCATGTAAGTTCTATTCCTCTTAAATATAGATTTTATATAAATATCCCTTGGAAAGCAAATTGAAAAAGTTAGGAACCAGATCTCCGATATTTCTGTCCTTATGAAAATTTTTATATCAGGATTAAATGCTGGCTCTTAAAGTTGATAATAGTGGTTTCTAACCATTTTTTATTAGTGTTGCTGTAGGTTTTTAAAAAAGCAAATTAAGTAATATTTTTCTTTTTAGTACTTTTACTTGTATATATCCTCCCTCTAAAGTAAACCCAGCATGTTAGAACTGAGTGAGTGCCAATAGCAGGCACATTCACTTTTGGTTATTTACTTTAGTAAACCAACCTTTACCACCATGGACAGTGTCATGAGTGGACACGTAGATGGACTCAGCTTAGGGCTGGGCCACTCCTTAGCAACTTTGAAGCCTCAGTTTTCTAATTTCTAACATTAATGTAAGCTGAATAATCTCTTGAGTCCTTTCCAGATGTAAAATGACATAATTGTAGAAGTCTTCTAAGACAGAAGTTATCTTAATATATCTAAAATGAAAGATTGTATTGTAAATATTTTGTTTCCATGATTTCTGTTACTTAGAGTGAGTGATAAGTTTGTTAAGTTTGTTTACTATTGCTGTAAGCAACTGGGTACTTTATAAGGAAAAAAAACTTATTTAGCTCACAGTTTCGAGCTGAAAATCCAAGATTATATGGCCCCATCAAGTAAAGGCCTCATTGCAGGAGGACCTGATGTCAGGAAGAAGAGATCATCTAACAAGATCAGGAATCAGATTCAGGGAGCAGACATTATCCTTTTACAATCCATCCTTTTGGAGACTAACAAGGGTACCTCAAGAACTATATTAATCTCTTATAAAGATGATGGGGCTAGTGTTGTGGCTTAGCAATAGAGAACTTGCCTAGCCAAATGCAAGGTGCTGGGTTTGATTCTCAGCATCACATAAAATAAAGGTATTGTGTCCAACTACAACTAAACAACAACAACAACAACAACAAAACGTTTAAATAAATAGATGATACTCCCAGTGACTAAATACTTTGCACTGGCCCCACCTCTTAAAGGTTCCTCTGCTTCTGAACATTGTCCCACTGAGGCCCAAGCTTCTAGTATATGAGCTTTTGGCGGGCACACTGAAACCATATCCAAATGATAGCAAGTTCCTATTGAAATTAAGACTTCTAAATAAAGTTTAAACATAGAAATGCATTTGTTAGATGTAGAGATACTATTATTCACAGGAAAATGCTGTCATAGGAAAAGTGAGACAATTTGTTTGGTATCTGTTCACATATTTCCAAAGTGGGGTGGGTGTGTGAGAGAGCAAAATTATATTTTAATCTTATTTTTAAAATAATAAAAAGTGGTTAAAGGACCGAAAATAAAGTAATTTTTTTTCTTTCCTCTGACATTAGCTCTCTCCATTTAATTTTACCTGGTGAGGAAGGGTTGCCTTCTTACATGTTAAGCTTTATGAAATACTTTGTGTTTCTTGGACAGAGTCTTGCTAAGCTGCAGGAGCGGTTTCATTTGGATCAGAACATTGGCAGATCTGAGCCAGATTTGAGATCAAGTCCTATGAATTCTCATTTATCTCTCTCCAGACAGACCCTTGATGCCGGGTCACAAACAAGCATTTCTGGAGATGTAAGTTACCCGTGTCGTTGGTTGTCCCAGTGTCATTCTTGATGGACCTTAATAACAAGTATAGATGGTGAATTGGAGCAGGAGCTAGACATGTGGTTTACATTCCAACTGAGTACATTCAGTATTTCATTCATCTAAGATTGGTTTTAAAAATTGCTGTCTTTTCTCTCAAGGTGTCAAGCATATTAAGATTTGCTCATATGAGTAGCTTTCTTCAAACTTTTTCAGACTATATTTCTTTAGTGACACTGTTGAAAGCCTAGAGATACATGAAAATTGAACTTTTTCCTAGTAAATTTGGAGACTTGAAAATTTAGGTCATTTCAAATGAACATTAAGGTCAATGAAAAATAGAACTATATACCTTGAAAACTTCGTTTTATAAATTGGAAGTTGATTACCTTAAAGTATTTAATATATGATTTATAGCTGACTTTGGAAATGTTTAATGTGACTTGAATATTATTATATTATTAACTACTTTGCATTTTTACTTTTAGAATGCGATTAATAGGTATTTACTTTTCTATAAATCGCCAGTTGTTTTTGTATTCTCTTATACTTCTTTAAAGTTTATGCTATGAAAGTTAAATAAGTAGATATCAACAGTAGGACTTAACCCGTTTAAAAATTAATTTTTGAGGTTATTTAGTTTGTATTTTTTATAGTTGAAAGCTAAATGATGGAAATTTTGGCTCATAAAGGAAAAGAAATCAGTTCCAGTTCATAAATTTTATTGACTCATATACTTTCATAAACTCTTAAGATACCAGACACATTTACCTGACATTTTTGTCTTGAATTTAATGTGTGGAGAAAGTGAATGTGAAAGTCTTTGAAAAACAAACAGGCTTGAATTGAAAGAAATGTTTGCCCCTACTGAGAATATAAAGTAAGTACCTTTTTAAACTGGTGCTTTCCCATTTTGGTACCATTTTCTGGAGCTTTTCAATTATTGGTACTTCCTAAGAACAAAAGCAGTTTTCTTCATTCATTAGCAGAGTTAATTGACTTTTTTCTTTTTGTTTTACTAGATTGGAGTGAGAAGTAGATCGAATTTAGCTGAAAAGGTCAGGCTAAGCCTACAGTATGAAGAAGCCAAAAGAAGGTAAGGATGGGGAGCAAATTTTTTTTTATGGTTGATGGGCCCAAACATCATTTTATTTTCCAGAATTAATCTTTAATCTTTACTCCTATGGTGACATCTGCTGGGTACTCCCCACACACTCTTGCCAGGGTTATATCCTTAGTTATTTGCATCTTAAGGGTTGCTTTCCCTCTCCTCTCTCTCCTCCCTATCCACCCTTCCCTCATAGGTGAAGAATAAGGAGAATTAATGAAAAGTGTGGGAGTAAAATTGTCCCCTTCTCTTCCGGAAAAAGAAGCTTTAAACTTCTTTAAGACTTTGGATTGAAAGTGAGAAGTTTGGCTCCTGGGTTGGAAACATGATACAGTGGCTTAGGCACAATATTTGACAGATGCTGAGGAGATCTGAGGTGGACACCTTTGAGCATGGTCCTCTGCTTTGAAGGGAAACCTTACTGCTAATGTCGTTGAAGGTGCTGAGGTGTTTGTTCCAGCTGATTTATGTCAGAGAGAAGGAGGAGATACTCTTATTTCTCTCCTCTACCTTATAAACTCTTAATAACTCCTGTGCTTTCTTTTTCTTACTTTTGTGACTCTTCTGGGATGAGATGCAGAGGAGACCTCACTGTCCTTATCTAGTAGAGAGTCAAATGTTTAAAAAATATAGCATACCTTATTTGTTTGGAGGGAGATCATACTGAGTTGATTTCATATTTTCCTTTTAAGAGCTTAAAAATCCTTTTGGCTTATTATTTAGAAGACATTGGGAAAAGCTGCATTGTTACCATGCAGGAGACAAAGTAATTCATCATGTTCCTTCCATGAGCATGAAAAACTCCACTGAGAACCTGCTAGGGTATCATGGTTTCCTACCATGAGGAAAACCCATCTGATATTGAAGTATGCCCACAATTACTGATGATGATGAAAATTTTAAAGTAATTGACCATAGTTCTTACAGGTTATCTGGATTTAAATAGGTAAAATAAGTGCAATATTTAGTTTACTTTCTGTAACCTGTGTTTCTGATATCATTTGGTTTGTCAGTTTCCTGAAAAGAAACCTAAGCTTCATTCTCCAATTATTAACCATGGGAGCTTGAGCAAATCACCAAGTCCTTCTGAATAGCAGTTTACTTAGCTAACGTTAATGCCTTTAAATTTTCCTCAGTAAAGTTTAAATGTCTTGAAGGTAAGAAAAAATGTTATACTTTATTACCTCCTTCTCAGGGTCTAGACTAGGGCCTTGGCATCAGTAAGCATTCGGAAAGCTGATTTGCAGTTGGGGCCTATGGTGGATGCTGCCATGGTCCTCTTGCTGTGTGCAGGTCAGCCCTTTAGCCAGCAGAACTCTTTGGTTCTGATGTGAACAAAGCCCAGAAAGTGTGTCTGGTTTTCTGAAGGAGAATGGCTATAACTCAAAACTAATCTTGGAGAACAAGTCCTTATCCCCATGGGTTCTTACAGGCTTGACTCTGCTTCCTTTGGATCAGCTTGGGCTATTTTTTTTACTGTGACTGCCAATAGTTAATTCCATCTGGAGCTTACACAGCACTTCTCTTCTCAGGTGCTCCTGCAAGTCTTCTTCATATTCCATTCCCCAGATTTGGTACATACTCTGTAAAAGAAAATGGGAGATCTCCCTAATGTCTGATCATGTTATAAATAGGAACCTTTCTTTACTCCCTCACATTGTTGCTCCCAGCTCAATTGGTTAATTCAGTCACATCAAACCTTAAGACATTGGTTCTTTACCATTTGGTTGCATTGCTGTACTATTTGGGGTCTTGTTTTAAAGTTACTAGTGGTGTTGATGAGAATGTATCTCTCAAGTGTTTATGCATATGTTGAAAATGCATTTTCCTCCTCAATTCTGAATAAGTAAAGAGATGGGTTATTTTTTCTCTGAAACCTGTTTTTCTCCTGCAGCCTTTGTTTTATGTGCTTAATGAAGCTAATAACATCATGCTTATTTAGCATTTTGATGGTTAATTTTCCAGTACGTTGAGACAGTTGTTTATGGTTTTGTGATTAAAGCTGAAGAATAGCTGGTGGTACATCTATCATAAGTGCAGTCGGTGGGTGAAATCAGAAATACACTACATCTGAAGTGGCAGTCTCAGAATGCAATTTTATTTCTAACTAAAACAAGAAACTTATGGCACAAAGATGTGGATTTATTTTCATCTTTGTTCTTGATTTTTTTGTTGTTGTTGTTATTTTTTTTCATTCCTTTTACAGTTTTTTGCATTGAAAAAGGAGAAAATCTCCCTTTTCTGTTTTCCATACTCTGGTGTGAATGTCTGAAGCAATCATCCAACCTTTTTTTTTTTTTTTTTAAACAGTCACAGATTCCTTGTGCAAACCTCAGTTGTATTCATAGTTTACCTGGATCTTAGACTTTGGGGGCAGAAGAGCCATGTTCCTATTCTAATCTTGTAAAAAGTCCTGCTTGTTTTCACAGTGCTGCAGAGCAAATATTCAATTCAGGTTGTCAAGACATTCATATTGAAAATGAATTGTTAACTTCATCATTAATTGGGGAGCTCTGGGCACAGTGAGCTTTGAAATTACTCAGTTTGTTTTTGGTGCTTTTTGTTCTCTCCCCGCATTCCTGTTTCCCTCACTTCAGCACCTTTTGACACTCCAGTGGTACCACACCAGCTTCCTGTGCTGGTGAAGGTCCACTGTGTACTCCTGAACAGGCAAATAAATGTACAGAGGAACTTAAATCCAATGCAGTAGTGGATATAAGGTGCTGGTGCAGTGCTTGCTCAATAAATGGTACATACACCAGTCAGAGCCCTACGGAGAGGAGACATCACAGCAGGAAGCTTAAGGACAATGTGGGCCTGCTCCCTTAACCTTGGGGGGAGACTTGATGGAACTGACTTTGTTCTAAAATGAGTCAGCCAAACTACTGTTCTCTTTTCTCCACCCTTTCCCTGACCTGCTAATAATAACCCTAGTCTTCGCCAACCTGTTCTGGGGATTACCATTTTACTGGAAAAGATGCTGTAGACAGTATTGCTACCCAGAGGAACAAAAATCTACAAAAATGGCATTTGGGGCATCATTGCAGTGCCAACCTCAGTTTTGTTTTGTTTTTAAAGGGAAGCCTCCAGGTTCCTCTCCTGTCACACCACACACACACACACACACACACACACACACACACACACACAAACATCAGGGCAGCCTGCCCTTGGCCCCCAGAGTACTTTCCTTTTGAAGTGTCTGTGTACTTGTCTTTCATGCTGTTGTCAGATAGGGAGATGTGCTCACTCACATTATAAAGATGGGGGATGAAGCAGAGGACAGCTGAGTGTGAAGTCAGGCCTAAGCCTGGAGTACAGAGCTGCTGCCTGCTTTCTGGTAAGCTCCAGTTGGGAAGGTCTGGATGGCAGTTCCACCCCAGACTTAGCTGGTTGTGTTTGCCTTTCTCAGGAGTCCTAAACATGTGCATGTTTCTTCTCTTTATTTTAGTATGGCCAACTTAAAAATTGAACTGTCAAAGTTGGACAGTGAGGCTTGGCCTGGGACGCTAGATATTGAGAAGGAGAAGTTGATGCTGATTAATGAAAAAGAAGAACTTTTGAAGGAACTGCAGTTCGTCACTCCGCAAAAACGCACACAAGATGAATTGGAACATCTGGAAGCTGAAAGGCAGAGACTTGAGGAAGAACTGCTGTCCGTGCGGGGTGCACCGAGCCGGGCTCTGGCTGAGAGGTGTGTTTTCCTACTGAGAAGAGGGCAACTACAACGTGGCTGAATCTTAACTGATGACATTTTCCCTGGGTTTGGAAATCTCAGTTTTATCTGTTCTTATTGGACAGAGAATGGTACAATAGAACTTACTTTCTGTAGAGCGATAAAGCACACCCACCTGATGCCCCTCAGCATCCATTACTCTACATCTGTTGGGACTGAAAATGCCTTTGACTGATGTTGAATAACTAAGGAATGTTGACATAAAATCATGAATATAGTCCATCACTGACTGAGTCTGATAATGGTAGCTGTAAACTATTGCACTCTGATAAGAAAGATGATCTAGATTGTTTTATAAGTAATAAAACCTATTCTAGGTTTTATTACTTATAAGAATGCAAAATTTTATTGCCTTTAATTTCACAAGGAAAAGAAGAGACAATTTACTCCCTTTGGTATCCTAATAGTTTACAAAATGTTGCTTGGATTTTGCTTGTAAGTTGAAACCCTCCTCTGAAACAGCTGAAATATAAAGGAAAATATTCTAAGAAGTTTTCTAATCTTTCTATGGGAAAGTGTGAGTTGATTATTTAATCTAAAAACTCAGTTCTATTAATAATAGTAAGTGAGAGAACCTATGTATATCTGTTTGGTATGAACACATCTGTGTCAGAGCCCTATGTCTGGCCTTGCTGGCTGCTGTGGTGGGACCCCTGTTTTAGAAAAGACTGTGTAACCTTTCAAAACCACTGTATATGCATCCTTTAGGCCACCAAGTAAGGAACAGTGCCTCACAATAACAGGAATGACATTCACATTGGTATTATCTCAAGTTACCTGCATATAAGTTTAAAATACACAGCCATAATCCAATTTTTTTTTCCTTTCTCTCCACATCCATACTGGGAATTGAACCCATGGTACTCTACCACTCAGCTACATATCCAGCCCTTTTTATTTTGTATTTTGAGACAAAGTCTCTCTCGCTAAGTTGCCCAGGCTGGCCCGGAACTTGTGATCCTCCTGCCTCAGCCTCCTGAGTTTCTGGGATTACAGATATGCACCACTGCACCTGGTGGCAGCAGCAGCTCTTCTTCCTCCTCCTCTTCCCCCTCCTCTGTCTTCTCCTCCTCTTCCTCCTCCTCTTCCCTCCTTCTCTTCCCTCCTTCTTCCTCTGCCAGTCCAAGTTTAACTGTTCAGGAGATTTGACTTTTGTGGATTAAAATGTTGATCAAGGTAATATGTGGCTATAGCATTTTAGCTTTAGGGTTCATGGACAAGTATCAAGAGGAAAAACTAATGCAGACTGTATTCTTTTACTCACTTAAATAATTCTCCTCATTGCTCCCATTTCCCTTCTTTTCTTCCTTGCTTGCTCTGACTTGTATTTTATGGGGCTGACTGACAGTGAGATCAGTCTAAGGTAGGTATGAGGAAGGCTGGCTAAATTAGGATCCATCTGACAAAGACCAACAGAAACAAAGAGTAATGATGAGAAGGCAAGGCTGAATTAAATTGTTTTTACTGAATTACCCTTGTCTATGTATTTGTATACCTTAAATTTCCAATATAAAAGTTTAATAGTCTTCAGTAAATACAATGAAATTAGTAGCCTTTGTGTGGTCCTTGTGAAAGCACCAGTGATATTTGGTGTATTACGTAATACTTAATAAATGTTATCTACAATCATTCCTCCATATCCATGGAGGATTAGTTTCAGGAGTCCTTCCCCCATGCCAAAATGTGTGCTTACTCAAGTCCCTCATTCACCTATGCACATCTGCCCATATACTTTGAATCGTTTCTAGGTTACTTATAGTACGTAATACAACACAAACACTATGTAAATAGTTGTTATACCATATTGTTTTAGGAATAAAATAGACAAAAATAATCAGTACCTGTTTAGTACAAATGCAGGGTTTTTTTTCCCCCTCTAAATACTTTTGGTCAGCTATTGGTTGAATCTGAATATGGAACTTAGGGACATTGAGAGCTGAATCTTACAGGGCTAATGTGCAGTGTCCATCCTGGCTGTTTGTAGTAGATGAATCTGGGAAGGTTCTACAGGTTTGTACTAAAAGGGAGAGAAACACATGTGCTTATTTGTTTTAATCAGTATTTACAGGTATGGTGTCTGGCTTGTCTTTTTTATTAGGGAGAGACAAAAATGGTTAGTGAAGTAACATTGAAGATATGTTTTTTCCCTTGGTACCAAAACTTTTACTTTCATACTTGTGTTTGCACACACTATCCAAATTCCAGTAGCAGCAATGGGCTAGAATGCATCAAATGGAGAATGTATAAAACACTTCTATAAAATAATAATCTATTTAGTCTTATCCAGCCTTGGGCTTTTGTCTAGTGGGGCTAAGCAGTATAGATAGTCCTACCAATCTATGATACCTACATAGACTTGTCTCCCATGTTTGCTTGTTAGCGGGAAAGAAAATGGATACATTTTGCATTGGTAATATGTTGATTTTTTGAGTCATTTGTAAGTCAAGTGGTTCAGTATTCCAAATAAATGAATACTAATTTCCTTTCTAGTGTCTGTGGCCAAAGGCAAATACCATAATTATGTTTCAGTAAAAGGTTGAGGGACTTTTACTTGCTTATTTTATCAACTTAAAATTTTCTCACAGCCACTGTTGGTTGTTGAAGGCTCAGTGTTGCACATGTACCAAAAAACAGGATGTTGCAGTGAGCTCTGAGTCCTTTATTTCTCAAATAGACACAGTATAGTAGGGGTCTTGGGTCTTCTTCTTGTTGTTCATTGTTTTACTTTATTCCCTCATACTCTGCCACTTTTTCTTATACTTTACCTTTTTTTTATTTGTTTCTTCCTACCACATGTATTTATTTCTTCTCTGCTTTTTGCCGCTGTTGAACCGAAAACTGGGACCTAATAAGGTAAAAGAATACCTTTGCAAGCAGTGTATTTCTTCAGATACTAATGGGAAATAAAATTCTATTTTACTCTGTAAAATTTAGTTTTATCATAGAACAAATTGTGCTCCTCCAGTACTAAATCACTGAATTTCTTCTTGGTACCTTCACAACTACCAATGAAAGCTACTTGCTGCAATGATCCAAATTTTCCTATTTTCTATTTATGTTGTGGGTCCTTCATTATTTCATCAGTGACCTCAGGAAAGATTCTGAGTCATTAATGGGTTGTAGACTATGAAGGAGCTAAACTCACATGAATTTTCAGACATTGTGTGTGATCTTAGGGTTTCCTATGCTGGTTCCTGCCCCTACTCTACAGCAGTGTCACCTACTCAATCTTTCAACAGTGACTGAGCTCGCCACCTAGTGGTGGTAATGTGCATTAGGAAAAGTGAGAGCTGCTCTTTTGAGAAGTTGCTTGAGGTCTTTCTGTACGTGACTTCCTATTTTCACAATGCAGTTATTGACGTTATTTAAACTCTGATTTTCTATAGTTAATAAGAAAAGTCCTAACATTGTTCCTTATTTTCTCACAAATTTTGGGGGCTTCGCCTTATAATTGCCAAGATGTCTCAATCATTTTCTAATTATTTGAATGTTTTTATCAATGCTTCTGAAAAAATTTTAAAGCAAGTAAAGGGCATGGGTGCCACTTATTTTCAATGGAAAAGGAACTGCTTTTTTTCCTGTGGAAATGAAATGTTCCCTAAGTGGAAAGTTCTGAGTTTAGGAGAGACCTGGTGGAGTCTCTGTCTCAGGCACTAAGATAGAAGGAGGGTGTGAAGACCCTATACTTTGCAAAGGTCAGTGGAAAGGAGAGAGTGGAACAGGAGGGCCAAGGGGAAAATCTCTTAGGGGCCAGGGTAAAAAGACCCTTTCTCATGTAGGAAAAGGCAGATTTGGAGAAAAATTTGAGGACATGGATATTCTCTTTAGAAGGCAGTTGCCAGCTATTCAGAGGAAGTTAAGGAAGTCATCTCCTATGAAAGACACCTGAAATCTGAGGAAGACTTCTGGCTGCCATCAGGAGAGTCTTGGTGTTTATATCAGAGGCAGAGACAGCTGCCCCACTAGAAGGTTTCTCTGACTCTTGTCAGTGCCTTCATTATGCTAATGCCAGTAAAGAGCCTAGGTAGGAAAGAGAGAAAGAGCTATGTCTGCCTTTTAGGAAGTTAGTATTATATTGGGGAACATTCAAATATGAACACAGAAGGTGTGTGCCAGTAATTCAGAGTCAAACTAAAAAGACCTAGGAGAGCAGTTCCTAGACTTGACCTAGAAGAGGGCAGAGGATGGGCCATCTCTGGTGAATAGGAAAGAAAAAGCTTTGTATTTAAAACTTTAGGATGAATCAGACATTTCAGGATTAAATTCTAATGTGATGCTGATGTGTCCTTAAAATAGGAAAAGCCTCATTTTAATAAAAGTAATAGTTTTAAAACTTCAGAGTTTCTCTTACTTCTGAAGACATGGAGTTTAGAAATGTTTGGGCTTTCTCCAGATCTTTGTGTACCTTCTAATTCAGTTAATCTTCTTGGTGTTAATTTTTTTTCCTTGTTGAGCTATTATTTATATTTGTGAGATTAAAAAAAATAAAGACTATCTTATTTTTTAAAATGAACTTATGAAAGCTGTGAATTAAGAATTTATCACGCCTTGAAGTATTAAATAAATGGCAAGAATTACTTTTTTATTTTAACATGTAATGAAGTTGTGTTATTGACACATCAAAGGGATACATACCTATAAATAAAATATGGATATATTTTCTTACTATTCAAGACTTACATAATATTTCAAAGAGGCTGGAAGTGAGGGAAATTTTCTTTTTCTCCAAACAAAAATAGCTAATTTTTATATCACCACCTTGCAGGGCATGCTGAGGCTTTGAACAAGTCTGATTTGTTTTTATCATCTGTAGAACACTTTGACATACATTACTCCATTTGATCCCTTTAACTGCCTTATCAGGTAGACACAGGAGGATTATAATCACCATTTTACAGATGAGAAAGGTGAGACCCTTGATTCAATGACTAGCCAAAGGATCCAACCCTAGTAAGCAGCAAATCCAGGCTGGGAACCACAGTGTGTTTTTTCTGATTCTCATTTTGTAGCTCACTTGTCTGCACTGAACTGGCTTATTTCTAAGACGATATCTAAAAACCCTCAGATAACACAGACTTTACTTGTGCAGTTCTCAGTTGCATAAGACCCAGGGTACTTAATATGTCTTTAAAAAGTGAGTTATTTTTTAAGATACAATTCTATAATATTCTAATTAAAAAATACTTTTGCAGTTGGATGTGAATAATATTTTGTGATAATATGGTACAGATGATGAGATATGATGTCACTAGGAAAGGAAGTCACTTTGAGGTCTTCTTGCTTTTAAGCAGCCCAAATTAGTCCACACAGCAAAAGAGACTAATTTCTTTCTTAATTGTTAAACAATTCTCATCAAATTAAGACTAGAATTTTCATCATCGAATATAATTTTGGAATAATCCTTGCTAAAATCAGTATTTAGGATGGCTTTTTATAATTCTTTATTATTTTACTGACAAATATGTTAGTAATGTGAAGTCAAATTATAGACTTGTGTAAGGATTTTGTAGCATATCTATGTATATGTGTATATATAATTATTTTCCTCCTCACTGTTCTTCCCCAACTCATAGGACTATATTATTTACCCACTTAAGAAAATTTTACATTTTTTTCTCAGTAGCATTGGCAATTGGGCATAAATCTCCCCTATCTTCAGCAACTTAGCAAGGCTGTAAGCAATTTAGCAAGATAGTATCTCAAAATAAAAATTAAAAAGGCCTGGGGATGTGGCTCAGTAAGCACCCTAGGTTCAATCCCCAGTACAAAGAAAAGAAAAGAAAAAAAATCTCCCACATCATCTAGTGTGGCTGTGTACAGCATCCTGTTTTTTCTCTGTCAAGTTCATTCAGATTTCCCCCTCTTGATAGGTAATATTTGTGTAATAAGAAACTTTGTTTTTTTTTCACATTTCATCATAATCATTTGAAGATCAATTAATTTTTATAATTTTTTCCTAGATTGAAATTGGAAGAGAGAAGAAAAGAACTGCTACAGAAACTTGAAGAAACTACTAAATTAACTACTTACTTGCATTCACAACTTAAAAGGTAAGCCCATTAGATCCTCAAGGGGAAATTTTTTCTCTATCTTTCAGACATATTCTGGTTCATCTTTGGTTAGTTTATACTTTATTTTCAGCTATTTAAATGTAAGTAGGTACATGAGTAAAATTAATGTGTGAGTGACCAAATTTAAAGTTATAGATTTTTTTTTCATGAATCACAAGGTCATATTTGGCATACATTTGAAATATGTTGTAAGAAGATTTTAGCCCTCAATGAAAACTTAGGAAAATGGAACATTTCTCCTATTATCTCATCTTTTAAAAAATGAGGGTAGGAGAGATTTACCTTAAAATTGCCATAGATTTTCTTATATTGGTTAGAAAAATACTCACTTTTATATTCACCCACAGAAAATGGGAAAGGCAAATGAACCCAGGGGCTTGCTTTTTTTTTAAACCACTAAGCATCATCACTAGCCCTTTTTATTTTTTATTTTGTGAAATGGTCTTACTACATTGTGTAGGACCTCACTGTGTTGCTAGGGCTTGCTTCAAACTTGTGATCCTCCTGCCTCAGTCTCCAAAAGCCATTGGGATTACAGGAGTGTGCCACCAAGCCCTGCCCAGAGACCTTATGTGTAAGCACTCAAGTTTTATAAGCTTGCCTTTTTTTCTCTAAAAATAAGGTTTAAAAAACCTAACAACATAGCCATATTAATACTTTGTCCTGGTCATCCCTGTACCCCCCTTATATTTTAATTATAGGATTGCTTCTGTATAGCTATGCAAGGAGAATTCCAAGAAACTATTTGGCATATTTTTTAACTTTTATAAAATGAGGATAATTTTTTCTAAGATACAATTGTTGCTTAAAGAGTATTTGGAGAGCAAGTTAGAAATTATTAGTGAATAATCAGGGAAATGCTATGATGGCATATCCCTTGGCCCTGGTCATATATTCCGTTCTTTGGCACCACCTGTTTCCTTCCAGTTTGGGATCTGAAGTCACCAGTAGGGGTTATGATTGGTTTTTCCACATAGTGACAGATTTTACAGTGTGCTTTTCTTCTTTTAGCCTCTCTGCCAGCACGTTGTCCATGTCATCTGGGAGCAGCCTGGGTTCCTTGGCATCCAGTCGGGGCTCGCTGAACACCTCCAGCAGAGGGTCTCTCAACTCCCTCAGTTCCAGTGAGCTCTACTTCAGCAGTCAGGGTGATCAGATAGATGTGGATTATCAGTATAAACTGGACTTCCTTCTCCAAGAGAAGAGTGGTTACATTCCTTCTGGACCTATCACTACCATCCATGAAAACGAGGTGGCCAAGTCCCCCAGTCAGCCTGGCCCAAGTGGACTCTGTGGGGTGGCAGCAGCTGGCCACACTCCCACCCTGACTGAGGCCCCCAAGTCTGTGACATCCCTATCTTCAAGGTCCTCCCTTTCTTCCTTGTCGCCTCCTGGCTCTCCTTTGGTCTTGGAAGGCACATTTCCCATGTCTTCTCATGACTCCTCTCTTCATCAGTTCACTGCTGACTTTGAAGACTGTGAATTGAGTAGCCATTTTGAAGACATTAGCCTTGGTGAAAATCCCATACTGCTGGATTCAGATTCAGTAGGAGCATCCCAGTCTCTTTTAGAGGACAAAGACCTTAATGACTGTGCTGGGGAGCCATTATATGAAGGAACTACAGGTAAATGGAAACCTTTGTTTTTATGCATTCCCTCTAAAGGATTTTAAGGACATTGGGTGGGAAGGTTACTTTTTCCACATAGACAAATGGTATAGTCTCCCCTTTTTTCCTCCTAAATATTTATTTCAGCTTTATTTAAGAAGGAACCTTTATTTATATACCCAGACCTTTTCTTTGTCAAATTGTCTTCTTTATTTAATAGATTTAATCATTAGGTACTTGTTTTGTGGTCCAGAGACACTCTATGTGTGGTACCTGGCTAGACCTTATTTTGTAAACATACTTTATGCTTCTAAACAGATGCCAGTTCTAAAATACTAAAGCAAAGAAGAGGGCTTTCTTCTAAATTTTGGCCTAAAACAGATTAAAATCAAGTCAATTAGCATACAAGCTAATTAGTACAAAGGTTCACTGTTTAGATTGCTCAGGGAATTCTATATAAATACAATTTTATTTTATGCCAGACTCTCCCTTTCTGCCGAAAGTTAATTTGAAGAAGTAGTCTCCAGTATATGGTATTACCCTGCCATCTTCTGGCTGCTGTGACAGTTGCAGCCCGAGGAAGAGGCTGTAAGAAGTAGACTCCTGCCTGTGTGTTCAAAGAGACCAACAAGAAGAATCTCATTTTATTGATTGTTTTGCTCTATGTGACAGAAATATTTAATATGTTAGATACAGTTAGTGCCTTTGTTGGCACATGATCTCTAATGTGATCCAAAAAGGATAATCTGTTCTAGAGCTAACTTGAGGCAAAATGGGAAATCAAAGCTCTGGTCCTTCTCTATGGGCATCCTGGTCAGACTCACGTGAGTTGCTGTGCCCCACCACACAGAAGAGGACAGGCCTCTAAACCAACTGCTTTTGTGCTGTTTTGAGAAGCATTTTTATTTATGTATATGGTCCTGGTAGTTCTGAGTACTAATTGATTGGATAGTTCACATGTTTAAGGACTAGATTGAAATGCTGTGTCCTGCCAGCAGCCTGGGCAGAGGTGGAACATTCTTGTGGTTTGTGTGCCTCCTCTTAGAGAGACATCAGACAAGTAACGTTATAGAAATAATCAGCCACAAAGGAAAACAAGAACAGGCGTGATGTGTGCATAGTGGTTCCACAAAAGCAGAAAGCCACCATGGGCCTCGCCCATGGATGGCGGGTTGCGTTGTGTCCCATGCCTTTACTCACACTTTGAATGTATTTCCATGAGCATGTTACCTTGTCTCTCAGGTCTGTTCCTCGTCTGCAAAGTCGGGATGATACGGTTATACTTGTAGCACTGAAGAAGATTAATGCCGTGATGTGTGGAAAACATCCTAGCACGTCCTATAACCGTGTGATAGTGATAAGTAACACAGTGCCCACCAAACCAGTTCCTACCACGTGTCATTGCAAGTTAAGGGAGGAAGAAAGAATGGGGAAAGAGTAGAGAGCCAGCATTCTGTTCCATTCTTCTTGCTTTAGACTTTCAGGATCTTACATGTCTTGAGCATCTCAAGCTTCTTTGTCCTTCATGTATTTGGAGTATTCTCTAGTGACCACTTATCATCATCTCATCAAGTGGAGGGCCCTGTATGTGGAGTTGAATGCTGGAAAAGAGGAAGGCTTGGGAAAAAATCCCCCCACCAAGTGATCTCAAGGTCCCAGGCACCAGTCCTGGAAGCATCTCTGCTTGGCTGGTGCCTTGCTCTTGGCCCTTGTGTCTGCAACTGTGACTATCAGTGGGCTTGTGGCTGGCAATGGGTGTCTGTGATAATTTTTAAATTTTTTGAATGTTGAAAAGTGTTGTTAAAAAGTCATCATAGAGCCGGGTACAGTGGCTCATGCCTGTAATCCCAGTGGCTTGGGAGGCTGAATCAGGAGGATCACAATTCAAAGCCAGCCTCAGGAAAGTGAGGTGCTAAGCAATTTAGTGAGACCCTACCTGTAAATAAAATACAAAAATAGGACTGGGGATGTGACTTAGTGGTCAAGTGCCCCTGAGTTCAATCCCTGGTACCACCCCTGCCCACTCCCACCCCCCCCCCAAAGTCACCATAGGGTAAGGATATAGCTCAGTGGCAGAGTGCTTGCCCAGCATGTGCAAGGCCCTAGTTTTGATACCCAGAACCATTAAAAAAGTCACCCTGAAAAAAACTACACCCAGGACCTTTGCAGATAACATTCAGTTTCATGTCTGAAAACAACTAAAAGAATATGTATAAGTGTAAAGACTGATTCTCTTAAGGTCATCAGTGCTTGGTCTATTCAGAGGACATCTACTCTTCCCTTGAGGGAGGGTGACTTCCTGAAAGGGACACTGATTATTTCCTATGCTCTGGAGTTTTAAGTCAAGTCCCTTTTATGTAAACTTTGCTCCCCTGCACCAATCCCTGCTGGATGACAGAAACCAAGTTGGAATAACTATGAAGTCTTTCCACAGTCAGTCTCTGTCATTGTCAAAGTCAATTTCAGGCTGCTGTGGTTATTCCTGGGGGTAATCAATAAATCATGTCATCACCTTCACCCCTCACAAAGGGGGGTGGGCGGAGAGAAGGCACTTCATCATCAAGGAAAGAGCATTCCCACTGCCAGAAATAAAAGGGGAAATGCAGCAATCAATCCTGTAATCTGAAGCCTTAAAACTTAAACATCTTAACAAGATGTAAAGTCACGACTCAGAAGGGGGCCGAAATGCATACCAATACAGATTCACTGGCTTGCTCACTCGAGGATGAAAGAACTCTGCAGGCTTGCAGCTTATTACAGTACAGAACACAGCTTTAAATGAATGTTCCTTGCTCACTGCAGGACGCTGCTGTATGAATATGAGTTAGAGATAAAAGTTAAGTGGTAGTTGGTGCTGAAGATTCAGTAGCACAAAAAGTTTTTTTTTTTTTTTTTTTTTTTTTTTTTATTGGTCGTTCATAACATTACATAGTTCATAATACATCATATTACACAGTTTGATTCACGTGGATTATGAACTCTCCCTTTTACCCCATATACAAATTGCTGTATCATATCAGTTTCCCTTCCATTGCTTGACATATTGCCTTTCTAGTGTAAAACTTTTTGTTTAAAAAACAAAAAGTTTTTTAATGGTATTAGCTGGTGAGGAATTCCTATAAGTCAAAGATGTCTTCTCCTTAATTTCTGTTAGAATAGTACCATAGGAGTCAGAGAATATGGCATGTGTAGAGGAGAGAGCAAAGAGGTAGAAACGTTTCTTTCCACTGAGTAGTCAGAAGCTCTTCAAATAGAAATATCTCCCAATACTTGAGGGAGGCACAGAGCTTCTTATCCTAAGCATATTATAATTGTGAATGCTTGAAGAAAGAGGTTGGAGAGTCAGAATATGTGCATCCCTTGCCTTAAAATATTTTAGGAAAAAAAAAGACCATATTCATTTCCAAATAACAACTGAAGGAACTGGTGTTGCAGAAATCCCATGAGTCACAGTGCTTTGACTTGTCCACATCTGTTGATTTGAAGAGTAACATCCTTGACTCTCGGAAGGACATTGTATGTTGGCTTTATCATACTCAAACTTCGTGTGTATTTTATATTTGATTTTTCCTAATAAGAAATCCTAATTTTCTAATAAGAAATTTCCCCTCCTTAGATGTGGAAAAATCATTACCAAAAAGAAGAGTAATTCACTTGCCTGGGGAGAAAACTGCTTGTGTGTCGGCTGCTGTGTCTGATGAGTCTGTGGCTGGAGACAGTGGGGTCTACGAAGCCTCCATGAAACAGTAAGGACCCTGCAGGCGTGTTTTCTGGCTTCTCCACGTCTCCTCTGTAGCAGAGCCTGTGTTTTCCAAATTGCAAGTATGCTGCCACTATTAGTGCACCCTTCAGAATAGTAAAGAAATAGTGTGCCGGCCAGGCCTGGTGGCACACACCTGTAATCCCTGTGGCTCAGGAGGCTGAGGCAGGAGGATTACAAGTTTGAGACCAACCTAGCAACTTAACAAGGCCCTAAGGCCTTAGTAAGACCCTGTCTCAAAATAAAACATAAAAAGGAGTCTGGGGTTGTTTCTCAGTGGTAAAAGAAATAGTGTACCTGAAAATTCCCAATGTATCAGAAACATCCCTTCAGCCTCGGAAATGATAAGCAGATTAGTGTACTTATACGTACTTGACCTTCTATAAGACCTAAAAAGTTTATTTTAGTAGGAATGTTAGAGTAATTCACATGTCAAAATGCCTGTTTGACATATGAAGCTTGTGTGAATTTCTGAAAACCTGGGATTTTTATGGGGGTATGGTGTAGCTAGTAGGGCTCAGATAAGTGAGATGTCAGTACATCTGTTCCCTAAGTTCCCAGGCAGATTCTTCTTGAAGAGGTAAAGAAAGCTTCTGAAACAGTAAGCTGGGATCAGTTCCCCTGGGGAGTTATCACTGTTTGGTTTTCATTCAAAATAATTGAGTGGCAAACAGCAACCATAACAATCAACCTCCCCCAATAATTGACTGCTCACCTCCCATCCTTAGGCCTAGTGAAATCGAAGATGTTCCATTCAGTGAAGAGGATGTTGCCACTGTGGAGACAGCCCAGGTGCAGATAGGACTCAGGTAAAACTGTGTACACAGGGGAAGGGCAGTTCTAGAAGTCTGTGCAAGGACTGATAGTCTACGGTTACTCTTTATTTCATTCAGCTTCTCTTTCGACAGATATGATGCAAAAAGTTCAAGTTTCATGGTGATTATAGCACAACTCCGAAATCTTCATGCCTTCTTGATACCTCATACTTCGAAGGTGTAAGTAATGTCAGTGAAAAACAAACTGAGAAGCTTAAGAATTTCTACATTTTGATCATTTTACATTGTAATCAATCAGTTCATCAAAATGAAGATATGGAAAAGACTTAGCAAGACTGGTCATGTCTAAATCAACAGTAGGCAAATGTGAAGAGAAAAGGAAAATGTGAGAAAAGCAAATGGAGTTTTGGTCTTTATTCAGCCAATTCCTCATTGAGAATAGAAATCAATACTTTATATTTTCTTTTTTGAGCAGAAATCCTGTGTTATTTGTGTTGGGGCATGGTTATTTGAAATATAATCAAAAATTTTATTATTGTCTAATAGTTATTATTGGTTTGAAGGAATTTTCTGATCTTTTATGTGAAAATTTAGTGATTAAATTTTATTATCCTAGTACAACATTGCCCCTCACATATTTATCATGCTGTATCATCCAACATTCACTTCATTTTTATTTCACATTCTTTTTTTTCAAATATATATTTCTTTAGTTGTAGTTGCACATAATACCTTTATTTATATGTGGTTCTGAGGATCGAACTCGGGGCCTCACCCGTGCTAGGCGAGTGTTCTACCACTGAGCCCCAGCCCCAGCCCTTCACATTCATTTTTTATCATCCAACATTCACTTCCCTCTGACCAACAATTTCTTAAAGTTATTTCATCAAACTAAGAATCTTAACAAAGTGATGGCATAATGTTGTCTAGCCCACTACTTTGGGACTGTTTTCTAACAGGTTTTTCTGGCAGACTCTACCACCATTCACACTTTTTATAGAGTCACAGTCTCAGTGACTCTCTTAAGGGCTCTCTGATTTAGAATACAGAGCATGTATGTCCACCTTACCTTTAAACTTCTTGTAGGAGTGACTCTTAGTATTGAACAAGGCAGTACAAGGGCTTGGAGAAAACAAAAAAGGCTATTGGAGAAAATTTTTAAAAAGATTATACCCAGCCAACGAATGTTTTCCTTAATAATAGCATATATTCCTTAATGAGCAGGATTTTTAACAGAGTAAATGTAAGAGGTTTCGTTTTAGGCTCACATCCTCATATTTAAGAATTGCTAAAGAAAACAAATTGTATGCAAGAAAAAAAAAGAGCTAGGTTGAGGTTATTTAGTAGACAACAAAAAATAGAATGAGAGGTTATGTTGACAATCATCAAAGCTGCATAGGATTCAGGAGGGGAGGCTCAGGACTTCCTGAAATCAAGGAATAGGGGACCAACATCATTAACAAGATCAACCAAGAGAGACAGCATAATCTAGCACTGGTGACATAGATTACCACGTGGGCCTGTTGTTCAGGCCTGAGGTTAAAAATATCAGTTGGCTATTTTCAGTGAAGACTGGCTTGATAATTTTGGCTTCTCCCTTCTAATATGTGTGTTTCATATCTTGGGGTGTGCAATTGGTGGCCTTTAGGCAGATCAGGGAGAAGACAGTTCTACCAGAGTTGGGCTTCAAACAGCACCAGTTCACAAATACAGAAGAAAAGTACAGAATGTCCAAGAATATGTACTGTCTTTAAACTTACATCGTTTACATCTACCCGCATGTTTTAGCTCTTCTAGACCAATCATAGTCATTCTCATCTTGGAGGATAGTCAAAAAGTGCTTTCTAGATGTGTGATGACCCAGAGCCAGTCACTGAGGGCATTAGTAGTATTCATCCAACTGGTGAGAGTATAGAAGGTACCTTTGTCTTATTGGTCTGAGCTTTCCTCAGATACATAGCAGCATTATCTTAAACCCATGTATAAAAAGCTTGGCCTAAATAACGACACTGCTAAAAATGACAGTTAGTTTGAAATATTCTTAAATGTTCTTTTTCTCCCAACTTCAGAGCTTAATTTTTTATTATTAATTATGACAAGAATTTTTGCTTCGGTGTGTTGCCCCAGTGTTTCCATGAGTCAGTCATGATTTGCCAGGCTGTGGTTTGGCAAGACCTTCTCTACAGCAGAGCTGGGAGAAAAGCACCTCTGCCTGCTTTCTCCATGCCTTAATGTCCAAACTACATAAAATCATTCTTGTTTGTTGTGAAAACATTTTGAGATGAGTTAAGTGGTTAGGCCATTGACACAGAAAACTTGAAGACGGGAGAAACAGAAAAATCCCTTCCCTCCATTTTGACTATTTAATATACTGGCCTCTTATTGTTTTTCTATGAAGGCAGAGAAAAAATATTGTTTCTGCTGAAACTCCAACCTTCCAAGAAGGATGAGTTGTGTCTTAGGCCTTAAATCAACAGCAGTGGCCCAAGACTCACAAGGTGTTTAATGCTGAATCTTCATAATAAATGTTGGTATAAAATAAAAAATAATATGGCACTCTTCAGTTTTGCATTTGAATTTACAATTTTTTTAATTAGAGAGAGGCATGTTTTAGAATATGAATTAGACATGATTAGAAATGGGGACAGGAGAAGATTTAGTAGATATTCTCTTTCTGGGATTAAAAGGAAAATATCTCTTACTATTTCCAATAATTGTGAACCCTGTGCTCAGAAAATTCACTCTAAAGTAGCATTAGAAATTACTGTTTTTCTGTAACTCTTCCTTTGAATCTGCAGCTTTGGAGATGCTAGACATTGATATTTTTGAACTGCTGTTTCATCTGTTTCAAATTTTATTAACAATATGCTACTTTGCCTCTCTTTTTGTCTAGTAGGATAATGTATTCCATTCATGGGAAGTCATCATCAGCATCTCTTTTTTAACACTCAGGATGAGGATTATTTGGGATAAAGTCACCAGTATCTACTTAGGGTATTCCCACCTTCCCAGACATAGAAATAACTTATTTTGGAATTGGCTGTACCTGGGGAAGATGGGATATTAAATTCATCTGCACCCTAAGGCTTTCTTCCTCTTCGCTTTCCTATCATGTGCCTTTGTTGCAGTCCTGCGGTGAGTGGCAGGCTGGCCCTTTGCATGCTCAGGGGTACAGTTAGCACATGGGTTAAGAATAGAGTGTCTTTGCAGCTGAGCACAGACCCATTATGGCAGCAGCACTTTTGGTTGATAATGAACTCCATATTCCCTCAATTTCTCTGTTTTGCAGATAATTGCAAATGATAGCTGTGAATCCACTGTAATCGAAGTACCTATGAATTTCATTTTATTCTTGTTCTTTGCAGGTATTTTAGGGTTGCTCTTCTTCCCTCCTCAACTGATGTCAGCTGTCTATTTCGAACAAAAGTCCATCCACCCACAGAATCTGTGCTGTTCAATGATGTGTTCAGAGTAGCCATTTCCCAAACAGCTTTGCAACAGAAGACGTTAAGAGTTGATCTTTGCTCTGTCAGTAAACACCACAGGGAAGAATGCTTGGTAGGATTCTTAATAATTACCATTATCAACTAACACAACCAGATATTCTTAGAATATGCTTTCTAGTTGCTGTTCTGCCAGCAACTAGACTAAATGACTGTAGACCTGTCTAACACCTCGGGACACGTCCAGTGGCTGTTTCTTTTCTTTTTTTTTTTTTTTCCCTGAAGTATTGATTTTTGTTCTTACCTTTATTTTAGACCTTTAAAATCTGTTTATCAGTTATGATAAACTTTCCATTTCTACTTTGACTAAACAAAAACTTTTACCTCTATTATGACCAGAACTTACTGTGTATGCTTTTAGTCCCATTGCCAAGTCCTGTGCTGAATACCCTGTGTGTTATCTCCTTTAATCCCTATGACAGTCTTAGGAAAGATGGATTATGGAAGGTGTGATCATCTCCTACTTTCAGATAAAGAGCTGCTTAGAGAGGGTTTCACACCTAGTGAATGATGGAACCAGATATCAAAGAGACAGCCCACACATAATTCACTGTTACAAATTCAATAAGCAAGACACTGAAAATATATTCAGCTCAGTTTCCCCTGCCATGATATTAGAGCTTCTAAAGAAAAAGTGTAACTGTTTAGAACAAAATGTTTAAATGCTATAGCAAAAGATTCCATACTTAACTAATAGTAAGTTTAATATATTGCTGTGTACAAAACCTGTAAAACCATCACTTACTGGTAAGGCTGGTGTTTAGAGGTGGGCCTGTGTGGTCAAAAACTATGAAAATGTCCAGCTGAGCTTTTCTCTGTGGTATAATAGGAAGCACACACATTTCATGATGAACAAAGCTAATTGTGATAATCTTAATTTTTACTTGAAAAAAAAATGTGTGATACTATTTTCTGGCAATAAAGCAAAGATGGATGTGTTAGGCTATCAGAAAGGCTTTGGTATAATGTCACTTTTATGTATGTCAGAAGCTCTATTAAGTTAATAAACATGTGAAAGGGGATAGCCTTTTAAAAAATAATATAGTTGGATTTACATTATGGCTATTTGTGATTTGGTAGAATATGAAAACCTTTAACCTTTACTGTTTTGGGGGTTTTTTTTGTTTGTGTTTGTGTTTTTTTTTTTTTTTTTTTTTGCTTTGTTTTTTGACATTCTGCCAACTTATATATCCAAAGAAATTTTTTTTACTGATTTCTCATTAAAGAACCAACATGGAACTTTTGCTTGTTTTCAGACTTTTCAATGGATAATTTTATTGTGAGTAATAATGAATTCACTCTTATAGTGTATTATAAGAAGTACCATGGTTTAGACTTATTTACTTATTTATTTATAACTTTTCTTTTTTTTATTGTTGGTTGTTCAAAACATTACATAGTTCTTGATATATCATATTTCACACTTTGATTAAGTGGGTTATGAACTCCCATTTGCAGAATCACATCAGTTACACTTCCATTGATTTACATATTGCCATACGCGTGTCTGTCGTATTCTGCTGCCTTTCATTTGCACAGAATTCCGTATTTACAAAAATTACACTTAGTCATTAGGTGTTAGCAAAATATAATCCTAGGATTGGCTTTTTAGATTAGAGATTATAATCATAAATCATTTCCAGGTTTTTTCAAAACCCAGCACTTTATGAGTATTGCTTTAAAAAAACAAAAAAGAAGACAAGCTCACCCAATGATCTTTATCATGTTAGAGAAAACATATACTAACTTAGCATTTTATTCTCTCTCTCTCTCTCTCTCTCTCTCTCTCTCTCTCTCTCTCTCTCTCTCTCTCTCTTTTTCCTTTGTTTTCTTTCATTTCCCATAGGCTGGAACTCAGATCAGCCTGGCTGACTTACCATTTTCTAATGAGATTTTCACTCTCTGGTATAATTTGCTTCCTTCCAAGCAAATGCCTTGCAAAAAGAATGAAGAAGAAAATGAGGACTCTGTATTTCAATCAAACCAGCCATTAGTAGATTCAATAGACTTGGTAAGTCAAAATTAGAGAAAAGTCATTAAATGTAATAAAGTAATGTGAAATATGCAAGGAGACCAGCAGGTTTTTATCCACTCTCATGGTCCTTCCTTTTTTCCTTTCAGGATTCTTTTATCCCAACTTCCTAAAAAGAAAGAAAAGTGATCACATCTCCTTCCATAAAAATAAACTGATGTGGAGGCTTTATTGTTTTAAATGATTGTGGAAAACCTTTGGATTTAAGTTTGTGCTTTTGTATATAGTGTTCACATACTTGGTTCCACTGTCAGCTTATACATTTGACACTCATATATTTTGCAAATTTTAAATTATTAATCTAAAACAGTATGTTAATTTTCCATTTATAATATCAATATCCCTAAGTATTTTTCTATCAAAAGATTTATTGAAACTAATAGTCATATCTTACTGCTTCAAAAATTTATAAAGGGGTAATTTTTGAGGCCATTCATCAATTATCTGGCATTTGTGCATATTGCTTCTGAGTTCAAGTTTATTTTAGGTTACCTACAAAGAAAGAATTCACTAAGTAAAAATCAAATAAGCAAGTATTTATTGATCATCTACTATGTGTGAGAAACTAGTGGACATTGTGGTAGGTGGTAAAAGAGAAACAAACATGGTGTAGATTTTATATTACATGCCCAGGTTTGTAGTATACACTAAGTAAGGCATATGAAATGATTTTTATCTTCTTTCTGTAAGTTTTTAAAAACAGAATAAGGTGTAATTCATATACTATACGATTCACCCAATTATCATGTACAATTCACCCACTTAAAGCACAAGGCTTAATGTACTTTTCACTATATTCACAGAGTTGTACAACCATATCTACAGTCTAATATTACTACATTGTCATCATCTCAAACAGAAGTTCCATACCCATGAGCAGTCACTCCCAGTTCTCCTGAACACCTTTCTCCCAAATAACCGTGAATATTCTTTCTCTATAAATTTTCTTATTCATTTATTATTATACATGAAATAATACCTTATTTGTTCTTATAACTGACTTCTTTTATTTAGCATATTTTCAAAGTACATATGTTAATATTTCATTCCTTTTCATCCTCAAATAATATTCTGTTGCAAATGTACCATGATTTGTTTACCATTCATTGGCTGATATGCATTTGGGTTGTTTACACTTTTTGACTATTATGAACGATGCTGCTAGGAACATTCATACACAAGTGTTTGTGTGGACATATGTTTTCCTTTCTCTTGGGCATACATGTGGAAATGGAATTGCCTTCTTGGATATTATACAATATGTTTTAACATTTTGGGTGACTGCAAGCTGTTTTCTTGGTAGAATGACTTATTTATCTTTTTAGGATTGAGTTATATAAGTTCTGTACATATTCTTTCTTCCTTTCGTTCTTTCCTTTCTTCCCCTTTCCCCTTTCCCTCAAACTCAGGATTTCAGGCAGTTGCTTCATCTTATGTATTTTTGACTTGACACTCAACACAAGTCCTTTATCAGATAAATGATTTATAGACATTTCCTTTTCACTCTCTTGATGATTTCATTACTAGCACAAATGTTTTTAATTTTGATTAAAATGTATGCCGTTGGAGCATATTTTTATTCCATTGCTTGTCTTATTGTATAATATCCAAGAAGGCTTTGCCTAATCTGATATCACAAAGATTTCTCCTGTGTCGTCTTCTAAAAGTTTTAAAGACTTTTACGTAGGTTTTGGTTTACTTCTACTTGTTTATGTGTGATATGAGGAGAGGGTTCTATTTCATCCTTTTATATGTGGATACACAGTCATCCCAGCACCATTTATTGATTAAAAACTATTCTTTCTCCATTGAATTATCTTGATACCCTTGTGAGAAATCAGTTGATCATAATTATAGGGACCTACATATCTAGAAGCTCAATTCTGTTCCAGTAATCTACATATAAGGCAGTACCACACTTCCTTAATTACTGTAGCATTGCAGTCATTTTGAGAATAGGAATTGTGAGTCTTCCAATATTTTTTTCTTTTTCAATATTGTTTTGAAAAAAATTAACATAAAAAAGATTGTTTGGATTATTCAGGGTCCCTTGCATTTCCATATGAATTCTAGTATCGGCTTATCAATTCTGAAAATAAAACAAAACAAAAAGACAGGATTTTGATAAAGCAAGCATTAACTATGTAAGTCAAGTTAGGGGGTATTGTCATCTTAAATTTTAAGATCCTTGCATATGGATTGTCTTTACATTTATTTAAATCTTAACCTAGTTTCTTTCAACAATGTTTTTTAACTTTTGAGTCTAAGTTTTTAAATTTCTCTTGTTAAATTTATTTCTAAGTGTTTTTATTCTTGTAGATGCTATTGTAAATGGAACTCTTAATTGAGTTTTCAGAGTGCTCATTGCACAACTGATCTTTATCTTTCATTCTACAGCCTTGCTGAATTCATGTATTAGTTCTATTAGTTTTGTGGTGAGTTTCTTAGAATTTTTTATATGTGTGATCATATATTATGCAACTAGAAATGATTTTATTGCTTCCTTTCCAATTACGTGCATTTTATTTCTTTTTCTTGCCTATCTGCCTCAGCTAGAATTTCCACCATGGTAATGAAAGAAGTGATGATTGTCTTGTCCCTGATTTTAGAAGGGAGGCTTTCATCTTAAGTACGATCTTTTTGCTGTAGGTTTTTCATTGATGCCCTTTACCAGACTGAGAAAGACTTCTTTCCCTAGTTTGTTGAGTGTTTTTAACATTAAAGTCTATTGGATTTATCAAATGCTTTTTCTACATCTGTTAAGATGGTCACGTGTGGTTCTTGTCCTTCATTCATTTTACTTGATTTCTCAAGTGTTAAATTAATCTTGCATTGCTAGGATAAATCCCACTAGATCTTTGTGTCAATCCTTTTTATGTTATTGGATTCCATTTGCTAGTATTTTGTTGAGGATTTTTTGTCTGTATTCATAGTTTTCTTGTGATGTCGGTGTGGTTTTGATATCAGGGTGATTCTGGCATCATGGAATGGATTAAGAGGTGTTCCCTCCTTTTCTACTTTTGGAGGTGTTTCAGAAGAATTGGTATTCTTTAAGTGTTTAATAGAATTTACTAGTGAAGCTATCTGGGCTGGGACTATTCCTTTGTGGGAAGTTTTTGTTCTTGTTGAAATCCTCTCTTTTCTAAGTCTCTCATACTTTGGTTCTTGAGTCAAGTTTTGTACTTGGGTCTTTTAAGGAATTTGTCTATTTCAGCTAGATTATTTAATTTTTTGGTATATAATTGTTCATAATATTTTCTCATAATATCTTTCAGTTTGAATTTACGTAATTTAAGCATTTTTCTCTATTTATCTTGGTCAGTCCAGCTAATGTTTTACTAATTTTTTTTCAATGAACCAGCTTTGGTTTTATTTTCTCTAATTTTGTTCTCAATTTAATGAATTTCCACTTTAATCTTTATTATTTCCTTTTTTCTGATTGCTTTAGATTTATATTGCCCTTCAAATTTACATTTTCTTAAGGTGAAAAGTTAGTGATTTGATGACTTTCTTCCTTTTTAATATAGGTTCTTAGAGCTATAAATTTACCTTTAAGCACTGCGTTAGCAGTATTCCATAAGTTTTGGTGTGATATATTTCAGTTTTCATTCATCTTAAGATGTTTTCTAATTTTGTTTATTATTTATTCTTTCATCCTTTGGTAGTTTAGGAATGTGTTAGTTTCCACACATTTATTAAGCTAAATGATTTTTGATTTTTTAAAAATTCTTAATTTCACTTCAGTATAGCCAAAAAGCTTAATTGGTATGATTTAAGTCCTTTTAAACTTATTAAACCTAGTTTTATGGCCTAGTATATTCCAGGGAAGATATCATACATACTTGAGAGAAGTATTTATTCCGCTGTTGTTAAGTGGAGTGTTCTATAGATGTTTTGTTAGCTTTAGTTGATTTATAGGGCTGTAATATAAATACATTTTATTGCACTTTTTATTCTAATTCCACTCTATGGTGTGTTTCTTTTGTGAAAAGAGGTAATGAAGAGGTTCATAACAAGGTGCATAAATCTTACATGAATCTAATGAGTTTTCATAAAGCAAACAATGTCTATGTAGTTACTATCCCAAACAATTATAGTATATTGACAGCACTCCAGAATTCTTCCTTGTATTCCATCCTAGGCATTTCCACCTTCCCCTAAAGTTAATTTCTATTCTGAATTATCACACCAGATATTAGTTTTGCCTGTTGTTGTCATCCAATGTATATATTTTTTTATCTGGTATCTTGTACTTAACAGTATGTTTCTGAGAGTCATCTATGTTTTTCTGTATAATTACCATTCATTTATGCCCATTCTTAGTTGATAATTTATAATATAATTATATCAATGTATTTATCCCTTCTACTACTGATGGACATTTGAGTTGTTAATAATTTAGGGGTTATTTTTAATAGTGCTATAGCATTCTTTTATATATATCTTTTGGTAAAAATACTCTTATTTTAGTTATTTTGGTAGGTGTATCTTGTATATCTAATTTGCATTCCCTGATTATAATATGCTTAATTGCTAAATGAATATCATCTTTTATGAAGTATCTGTTCAGAATTTTATCCATTTTTTAATTGTATTATCTATGGTTGGAAGGAGTTCTTGGAATTTTCAGTATATGAGTATTTTCAAATTAATTGATCACGAATATCTTGAATTCTGTGGCTTGCCTTTTCATTTTCTTAGTGATGTCCCTTGGTGAATGGAAATATTGTTTCAAAGAAGTCTTATTTATCCATTTCCCTGCTATTTAAGAACAATTTGCCTTTACCTGGGTCACAGAGATGTTTTCCTATATTGTCATATAAAAGCTTTATCATTTTTCTTTTACATTTAGACCTGTAGTCCATCTGAAATTATTTTTTGCATAAAATATGAGGTAAGGGTCAAAGTTCCTTTTTGTCCATATGGTTAATAGTGCTGTTAACCCATCATTATTGAAAAGACCATCTTTCCCATCTGTACTGCATTGTCATCTTTGTCATAATTCAGGTGACCTCTATGTGTGTGTCTGTTCCTGAATTTTCTGTCCTGTTTCATTTTCTATCTTTGTGACAATACTGTACTCTTTTAAAGTGAAGGCTTTCACTAATTCATCATTTAAAATGATTGGGGAGGATGGTCACAGATAATCATTATTCGATTAAGGAAGTTTCCTTTCTAATTTGCTGGAGTTCTTTTTTTTATTATTTTTAATTTTTTTCACTGTAGATGGATACAATACCTTTATTTTGTTTATTTATTTTTATGTAGTGCTGAGGATCAAACCCAGTGTCTCACACTTGGGAGGCAAGTGCTCTACTGCTGAGCCACAACCCCAGCCCCTGGAGTTTTTATTATATACAAATATTGAATTTTATCAAACATTGTTACTGTATCTTTTAAGATGATTATGTTTTTGGTCTTTCTTTTTTACACATTAATATTCAAATGTTAAACTGCCCTTGGAATCTTGGGATAAAACAGACTTCATTTGTTGTATTACAGTTTTTACATATGTTTTTGGATTTGGTTGATGTTTTGCTTGTTTTTTTCATTTATATTCATAAGAGATATTAATCTTTACTTTTCTTCTGATGTCACTGTGTCATTGTGACTTTTTGGCATCAAAGTTTTGTTATCTTCATAATGTGTTGGTAAGTATTTCTTCCTTTTTACTATTATCAAAAGTTTTTATGAGTATCTTATTTTAATTAATTAATTAACTTATTTATTTATTGTGACAGTACTGGGGATCAAACCCAGGACCTCACATATGTTAGGCAAGTGTTCTACTCCTGAGCTACACCTGCAGTCCTGTCAATTTAATCTAAATTATTAAAATTTGTCATAAAGTTATCCATTCTCTTATTTTTCAAGTATGTTAGAACTTTGCTGTATTCCATTGCATTCCTGATATTGGTGACTTCTGCCTATTTTCCCCTCAGTTTTATCAGAGACATGTTAAACTTTTAAATTTCTTTTGAAGAACTAACTTTGTCCTTGTTGATTTTTCTCTGTTGTTTATTTGTTTACTGTTGTATTAATTTATTTTCCTTTGTGTGTATATGTGTGTGTATATATATATATATATATATGTATGTGTGTATATATACATACACACACACACATATATACACACACATAAAGGAAAATAAATTAATACAACAGTAAACAAACATGTGTATATATATACACACACACACACACACACACTTTTTAAAAATTTTTTAATTTTTTTGGTACCAGGGATTGAACCCAGGGGCACTTAACTACTGAGCCACATCTCATTTAGGGACAGGGTCTTTCTGAGTTGCTTAGGGCCTTGCTAAGTTGCTAAGGCTGGCTTTGAACCTGTGATCCTCTTGCTTCAGCCTCCCGAGCCACTGTGCCACCTCACCCAACTTTATTGATTATAATTTACATTAATTGTACAAATAAATGGGTTTCAATGTGGCATTTGCATACATGCTTATATTCTGCATTGACCATATCCATGCCCACCCTTACTTCTACCTTCATATTCTCTCCCCTCTTGTTCCTCCTCCTCTCTCCTTCTCCCCCTCCTCATCCCTAATAGTCCCTCTTCAAGTCCTTTTTTTAAGTTTCCACAGCTTTATTTGTCTTTCTACATCTAATTTATTTTACTCAACATGATGTCCCTCAGTTTCATCCACTTTCCTGCAAATGACAGAATTTCATTATTCTTTATGGCCAAATAATTTTCTGGAGTTGGGGGTAAGTGGGGGAGAGAGGGAGATGTGTGTGTATGTCTGGGTGTGTGTGCACGTATTTTCTTTATCTATTCATCTGTTGATAGGCACATAGGCTGTTTATATAATTTGGCTATAAACATGGGTGTGTAGGTATGTAGGTGTCTCTTGTATGCTGAATTTATTCCCTTCAGGTATATTCCCAGGGGTGGTGGGAAGCTGGATCATATGGTAGTTGTATTTTTAGTATTCTGAAGAACCTCTGCATTCTCTTCCATGGTGCCTGTACTAATTTATATTCCCACAAAGTGTTTAAGGGGATCCTTTTTCTCCATGTTCTTACCAATGTTTGTAATTTGGGGGTTTTGTTTTTCATTATTGTTGTTTGTAATAACCATTCTGAGTTCAGTGTTATGGAATTACAATTAAGTTTTGATTTGCATTCCCCTGATAGCTAAAGATGTTAAGCACTTTTCATATATTTGTTGGCCAATTGTACTTCTTTTGAGAAGTGTCTGTTTAAATCATTTACCCTTTTTGATTGGATTATCTTGTTGTTAAATTTTTTTACTTCTTTATATATTCTCTGTATTAGTCCTCTGTCAGGTGAATAGCTGACAAAGATTTTCTACCATCTGAGTAGTTTGTCTCTTCATTCTGTTGTTTCTTTTGCTGTGCAAAAGCTTTTCAATTCAGTGTAATTCCATTTTAATTCTTGATTTTGTTTTCTGAGCTATTGCATTTCTAATCAAGAAATTGTTACCTGTGCCAATATTTTGAAGTATTCTCCCTGTGTTTTCTTCTAGCAATTTCAAAATTTTAGGTCTTTGATCCATTTTGAGATGATTTTTGTACAGGGTGAAAGACTGGTGTAGTTTCAGTCTTCTTCGTATGGATATCCAGTTTGCCCAGCACCTTTTGTTGTAGAGGCTGTCCTTTTTCCAGTATAAGCTTTTGGCACATTTGTGGAGAATCAGTTGATTGAAAATGTGTGGATTTATTTCTAAATCCTCTATTTTGTTCCATTGTTCTGTGTGCCTTTTAATGTGAATACCATGCTATTTTTGTTACTGTGGATGAATAGTATGTTTTGAGATCAGGTATTGTGATACTTCCAACATTGCTTTTTTTCCCATTGATTTCTTTAGCTATTTAGAATCTTTCATGCTTCCTTGTGAATTTTAGAATTATTTTTCTAGTTACGTGAAGAACATTAGTATTTCCACAGAGGTTGTATTGATTCTGTGGAGCACTTTGGATAGTGTGGCCAATTTAACAATATTAATTCTCCCAAGTCATAACATGGGAGATCTTTCCACTTTCTAGTGACTTCTTAAATTTTTATTTGTTTAGTGTTTTATAATTTTCATTGTAAAGATTTTTCACATCTTTAGTTAGATTTATCCCTAGATATTTATATGTGTGTGTATATAAATGAGATTATTTTCCTTGTTTCTTTCTCACTGAGTTCATTATTGTATATAGAAAAGCTCCTGGTTTTTGTATGTTGATTTTGTATATTGCTAAGTTTACTAAATGTATCATTTCTAAAAGTCTTTAAGTAGAATCTTTAGGATTTTTCACATAGATTCATATCATCTGTAAACAGGGATAATTAGACTTCTTTCCTATTTGTATATCTTTAATTTCTTATTTTTTTTCTCTTGCCTAATTGCTCTGAGTAAAATTTCTAATATTATATTGAGTAAGAATGGTGAGAGGACACCCCTGTCTTATTCCTGATCTTAGAGGAAATGCTTTCAGTTTTCCCCTATTCAGTATGGTGTTGGCTATGGGTTTGTCATGTATAGCCCTTATTATATTGAGGTATTATCCTTCTATACCTAGTTTATTTGAGACTTTTTCGTGAAGGGATGTTGAATTTTATCAAAGACTTTCCCTGCATTTATTAAGATAATCATGCGATTTTTATCCTTCATTCTGTTTATATACTGTATTTTTTTATTTGCGTATGTTGAACAATCCTTGCATCCCTGGAATGAAACCAACTTGATTAGAGTATATGATGAATTTGATTTACTCATATTTCATTGAGGATTTTGCATCTGTGTTCATTAGAAGTATTGGTGTATAGTTTTCTTGTGTGTGTGTGTATTTGTCAGTTATGGTAACATGGTAAGAGTGTATTGTTCAGTACTATCTTTATACAGTGAGTTTGGAAGTGTTCCTTCCCTCCTCCTCCTCCTCCTTTTTTTTTTTTCTTTTTTATCTTTTTGTACTGGGGATTGAACTCAGGGGCACTCAATCACTGAGCCATATCCCCAGCCCTATTTTTTGTATTTTATTTAGAGACAGGGTCTCGCTGAGTTGCTAAGCATCTTGCCATTGCTGAGGCTGGCTTTGAACTCATGATCCTCCTGACTCAGCCTTCCAAGCCCCTGAGATTATAGGTGTGCACCACCGCTCCCGGCTCTTCCTATTTTATCCACTAGTTTGAGTAACATTGGTGTTAGTTCTTTTTAAAAAAAAAATTGATACAATTCAGCAATTGATCCATCGTGTCTTGGCTTTTCTTGGTTGGGGGATACTTCATTACTGCTTCAGTTGTCTACTTAGATTTTTTATGTCCTCTTGATTCAATTTTATAGGTCATAGGAATCTAGAAATTTGTCCATTTCTTCTAGATTTTTGCAGTTATCTGTTGTAATGACTCCTCTTTTAGTTCTAATTTTTTTTATTTCGGTCTTCTCTTTCTTTTGGTTAATTTAGCTACAGGCTTGTCAATTTTGTTTTGTTTTTTTCCAAAGAACCAACTCTTTGCTCCATTGATTTCTGTTAATTTCTTTCTACTCTGATTTTGTATTTTTTCCTTCTACTAATTTGGGGCTTTTTCTTCCCCTTCAGACCTTTATTATTTATTTGAGATCTCTATTTTTTTATTGAAGGCACTCATTGCTATAAAACTTTCTACTTTGTACTGTTTTTGGTGTATTCCCTGTTCTTTGCTCTGTTGTGTTTCCATATGATTCAAGAAATTTTTAAATTTCCCCTCTGATTTCTTCAGTGACACACTGTTCATTCAAGAGTGTACTGTTCAATTTCCATGTGTTTGTATAATTTCTAGTTTCCTTGCTATTCATTTATGGTGTCATTCCATTGTGATCAGATAAGATGCAAGAATTTTTTTTTTAACTTAGTAAGGCTTGCTTTATGGCCTAATGTATTGTGTATTTTGAGATAGTTTCATGTGCTGATAAAAAGGATGTATACTGTCAAATTATTCATTTTCTTTAGAGAACTCTTCTTTTTTTTTTTTTATTATTATACATTTGTCTCTCCCATATCCCACGCAGGCAATGGAAGCTGGATTCCCCTGTGTGGAGGGGACTGGCTGAGAAATACGGGGAAAAATCACATGACACAGAAAATAGTTTTAAAGAGCAGGGGCAGGATGGCTCTTCAACCTTAAGGGTTGAGCTTCTACCCTGGAAAGAGAGCTTGAGAGCCCTCTTTATTTGTATGGGGGAACTTCAAAGGCTTTCTACAGAATGTTCTTCACCAATTAATGTAGGAGGTAGGCTGTCCAGTTCCCACTGGGTCACGCCCAATTCTGAAACTTCAAGATCAGTTTTCCTAGCCGACTAAAAACAGAGGTGATGTGTATTGTGCAATTCATTGAGTGGGAGGAGCCACAAAAATAGCTTGCAATGCCAAACCAAAATCTCCTTGGCTCCAAGGCCCTGTGAAGATGCTCAGATAGTTCAGGGGTGGCTCCCCACTCACTGGTTTACTATTTTGCTAATTTCTGCTCTTATCTTTATTATCTCTTTGTTTCTACTTTCTTTGGGTTTAACTTGATATTCTTTTTCTACATTTTGAAATGGATGCTTACATAATTGTTTTATAATCTTCTTTTCCGATATATGCTTTGAGGGCTAAATAATTCTCTTTGAGTACACCTTTGGCTGCTTTTCACAAATGTGATGCAACATCATGAAATAATCTTTTAATTAAAAACATTTTATTATTTCCATTGTGATTTTTTAAGTCCATAATATTTTTAGTACGTTTACTTAATTATCAAACATAGTTCTCTGTTGTAGATTTCTAGTTTTATTTCACTGTTTTCAGAGAATACATATTATTCAATCATGTATTGAGACTTGCTTTATGACTTAGAATGTGGTAGGTTTTTGGTAAATCTTCCATAACTTTTGAAAAGAATGTATGTTCTGTTAGTCAAGTTTGCAATTTTGTTTCTAAAATTTTCTGCATCTCCAACTTTTTCAGTTTGCTAGTGTTATCAATTATTGAAAGGTAATTTAAAATATAACTAATTATGACTGCAACATAAGTTTGTTTCTTTTTTTAGTTCTGGTAGTACTTACTTTTTGAATCTGTTATTAGGTGAATATAAATTCAACATTTTATCTTTCTATTCAACATAACTTTATTGTTATGAAGTACCTCTCTTTATCTCTAGTAATGCCTCTCGTTTTAAAATATATTTTGTCTGGTATTGGTAAAGCTATGTAAGCCTTTTTTACTATTAATAGTTTCTTCATGGTTTAAATTTTTTCCCATTCTTTTTACTTTCTGACTCCACAAGTTCTTAAAGTGTACCACTTTTAAATAATATATATATAGTTGGTATTGATACTATATAATCTTAAAATCTTCATCTTTTAATTGAAATACTTAGTTCATTAACATTTAATTCTATTGATATACTTGGGTTTGGACCTATCATCTTACTGTTTATTTTCTTTTAGTCCCATCTTTGTTACATTTTTTTCTCAATTTGGATTAATCACATTTTTTTAAATTCCCTTTTCTTCTGTAAATTATCAGTAACATTTGCACCCCCTCCCTTGCCCCACTACCCCACGGGGGATGCATTCTAAGACTCCCCAGTGAGTGCCTGAAATTGCAAGTATTACTAAGCCTGTTATGTTTTGAACATGAAGTGTCCCCCAAAACCTCCTCTGTTAATGCAGGAATATTCAGAGGTAAAATGTTTGTATCATGAGAATTATAACCTAATCAATCCATCCTGGTTTGAGTGGGCTAACTGGGTAGTAACTGTAGGTAGGTGGGGCATGGCTAAAGGAAACAGGTCATTGATGGTATGCCCTGGAAGGATGCATCTTCCCTGCAACTTTTTCCCACCCTGCCCCTCTGCTTCCTAGTTTTTAATCTGAGTATCTTTTTTCCTCTGCATCCTTAGCCATTATGTTCCACCTCAGCTTGGGCCTAAAGCAATGGAACCAGCTGACTGTGCTCTAAACTCTGAAACCAGTTGCCAAAATAAAATTTTTCTCCTCTAAATTGTTCTTGCTCAGTATTTTGGTCACAGCAACAAAAAGCTAACTAACACAGAGCCCCTACATGTACTAAATTTTTTCTTATCCATACACAGATTTACTATCTTTTCCATCTTAACTAAGCACATATCAGGTATTGTATAATTTTTGCAGTTGGAGGTGTGATAGCAAAATTAGCTCTGATTTCTTTTTTTTTCTTCAGAATTTCACAGGATGTTCATTCTTCCCATACATCTTAGCAACTGCATATCTTTTTCTTTTCTTCCCTGATTAAATAGTCAAGAACTTTCACCTTTTCATGTAAAAGAAATATTTAAAGATTCTCTTTGACATATACATATTGCCAGTATCATTACTCTTCTACTTCATGGCCATTATTAAATAAAACAAGGGTATTCTTGAATACAGGCACAGTGGTGCCATGACCATCAATCTGCTAACTGAGATGGCAAAGCAACTTTTGAGAAGGTAGCATAATACAACATTGAAACACTAGACAAGAAGATTCCCTTCCCAGGCAAGACAGGATGGAGACAGCTAAACATTTCATAATGCTACTCAGAATAGCATGCATTGTGAACCTTATAAGTTGTTTATTTCTGGATTTTCCATTTAATATTTTTGGACAGCAGTTGGCCATGGGTAACTGAAATCATGAAATACAAAACCACCGATAAGGGGAGGAATACTATAGTTTTTTATTTTTATGTTGTTTCCCCGGTGAGTACAACATGTATCCCTAACTTACTGGAACCTACCTTCAATTAATGCCTTTTCTTTTTCTCAGACATTCCAATGGTTTTAAAAGAATTTAATTCCATTTTCTCTTTTCTTCCTTCTGTGTGATTATTCTTATGTGTTTTATTTACCTATAGTGCATATCCCTCTAGACATTATTATTATTGTTTTTTTAATTGTCAATCTAAATATTCAGTTAGATTTCCTTACATCTTTACCATTTCTGGTGTATTTTAATTTCTTTCTATATTCTATTTGGATCATTTTCCTACTAAAGAATTCATTTAATATTTAGTATGTCTCTTAGTACAGGTCTCTTGGTGTATATTTCAACTGCATTTGTGACAGCTTTTGGTCACATATTCAGAATTCTAGTTGGTTAGTTGTTTCTTTTAATATGTTACAGGTATCACTTTTTGTCATCTTGTTCCATTGATTCTATTGAGTTGCTAGAGAATAGTCCAACTTTTGATTCCTAAAAAGTAATGCATCCTGGTTTTTTTGGTTTTAAATATCTTCACTTTGATATGCTAATGTGGTTTTTCTTTTTGAAATTTATTTTATTATTTTATCGGTTTTTTTTAAATGATTTGTAAAAATGTAAATTCCTTCTCTAATTACCTGCAGTGTGTGAATTGGTCTGCCTCTTTTGTTTGTTGTTGCTTTTTTTTTTTTTAGCTTTTGGTTGCTAGGGTTTGTTTATTTGTTTTTGATGGGAGGGGGTTGTTTGTGGTCATCCTTGTTGTTGCTCTGGGGATTGAACCCATGGGCCACCATGCCTAGCTGGTCATTAGGTCTTGATGGAATTCTGGCTACTGTGTGTGAGGGTTTGTGGAGGCTATGGCTGACATATTCTTTTAGGGAGGATTTAGGGTGCTTCTGGAAGACAAATTACCATATGAGAATATCTGAATCATTTGGGGAACTTGAATTCCATGTTTTTCCTCCCCAGGACTCTATGAGACAACTGAAATATCCGCTTGCTGTTTCAGCCTACTAGCACTGATTCTCTGCCTTGCTTCTCAGCGTCTTGCTCTGTACATATGCAGCTCGCATATGGCACATGCTAAAACAGGAATAATAATATTGAGCCCACCATACATTTCATTTTCTCTGATCCCTGTGTGCTGACTGTCTTGGTAGTCCTGCGCTCAGTGGTAATCCTTCATCCTCCTAACTCCACAGCCACAGTCTCAGCCAGTCAAGTCTGCCTATCCTGCTTGTCTGCACCTAGAACTGTCAAACACTCTCAAGGGGAGAGCGTAGCAATGATGGTTGCGTCACCTTCTTGTATTTCTCTTTTCCCTGGGATCTTGGCCCTCTAATCCTGATAGCCTTTGGTACTCTTCACTGCTTTAAAACATCTGGGAGTTCTATTATTTTGTTGTTATGGTTTGTTTTGGGTTTTTTTTTTTTTCTTTCTTCATTTTATTCAGCTTTCATCTTTGTTCTCAGTGAGAGAGTTGAGTTTGATACAAGCTGCTTCTCCACAGCTGGAAGTATAAATCTGCAGCTGATTAATTTTTAAATCATTTCTTGATGTATATGATATTAATTGCCATATGTTTTACATTCTCCAGGATGCAGTATCAGCCTTACTTGCAAGAACCTCAGCTGAACTATTGGCTGTGGAACAAGAATTAGCACAAGAAGAAGAAACAGGGCCAGAAGAACAGAGGGGTCCAGAAGGAGATTGGTAAACAGTAGTCATTTCCTTTTGCAGTAGTAACTTGCTGGGAAGAAGTTTAATTTCTCATAAGAAACTTCCAGTGAAACCTTTGTAAGTTTATATCTTCTGGAATTACAGAAAACAGTGTAGCTTCAGGAAGCTAAGGATAAAGAGTCTCTTCTTGGCCATTAGAGAGTTAAAGGAGGTAACAGAAAAATTGTGGGCAAAGTCAATACATTAGCCAGATTTTTAAATTCTTCAACTAATTTTGGCATTAATTTCTAAGTTTGTTTTTTGTTTTGTTTTGTTTTGTTTTGTTTTTTTGGTGGGGGTTGGGGTTAGGCTGCAGTACCAGGGTTGCTCTACAACTGAGCTACATCCCCAGCCCTTTTTATTTTTTTTTGAGATAGGGCCTCGATAAGTTGGCTTAGGACCTCACTAAGTTTCTGGGATCTTGAACTTGACATCTTCCTGACTGAGCTTCCTGAACTGGGATTATTACAGGCATGTGTCACCATGCCCAGCTAAGCTGCTTTTTTTTTTTTTTTTTTTTTTTGTCTAGAAACTATCCATTTTGAAAGATATTTTAGGTTATTGTAGAGCCAGATAAATTGAAAACCAGTCTACTTTTTCTTTAAACTACTAGGAGTGCCATTTAGGCTGTGGTAAAACAAAGCAGGGAGTTAGCAAAAAAAACTTCTGAGTAACTATTTCTCTGTTACTATGTTTATCTTCTTTTTCTATTTCCTTCTTTGTATCTGCACCTCATCCTTTAGAAAGGGATGTCCAGATTCATATATCTGTTTATCTGCAAATAGCTACCTTTATGGTTTGTATTGTTTAAAAACAAATTTTAGTGAATGCTTCAGTATGTGTATATACTATATATATGTTTATTTGGATTAATTTTTATATAGTTGCTTATACTGTTATATTTGAACTACTGTTAACTCATATATATATGCTTATACCTACATATATATGTATTTGTGTTAATGTATGTATATACATATATATTAAACTTTTTAGAAACTTACAGGAGCCCAACCCCACAATATGTAGATTGGAGCCAACTTTTTCTTCTATCAGACGCAGAGTCTCTGATTTGATATCAAGCTCCTTGATCCATTTTGAGTTAACTTTTGTGCATGGCGAGAGAAAGGGATTCAGATTCATTTTGTTGCATATGGATTTCCAATTATCCCAGCACCATTTGTTGAAGATACTATCCTTCCTCCATTGCATGCTTTTAGCACCTTTATCAAATATAAGATAGTTGTAATTTTGTGGATTGGTCTCTGTGTCCTCTATTCTGTATCATTGGTCAACCCTCCTGTTTTGGTACCAGTACCATGCTGTTTTTGTTACTATTGCTCTGTAGTATAGTTTGAAGTCTGGTATCGCTATACTGCCTGATTCACACTTACTGTTTAGAATTGTTTATGCTATTCTGGGTCTTTTATTTTTCCATATGAATTTCATGATTGCTTTATCTATTTCTACAAGAAATGCCATTGGGATTTTGATTGGCATTGCATTAAACCTATAGAGAACTTTTGGTAATGTCACCATTTTGATGATGTTAGTTCTGCCTATCCATGAACAGGGTATATTTTTCCATCTTCTAAGATCTTCTTCTATTTCTCTCTTTAGGGTTCTGTAGTTTTCACTGTGTAAGTCTTTCACCTCTTGTTAGGTTGACTCCTTAATAGGACACCCATAGCACAAGAGTTAATAACAAGAATCAACAAATGGGATTTATTCAAACTAAAAAGTTTTTTCTCAGCAAGAGAAACAATAAGAGAGGTAAATAGGGAGCCTACATCCTGGGAACAAATTTTTACTCCTCACACTTCAGATAGAGCCCTAATATCCAGAGTATACAAAGAACTCAAAAGATTAAACAATATGAAAACAAATAACCCAATCAACAAATGGGCCAGAGACCTGAACAGACACTTCTCAGAGGACGACATACAGTCAATCAACAAGTACATGAAAAAATGCTCACCATCTCTAGCAGTCAGAGAAATGCAAATCAAAACCACCCTAAGATACCATCTCACTCCAGTAAGATTGGCAGCCATTATGAAGTCAAACAACAACAAGTGCTGGCAAGGATGTGGGGAAAAGGGTACTCTTGTACATTGCTGGTGGGACTGCAAATTGGTGCGGCCAATTTGGAAAGCAGTATGGAGATTCCTTGGAAAGCTGGGAATGGAACCACCATTTGACCCACCTATTCCCCTTCTCATACTATTCCCTAAAGACCTTAAAAGAGCATATTATAGGGATACTGCTACAATGATATTCATAGCAGCACAATTCACAATAGCTAGACTGTGGAACCAACCCAGATGCCCTTCAATAGATGAATGGATAAAAAAAAGTGGCATTTATACACAATGGAGTATTACTCTGCACTAAAAAATGACAAAATCATGGAATTTGCAGGGAAATGGAAGGCATTAGAGCAGATTATGCTAAGTGAAGCTAGCTAAAAAACAAATGCCAAATGAATTCTTTGATATAAGGAGAACAACTAAGAACAGAGCAGGGAGTAAGAGCATGAGAAGAAGATTAACATTAAATAGGGACGAGAGGTGGTAGGGAAAGGGAGAGAGAGAAGGGAAATTGCATGGAAATGGAACGAGACCCTCATTGTTATACAAAATTACATATAAGAGGAAGTGAGGGGAAAGGGAAAAAAAACAAGGGGAGAAATGAGTTACAGTAGATGGGGTAGAGAGAGAAGATGGGAGGGGAGGGGGGGGAGATACTAGAGGATAGGAAAGGCAACAGAATACAACAGACACTAGTATGGCAATATGTAAAACAGTGGATGTGTAACCGATGTGATTCTCCAATTTGTATACGGGGTAAAAATGGGAGTTCATAGCCCACTTAAATCAAATGTATGAAATATCATATGTCAAGAGCATTGTAATGTTTTGAACAACCAATAATAAAAATTTAAAAAAAAAGATTAGCCATCAAAAAAAAGAAAAAAAAAGAAACTTACAGGATAAGTCATAAATAATAGTCATAGACCACTTGTAAGGAAGGGTTTTGACAGTGATATAAAAAGGTAGAGATACTTTGTGCTTACCAGAATTCCTTAATAGTGAATAAAAATCAAAGCCCTGCAGGACAAATAAATATGAGAGTGAGCATAAGGTTTATTTTAGTATCTTTAAATACCAAGCTTTCCTCATGTTCACATCACACATATTTTTAAAAATTCGCTTAGTATGTAAATAAAGGAATTTATAACTCATAGCCATCATTGCTGGTCCTCCCTTGTGTTCATTTCATGGCTACACCTTTAATAACTAGTTTGTGCCAATTTGTCAGCATGTCACCAATTGCAGTTAAAGCTCAGTGTCTAAGAACATGACAGTCAACAAAAGCTTGATATGTTCTAAACCATCCCAATACTCCTGCTTTATATATTCTGTATAAACTGACTTCATGTTGTACAGTACCCCTTGTAATGCCACCCAAGTCAGTGATATGGCTTTTGGTAAATGTGAGCACAAACAGCACTAAGAGGCTTCTGTTGATTTAATAGTAAATCTTCCTTAACATGGGGTTTTCTCTACTAGACTGTGAGCAGTCAGTAATGGATTTTTTTCAAAATATTTTTTAGTTGTTAATGGACCTTTGTTTTATTTATTTGTATGTGGTGCTGAGAATCGAACCCAGTGCCTCACACATGCTTGGAAAGCGCTCCACCACTGAGCTACAACCTCAGTAATGGATGTTTTTATTCTCTCTTAGCTGAAAGTATCCCATTTCCTCCTATGATTAATGGTATAAGAATGACTAACTAATATCACATTGCTTCAGTTTGAATGTCAACATTTTAAAATGCTGGGATTAAAATTTATATATGATTTTAGAATATTTCTACTTTAGTATCTGGAAGTTAGGTCAAATTTCATAAGTTTAACTTTGTAGTAGTACACTATGGAGATTTTGCAGTATATTGTTAAATAATGAGTGAGAATTTTATTTTTTATGGACTATTTAATTAAAAGTTCCAGCCAGACAATGGCTTGAATCATTTTGTTTAAGTCTGTTGTTCATTTCTCAAATAACAGGTTAACGTGCCTAAGTTGCACAATTTATACAGCATACCCACTTGACTTTAAGTGTGTCTTATCTTCATTTTGTTTCATTTCACCATAGGTTAACAATGCTAAGAGAGGCCTCTGATGAAACTGTGGCTGAAAAAGAAGCTGAGGTTAAATTGGCAAAGCACAATAGCTGTATGGAAGACTTAAGTTCATGCACTAATGTGCCGAAGATGGATGAAGGCGAGTGGAAGAAAGAAAATGAGGTTGCCAAAGACTGTAGACATCAGCCACCCGTTGGAGTACCCACCCTGGTGAATATTCAGCTGTGTTCTACTAAAACAGATGCCTCACAGGCACCATGTAGACATCAGAGATGCTTATTTATCTCTTCAGGTGTAATTCCATGTTAAGATTTTAATCTGAAAGCTGATCATGAAAGGCATATAAAAGATACATTATAAATGCTTTATAATTTTTAGATGGGCCAAAATATTAATTCTTCATTAAATTTGGTATAAGAAGAGGAATTGTACTACTTTCAGTCTCTATAAAGTATTCTGTGAATATTTATCAGAAGTATTTTCTGAATTCCTTGGATAGCAGCAGGGTGACTACTTAATTGTGTCAAATTCAAAGTTTATTTCTATTTCAAACATGAAGCAAACATTTGAACTTAATTTTAGTTAGATGGTGTTCTTATTAAAAGCTTTCTGTCTAGAAAGGTGACAGAAAACTAGGTTTACGCACAGATGCCAACCAAGTAAACAGGCAGCTTTGGTAGGTAAGTGAGAAATGTGTTGAGACCACTGTCCCCAAATGGGGAAGTCTTTTTTAAGGCTCAAGGATGCCTGCTGCACACTTCGAATATTGGTAATAGAATTTAGAACATTTGAATTCCTTATTTCTGAGAAAATAGTATTGTACCCTGACCAAGGACTTCCTGTCACAAGGAAGCAAATTTTCATTAAGAGGCAGGTCTGTAATCAAGTTATTCTTGTAAGATAAAAGACATCTACCTGTGCCTACAAGTTTATATTTCGAGACAGTTCCATTTTAACTTAAAATTTTATTTTTGTTACATTTCCAAAGATCCAGTAAAAAAATCCAAATTTGGCTTCATAACAGTTATTATATTTATATGTATAATTGCATTTTCCATTTAAATCTATAACTTTGTGGCATATTTTCATTTTCTTGTATTCATTACTATTTTGAAAAATAATCAGAAATTAAATAATGTTTAATGATGATATATTTCAAAATAGAATTCTTCATACTATCTCTTTAAATCAAAACCATGAAGGTTTTAATTCTGACCTGTTAAAGGTGGCACTTCTATTTATGGGTAATCTCTTTGGACAGATCCTACCCACTGTGGTAGCTTCCTAAGAACCTGGAAGTTACCAGGTACCTACTTTCCCTTCAGAAGAACTGTGTTGTAATAGAAGCATTCCTCTTAGGAGTGTCCCAAGTGCTACATGAATCTGTTTGGCGTTTGGTATTTCTTTTTTTCTTAGAACAATGGAGAATAAATGTACACACATTGATTAGCTCCTAACAAATTACTTTTCTTGTAGGTTGACAAAGAGACAAATACTGATGATGCAGTTAATGACAGTATGGCAGTTCGACCCAAAGACCGCAGCAGCCTGAGCTCTCAACAGCATCCGTTTGTGAGGAGCAGCATGATAGTGCGCTCACAGACCTTTTCTCCAGGCGAGCGAAGCCAGTACATTTGCAGGGTAAGGTGACCATGTGTGTGATGAGACACCAGGTACTGTGGCTTGCCCTTCTACCAGTGAGTGCATTTCCCATTAATGACAAGAAACTGCACATTCTGACTACAAATACTAAAAGGTTTTTTTAAATTAGTTTTCCCACAAATTTAAGGTCTCACTGGTTCTAATGTGATGCAAGTAAGTGAATTTTAAAGATCTAGATGCTAAAAAATTTTGACTTCCATCTGTGTTTAGAAACATAAGTGACTTTTAAGATATATATTTTATATATTTCCACTGTATAACATACTTGCTTCAACCCATGTTAATCTTGCTGGACTGAAAACTGTGAATTGGATTTTAGAACAAAAAGCATCTCTTACTAATGCCTTTGGACACTGAATCAGATTTATAGCTCTGTGAAGAAAATTTTGAGATTTCCATCTATTTACCAAATTGTGCTTCTAGAAGTATTTATAATGTATAGTAAAGTAGATTTATATTTATAATGGATTAGAAATACTTCTAAAATTCTAACTTTATTCATTGAAGTTAAAAAGAAATACTTTTATTAAGCACTTTCCTAGATAGTTGAGATTTATCCAGAAGCAAAAGAGACCTAGGCCATAAACAATAATTATAAGTGTATAAGCTGAGAAGTGCCTTGTGGGGCAGGGGTAGGGGGTGGTGGTAGGGTGAGTAGCAGAGGATTGGTGCTATGGGAAGCAGGGTACAGAGTAGGCTTGATTGATAGGTTACATTCTGCAGAGACCTAAAGCAGGTAAGTGGGTTGGCATAAGCTACTTGGGCCAGGAGCATTCTAGAATGTGTCTTAACTCTGACCTTGAGGTCTGTACTTCATGGAAATATTTCTTTAAAGAAGTAAACATCACATGTTAGCTAAAAGAATTGCTTTATTTCAAAAGATGTATAATTATCTTAATGTATGACTTGACAGTTATTTAAATTATTTAAGAAAATTAAGCTAATAAAACCATGGAACAAGGAAGAATCTGTTTGGGGAAGGTTTTCTTAAAGAAATTTGCTGGTCATATTGTCACTACCTACTTTATTTAGTAAACTTCTCAGTTCTAATTTCCACTGACTCTGTTTGTTAATCTTTTTTTTTAATCTTTTGTCACCAGTTAAATCGGAGTGACAGTGACAGTTCAACCTTGGCTAAAAAATCACTGTTTGTGAGAAACTCCAGTGAACGGTGCAGTTTGCGGGTCAAAAGGGTATGTATTTCTTCAGTCATGTCGCACTGCCCTAGACCAATCCAGATTCATGAATTGCAAAGCATGAATCCCAAAACTATTGAGTGCCAGTGCTTCATGCTCCCAGGCTGTTGAATGAAGCCACAGTGATCACACAGAGATGTAGGTGTTATGTCAGAGAACCAGAGAAGATATGCTTGAAAGCATTCTTTCGTCACTGGTTTGGAACCTCTGGTAATTAAGGCTGGAAATTGGTTTGCAATATCTCTGGAGAAGGAGCTTGCTGGGCCCCCAAGTGCATCAGTGGGTTGAGCAAATGTCCAGTGATGGCTGACAGGTCTGCATACCATCCCTTGAGCATTTGTGGGAGGAATATAAACCTGGGACCTCCTCTGAAGGGAAGCAGACATTTCTGCATAGGAGTAGCACACAGGTTTTGGGGTGTTTCTATTTTTGTTTACTGTTTAATCACATGGTTTTGAACTTGCTTAAACAGTTCTTTTTAGAAGTTTAAAATTCATCTGAGTGGGACTACTCAGATTGTTTTCCTAGATGCCATCGATCTCTGGATGAGAATATTTAAGTCAATTAGAGGGTTGGACTATACAAGTGGATCAAAAATTCCTGTTTACTTTCTATTATAATTTCAGTTTACAATGTGCTATTTAGTAAGCACAGAGCATGGTGTGTGCTATCAGTGGTGAGTTTGCCATCTTTAGAGAAAATTCTCAGAATCACACATGGGACATTAGAAGTGTGCTGGAGAAGAGGGAATGAGCTCCTCTGCACTAGAGTCTAAAAGAGGCTTCCTGGAGCAGGTCTGTGGCTTCAAGGCTTAAATAAAATTTCAAAGGAAATGGTAGAGATGGGGCAAGTAAGGTGAAGGGGGGATGGAAGAATGATGCATATGAGGTGTTCTCAGTAGATGACATGAAGTGACAAAACATAGAGGATGAGTTTTAGCTGAGTTCAGCCAGAGCCTCAGTGCTGTGGACCAGAATTAAGGGCTGAGGGACTTGCATGGTGAGGTAAGAGTCCTCATCGTTATCAGTGCCACTCTGGTTTCCTAGCACTATGTGCAAAGTACTAGATATGTGAATAGGTAACTTTTGATTCCCTTGGTTCAACTTTTAGTTACCCAATGGAAAAAGAACATGTTTCTTTTGTCTAAAAACTGATATGCCCACTTTTATTTAGCATTCAACATTTTTTAGGAAATTTTGAGGTGTAGATATTTCACACTACCAAATATTATGCTTTGGAAGTTCCTAAATTTCCATAATCTTGAAAGAAAATTTGTTTCATCTCATTTGCAGGTCACTCTGCTTTCTCAAACAGAATGTGTTCTTAGAGTATAGTAGCACACTTCAGAGAAATTTTTATCAAAAGTGTGTCTGAGTTGAGTTGAGCTCAAAAACAGTTAGATTGCTCATAAACTTAGTTAGTAGATCTGCTTGAACCAAACAGAGGTTAATCCTAAAACATGTGTGGGAGATGATTTTTACAGTGGTTTTTAGGGAAGCAGATATGGTTTAAGAGAAATGAGTAGAGAATGGTGTTCTGACTTAGGCATTCCGCCATGAAAACTATGGAGAGGTATAAGAGAGCAAAGCATCTGCAAACACCAGCAAAAGGTTTACCCAACTGGAAAAGAAAAGTGACAATCATATGAGTCATGAGGTCAGAGATTTAGTGGTATATTAGAGCTTCCTCATATTAGCTCAGAGGAACCAACTGTGCGTGTCTCTACATCACATGGACACCTTAAAAAGTTACTGTGGTAGTAGTTATACCACAGAGATCAGCAAGCCTACAAATCAATGTTTCCTTCTCCATGCAGAGAACTGAGTGTTAGTAATTTACCTGCACACCAGTGCACACTGGAATCCTTAGATTCCATGTTCATGAGAAATAAGAAAGATTATGAAAAACAAGTAATGCAGTCAATGCAAATATGGATCTAGGTGATTCTTACCATGCCGTGTATTTTTTGGAGAGAGCAGAAGTTGAATAAAGGAAACATTTTTTTTTTAATGTACTACAGAAGCCTAGCACCTCAGTATTTAGTGAACATTTAACATGTGTTGGACAGAGGAGAAAGAATAGGAGGAGACAACCAAAGTTATCCCAATGTGGACTAAGACCCTGAGATAAGAAGAGGTGCAGATGGGCCCTTTCCATCCCATCTGTTATGAGCACCACCATTGTTCCAGACCTTCAAACTAGAGCACTTGTCAAGTTTGAGGCCCTCCACTCTGGTATCACATAGCACCAGTTCTTATTAGGAATATCTTGTGTTCCATTCCTGCTGCCAGCAATCTAGGCAAGAAATGCACTCCTTGTTCTTGTACTTTCTGCTTATACCATCGTACATGGCCTAGTTTAAGTTTCTTTCTGCAAATGAGTCTGACCCAGCCCAGAATGATCTGTCCCTTGTTTGACTTTCTGTGGAACTTAAGATCTAATTCACAGCTCACTATTGCTTATTGCCACATACTGTTCTCCATTCAAAGTCCTCAGAGTCAGAGATTATGTCATCTCTTCCTAATGTCCTGCCTACCATCCTCCAGCTGAAATTTATTCATATATAGACAATCATTATTCCTTAATAAATGGGTAAGGGGCTGGGGATATACCTCAGTTGGTAGAGTGCTTGCCTTGCACACACAAGACCCTGGTTCAATCCCCAGCACCGCCAAAAAATTAAAAAGTAAAAATAAATAAATGGGTAAGATTGGCCCTGGGAAAAACAATTGTGATTCAATGAGGAGAATGGATAGTGCATAATATGTAAAATAGAGAAAGAAGCAGTCCCATGAACCACTTGCATTCTGGACCACACTCAGAGGTGATAGATATCAAGGGAGTGAACTACAGAGATGGTTTTGCCTCCTGAAATGGAACAACTGTCTGTCTGTTCTAACATTTGTTTTTCCATTGGGGCAGGGTAAGCTTGGCTACACTATAACAACTTTGAAATCTCTGTGGTTTAAAAGAATAAAGGTTTACTTCTTTCTTAGCTACTAGTTCTTTGAAGATTGGCTGGAGGACCTGCCTGTGTTCTTACTGAAGACCCAAGCTAATGGAGCCTCTGTCTCTGGGTCTTTGCAATTCCTCTAGTAGGAGACAGAAAAATGCAGATTTCACACTGGCTTTAACAGACTTCTGCATGGAAGTGGTACACATCTCTCCCACTCACCTTTCTTTGGCCAAAGCAAGTTGCTTGTTCAGTTATATTCTCACTTCCAAGGAGCAAGGAAGTAGGACAAGCGAAAAATGACTACTCATATAATAGGGTGTTTTATTGTTGTGTTTTCTAACTCTCCAGACGGTTTGCCAGCCAGTCCTCAGAAGGACAGCCCAGGAATGCCCAGTACGCACATCTCTAGACCTAGAACTGGATCTTCAGGCCTCTCTTACCCGCCAGAGTCGCCTCAATGATGAGCTACAGGCTCTGAGGGGCCTTCGGCAAAAGCTGGAAGAACTGAAAGCTCAGGGAGAGACTGATCTTCCACCAGGTGTGCTGGAGGATGAGCGATTCCAGAAGCTCCTGAAACAAGCTGAGAAGCAGGTACAAATCCAAGTGTCACTCATCCCACAGAGGAGCCAACACAGGTTCATTCTTATTAAAGTCTGGGTAGGAGACTCCCAACTTATACCTCCATTTGGCTCAGAGTCTTCAGATGCTTTTGCTATGAATGAAACATATCTTTCCCTACTGTTATAGGATGTTTTCTGTCCAGAATATTGCTAAAATAGTAGTATTGCTACCCCAAAAGCTGCAGATAAGAGGCCCCCTTCCTCTCCACGTATTTGCAGCTTGGGTGGCCACTGGTCACCTGATAGGAAGGGAGGATGACAGCAGGGGAATTTCTTATCAACATTTCCTCTGTATCAACAAATGATAATGAATAGCTCTTTTAGATTCATTAACCACATTGTTGTAATACATTGCTAATTTTAATGCTTCTAATTTTCATTCTTTCCTATATTCAAAAGAAATTACATTTCACTTTCATTCTTCTTTGCTTTTCACCCTACAAAATCTATGCAAAATAAGGTAGAATCACTGATTAAAATGTAGAATGTCTTAAAAGGACTGTTTTTGTCATTCTGCCACATAAATATTACTGAAATTTTTAAGGATTTGCATGATTATGATATTGATTTGTTGTCTCATTATTAGAATTTATATTTTGACAGAGCAGGGTGTATTCATTCACATCTATACATAATCTACAAATAGAATTTTTCATGTAGCTAAAATATTAAGAATGCAAAAACATTATTTTCTTCTATCACCTTTGGGTAGGAATCTGAAATATACACTTCCTTGAATTAATAAAAAGTACTGTCCATGATATAATTTTTTCTTTTGGGCCCAAAGTCGTTTTTTAATCTCGTAGTTGTGGTACTATAGGAAATGTTTAAATTGTTTAGCTGATTAGTGCTACTAATTCTAAATGGAACTCAGAAACTTAATGAATGAATTTCAAGAATCAAACTGATACCAATAATTTTTAAAGAAAATGTAAGCAACAAAATGTATTATCTACTTCTGTTCTACTCCACCTCATAGGGAGAAATCTTCATACATAATAAGACCTCAGGAAATGGTTTGTCCTGCCTAGAGTTGAATTGTAGGCCTTTTATTTGACATGGCCATGAATATTATACAGGGCAATTAGACACTGGTGACAAAAGAGATGTTCAGGGTCCACAAGAAAGATCTCTTTCTAGGGTCCAAGAGAGGTTTCATAGAGGAAGAAGCACCTAAACTGGGTTTGAGAGCAGATAGTAGAACTTCATCCCTTGAAGCCAGAGAGGCCCACCAGGCTGGGGATGTGCTAATAAAGCTCTAGCTAAATACCTGACAGGAGAGCAAGTGCCACAGTAGCTTTCACTTTACCAAATGGATGACTGAGTTAACAGTTAAAGTGACCCACTCTCATGTTTGTACCTCAGTAATAATAGCCAGGATTTTACCTTCCCAGGTCTTTTAATTCAGCACCAGCAATAACTTCAAATTCTTGATTGACTTTGACCAACTTTGATATCACAGAGAAATCTCATAGTCTTTTGAACCTCTGGGGTCAAAGACTTTCAAAATGGATTTGGAATTTTGCTACTACACATATAAACAGAACTTAGACTCTTTGGGAGTTTTGTTGCTTGTTTGTTTCTGATTTGTTATGATATGAAATTCTTGATCCTTAGATATCAGTCATTATAAAAACCTTGGGACTTACTTTTTCACTTAATAACATCATGCTAAGATTCTTCCACAAATTACTTATTATTGCAGTTTATTTTTTTTTGATTGCTAACTAATCTCCATTGTGTAGAGAAAAGCTCAATAAAGCAAAAAGTTAGAGCTCTTTGAAAAAAAAAATAGGTAAATCTCTGGCAAGATTGAGAAAGAGAAGATAAAAGCAAAGGATTTTTTTTTTTTAAAGAGAGCGAGAGAGAGAGAATTTTAACATTTATTTTTCAGTTTTCGGCGGACACAGCATCTTTGTTTGTATGTGGTGCTGGGGATCGAACCTGGGCTGCATGCATGCCAGGCGAGCACGCTACTGCTTGAGCCACATCCCCAGCCCAGCAAAGGATATTATAAAAATAAAGAGGAGGGCTGGGGATGTGACAGAGTGCTTGCCTAGCGTGTGTGAGGCACTGGATTCGATCCTTAGCACCGCATAAAAAACTAAACAAATAAAGGCATGTTGTCCCTCTACAACTATAAAAAAATAAAATAAAAAAAGAAAAGAGGAACAGAACTATGAATCATTTGAGATTTAAAAGATAATGGAATGTAATCAACATATGTGCCCATAGTTTAGACAAATATCTAGGAAAATATACAAGAAATGATGAAAGAAGGCAGAAAAGGGTTAAAAATCATGTAACTCAAAGAATTTGCAGCAGAGATTAAAATCTATCCACAAAGAAAACATGAGGTCTACATATTTCATAGACATGTCCCCGAAACTTTATAAAGAACAAATTATCTCAATTAAGTAATTTGTAATCCCAGCTACCTGGAAGGCTGAGGCAGGAGGATTGAAAGTTTAAGGCCAGCCTTGGCAACTTAGATTCTGTCTCAAAAATGGCTGGGAATGTAGCTCAGTGGTAGAGTACCACTGGGTTCAAACCCTAGAGCTGGGGCAGGGTGGCAGATATCTCAGTTTTAAATGCTTGAAAAAGAGAGAACACACATTTCTGTGTGGCCAACATCCCTGATTCTAAAAGTAAACAAAGATATTATCAAAAAGGAAAAACAATAGCCAGTTTCATTTATGAATGTAGATATAAAAATCCTAACTAAAATATTAGTGAATATAATCCAACAGTATATTTTTTCAAAGTACATTTTGAGGGCTGGAGTTAGTGCTCAGTGGTAGAGTGCTTGCCTTGCACGTGAGAGGCACTCGGTTTGATCCTCAGCACCATATAAAAATAAATAAAGATATTAAAAGATATATATATTTTTAAAAGTACATTTTGACCATGTTTGAACTATAGGAAGATTTTTTTAATATTAGAAAACTCTATTAATATAATTGACCACTTAAATAGAATAAGGAAAAAACTATTTGATAAACTCAATGGATGCAAGAAAATAATGATTAGAGTCAATAATCATATTTATTCATGTTTAAAACTCTCAATATGTTAGGAGAAATTCCTTAACCTGATGAAAAATAACCTAAAGCAAATGTGATCCTGTATAGATGAACATTGAAACTGTTCCTTTAAGATGAGACAGACATTTAACACTGTTCAACATTGTGCTAGGAGTTCTAATCAGTGCTGTGAGGCAATCAAGAAAAGTAGAAGCAGAATGGAAAGAAGGAAATAAAGCTGTCATTATTGGCAGATAATGTGGTGCCTACACTAAAAAAATCTATGTCATTTCAAATAATAAGACTTTAGCAAGATGGATAAATAATAGAATGATACGTAAAACTACTGTATTTTTTTTCTGTATGCTAACCAGAAACAGAGAATTTACTTATTAATATTTACAGTAGTATCAAAGAGTATCCAAGGATCAAATAATGAATTTGATGTGAAGTATAAGGAAAATTACAAAACTTTATAAGGAGAAATGTAAAAACACCTAATTTTATGAAATGTACTAAATTCATATAGAGCAGGGGTCAGCATACTAAATACTCTGGGCTTTTGGATCCACACAGTCTCAATCTCCGCTACTCAACCCAGCCATTGTATCCCAAAAGCGACTATAAAGATATAAATAAATAGTTTAGGCTGTGTGCAAATAAAACTTTATTTAAAAAAAAAACAGATGAAAGTTCATAATTTACCAATCCCTGATATAGAGAAAGAATTAATATTATGGAGATGGGCAGTTTTCCCTAAAACTCCACCATACAATCCAATTCCAAGAAAAATGTCAATATGATTTTTCTTGGATATTCATACAATTAGTAGAAAAATAAAAGACAAAGAATAGTGTAGATAATTCTGGAGAAAAAAAAGCAAGGAGGAAGACTTGCCCTATAAGAAACCAGGACTTTTTTAAACTGCTAAAGTGGTTATATGGTATAGAATTAGTAGGAATCAAGAGAATAATCAAGGTGTGAAAAATTGAGCCCAGAAACAGAAGCACCTATTTGCAGCATTGCTGTCTAATGTGGGTGATGCAAGAGGCCCTGAGCAAAGGAGGAGCCATTAAATAAAGAAAGCTGGAATGAGCTGGAATTCAGCTCAGTGTTGGGCCTCTTACCTGGAATGCATGAGGCCTAATTTAGGTTCAATCCCTAGCACCAAAAAAAAAAAAAAAAGAGAAGAAAAGGAAGAAGTTGATAAGGATTGTTCATATGGAAAACAGTAGTATTGAATCCCTGCCTAATATACAAAAACAGTCTCCAGGTAGATTGTGGACTTTCATAGTATAAAATGCAGAATATTTCTTTCCAAATTTTTAATTTTCTGTCCATAGTGCTCATTCTGTGTCCTACCTACTTGGAGGTAAGATAGATTGGGGCAAAATTATTAAGAGCCCTGAATCCCTTGTAATGGGGAGTCACTGAGTCACATTTTCTAGAGATGTGCTCTTTGGAGGGGTAGTGTGTCAGTGATGTGCATGATAGATGACCAAAGTGGAAGGCTCCTTCCAAGTCCTTGGGGTTACACGTTTTCCCATGAAATCAAGTTAGAGGGGCTTCAGCAGACTCAAGCAGTATGTCGAATACTGGTTGAAATATAAGATTAAGACATTTTTTCAAAAGTCAAAGTATCATAAATTCACTATTTTCCTGTGTTTTTAAGTTGCATTTTATTGTAGGATTCTGCTAGGATTTTTGCTGTTGTTGATGTGGGACTCAAGAATTAGGATTTATTACTGTGATTTTTGTTTTTCTTCTACACTAAAGAAACTCTTAGATTTGCCCTTGGTACAAATATATGGGAAGTAAAAGGAATATAAAACTCAGCAAATTAAACAAAAGTTTTCTCTGTTTTTTTTTTTTTTTAAAAAAAAAAACCTCTTGATGCAAGCCCTCCTGTGGGCTGCTGGTGTCAGTTTCCAGGGTAATGACAAGGCCTCCTCTGCATTTTTACAGCGCTTTGTAGTAGATGTGCCATCCAACCCTGGCAGAAAACTTGGATTGGGGCTGGGGTGGCAGCTCAGTGGCACAACGCTTGCCTAGAAAACTTCTTGGATTCACTAAAGCTGCTAATCTTATTTATTAGCCATGATTTTATTCCATTTTCATTTAGTTTGCCCCCTGCCCACTTCTAGACTAAAGAATTTCACCTTGACTTACTGGTGAATAGCTAAATACAACATACAGAACAATGAGAAGCTGAATGGTGGCCCCAGAATACCTTGATCACCTAGGTAAGACCATAATGTGGGCACCCTTGATCCAGCCTATGGCTCCAGAACAAATTCCAGGAGTATTAGGTAAATCAGCTAGTCTTTCATAGGACTTTGTATAAGATTCACTTCTGTACTTGAACCTTGACTCTTTTGACAGACTCCTGAAATAAGGATTTTATGCTGTTGTTACCAACATCTCACAGTATGCTAATAGTAGTAATCTGGAAAAATAATGGTAATGTTAGGATGAAAGTGGCCAATTCACTCTTCCAAGGTGCCAGGATCCCAGAGGCCCCAAGTTTGTTTTATTCATGCTCACCTTTCCACCTGTCAAGAACTATGGATATTCAAGGACCAAGATCTCCTTTTGCTGTTCTTAACCCATTTTGTCTTGTCATCCCAGAGGAGGAACACCCATAAAAACATATAGTATATAATATATAATTATAAGAATAAAATTATAATAATGTTAATATTATAATATTGATAAGCTATAGATGATGACTTCTAACCTATTCTAATGCACCTGTATCAATTTTGTAGAAATAATTACAGAATTGAAAACTTGGAATTTAGTGGATTAATGATAGAAATACTAATAACCATATCAGACAGACCTCCCAAACATAATAGGAAGTTGAACTATCCTTCAGAAGTGACCTCCTTGAAAACTGTCATCTCTGTCATTTGATACAACCTTTTGTGAGACATTGGTGGTGTTTTCCCCTTTCATCTCTTGAATGTCTACAGTGTAAGTTACTGTATCATAAATGGTTCTAAAATAGCTGATTGGTGCTGTCACCCCTGGTTCCTGCCTCAGAATCAGTTTCTCCATCAAGGTGGTGCCATGGTTATATAGGGGTTTGGTTCTTTAAAATCTCACAACCTAGCACACTTCTGTTCAAAGCCAATTTAGTTAGCTTTGCCAGTAAAATTATCTTAATGTCACACTGTAAGGGGGGTCCGGCGGAGCGTCGGAGGGAGAGACCACACACAAGAGACTTACTCCATGCAATTGGCAAAAGGGGATTTATTGGGGATCCATTCCAGCGCGCTGGGACTCTGTGCCCACTCAAGAAGGGAGCGCAGCTCAGAGCCCAGAGCAAAGGTCAAGCAGAGCTTAAGTACACTTTTTGGAGAGGGCGGTGGGCTTTGCATACATCAGAACAAATCATCATGAGGCACGGGGAAATTGAACAACAACTCTGAGACATGATTGGCACATTCATTGGCGGGCGAGGGTGATTGGTCATTCTTAAGCGGGTTACACATTCAAACTGATTGGTTCGGGCCCTGTGAGGAACTGCACAGGGCCCTAGGCTAAATGGCCAGTAGGGTGTTGTCTTAACTATCTCAGGAATCTGGGTGTAACAGAGGAACTTAATAATACCTAATCTTTTACATTCAAGCTTTCCAGCTTAGAAACTTTACCCTTTCAACACTGCATGTGTTTTGCTCACATAACCAGTCTTATATCACTCACATGGCTTTGCTCACTAATATAAGGAAAAAACTGGTTGCTAAAGCTCAGAACTACCCAGAAATATTTTGAAGATCGCAGGTCTTTTCAGTTTTATTTAAGAACTATGGATATTCAAGGACCAAGATCTCCTTTTGTCTTAGCCAGTTCAGGATATAAAGAGTTCCCATCTCAGTTTCAGAAACTGTCTTAGGAGTAACATTTTAGATTTTGCTTTATTAAACACTAATCTTTTTTATTATAAAAGTTTTATAATGTGATTGATAGCTAATGAAAATTCTTTTTTAGCTTTATTAATTTTATTTTTTAAATACACAACAGCGGAATGCATTACAATTCTTATTACACAATTACAAAATATCTTTGTATATAGAGTCTATTCATACCAATTCATGCCTTTATACATGTACTTTGTGGTTTTTTGCATTACAATTCTTATTACACAAATATACCACAGTTTTTCATATCTCTGTTTATATATAAAGTATGTTGACACCCAATTCAATTCTTCATACATGTACTTTGGATAATGATGTCCATCACATTCCACCGTCCTTGATAATCCCCTGCTCCCTCCCTTTCCCTCCCACCTCTCTTCCCTATCTGGAATTCATCTAATCCTCCCATGCTCACCCCCACCCACCCCACTGTGAGTCAGCCTCCTTATATCAGAGAAAACATTCGGCATTTGTTTTTTTGGCATTAGCTAACTTCACTTAGCATTATCTTCTCCAATGCCATCCATTTACCTACAGATGCGATGATTTTATTCTCTTTTAATGCTGAGTAAAATTCCATTGTGTATATATGTCACATTTTTTTTATCCATTCATCCACTGAAGGGCATCTAGGTTGGCTCCACAGTTTAGCTCTTGTGAATGTGCTGCTATAAACATTGATGTGGCTGTGTCCCTGTAGTATGCTATTTTTAAGTCTTTTGGGAATAGACCAAGGAGAGGGATAGCTGGGTCAAATTGTGGTTCCATTCCCAGATTTTCCATACTGCTTTCCATATTGGCTACACCAATTTGCAGTCCCACCAGTAGTGTATGAGTGTACTTTTTTCCCCACATCCTCTCCAACACTTATTGTTGTCTTCATAATAGCTGCCATTCTGACTGGAGTGAGATGATATTTTAGAGTAGTTTTGATTTGCATTTCTCTGATTGCTAGAGATGATGAGCATTTTTTCATATATTTGTTGATTGATTGTATATCCTCTTCTGTGAAGTGTCTCTTCAGGTCCTTGCCCCATTTGTTGACTAAGTTATTGTTTTTTTTGGTGCTTAGTTTTTTGAGTTCTTTATATACCCTAGAGATGCTCTATCTGATGTGTGAGGGGTAAAACTTTGCTCCCAGGATGTGGGCTTTCTGTTCACCTTACAGATTGTTTCTTTTGCTGAGAAGAAATTTTTAGTTTGATTCCATCCCCTTTATTGATTCTTGGTTTTAATTCTTAGCACAAGAATTATAGGAGTCTTATTAAGGAAGCTGGGGCCTAATCCCACATGATGAAGATTAGGGCCTACTTGTTCTTCTATTAGATGCACAGTCTGTGGTTTAATTCCTAGGTCCTTGATCCATTTTGAGCTCAGTTTTGTACATGGTGAGAGATAGGGTTTTAATTTCATTTTGTTGCATATGGATTTCCAGTTTGCCCAACTAACAATGAAGATGCTATCATTTCTCCAGTGCACGTCTTTGGCACCTTTGTCTAATATAAGATAATTGTAATTTTGTGGGCTAGTTCCTGTGTCCTCTGTTCTGTATCATTGGGCTACCACCCTTTTTTGGTGCCAGTACCATGCTGTTTTTGTTACTATTTGCCGCAGTCTTGGCTGGGCACAAGATCACAAGTCACTCACAGCTTTGTAGATTCAAACAGCAATTCTTTATTCCCGAACTCACACCGGACTCTACACACGTTCTGGGGAAATCCCAGTTCTGCCGCCAATTCACGTCCCAAAAACTTTCTCAATTCCACGGGAACTCAGGCAGCAGGAACGCCCTATTCCCAGCAGCAATAACCTTAAACCTGGAACTTCCTTAAACCCAGATTATCTTAAACCGGGAATGCCCTAAACCCAAGGAGCGGGATACTTCCTCAAACCTGCAGGATACATCGTAAACCTGGATCCACCCTCGTCCTTGAGCAGGGTCACCTTTCTCAAACACACATGCAAGGTCACAGCGGATTTCCAAGGCAAGTCCATTTAACATGGGGTACGCTGGCAAGGAAATTTCGATGTGTCATTCCTACTTGTCAATGGCCCTCAGCAACTATTGCTCTGTAATATAGTTTTAAGGTCTGGTATAGCAATACCACCTGCTTCATTCTTCCTGCTTAGGATTCCTTTAGCTGGGTCTCTTATTTTTCCAGATGAATTTCATGATGGCTTTTTCTATTTCTATGAAGAATGCCATTGGGATTTTGATTGGAATTGCATTCAATCTGGATAGTGCTTTTGGTAGTATGGTCATTTTGATAATATTAATTCTGCCTATCTAAGAGCAAGGTAGATCTTTCCATCTTCTAAGGTCTTCTTTGATTTCTCTCTTTAGGGTTCTGTAGTTTTCATTGTATAGATCTTTCACCTCTTTTGTTAAGTTAATTCCCAAATATCTTATTTTTTTTTTTTGAGGATATTGTGAATGGAGTAGTTTTCCTCATTTCCTTCTCAGTGGATTTGTCACTGATATGCAGAAATGCCTTTGATTTATGGGTGTTGATTTTATATCCTGCTACTTTGCTGAGTTCATTTACTAGTTCTAGAAGTTTTCTGGTGGAGTTTTTTGGGTCTTCTAGGTATAGAATCATATCATCAGCAAATAGAGCTAATTTAAGTTCTTCTTTTTCTATATATATTCCTTTAATTTCTTTCGTCTAATTGCTCTGGCCAGTGTTTCAAGAACTATGTTGAATAGAAGTGGTGAAAGAGGGCATTCCTGTCTTGTTCCAGATTTTAGAGGGAATGCCTTCAGTTTTTCTCCATTTAGAATGCTGTTGGCCTGAGGCTTAGCATAGATAGCCTTTACAATGTTGAGATATGTTCCTGTTATCCCTAGTTTTTCTAGTGTTTTGAATATAAAGGGGTGCTGTATTTTGTCAAATGCTTTTTCTGCATCTATCGAGATGATCATATGATTCCTATCTTTAAGTCTATTGATGTGATGAATTACATTTATTGATTTCTGTATGTTGAACCAACCTTGCATCCCTGGGATGAATCCCACTTGATCATGCACAGTCTTTGTGATATGTGTTTGTATTCCATTCACCAGAATTTTATTGAGAATTTTTGTATCTATGTTCATTAGAGATATTGACCTGAAGTTTTCTTTCTTTAAAGTATCTTTATCTGGTTTTGGAATCAGGGTATATTGGATTCATAGAATGAGTTTGGAAGTACTCCCTCTTTTACTATTTCCTGAAATAAATTGAAGAGTATTGGTATTAGTTCTTCTTTAAAGTCTTGTAGAACTTGGCTGTATATCCATCTAGTCCTGGACTTTTCTTGGTTGGTAGTCTTTTGATGGTATCTTCTATTTCCTCACTTGATATTGATCTGTTTAAGTTGCATATATCTTCCTGACTTAATTTGGGCAGGTCATATTACCTAAGAAATTTGTCGATGACTTCAATGTCTTCTATTTTATTAGAGTGTAAGATTTCAAAATAATTTCTAATTGTCTTCTGTGTTTCTGTAGTGTTTGTTGTGATATTGCCTTTTTCATCATGTATGCTGGTAATTTGAGTTCTCTCTCTCTTTCTCTTCATTAGCATGGCTAAGGGTCTGTCAATTTTATTTATTTTTTTTCAAAGAACCAACTTTTAGTTTTGTCAGTTTTTTCAATTGTTTCTTTTGTCTCGATTTCATTGATTTCAGATCTAATTTTAATTATTTCTTGCCTTCTACTGCTTTTGCTGCTGATTTGTTCTTTTTCTAGAGCTTTGAGATGTAGTGTGAGGTCATTTATTTGTTGACTTTTTCTTCTTTTAAGGAATGAACTCTATGCAATGAATTTTCCTCTAAGTACTGCTTTCATAGTGTCCCAGAGATATCAATATGTTGTGTCTGTGTTCCCATTTACCTTTAAGAATTTTTTAATCTCCTCCTTGATGTCTTCTGTAACCCATTGTTCATTCAGTAGCATATTGTTCAATCTCCATGTGATGCAGAAATTTGTAGTTTTTATTTTGTCGTTGATTTCCAATTTCATTCCATTATGATCTGATAAAATGCATGGTATTATCTCTACTTTTTTGTATTTGCTAAGAGTTTCTTTATGACATAGTATATGGTCTATTTTCGAGAAGGATCCATGTGCTGCTGAGAAGAAAGTGTATCCGCTTGATGCCGGTTGGAATATTCTATATATGTCACTTAAGTCTAAGTTATTTATTATGTTATTGAGCTCTATAGTTTCTTTATTCAACTTTTGCTTGGAAAATCTATCCAGTGGTGAGAAGGGTGTGTTAAAGTCACCCAAGATTATTGTTTTGTTGTCAGTTTGACTCTTGAACTTGAGAAGAGTTTGTTTTATGAACATAGCTGCACCATTGTTTGGGGCATATATATTTATGATTGTTATGTCCTGTTGGTATATGGTTCCCTTGAGCAGTATGTAATGTACATCTTTATCCCTTTTGATTAACTTTAGCTTTAGTCTACTTTATTTGATATGAGTATGGAAACCCCTGCTTGCTTCCACAGTCCATGTGAGTGGTATGATTTTTCCCAACCTTTCACCTTCAGTCTGTGTATGTCTTTTCCTATGAAATGAGTTAAAAGACATAGGCTAGCAGATTGGATTAGCCTATGTCTTTTGATTGGTGAGTTTAAGCCATTAACATTTAGGGTTACTATTGAGACATGGTTTGTATTTCCAGCCTTTTTTGTTTATTTTTGTTATTTAACTTGAATTGGTTTTCCTTTTTGGATAGTTTTTCCTTTAGTGTACTACCTCTCTCTGCTGATTTTCATTGCTGTTTTTCATTTCCTCTTCATGAAATATTTTGCCAAGGATATTTTGTGGTGCCGGTTTTCTAGCTATACGTTCTTTTAACTTTTGTTTATTGTGGAAGGTTTTTATTTCATCTTCAAATCTAAAGCTTAATTTTACTGGATACAAGATTCTTGGTTACCCATTATCTTTCAGAGCTTATATATGTTGTTCCAGGATCCTCTAGCTTTCATGGTCTATGTTGAAAAATCTGCCGTTATCCTAATTGGTTTTCCCCTATATGTAATCTGATTCCTTTCTCTTGTGGCTTTTAAAATTCTCTCCTTACTCTGTATGTTGGGCATTTCAATATAATGTGCCTTGGTAAGAATCTGTTGTGATTTTGTACGTTTGGCAACCTGTGGGCTATTGAATTTGAATTTCCAATTCATTCTTCATGTTTGGAAAGTTTTCTGATATTATTTCATTGAATATATTGTTCATTCCTTTGGTTTGGACCTCTATGGCTTTCTCTATCCCAATAACTCTTAAATTTGTTCTTTTTATGCTATCCCATATTTCTTGAATGATCTGCTCGTGGTTTCTTTTCATTTTTGCTGTGTCATCTATGTTCTTTTCAAGATGATTTATTTTATCTTCATTGTCTGATGTCCTATCTTCTAAGTGGTCTACTCTGTTGGTGATGCTTTCATTTGAGTTTTTAATTTGGTTTATTATTTCTTTCATTTCAAGGATTTCTGTTTGGACTTTTTTGTATATCCTCTATCTCCCTGTTGAGGTGATCTTTTGCTTCTTGGATTTGTTTATGTAGCTCATTGTCGAAGTGATCTTTCACTGCCTGTATTTGTTCTCTTATGCCTTCTTTGAGATCCCCAGACATTTTAACCATGAATATCCTGAATCTTTGTCATCTTTTCTGCTATAGCTGCCAATGCTTCTAATGATGTGTTATCTTGATTTGTTTGTGGTACTTTCTTCCCTTGTCTTTTTATGTTGCTCATGTGTATTCGTTTCCAGCTCTGTGAATCTGATGTGTTATTGTTTTTACCCTATAGATTTGTAGTGCACTTATAGGGTTCTAAGATCTCTCCTTTGTGGGGAAGGACAACGTTAACAGATCCCAATATCAACATTACATCACCTATGAACAAATTGTTGTTATTAAGACATTTATAGTTTAGTCTCAATGTTCAGAAATGTTGGATTCAGTTATTTAAAATATAATCAGTAGTTTCATAAAAATGGTGTACAGTTTCTGGTGGTGGACAATGAACTGGGGGTCAGGCATAGGAAAATATGCTGAGGGGAAAAGATGTGATGGTATAGAGTTAATATATCTTAGGAAATGTGAAGGAGAAATCTAATGAAGAGGGTTAGTAGCAGGGGAATAGACAGGAAGTAATTTAGGGTAGACAATTACGTGGGAAGATAGTAGATTACATGAAACAAATACACATATGTATTTAGAAAAGTACAGGATGTAAAAATAGTAAAATTTGGAGGGTGAAAGAAGAAGAAAGAAAAAAGGGAGAGAAAGAAAATAGAAAAGAAAAAGAGAAAAAAAAGGGCTTATACAACTCCTCTATATTATATCATTCAGGTGACTCAGTCCTCAAAGTCCTATTTCATGCAAAGTTCTTGGTCTTACATATGTGCGGGATGTGAGGGCCAGAGGATAGAAGGGTAGAAGAGAAAGAAGAAGGAAAAAAAAATCATACTCTTAGAGATCCGTTTCTTTCCTGCTTCTCTTCTCATCCAGTAGGTGGGGTTGTCTTTTTAAGCTGGTGTTTTTGCCCTCAGGATGGTGTAGGTAACCAGGGTGAGAAGACCGGACCTGCTGTGGAGCATCTGGAAGCGGGGAGTGCCACCCACCAGTCCCAGCAGGGAAATTGTGCCTCACAGGCCTTTTTTGTGACCATTCGACTGACTTGAGCCCCCAGTATCATCTCCCTCTCTTGCCTGGATATTTCCCAGATCCTGGTCTCTCTGTTATGCTCCAGACTTTAGTCCCCTCCCCTGTATTACTTATTAGGTCCCAACTGCAGGACCTCTCACCCCCATCTCATACCAGGTGGGCAGTGCCCTGTTTGCACTGCACTCCTGTCCAACTGAGAGCTGTTTTTGTGTTGGGTGGTCACTGTGTCGAGTTATCGTCGCTGGGGAGGGGGGAGGAATTGGAAATCAGGTACCTGCTCAAATGGAGATCCTATCTGATAGCCATGCCCACCAAAAAATGGCGAGGAATGTTTTCCAAGATGGAGTTAGTCTGTTTCCAGCGCTGGGGTGTCTGGTGAGGTGGGGGAAGCTGGGTGATGGTCTTGTGCTGTGGATAGGTAGCAGCCTAGTGACCTGTGTGGGAGCGCAGTCTGGAGTTCTGCAGAGGTACTGATAGGTGGTGTTTCTGCTGAGCCGCCTGAGAGCCGTGGGTGAGCTAGAACTGCCGGCTTTGGGTCCAGAGACTTATTGCAGCGCAGTGTCTCTGATTTCTGCACAGGTGGTCGCAGCGCTGGTGATTTCTGCAAAAATCCGCTGTATAGGGGTCTTCTCACACTCTTTGAGATGTTGTATTCCATCTAGGCGAGACCTTGTGGAGAAGCTGCCTGTCTGCTTTCTTGGTTTCATGCCACAGAGCAACCAGAAACAGGACCTCCTCTATTCCACCATCTTGGATCCGCCCTCAATTTTTTAAAATTTAGTCACTAAATGATGCCTAGGCTGATTCTTATCTCATAGTAAGTTTCTAATGATTATTATAATAGTCCTCACATAGGATGCATTGATTAGAAATCTAGTTATATCTTAATAGAGGATTTCTGATGTTTGTTATCTGATGAGCCAGTACTTGGTTGGTTTCGGAATCATTTTGTACACCAAGATAGGGAGGGAGGAGAGCCCAAGAGATTTCTCTTGTGATTATGGCAGAGCCTAAGGTAAAGACATCACCCCATGGCAGAGGATGAAGGGCAAAATAGGGCCCATTTTCCAAGCTCTAAAGCCCTAAAGCTACCCATGAGGCCAGTCACCTCCAAAAGGTATGACCTCTTAATATTGTTGCAATGGCAATTAAATTGCAGTGTGAGCTTTGGAGGAGACAGACATTCAAACCATAGCAGATGCTAAGCCTGCTGCCTTCCATCTTTACTTTCTTCTGCTTCATGGCAGTTTTATGTCAGACAACAGTGCTGCTTTTAAAAAATTTTATTTTTACCAGCTCTGTGAATGTTTGCACTATTTGTTTTGTACTTTTCTTTGATACCACTAAAATTTGTAATAACCAGCTCTGTGAAAATAAAGATCATTTCAATTGTGTGCCTTTCATTGTGGCTCAGGAAGTTGGTAATGACCATTGACTTACCTCTCTTCCTTTTACTCCCACCTCCACTCCTTATGTACATACGGGCACATCACCATGCATACGCACTTACACACTGCCCTTTCATTCCCACCATTTCCCCATAGTGTTGAGGATTCGTGATATTTTTATCAGGATGATCATAAAGTGCCTAACGATGAGCAAAGAGCCTGCCAGTTGTCATAAAAAAATATGGCTCCCAGAAAAGCAGTGAATTGAAGCCAGTAGCAGATTCTGGGTCTCCTCTCTTGTCAAGGAAAGCTTTCAGGTCTCAGGGTCACACTCCATAACCTTCCTCCTTTGTGATTGAAAGTCTTTTTTGTAGCTTGCAATAAAAACTAAATCTTAGGATTCTCGTGTATTATACAAACCCCTTAGGAAGCAGGAAAAAAAAGCGGAGGACTGTAAATTAAGACTGGATTCAGCTTCTTAACATAACTATAGGTAAATCACTGATGTGCAGATGAGGCTTTCAGCATGTAAGCTAAAGTTTAAACATTCCTTTCTGGAGTCTGGGGCATAAGAAGTGGCTTTCAGTCCTCATGAACCAGGCAGCTTATCAAGACTTGGGGTGAGAGGGGGAGATGTTGTAGAGAGAGCACTGATACTCTTCCAAAGGAGCCTGTGTCAACTTACGAAGCAAAATGATTCCCCCTCTCCTCAGTGTTTTCCTGTCAAAATGCGAAAGTTCTGTGGTGCTAGACATTTTAAAAGCTTAAAGTAATATAGATGTTAACGCTTTCAAAAGTTAGAATCTCCTAAAAAATTATGTCAAAATGATATTATACCTTAACAAAATAAATCTTAACAATTACAGTGAAGTATTCAACATTGAGATTTAACTGCCTGCAATATTGATTACTTTTGATTAATGGCTAATAAAAATTCTGAGATATATTTTGTCACCCAGAATATTGGAAGAAAATATAGATGTAGACACAGATATATAAGCACAGGGAGAGATACAGTCTTCTATGAAGTGTATTCTCCTTCAGTAGGGAATGAAATATCTTCATGTGTTCCATGATCAATCTTAGTTTTGTATAAAATGCTGCCAAATTTCAAAGTAATTTTGTGGTCACCACAAAAGTGCTGGTTGTTGAAAATGTCATCGGCCATTAGGCTACTTAGAGGAACAGTTGAAATGATGCTCTATGAGGGATAAAATAAACCTCAATTCCTTCATCTGGTAAGCAATAGAGGGCTATGAGCAGGATGCTGGCACCTATTGCATTTCTGATCTGATAAAGTACATTTCTAGAATTAAAAAAAAAAAGAGTCAAAATTCTTACCTGAATATAATTCAGCATGAATGTTCGTTCTATGACTTTTCCTGATCTATTTAGTTTGAGTTAGTCAGCAGATGACTATGTTAAGATTATTGTATTCTTGCAGTAATTTACCAAGAATTCAAATAGCATTATTGCAGTATAATTACTAGTTTAGTGACTTAATATACCACCACCACAGGGTAGAAATCATTTCTTTGTGTTCTAAGCCAATACTTCCTCACCTGGGACTTCATGAAGAATCACAGATATACAAAAGATAGGACTTCACACAGTAACTAAAGTACCATAGTTGAAATACTCTTCAAACTTGAATTACAAAAATTCACCAGTAACTATTCTAATATACAAAAGATAGGACTTCACACAGTAACTAAAGTACCATAGTTGAAATACTCTTCAAACTTGAATTACAAAAATTCACCAGTAACTATTCTATCAATTGCAAAATAATCTAGAGAGAATTGTTACCTAAAAAATGTAGGGTTTTTTTAATAGAAAAAGTTTTCAAAAGTGGAAAGAAAAGGAGGAGCAGTAAAACATGTCTGCAGGCTGTCCTATTAAGTGGCTGAAACTGACTTCAAACTTACGATCTTCCTGCCTCAGCCTCCCGAGCCACTGGGATTACATGTGTGTGCCGCCACGCCAGCTTTGTCCTGTCTTTTAAGCCTGAGTACCTTGCTCCTTGACTTCCTGATTTTGAAGGTATCTGAAATAGTGGAAAGAAAACCCTTAATTCCTTTTTTGCCAGAACCAGTTTTACCTTCTTTTGAAGTTTATAGCTGCTTAAGTTATCACAGAAGCAGTTGATTTTTCAGCCCCAGAAGGATCCCAATTGTGGGATTGTCCATCAATTTAGATTGCAACCACAGATTCCTGCCCTTGGCAGAGCTATTTTTTCTTCTATTTCTGTGCCGACAGCTAAGTTCTGACCTCTTATGAGAATTTGTGCTAAACTTCAAAATACAGCAAACAAACACCAACATTCTAAATATTCCTGACCACTTTCTCTAGAGCTCTAGCTGTCATCACCATAGCCATTGGCCTCCACTCAACAATGCCACATGTCCCGTTTTGTCATTGTGATCCACCATCTTCAAGGCCATAGTAATAGAGGCTGATCCCTACTGGAGGAGTCCTCAAAGATGAGCTAAGTCTCCCCAGCCTCTGACTCAAATAGTTAGTGTCCTCTTTCTGACACATGCCACCTCTGGCTGAGAGGGCCACGACTGTGGCTTGGAATGTCTCCTTTGGGGAGCAAAGAGCACAGTTATCTCACCTCTGTGGACAGCTATGGACTGGGACATGTGCCTTCAGTCCTGTAAGATGGTTAAACTTGCAAATAAGAAAGTTTCACTTTTTTTATTGTGAGAGTAAATGGCCTTTCATGTTTACGTGTCGTTCATGTGTGTTTTATGATTTATCTAGTCATATCCTGTGCCCTTTTTTCTGTTACGTTGTCTTTTTTCCCCCTATTGAAATTTCTCTTTATGTACTTGTTATTTGAGTTGCATTCTATCATCTGTCTTTTGAATGCCTGTTAAATTAAAAGTTTATCATCTAAAAACCTGGCTTTCCCACAGAGCTACCCATTCTTCTATCCAACATGTATTTATTGAGCACCTATTGTGCTACCTGCAGAGGCTCTGTGGAGGGGAGGCAGACAATGTACTTGTCCCCCAGACACTCTAATTCTGTGTGGAAAGGAGATAGTATGTAAGTTCTGTAAATGAAAGTACTATGCAGAAAAGCAAGGTAGGGTCAGGACTCCTTTAAAAAAAAAAAAATCTGTAGTTCCTGTGAAAATGTCTGATGCTCAGTATGTGTGCTCAGTAAGTGTACAGAAGGATCTGAGAAGCAGATTTGAATTAGCTAAGTCACAGTCTACCTTACCAGGGATAAAAGTGACAGTGGTTTCTGTTGCATAGAGGAGCAGAGTATCAGTTGCAGCATGTGGCAGACTTCCAAAGCACTGCTTGGTTAAGTTTCCCCAGTGTCCCTGATAAAAATTGGGAAGAAAAGGGAAGGGAAGAGGGAAGTTACCTTGCAATTGTTTGTATGTGGTGCTGAGGATCGAACCCGGGCCGCACACACGCCAGGCGAGCGCGCTACCGCTTGAGCCACATCCCTAGCCCTGAATTTTTTTTCTCTTAAAGCAGCTTTCCAAAAAGACCTTCCGAAAGCCAATTCATATACAGTAATCCCCTTTGTCCATAGTTCCATTTTCCATGTTTTCATTTACCATGGTTGTCTATAGTTTGAAGCATTAAATAGAAAATTTCAGAAAAAAATTTTATTATTGCATGTTATTATTTATAAATTCATCTATTTTGTCTATAAGAAATACATGCAGACTAAAAGTAAATGGATAGAAAAAAAACTAAAAAAATGTAGCTTTATTAATTTCAGATGGAACAGACTTCAGAGCAAGAAAAGTTGTAAAGAATAAAGAAGGGCATGACATAATAATAAAGGGGTAAATTCTCCAAGAAGACATAACCGTCCTTAATATATATGTGCCCAGCAGTCAATATGAGAGGCAAAAACTGACAGAACTGCAAGGAAATAGATGAATCCACCCATTGCATTTGGAAACTTAGGCATGCCTCTGTCAGAGCTGGCAGATCCCAGCAGGCAGAAAACCAGTAGACATAGTTGAGCTCAACAGTTCTATCAATCAACAGGGTATAATTGACATCTGGAAACTGCTTTATCCAGTAACAGCAGATTGCACATTTTTCTCAGGTTCACATGGAACTTTCACCAAGACGGTCACATCCCAGGCTCTAAACACACATTAACAAATAATATTGTATGTCTTTAGAGAATGCAGTAAAATTAAACATGGAAATCAGTAACAGAAATATAACTGGGAAATTCTAAAACATTTGGAGATTAAACAACACATTACTAAGTACATGATCAAAGATAAAATCTCAAAAGATATTTTGAACTAAATAAAAATGAAAAATTACATATCAAAATTTGGGATAGAGTAAAAGCAATGTTTGAGGAAAAATGTACAGCATTCAGTGCATATACTAGAAAAGAAGAAAAATCTGAAATCAATAATCTAAACTTCCACCTTAGGAAACCAGAAAAAGAAGAGAAAACTAAATTTGAAGTTATCATAGAAGAAATGAAGTTTCATGAAGAAATGAAATAAAAATCAGAGCAGAAATGCATTGAGTTGAAAATCGAAAATCAGTAAAATCAAAAGCTGGTTGTTTCAAAAGATCAATAAAATTGACAAACTACTAACCAGACTTGAGAAAAAAGGGAGAAGACAAATTGGAATAGTAATATTAGAAATGAAAGAAGGAATATCACTACAGATCCTGTGGACATTAGAAGGATAATGAATAGTATAAACAACTCTGCCCACATTGATAACCTAGATAAAATGGACCAATTTCTTGAAAGACACAATTGCCAAAACTCATATAAGAAGAAATAGACAACCAGAATAGGTCTATATCTACTAAAGAAATTGAACTGGTAATTAAAAGCCTTCCAAAATAGAAAGCACCATTCCTAGATGGGTTTACTGGTGAATTCTACCAAACATTTTAAGGAAAGAACTATCTTCTCCACAGTGTTTTACAGAGGATAGAAACAGAGGAGATACCTGCTAACTTTTGCTAGGAGGTCAGCATCACCCTAGTACTGAAACCAATCAAAGACATTTCAAGAAAGTTACTGTCAGGTATGGTGGTGAGCACCTGTAGTCCCAGCTGTTTTGGAGATGGATGTTAGCACAGAAGTTCAAGACCAGCCTGGGCAACATAGCAAGAGCTTATAAAATTAATTTTGTCAAATCCCATTATGTCAAAAATAGATGTAAAAATCCTTAACAAGATATTAACAGATGCAATCTAGCAATGTATGAAAGGAATTACCATGACCACGGGAGGTTTATCCCAGGTATACAAGGCTGGTTCAACATTTGAAAGTCAATTAATATAATCTGTCACATGTATAAATTAGTAAAGAAAAAACCACAATAAAATCAATACATGCTTTTTTTTAAAAAAAAGCATTTGACAGAACTTAATACCCATTCATCTTAAAAGTGCTAAGCAACCTCAGAATAGAGGAAAACTTAATGGTAAGAAACAAGAAGCTTTGTCTCTAAGATAGGAACAGAAAGAGGATGTCCCACAGCACTCTTCCTTTTCTGTGTCACACTAGACGTCTTAGCTAATGCAATAACACAAGAAAAGAAAGGGTATACAGTATAGGAAGGAAATTTTAATGATTATCTATAGAAAATCTGAAAGAATAGATCCGATCCCCCTCCAAAAAAACTTTCAGAACTAATAAATGATCATATCAAAGTTGCAGGATACAGGATTAATACACAAAAGTCAATTCCTTTCCCATACATCATCAAAGCACAAGTGGAATTTGAAATTAAAAACACAGTATCATTTACATTAGCATCCAAAAAATGAAAAAACATCTAAATTTCTGTACCACACAAGACATGTCAAGAGAAAAAGAAGGCAAAAAGACATATCTGATAAATGACTATTATCCGAAATGATGAAAGAGCTCTTAAATTCAGGGCTATGAAACAACCAAACAATTAAAAAATTGGCAAAGAAGATATATAGATGGAAATTAAGCATATGAAAAGATATTCCATGTCATATGTCATTAGGAATTGTGGCTTAAAGTTACAAGAGACCACTGCATGCCTGTGAGAGTAGCAAAATCCAGAACATAGACAACATCAAATGCAGGCAGGGATGTGGAGCAGCAGGAGTTCTTGTTTGTTGCTGGTGGGAATGCAAAATGGTGCAGCATTCGTGGCATCATGGCAGTTTCTTACAAAGTAAAACATTCTTACATGAAATCCAGCAACTACAGTCCTTGATATTTATCCAAATGAGTTGAAAACTTAAGTCCAAGCTAAATAACGGCTTTATTCATAAATACTAAAACTTGGAAGCAATGGAGATGGCCTTCACTAGATGAATGGATAAACTGAAACATCAAAACAATGTGATATAATTCAACACTGTGAGCTATCAACCTACAGAAACACATGGAGGAAACTTAATGCACTAAGTAAAAGGAGCCAAACTGGAAAGACTACATATTACGTCAATCCAACTCTGTGACAGTTTGGAAGAAACAAAGTTCTGGAAAGAGTAAAAAGATCAGTGGTTGCCAGAGCATGAGGCAGGGGGTGATAGGGAGGAAACAGAGCACAGGGGATTTTAGGGCAGTGAAACTCTTCCTTACATACTACATGATAAACACAGGTCATTGTACATTTGCCCAAACCAATAGGATTGCACCAAGAGTGAAGCCTGATGTAAACTATGGAATTCTGGTGATAATGATGTATCACAATAGGCTCATCAACTGAAACAGATGTGCTGTTGTGGTGGAGGATGTTGGTAGTGGGAGAAGTTGATCATATGTGGGGCAAGAAATGTATGGAAATTCTACTTTCTGCTCCATTTGACTGACAGCCTTAAAAGCTCTGTGTTTTAAAAACATTATGGTGAGGAAGATCTGTTAACCTGCAAAAATATTAACATTAATGATTATGAAATAAGTTCTATTTTTTTTATTTCTTTTTCTCCCTCACTGGACTTGTGGGGGAAAACTCTGTTCCTACCTCCTGGTGCCTAGCCAATAGTAAAAATAACAGTAATAACTGAACGTTAAAATAGTGGATTTAATTATGTGTTGGCTACTGCTCTAAATGCTTTATTTATGCTCATTTAAATTTTGCAACAACCCTTTGAATTACATATTCCAAATTTACAAATGAAGAAACTAAGGCACAAAGAGGACAAAACAGCTTGCACAAATTTACATAATTAGAAAGTGATAGAAACAGAATTTGGATTCAGACAGTTTGGCTCCAGAACTTGCATTCTTTGCCACTAACTTGCACCACCTTTGCTTAGAAGGCAATCAACAAGTATTTGTTGGTTGGTGACTAAATGATGAATACGTAAGTAATCAAATGAACAGAAAAGCAACTTATTATATTGGTATTTTTAGTTTTTTCCCCCCTGTGCTGGAGAATCAAACCCAGGGCCTTGTGTACATTAGGCAAGCACTCTACCACTGAGCTATATATATCCAGCTGATTTAAAAAATTTATTCATAGGGGAGAAGTGTTGGGGAGCCAAATTAGGCAAAATATATTGTAATATTGTGTGCATGTACTAATATGTAACAACAAATCCCACCATACTATACAACTCTAATGCACCAATAAAAAAAATGTTGGGAAAAAATTCATGTGAAATATCCAAGTGTCCTTCAGCAGTAACAGAGATAATAAATTGTGAAGTTGCACTGTGGAATATTATGCAGCAGTGAGAAATACAGGATGCAGCTTCATGTGATAGTATGTTTGATTCCTATAAGGGTAATGTTAAACAAAAAAAGTCAGACACTGAAGAGTGCCTACTGTACTGTTCACACAAAGGACACACAGACAGGAGTCTGTCCTCTCTCACATCATACTGCTGGTAGCACTCAGGGTGAGGACTGGAAGGAGGCTTCTGAGAACTGGGAATGTTCTTTCTGTTCCATCATCTGCCGCAGGTTACATGGGTATGTTCCAGTTGTAAAGATCTTTGAGATATACACTTCCGTTTCTCCAGTGGCTACCATGGGGAGTGCGGATTTGAAAAGATGAATAAGAGTTTGAAAGTGTATTAACCAAAATATTAGCAGTAGACATTTCTGGCAAACAGTGGCAGTTTTCAGTTTATTTTTTGAGGCATTCCTTAGGCTTTCCAGGTATAAGAAAATTGTTTTGTATGTGATAAAATTTTTAAATGCAATTAAAATAAACTTGCCCCTGAATCAGTGCTTGCTTCCCTCAGCATGAGTAGAACATGGGATTCTCCCCTGATTGGTAAAAAGAGACACCACTGGCTGCTTGGCTTACCTGCCTGGCTCTAGCCCCCAGTCTCTCAAGCCTTGCAGCAGGTAGCAGGGATTTATAATTAATATTCTGTGGGTTTCTTGTGTTTTTATTTCTTTCCCAGGCTGAACAGTCAAGAGAAGAACAGAAACAAGATTTGAATGCAGAAAAATTGATGAGGCAAGTCTCCAAGGATGTGTGTCGACTTCGGGAACAGAGCCGGAAGGTGCCTAGGCAGGTGCAGTCCTTCAGGTGAGTGGCCCTGCCCAGAGATAGTTTTTGGATTATGCCAGTCATCTGATTCTGTAGGAATTCACTTCAGAGTGCAGTGAATGTTAATATCAGAAATTGAGGATTTTATGTGACCTATTTCAAATAAAGTAATTCAAGTATTTTAAAATACCCTGGTTTTTGAGTGTACCTCGAGGTCTCCACCAACATCATGCCCACACTCTCTTGCCTTTTGAGATTCTTTATTTTATTTATTTTATTTTCTTTATTTTTTTTATTTTTTAGATTCTTATTCAACTGAACTAATCTAAAGGACACTATATCACAAAAACAACTCTCAACCCAGTCTCCTCAGTGTTTTTACTCTTCCTTTTCTTTTCTACCTTTCCTTAGTCTTTAGACAGAAAACATCCTCCCCAGTTCTTGTTTCTAGCCCCACTCTCCCTCTGCCATTGAGTCAGTCTGTTTCTCAAGTGGGGCCAGTGCTCCATCCTTTATGGCTACCAGCATGACCTTCCTGTGCCCCAGAACTGTGTTTAAGGAATGCTATGTACCGTGTGAGGTTTTGTAAAAAGATAGATTGCTCTCACCTTTGATGACTAACTGTATAATCCTAAAATCTTGTTCTTTCTGGTACTTTTCTAACTTGAAAACTGTCTATCTGGTCCTTCTCAGCTTCTCCCTTGTGGGTTGCTTCTTCTTATCCCTGCTTTGAGATACAGGGCGGTTTTTCCCTCTAAGCTGATCAGGTTTCTCATCTCTCTCCATTTGTGTCATGGTATACTCACCCGGTTGTCCCTGCCTTAGCATGATGCTAACTGAAAAAATTTTCCCTGATATTATGGATTCTTCTGTGAGGTCACTGGGAAGGGCAGAATTTTGGCCCTTTTGAATCCTCTACTATCTTATTTAGAAACACCTAGATTTTTTAAAATGGTCTTATGTTGGAAATCCCCAAAGGAAACTGGCTGGGTCTATAGGTGATTTACCATAGCCAGAGTTGTTTTTGTTTTTGTTTTTGTTTTCTTTTCCTACCTTTAAAAAGCAGAGACTGTCTTGATTGTAAATGGAGTTCTATCTGAGGAAAAAATCTCCCATCTGGGCTTGTGGGAACACTGCTAATTTCTTAGAAGTATTTTAATGCAGGATTTTTTTATGAGTACAAATTATAATTATACGTAACAGTGGGATTTATTGCACCTTACTTATACATGACCATAACATAATCTGGTCAGTATCATTCCTTTACCTTCCCTCTTCTCTCCCTTCCACCATCCACCTGTTCTACTCTACTGATCTCCCTTGTATTATTATTTTAATTAGTGCATTTATATATAAAAGTGTGATTCATTGTGGGATATTCATACATGGACAGAGCATAATTTGGTAGATTTCATTCCCTAGTACTTCCCCATGCCCTCCTCAACTTCCTCCCTCTCAAACCCCTTCCTGTATACTCTGTTGGTTTCCCTTCTATTTTTGTGAGATCCCTTTTTCTTCTTCTGTTTTTTTCTTTATTCTCACTAGCTTTCACGTGTGACAGAAAACTTCTACCCTTGACTTCCTGAGCCTGACTTATTTCACTTAGCATAATGTTCTCTAGTTTCATCCATTTACTAGCAAATGACCTAATTTCATTTTTTTATGGCTGAGTAAAATTCTGTTGTGAATTCATATCACATTTTCTTTATCCAATTTGTCTGTAAGTGGACACCTAAACTAGTTCTGGCACTTTCCTAACTTGAAAACTGTCTGTCTGGTCCTTCTCAGCTTCTCCCTTGTGGGTTGCTTCTTCTTATCCCTGCTTTGGGATACAGGGCAGTTTTGGCCACTGTGAATTGCACTGCTATAAACTTGTATGCTGGCTTTAGTTCTTTTGGATAAATAACAAGGAGTGGGGTATTTGGATCATAAGGTGATTCCATTCCTAGTCTTTTTAAATATTTTTTTAGTTGTACATGGACACAATACCTTTATTTTATTTATTTACTTATTTTTTTTAGTTGTAGTTGGACACAATATCTTTATTTTATTTATTTTTTTATGTGGTGCGGAGGATGGAACCCAGGGCCTCGAACGTGCTAGACGAACGAGCCCTCTACCGCTGAGCCACAATCCCAGCCCCCTGTTTATTTTTTTATGTGGTGCTGGGGATTGAACCCAGTGCCTCACACATGCTAGGCAAGTGCTCTTCCACTGAGCCACAAACCTGGCCCCCATTTATAGACTTTTAAGAAATCTTCATACTGCTTTCCAGTATGCTCATTTACAGTCCAACCAACAATGTAAAAATGTACTTCTCCACCACATCCTCACTAGCAATTGTTGTTATTTACATTCTTGATGTTTGCCATTCTAACTAGAGTGAGATAAAATAAGATCTCAGTGTTCTTTTGATTTGTGTTTCCCTAGTTGCTAAGGATGTTGACCATTTTGAGCATCTAGCTGAAGTTGGTGTTCTCATCCCCACCTCTAGGGAGAAGATTGCCTACTTCACCCGAGCGAAGATAAGCATCCCGTCCCTGCCAGCTGATGATGTGTGACTTCATGGCTTAACAAATTGTTTCTCACCTGTTTACTTTCTTAGGGAGGGCAAAAGACTGAACATTTGCTTTTTCTTTCTTTCTTTCTTTTTTTGTAACATATAATTGTCAACTCTTGAAGAATTTTCATTTTATACCAGATTTTCAATATGTTAATTTGTAAAGTAACTTGAATGTAATCCTTATGTGTTTAAAGAAAGACAAAACATCTGATAACAAAAATGGGATAATCTGGCACACCAATGTGCAGTGCACGTGTGTCCCCAGTGGCTCCATCGCGGATGTGGACAAGAGGCAGTGAGTACCAGTGTCTACCCCTGAGCTGACTGCTGGGAAGCAGCTTGTGTCAGTGGCATTCTGGGCTTTTCTTTGTTTCCTTGTGAGGAGACTGTGAAGGTGGCAGTGGTGCCATACAGTGTTTCTGAGCTAGAAAGCTGCTCTTCCTGTTGGCAGTGAGCACAGAGCTGAGTCCTGCACAGGTGCTGTGCTCATTCCCATCACCTGTGTCAGAACACTTAAGTTCCTTAAAACAGCTTCCTCTCTGTCCTTTTCATAATTGTCTTTAGACAACTATACTGAATGTAAGGATATGAAGAATGCCAAGGAGCAGTACTCCTTACTACCTTAAAGATCTTAGACATTGAGGGCAAGGTGGAAGAGAGAAGCACACCAGAAATCCTAAAATACACTACAGGGGCTCAACAGAGGAGCAGCTGCTACTTCTGACTTCACCTGAATTTGCAAGTGATCCAGTTTCTAGTCTGCACCAATGCTCTGTCCTAGGCGTGAGAATGGTGCCAGCGAGAAGCTCATGGGGTCCTGGGTTCCAGGGCCAGACAGCACTGTGAGGTGGAGGGGACGCATTCTCACTCATTGGTGAAGCCAAGAACAGAGGAAATGGTGTGTCTTAATTGAATTAAAGTTGCCAAAATAAATAGTTTATCAAACAGATTTCTGACATTTACTAGAAATCACTTTGCAGCTCTCATTTTTAAGGGATTCTATCTATAATTTGTGGTAAGTAGTTGGGAAGCAAAGGAAAGAGTGCCTGGGAGGGAATTATTAATTTGGAGAATAAGGTAAATCATTTGTTTAACAAGAAGGAAAGAAAAAGAAACTATTTTGGATGAACAAGTTTGGCAATATAAACTGACTAAAGCGTCCTGTTTCCCACTGTAGAATTTTAGCTTACACAGCCCAGGCACTTCTTTAAAGAAATAAGTCCTCAGTATAGCTTTGCCACCAAAAGGCTTTTACAGTATATAGTCTATAGGCAATTTAAGCCATACTTATTATTCAGTCTGTTATACTGGAAGAAGCAGTTTTTGGTTAGCTGTCTTGTATAGCAAACTAAGTCCTTTTTTTTTTTAAGAAATGCAAAGTCATCTTAAAGAAGAAAAAGTTTTGTTCCTATGCTAGAATTCTCACTAGCAAAAATTTTTATTTTCTTGAAACTAATTATACATATTTTGGAAAATTTATTTTATCAGAATCAAAGCCCTTAAGCAGTTTCTGAGCCTAAAAGTTTCTTTTTTTTCTAAATATTCCATAACTCAAATGCAAATTTCTTGGATGATATAACTGGATGTGACCCCTGCCTTGAACAAAACCCAGCCTATTGATAGACTGTACAGTCCTTCTAGGCTGCCCAATCTAGTGTTAAATGAATAAGGCAAATTAGAAAAAAAATACCATTCATCCTTGTTAAGGTCAAATGTGAAAGAAGTTTATTTAATGTAGAGTTAAATGAAGGTCAGCTGTTTTCAGCTTCTTAGTTTGACCATGAAAATGTTTATAGAACTTGTGTAGTTGTGCCGTACGATTTTATTTTCTTCATTTATTTATTTACGGTCTTATTTATGTTCTGTTTAATATATAGTTTGGTTCTGGCCATTTTAAATGTTTGACATAGAAGAGGCTATATTGGAGTATTTTACAGCTTTATAAACTTCACCAGATTAACTGTTAACTTTTTGTAATACAAAAAGTTTCAGACAAGTATTAAAGAATAAAATCTGTCTCAGGCTGGTAGTTAACAGTGTGACCAAGAGACTTTTGGTTTTATTTTACAAAATTTGCTTATTCTAACATGAGAGGCAAACTTATTTTAATATAATCCTTTCCACGCTTTAAAAATCAGCAATGGTGTTATGTATTTATAGGCAGCTTTTAATACTCTTGTCATATTTGTACTAACCCAAAAGATTCACAATGACAAAACATTTTACTGACTTTGATCACAAAACCATATGGACAAATATGAATTTTAATATAAATACTATTTTAAAAAGGTAGAATTTATTCTGCACAGGGTAAAAAGAATGTAATATTTAGATCTCAATTTTGAATTATCAGTATGTTATTACAATTTTGTATATCAGAATCTTAAGTGTTACAGGTACAAAAAGAATATTACTAGCCAAATGAACAAAGTTTAGCTGAATCTCTGTAGCATGCAAATCCAATAAAATTAAAGTTGTTTTTTTTTTTTTTGCTATGGCTTTATATTGTATTAAATATCAAAAGCTCAGGATTGAACTAAATATTTAATCAGGTTAAATTCTAAATATGTTCCTGCTTTAATTTGTCCTGTTTGTCAAAGTTTGCAAATATATCACATAGATTAACTTTGGTTTCTGCACTTTCCATGTGTTTGCGGATGGGGAAAAAAAATTCAATTTTTTTTAAACAAAGATACATATTGCTTAATACTTTAGTGTTGCCTATTGTTCAGTTAATTTCCTTGATTGGCACAAACACAAGAGTTTACTTGGATTATGTATCAAGCAAATACAAAATGTTCCACAAAGAATTCCCCGAGCCAGAAGTTTGCTTTGAGTAGCTCTTGTTTGGACTATATGTATTGCTGACTTTAAAGAGAAGAAAAATGGAGCATCTTCCTTGTGCAAGGGAAATGAAGGGCTCCCAAGTGCATGCTCTGGCATAGCACACCTAAGCTGGCACTATGCCTTCTGCCCACGCACGCCAGTCTGGACCTGCCATGCCCCCTGTGGCTGCTCAGAGCCAGGGGAGGATAGGAAGGTCAACCATGAAGTGAGCATAGGACACAGAAGCAGATACACATTTGTGTGGCAGATTCTACATGAATCTTCCAGAACACAGGATTGCCCTCCTCTGCTTGAGGACATGAATGAATGTAAAGAACTTCTGGAACAGGTACCATAGAGGCACTGAAGCCCCTGATTGAAAAGGATGATTCAAAACCTTTAAATAGCCAGCAATTTTTTAGTGTAATCAGGTGTCATGCATTTAAGATAAATATGCAGAGAGATCTTAGTTTCATTATTATAGGTTATCCTGAAAACCTGAAGGAAGTAAATGATTAGCAGTAATGTTTCCAATTGCCAAAATTATTCATCTCCATATGAATAATACCTTCAAAGATATGTAACTACTAAAATGACATTGCATTTACCAGTTTTGTGCAATCACTGAGCCTGTTTTAAAATTGAGAGAACTCTTATACAGAAATGAATGTGATTACTATTAGGTCTTGATTGGTTTTGGTCCAAGTAGAAAATAAATGTTGTTTACCAGTCTTAGAAAAAAAACTGTTTTTTAAAGAAACTAATAGCATTTTAGGTAATCAAAAGCATAATGAGTGGGTGACTGTGCAGCAGGAGATCCTACCGAATCCAGAGTTGAGCAAGCATCACCTTGAAGAGTAGATACCACTGATCCCTCCTGGCTTAGACTTTTGGGTTGGGGCTTTTCATCTCTAGTTGTTGACAGTGATCTTGCATTTCTGCCACTGCATAGTGGCCAGAAGCTCCAGGGGCTGGGGTGGAACAGGCTGCACAGTGGAGCAGACACCCTCCTAGCAGAAGAGAAAAGCCAGCAGACCAGCCAGTAAAGAGGGCTTCCCCAAACTCCCACCTGGGAACAATCTCTGGGATGGTCTCGTCCCAGAACTCCTGAACTGTCAGGTAGGCAACCCAGGAGACTGGAACGAGGGCTGTGACTCCCGAGGTCCAGAACAGAACTCCTCCCAGGATTAACAGTCGCTTCTTGAGATCTTGCTGTCTGTCTGCAATTTTCAAACAGTCCAGGCCAAACCCTGAGACCAGCAGGCCCAGGAACCCCAGCCCGTTCGACAGAAACATTAAGATCCGGGAGATTCTGAGTTCAGCCGGCAAAGCCAAGAAGGAATCAAAGTCCTTGCACTGCCTCCCCACTTCCTCCTGGATGACGCAGGTTTTCCAGAGTCCCATGGTCCAATTTTCCATTTCATTTAAGTCCAGGTTGAGGTTCTTCCAGTGCGGCAGATAGTTTGTAAGGCAGGATAAAACCCATCCCAGCACAGAAAATAAAAGTCCAATAGACTGCATTGCTATTCTAAAGACTAAAGCCATCATGAAGTCCCGCCAGGCTTAGCCAACCCTACTCCTGCCCTCCGGTTGCTATGAAAAGAAGTGTGACACTTGAGTTATCTCTTGTGGAGTTCATAAATATTTTTTCATTGTGTATATAGGAGGATTCTTGCCAGAGTTGATACTGTTTGATTCCATGATGAAAAGTTCTCAGAAAAGGATAGGGAAATAATGCTGTAAACCAGTAATGCCAAGGTGTGGCCCAGATCATATTCATGTCCTATGGTCTGAATTCTGTAGAAAGCACTTTGTCAGTGAAATAAATTAAGTAGTACTAATCCTCCTTTCATTGTTAAGATATAAATGGCTTTCTTGTTGTTCCTTTTCTAACAAGTCAAAGAATTAAGAAGTCTAAATGCAAAAATGTTTAATTAAAGGTTTTGGTTCAGCTCCTCCTGCTTTCTATCATGCTAATTGCACCTGTCAGATTTTCTTCTGTTACAGTTCTCACATTTCAATGTGTATGTTATGATAATACTGAGAGTTTTCATTTTAAAAAAAAAATAGGTTCAAGAAAAGTATTTCTTAACCAAATAAATCAATCTTATCAGAAATCTCTAGACCTTAAGTCAGGCCTGTTTTTTAAAATCTCTTTGGCTACATTTAACACCTAGCATATGAAACAATACTGAATTAAATATCAGGTCTGGTCTGCTTATCTACATGCCTTTCTCTTAAATTCACTCAAGTGTGCATAAGCACTTACTATTTTTTTGTTTTGTTTTGTTTTGTTTTTCCTTTGCTGAAATGTTTTCTGTGCTGTGGAAAAGTTATGCAATAGAACTTTGTACAACACTAAATTTAATCTGTATTCCTGTGTTTGTAATTTTAGTTGCGCACAGGAATATTTTAATTCCAGCAAATGAACTGATGATATTTAGATGTTAAAAAAAATCTTTGGAATTGTTCTTTTTTAAATATGATGTTTAAAAAAATCTGCTTCATTAAATTAGACAGGGTGCCAGGAATTTCTAAACACAAACCATTTTATTCAAAGAAGATCAGTTATTGTTATGGAAATGATAACTTTGGGATTGGCTTAGCATGTGGTTTTACTGATGGAAAATAGTTCAGATTGTTGTTATTTTCTTTAGGAGACAATATCATTTCCAACTACTAACAAAACAAGCTTTCCAACACAAAATGAATACATTAAAACTCCATACTATGTTGGAAAATCACCACCACATATTTATTTAAGTAACCAGATCAATGACATTATTTTCCTTCATACCTATGAAATGCTTGCCATAACAATTTTCTTTTAGATAGAAGACTTCCCTTCATTCATCTCAAGAATTGGGAAGAAAGAGCTTAGTATAGAAAAGTAGTCTTGGAGTGAGAAAATATAAGCAGCACAGATTTAGTTACTTAACAAAGACCCTTTTGTCATCATAGGTGGTACAGAAGATGACTGGCCTTGTCGGCAACCTACACTTTAGGATCTGTAGTTCCATTTTCCAGATATGGACACTGAGTTTGCATTTCTGCCACTGCATAGTGGCCAGAAGCTCCAGGGGCTGGGGTGGAACAGGCTGCACAGTGGAGCAGACACCCTCCTAGCAGAAGAGAAAAGCCAGCAGACCAGCCAGTAAAGAGGGCTTCCCCAAACTCCCACCTGGGAACAATCTCTGGGATGGTCTCGTCCCAGAACTCCTGAACTGTCAGGTAGGCAACCCAGGAGACTGGAACGAGGGCTGTGACTCCCGAGGTCCAGAACAGAACTCCTCCCAGGATTAACAGTCGCTTCTTGAGATCTTGCTGTCTGTCTGCAATTTTCAAACAGTCCAGGCCAAACCCTGAGACCAGCAGGCCCAGGAACCCCAGCCCATTCGACAGAAACATTAAGATCCGGGAGATTCTGAGTTCAGCCGGCAAAGCCAAGAAGGAATCAAAGTCCTTGCACTGCCTCCCCACTTCCTCCTGGATGACGCAGGTTTTCCAGAGTCCCATGGTCCAATTTTCCATTTCATTTAAGTCCAGGTTGAGGTTCTTCCAATGTGGCAAGTAAGTTGTAATAATGGATAAAACCCATCCCAGCAAAGATAATGAAAGCCCAACAGATTGTGTTGCTATTCTAAAAGCTAAAGCCATTGCAACAAATCTTGCAACTTTGCCACCCTATAGGATCTGCTGTCCTTTGTGGTTGACAGTAGTGTGACAATCTTGCTTCTATGCTGCCTGGAATATAAGCTTTGGTCATTAACTCTTTGGGCTCTCTGAAGTGTGTTTTTGTTCCTCTTGAATATAATGTTTCATGTAAAGGATGGAGGACTCTGTTAAAACTATGAGTTAGGCTTTCTGATAAGGATTTGATCTGTTACCTTCCAATTTGCTTGGTAAAATTATATCCTCAATGCTTGATGATTATAAGACTAAGGATGAACAAAGAGGGCTCTATGACCCCTCACCCTAAAGTACAACAGAAATCTTTGTGCTTCAATATGGATTAATTAGATTTTAAGTGGTGATAAAAGGCCAGCTCTTTCTACAACAGGACTTCATTGTAGTAGCTGAATCTGAGATTCCAGGGATGCAAAACAAGGCCTTGTAAAGAAAGGTAGACTGTTTCCCTATAATCTGCATTCTTCTCCAACTACCTTAACCTACACAAGAGCCTGGCCCATGTTCTTGAGTGTCACAGGGACTCAGTTGGAACTTGGCAGAAAGATTTCCCTTGGATTCCTTTGAAAGGTAGAGGCTGGTTCACTGGGTTAATTAAAATGGAAAGACCTGAAGCTTATGCCCAGAGGTGCTAAGTGGGGAAGGGAGAATCCTGGGAAACTCCAGTTTTCCCCTGCCACTTTCTCTGTCTTCATTAAGGGCTCCAGGTAAAGCAGGCAGTCTTGGTACCCAGGAAGGTGTGTTTGGGCCAGAGCCAAGTGCCCTCTTTGTTTCAGCTGCAAAGGCGGAGAAACTCCAGGCAGCAAGACTCCTGCCCCTTCCAAGACAGATAGCTCTGGTATGGAAACAATATTCACAATGGAGCTCACCTTTGAGGCTGCTGCTTGTGGTTTGGGTTTAGACCACACCTTGAGAGCATACCTCTGCAGAGCGTGACCCTCAGTGAACCCAAGGCCTCTGGGCCAGGGTGAAGGGCCACATGCTCCAGATTCTCCAACTCTGGCATAGCCCAGCTCCTCTCCAAAGGCCCCACACTGAGAAGACAAGATCCGATGGGCTGAGAGAATGTGCACATTCTAAAGTGAAGCCCCTGCCCTGGAACATTCCAGCCATGTAGAGCAGAAGCTCTGCATATCGTGTTACAACGAGTTGAGTTCAGTCCAAAGTCAGAGAAGATCTTTTATGATGTTGCTGAGTAGGAGATCAAAGGGACATATCCTAGATCCTGAAGTACCCAAACTAAGCATAAGAATTGGATTAGAAAGGGGTGGTACTCAATCTTTTCCCTTCATCTTTTTTAAAAATAGATTCTAATTTTTTAATGTGTTTTTTTAGATATACGTGACGGTAGAGTGTATTTTGACATATTATACATGGAGTATAACTTATTCTAATTGGGATCCTATTGCAGTTGTACATTATGTAGTTTCATTGGTGGTGTATTCATATATAAACATATAAAAGTATGTCGGATTCCTTCTGTCTTTTCTATTCCCATCCCTCCACCATTCCCTTTATTCCCCTTTGACTAATCCAATGAACTTCTATTCTTTGCTCCCTTCCCTTTGTTGTTTGTTAGCATCTGTATATCAGAGAACATTCAGCCTTTGGTTTTTTGGAATTGACTTATGTCATTTAGCATGATAACCTCCATATCTTTCCATTTACTGGCAAGTCATAACGTCACTCTTTTTTATGGCTGAGTAATATTCTATTGTGTATGTATGCCACATTTTCTTTATCCATTCATCTGTTGAAGGGCACCTACGTTGGTTCCATAGTTAATGTGAGTTGAGCTGCTATAAATATTGATTTGGCTGCATCTGATTTTAAGTTCATTGGGTATAAACTGAGGAGTGAGATAGCTGGGTCAAATGGTGGTTCCAAGTTTTCTGAGGAATTTCCTTACTGCTTTCCAGAGTGGTTACACAAATTTGCAGTTCTACTAGCAAAGTATGAGTAAAGCTTTTCCCCACATCCTCGCCAACATTTATTGTTACTTGTTTTCTTGATAATTGTCATTCTGAATGGAGTGGGATAGAATATCAGTGTAGTTTTAATTTGCATTTCTCTAATTGCTAGAGAAGTTGTATATTTTTTCATGTATTTGTTGACCAATCTTATTTCTTATTCTGTGAAGCACCTGTTCAGTTCCTTTGCCTATTTATTGATTGGGTTATTTGGGTTTTGGGGGGTTTTTGTTTGTTTATTTGTGTGTTTTTGTTGTTGTTGTTTTTGTTTTTTTGGTATGAAGATTTTTGAGTTCTTTACATATCCTGGAGATTAATGGTATGTCTGAGGTACAGGTGGCAAAGATTTTTCTCCCATTCTGTAGGCACTATCTTCATGTTCTTGATTGTTTCCTTTGCTGTGAAGAAGCTTTTTAGTTTGATGCCATCCCATTTATTGATCCTTGATTTTAGTTCTTGTGCTTTAGGAGTCCTATTGAGGAAGTTGGTTCCTAAGCCAACATGATGGAATGTTGGGCGTACATTATCTTCTAGTAGGTGCAGGGTCTCTGTTCTAATGCCTAGGTGCTTGTCCACTTGAATTGAGTTTTGTGCAGGCTGAGAGATAGGGGTTAAATTTCATTCTGCTACATGTGGGTTTCCTGTTTTCCCGGCATCATTGGTTGAAGAGGCTGTCCTCCAATGTATGTTTATGGAGGCTTTGTCTAGTATGAGATAACTGTATTTATGTAGGTTTGTCTCAGTGTCCTCTATATTCTGTTCCATTGGTCTTCATGCCTGTTTTGGTAGCACTACCATGCTCTTTTTGTTACAATAGTCTGCAAATATAATTTAAGGTCTGGTATTGTAATACCTCCTGACTTACTCTTCTCACTAAGGATTGCTTTGGCTATTCTGAGACTCCTATTTTTCCAAATGAATTTCATGACCGCTTTTTCTATTTCTATGAAGAACATCATTGGAATTTTAATAGGAATTGAGCTAAATCCGTCTAGCACTTTTGGTAGTATAGCTATTTTAACAATATTAATTCTGCCTATTGAAGAACATGGCAGATCTTTCCATCTTCTAAAGCCTTCTTCAATTTCTTTCGAGTTCTTTAGTTTTCATTTTGAGGTCTTTTACCTCTCTTGTTAGATTAATTCCCATTTTTTTTGTTTTATTTTTTGAGGCTATTGTGAATGGGACAGTTTTCCTAATCTCTCTATCAGCTGATTCATCATTGGTATATAGGAACACAATGGATTTATGGGTGTTAATTTTATATCCTGCTCCTTTGCTGAATGCATTAATGAGTTTTAGAAGTTTTCTGGTGGAGTTTTGGGGGTCTTCTAAATATAGGATCTTTTTTTTTTTTTTTTTTGCAAATCAGCTAGTTTGAGCTCTTCTTTTTTATTGTATTCCTTTAATTTCTTTCATTTGCTTAATTGCTCGGGCTACAGTTTTAAGGATTATGTTGAATAGAAGTGGTGAAAAATGGGCATCCATGTCTTTTTCTAGTTTTTAGAGAGAATACTTTCAGTTTTTCTCCATTTATAATGATGTTGGCCTGGATTTAACATTTATAACTTTTACAATGTTGAGGTACATTCCTACTATCCGTAGTTTTTCTACTGTTTTGAACATGAATCAGTGTAGTATTTTGTCAAATGCTTTTTCTGCATATATTGAGATAATCATGTAATTCTTGTCTTTAAGTCTGTTGATGTGATGAATCTATGTTCATCATGGATATTGGTCTGAAGTTTTTTTCCTTTGATGTATTTTTTTCTGGTTTTGGATCAGGGTGAAACTAGCTTTGTTGGACGAGTTTGGAAGGGTTTCCTACTTTTCTCTTTCATGGAATAATTTGAGGAGAATTGGTGTTAGTTCTTCTTTGAAGATCTGATAGAACTCAGCTTGAGAATCCATCTGGTCCTGGACTTTTCTTTGTCGGTATGCTTTTGATGGCGTCTTCAGTTTCATTTCTTGAAATGGATCTGTTTAAATTTTCTTTGTCTTTCTGATTCAATTTGGGTGGTGATTTAACTCCAAATATTTGTCAATATCTTCAATATTTTCTATTTTATTGGAGTATAATTTTTCAAAATAGTTTCTGATTATTGTCTGTATTTGAGTAGTGTCCATTGTGATATTTCCTGTTTCATCATAAATTTTAGTAATTTGAGATTTTTTTCCTCTTTCTCTTTGTTAGCTTGGCTAAGGGTTTATCAATTTTATTTATTTTTTCTAAGAAACAATTTTTTGTTTTGATTTTTTTCAAATTTTTTTTGTTGGTGGTCTTTCAATTTTATTGATTTTTGGCTCTGATTTTAATTATTTCCTGTCTTTTATTGCTTTGGGTGTTGATTTGTTCTTTTTCTAGGGTTTTGAGATATAATGTTAAGTTATTTATGTGGTAATTTTCTATCCTTATAATGAATGAGCTCAATGTAATTAAAGTTTCTCTTAAAACCATCTTCATAGTGTACCAGAGATTGTTATATGTTGTATTGCTGTTCTCATTTACCTCTAAGTATTTTTTTTATTCCATCCCTAATTTCTTCTGCTATCCATTGGTCAATTAATAGAATATTATTCAATCTCCAGGTGTTAGATTAATTTCTATTTTTTATTTTATCATTGATTTCTAATTTTATTTCATTATGATCTGATAGAATACAAGGTTTATTATCTCTATTTTTTTGTGTTTGCAAAGAGTTGCTTTGGGGCTAAGATATGGTCTATTTTAGAGAAGGATCGTGTGCTGCTGAGAAGAAAGTGTATTCAGTAATTGATGGGTGAAATATTTTATATATTTATCTATTATATGAAATATAAAATATATTTTATATATTTATTAAGTCTAAATTATTGATTGTATTTTTTAGTTCTATAACTTCATTCATGTTTTGTTTGGAGGATCTATCCAGTGGAAAGAGAGAGGTGTGTTAAAGTCATCCAGTATTATTGTCTTGTGGTCTATTTGATTCTTGAAATTAAGAAGGGTCTATTTGATATACATAGATGTCCCATTGTTTGGGGTGTAAATATTTATGATTGCTATGTCTTGTTGATCTATAATTCTCTTAAGCAGTATTAAATGTCCCTTTTTGTCCCTTCTGATTTACTTTGGTTTGAAGTCCACTTTATCTGATATGAGGACAGAAACCCCTGCTTATTTATGTTTTTCCCATCCTTTTACCTTCAGTCTGTGGATGTCTTTGCCTATGAGGTGAGTCTTTTGGAGACAGCTTATTGTTGGGTCTTGTATTTTAATGCAACTTGTAGTGTGTCTTTTGATTGATTAGTTTAGGCCATTTGTTTCCAATGTTGTTTTTGAGAAATGACTTTTCCATGTCATTTTTATTTATTTCTGGCTTTTAACTTGAAATAGTTTCTCCTTTGATTGACTCTTCTTCTAGTGTAGTTCCTTCCTTTGCTGGTTTTCAATTTTTCATTTCTTTTTCTTGAAATATTTTATTGAGTATGTTTTATACTACAAGCTTTCTAGTTATGAATTCTTTTAACTTTTGTTTATCATGGAAGGATTTTGTCTCATTATCCATTCTGAAGCTTCATTTTGCTGGGTATAGTATTCTTGGTTGGGATCCATTTCTTTCAGAACTTGGTATATATTATTCCAAGACCTCCTAGCTTTGAAGGTCTGGGTTAAGAAATCAGCTGAGATCCAGATTGGTTTCCCTCTAAATGTAACCTGTCATTTTTCTCTGCAGCCTTTAAAATTCTATCTTTATTCTATATGTTAATCATTTTCATAATAATGTACCTTGGTGTTGGTCTGTTGTAATTTTTATATTTGGTATCCTGTAAGCCTCCTGTATTTGATTTGCCATTTCATTCTTAATGTCTAAGAGATTTTCTGGTATTATTTCATTGAAAAAATGTGCATTCCTTCAGTTTATCTCTCTGAACCTTCATCTATCCCAATAAATCTTAAATTTGGTCTTTTCAAATTATTCCATATTTCTCGGAAGTTCTGTTCATGGTCTCTTAAAATCTTTTCTCCATGGTCAGTTTTGTTTTCTAGATTATATATTTCATCTTTATTGCCTAAAACTGTCTCCCAAGTGATCTAGTCTGTTGGGATGCTTTCCATTGAATTTTTAATTTGGTTTATTGATTTCTTCATTCCAAGGATTTGTATCTGGATTCTATCTCTTTATGGAAGTGATCTTTCACTTCCTATATTTTCTCTATGATTTCATTCCTTATATTGTCCTTTACTTCACAGGTCAGTTTAACTATATACATTCTAAACTCCTCTGGCATTTCTTCCACTGTGGTGTCCACAGATTCTGTTATCGAAGTATTTGGTTTGTTTGGGACAGTTTGTTCCCTTGCTTTTTCATGTTGTTTGTGTATCTACCCATCTAACAGTATGGATCTGAGGCAGTAGAGTTTCTACCCTATGGACTTATAGTGTCCCTGAAAGTTTCTAAGTACCTGACAGTTTAGGGGGAGACAAATAATAACAACCTATGCAAACAATATACAGCATTAAACTAAATATTTCCTGCTATGACATCTACAGTGTTAGATAAACAGAAACAATATGATCAGTTATTACCCATAGTAAAAACAGTAAGTTTGCAAAAGTGTTTAAAATTTCAAATTGCAAACATTAAGTTTGCAAAAGTGTTTACAATTTCAAATTGTAAATTGTGGGGAGGAGAGAACAGAAGTGATGTAGGATGTGATGATTATGAAGGAGGAGAAAAGAAAGTACAAATAAAAAATTAAAGAATGAGTGAAAGAGAACAATAATGTTTGGCTGCTAACAGAATTAAAAAGAGAATTAAGGGAAACAGATAAGTGAGAGAAAAAATGAAAGTAAAAAAATAAAAAATACTAATCCAATATCATAGTCCTCAAAACACTAGTCCATGAAAAATAACTACCTTCAAAAAGTGCTAAAAAAATGTGAAAAAAGAAATAAATACATATAAGTGTTCATGAATCATTCAGGTCACAATTAAACAGAAAAGAAAATAGAAAAAATAATCTCAATAGAAAGTTAAAGAATTGTTTCTGTTGAAGTTCAAAAAATTCTCAGCTTCTCTTCTCAAGAATGTTAGGGTGGGGTAGGATGGTGTGTGATATCTGCTCCATCCTCGTGGTGGCTGCTAGAGTATGAGAGGAAATCCTGGAGGCAGGGTTTAGGCTTAGGTAGTCTCAAGGTTCTTTGCTAAATGGTAATTGGTCTGAAGATTTTAAATGAGCATACCTTCAGGGTCCAGCAGTTGCTGGTCTACACTGGGAGACTCTACCCTAGGTATCTCCCCTGAGCTCCACTCATGCAGTGGAGGAGCCAATCTTTAGTTCCCTCCATCACCCAAAGACCCTGTGTTTCCTGGTCTCTCAGATTCAGTCTCCAAACTCAATCACTCCCACCTGAGCCTTTCAAATTCCTGGCTGGGTGCGTCTTTCCCAGCCGATCCTGCAGGCCATTAGACTCAAGGAGTGTGGGAGCCAGATGGGTTTCCATAACCTGTATTCCCTTTTGATTTCCTCCTGGTCATATGTCTTGTAGTGTAGGTTTCCCAGGCCTGTATTTCAGGCCCAGCTCAGATTTTCCGGGAATTGGGTCCCCCAGCTGCCGGCCTCCATGCTGTGGCTGCAAGACGGTTCCTTCCTCTGTCTTCTTGGGCAGCTGGGAGAGATGCAGCATCTTCCCCATGAAAATATTATGCAGTATAGTCTAGCAGTTTTTCTATGTTCTCTGATCTCCCTGTACCAAGACACATCATAGGCCTCCTAAAAATGTGGGTTCCTTTAATTCCCTTATCCCTCCACTGTGCTCTTGGGAGTAGGGGAGACACAGTGGCACTGGGGATTTCTTCCTTATTATATACAACCTCCTCAGCTGCCTGATCTGCTTTGAATGTCCAGTATTAATTCCCAGTAAAGGCCTTTTTGTCTTTTTGGTTTTTTCACCACCTTTCTGAGAAGCTTCCCATCTGCTTTCATGCCATAGAGCAGCCCAGAAAGTGACCTCCTCTATTCTGCCATCTTGAAAAACTTCATCTTATGTTTTAAAAAGCTTCCCAGGCTGGAAGTGCAACTCAGTGGTAGTGTGTTTGTCTAGCATGCTCAAGGCCCAGGGTTCAATCTCTACCACCACAAAATAAGTTTGCCATATTTTTACAATTTTCAGAATCCCTTAAGATATACTGATATCCTCAGTGTGCAGGAATAAGACCATCAGTGCACATAAAGATGTACAAGTCCAGGGATCAGTGGCAAAGTGCTTGCCTAGCACGTGTGAGGCACTGGGTTCGATCCTCAGCACCACATAAAAATGAATAAAATAAAGCTATTGTGTCCTAGGAGAGAATGTAGTATGGCTCAGTGGTAGAACACTTGCCTAGTAGGCATGATGCCCCAGGTGTGATCCCTAGCATCACAAAAAATAAATACATGAAAGAATAAATAAATATATTAAATCAACTTTTGATTTATTTTTTTTATATTGTTGGTTGTTCAAAACATTACATAGTTCTTGATATATCATATTTCACATTTTGATTCAAGTGGGTTATGAACTCCCATTTTACCCCGTATACAGCTTGCAGAATCACATCAGTTTAAGTCAACTTTTTAAAAAAAGATATATGGGTCCAGAAAGTGCTGGAGCTTGGTCTGGGGCCTCATTACCAAAAGATGGGGTCATGGTGAACCCAAGCTTCCCTTCTAGAGGTAGCCATGATGAAAGCTCTGGAGCACAGTTACTAAAATGGATGAGGCAAAGATCATTGCTATTACATGAAAATTTTTTTGTTTTTAATATAATAGAACAGGCTACACTGTGAGATAGTAAGCTTTCCATCCTGGAGATGTTTAAGGCCAGAGCTATCATCACATGCTTGGGTGATCATGAAAGAAATTTCTACCATGGTGGGAGTTGGACCTGGAGAACCTCTAAGCAGCTTCCCATTCTTTTTTTTTTTTTCAGTTGTTTATAGACCTTTATTTTATTTATTTATGTGTGATGCTGAGAATCGAACCCAGTGCCTCACACATGCCAGGCAAGTGCACTACTGCTGAGCCATAGCCCCAACCCCCAACTCATTTATTCTTACAGTCTTTAAAGCAATATATTTTTTAGCATCTCCTATTGACTAGGCACTAAGTACTAAAGATAGAACAAACGATATGGGTGCAGTCTCCACCCCTGACCCATGAGGCACACATTCCAAGAGCAAAGACCATCAGTAAAAGAGTAAATAAATAAGAGAATTCAGAGAAATAAAAAGAGCTGAGTGTGCATTCCCTTAGCAGGAGAAACAGCTCTAAGGCAGGAGTCTGCTTGGTGGAGGAGCTGGGAAGCAGAAAAGCAACCCCCAGATCTGACCTGGAAGTGTTCCCATCTCCACATTTCAGTTTGTGGATTCACTGCGGAGGCCACATTGTCCCCATAGTAAGGGTAGGAGTGAGATCCAGCCAAATGACAGATAGCACCACCCATTGTTCAACATGGGGGGCTGCATTCCCCCTGTCTCTGACTCCTTAATCTATATACATCATATAAACAACCCAAGAGTTCAGCATATTTATAGACTGAAGTTACATAATGAGAGAAAACAATCATTTTTCCATGTATTTTCACAAATCTGTAGTTTGGTTAAGACTCAGTAGAAGCAATTTGTACTGCTCCAAGCAGTATCAGCTCAACTAATAGAGAACTAGAGGATCTACTCCCAAGAAGGTGGACTCACGGCTGGCTGTCAGCCAGGACTCGGCAGGACAAGGATCGGTGGCCTGTTTATTTCCAGGTGCTTCTTCACAACATGGTCAAGGACCAGTCTCCCAAGAAGGAAGCAGTGGCTCTGTCCCCTTTCATGGCCTGCCCTCAAACACAACTCTACCATACTCATCAAAGAGGTGGTCACACAGGCTCTCTGGTCCGGGTGGAGGGAACATAAGTGCCATCTTTTGATGGAGGAGCACCAAGGTCCTGGAAGAGCTGGTGGGACTGGAAATATTTTGCACCATTACTGGAAAATAAATCTGTCATGAAAAGTAAATCAGACCAACCTGTTACTGAAGCCATTGACCAAATCTACATTCAAGAAATTGCCTGGTAAGTCTCGCTTGGAAAGGTGGCCTTATCATCATGGTTTTAAGTTTTTATGCTCAAGACTAAGTTTGTGGACACCACCAAACTGTCCAGTTGTGCAGACCTCAATGGGTTTGGCACAAATTCCTGCCACTACACACCCTCAGCTTCCTATCCTGCCATTCCTGATAGTCCAGGGTTGATACAGAGAATGGAGTCCCTGGCTGTTCCTTTCCTCCAGCCTGACTTCTTCTGGTTTCTTTGCCACAAGTGACCATGCTAGAGCAAAGACTGCAAAGATGTATTCTCAAGTGAGACAGAACCAGATAAGAAGACTGTGTTCAATATTCCAATGAAGATGGTATTAAGGGAGGAGTGGCTATTTGGCGGGGAGAGAGGCAATGAAAGATATCTTGAAAGAAGAGTTTGCTCCAGAGAGATGGTAGGTGGGTGTGTTAGTTTTCTGTTATTGTAACAAAACACCTGAGATAATCAGCATAAGGAGAGGAAAGATTTGGGCTGGGACTGTAACCCAGTGGTGGAGCGCGTGCTTGGCACATGTGAGACATTGGATTAGATAGATCCTCAGCACCACATAAAAATAAATAAATAAAATGAAGGTATCATGTCCATCTGCACTAAAAAAATAAATAAAATTAAAGGTTTATTTTAGCTCACAGTTTTGTTCAGTTGGCCCATGACTTTTGTGCCAAAGCAGCACATCATGGTGGGAACACATGGCAAAGCAAGCCCCACCTCATGGCTAGAAGAAAAAGTGACAGACTGGTCACCTGGCCAGTTGCTGGAGGAGACACCGGCAGTGCTCAGCTCATGGAAAGAGATATGTATTGGTTTCTGATGCTTCATGGATTTTGAAAGGGTCATGTGGACAATAGAGAATGTGTGCCTTTCCACTGACCTTAGAATCTAAAGCTCCCCAAAGACATCTGCTGCTCCAGCCCCAGTGCCATTCAATCTCTCTCTTCCTGTATACCTGTTCCTGCAGCAGGACCCAAGGCCAGGGTCCCACAGTGTCCTTCAAGGTCACATCCCGATGACCCAAGATCTCCCACTAGGCTTCAACTCTAAAGATCCCACCACTTCCCAATAGCTTTTAACCACAGGACTTTGGGAACTTTCCAGATCCCAACTTTAGCAGTGGGAAACCGTTTCACTGCTGGAACATGGGGGGAAAGCAAGGGGACCCACAGAAAATGAGCCTGGAGGTGAGACATAATGCCCAAATGGTTTGGAATTTAAAATACAGATAAGAACCTTTGAAGGATTATAAGTAAGCGTGTGACATCATTTTTACATTTTAGAAACCTGACTGGTGGGTCCAGTGATGACCTTCTTTTTGTCAACCAAGATCCAAACACAACACCACGTGCAGCCAAACCAGGGCTTGATTGCTGCTGAAAGTGGCAGGAGCCCTGCACAGACCCACACCTCCACAGCTGGCAAACGTGGCCCAGGGCCTTGGGTCGTGCTGCAGGAGCCGGTGTACAGGAAGAGAGGGATTGAACAGCATTGGGGCTGGAGCAGCAGATGTCTGCACTGGGGCTGGAGCAGCAGATGTCTTTGGGGAGCTTTAGATTCTAAGGTCAGTGGAAAGGCACACATTCTCTATTGTCCACATGACCCTTTCAAAATCCCTGAAGCATCGGAAACCAATACACATCTCTTTTCATGAGCTGAGCACTGCCGGTGTCTCCTCCAGCAATGGGCCAGGTGGCCAGTCTGTGTTCTCAGCACAAAACGAAGTCTTTGACGTGGTTTGGGATCTTGCAGGATGGATAGCCACTGAATTATAAGGCAGTAGAATCAGCTGTGAGAGGACACTGGGAACAACTTCCCGGGAAAGAGCCACCTCTCCCGCCAACCCCTTAGGAGCACTCTGGGCATGTGCCACCAGCAGGATCCACCCTTTCTCCTAACAGGGCCCAGGTGTCCCTGTCACTTTGGCATATCAGTAAAGGCAAAGGGATTCTGCTGCCAAATGCAATTTTATGTGATTAAAAGAAAAGTTATAGTTGAAGAGGCCAAGGCAAGAGGATTGCTTGAACCCGGGTGTTCAAGGTCTGCCTGGGCAACACAGTGAAGATACTTACTGTCTCAAATAAATAAATAAACAAACAAATAAATAAATAAATAAATGGAGTCCTACCATTTATTTGGTTTTTAAAATATTTCTTATCCTGCTAAAAAGTAATTCTCACTACTAATACTACTAAGTTTATTAATAAGGGCACAATACTTCATTACCTTTATAACCCCCAGGGCACAATGCCTTGCACCTTACATATGTTCAGCAGATATTTGTGTAGTAAATGGATCAGATGGATCCTTCTAAGTGATAATGAAAGTGTACTTAGAATGTAGCACTATAGACGCCGTGCCCCTGGCCAGTTGCCTTTCATAACAGTGATGACACTGAGCGTCCTTGTGTGTCTGCACACAGCTGGTGAACTCCTAGCAGAAGCAAAGTCAACCACTTGCCTGTAGCTGGGTAGGAAATATCACGGAAGCTCTTGGGTTGGCAAATAAGAGCATTCTATTCCTCAAGGTGGTCAATGTCGACATCTTTGGGGTTTCAGGATAACACCAGAAATCAAGGAGCACAGCAAAGTGTTCACAGTGGGGTAGGGATGGGTGATGTTTCTTTTCTTCATTCTGATTGTAATTTCTAATTTTTTACTACAAAGAGTGTAGGATTCACCTAAGAAGCAAAGAAAAGAGCAGATGTGCTGGACTAAATCTTCTTTTGTCAGATCACAGTAGGTAACAGTGATCCAGTGCCTCCTATGGACTGGGCAGTTCTGAGGCCTTTCTCGTGGATCAGCCTTGTGGCGCTAGGCGCCGTGGCATCCCCATTTTATAGGTAGGACTGCAGCACAGAGGGCGAAGTACTTGCACCAGGTCGCAGAGGCATTTGCTGATCTTCAGAGTCTCAGCCTACCCTCCTGGAGCACAGAGCTGCCTGCCCCGGCCCCTGGCTCTGCTCTTAGCTGAATTGTCCTAAGAACAGCCTCTGGGTTGGGCCCACCGAAGGAGCTTATTCTAGCTTGTCTTTGGGGCTCTGCCTCCTGTGGTGAGCCAGCAAATGTTTAGCAGAAGTTCCAAGGTTGTGAGAGCCCTAAATCGTCGTCACCCATCATTATGATCTGACAAAACGGCCTTTGCCAGTTTCCATGGTGTAGACGCCCCGCCACAGCCAACTTGAGACCACAGTGAAGCGCCTGAAGGTGGAGTTAGGATAAGGTGTGCAGTAGTCCACCATGACACAGTACTTTTGTTGTATAGATATGATGTGAATAATTTCCCAAGCCTCAATCATGAAGTAAAATGAAGCAAAATAATTAGGAAGTGATAGGTTTTGAGTATTAATAAGTACATTGGTTCTTAATATTATTTAATGATAAGTTTATATAATTTAATATTTAATGATAGCTGTCTTAAGTAACTGACCCTCAAGATTTCCCAGGCTATCTGAGACAGCTCCAGCACAGGACTGTGACAACCCCAGGCGCTCTGACTCATCTTCTCTCCAGGGAGCTGGGGGCAGCATGGGGCAGATTGATAAGCTTCTCCAATAATTCTCAAACACACCAAAGTTGGACCTTGGCGAACCAGACCTTTGGCTTCCCTGCCTGCAGCCCAGATCTGAGACCCGTCAGCTCCCTTAGCCAACCTAGCAGCCAGCACTGAAGCCCAGACTGTGGAGGTGGAGGACTGCTGCTCTGGATTTTGCCAACTCCTGCCAACCTCTTGATGTTTGCTGTTTTGCTTTAGACTCTCCAAAGCACAGATGCAGATGTGGTCCCTTATGGGTTTTGTTTCCAGTCCTTCTGATACTACCAGCTTGCCTTAAAAGCTTAGGACATTAATGATAAAGGGGAACACACACACACACACACACACACACACGAGTTTTACAATTCATAACATTTATCAATTACTTGAATTGATTAGTTTGATTTTTGTATTTGACAATCTATTAGTTAAGTGTCCCTGGAGCTTTCATCAAAGTGTTTTGGAGAAAGAAAAATGAGAGAGAAAAGGAAAGGACCCAGTTTTTGCCTATTGAAGAAGAAAAAAATAAGCTGGGTCTGGTGGCACATGCCTGTAATCCCAGTGACTTGGGAAGCTGAGGAAGGAGGATTACAAATTTGAGGCCAGCCTCAGCAACTGAAACAAGTTTCTGTCTCAAATTTAAAAAATAAAAAATAGGACTGGAGATGAAAGCATCTCTGAGTTCCATCTCCAGTACCAAAATAGTAGTAGTAATAATAACCAAATCAAATATAAAAATACAACATGCAAGGTCGAGAAACTGTAAGAAAAAATATATGACCTAATATTGCTCTTCAGACTTTCACCCACAGGTCTGGGTCTTCAATTTTGCAGCTAGTGGCTTCCTACAGCAGAAGCTTCGGAGAGCCCCACCAGGGGGTTACTCCAGCTAGTCTGACATGTTTTGCTCAGGACATCGCAGGGACAAACAGTATGAATGACAGGAGGGGTGCAGCCCAGCAGAGCTTCTGGGAGGAGTGTGTGGGCCTTTCTGGAAGACCTCACTGTTTCTGTCTTCCAGCTCCCTGCACAGAGGGTGGGTATCTGGGCACCCCAGGATGTGTTGCCCGCAGTTACTCTGCTATGAGTGACTCCAGGGTGGCCAGTCCAATTCAAAAGGAAGGTGAGCCCTAGTCAGTGTGACTGTGTCCTCCTTGGTGTGACCATGGATGTCCAGCAGCAGGTAGGAAAGCCCTTTCTCTTGGCTGGGTGTGTGGGCGTGGGTGTTCCCAGCAATGGAGGTATCTGTCTCCTGAGGCCTCAGCTAAGATTTACTCCAAACTTTGAAAGGACGAAAGCTTAAGGAATAATGTGAGACTGCAGATTCAGATAGTGAAGGGAACATCGTGTTGCATCTACCTGTAGGATGGAGCATCAGAACAAAGCAGAATAATTAAGAGCCAATATTAATTGAGCACTTGGTGCTGGCTGAGCCTTGGGTTAAGAGCTTTAGGTGTGTTATCTTATCTATCCTCACAAGAGCCCTATCATGTAGGCACTATCATTATCTCCATTGAACAGATAAGGAATCTGAGGCTAAGTAAGCCAATTAGCTTCCCAAAGGATAGAGCAGAGAATCAAGCCCAGGCCTATCACATACTAAAGCCTGGACCTTCATCTTTTATGTTCTAAAAAGCGATTGCTCTCTTTTTTTTTTTTTTTTTAAGAGAGAGAGAAAGTTTTTTTTTTTTTAATATTTATTTTTTAGTTTTTGGTGGACACAACATCTTTGTATGTGGTGCTGAGGATCAAACCCGGGCCACACGCATGCCAGGTGAGCGTGCTACCGCTTGAGCCACATCCCCAGCCCCTGCCTCTCTTCTTTTTCTTAAAGATTTACTTGCTGCCCCTGGGCATTCACTCATTGCAGTGACTCCCCTTTGGACAGAGTCAGAACCCTCAAGGTGACCTTCACTGGTGGCTGCTGGCTGGAGGGAAGCCTGTGCTGGATCTGAAGAAGCTGCAGCAGCAAAAGGGCTATGTGGGGAGTGTTATGGGAACTGGCTAAGCTAGGGACACAGTCTCCACCCACTACGTAAATAGAAATGCAAAGCCCTCTCTCTCAGGATTAGCTAGGTTCTTTTCTTTGTAAATCCTTTCTAAATATTAATCTAATCTCCCAACACTCTGGCTAATTTCCAGTTAGCAGATGGGAAAATCATCACAAACAAGGCTGTAGTGACAGCGTTTGGCACGCACTCTTGAAGAGGTGGGTGTCTAAAGACCGCTGGGATCCCAGAAGCAATGGACACTGCAGACATCCCAGTGGCTTCGTTCTCTAGGAGGCTGAGGCCTTGACCGGTGTTGAGGCTGAGCCCCAGCTGAAGGATTCAGAGTCCAGGGCTCTTGGCACTCTTTCACGATGCTGGGTTTTGGCAGGCATCTACAGCCCCAGCCACCAGCAGACTTGTCTTTTGTCCCAAGAGGGAGATTAAACCCCAAGCAAACGTTAGCCAAGCACCTGCCACGTTCCAGAAACTATGCTGGCACCTGGGGAAAAGGGACGAGGTGAGGTAGGAGCAAGTGACCACAGGTGGCAAGGACAGGAGCAAAGGCAGGGCCACCCAATCTAGGACCATTGTGGGGAAGCCCTAGATTCCTTCCCAAGAGAGCTCTGCTCTTACTTTCCAGAATGTATGAAATAAAACATTGGCCTAAGGTCTTGGATCGTGCCAGTGTCTACCAGTTGAGAACTGAAGATTTTCTGGGAACTAAAAGTAAATTTGGAATTTGCACCATTGCCCATGTGAGGTTGGCACTAGCTGTTGGATCCATCACTAGGTTCTCTAGGGAGCACCACTTCCATAGATTGCAATGGAAATGCTGCCACCTAGAACTGAGCAGCCCCAAGACCAATGCAGCCCCAAGTCAATGCTATTCTTCCTCTTTAAACAGAAAGACCAACTGCAGAAAATCTAACTGAAATCACTCATTCATTCAACAAGTGTTTCTTGAGCATCTACTGCCAGCCACAGGGTAAGGTGCTACGCATACAGCAGTGAACAAAGCAGCCATGGTCCCTGCCTTAGTGGAGCAAGGAGTCTGATAGATTTTGGATGGAAATACATCTTCAATGCCCAAAGGAAACCATCTATGGGAAAGAAAGAAAGTGAGTATCTAGAAGCATCCATGTCCATCCTGGGGATCTGGGTGCCAGTACTCCCAGCCTTGGGGGGTCACTCTACTCAGATATTGGCGGGCGCCCCCTGGAGGCAGAGGAGGGAACTCCTGAGCCAGAGTAGTGGGAGCTCTGCTTCCTTCACACCTGACCCCACAAAGGACATGGAACAATTCCAGAGCCTTCCTGGGCACCCATCTAAGCACACATTGTGTCCCAGAGGTTTGAGAGCCAGCCCAGGGCTCAGGAGGATGTGGAGTTCCCCACCAGGCAGCGCCCAGCTGGAGTTCAGGTGGCCAAAGGGTCAGTTTGGGGAGGGAGCAGGGCCCTGGGTCTCCCCACTATAAAGCACCAGCTGCTGCCAGGTGGCCTGTGTCTGTGACACACAAGGGCTCTTTGTTCTCTCAACAGGTTGGTCCATTCCTGAAAACAGTGTGCTGAGGAGGGCTGAGGGAGGCTTTCCTCCTACAGTCCCCTGCAAAGGAGATTGTGGGACCAGTGGTGCTTTCCGTCACGGCCTTCTCTTTCACAAACCTCTTGTCATCTGTAACTCACCTGCTTCTGGCTCAGAGGCTGTTACCCAGAGCCACAGACCTCCTGACTACAGGGCGGAGTGGGAGCAGCAAGCCCACGTAGCCGAGTCCTGCCCACAGGACAAAGTTGTCCAAAGGGGACACTATTCCACCCACTTGATGTAGAGGAGCCTTTGAAAAACCCCATTCATATCATAAAATGGTCTTATTTCAGATGAACACATGGCTCTTCCACACCCAAGAGGATAAGACTTTTCCTGAATCAAAAATTGATTAAAGGGACAGGGATAAGATTGGGCTCTATGATCAAAAAGACCTGGGTTCAAATCCTGCTCTGCTACTTAACACCTGTGTGACCTTCAGCAACTTAACTTCCTACCTTCTGGTCCATAAAAGAGAGGTGATAAAAATGCATCAGCATTCACAAGCTGTCTAAGAAGACTGAGGATAATGCACAGAAGTCTCACAGCACACAGCACACTCTCAATAAATAAGTGCCGATTTTTATTTTGCGTTTTGTCATTGAAATCCACCTTCAGAGGATGATGCAAAACTGCCTTGCTCCTAGGCTTTTGTCTTGTGCCTGGCTGAATTAGACATCCCTTTCCAAAGTCTTGTAACACTGGATTCTTCTAAAATTAAAATTGGGATTTGTGCCATTGGAAGGGATTGGCGGACAGGCTTGGCTCTGCTGTCTGCAGGTGAAACCCGTCCTCTCTCCTCAGACACGAGTGAATGACTCACCCCCACCCCAACCCCAGGCCACCCCTCCCTTGCTCTGTGCCATCCATGGCAGTTTTGTGTTGCTGTGTCACTGGCCTTCAGACGAAAAGGATCAGATACCCTGGTCATCCACCGTGGTTCCTGTGGCCACCAGCACACCTGTCCAATCTGGGACTGTGCTTGGAGGCTGGAACCAGAATCAGCGCTTCTTGCCAAGTTTCCTTCAGATCCTGCTGTGGGAGAAGGGCTGTCGATATTATCAGGACAGAGCTTCCCGTCAGCCTTCACCAGAAGGAAAATTACACTTCTAAGAGGAGAAAAGTCCATTAAGGGGATTGCAAACGTGAAATGCTTTGCACCCGCTGCTGAATCTTCACCCATCCCTGCTCCCCTCCACCCATCTGTCCATCCAGCCCTGCCTGCATGAAGGCGTCCCTCCCTGTGTGGAGCGCCTGAACAAGCATCCCTAACCCCAAAATCTGAAATGCGAAATGCTCCAAAACCTGACCTCGTATGACAAGTCACAGTCAAAATGAAGGTGCAATAAAAATGTTGTATACAATTACCTTCAAGCTGGGTATAAATAAAACCTAAGAGAATTTCATGTTTAGACCTGGGTCCCGCGCCCATGGTCTGCCCAGCAAATATTCCAAAATCCAAAGAAATTCAAAATGCACAACACTTCTAGTCCCAAGCATTTGGATAAGGATACTCCCGTAATATGTATGTCAGATACACGCTGCACAGTGATTAGAGGGAGAAGAGAGGGCCTCGCTGTCAAGTAACTCGCAGACCATTCTGGGAGCCCAGCACAGAGGCCATCACAATGCAGGGTGATGGCGCGTGTGTGGGTGCGGGAGGTGCCACACCAGCCGAGAGCAGGTGTCCCAGGCAGCACAGCCAGTGAGGTTCAAGGGTGGTGGTGGTTCATGTCCCCGTAAAGAGAGGAGGAGATAAGCAAGCCAGGAAAAAGGAACAGTGCATGCGAGGCCTCAACACCAGAGGTCCCAGCAGATCCCAGGTTGAGGCTGGCAGCAGCCACAAGGGGAGGTCTGGGCTTAGGGCCTCTTCACACGGACCCCTTGTCCAACTGTGTGAGGCTTATGGATCCTTTTTTCAGAATAATGTTTTTAAATGCATAAGACAAAATACACAGGAGGAAAATGGTTATACTGAAATATTGTTATCAAAATATTTTTAAAACAGTAATGAATGCTTCCCCCGCCCTCCACCCCGGTACTGGGGATTGCACCCAGGGGCATGCTACTCCTGAGCTACATCCCTAACCCTTCTTATTTTTTATTTTGAGACAGGGTCTTGCTAAATTGCCCAGGCTGGCCTCCAACTTGAGATCCTCTTGCTTCAGCCTCCCAAGTATTACAGGTGCATGATACCATACCAGGATAATGAATGTCTTCCTTACTAACACTTAAATGACAATATGGAGCTAAGTCTCCAAGTACTTTAATTTTTTAGTGGTGATAAGTGTAAATATTTTAAGATATATGCAACAACTCCCATTTAATATGAAAATATTTGTAGTGTCCATTGGTGCCAAACTACCCATACTACTACACCACATGGCTCACTGCTCACATGCATAATTAAAGGAATTCTAAATTTCGATTCAAAATCAGTAGAAGGTGTAAGTGTTTCCCCATTTCCCATTTCCCATCCCCTTTCTTGGAGTTCCTAAATAAATGTCTAGCCCTTGCTGGCTTTGGTCCCCCTGCCCTGCCTCCTCCAATCTCTCTCTCCCTCTCTCCACAACCCAAAACCAGATCAGTGAGGGTCATTGACCTTCTCTAATAAAATGTGAGCTTCCTGTGGTTGGGATTGTGTCTCTCCTTTCACCTCATCTCCAGAGCCTCCAAAATAAATCTCAGCACCTTCGGTGCTCTGTACATGTTTGTTGACTGAATGAGTCTTACTACACTAAGGATTTTAGGCTTTGGAAAGGGGTTTGGAGGTGGGAAGTTGGAGAGCTTTCAGAGTTTGTGTGATAACGTTATGGTTCCTTTTATCCATTCATTCAGTCGATCGTTACCAAGAACTTACTAGATGAAAGGCATTGCAGACGATCTCACAAAGATGATCAGATATGAGGCTGGGGTTGTGGCTCAGTGGTAGAGCACTTGCCTAGCACATTGGGGGCACTGGGTTCAATCCTTAGCACCACATAAATAAATAAAGTTATTATGTCCATCTACTGCTAAAATCATATATATATATATAAATATGGACAGATATGGACAGATATGATCTCCTTGAGTTTGGTGTACAGCCCACAAGTTACACTTCTAATTAATTTAATATATGTGTAATAAGAGCTGTGAATATTCTAGACAGTGGGATGTGACCTTTTTTTAAAAGACAGTAAAACAATCATATAGGGAAAGACAAGACATCCACTTAATACCTAATACACAAAATGTCATATTACTGAAGATGGTGGATGGCTTAGGCCAGGGCAGATTAGAGGAGACACATCAAAGGGAAGAGAGAGCCAGCTATGGAAAAGGAAGAAATAGACTGACGTGGAGAGAGAGAAGAAATCTCATAGAGCAAGTAGCATTTGGGTTCAGCCCAGGAAGTTGGCAGGATTTGAATAAAATTATTTTTGAATGGTTTATGTCTTGCCAGTAGAGAATGATCCCAGTTGAGAATTCTTTGCCTTACCCTTTGATTTTTCCTTGTTAAAGGTCCAGCTCAAACTGTCCAGCACTGTGTGTAAGTCTTCCTTAACTGAATTTAATCTCACACGTCTTCAGTGTTTGATTAGACTGGGAAAGCAATCGTGGCCCATTGCATAATTCTAAATTTAGTTTTGCAAGGGTGGCAATGTGAACCTTTCAAACACTTCCATCATCCTTGTGATAAAGAAAAGGTAAATATATTTTATTTCACTCGAGGAACTCATGCAACAACTAATTGAATCCTTGTTAACAATGGAGAAAACTAGAATTTTCTATAGGAGGAGGAAGAAGAGGAGGAGAAGAAAAATTTCTTGGCACATTTTAATGCTTTCTGTAGAAAAAAATAAAAGTGCTTTCAAAGAAATAAGTAAAAGATATTTAGGAACCAGGAACTTAATTTAAGGTCAAGGTGATATTACCAAAATGTGATAAAGTGTTAATGTGTCAGTAATTTGAAGGTCAAAAGAACCAGAGAAGAATGGTCTTTGAATTACAAGTGTATGTATGAGAGAAGTGTTTCTTAAACAGGAACTTACAGGGAAATAATTTTTTTAATCCTTTCAGAATATGCTGGGAATCCCAGTGTGAGAAAACACTGACTCAAGAAATTTAAAGTTTTGGGCCAGGGTTGTGGCGCAGTGATAGAGCTGCTTGCCTAGCATGCATGAGGCACTGGATTCGATCCCTTGCACCACATAAAAATAAAAACAAATAAAATAAAGGTATTATGTCCACCAACAACTAAAAAAAATTTTAAAAAATTTAAAATTTTTAATGAGAATATCAAGTGTAAATTACCCACTGTAACTTCTTTTTACAATTGCTACTTTAAAAAGAATTATTGCTAAGATAAAAATATAAAATTAAAACCTTGCAGATGTCTAGACATCTCTGATTCTCAGTATGAGGAGCTTCGTGTTTTAGAAAAATGAAAATTAAAAAGGATTTCTAGTTGCCTGAGAAATAGTAGTTGCTGTCATCCGTAATTATGTGACATATTGAAAAAAATATTTTAATTATATGCGGCTAAACCTTATGGTAGAGAAAAATAATAAAGTATTCTATTTTTACTTTTAATTTATTGTTTATATCTCACTTAACCTACTCCTCGAAGGAATCTGAAGTTGGCCAAGACAATTATAAACTCTGCAAAACATTGTTGCAAGAATTTTTTGGTTTGATGGATTTATCTGTTCTCACTGATTTAAATTTCCTTTCTTAGAACAAAGTTCTGACAGATCGTTTTTACTTCTAGGTTCAGTTGCATAAAGGGATCCTGAGGTCACTGGAACAAAAGACTATAAAGCCTGGAAAAATAGATTTGAAAGAAATGATTCTAGTTTTACTAAAGCTGAATGATAACTGTAGAGCTGGTTGCCTGCCAGATTCCAGAACATTTTTTTTTTCTTTTTCCCCACTTGAGAGAGTCAGCCTCCTGTATCTCTCAGGAACAAAAATAACCCGAGGACTGACCTGTCCTAGATGTCTCACAAACACCTGGTTCATCCCTGGATTCCTACAAACCAGTGCCTTGGTGGCCACTGTAAGGACCAAGGTTAATTAATTCACCTTCTCTTCCTCACGTCTATCCATCTGTTCTTTAAGCAAATTGAGGCACGCACCATGCCCTGTGCTGGGAGATACCAAGAAACCTGACCCAGAAAGGGAGATCAGGAATGAGCTTCCTGGAAAAGATAAATATTGAAATTACAGGTTTTAGCCAGAAGAATGAGATGGGGGAGACATTCAGGCAGAAGATGCAGCAGGCCTGGAGGCTGGGAGGCAAGAACGCCCCTGGGAATCTGCAACTCTCGGTGAGGATCACCTTAGGCTGATGCCTGGGAGTCTCCACTGTCAAGACCACGCTAGAAACCTGAAGCGGTCTCCTGTAGGGGGCCACCCAACTGGGAATACTCAGGGTTAAATAAACCTCCATTTGCACAGAACTCCTGGACTCTGGCATCCCCAGGGTGTGTGCAGGTGAGGTGGGGGGTAATTGTTCGCTGCAGGGGAGCTGCTGTTGGAGGCACTAGGGGCTTAGCCTCAGCACACCTGGCAGGTGGACATGTCTCTTTGCAAGTGGGGAGAAGCCGGAGCAGAGCCACCTCCCAGCTCTTGTGTGGTTTCCCAGAGGATCCCCCAACAATGACAGAAATGTCACTTAGAAAAATCTCCCACCTATTAAGCTAGCGCACCTTTAAAAAATAAATAAAAAGTGTAATATTTGCAGGACTTTAAGGAAATAAGCATATTCATATGCTGCTGGTGACTCTTTTTTAAAATTTTTAAATTTGTTTTAATTAGTTATGCATGACAGTAGAATTCATTTATGCACTTTGATATATTATATATAGATGGGACATCATTTCTGATTTTTCTGATTGTACATGTTCTGATTGTACGTGTTTGATCATGCAGTCATATATATATATTATATATATATAATATATATATATATATATATATATTATATATATATAAACAATGTCTGTTTCATTCTAATATCCTTCCTCTCCCCATTTTCTCTCCTCTCCCTTCCCTTCACTCCCTTCTACCTAATCTAACTATTTTTCCCTAGTTCCTACCCCTTTATTATTAGCATCCTTATATTATAGAAAACATTTGGCCTTTGATTTGGGGGGATTGGCTTATTTTGCTTAGCATGATATTCTCCAACTCCATCCATTTACCGGCAAATACCATAATTTCATTCTTCTTTAAAGCTGAGTAATATTTCATTGATGCTGGTGGGTCTTTATTGTAGTTTTTCTTCTTTCTTGAGAAAAATCAGATGATATGTAACAAGAATTCCAGAACCATTTGGATTAGTGGTTCTACTTTGGGGAATTCTATGAGAAAATAATTCTGAAGAAAAAAAAATCTAACAGGTACCAATATCTACACAGTGGCTGCAATTTAACACAGTATAAAACTGAAAAGAAACCAGACCCACACAGAGGAAATGGCTGAGTAAATTATGGAGTGATGTGAAATACTTTATAGTAATTGCAAATGACTTGTATGTGGATGATCTCATTACAAGGAGCTCTGAAAGTTTTAAGGAATAATCTAATGCTAAAGCAGCATGCACCTGCTGAGTGGAACTATTTTTTAAAAGTACGTAAGTGCTCCAAACATGGCAAGTTCACCTTCGTTGGATCCTTTCTTGGTGTAGTCGTTCAAGTTCGTCATTTGCACAGCTCACTTTTTTTTTTAAATATACGTTTTAATTCGCTTAGTTTTAGGTGGACACATGATCTTTATAAAAGTAGACGTGTGTCTATTTCAGGACAGTGACCCCAAGCAGAGGAGCCCTGTGGACATGGCTAGGGATGGCTGCTGTCTGAACATCTGCTTATGATGTCACCTGTCTGTCACGTCACGTGGGCACACCTCCCTCAGACAGAATGTGTGCTCTTTGCTTGAGCAGCCTAATGCAAAGCCAGAAGTTTGGCTGGATTCTGCTTCACATGTTACCCAGTAGAGTTGACAAGAGGGAGGAAGAATATATCTGTTTGATTTAGAATGCAAATATGTCCTCCTCTCCTCTGGCTGCCTGGCATTTGCTGTGCCAGAATATAAAGGAGTTATACACAAGGAAGTGAATGAGCAGCAATCCATTTTTTTGGAGGGGTGGGAGTACTGGAGATTGAACCCAGGGGCACTTAACCACTGAGCCACATCCCCAGTCCTTTTTAATTTTTTTTTTTTAATTTTGAGACAGGGTCTCTCTGAGTTGCTTAGGGCCTCACTAAGTTGCTGAGGCTGGCTTTGAACTTGTGATCCTCCTGTCTCAGCCTCCCATGCCACTGGGATTACAGGTGTGCACCACCATTCTCGGTAGCAATCTAATCTTTAGAAGATTTAGAGTGTAACAAGCAAGAAGTTCATGAGCAACAATGCTGGTGCAAACTGGGGATTTGGGAAAACAGCCAACACTAATTCTTCTTCCTCCATGACATGAGATTTAAATCCAAAGATGATTGTGTGTGTGTGTGTGTTACTAGGGATTGTTGCTGATGTTTGTGGTAAATGTACAAGTGGTGATTATTCTGAAGCATCTTAAGCAACTGGAGAAAGCCATCCTTAGTGTTTTTGTTCGTTCTTTTGATCCTTGTTTCTCCTCTAGGGTGGATTCAGAGGTGGAGATCCAGTGCCCTGTGGTGGTCCACCATCTTACCGGGAGCCTTCACCAGTTTTCTTATTGCCCAAAACCTTCTTTGTACCAGAGACAACTTTTTGATGCTAATGTAATTAAGCTTTATAAGCCCATTCCAAAGCCCAGGAGGGACCCTCACAATTTGTTTACATGGCCATGCTATTTTGTAAAATATGCACGAATAGGATACCTACACTACAATTGGCTCAGACCACTGCCGCTTCCCTCCCTGCAGGGGCCTTCATCACCCACCCTCTTAGGGTGGTGAGCATCAGAGTATCTCCTTTTGGGGGCTCTGAATGAAGAGAAATCGAGTTGGGCAACATTTGCTTAAGATTAAGCAAGTGGAAATGCATGTGCATATCTGTTGTTGTCACGTGCAGGGATGTCGGTAGTTACTACAGTGTACAAGGTTCCTTGGGATCCTCCATAACCCAAAGAGCTGAGTCCCCCATGACTCCATATGACCTGAAGACGCAGAGCCAGAGGTCCAATGGCAAGATGAATGACTTATGGGGCTGGCACCAGGAATACGTAGACAGTGTGTGGATAAACAAGGTGGGAAATGTCTATGGCCAGAAACTGCTCTGTGGGAAATCCTTCCAGTCTTCAGATACACAAAATCACAAGCAGAGGATTCTGTTCTCATTAACACCTTACCAAAGGGAAGGTCTCCCCTGTTTGAAATATCGTTCACAATCATAGTCCACTGTTATAAATGCACCATATTTTTTTATGGAAATCAAGTGAAATAGAGTTTATCAAAATTCCTGTGTTTGAGGGCACAAATCTCTAGCAGCACTTCTAACAGAAAACACGTGTAGTTGTGCAATCTATGCATCCGAAGTATCATATCAAGTCTCGGCGTATTTGACGCATCTTTTGTCCTGATGAAGTCTGGGAGTTCCAGATAAAACCGACTGCAAATTGTTGTAACACAGTGAAATAACCTGAAGAAATAAATATTTCCAGTGACAAAACTGTACATATTCATCCAAATGTCAGTGGACTGTACTTCGAAGAAGAGTTATTTGATTTCACATCTGTGCGGTGCAAGACAACAAAACTATTTCAAATTCACTCATTGTTCACGAGTGTAGCTTAATACTGCATTTCTTTGCTTAAAGTAGACTCCTAAAAGCGTGCCTGCTTCAGGCCCCCCAAAAGCCTGGATCTGCCTCTGCTAGGTTCTCATGTCTTGAAAGAAAACATAAAGAAAAAAGCAAAACAGAAAAAAAGATATGCTTATTTGTAAGCGCTGGGGGTATTCCTACACAATTAAAGTGGAAGTCAGGTGTATCTGAAGTGCATTTTCTTTCCCTAATTCATTCACTCATCCCTGTTACTGGCCTGGCCCTGTGATTAACTAAGTTTGTGATCTCAACGTCAAAAATCGTATAGATCTGACTCCAAGACATACAGCAGGCAAGGACAGTTAGATGGGACGTGTGTGAGCTTATGGCAACTGCTGATTTATGCAGAAGCAAGGGATGAATAACTTGCTGAGTGGAACAGAAGCCCTCTTATCAGACAAGATCAGCAGTGGTAGCTATTTATTTAATGGAAACAGTCTCTTACTTTGGGGATCATGAAAAATGACCTTAACTCATACTATTTTACTTTCAAAGACATAAACATACATTTGCCCACTAATCTTGTGCTGCGAGGCCAGGCCTGTCCTTGGAGGATGGGTTCTCAGGCTGGAGCATTGCTCTGTCTTTCATGCAGCAACCACACCTGAATGCAGCACCTGCCGTTCCCATTCCAGGCTTCTCTAAAGTGGAGGGAAAACTGAGGGCCCTGGAGCAGAGTAAGTCAACATTCTAATGATTTTCCCTTCTCCCTTTACCATGGTCTCACCAATGCCTAATGTGAGAGTGATTTTGAGATACTCACCTTTATCTAGTTTTTCTAAAGTGTTCAGATGCATCTCCATGTAAACAACTCCCTATTTCCACTCATATTTAATTGGTTCATGTGATGTTTATCTAAATTACAAATCAATACCAAAGAACAGTATCATAAGCAGGTGTGGAAACAAACACCATTGACTCCACACAAGTGCACAACTCCTCTGGGGACAGCAAAGCGCCAGGGAGCAGCCCCCAGCTGTCCAGGACAGGTTTGGGGAAGGACTGGAGTGTCCCATGACAGGGCTGGTGGGCTGTGGCAGAGCAGGCCGATTAGCCTTTTCATTAGGGACAAAGTGGGAATCAAAAAAATCTGAACTCTGGTCCTCTCACTGGCTGCACCCATCCTTAGTGCTGCAAAAAGACCCGCACGACTGTGCTTCCTACTTCAACTGAGTATTAGGAGCAATGAGAAGACAACTGTACAAATGCCAGTACCACACCCACTCACTTCTGTGCATGCCTGCCTGGCTTCTGTGAACGCACAATATCTTTGCTCTTCCCTCTTGTGGGCATGTTGGGACTGTCGCTGCCCCTTCTTAGCTAACCCCTGGCCCCAGCACCAGATCCCATCCCCTTTAGCAGTTCTCTCTCTGTGTGTCGGCCTGTCTGTCTCTCTCTCTCTCTCTCTCTCCCTCCCTCTCTGGCATCAAGGTGCCAAGAGGAATGTGAAAGTGTGTCTAATTCTCAGGGGAATGCAAATTAAAATCACAGTGACATATCACCTTGTACCTGTTAGGATGGCTATTAACACAGGGAGGAGAGGCAAGGGTTAGGGAGGGTATGGCCAACAGTGTGTACACTGTGGGAACGGAAATTGGTCCCGCTATTATGGAAAAACAGTATGGTGGTTTCTCAAAAAAACTTAAAAACAGAACCTCCAGATGATATGGAGCACCTTTTCATAGACCTGTGGGTCATTTGCATATTTTATCTGGAAAAGTATCTATTCAGGCACTTTGCCTGTTTTAAAATCAGGTTGTTTTCTTGCTCTTGAGTTGTGAGTTCTTTAAATATTTTGGATATTGACTCATAAGCAGATGTATGATTTTCAAATATCTTTGCCTGTCCCATTCATAGGTTGCCTCTTCCTTTTGTCAATTGTTTGCTCTCTGTGCAGAAGCATTTAGTTTGATGTAGTCCCACTTATTTATTTTTGCTTTGTCACCCATGCTTTGGGAGTCACATCCAAAAAATCATTGCCAACACCAACTTCATTGAGGATTTTTTTCCCCTGTTTCCTTCTAGGGATTTATTTCAGATTAATATGAAATCTTTCTTGAATCCATTTCATATTAATATACAATTTATATGAAACCACAAAAGACCCCAAATAGCCAAAGCAATCTTTTTAAAATTTATTTTTAGTTGTAGATGGACACAATACCTTTATTTTGTTTATTTATTTTTTTATGTGTGCTGAGAATCAAACCCAGTGCCTCACACATGCTAGATGAGCGCTCTACCACTGAGCTACCACGCCAGCCCATGGCTAAAGCAATCTTGAGAAAAAAAGAATAAAGCTGGAAGCCTCATGTGCCCTGATTTCAAACTATATGACAAGGCTACTGCATTGTACTGCCACAAAATAGACACATAGACCTAGAACCTGTGAAACCCGGGTGTGAGATGAAACTGGATTCTCTGCTTCTGTTGGTGGGTGGAGTCTGTGTAAGCTACAGGCTTCTGCAGCCCAGAAAACCCCTGTTCGTGTGAGCAGCTAATCACAGCAGGAGTCGCCTATGGTATCAACTCCATGGGTCGTGGCCAGCAAAGCCACGATCTTCTCTATGAGTGGCGTGTTGCAGCTCTAACTGGGGGCTATGCTCTCTAGTGTGCAACAGAGCCCAGCAGCCCACCTCCAGCTTCTTTTTGTGCTCTTGTCTCACAAATTCTGGTCTCACAAGTCTGAGCAGAAGGCAGGAGTGAAAGGAGTAGGATTTATTCAAGTGTGAAGAATACAAAGAGAACTGCTGCGGGGGCAAGAGGTGACCCCACAGGGGTTGCTGCCTGAATGTGCTCGCCTAGGGGTTTACATAGCACTTGGGTCAACTCTGTTGTTCCAAGTTATGCAATCAGAGTTTGGAAAAGCACTAACACTATTGGTTAACCCTTGAGTCTGAACTTCCGTTCAGGTCTGCCCCACTTCCGTTTTCTCTTGCTGTTGGTCAGGAAGCCAGAGGTTGATGTCTCTGGCATGTATGCTGGAGGTTTGGGCTGGGGCATTGTGTGGTGTGGGGTCTGCACAGGCCAAGCGGCCTCAGTGGGGTGACAGGTCCATAGGCCCTGGCTTGCCTTGGCCCTGGATCCCTGCCTCAGCCCACGCAGGCATAGCAGGCTCTGCTCACTACCTGTGCTCCAGCCCTCCTGGGCTGCCACTCAGCTGCTCTGAATAGAAAGACTAAAAATAAACCCATTAAGATCACCTAATCTTTGGTCACCAAGAACACACAATGGGGAAATGGTGTTGTGAAAACTGGATATTGACTTACCAAAGAATGAAATTGAACCTTTGTTTTACACCATATACAAAAATAACTCAAAATGGATTAAAGATTTAAATGTCTGGGTATTCGTTGAATTTTCTAGTTTGTCATTTACTGAGCTTTTCAATCACATCTCTTATATGACTTGCTTCTAGTATATGAAACGATCTAAAATATGCTGTATTCTCAGTGCCAATACCACGGGACCGGAAGTCCTAAGATTCAGGGGCTAGTCCTGTATTTATTGCTTTGTAATTAGGAGGAAGAGTTTAATTGGAAGAAATGTGAGCATCAGAACAGTCAGGAAGGTAACACAGTACTCACTTGGATTCTAAGAGAAAGGGTCAAATATGGAAAAGGAGGCCAATCATGGGGTTGCAGGTGAAAGCAGAGCCTCTGGGTAGCTGGACAGATCAGAAGTTCAGTGCCTGGCCCCAGATCCTCTTTGCTGGTTGGGAAGTTCTCCAAAGATCAAAAGTCAGGGGGCACCAGAACTTGGAAAGTGCTCAGAATGAGAATGAGGAAAAAACTGAGATTCCAAAACAAAAAGGAAAAAAAATATATTAAAAAGGCAATATTCCCACAATATTTTAATGGGAAAGTGTTCTCCTGAATGACCATCAAATATCAAATAACTGCCTCCAGGGTTACCAGGTGACCACAGTGATGACGAAGAGGGATAATATGTAAATGTTACTGAAACTCAGGTGCTTGAATCCAGAGCTGTAGGAATGAAAACAGGATCCAGAAAGAATGTAAGCCCAGGAAAAGCATCATTAGGGACTTCTGCTTGAACCAGAAGTGAGATAGCACAGGGGTGACAGCAGGCATCCCACACCGAGTCCAGCAAACAGCGAAGGGGAATGGCTTTTATGGTGTCTCTAGGAGAGGCAGGAACCCGATGTCTCTCTATTTTATTTAAAATTATACTGTTCTTTTTGTATATACATGACAGTGGAGTGTATTTTGACATATTTTACATCCATGGAGTGTAAGTTATTCTAATTAGGATCCCATTCTTGTGGCTGTACGTGATGTGGAGTTTGGAACCCACTCTCTTGAGGTCTTCACAGGTGGAGATGGGATCTTGGGTGTGCCTGGGCTCTTCTTCATGTCTCACAGGTCTCATGGTTACCTGGAATCTCCACCCAGAGATGTGCATCTTCCTGGGCTAATCAGGTCAATGTAACGAGGTGTGACCCCAGTGACCCCTGTGTTGGCCCCTCACCACTCAGCACTTGCCCTTATCATCTGGGAAAGTCTCCAATATCCTCATTTTCAGGATTAGGCAGACCCTGCTCTGGCTGGCGTTAGCTGGCAGTTCTACTGACCACATATTCTCCGAAACTGAGCTGACCTCAGCCTCCTGTCTGTGGGTGTGTTCTCTAGCTCACTCCCACAGCCTGGAACACTGGTCCACTTTTCAAGACCTGATTTTCGGACATGGCTCCTAACACCATAAGATGGAGACCTGGCTTGGCTGCTGTGATTCCTCTTAGAGTTTGTATCTCTTAGTCCTGTGGGGTCTCTGACTGTGCCATAAAGACAGGGTGTATTCATTCCTTAAGGCTGTGTAAAACTATCACAAACAGTGGCTTAAAATAACAGGGAGTTAGTCTCTTACAGTTCTCGGGGTCAGAATTCAAAAGCAAAGGGTCATGAGGGCTGTGCTTCCTCTGGAGGTTCTGGGAGGGTGGGGGTTCAGTCCTTATCTTTCCCACCCTCCAGTGGGTGGCTCTTGGGCTCTGCACTGCAAGGTCCCTGGGGCAGTTGGCTATTTCTCCCCTTCAGCCTTTGCATAATTCTCCTGTTACATGTTCCGGTCATCTCCCCGACTCCATGCCTCTTTGGGTCAAGGGTTGTAACCGCTTGGCTGTTGCTTGCTCAAGTTCTTGTCTTGTCTCTTATGGCTCTGGCCTTAACTACATCTATGCCTTAAATATCCTTCTCCACCATCACGCTTAAGGCCACACTCTAGTTCAATGTGTGGTATGCCATCAAAAATTTATTTAAATTGCATCAGCTAATGTAACTGAACTGAACCCAAGACCTCACACCTGCTTGGCAAAGAGACAAGAGCTCTACCACTGAGCTCAACTCTTAATTAACCAATTTTTTTTAAAATATATTTTTTAGATGGCGGCTGGCGAGCAGGCAGCATTTTCTATACCTCCGCAGTAACGGGATCAGAGAGACACATAAATACACTTGCATGGGACATGCTGAGGAACTTCTAACAATTTTCCACTGAAAGGAGACCTGCCGATAACTAGTAAGTCTGTGGGAGGGGTCAGTTGGTCCCAGGTGAGTGAATCTCCGCAACGCGGATCAGGGACACAATCCCGCCGGCCGCCGCTGAACTGCAGCGAACATAGGAACCTACTGGGCCCCGCAGGCCTCAGTCTGTGAACTGACTCTAGCGGCTTGGTGCTAGGATCCACACTCCTAACACCCCACCCCACCCCCAGCCAGTTCGGAGCAAAGCGGACCAGGGACACAACCCCGCGGGCTGGCCACGGGCGGCGGCCAGACTGGGCCCCGCAGGCTTGAGTCTGTGAACGGCCTCTGGCGGTCCAGCGATAGGATCCACATTCCTACCACCCCACCCCCAGCCGGCTCGGTGCAAGGCAGATCAGGGACACAATCCCGCCGGCCGCCGCTGAACTGCAGCGAACATAGGAACCTACTGGGCCCCGCAGGCCTGAGTCTGTGAACTGACTCTAGCGGCTTGGTGCTAGGATCCACACTCCTAACACCCCACCCCACCCCCAGCCAGTTCGGAGCAAAGCGGACCAGGGACACAACCCCGCCGGCCGGCCACGGGCGGCGGCCAGACTGGGCCCCGCAGGCTTGAGTCTGTGAACGGCCTCTGGCGGTTCAGCGATAGGATCCACATTCCTACCACCCCACCCCCAGCCGGCTCGGTGCATCGCAGATCAGGGACACAATCCCGCCGGCCGCCGCTGAACTGCAGGGAACATAGGAACCTACTGGGCCCCGCAGGCCTGAATCTGTGAACTGACTCTAGCGGCTTGGTGCTAGGATCCACACTCCTAACACCCCACCCCACCCCCAGCCAGTTCGGAGCAAAGCGGACCAGGGACACAACCCCGCGGGCTGGCCACGGGCGGCGGCCAGACTGGGCCCCGCAGGCTTGAGTCTGTGAACGGCCTCTGGCGGTCCAGCGATAGGATCCACATTCCTACCACCCCACCCCCAGCCGGCTCGGTGCATCGCAGATCAGGGACACAATCCCGCCGGCCGCCGCTGAACTGCAGGGAACATAGGAACCTACTGGGCCCCGCCGCAGGCCTGAATCTGTGAACTGACTCTAGCGGCTTGGTGCTAGGATCCACACTCCTAACACCCCACCCCACCCCCAGCCAGTTCGGAGCAAAGCGGACCAGGGACACAACCCCGCGGGCTGGCCACGGGCGGCGGCCAGACTGGGCCCCGCAGGATTGAGTCTGTGAACGGCCTCTGGCGGTCCAGCGATAGGATCCACATTCCTACCACCCCACCCCCAGCCGGCTCGGTGCAAGGCAGATCAGGGACACAATCCCGCCGGCCGCCGCTGAACTGCAGCGAACATAGGAACCTACTGGGCCCCGCAGGCCTGAGTCTGTGAACTGACTCTAGCGGCTTGGTGCTAGGATCCACACTCCTAACACCCCACCCCACCCCCAGCCAGTTCGGAGCAAAGCGGACCAGGGACACAACCCCGCGGGCTGGCCACGGGCGGCGGCCAGACTGGGCCCCGCAGGCTTGAGTCTGTGAACGGCCTCTGGGGTCCAGCGATAGGATCCACATTCCTACCACCCCACCCCCAGCCGGCTCGGTGCAAGGCAGATCAGGGACACAATCCCGCCGGCCACCGCTGAACTGCAGCGAACATAGGAACCTACTGGGCCCCGCAGGCCTGAATCTGCGAACTGACTCTAGCGGCTTGGTGCTAGGATCCACACTCCTAACACCCCACCCCACCCCCAGCCAGTTCGGAGCAAAGCGGACCAGGGACACAACCCCGCCGGCCGGCCACGGGCGGCGGCCAGACTGGGCCCCGCAGGCTTGAGTCTGTGAATGGCCTCTGGCGGTTCAGCGATAGGATCCACATTCCTACCACCCCACCCCCAGCCGGCTCGGTGCATCGCAGATCAGGGACACAATCCCGCCGGCCGCCGCTGAACTGCAGGGAACATAGGAACCTACTGGGCCCCGCAGGCCTGAATCTGTGAACTGACTCTAGCGGCTTGGTGCTAGGATCCACACTCCTAACACCCCACCCCACCCCCAGCCAGTTCGGAGCAAAGCGGACCAGGGACACAACCCCGCGGGCTGGCCACGGGCGGCGGCCAGACTGGGCCCCGCAGGCTTGAGTCTGTGAACGGCCTCTGGCGGTCCAGCGATAGGATCCACATTCCTACCACCCCACCCCCAGCCGGCTCGGTGCAAGGCAGATCAGGGACACAATCCCGCCGGCCGCCGCTGAACTGCAGCGAACATAGGAACCTACTGGGCCCCGCAGGCCTGAGTCTGTGAACTGACTCTAGCGGCTTGGTGCTAGGATCCACACTCCTAACACCCCACCCCACCCCCAGCCAGTTCGGAGCAAAGCGGACCAGGGACACAACCCCGCGGGCTGGCCACGGGCGGCGGCCAGACTGGGCCCCGCAGGCTTGAGTCTGTGAACGGCCTCTGGCGGTCCAGCGATAGGATCCACATTCCTACCACCCCACCCCCAGCCGGCTCGGTGCATCGCAGATCAGGGACACAATCCCGCCGGCCGCCGCTGAACTGCAGCGAACATAGGAACCTACTGGGCCCCGCAGGCCTGAATCTGCGAACTGACTCTATCGGCTTGGTGCTAGGATCCACACTTCTAACACCCCCACCCCACCCCCAGCCAGTTCGGAGCAAAGCGGACCAGGGACACAACCCCGCGGGCTGGCCACGGGCGGCGGCCAGACTGGGCCCCGCAGGCTTGAGTCTGTGAACGGCCTCTGGCGGTCCAGCGATAGGATCCACATTCCTACCACCCCACCCCCAGCCGGCTCGGTGCAAGGCAGATCAGGGACACAATCCCGCCGGCCACCGCTGAACTGCAGCGAACATAGGAACCTACTGGGCCCCGCAGGCCTGAATCTGTGAACTGACTCTAGCGGCTTGGTGCTAGGATCCACACTCCTAACACCCCACCCCACCCCCAGCCAGTTCGGAGCAAAGCGGACCAGGGACACAACCCCGCCGGCTGGCCAGGGGCGGCGGCCAGACTGGGCCCCACAGGCTTGAGTCTGTGAACGGCCTCCGGCGGTCCAGCAATAGGATCCACATTCCTACCACCCCACCCCACCCCCAGCCGGCTTGGAGGCGGCCAGACCAGGCTCCGCAGGCCTGAGTCTGTGAACTGCCTCTAGCGGTTTGGCGCTAGGACTTTGGCAGCGCTTAGTGCTGAGTTCCAGCTTTCAGACAGAGGAGAGAAGCGGTCCAGTTGGGTTCCAGACACCGGTCGGACCACAGAGGAGGACAGCAGCCGCCATTTCGGAGAGATGATGTAATCATCCCCATGTTCTATTGATCTCAGCTCATCCAGCGACGGAACAGGTGATTTCAGGCTGGTAGTTGCCTGCGTCTAGCAGACAGATTTCTAGCTCAGGCTCGGGACTGGGGATCTTGTGGAGAATACTCCTAGAGGCTCATGCCTGGCAAGGCGTGTACCGGGCACTGAGCAGCTGGATTCTGGTTCCCGGGGCTAACCTGGCCCAGGTCTGAGGAAACTGCGGAGACTGCCGGTGGAGGCCAGCTCCAAGTGGAGCGTGCGCTGAGCTAGGGGCGACTGGGTTCTGACTCCCGGAACAGTTTTGGCCCGGGGCTAGGGAACCCGTGGGGGTCGCTCGCTGGAGCCAGCTCCCAGCGGAGAGTGTATTGAGATAGGAGAGGCGGGTTCTGGCTACCGAAGCTGCTTTGACCCAAGGCTAGGGAACCAGCGGTGTCTGCTTCTCAGTCAGGGTCCTGTTGGGTGCTGTGGGGGCAGAGTGGAGCTTCCACCTGCACCCAGAGCAGGCCAAGTGACCCGCCGGCGTGGTAGCATGACACCCCAAACGCAGCTGGGTCTGAAGAGAGTAGCCGCCCACGCCTAGAATAGGACCAGCGGCCCCGCGAAGCGGTAGCCAAGTAACCTCATTTGGAGTAGGGGCTGTGCAGAGCGTGCAGGCAGACCTGCGGCCCACTGGCAAGACAGGCCAGGTAGCTTGCCAGAGTGGTGGACACGTAACACCGAGGCAGTTGCGGCACACTGGTTGGAGTGGGGGCGGAGCAGGGTCGCCGCCCGGGTCCGGAGGGGGCCCAGCGACCCGTTGGAGAGGTAGTCAGGTACTCCCATTGGGAGTGGGGGCTTGCAGAACTGTGACCCACCGGCCTAGAAGTATGCCAGCGTGGTAGACTCGTCACACCAATTGGAGTGGGGACCCAGCAGAGCCGCCACCCACATCCAGATCAGGACCTACGACCCCAGGGCGTGGTAGTTACGTTACCACAATTGGAGTGGGGGCAGAGCAAAGCCGCCTCCTGTGCCCGCAGGGGGGGCAGACCTGTGACCGATCAGCGTGATAGATAGACCACCATAATTAGAGGAGGAGCACAGCCACTACCCACCCTGCAAGGGAGACTTTCCAACTATACAAGAGCAACATAAATAAATAGGGGGTAAATTTCAAAAACACAACAGTTGCACCAAGCAGAAAGAAACGCGAGCAGTATGAAAAGACAAGGAAAGAAAGGACCACAAGCAATGCAGGTCAACTCAACTTTAGAAGAGGTAATAGCTGCAACAGATGGAATATCAGATAAAGAGTTCAGGATATATATGCTTCAGATGATCTGGAGTCTCAAGGAAGACATGAGACAGCAAAATCAGACAATGAAAGATCACATTGACAAACAAATCCAGGAAGTAAAAGATCAATTTCACAGGGAGATAGAAGTAATAAAAAACAAACAAATAGAAATTCTAGAAATGCAGGAAACAATAAACCAACTTAAAAACTCAATTGAGAACACTACCAGCAGAGTAGATCACTTAGAAGAGAGAACATCAGACAATGAAGACAAAGTATTTCAGCTGGAAAAGAACATAGACAGCTCAGCAAGTCTGCTAAGAAACCATGAGCAGAACATCCAAGAATTATGGGACAATATCAAAAGACCAAATTTAAGAGTCATTGGGATACAGGAAGGCACAGAGCTCCATGCCAAAGGAATAAACAGTCTATTCAGTGAAATAATACGAGAAAACTTCCCAGAATTGAAGATTGAGACAGAATCCCAAATCCTAGAAGCCTACAGGACGCCGAATGTGCAAAATCATAAGAGATCCACACCTAGACACATTATAATGAAGATGTCCAACATACAGAATAAGGAGAGAATTTTAAAAGCTGCAAGAGAAAGAAAGCAGATTACATTTAGGGGTAAACCAATCAGGATAACAGCTGATCTCTCAACACAGACTCTGAAAGCTAGAAGATCCTGGAATAACATATTTCAAACACTGAAAGACAATGGGCTCCAACCAAGAATCATGTATCCGGCGAAATTAAGCTTCAGGTTAGAAGATGAAATTAAAACCTTCCACGATAAACAAAAGTTAAAAGAATTCGCAGCTAGAAAACCATCTCTTCAAAAAATCCTTGGCAAAACATTACAGGAAGAGGAAATGGAAACTAACATTGATAACCAACAATGGGAGGTAGGACAGTAAAGGGGGGAAAGTAGTCAAAGAGGATAACAAATCAGGTTTAGTAACATCAATAAACAATTATGGATAGAAGAACAAACCACATCTCAATAATAACCCTAAATGTTAATGGCTTAAACTCACCAATTAAGAGACACAGGCTAGTAGAATGGATCACAAAACAAGACCCAACAATATGCTGTCTACAGGAGACGCATTTGATAGGAAAAGATATACATAGACTGAAGGTGAAAGGTTGGGAAAAAGCATATCACTCATATGGACCGCGGAAACAAGCAGGAGTGTCCATACTCATATCTAATAAAATAGATTTCAAGCCAAAGACAATCAAAAGGGATAAAGAAGGACACTTCATACTGCTCAAGGGAACCATACACCAACAAGACATAACAATCATAAATATATATGCCCCAAATAATGGTGCAGCCGTGTTCATCAAGCAAACTCTTCTCAAGTTCAAGAGTCTAATAGACCACCATACAATAATCATGGGAGACTTCAACACACCTCTCTCACCACTGGACAGATCTTCCAAACAAAAGTTAAATAAGGAAACTATAGAACTCAATAACATAATTAACAACCTAGACTTAATTGACATATATAGACTATACCACCCAACTTCAAGTAGCTACACTTTTTTCTCAGCAGCACATGGAACCTTCTCAAAAATAGACCATATACTATGTCACAGGGCAACTCTTAGACAATACAAAGGGGTAGAGATAATACCATGCATCTTATCTGATCATAATGGAATGAAACTGAAAATCAATGATAAAAGAAGAAAGGAAAAATCAAGCATCACCTGGAGAATGAACAACAGGTTGCTGAGTGATCAATGGGTTTTAGAAGACATCAAGGAGGAAATTAAAAAATTCCTAGAGTTAAATGAAAACACAGACACAACATATCGGAATCTATGGGACACATTGAAAGCAGTTCTAAGAGGAAAATTCATTGCTTGGAGTTCATTCCTCAAAAAAAGAAAAAACCAACAAATAAATGATCTCATACTTCATCTCAAAATCCTAGAAAAAGAAGAGCAAAACAACAGCAAAAGAAGTAGAAGGCAAGAAATAATTAAAATCAGAGCTGAAATTAATGAAATTGAAACAAAAGAAACTATTGAAAAAATTGACAAAACTAAAAGCTGGTTCTTTGAAAAAATAAATAAAATTGACAGACCCTTAGCCATACTAACGAAGAGAAGAAGAGAGAGAACCCAAATTACTAGCATACGGGATGAAAAAGGCAATATCACAACAGACACTTCAGAAATACAGAAGATAATCAGAAATTACTTTGAATCCTTATACTCCAATAAAATAGAAGATAGTGAAGGCATAGATAAATTCCTTGAGTCTTATGATCTGCCCAGACTGAGCCAGGAGGATATAGACAACCTAAACAGACCAATAACAATAGAGGAAATAGAAGAAACCATCAAAAGACTACCAACTAAGAAAAGCCCAGGACCGGATGGGTATACAGCAGAGTTTTACAAAACCTTTAAAGAGGAACTAACACCAATACTTTTCAAGCTATTTCAGGAAATAGAAAAAGAGGGAGAACTTCCAAATTCATTCTACGAGGCCAACATCACCCTGATTCCGAAACCAGACAAAGATACTTCAAAGAAAGAAAACTACAGACCAATATCTCTAATGAACCTTGATGCAAAAATCCTCAATAAAATTCTGGCGAATCGGATTCAAATACATATCAAAAAAATTATACACCATGATCAAGTAGGATTCATCCCTGGTATGCAAGGTTGGTTCAATATACGGAAATCAATAAATGTTATCCACCACATCAATAGACTTAAAATTAAGAACCATATGATCATCTCGATAGATGCAGAAAAAGCATTCGACAAAGTACAGCATCCCTTTATGTTCAAAACTCTGGAAAAATTAGGGATAACTGGATCATACCTCAACATTGTAAAAGCAATCTATGATAAGCCACAGGCCAGCATCATTCTGAATGGAGAAAAATTGAAGGCATTCCCTCTAAGATCTGGTACAAGACAGGGATGCCCTCTCTCACCACTTCTGTTCAACATAGTCCTCGAGACACTGGCCAGAGCAATTAGGCAGACGAAAGAAATTAAAGGCATAAAAATAGGAAAAGAAGAACTTAAATTATCACTATTTGCAGATGATATGATTCTATACCTAGCAGACCCAAAAGGGTCTACAAAGAAGCTATTAGAGCTAATAAATGAATTCAGCAAAGTGGCAGGATATAAGATCAACACGCATAAATCAAAGGCATTCCTGTATATCAGCGACAAATCCTCTGAAACGGAAATGAGGACAACTACTCCATTCACAATATCCCCCCAAAAAATAAAATACTTGGGAATCAGCCTAACAAAAGAGGTAAAAGATTTATACAATGAAAATTACAGAACCCTAAAGAAAGACATAGAAGAAGACCTTAGAAGATGGAAAAATATACCCTGCTCATGGATAGGCAGAACCAACATCATCAAAATGGCGATATTACCAAAAGTCCTATATAAGTTCAATGCAATGCCAATCAAAATCCCAACAGCATATCTTGTAGAAATCGATAAAAGAATCAGGAAATTCATATGGAATAATAAAAGACCCAGAATAGCAAAAACAATACTAAGCAGGAAGTGTGAATCAGGCGGTATAGCGATACCAGACTTCAAACTATACTACAGAGCAATAGTAACTAAAACAGCATGGTACTGGTACCAAAACAGGCGGGTGGACCAATGGTACAGAATAGAGGACACAGTAACCAATCCACAAAACTACAACTATCTTATTTTTGATAAAGGGGCTAAAAGCATGCAATGGAGGAAGGATAGCATCTTCAACAAATGGTGCTGGGAAAACTGGAAATGCATTTGCACCAAAATGAATCTGAATCCCTATCTCTCGCCATGCACAAAAGTTAACTCAAAATGGATCAAGGAGCTTGATATTAAACCAGAGACATGGCATCTGATAGAAGAAAAAGTTGGTTATGATCTGCACGCTGTGGGATCGGGCTCCAAATTCCTCAATAGGACACCCATAGCGCTAGAGTTAACAAACAGAATCAACAAATGGGACTTACTCAAACTAAAAAGTTTTTTCTCAGCAAAAGAAACAATAAGAGAGATAAACAGGGAGCCTACATCCTGGGAACAAATCTTTACTCCACACACTTCAGATAGAGCCCTAATTACCAGAATATACAAAGAACTCAAAAAATTAGACAATAAGATAACAAATAACCCAATCAATAAATGGGCCAAGGACCTGAACAGACACTTCTCAGAGGAGGACATACAATCAATCAACAAGTACATGAAAAAATGCTCACCATCACTAGCAGTCAGAGAAATGCAAATCAAAACTACCCTAAGATACCATCTCACTCCAGTAAGACTGGCAGCCATTAGGAAGTCAAACAACAGTAAGTGCTGGAGAGGATGCGGGGAAAAGGGCACTCTTGTTCATTGCTGGTGGGACTGCAAATTGGTGCAGCCAATTTGGAAAGCAGTATGGAGATTTCTCGGAAAGCTGGGAATGGAACCGCCATTCGACCCAGCTATTCCCCTTCTCGGTCTATTCCCTAAAGCCCTAACAAGAGCATGCTACAGGGACACTGCTACATCGATGTTCATAGCAGCTCAATTCACGATAGCAAGACTGTGGAACCAGCCTAGATGCCCTTCAATAGATGAATGGATAAAAAAAATGTGGCATTTATATACTATGGAGTATTATTCTGCATTAAAAAATGACAAAATCATAGAGTTTGGAGGGAAATGGATGGCATTAGAGCAGATTATGCTAAGTGAAGCTAGTCAATCTTTAAAAAACAAATACCAAATGACTCCTTTGATATAAGGGGAGTAAACAAGGACAGGGTAGGGACGAAGAGCTTGAGAAGAAGATTTACATTAAACAGGGATAAGAGGTGGGAGGGAAAGGGAGTGAGAAGGGAAATTGCATGGAAATGGAAGGCGATCCTCAGGGTTATACAAAATGTCATATAAGCGGAAAGGAGGGGTAAGACAAGATAATACAAATGGAAGAAAGGATGTACAGTAGAAGGGGTAGAGAGAGAAAAGGGGAGGGGAGGGGAGGGGAGGGGAGGGGAGGGGGGACAGTAGAGAATAGGACAGACAGCAGAATACATCAGACACTAGAAAGGCAATATGTCAATTAATGGAAGGGAAACTGGTGTGATACAGCAATCTGTATATGGGGTAAAAGCGGGAGTTCATAATCCACTTGAATCAAACCGTGTAATATGATGTATTAAGAACCATGTAGTGTTATGAACGACCAATAAAAAAAAATAAAATAAAAAAAAAAAAAAAAAAAAAAAAAAAAAAAAACAAAAAAAAAAAAAAATAAAATATATTTTTTAGTTGTCAATGGACCTTTATTTTTTTTTATTTATAAGTGGTGCTGAAAATTGAGCCCAGTGCCTCACACATGTTAGGCAAGCGCTCTACCACTGAGCCACAATCCCAGACCAATTAAACAATTTTTTATTTGGCATCCAGGTGGTTCCAGTTTCTTACTTATATAAACAATGTCTCCATGAGCATACCTATCGTCAAATCCCTTGACAGAGCCATGATTATTTAAGATAAATTTCCAAAAATGCATTTATTTCTACAAATAATTTAATTTATGAATAAAGTGTTTAATATTAATGGTTAACATCAGTTGAAAATCATTCAACCATGATTAATAATATATTAATGATTTAATTCTAGAGTTTTGATGCATAGTATAAAATTGCTATATTGTATCAACTTACAGTCAGGAGCAGAGAATACTCCTTCCCAGCACCAGGTCTAAGCAATCTTGTCCAGTAAATAAGGAAACTCCAAAGATCCAGTGGTCCTAGGTTTTGTAACTGAATGCAAAGCTGTTCGTCATGAATGTGAGGAGAAAAGAAATCTCCTTTCTGAGCAATGATGAGAGCTCTTTGGAGTGGAAAAGCATCTTAGACAAGAGAAAACAGGTGCCACCTCTACTCCAGGGTTATCGAGAACTTGTCTGAAATTCCCTGTAATGAATGGTGTAGGTCAATGACATGGTGATTCCAATTAAGGAATTTTAGTAGCAAGAAGAAGGGGGCTGCTGGCTTGGGTAAGTGAATGGCCATTATTGTGTGAGATGAAAGCAGCTAACCCTTCAGATAGAGAATGCATCGTTTGGAAGAACTGATTAAGGACATGGCTGAAAACGGACATCAGGGTATACGGGAGGACTGTTCTAACTGCAGGGTTTGTGATTTACTCCATGACATTGACCTTATCTTGAGTGAGTTATGATATTTTCTGGGTCTCAGCCATGAGCTCTCTCAATGAGTTGACCTCATCATGATAAAATAAGCCGAGTTCAGGTTCATCATCACCATCTATCTGGACAGACAGGAAACATAATAAATGGGCAACTGTGTAATGCTTAGATTTAATCTCATTAGGAGGCCTCTGTGATAAAATTGTGGGAACTGAATTACAGTGAAACAATTCCACAACCCGTTCCGCAGTCTCAGAACATTCTCCACTATTTAAAGAGCAGTTATGCCTAAAATTAAAATGTGTGCATCATGAGCAGTTCTGGGCCACAACACTGGGTAGAAGAGAGAAAAGTTGGGGCTAAGGTAAAGAGGGTCCTCCTCTGCACCACTACAGGACCTGGGAAGACTCCTTAAAATCCCAGCGAGTTAATTTTTGTATTAACTCAGATATGAGTCCACCTTGAGCTAACCATGAGCCACAGCTCCTTTTTTCTCGTGGCCAACCTTTGCCCCTTCAGTTCCCAAGTCTGTGCATTCTCCTAGTCTTGCCTCCCTCCCTCCCTCTCTTCCTCCCTTTTTTCCTGTCTTCCTGCCTCCCTTTCCTCTTACCTTCCACAGACAGATAGATGCTCACCAAGAACCTACCAAGCCCCAACCACTGTTCTGAGCCACTGGATAGAGCTAAAGGCCTGCGGGTTGACCCTGCGGCCCTTTTGCAGAGTTTGACGTTCAACAGCTGTTATCTTTGGGGGGAAACCAAAAGAAAGCCCTGGAATCTGGTTCCCTGCTAGAACTTGGTTGCCAGGTCAGTCACCTCTTGGACTGGTTCCTCCATTCTGTCATTCATCTTTGTCACCTCTCACTTCATCCTCACTTGGATCTGAGTGATGGGTCCTCAGATCCTGGAAGTTGACAGTTCTAGAGCCACCGATTTGGATGATTTGTGGCTGAGAGACCAGAGCCTGTGGGAGACATCGGTGGCATGTTTCACTGTAGAATGTCTAGACTGGAGGGAGGGAATGTATTTTCTAAGATGTTTGAGTAGCAGTTAGGACAAGGGGGACTTATTATTTATAATTCAAGACAGTGAATAATCTCATATCTAGCCTTATCATCTATAACTGTTTATCCTCAAAGGGAAAATAATGGACAAGAACTCAATGTAACAAGAGATCAAAGGAGAAGAGCCATCACTCTCTGCATCCCACCCACGCCTGAACCCAGCCTGCCCTACGGGTACCATGGACAAGCACTGGGCTCACTTGAGCAAGGGACCAGACTCTCTAATGTGTGTGTGAGACAACAGAACTCAAACTCCTCTCTATTCTCAAGAAATAACATCAAGAAACCAGGCACAGTGGTGCACAGCTGTAATCCCAGTGGCTTGGGAGGCGGAGGCAAGAGGATCATGAGTTCAAAGCCAGCCTCAGCAACTTAGCAAGACCCTAAGCAACTTAGCGAGACCCTGTCTCTAAGTAAAATGTAAAAATGGCTGGGGATGTGGCTCGGGAGTTAAGCACTTTTGGGTTCGATCCCCAGTGCCCCCCCCCGCCCCCACCAAAAAATAAAGAAAGAACATCAAGAAAGAAGTTTCCCCATGGTGTATCTATTCATCCATTTATTCACTCAGCCAAGCATGCTGTTTACAAATACAGACTCAGGAGTCCAACTTCCCAGGTGAGACCAACCCTAATACTTACTAGTTGTATGCCCCTCCTTGGAAATGTTGCTCAGACCTTTCATGCCTTCGTTTTCTCATCTGTCAAATGAGGTTATTATTAATCCTCACCCCAAAAGGCTTTGGGGAATACCAAAGGAAGTAAGATGTGCAAAGGGTCTAAGAATCGTGCTACATGGTAGAAACTAAAAAATGTTCTCTTATTAGTCAAAAAATGTTCATTAATTTCCTTGTATGATCCAGTACCAGGAATATGGTCCCTCTCTAAGCTGGAAGATTCACAAGAAAACCACACAACATAACCAGGGCAGACCTGGGAGTCCAGGGGAGCAAGGTGCCTGGACATCCAACTAGTCTGTGTGGTCAATTGGACTCTTGAGTACAGAGAAGCTTTCATTAGGCAAAGAAAGTTAGGAATGGGGAAGGAAAGAAAATTCTGAAGAACAAGAGACATTTGCTGGTGGTTCTTTAAGGCTAGAATAGATCACTGAAAAGTCACAGGGGCAGAGAAGGTACAGTCAAACCAGATGAGTCTGCCATGCTCAGGAGTTTGAACTTCATTCTAAAAGCCAAGGGATGACCCTAAAGATTTTCAACAACCTGGCCCCTTGAAGGATTGAAAAAAGAGCATGCCACTGTCCACCCTCATCCTTACCACACATCTGAAAGAAACCTTGGTTTGTTTTATCATTTTAAAAATAGCTGCAGGAACACTTGTCTGGGACTTAAATTGTGGCTGATTTTTCCTGAAGCAGTAGTTTATGATTCCCTATGTGCAACTTAGCTAGATAGTAAACGCTTGCTCCCGTGAGACTTTTCTCCCTATTTCTTTTCTCATTTTGTGCAATCATTTTCAGAAAGGGCTCACCAATTTTATGTCTTCATCCGAGGCCCCTGATGGGGATGGACATACGGCTAGGCCTTTTGCAACATTTAGGACAAACCACTTGGCTGGGACGTCAAGCCAGAGCCAGGGTAACCAGCAGATTTATTTGAGGAAACGTATTTATGGTAGTAAATGGCTGTTCTAAATGAGGCCATTATCTGGCCTTTTCAATGTTGCTGTAAATGTCCCTCCAGAATGTGGATACCCACAGGAAGTCCATCTTGCTTCCTGGACATGACTTGGAGACAATTTTTATGCTGGTTCCTGTCAATGGACGTGCAATGTGCTTGGGTCGTTTCAGTAGTGATTCTTGAATGCTTAGGCACAGACTCATTGCCTAGAAGATTTATTATACATTTCCAGGGTCATCAAGGCCGAAGCTGTGGGGGAAGCAGAGATGTGTTGAATAGTCAATGGAGGTTAGGGGTTGAAATGCAGCCCTGAATCACTCAAAGCTTGGTACAAGCTGTGGAGAAATCATACCTGAACATCCTGGGGCTATATCTCAGGTTATCAGCTTTCTTCTGAATGGGGTGGAGCAGGGCAATGGGGTTCCCTTTCCACCAGAATTCAATGAGAAAAGCCCAGCTGTGTAGAGCACCTCCAAGGGACCCTTAGCATAGGGGTGAATCCTCTTGGACTGTGAGCCTCAGAAGACCCTGTGCAGCCACCCCCCCATCAACACAGGAACTCTTGGTTTCCATGGTTCTAGACTACACTCCACAAACATTCTTTGGGACAGAGATGGTTTGAAATTTCTTGCAAAATGTCTGTGTCACACCCCAAAATATCTTCTCCATATGTTCATGTTTTGGTTTCCTTCCTCTAAAGCTTGTACAACAGAAACAGGAACAGATTCTTCAAGAACAAACCAGCTTTTATTTATTTAAAAAACTAATTGGGTATATATAGGCATAATCCCATGTGTACAGAAATACACAAGTATAGCCAATAACAACATATTCAGGTGCCTCCAAAATCTGGTATTTGTATACAGTTAATGAGAACGGGAGGCTACTACTTTAAAAATAGTCACTACAGAATTTTTACATGCTAGGGAGGAAAAAATAAAACAGTCAGCACATAGGTTTGAAAAGACATTCATGGGCCATTTGGTCAAGAAGGTCCTGTCCAGTCTAGCAGGATAGAATTAAGAAAATGTGGGTGGAGAGGGAGGTTTAATAAAATAATGGGAATTTAGGTACTGTCCTCTACCAGTTCCAGAGGAAAAATTGTTTTGGGCTTGGGAAGTGAAAAGAAGAGGAAACATGGAAAAGAAGAGTCTAGAAAATACGAGGAGGCACAGCCACAGGACAACCAGCGTAAGACCTGGGCAGGGTCCTGAGCCTGTGGAATCTGATATTGGGTTGTAAGTGGCTGCCTGCTCTGGGTGGCACCATAGCTCTCCCCTCCAGCCCCACACTTTCATGAAATCCCTGTGCTCTTTGGTGCTTTGGGAAATGGCAAGAGAGGATCAAGTTTGGGTAAAGAAAGCAGTGGGGGCCTGGGAGCAATTAAGATGGACTTTGAGCTTGGACTTTCAGCCATCACACCTGTGAGGAAATCAGTTTCTGTTGCTTACACCTGCCGTCTGTGGTAGTCTGTAAAAGTAACCGGAACAGGCTTGTGATGAAGTTTTCAATCTCTCTTTTTTTCTTTCTTTCTTTTTGTTCTTTTTTCCTCCATATTTTTATTGGCACATTATAATTATGCATAATAAAGAATAAAATGTCTTTGATGAACTTGTACACTTATTTTATTTTCTATTCTTTGCATTACTTATGTTTGGTTCTTAGCAGAAAATAGAAACCATCCTAGGAATGGCTAACAAATATAACAGTATTTGAAGGAAGAGGCAGGACAACTCTTCTTCTGTAACAGGGACATTGTTTTCTTTCAGGGCCAATCACTTGTCACTCTTGCTTCCATTGAGCACTTGTGGGCTGGCCTCAGTGGACCTAGGGACAGAGTAGGAGGAGCTGGTGGGAGAACAGACATGGAGAGAAGGGAGGGACCACGCCTTGCACTGTGGTTAGAGGGCTCCCCTGAGGGCCATGAAGCCCCTCGAAGCCACACACATTACTTCTGAGAGTTCAGAACAGGCTTGTGGTGCCCCCGGACTCCTTTCCCCTAATGTGTACCTGTTTTTGACTCTCTGCACAAAGTGTGTCCATGTGGAAAGCCTTGGGTGGATGGAAAGAGGAAATGAAAGGGCAAAGCCTGAAGTCATGATCCAGTCTGGAAGAACCTGAAGAACTGGGTAAATCCCACAATGGTCCTATTTAACCATTGCCTGGGCACATGAATTATGCTGCTTATAAATTAATCTGAGAAAAAAAGTGCCATTCATTCATTTGGCTAATATTTATCGAACTCCTAATCTGTGAGACCTAGTATTTGATGACACAAAGTATTTATAATTATATGATAATCATAAACTATTATCTATTTCAGTTATTGCTGCATTGGCAAAACTGCAAACTTGGAAAACCATATTCCTGTAGATGAGATTGGTAAATTGCAACAAAAGATAAACCATTCATTATGTGAATAATCAGGGTCTGAGGTGAATCCCTCAGGTGGAGCTCCTCCTGGGAGAGATCTGGGGAAGTGGAGCTTTCCTCAGGTTCTAGGAGGAGACCATTGGATGACTGATCTGAACTAAGATGGAACCCATCCCATGTGGACAGCCACTATGCATTTGTGGTCACACTGTGCTGTAGGGTGAGAATAATGAGAATAACATCAGGGTAGGTCATAAATCTTTCTTTGGGAAACTTACTTTTGTATACCACCTACATTTTTCTGAAACTGTTTCCCTTTTGCTTTTCTTTACCAATGCCCTTTTGAAAATGCCAACTTGTCTCCTTTGTGCAGAGACACCAGGGGAATGGAACTTCTGTGCATGCTCTGCCTAGACAGGCTCTGGGGCAATATAATTAGCAGAGGAATCAAAGCCCTGGGAAGATGGTGAATTTCGTCTTGCTCACAGAATCAATCCTTCTTCCTTTTCTTTCTCTTCCTCTTCTTGCTCTCTCTTCTGCTCTTTTGATCTCTCCTTCCCCCCCCCCTTCTAGCCCATAGCTCAGTGACAAACTGAGAAGTGGCCAGATCTCCAGAGACTCCACCAGGAAACTATGCAGAACAGGAAGTTTGACCCTGACCCCAAGGCCTGCCACCAAAGGGAATCATCCTCTGATAGTGTGGAGGGGTTTTTAACGATACCCCTTCTTGAATTTTTACACTTCAGTGGGAGAATAATATCGTACTTTGATTTAATTATAGTAGAGCTTTGTTCTTCCACTGAAAGAAATCCTTAGCGATAAGGCCCAGTGAGAAAATACAGAGACTGCCCTAAGCATGCCCGATTACTGGAACCCTCAGTCATATTTGAAGGGCAGTGTCTCGTGTTTTTAATTAGTTTCAATATAGTTCCTGTATTATTGTATTTTCCATGTGTTTTTGGAAACGAATGTTTCATGGATGATTGGGTCATTAGTGCTTCAACAGGAAATATTTGGGTCTTTGTTTGCATAGGATCCACATAGCACGCCTGCCCAAGCTTGGAGGAAATCAATGCAAAAATAAAACCGAATCCTGGCAAGCGGTTAATAAGGGCTGTGCTGACTGACGGGCAATGTGCACACTGCCAGTCAGGCCAGCTCTGAGGGTGAATGAAGAGAAGGGACAAATCAAACCATGGCTCCAAGATTTGTTGTCTGTGTTGGAAACAAATTGTTTGAATTCAGAAAAGATGCAATCATGGGCAAGGCACCCTATTATTTGTTTATCGACTTTTATTTTTAGACTTTAAAAATGTTAACCCCTCCAGGCACATTATAGTAGCAATAAAATCACAGAATCAGCAAGCCGACCATAGCCAGCCAGCTCCTAAAATTGTTTAAACTAGTCCTGTCACTTTCCCTCAAATCCCATCCAAAGTCAATATCCATATTCTTTGCTCTCTGTCACAAGAGGTCAGAATACACATCAGATGTGGGAGGCCAATAGTACAAGTGCAGTTTGGAGCTGAAATTTTCCCTGTAGTATAGAAAAATGAGAGCAAAGTCCTCCTTAAAAGTTTGCTCATTGATTTTTGAGGGTGCATTTGGAACCCTCCTCTGAAGCACCCAACAGTAATGCAATGGCATAAAGCAGGAACTCCGAGGGTAGGCTAGTAAGCCTGGAACTTACTAACTGTGCGTCTTTGAACAAGCTGGCCTTACCAAGTCCCCATCTGGCAGGGGAAGGGGAGTAGTTAATGCATATTTGAATGTTTACAGGATAGAGAGGTGATATCCTTTACCCAACAAATTTCGTGGGAGCCCAGATGTATGTTAGCAGTTGTTTAAAGAGCTGTGCATAGCATCGTGAACAAAAGGGACATAAAGCTTGTCTTGATATTTAAGTTCATGTGGATGATGCTGAGAAATAAACAATAAGAACTGTAGCAGGAAGCAGGAAATCAAAATGCCACCAACTCTCCACGCAGATTAGGGGTTGGGGGCAGCCTTCCAGGAACAAGGCTGAAGGCTAAGATGGGCCGGCGTGGCCAGGCATTGGCAGGGAAAGTGCTGAGCGACCGGCCATGAGGATTTTGTGGCCCAGGCCCCACCCCGCGGTCCCAGGAGACCTGGGTGGCCCCCAGCCCCCAAGATTGGTGCAGCGAGGTGGACAAGGGGAGCGGCCGCAGGGCTTCGCCCGGCCGACAGGTGGCGCTCACCCTCCGGGCGGCTGGTCCGCGGGCGCCTTGTCAGGAAAGCGCGTTCCGGGGCGCCCAACAAAGGAGACCCTACGGGTTTGGTGTCTCTGTTGGTTGGTTTGGGGGACCTGTTATAAAACATATTTGACTGCTAAGTGAATTGGTTTCTGTTAAGTCCCGAAGATGTTTTTGGCCAATTTAGAGGGGCTTGTGTGATCTGGCAGACCCACTGTGCTCCCTGGGAAATCGCGTTGATGGCCCCGACCTTGGCTCCCAGGGTTCAGGACCCCCACCCCACTGACCGGCTGAGACTCTGGCATGGCTCTCCGTGGGTATTCCCAGCGCCCTTGCTCTCCTCCTCCTTTCTTTGAACTTACCCGACCTTCGCCTACCCCGGGCTCTCCAAGGGTCCAGCATCCAAGCGGTGGAGTGGAGGAAAACAGCGCAGGGCTCTGCAAAGCCCAGACTGGAACCTCCTGGCCGCCTAGATGTTGCCCAGGGATCCTGCCTTCTGTCCCCTCGGTTCACTCCCATCTCATTTGCATGCTGTTTGGCAAATAGTCCTCCCCCTAGACCCCCAGGACCTCTTCTGAGGTTCTTATGGGCACAATGAGAAGTTTTGTAAGTGACCTTCACATCCACCCACCTCTTCATAAGTCTGCCCCTTCCCCCGGGGAGCTGGAGCACATCCTATGGAAGACCAACCCCCAAGTCTACCGCAAACCCACGCTTCTCTGCTCAAGGACATCAGGCCAACAATCAGCCCTTTTCTCTCTTGCATTTCCAGCTTCTCTATTTTTACTGGATTTATCCCCACCAGCGTACATTCTTGCCGTTAAAAAAAAAATTAGAAAACCATATTTCTCTCCCAGCCTCGATTTCAATTCTCCAGCTCAAGACTTACCACAATATATCTCAAAAGAGTTTTCTCTCTCTAGAACCTGTCTCCAAACTCAATCTGTAATCAATTCCCATTGGTTTTTCCTGCAAAATATAACTTTTTATATGGCATATCACTACCTACTACTTCTGCTGACAGCACCCAGTTCTGAGCCACCTCCACCCCTTGCCTGAATCATGGCAATAGCTCTCTGACTTGGTTTCCCTGCTTGCACCCTTGCTCATTTTCAGCAGAAAGATTTACTCCTCTGCTCAAAGTCTTTCAACAGCTTTCCCTTTACATGCAAAGTAAAAGTCTCATGTAAGTAAAAGGCTCTACATAGACTCACACCCCCCCAACCTCCCTCCAGCACTTCAACTCTATCTCTGCACCTGTCACAGCCCCTTGACTGAGTCCCAGCCACATGGTCTCTTAACTATGATGCTCTTTCTTCAAAGACCACATCTCACACCTTCACTTCTTTCTGGTCTCTACTCACATGTTGCTAAGGCACATAAGTGTTACTGGCCTATTTAAAATTGCTTCCACACATGCATTTCCTAATCCTCTTCCCTGCATAATTTTTCTTCATTACCACTTATCACCATACGGTATTCTGTGCAGTTTCTTTTTACTGTATCACCCTCCTGCCCCTCTGGAATACAAGTTCCATGAGACCAGGAATGTTTGTTTCTGCACAACTCTGTCTCCAGTAGGAGACTGTCATTCCACGAATGACAAATGCTCTCATTATTACTATTACATGTTCCCAGGAAGACAACTGGAAGAAGTAGCTTTAACTCTAATTAACCCACTTTACAATATAAGTAAACACATGCTAATAGGCAGTAGCCAGGATATGGCAAGTAAATTCCAAAGATGGAGCTCCAAAAAACTACAACTCCTGATATCCATACCTTTGTATGGCTTCATCCTTTGAATCTGGTTTGGCTGGTGACTTGCTTAGAACCACCAACAGAATGGGACCCAGATGGCACTGGGGCGCTTTCAAAGCTAGGTCAGAAGAAACCTTGCAATGTCTGCTGTGCTCTGTTGGCTAGTTCTCTCCTGGGGAAGCCATTGTTAGAAAGGAGTTCTTCTGCCCCAAGATCCCTTCACTGTGAGGAGACTCAAACTAGCCGAACGAAGAGAGAGGTGCCCAGCCAGGCCCAGCTGCGCAAGTCATGCCAGCCTAGGTACAAGATATGATTCTGGGACACCCAGTTCAGTCACAGCTTATGGTGACTCCGGCTCTAGGCAGCATCTAATGGCAACTGCATTAGAGATCCCAAAGGAGAATCACATAGCTGAACCCAGCCAGGCCACTGAGCCTTGGAAAATAAAAAATACAGCATTGATGAAGCCACTGAATTTTGGACTAGTTGTTAAACAGCAAGTGATAACAGGAACAAGGACAAACTTCGGTGGCCATTGTGGAGTCCGATTTACCAACGCTGTCCAGCATAGACGTACTCTGCGTAAAGAAACTCCAACATAGGAAATATAACTTTAAAGAAATAAATCAAGGCCTGAAAAAGCTGCACTTGGAGTGCAGCTTCCAAGGCTTTTGCAAGCATTCATTTAGAGCGTACCTGTAATAACTACTTCTCAGAAGCCTACAAGCAGAAAAAACAGAGAAGTGGTGGAAATAACTACTGTTGAAAGATAATTAGGTGCCAAGATAAAGTATCCTGGACTTTATAGTGTAAGTAAATGAGAAAATTATCCAATGACCAAAATCAAATTCACACACAACCTTTGGGGAACAAACACAGATGTTAGATGTTGTTAATTATACTGCTACTTCAAAAGCTAAATCTCAAAATAATCAAAGCCACTTCAGTTCCCGAAATGCCTTAGCTTCCACTAACTGGCCTAGAGTACAATTAAGGAGAAACAGAGTTGAGAACTGAATTTTTTCCATGTTAGCAGTCTATACAGCCTCCTTTACAGATAGCTGCTAAACTTCCACTGTATCTAACATCTCTGAAAAGGAGTTGCTACTATTTATGCAAGGTTTATTAAGTAGTTCAATAAGAGAATCCATTAACCCATAGAACCACCAAATCGTGTCAGGAGTAGAATAAGGTTTTATGCTTTTTAGATATAATGGGAAGTTGCTGAAGATTTAAGAACTATTTATCCTTATTTATAAACAAAAGCATGTACTTGATTTTGGATTCTCTCAGTGGAGCATTAAAATACTATGAAAGAACTATAGAGAGTGAATTGTAGAAAAGCTAATAGCAACTGGTTCAGGGCTAGAAGAAGGACCCACTAGTTCCCAGGGAAGCCTTATTGGTGTGAGGGGCAGGACAAGGCTGAGAGAGTTTGATGAGCATGCTCGGGGAAGAAACCAGGTGTTGTTAGTATTCTGCAGAGAGTGGGATGCAAGGTTGGTCTGTCTTGTGGTTGAGGAAGAATAAGATAAAGGATTCTTTGATGTTTTTATTTAAAGCTTTCCCTCAATAATTCAATAAGAAGATTCATTAACCCATGAAACCATCAAAACTTGTCTGGAATAGAATAAAGTTCCATGCTTTTTAACTACCATTGAAGATTAAGGAACGATTTATACTTTTTGGTAATTGATATTTTCCCATAATCAAAGAGGGTTTGAACGCACCATCCTAACCCACAGGAAATGAATGAGAACTAAACAGCGATGGGTGAAACCCCAGATAGAAGTGGAGTTTTCTGTCTCAGTAGATTATTGTTTACATTTTATTTTAAAGAAACTGTTATCTCCTGGCAAATCTCTCTAGAAGGAAAAGAAAAAGCTATTTCTGAAAAGGAATTCTGCTTCAAAAGTGCTGGCCGTGCTTAGATTTTTGAGAACTGAAATATAAAATCATCCAGGTAAATGGATTGCCCTCACATAAAGAAAACTAATCAGGCATCAGGAGCCATCAGTTCCACCTTGAACTCCAAGCAATGCCTGCAGGAAAGATATTCCAGGCTCCCAAAGAAGGTGAGAAAAGAAGGGGAGGAGATGGAGGGTCCATTGGTTATGAAGGCTTTGGGGGATTTGAAGAAGTGTGAACATTTCAGTGACCATTTCAGAAGTAAGATAGATACAATAAAAGAACTGTAGGGGTTCAAATGATAGAATTGAAGGCCCTCAAGAGATGGAGCAGAAGAGCCCATGGAGAAGAATTAGAAAGAATAATAGATCCAGAGAAAATGGGGGAGAGGGTGCAGTGGGAATATCTATGTTTTTAGCAGCTCTTCAGTTGGCAATGACTCCAATGTGATAAGAGAAAGGAAACAGAATCCACTGGAAATAAAAATCAACTGATAAAGTCCAAAAGCAAGATATTTCATAGCAGATTGCAATTTTTGGTTCCAGTTTTCTTTCTGATGACTATTTTTAGCACACAGATCGGAAGACTAAACTTTATTTTTTGTAAATTTTTTTAGATGTAATTGGACACAACAACTTTATTTCATTTATTTATTTTCATGTGGTGCTGAGGATCAAACCCAGCACTTCACACATGCTGGGTGAGCGCTCTACCGCTGAGCCACCACCCAGCCCCAAGAATATCTTTATTAATAAAATATTTCTGTCGGTTTCTCTCCCACCACTAATAATGAAAGGGAAGCCACTGCCAATGTCAGAAGTTTCTTTGGAGGAATCCTGAAAGTTACACGCTGTGGGCACTCCTGGCTCTTCAACACTGTAGGGGCTGGTGGTGCCGGTGTGTGCGATGGTATGTGTATATTGGTTGGTATTGTCGCCATATGCTGGCAAGTGACTTCCTGGGAGGGTGAGTCCCTCCTGCATGGCCACGGCATACCCTGGGCATGCTCAAGGGAGTGATGGACGTTGCCCTAAGTCCACAGGTGCAAAAGATCTGATGAGGGGGACCCAAAAAAGGGGATCCCAGAGGAAACTATGAGAAAAGCAAGCTCTTAGAGAACGGAAAGCAGAAATTAAACAAATGAAAAGATTTAGAGGTTATGTGGCCCAAAGAGAAAACTTCAGAGAGCACTGATATTGGTAATTTACTTTAAATTGCGGAAAAAAGTCAATCAATAATAGGTGGAGGCAGCTGTATATAGATGAATCTTGGTAAAAACAGATACAGACAAATACTAGTGAGAGGACCAGAGTGGTGGGTATCTGTGTGCGTTAACTATAGATTTCTTTCACCTTTTCTGTATATTTGAAAATGTTTATAATAAAATGTTGGGGAGAGGGAGGGACCGGATTCAGTGAATGTGATCTGAATTGGAATCTGTAAGTCAGAGTCAGCACTTGTCTCCTCCCATGGAGCTGTTTCATTGATGGCTCTATCTTTTCTTTCTTTATGTACCCCTTCCACATCCACTCTTTTCCTTGGGGCATATTCTTAAGATCCCTCCGAACACATTCAACCTGCGCTGAGAAGAAACAGTGGAATTAAGCAGCATGGCATTCCACGGGAGAGACTTTCCAAGGAAAGCATCTTCTTTTTCTAGTTCTGGCTGGTAAACTTCCCCCCAGCAATGCCTCTCCTTTCCCTTAATGTAGGTAATGTCATTTAGCTGGCTGCGTTGGGGTGCAGTGGGGGGCTTTCATACATGGTGGGTGTTGGGAATTTTTGCTGAAGCTTTCGGCTCTGCATTCCCTAAGAGTCAGCCTCTGTCTAGGATGGATCCTCAACCATCTCTCAGAAGGGCTCAGGCACTGAATCACCAGTTTTTTCACTTTTGATATGAAAGTCCCCAAGTGCAGAATGAGAAGATATTAGTTCCAGAAATTGACAATCAGGAAAAAAAAGTATCAACTGAGGTAAAACTCAGGATGTCACCCAATGTGGTGGTGCATGCCTATGATCCCAGCTACTTGGGAGACTAAGGGAAGAAGATCACAAGTTCAAGGCCAGTCTGGGCAATTTAGTGAGATCCTGTCCCCAGATCGAAAATGTAAAAGGGCTGGGGATGCACTGTAGGCTGGATTAGAGCCCCTGCTGTGTTCCTCAGTACTTCAAGTGGGGGGATAAAAGCTTCAGGATGTCAAGAATTCACAAGTACCTGTGGATTCTCTTGGATCATAGGAGTGGACCAAAGGAGGAATGCTAAATTAGACAAGATTCGTTTTATGTTTCCTCCATTTGCCAGTTTTGTGATCCTGGGTAATAACTTTTTGACTATTAACTTCCTTCTCTGTGCTATAAAGAGGATAATGCCTCCCTTGCAAAGTTGGGACAAGGGTCAGATGAGATCATGAATGGAACAGAGCCCGAGCATTGTGTGCTTCCTGATGTTGCTTCCTGATGTCAACTGGTGTCAGTCACTGATCTACACTGACTCTGCCTTGTGGGGTAGAGATTTCAGGAAGCATCTGGGAGAGGCACATTCGTAAGACAGGGAAATTAAAAGATGGCTCAGAAAAAAAGAGAAAGGAGTGCTTGTTTTAGTTCATTTTTCATTACTATAAGGAAATACAGGAGGCTTGACAACTTTATAAAGAAAAAATGATTTCATTCACAATACTTGCGATTCATGAGCAAAGCACCAACATAGGCTCCACTCTTATAAAGACTCCACAGTGGACAGGGTCAAAAAGATAGGAGCACCTGTGGGAAGAAGAAACCAGTTAGAGAGTGGTGCAGAGATCAGGCTGGCTCTTAAAACAACGTGTTCTCAGGAGAGGTCAGGGGTCTCACAAGAACTAACTCGCTTCCAAGGTCAGTGCCTCCAATGACCTAAGGACCACTGACTTAAACATTCCATACCACCTCTATACCACCAAACTGAGGACCACACCCCAGATGCATGAACCCTTGGGGGACAAGCCACATTGAAACTATAATAGCTCCCATAGAGAATGATGAGGAGAGCCTGGTAAGAGACTGAACAGGACATGGGAAAGGGTTTGCAGGACATTGGGTAAGAGTGACTGAAGGGAGATTTGTTTCTGAGGGTGACTCAGGAAACTCCTAGTGGACCAGCTCCCACACAGACAACAGCTAAGTACTTTAGGGGCCAAAAAAAGTAAAGAATAAAACAAAGCAAACAAAAAGCTCAAAGACAGCCACCAAAGAAGGCAGCTTCGGGGAGAAAAGAATGGAATTGGGTGAGTTTTGTTCTCATGCTTCTATGGGGCAGCCTTCAGAGTGGCTAACACTCAAGTGTGAGCAACCAGCCCAGATTTCCAGGGATATATCCCAGTTTTAGCACCGAAAGTCTCATGATCCAGGAAATCCCTCCATTCTAGGCAAACCAGAATACGTGTTAGTCAAATAAATTCTAACAGAAACCTGCAGTTTTCCTAGCCTAAGGAGACAAGAGATTTTGGGACAATTGCAGCCACTGGGAAATTGGAAGTGAAGGCTAGAAAGGGGGGTGGCTGTGAGAGGGAGCACTATTTTTTTTTTTTTTTTTTTTTTGGTGTATGACTGCCTAAATCTCTGACTGACTTCTGAACCACACAGGCTAGGAGCAGACTTAAAGCAGCCCAGCTTAAGAATAAAAAAACAGAACTGAGAGTCCAGTTGCTCCTTCAGAGACAGAGTTTTCCGTCTGAATCCAAAAAAAAAATGTTAATTACCGCCTAACACAAGAGCAACAACAAAATCCACACTCTTCAGAGAGATGTTAACAGAACTCGGAATCTCTACAACACAATACGGTGTCCAAGAGACGATCTAATATCAACCTACCAAAATACCAAACTCCACACACCAAAAATCATGAAAATTTGGTTGATTTTTCAAAAGAAAAGGCTCACCTTGAAATAACCAAGATACTGAAATTAGTAAGATTTTATAATAACTATGCTCACAGAGAATGTTTACAAAAAGAAGAGATGGTAAATCTCAGATGAGAACTAGATACTGTAAAAAGAAGCTGTATTAGCCAGGATTCTCCAGAGAAACCAACTGAAAAAATTTGAGTGTGTGTGTGTGTGTGTGTGTGTGTGTACACGGGGGGGGGGGCGGTTTCTTTTAGGAAACTGACTCATGTAGCAGTTGTCAAGTCCAAAATCTGCAGGGTGGGCTAGCTGATCTACCAGGCTGGAGACCCAGGGATAGGCTGGCATTATAGAGAAGTCCAAAGGCAGTCTGCCAAAGAACCAGGAAGACCCACGTTCACCAGTGAGGTCTAAAGGCGGTCAGCTGGAGGGTTTCCTCTTGCTGGGGGATAAGGCCGGCCAACACTACAGAGGGAAATCAGCTCAAAATTCACTGAAAACTCTCATCCACAAATACCCTTGCTAAGACATCTGGAATAATGTTTGACCAAATATTTGGGCACTGTAGCCCAATCAATTTGAAACATAAAACTAATCGGCATAAATATCGAGCTGAAATTCTTTTGGGAAAAAAAAGTCTACAACAAAGAAAAAGAAAAAAATGTAATACCCATATAAATGCAGCCACTCTATGATAGCAGGGCCCCCATGCAAAAATATTACTGAAGCCGTCAATGCTGCAGCACTAGCCTCTTGTCTAGAAGCTTCTGCAAAGGCTCACCTTCAGACCCATGGATTATTTTAAACTCTGATACCATTTACATCTGCAAGAACAGCCAGGATAAGATTTCTCTTCCTGGTCTTTGTTTCTTTTCTTTTTCTTACCTTATTGCAAGTGAAAGACCTTGAATAGAAATGGAGGAACTGGATATCCTTACTTTGTTCCTGATCTTTGGGGGAAACTGTTCAATATTTCACCATTAAGTATTACATTAGCTTCAGGGTTTTTGTAGACATCCTGGTCAGGTTGAGAGTTCTCTTCTTATTTGACTGATCATTTTGAGGCTTTGTTTTGCTTTTGCTTTTTGCCTTTGTTGTGTATTTTTAGATCACAAATGAGTTTTGACTTTTTTTCCCAAGTACTTTTGCTTACCTATTGAAATAATCATGTGATATTTCTCTTCTATTTTGTAAGTGTGACAGATTGTTGAATGCTAAATCAACTTCGTACTCCTGGGATAAAACCTATTTGGTCATGATATTTATTCATTTAAAAAGTTTTATTTGTGATATTTATTCTTTTTCTATACTGCTGGATTTGATTAGCTAATGGTCTCTTGGAGTTTTGTGAATATAGATTCATGAGGGATATTGCTCTATAATTTTGTTTTGTTAAATTTGGGTATTAGAGCTCTGCTGGCCCTATATAATGAGTTGGAACTATTCTCTACTCTATTTTTTAGAAAGTTAACTTTAAAAAAAAAATTTGATAGAAGCCAGCAGAGAAATAAAATGGGCATGGATTTTTTTGTTGTGAGGTTTTTGGTAAATTCAACTTTCTTTTTTTATAACTTTTTTTTTTGGTTTATTTATTTACTTTTTATGTGGTGCTGAGGATTGAAACCAGTGCCTCACACATGCTAGGCAAGCTACCTCTGAGCCACAACCCCAGCCCCTCAACTTTCTTAATAAATAAAAAACTATTCAGATTTCTTGTTTCACGTTGTACCAATTTTTCTAAGTTATTCAAGGAGTTTTTCTAATTTCATATAAATTGTTGGATTTGTTGGCACAAAGTTGTTCCTATTACTCCTCAACATGCTTTGATGTTTGTAGGATCTGTAGTACAACCCCTCTTTCATCCTGACATTTGTAATTTCTATTCATTCCTGCATTTTCAGTACTTTTTATCTTTTTATTGCTGAATACAGTTTCATTGTATGAATATACATTTTCTTTACCCATTTATGAATTGATGGGACATTTGGGTTGCTGGCATTTTTTGGCATTTATTAATAATGATGGTATGAACATTCATGGACAGATTCTTAGGTTGACTCCTACAGCATTTAGAATGACTTGCTGCTTTGATCCCAACAGCTCCCTCCCCATTAGCCACCCACTCTCAGGCCCTCAATGCTGTATACTAAAGTGAGTTCCTCTTGATTCCTGTCGCTGAAAAGTAAGTGGATTGTGTAACCTGATCTGAACGTGGGGTGAAATCTTGAGTGACTCCAGACACCTGGACACTCAGGTGGCCTGGAGATACAGAAAAAGTCACAGTGGGTACAGAATTTCATTAGAACCATTGCTTAAGACTTCTTGTGCCATAGGTGATTTGCCAACTCATGCAAATAAACTTACATATTGTTAAACAGTATAATTTGCCTTGTAGATTAGCTTTGTTCATATGCACATTCTCTGATCCCTAAAAATCTTCCAGAATAACTTGTTACATTCTGGAATGTGAGATTTCACCCCCTGGAATCCACAACCTCCTCTGTAATTTGCACGTAACTCCAAAGGACAAAAAGCCAATCATTTATTTTTTCTTCACGTTTTTATCATTTACCCATTTTATCACCTTACCCCCGAACTATTTCCTCTGAAGTCTGTACAGAGTCTCATGCTAAATAAGAATTTGGCGAGTCCTTTACTTTCTGCTTTCCTCCTAAAGGGATTGTGGGTGAAATTACTGAAAGATCTTTATATGGGATAATAGGCCAGGTCCCGAATTAACTTAATAAGTAAATAAGGAAGGAGCAGAAGGAGGTTAACTATGTGTGGATTTATAGATGTTTTGGTGTCTGGAGCTCATGTAAATAATATATTACCTCGCTGTAAATATTAACTCTGCTCGAGTTGAGGTCTTTAAACACAAATTAGCAGAGCTCCAGGGAGGGAAGAGATGCTCAGTGCTTAATGATCTTTTTAACACTAGCTCCAGGTACTCAGGACCCTACAGGGAATTCCTGGAATGGGTAGTCCTTAGGACGCTGGTCTCCAGTGCCGAACAGTTTGTAAAGAGGGAAAAAAAAAAAAAAATCTTCTCTCTATAAAATAAAAACGGAACCACTCAGGCAATTAATCCTTTCAGAACAATTAAGATAATTGGTATTGGCCTGGAGACTGGGGCTTTTAAACATTCAGTAGGTTCCTTTTTTTTTTTTTTTTTTTAATGTTAATAAAAGTAGAACCTTCGACCAAGCTCATTAGTAGAGGCAAGGACTTGTAAGGTGGTCCCAAGGCCCACCTGCCTTCCCTTTCTCTGCAAAATACCCGTGACACCCGACCCCCACCCCACCCTCACCCTCACCCCCACCCTCACCCTTACCCTCACCCTCACCCCCAACCTCACCCCCAACCTCACCATCACCCTTACCCCACCCCCAACCTCACCCTCACCCTCACCCTCATCCCCACCAGGTCTCTGCCTCCATCTTTTCTATTTGCTGCTTCCATTTCCACACCTGTGCAGTGAAGGTGTTCTCCATGATTCCATTTTCTTCTCCCCCACCTTCTTTTCAGCCCTAAAACGCATAGCTCTGTGAGAATTGTCCATCTGCCTCTCTCCTTCCTCTTATCCACTCCCATTTTGAAATCACTGCCTCTCCCCACCTCCTCTCTGCCACCTCTGGGACTTCTGCCAGCCGGGCCCACCCACCTCCAGCCCATCTGCCCCAGTGGCTTCCTTCCTTCGGCCTCTCCTTGACTGCACCTTGTCCTGTGGGCCGGGACCTTGGGACCTTTGTGCCCATTTTGTATGGACTGTGAAGCTGAATACCTCATCAATTTGTTTAACTTGTCTGAGTCTCACTTTCTTGTTTATCTTTTTTTATAGATGAGAATATTTGAAGAATCAAATATTATAAAATTATAACGTGTTATGAAGTGTCCATCTGTAATAGGCTTATAATTTGCTCTTGATAAGTGAGGTCTGCCTTTAAATGTGCCTGGTGCATAAAAGATGCTCAGTAGATCTTAGTTCTTCCCTGCCTCCTTCCCAACATGCCTCCCTTCGTATGGAGTTGAAATTCCTCATTCCCATCCCACCACTCCTGTCCCACCCACTCCCATCCAGGATTTCACAGGTTTATTTCAGGGACTGAGGAACAGTCAGCCCTGAGTAAGCTGAGTTCAGCCAGGTGGATTAGGGTGAGCAGCTTGGCTGACTGTGGGAAGGCGCCCAGGCCAGTTACCTGATTGAAAAGTACTTTGGTATTTTTAAGTGCATTTTATCAGTTAAAAAAAAAAAGTTCTACTTTCTTTTTAAATAAGAAATGTATAGTGCTTAGCTTAGTATAGACTAGGGAATAAATGGTCCAGGCATCTGGAGACCACCATGCTAAGTGAAATAAGCTAATCCCCCAAAACAAAGCCTGAATGTTCTCTTTGATGTGCAGAAGCTGCACACAATAAGGGGAGGGGGAGGGAAGAACAGAAGCCCATTATATTAGAGGAAGGGGAATGAAGGGAAGGGAGAGAGGATGGGTTAGGAAAGACAGTAGAATGAGTCAGACATAACTTCTCTATCTTCATACATGAATACACCACAGTGAAACTCTACCTCATGAACAACCACAAGAATGGGATCCTAATTAGAATAAGTTATACTTATGTATAATATGTCAAAATACACTCTACTGTCATTATGTCTAAAAAGAACAAATTGAAAATTTTTAAATATATAGACTTGGGGAGAAAAATTAAAAAGAAGGAAGAAATTGTCCAGGCAGGTTGCCGACTGGCTAACCAACCTGCAGGCCTTTACACACACACATCCTCCTCTCCCCTCAACAACCTCCACTTCCTTCCTTCCTTCCTTCCTTCCTTCCTTCCTTCCTTCCTTCCTTCCTTCTTTTCTTGCTTGGAGACCTAACCACTATTAATAATATTATTTCTAGGGCCTAAGATGATTGCCAAATATGTGATGGGACTCCAGTTTTCCTATGTCTCAGCAATGTTTCAGGGAAGGGGTATTAAGAGGAATTACTCAATTTTCCAGACTCTGCCTACCTGCTAACACAGGAATGCTACCCCTCTGAAATTTCACCCAATAATGTCTGGACACGCTTAGGAACCGTCTGCAGTGTCCAGCCATCTGCAGCACTTCCTGTTGGGGTGCCACAGTGCCACCGGGAACTGTGCCTCTTCTTGTTTGTCCCCTGGATACAGTTGTTCCCTGTAAGTGCCATCTCTGAGTTCTCATGGTCCCAGAGCACTGTTGCTTCGGGCCCGAGATTTTATCAAGAGTTTTTAAACAGAGGTTTTCAGCTTTTGCTGATGGCCTTCCCTCTTTTTTTCTAGACAGGTGTGTCTGTGTGCCAGAGGACTGGGCCAGGCACAGACTGAACTGACTGTCCCCTCTCCCCCTCATCGTAGTCAGAGACTCTTCATGCTCAGCGGCTTCTTCCCTGTGGATGGGTCTAAGGAGCTGCCCAGTTCTGTCGATCAAACCTTCTCCAGTAGCTACTCAAGACAAGTTCCTCCCCGGGAAACTCCTCAGCCTCCCACAAACACCTGGGAGGCCTGTCCTGCTTGTCCACTGTGGACAACAGAAGATGAGTTCAAGGGGAAACTCCAGCACATGCTCTCACAAATAAGCTATTTGTGAAGCTTATTGATAAGATTCTGTCTTTCAAAAACTGGCAAGTGCCTGACCAGCAGTTCCTTAAGGTATGAATGTGTGGTCATAAAGGATGATTTAAAGTAAGTTGGGTAATCTCTGAAAGACAACTGGTTGCAATCGTCCTGTATCCCACTGGAGTCTTTTGCAGATAATACTCTGATTCCATCCATATTTTTTGATGAGTCTAGGAAGGGGGGAAAAAAAAGAATCAAGACCCATTTTTAGTGAAGAGGGAGCAACTGGACCATGGTTTTGAAGACATGGTTCTCAACTACTCGGTACTGCCATCAACACGATAAGATAAAGGCTAAAGCGAAAGCTTGTAAGAGGGAGGACACTTGCTAATAATGGATGTTCCACTTACCAAGGACAGCAGAGGAGTTGGCTTTTTGTTGGTAGTTTTCAAGATCTGAGAACTCATTGGGCCCATTTCATCTTGTAGAGGAACCACTCTTGGCCTATGTCATGAAAGACGAACAGGAAGCCATTTTGTTGCATCAAACTTCTCGGATCTTCCACTCTTTATTCTGCTTGTACTTTCAGAGGAGCATCTATACCCTGAGTGAATTTTAAAAGGATTCCAAGCAATTCCAAAGGAAAATAGGTCCTGAGCACCTGATGCCACTCTCTACTCAGAGGCTAGGAAAATGCAAGTGTGGATCCTCAGGAGGCCAGGCATGTAATTCATTTGGTTCATCAGTCACTCAGTCACCAGCCATTATTAAACACCTACATATACATGCTTGGCCCTTTGCCAAGCACTAAGAATTCAGCTATGAGTAAACTCGGTTCCTGTATTTCACCCAGGGGTTAAGGAAAATAAGGACGGGGTAAACTATAAGTTATGCTATTTTGGTATGCCACATCCCTGGGGTTATTGGTGGCCATTTTTCTCATACTTTCTTCATTTGCTCCTTGACACAGTTTCTGGTCAGGGTGCCATACTTCATTCTATCGGCATATGCAGACTCCAATAATTTGTGAAGCAACAGAAAACCTGTTCTCTCCCAGGGTGTCACCAACCATGTTGCTGCTTTTTGCTCTAAACTTCTGAGAAGGACTGCCTTGATCCACACAGGTTCTAAGGACTGCCATGATCTACACAGGTTCTAAGAAGGCGTGGCTAGGGGAGAAAGAACAACCCTCACCATTAATCTCGAGCCCCTACTCTGTGCCAAGACCCTATACCAGATGCTTGATGCACATTATCCTTTATTCTCCCCCAACTCTTATGAAGTAGACATTAATTCCTGTGTTAGTTAAATTTTTATTGCTGAGACCAAAATATCTGACAAAAACAACTTAGAGGAGGAAGTGAATTTCGGTTCAAGGTTTTAGAGGTTCAGTCCATGGTCAGCCAACTCCATTCTCTGGGTCTGAGGTGAGCAGAACATCATGGTGGAAGAGTGTGATGGGGAAAAGCCACTCAACCCATGACAGCTAGGAAGCAGAGGCACAAAGACAGGAAGGGACCAGAAGCAGATAGCATCCAAGGCCACGCGTGGCACCCACTGACTTTACTTCCTCTAGCCATGCCCACTGCCTACACTTAGCAGCTAGTAGTCCATTCCGATTATTAATCCATCAAATGGATTAATCCACTTGAGGAGGTTACAGCCCTCCACCCAATCTTTTCACCTCTAAACATTGCCTCACACATAAGCTCTTTGGGGCCATTCCAGATTCAAACCATAATAGTACCCTCATTTTATAAATGGGAAAACAGAGAATTTCAGAGTTTATAAACCTTTGGATCTCATAACTAATAAGTTGCTGAGACAAGACTCAAAACCAAGTCTACTTAATTCAAAGAAAATAATTAGAAAAGCCCAGGTGAAGAGCAGCCAGGTAGGAGCGCGAGCTGAATTAAAGATGTTGCGCATTTGCCTCTTTCTGCAAATATGTGTGCAGTCCTCTTGGTTATTTCACACACACCTGCATGACACTCCCAGGAGGAGACCTAGAGGAGCCACTGATTTAAGGGGTCAGAGAAGAGGGACAGTCCTCTGCGGTAGGCACCCTCATTCCAGGGTGTCTTGACAAGCTCGCCTTGACATATCCTTCCCCAAGAACGAGCCTGTTATATACATTCGCATATTAATGTGCTTGGGGCATCACCCAGAAGATCAGTGTCGACTTTCACCGCTGTGTGGGCTGCCTTTGAAACTTCCCCCAAAGTGACCTCTAGCAAAGTCATGAAAATCAATGTGGAGATCCTGCCTTGGGTCCTTGTCACTCTGGTTCCAGGAAAAGAGGAACAGCTGAAATTTACTGATCCAAATCCTGGTCACCTGGGAAGGAAGAAGAAAATACAGCTTGCTTTTGTTATTTAACACCCTTGGCTAATTAAAAAGGAATTGCCATTTGCACTTAAGGGGAAATACGTTGAAGGGGAGAAGATTATTTTTTAGGTAAACTTTACGCTTAAAATGCAATCCTCTGCTTCCTCGACATTTGCTTTGGAACAAATAAGATTTCACCTCGCCAGATTCTCTGAGAACAGTCAGTCACACCAGGTGAGTGGAAGCCCTTGGCACATGTTATTGTCTCCTGTACCGAAGAGGAAACATGACCGTGCTCTGCACGTCAGCAAATGCGTCGGGGCACCCAGGTATTCAGCAGAAATGAAGCCTCGCCCCATAAACCTGTGACTGCTCATGAGGATCAGAGTTTATTTTATTTTATTTTTTTGTTTTAAAACTGGCAGTGGGTTTAATTCTTTATAAGCTTTAGTCCTGCCTTGGACATTTTTTTTTTTCTCGGCCTTTGGTCATGATTCTGGGAAATAAAACTATCATGACTTCTCCATGGGCAAGGAGTCAGACCCTGATTCTGATTTACTAAGGCTGATGGAAGTTTGGATCCAGGCTGTCTGTCCCAGATCTTATCGTGCCTGTACTCAGCAAGACATTGCTCACATTTTTTAGGTGGAACTAGAGCTTCAAGGAGTGGGAGGCTGAGAAGCCTTACACCACACTGTCTCCAACCCTGCCCCAACCCTTCCACCAGCTCAAAGTAACTCCCAACTACCAGTGACTACTACATGCACCTCGTGGCCTCCTAGTCTCTTTGGATGCTCCATTTTTTTTTGGCCTGGTCTGAGCTGGCCTGGTTTCTGTCTCCTACTTTGGCACATTTACCAAGTTTTCCATTCCCTAAAAGTACATCTGTGCTGCAAATAGCCCTGGCTGTCTGGCTAAACCCCAAGAAAGCCTCTCACCCACCCCACACACTGCTTGGTGACCTGAATGCACCTGAGTTTCAGGTGCCAAAGATGGAAGAACACGCAAGTAGCTGCAGGACTGTATTAATCAGTCTCTCCAAATGCAACGAACAGAGGCAAAAAGCCAAGCATATTTAGCCTTTTTTTTTTAGTTGTTTACATCTAAATTAAAGTAGTCACCCCTTTCATCAATAGCAATTAATATTTCCTGAATGCTTATCAGGAGCATGGCATTGTACAAAGCCCGCCTAGGGCTTTTCACAATGTAGTGGGTGTGAAATTTCCAGTCTCAATGAGCATATAATACTAAGCAAGACATGGCAATTAATTAGCGAATATTTATGGAGTGCCTTGTTTAGCCTCAGCATTTGGCTAGAAGTGTATATATCACAATTCAACAATTGTAGGAGGGACTCTGGAAGCTTCTTCAAAGCCCTGAGCCCTACTTCACAGAGGAACTTGGACAGTTCCTTCCCCACTTCAGCCCCTAGGTACTTCTTCTTCTTCTTTTTTTTGGGGGGGGGGGGCGGAGGAGGGTACTGGGGATTGAACCCAGGGGCGTCCTAACCACTGAGCAACATCCCCAATTCTTTTTTATATTTTATCTAGAGACAGGGCCTCGCTAAGTCCCTGGCTTTGAACTCCTGAACCTCCTGCCTCAGCCTCCCAAGCTGCTGGGATTACAGGCTTAGCCAGGCACTCTTTTTTTTATTCTGTCAGCACTATCAGAGGTTTCCAACCAGGAGCAGCACCGTCCCTTCAGTGAGCTTTTGGAAAAGTACGGGAGCAATTGGCACCTGCATTGGGCTGTTGCAAACTTGCATTTACTGTGTAGAGTATGTGGATGCTGATGTCCCACAATGTGACTGGCAGCCCTCCACAACCAAGAACCTTCCCACTCAATATACCAGGAAAGCGCCTGTTGAAAACTGATAGAACAAACGCTCTGAAAACACTCAGTGGCTTGAGGAGCCCTCACTCCATCTTCCTCCCCGATTCTTTAGGAAACCCTTTTTGGAAGGGAGTGACATGTGGAGGGGGCAAGGGTCAAGATAACCCAAATTCTCCAAATTCCCCAGGCATTTGAGATGAAGTCTCAGTGATCTGTTCTGCTAACAAGTCAAAAATAAATGAATAAATAAATAAACTTTGGGATGTTAACTTTTTTGGGAAGAAGTTCAGCAAGATTCTAAGTTTAGAATATTATTTTCAACTCAACAATCACATCACAATTGTCCTTCAGGGTAATTTTTCTTCATAAAGGTGACTAATTATGAAGGAAAGAGAGGCTCGTGCGTTTAAAAAGGACTCAAGGGGCCTGCAGTAGAATGTTCATCAGAGGCCCCTGTGGCTGCCCCAGCCCTGGGCATCCCAAGATGGCCTGCATGATAGCCCAGCTGCTCAGAACTGCGCCAGCCAGAAGCCAGGGAGGGGCAGTCCAAATGCAGAAAGAAGTGGAACCAACTGCAACCAACCCAGGGTCATCAGTGGAAGGGGACAGTGGCACCTAGCAGATGACAGTGTGGACCAGTCAGCCTGAGTCTGCAGGACAGGGAAGAGTGCGAGGGGAGCCACAAGAAGGATCAAACTTATTTGGAGCCATGCTCTTCAGGACCTGAAGAGTGACCTTAGAGAGTGGCATCTGGCTGTGAGGTAGGTGAAGAAACCCTCAGGGCAGGGAAGCCAAATCTTCATTCACTCACCAAGAGGATTATGGCACCGATTCAAAAACAGAGAAAGGCAGTGAGTGAAGAATGGATTGGGAACCTCCGCGTCGGCTTACAGGCAGAATGAAGCTACCAGCATGGCCTAGACCATTGCTGGGGTCTTCCAGGAAAAGATGAAGAGACTTAGAAAAGGCTCATGTGATCTTGGAGTTGCCCAAGCCGACTGGTGATTTGGGCAGAAGGTGTTTAAGTCTAGGTTCTACTGCTTCCTATGGTGTGACCCCAGACAAATTATGCAACCTTTCTGAGCCTCATTTCTCAACTTCAGATATAGATCATACCTGCTCTCTGCTTATAAAGAGTAGAAACAATGGTCTGAGAGCTCAATACTCATACTTCTTAGGTGGTCAACAGACAATACATAGTCTTACTTGATCTTTCTCTAAGAGCATACCATAATAGCTTCTTACCACATAAACTAGTACTTAATTCCATACTGTTCTTTCAATATGTGTTTTTGACATAATTTTCCTAATTCTATGATTAGAGAATTATGATCAGAGACATTACTGCAGGATGCTTTTTCATAATGATGGTACCAGTTAAAGTTCATGGTTACAAATGATAGAAAACCCCATTCAACGAAATTATGGCATTTGCTGGTAAATGGATGGAGCTGGAGAATATCATGGTAAGCAAAATAAACCAATCCCCCCCCCAAAAAAAAAAAAACAAAGCCTGAATGTTTTCTCTGATATGGATGATAATTACCATAAGGAGGAAGGAGGCTAGGAAAGAATAGAGTTACTTTGCATTAGGTAGAGGGGAGTGAAGGGAGGGGAGGGGTATGGGGGTAGGAAGGATAGTAGAATGAATCTGATGTTATTACTCTACGTGCATATATGACTAGTGTGATTCTACATCATGTATAGCCAGAAGAATGAGAAGTTATACTCCATTTATGTAAGATGTGTCAAAATGCATTTTACTATCATATATAACTAATTAGAACAAAATTTAGAAAATTTAAAAAATAGTTATAAATCAAAAGAAGAATAACCAAGAGTAGATATTTAATTTACATTTAATATTAGACATTTTATGTGTTATGGTGTTACTGAATATCACAAAAATATATTCTCTAATACATTGGACTAGCTACTGAAGCATGTATCTAATATATCCCCTCCTAAAAAAAAAAAAAAAAAAAAAAAGGAAAGAAAGAAATGAAAGAAAAGACGTCATTCAAACTGGTTTGAGAAAAAAAGTGGAAATTATCTCCTCATGAAAATGAAGGAGTGGATTTGGAGGGCTTTAGGTACAATGTAGTCTGGTGCCCAAATAATATCACCAGGACCAGGACGTGCTTTTTCTCTTCCACCCTTTGGCTTAGTCTTAAATAGAAAGTTCACTCATGGTGGCAACTATGGCTCCACTGTCTCCAGACACTCAGATTCGAATCCCGTATAAGACTCAGGACATAATCTGCACAGATTCAACTGGGTCACACGTTCATCCCAAACAATCACTGTGGCCAAGGGGCTCTGGTGCTCTGACTGGCAGGGGTCACCTGCCCGCCCCTGGCCTGGATGATGAAAGCTACTTGAAGCATTTGCACTGAGCAGAGGAAGAGGCTGCTCCACACAGGAAATGCAAGATGAATGGGAACTGGGCAGAAAAACAATAAAAACCCACTCCAAATTCTTTACACACTGCAGGACCACCGCTAGGACCCTCAGGTGGTGAGAATACAGCACTAACCAGGCTGTGGCCAGCTGTTGACCAGCCAGGTGGGCCATGCAGCTTGGTTCAGAGTTTCTCAAATACAGTTATGACCCACGACTGTCTGAATCTCCTGGGTTGCTTGCTCAAAATTTAGGTTCTTGGGTCTTTCTCCAGATCTACTTTCTTTTTTTTTTAATTCTTTTTTTTATTGGTTATTCAAAACATTACAAAACTCTTGACATATCATATTTCATACATTCGATTCAAGTGGGTTATGAACTCCCATTTTTACCCCAAATACAGATTGCAGAATCACATCGATGACACATCCACATTTTTACATAATGCCATATTAGTAACTGTTGTATTCTGCTACCTTTCCTATCCGCTAAACTCTAGAGCTGAACCCCAAGAATCAGGAGGCTTTCAGAAATTTCTAATGGACAGAAATGTTTGAGAATGACTAAAGCCTAAATCCTGGGCCCTGTCAGTCCATGTGACATTCAGGTATATAAACCCATGAGATGAGTGCTATCATGGTGGTTTTGTGTTTCATCATTTTGATGAGCCATCCTTTGCTTGAGGGGCCACACACAGCTGCTTTCTTTCCAGAATGGAAATTGAGGCACAGGAAGCTGATAAATTAGTGGCAGAACTGACCCCCTGTGTCTGAGTTAATGTTGTAACTGCTCAGACTCCCATAACCTCACTATTTCAGCTTTGTTCTTCTTCATAAATAGTGTTGAAATAAACTGGCAGTCTAGTTAGGTGCAAGATACACTAAACTTGAAAAGGGTCTCCTCCATATTTAAGATTGAGTTTGTTAAGTTTCTTTTCTTGCTAAAAGCCTCTCTTTTGTTAACTGAAACCACACATTTTCCTGTAGCATCCCACCTGGAACACAAATCCTCCTTTTGTACATTGTATCCACACTGTATACACTACCCACCCATTAGTCACTTTGTAATCCTCAGTTATCAGATTGACTATCACGGTCTCTGTGTACTTGGGTCAAATAGGACCTTATATAATAGCATAACACTCCATCACAATGTCTAGTCATTCACCTCCCTCCATCATGCAGGTAATGTATCATCTTGTCATCACAAGAAAGATAGGTCTGGGGAAGTAGCTCAGTGGCAGAGCCCTAGCCTAGCATGTGCAAGACCTAGGATTCAATTCCTGGTATTGTAAAAAAAGCACAATAAGTTGCAATTGTTCCATTTTATTATTAGTTATCGTTGCCAATCTCATACTGCTTCTAGATATTGAAGCATATATCTAATCTCAAAATGCTCTAAAAAATGAAGAGATATCTTTTTTGTACATCTGCATTTGTGTATAATAACATATAAAATTTATATATTAAATTTTATCATAAGTATGTATATATAGGAAACAGTATATACAGGAGGTGGTACCCTACGGTTTCAGTGTGCATTGGCGTTCTTGGAACATATCCCCCTTGGATAAGAGGGGACTACCGTAAATCAGAATAAACAACATGAAAACTAAGACCAGCTTTAGATCCATATCGAAAGAAATGTGAGCCCAGTTGGATTTGGCTTCTTTATATAAAAATGTGATCTTATCAAGCCATTGAAACTCCTACCTAGTGGTGCCCAGGCAGAATTCCAGCTATTCTATTTTCAACATCCAACACAGTTTTTACATCCTTTTTATAGCATTCCTTTTTGCAAGTCTGCAGTAGCATTCCATAGTGAGAATTACTGCCAGACAAAGGCCTTAAGAAACAACTTTACTGCTGCTGCTATTTTCTAAGGGATCCTACAGCCCAAGATGGCATCAGTCTTGTTTCTTGGGCAGCAATACTATGGGCTCGTATCTACAGTCAGCAATCACTCACTATTATGCCCTGTTTCTTATTTTCCTGCAGGACTGTTTCTAAATAGCTGTGTTCTCTCTTATATATTTGTGGGTTATGATTTCTTCTCAGGTGTATCACCTTATATTTAGCTACATTAAATATCATCTCATTTATTCCACTTCCTCACTGTTTGCCAGATCAAACTACAATTGAATCCATATTTCCCTCTCTCCCTTTCTTCCTTCTTTTCTTCCTTCCTCCCTCTCTCCTGTGGAGGTTAAAATAAGCTGCTCTGGCATTTTGACTATTTAAGCTAAAGACACCTGAAAAACAGCAGGTGCAGAAAGATCACTTTGACCTTTGTGCTTTTTTCTTGAGTGCAGAGTATGAAATTCCCACGCAAAAGACATATTTTCTACACCAGAAAGATGCACCATCCTCACCTTCAAGGTCAAGAATTGAAGACGAAAGAATGGACTTTGTTTAAAAATTCTGATCTTTTAGGTCTCCCCACATCACTTAGTTACATCTTCATGACTAACTATTTTATATCCATCCCGGGTATAGGTCATGAGTTTGAGCCATAATCCCCCCAAACATGACCAGGCCCTATAATCTCAAAGTTGAAATCCCAAAAGATCAAAATCCCCAGAGTCTAAAATTCTGAAAGGTCAAAATTCCAAAAATACGTTCTAGGGAAAAAAAATGATGGAAAGATTCTTTAAAAGATGTTCCTTTCTATTTTTATTTTTTTCATGGTGCTTGGGATTGAACTCAGGGCCTCGTGCAGGTTAGGCAAGTGCTCTTCCAATGAGCTACATCTTTCCTACAATTTTAAAAGGAACTTTTGTGAAGCATAAAAACAGGATAGAACACTTCATAGGCCACTTTACATAATAAAATAGGCAATAATCATAACATACAGGTTTTTGCAAGCTTAAACACCCAGGCATGTTAATGACAGTCACAACAGCATAATAGTTATGAGCAGATAAACTGTACTGATAAATAAATAGGTCAAAAGTAAAGTATAAACATACATCACTACGGTTGGTAATTGTGTGCATCCAGCTTTATAAATGTAATTATCTGTAATACTATGATAGACAACTTAAGTTCTGATGAGATTGATGAAAAAATCATCATGAAGTCAGGCACACTGGCACATGCCTGTAATTTCAGTGGCTCTGAAACCCGAAGCAGGAGAATCTCAAGTTCAAACCCAACCTCAGCAACTTAGTGAGGCCCTAAACAACCCCAGCAACTTAGTAAGACCTGTCTCAAAATTTAAAAAAAATTAAAATTAAAAAGGGCTTGGGATGTGGCTCAGTGGTTAAGTGCCCTTGGGTTCAATACCTGGTATAAAACAAAAAAAAACAAAAAACCACCATGAGTAACTACCATGTATGAGTCATCCAAAGAGTTGAGATCTTGAGAAATTTTCACAAATGCAGATGTACAAAAAAGGACATCTCTTCACTTTTTTTGAGCATTTTGACATTTTTATGCACATGTATAATCTTATACACAAAATCAATGTTGTAATAATGCACTTTCTTGAAGTAAAACTTGCAAAAAATGCATGCATTGAATTAGAATGCCTAAAATGAATTAGAATTCTCTAAAAGTCTTTCCACCTCCTGTGTAGTTTAAATTTAACAATTTATAACTCTGGTTCTTAAAATGATACAAAGATGGAAAATATAGGGTATCAAATTGCAAAAACTAGGCTGACAACTTAAAATAGTAGCGAAGAAACTAAAATAAGAAAAAAAATCTCCACTTAAAAAGGAAAATTCAAAATATGGAAAATTGTATTACTTTTCTTATGCTACAGAAATTATACTCTCAAATGTTGAATCCCTCAAAATCAAAATCCCTAAAACTTAAGATTCCAAAGGGTCAAAATTTGGAAAACATAATAAAAAAGACAATTGTTTACAGTCTGTTTTCTTTATTTTGGGTGGTGGTTTTTCCTAAAAAAAAAAAATCCAGGGCCTCCCACATGCTAGTCAAGCACTATATCTCTACCCCTTTTTTATTTATTTATTTTTATTTTGAGACAGGGTCTTGCTAAGTTACTAAAGGCTTCTCTAAGTTGCAGAGACTGGCCTCAAACTTACAGTCCTCCTGCCTCAGCCTCCTGAGTTTCTGGGATCACAGGCTTGTACCAACACTCCTGGCTGATGTTGGTTTGAGTACAGAGAAATCTATTCAGCATTTGCTCATACATAGGCCTCAGATTTGGTAGAAGTAACACTAAGGATGGAATAGCAACACTGTTTGGTCTTTGTATCCCACAGGGCATATAATTATTTTCAAGTCAGTAACTTTTCTTGCTTTTAAAGGAAAATACAGCTTTAACTCATTAAAAACTCCTGGAGTTTCATCAACTGGAAGGAATACCAATACGGACAAATGATACATTTTTAAATTAAGTTTTCATCATTGCTGAATTGTGTAACCAATCCTGCCCCACAATTCAGCTCTCTGTCACTCTTATATATTCTTCATGAGAATTGTGGTGTTTGGAGTTTCAGCTTTCAGGATTTTGATCTTTCAGGATTGTGATGTGAGGGATTTTAGATTTCAGAGGTTTTTGATCGTTTAGGATTTTTAACATGTGAAATTATGGTGCTCTAGACTGAGTCTTTTGAGATTAGGATTAGCACCAATAAGTAACTGACTCTAATCATTTCTTTGAGCTGTCGTTTCTTTATGAGGGTTCCCAACCCACATAAACCTTGTGTTGTGCTTTTCTCCTATTAATCTACATTATGTGCATTTAATTCTCAGAGGCAGCTGGGATCCTAAGACAATGGAGGTGGATCCCTTTCCCTTTTTTTCCTCCCTTCCTTCTCTCTCCTTCCTTCCTATTTTTTCTGTTGTTGTTATTGTTTAATTTTAGTAGCAAAATGTTTCTTCCTTAATTGATAAATTGCAGAGCAAAGGTCTTGACCAAAATAGATCCCCACGGTGTTAAGCTTTATGTCTCCCTCCTCTGAGAGAGAACCAAAAATAAGGACCTGATTGTCAGTAAACCATTTGCATTTGTCGTGAGGGACAGCAGTGATGCCTGTGGATTTGGCTTTATTAGACTGGGATTAGTTTCCTATCTGGGACCTTCTCCCTTTCATATTGATTTGGGTTTTCCTTCTCATAATCATATATTGAACTGTCAGCAACTTTGCGTTTCTTTTCTCTTTAACACAGGCATTGATATGAAAGCGCTCACTGTCAAGGGCACATTAGCCTTTGGGGCTTTGTCACATCAGGACTTCTCCAGGCTCTACCAAGATGGCAGCTGTGAAGTGCAGCCACCAGTGGTTGGCAATTCCATTCTCAGTCAAGAATCTCCAGCATTCTAGTCCCACTTAGCCACAAAGGTGGCTGACCCAGGACACCCAGTCTGTCTCCTAGTGTTGCCTGTCTGTAAAATGAAAAAAAAAAAAAAAAAAAAAAAAAAACAACCTGACAAGGTGTGGGTCATGTGAGAATAAGCCGGTATCTGGGGATACATTTAGGAGACTGGGATCTAAAATAGATAAAAAGGAAAAGAAAAGAAGGTAGGCGAGCAGGCTTTAAAAAGTCAAATTCCTAAAAACAAGTCACATGGACAAGAGATCATACATAACTGGGACTGTAAAGCCTGAAGCAGAGAACACAGGAGTCAGCTACCTTAGCTTTCACTTTTAGTTGTCTTCGAGGTGAGGCGGAGTTCTCGTGTGAAGTTCATGGCCTGGGTGTGCGTGTATGTGTGTGGGTGCAGGGGACTCTGCTGCCAACACCATTTAGATGTGCCTCTTCCTGGATCGCACAGGTGCATTCTGCTTTTGGAGACGTGCTGAGTTCTGGGGCTAATCCCAGAGTCAAGTAGGTCTGGGACACAATGAGCATTCATGTCCACTTTTGCTCATCCATTTCTGAGAAACTACTGAAATGGTCATTTTCTTCTCCAGAATCACACAGGCATATCACTTCTAGGCCCAGACCATAATCCACGGTGCAGTTTTGTGGGGTGGTTAAAAGCAGAAAAGTGAGGTCTGTCAGACCTGGGTTCTAGAACTACTGGAGAGAGAGCAACCTGTTTGTCCTTATTTTCAGTCTATTGGGGAACCCCCCACCCCCCAAAAAGTAGTCATATACATATAGGCATATGGAGTTTGATCACATCAATACTTCAAAAAGAGCTAGTTCTTACTAGTCATATTTCCAGGGGGTATAATAAACTATCACTTCCTCCTAAATCAACATTTAGGTTGAATTCTACAGTTAGCACACATAATAAAAACCAATTAAATTTTGAAAATGAGGGCAGATATGTACTAGAAGTATCTAAATATATATTATGTATGAAACACACACACCTGCCCACACACACACAGTAACTTGAGGATGTGATATTTGCACAGGAGTAGACAGACAACCAGCAGAAGGAAGGGTGGTTCTTGGTCTGTTTGTGCTGCTCTCACAGAATACTGTGTCCTGGGTGATTTAGAAACACTAGGAGCTTATCTGGAGGCAGGGAGTCTAAGACTGAGGGGCCACTTCTGGATAGGGTTGTAACATGGCTAACTGCATCACAGAGTGAAGGCACAAGAGAAACAAATTCCCTTTCCTAATGAAGTCACTCTTGTGACAAGGACATATTCCTGTGAGAATGACAGTATTCCATTCATAAAGGCAGAGAGCCTTTATGGCCCAATCACCTCTCAACACTTGTCCTGGGGACTCAGTTTGCAACACACAATCTTAAGGAGACATTCATATGACAGCAGGTGAATTAATCATCAAATAGTGCTGAAAAATTTTGAAGATCCACTTAGAAAGGAATTAATTTTAGTTGTCACTTCCACCAAAGAAGAAAACAAACTCCAGGTGAATTGAAGCAGTCTTTGTTTAAAAAAAAAAAAAGTCATATCCCACAGGCTTGGGGAGGCTGAGAAAGGAGGATCGAGAGTTCAAAGCCAGCCTCAGCAAAAAATGAGGCACTAAGTAACTCAGTGAGATCAGTGAGACTCTGTCTCTAAATAAAATACAAAGTAGGGCTGGGGATGTGGCTCAGTGGCCAAGTGTCCCTGAGTTCAATCCCCAGTACTGACCCTGCCAAAAAAAGTCAAGGGGTGGGGAAAGCTAAATAATTTTACGATCTGTAGTTGGAAAGGATTTAAAAAAAAAATCAATGGAAAAAAAAACTATGAAGAAAAGGGAATTTCGCCACATAAAAATGTAACATGTAGGCACATATAAGTTAATTTAAGGTACCATAAATAAGAAATGATGGACAAGATGTTAATGTTCCTTCCATTCTTCATTCCATGAGTATTGAGCACCTACAATGTGCTAGATACTTTGTGCTAGGTATGCAGCAGTAGGCCACACACACAAAATACTTGCCCTTGTTTTAGGGGAATAGACAATAGATAAATTTTTAAGACAGACAGTAGCTCCCCGCCAACAGAAAAATGGACAAAGTCACCTCAGAGAAAAACTGAGCCCCTAATCAACTTAGGTTGGTGTTGTTCCTCCTCAAGTGTGGTTTAAATTTTGTAAGCAGGATTGGAACCCACCATCCTGCTCATCCACCCAGCCTCATTCCTAGGAGTGGCATCCAATAGCTAGCTCCTCTGCCCACAGCCCTTCCACCTTGCCGCCCTGCAGTCAGTGCCTGTTCTGGGATCCGGGCTCCTCCACTTGGGATCCATCATCTTGGACAGGGCTATTCTCTTCTTTGGGCCTGTTCCCCTCATCTGTAGATTGCAGATTAAAGCAGGCCATATCTCATAAAGTTGGAATGAGGATCAAAGGAGCTAACACAGGTGAAGCACTCAGAACAGCACCCGAGGCAGAGTGAGCACTCGATTAATAGTGATGATTGTTGAGCTCTTTGCACTTGTCCATTGTGCTGGGCAGGAGGAAAACCCACTCCCTTCAGGCAGGTGGGAGCACTGTTCCTATGGAGGACTGGCCAGGTCTATGTTTTACAGCAACTGCCCTCACCCCAACAGCATTGAATTTCTCCTTTAAGACAACTCTACATACATAACATTACCCAGGACCAGGAGACTATTGTTTTTTTTTTTTTTTTTTTTTTTTTTTTTTTTTTTTTTTTATCATTTCCACTGACACAGAGTGCATTTTGTTGTTGTTGTTTTTTGTTTGTTTGTTTGTTTGTTTGTTTGTTTGTTTGTTTTGGTAGAACCTGGATTGATAGTGAGACTCTGTCTCAAAAATAAAAATAAAAAACAGACTGGGGATGTGGCTCAGTAGTTAAGTGCACCTGGGTTCAATCCCTGGTACAAAAAAAAAACAGAACTGGAGATTGAACTGGGTATTCTACCTCTGAACTACATCTCCAGTCCTGTTTTTTAATTTATTTTATGTTGTGACTGGGTCTTACCAAGTGGCCTCAAACTTGCAATCCTCTTGTCTCAGCCTCCTAAATTGCTGGGATGACAGGTGTGCACTCCACACCCAGCCAACACTTTGGGTCTTCCTTTTTTAATGTCGATATGCATTGCTCTGCAGACCTTTCTACTGACTTCATGAATTAACTCTTGATGATTTACTAAGCTATGATAAACTCTGATCTTGCCTGTCTCTCCAGCCTATGAAAAGCAATGGGAAAAAAATATTTGACAAAAGACCTTTTGGAACTTCCATAGAATGAATGAAAAAAAAAAAAAAAGGAAGAAATTTTGTTAGCATTCCTCCCAAGATTTGCTGAACACTACCCCACCACGTACACGTTTATTCTTCTGCCTTGGCCTCCTCAGGCACCCATCTTCCCCAGCCCCCAGTAAATTCTACAATCCCGGGTAGTATTTCCACATTGCTCAGTCCTGTCTTGGAAGTGGCTCAAGATAGCAAAATGACTGTTCTCCAAGGTAAGAGGGAGATTGAGGGTTCATATTCCAAATGGCTGATGTGAAATTTCAGGGTCTCTTGGATCCTTGGCTCAGGAGCAAGGCATGAATAACAAAGACTTGAACCTTCTTTATTACACTGCTCTTTCACAAAGCACCTCCGGAAGGAGAAAGCTTTACATGGAGAATTTTGACTCTAGTATAACTCTATTGCTATCCTGGTTCACAAAACCAGAATACATTTCAATATGACAGTAAAAATCATAGCTCTTGGAGAATTTCTAATAAATACGGAACTTCTAAAAGCATTAACTATGTCCAAATTCTTGTTTTCAAATATGGAAATTCCTCCTCCTAACTCCCAACTGTCCAGATTTGCAGGCAGGAATGTTATCATTCAACAAAAGTCCTTTTTCAAGAACATTAATACAGTTGTGAAACACAAAAAAAGATAATATGGATAGAGAATGAGTATTTAAATTCATAGACATACAGATTTAAAAATGACTTTCTGCTCTAGATTTAATTTTAATGGTAGCAGAGCTGGGTTTCACCTTTCATTTTCGCAAACCTATGTTCTCTTTTATGATCCATAATTGAAGGAGCATTTACAGAAGGACATTTTTGCCTAACAAAAAAAAAAAAAAAAACAGCAAGAATTATGGCCTGAATAAAATCTCCCAGTGACAAATTACAGGCTAGTTGTGTAAATGAATTAACAGGCTGTCATAGACAATAGGACCAGGGAAGACTGTAAACTGGAGATAAGCTGCCCTATCTTAAAGGGTCAGCATGTCCTTAGCCAGTGCCCGCCAACTGTTGCTTTTCAGGCTGAGGAGTGCAGGGATGCAAGATTTTCCAGTTTTTCAAGACAAGGCAGAAATTCTGATTTTGTTTTCCAAGAAGTCTCTAAATTTTTAAATTTTGAAAACTGCAAAAATCAAAACATTGTAAAGGCAAACAAGCAAAACACATTTTCTATCTGGAAACATTTTGTGGGTTACCAGGTAGCAAGCCTTGCAGTTGTGTGATTTTCTGGTTTTGTTTTGGTTTTGGTTTTTAAAAATGCAATTTAAGTTTCATAGCAAACAAAGAATTCCCATGAAGCATTGAATTTGAAGATAAAATGCATTCAGGGCAATAACATTGATAGCTAAAGCTAGGGACTTTATCCAAATTAGACTTATCATGAAGAACAATAATAACATACAGAGGGAGCATAGAACATTCTGGCATTTTGTGAATCAGGCCAGCTGCATGGGCAGGCTCTTGAATGAGGATTTTCCATAATGACATGTCACAAACCTGTGAGAGGATAGGGTTTCAAAGGACAAGTCATAAGTAGCATGCAGGGGTGGGGTTGTGGCTCAGTGGTAGAGCGCTTGCCTGGCACGTGTGAGGCCCTGGGTTCGATTCTCAGCACCACATACAAATAAATAAATTAAATAAAGGTGCATCAATGACTAAAAAAATATTTTAAAACAATAAAAAAAATAAGTAGCATGCAGACAAGTATTTAAGTCCATTTGATCATCGAGAGTAACTTGAATTTGTCCTGTACATTACTTCAGACTGAAGAGCTAGCCCTTCCTGTTTCTGTCTACTTCCTATGTCCTGACTCTCTTCTTCCAGATCAGATAGTTCTTTCCTCCTCTCCAGTTTTGTCATATCTATGATACAGGAAATCCTTCTAGAGTAACTGTTTAGATTTGATTCCTACATTAGCTCATTTTCCATTACTATAATGAAATAACTGAAGCAGGCCAGCTTGCTAAAAAGAAGGTCCATCTAGCCCATGGTTATAGAGGCTGAAAGTTCGCACAGGCGGCACCGGCTCTCTAGAGGTTTCCTCCTTGGCTGGGTCACCTCAGTGTGGACTGCAACACGAGAGTGTGTGCATGAGGAAGCAGGAAGCCAAGGAGAGAAGCAGGTCCCACAATCTCTTCTAAGGGCAGGTCCCCATCTACCTAAGAACCCCCCACCAGGCTCCACCTCATAATGGTCCCATCAGCCCTCGCATTGCCATACTGGGGACCAGGTGCCCCAAACAACATGCAAACCAGAGAAATTCCGAATGCATTATGCCATTTTCTTATTTCATTTATTTATAATATTATTCTTAAGCTAATACTAAAACCAGTCTAAGGAAACTGTGCCAGCCCATTCTCCCATCCAGCCAGGCCTTCCTTCGGTTACAGGAACTCCCCTAGTCCTGGTTTGACTGCACAAAGACAATGACAGCCATTGCCTAGAAGTGCCAGGAGCCACTTTGGATCCACCACAGCAAAACCTGTTCTGGGGCTGACTGTGGAACGGGATTCTGACCTTCTTCCCCTTCTATTCTTCCTTGATTGGTTCTTCTAGTCATGTTCAAGAGCTGGAAAAGATCCTTATTATCCCTATTATGAGGAGCTGTGTCCTTGAATTGACAAACAAAACTAGCTAGAGAATCCCTGTGGATTGTGGGAGAACTTAAGAAGTCTTGTTTTCCCAGGAACAGTCATCCAGAGTGAGACAAGTGACATAGGGCAGCATTAGGCCTCAGAAGTGATAAGAAGATTCTGGAGGTAAAGATAAAAGGGATCCCAAAGTCTGTTAATTGGTCCTGGAGATTCAAAGATCAATAAGATAATCTTATTAAGATAATAAATAAGATGTAGAATCTTGGGGTCTAGAAACTGGAATAGACAAGTAACTCAGTAATTACCAACTTAATGTAATAGGAAGTAACTTAATGTAATAGTAACAGGAAGTACAGCCTTCAGAAGAAATGCAGAGAAACAGTATAGACAAACCATGTCTGAGGGCAGGAGGGCCAGGTTTTAAAGAAAGTTCGGCTACTGAAACAGCATGGTCTTGTTTTGTTTGTGGTACTGGCAACAGAACCTAGAGCATCGAACATGTAGAGCAAACGCTCTACCACTGAACTATAGCCCTGGCCCTTTTTATTTTATGTTGCATCAGGTCTCTCTAAGCCATTCAGTTGGGCACAAACTTGCAATCCTCCTGACTCAACTTCCTCAAAAGCTGGAATTACAGGTGTGCACCGCTGCACTCAGTCATGAATATACTCTTGGAAGACAATATTTATGGATGATTCACCTTTGAGAGAGCACACTGCTTGCAACAGGATTTTGAAAGAAGAGTTGACCTAAAAAAAAAAAAAATGGAGAAAAAAATAGAAGAGTAGCCAAAACTCCTCCAAGATTAGGGAGAAAGACATATATAACTTTATAAAGGTAATGCAAAGACCTACCCACTCACATCAGTGAAGACATGCAGATTCTTTCCAGCCCTAACTTACAGGTATGTCTGCTGGGGGGACATGGAAATGACGAGGCCGCTCAGAGTTGAGCTCCTTAGATCTGGGTGTTTAGTGGTGGATGCTTGCAAATGGGGGGAGCTTGCAAATGCAGGTTGGTAAAAAAGGAGAAAAGGGACCAGGTGGGCAGATGTGGAGGCTCTGGAGGAGGCAGAGTCCTGGGTTCTTCCAGGAGTCCTGGCAGAAGGACACAGGGGTCAGAGAGAGAGGAGAAATGAGGGTAATTAGGGAAGAACCCCTGAGGTAGAGCCTTCAAGCTCATGCTGCCTCTGGGGTAGTTGCACTATACCATCCAACCCAGGGAGGGAAGAGGGAAAGAGGCAGCCAGGCAAGGCTGACCAAGACTGGGTGTGCAAAAGATGAGATGCTGGTGTACCTGGACCAGGCAGATGCACAGCCGGAATCCCATGGCCACCCTGCTGGGGCTCCATCCAGACCCTCTCCCTCCTCCACCCTCTGGGAGGAGGACCCCTGGGGACACCAATGTATGCCTATTACCTTGAAGGTCCTGATGAGCTAGGCACATGGTGGGGAAGATAATATTTAATATTTATTAGGTATATACTCTGGGCCAGGCACATTCAAGTCACTGGCCTGGATCATCTCCATCACTTCTTATCTCACATTTTTGAGGTGGGCTCTACTGTCATCCCCACTTACAGGTGAAGAAATAAGCCACAGAGAATGGCAGGGCAACTAGGTCTGACTGCAGAACTGCCTCCTAATCGCCCGGTACTGACACGGGAACACTGGCCCCAGCTCTGCCTACGAAAACCAGGCCTGCCTCCCACAGGAGCCCGGGAGGTGACCCACCCTGCAAGCACACAGAGAATCAGAAACACACAAGATATAAACATGGGTGCATTTTTAAATAGTAATTGAGAAAACTGTTTCTGAGCATGATCTAAAACCCCGAAAACATCAAAGAAAAATTTGACAGACTTGAACAAATAAAACATTTCAAAAATATGGCTGTAAGATAACATAGAGCTGAAGAATGAGGCAAAGTCATGAACCTCACTAGGAATGAACAGCTCAGTTTACTCAAATTCCAGAAACTCTTGAAGTCAAAAGATATAAACAGGCATTTCTGAGAAGGGACTAGACATGAAGATAAGCAAATGACAGAATGGTCAGCCTCACTGATCTGATAAAAATGTAAATTAACAAAGGAAGGGCATTTTTAGCCTGCAGAGTTTGCAACCATGAATTCACCTCTATTCCAAGTTCAGGCTGTAATCCAGCTTTCTCCATTTCTATAGTTAAAACTGCTCTCTCCAACCTGACTCCTATAATCCCTTATATGGTTACTTATTTACCAATACCTCTCTGGTACCCAATCTCCCATTGCCCCTGCCCCCACCCCCTACAGCTTGGCCTCTTCCACCCCCTGCACAGATGCCTGGTTCCCCCATGCAGGTTCTAATACCCTACTCTATCCTCTGCTCCACCACCCCCGGCTGGCCTGTACTTCACATTCCCCTGTGGCTCATCCCTGCCTTACAGAGCCTTCCTGTTGGCCCCAACTTCAATCCAAACAATGTTTAAAGATAAACTGACTCCTGAAAAATACCTGGCTCAGACCACAGATTTTTTTTCTTCTTTTTTTTTTTATTTATTTCTTACATACATGACAATAGTGGAGTGAATTACATTCATAATTATCCATTCAATTTTTGTAACTCTGTATATAAAGTATGTTCACACAACATTATGCCATTATACATGAGCTCTCTCATTTTTTTTGCATACAATTCTTAATATACCTTTATACCACCATTTATCATATCTCTCTTTGTATATAAGGTATATTGACACCAAATTCACATCTTCATACATGTATTTTGTATAATGATGACCATCTCCTTCCACCATCCATGCTATTCCCCTTCTCCCTCCTTTTCCCTCCCACCCCTATTCCCTAAATTTCCTCCCATGCTCTCCCTCCCTACCCCACTTTGAGTCACCCCCCTTATAGCAGAGAAAACATTCGGCATTTGTTTTTTTGGGATTGGCTAACTTCTTAGCATAATCTGCTAGGCCACAGATCTTTGAATACAACTTACCAAGTTGCTTTCCTAAAGGATATTTTTTTCCTGTTTATAAGGGCATAAGAAGCACATTCGAGTACCTTTAACCACCACCATTGCTGATGCAGGTATTATCCATCTTTTCCTTTTATTTCCTTTCTTTTGGTTCCTCCCATCAAGGGGGTGCTAAAGACAAAGAGACAGACTCTTCTAGAGCTCTATTTAGTAGTTCTTCCTATCTTCTTTAGCTGCCTAACCCCCCACCTCACACTCCTGCACCCCAGCCACCTCACTGAGGGGTCTCCATCTGGTGAACTGGCACCCTGTGCAGCACGGTCAGGTCATTCGGGTATCAACATGAGACTTCAAAGAGGGTCTTGCCAAAGATCTTTAAAATGGGAGCAGAAAGCTGAACCTGGCAGGGTCAGACCCCAGAGTTCTGCCCCTCCCTTGCGGCAGGCAGACCCCCTCCCATGCATTCTTGCTCATCCATCTCCCTCTTCTGCGAGAACTCCCCTCGCCCTCCTCTTCCCTTATCTAAATCTGATCCATCCATCAAGTTCTGGTTGGAAATCCCACAAAATTTCCCAAATCCTCCCAGCTGAGATCCTTCTGAGGCAGCTGAATCGCAGCCTTGACAGACTTTTCACAAGGTCAAGTGGAGAGTTTTTAAAGGAGACAGAACCCCCTAAGGAATCATTTCGGAAACCCGAGCTGACATCTAGTGACATCTTAGACTCTCTTGTCCCTCGCGGTAGAAAGTCTTTTAAAATAAATGTTCGCCTTACTTGCTGTACTTTATAAATTCTCCCTGGGTGAAGGCCATGCTGAGCTCCTGTTCTGATGGGGGCAGAAGTGTGCGTGCGTGCGTGTGTGCGAGTAGAGGAAATTAATTGAACGTTTGCAGAAGATTCTATCAGGAAAATGTACCTAATTGGTGTAAAAAGGCCACTGTGGTTGTTGGCACTGAGCCACTCTCCTCCTGCAGGTCTTGGTCCTTGGTATATTTATGTCCTTTGTCACCTTCATAATTGGAAAGAGTCACTCCACTGACTCGCTATCATTCTCCCCTTTATAGAATAGCTGTGGGAGGTACAGTGTCACTCAAGGTCATGGGCTCAAAATTGGTCTGAGTCTGGAAAGAGACAGAGTCATTACCCCCGATAGTTGCTTGGCAGTGTTTGGAAGGTAAATTAGTGGCTTCGACTGAAGACCTGCTGCACAGATGTCCACCTTAGTTGGCACGACGTCTCACTTCCTCATCACCAACCTCAGAGGAAAATGCCTGGGCTGGCTGAGCCTCGTGACCGTGATTTTCTATTACTTTCTAGCTGAGAGAACCAGAAAAAAAGGAACTTAAAATCTTGCAGTAATAATGATCCACCTTTAAGAATAACAGAGGAGGGCTGGGGCTGAGGCTCAGTGGTAGAGCACTTGCCTAGCATGTGTGAGGCATTGGATTAGATTCTCACCACCACATATAAATAAATGAATAAAATAAAAGGTCTATCAACAAATAAAAAATATTTTTTTTAAAAAAAGAGGCAGGAATCCTGTACAGGCTTGGGGCTCTTGGAAGCACTGATTCAGAGCTCTGGCACTCTGGGTATCACGCCCCCTACACTCAGATCATTCTCTTGCCCTCAAATAGAAGTGTCAGACTGCCTGAACCTCCTTAAAACTTAGATATTTGGTCTTTCCATCCCTGTAGAAGGATCAATAAATCAAGTTACTGACTGCCTTTTTTCTCTCTGCAAGCCTGGCCGTGTCTAAATGGAAGGAGTCCTAAGGTTTGGGTGGAGAAAGAAAGAGAGTATAAGGCCACAGTCATAAACCTTCTGGACTCCACTCTTGTGACTGTCCCCACCCAGTCCCAGTCTGTAGAGGATGAAGACAAAACATAACCAGGAGGATGGGGAAGAGGAGGAAAGAATAAGAAGGTGTGGTGTTTTAAAATGTGGCCCCTAGCAAGAGGTGGTATCCCTTCCTCTTGAACTTGAACTCTAACTGTTTAGCTAATAGGATATAGCGGATGCAGCCCAGGCATGGAGAAACTGACAATTTCCACTGGGCACAGTGTTGCATACCCATAATCCCAGCAGCTCAGGATGCTGAAGCAGGAGGATCGCAAGTTCAAAGCCAGCCTCAGCAACTTAGTGAGGTACTAAGCAACTCAGTGAGACCCTGTCTCTAAAGATAACGCAAAAAGGGGCTGGGGATGTGGTTCAGTGGTTGAATGTCCCTGAGTTCAATCCCCAGTACCCCTCCCCCCAAGAAAACAAACTGGCAATTTCTACTTCCTGTCTCTTAAGATTCAGCCTCTTAACAACTCACCTACTGGACTATGAGAAAGCCCAAACAGGTCACAGAGAAACCCATGGGAACAGGAACCAAGGCTTCTGGCCCTTGGCCTAGCATAACCTCCCAGCCAAAAGCCAACTCCAATTTTGCAGTTACGTAAGTGATCCATCTTGGAAGTGGATTTTCTAAATCCCCAGTGGAGCTGCCCCAGTTGGTGCCAAGTGGAGCAGAGATGAGCCTTCTCCCACCCCCTCATCCCCATTCAAATAGCAGATCTCATGACCTGCTACTCCAGTTAAGCTTCAAAATAGTTTGTTATGCAGCAATAGATAACTGGGCACAGAGTGCCAACATGTCCTGCAGGAGCCCAGGGAGAGATGCTGACCACTCTCAACCCTCCTTGAGAAGTGGCCACTGGTCAGCCTGTCCCATTCATGTAGTGAGGTTCTATGAGATTGGGGCTAAACACTTTTCCCATCTTGTCTCCTACTATCCCCCACCTGTATCCGTTGCCAAGGTTGCTCTAGCTTAGTAAAAATAAAGGGATGAAGATCTCCAGGCACTTTGTCTCTCAGGCCCGGGTACTGCTGTGAAAGAACCTGCTGGGGCTCCTTTCCATGCCCAACACAGTGCTTTGTGGGAAATGGTTCCTGTGATGGGACCAAGGAAGAGATAGTGGCTGGGAGGAACAATCAAGGGATGTGAGTGTCACAGAAGCCAAGAATGGAAGGTGTTCAGGGAGATCCAGGATCCTTAGTAGCAGATATAAGAGAAATGCCACACAAGAAGAGAAACAAAAGTATTTTCTGGGTTTGGATAATAGGCAGTGAGTTTCGGGAGATCGGGAGAGACAGAAAATAAATTGGGGCCAATTAGAGTAAACTGGAGGGAGGAAGGAGAGGCCATGCTCACAGACAGGCCTATTCCCACAGTTTGTTGAGAAGGGAAGGAAAATGACAGGTAATAAAGTAGCTGATGGTAAGTGGGTAGCCAGGTGAGGATTTCTTGTTTCTAGATTCATCTGGTTTTTATGATGGAGGTTGCTAAGTAAGTTTATTCAAGAGAGCAGCAGATGGGAGAGGATGACCACTAAGGCCTGGTCTCTGGGGAGGGATACAGGGTGGAACTGGGCCTCAGAATCCAGGGGATGCCTGCGAGCAACTGTGGAGACACTGGGGGCGAAGGAAGGAAGGAAGTGCAAAATCACCCCATCAGTACTTTCTGTACAGGAGTCTGATGTGCAACCAGGTAACCTGCATGAAGCTGCACTGACCCACTCTTAACTGAGATGGTCTTTAACACCCTAATAAAAATAGCATTTTCCAAATAGAAACTTGCTTTTCTAAATATGCTTTTTATTTCTCCTTTATATAAGAGAGAGAAACCATGGAATATCCACATTAAAGGTGATCTGGGGATGGACCAGCCCTGCCCTCCTTCCCTTCAGTCACCTCTTCACCTTACCTCTGCGAATGACTGACTGAGGTGCCTAAGTCTCTCTCCCTGGTGTTGGAAGCGGAGGTCTGACCGCGATCTCGGCTCCTTGGGCGCCACCCAGTGGCACCGTCGCGGAACAACACGCGAGCGCAGCCGGCTCAGGAGAGCGAGCCCAGGGGGCTGTGAAACCAGCCTTTGTCTTCGGAAGGCTCTTTCCTGCCAGCGCAAACCACCGTGGGTTACAATTACTGGAAGAGCAATCCCGAGAAACAAAGCCTTGATTTTTTTTTTAAAGCAATCGTGGAAACTAGACCCCACTTCCTTCCTCCAGGATGAGGGCTTAGCGAGCTGGTGGAGTGGGTCATCTTGTTTCAGCGCTGACCCTTTGCCATCCCTACTTGGAGGCTGCGAAAGCAGAAATACTTAAGCTCTCCCAGGGAGATTATCAAAGGTTTTTCTGTTCAGGTTACCAGACTGTTACAAAGAACGCTGTTATGGCTGTTTCTTTTTTTCCTGTCCTTTCTCCCCCCAGTCTTTTTTTTTTTTTTTTTTTAATTACACTGAACTAGAATTTCCCTTCCCACATGGCTAAGAGCAAAGAGGACTTGGGGGCGTGTGTCATGAATGACACCTTAAACGTCCTTTGAGCATTCCTGCAGGGGAAACAGCTTCTCTGTGCCCTCTGAAGGGAGGTGCCAGGACCAAAGGGGACCCAGGCCAGGAGGGTGTGTCAGGCAGGGAGCTGGGGGCTAACCATTCCTGTAATCTCCTCAGGACCCTTGCACCCAACTAGGGAACCATGCTGTCTTCCGTCCGGAGCAAATGCAGCTGTACAGTGGGTATTATATGATGAATTCAATTTCTCATAAAGGAATTCAGGAGAAACTACTTCAAAATAAAGGTTTAGCCAAATTCAAGAATGAAAACTCCACAGTCAGTTAAAAAACAAACAAAGAATGTTGGGGGAAGGTGTCCCTTTGAGACAGAGTGAGTCCAAGGGGTAGCTGGTGGGGGACTGAGCTTAACGTTCTGCTCTGCTACTTAATAGCTCAGGATAATCAACTTTCCTAACCAATAGGCTCAACATGCTCTGCAAAATGGAGTGGCCGTGATACCTGCTTTGTGGGATCATTGTAGGTTTTTAACAAGTAATATGTATTTGGTAGCAATGAATTTTACTCTGAGGCATGGCATATATTTTTTAAAAGCCATATTCTGAACTTCTCTAAATCATATTAAATCAGCTTGCCTGTGTGTTGAGAAATTCAACCTCAATGGTGTTTGGGGTCTCCTCCACATACGCCTCTATTCTGTTGCCAGCCTTGGGGGACCTTTCCAAGACTCTTGTCATTGACATCCACCTCTCCCCTGCTCTAAAGACTGTGTCCTGCACCCCTACAGAAAACTCACCCACAATCTCCAACGTGAGTTACGAGAGCCCAAAACACGGAGTGGCAAAGGTAGAAAACAATGGGAAGAATAACGATGGGAAAAACACCGAATACTATCTCAATAAATCCCCAGCATAACTAGCACAGGTGCAAGGGAAACACTCAACAAATGGTAAACATTGCTGACCATGCCAGAGCTTGGATTAGAGGCACAGAAACTATGGTCAATAGTACCGATTCATATTGTTGCTTGGGACCTGGCCCATTTGGGCATTTCTTTTGTTGTATGCATCCACCAGCCCTGTTGCTGAGTGCAACTTTCTGCCCTTGAACTTGTATCCTTCTATGGTGCATGATCAGTTTATCGTTTCTGTCATCTAATCCTAACCTTCAACCACTTTACTGGAACAGAGGCTATGGAATCATTCCTCTGTGCCTCTCAGCCTGTCCATGTATTTCCTCCCTCCTCCCCTGTCCCTCCTCTCCTCTGTCTCTTTCTCCTCCTTCTCTTCAGCCCCATCCCCTTCTGCCTCTGTCCTCCACCTCTCCTCCCCTGCTCTCAGTGTCCCTGCTCCTTCTCCCTCTACCATCCTCTCTCAGCTTCCTGTCCTACCTGGCAGCCGGATCCCTCCTCATCATGGATCACCACCAGCAGGGGGCATGGGGGGGGGAATGCAGCAAAGCAAAGAGGAAAGATAAGACGCCGTGTGCATCTTATTTTATTAGTCCTTGCACAAGGCAGGCATTTCCATTTTTACCATGAGAAAACAGGTTCCGTAACGTGTCCAGCTTTGTGTTCAATTCACACAGCCAAGAAGGCACAGAACCAGACCCTGCTTCTGGGTCATAGGAGCCTTGTGTCTGAGATGCCAGAGTGACTTGGAAGCCCAGGCTGTTTCTACCCCCTCAGTTCCCTGCCTGCCCTGAAGGGACTGTGCCCCTCCTTAGCAGCAGAGGGTATGCGACATGGAACTGGCCCCTAGATTGCCTTTGAAGAGCTTTCCCAGTCCAAGGAAGATGCTGGCTGAGGAAACCAGCTGTCTGCAAAGGCCTGGAACCCAGGCCCCAGGGGTGTGCTAAGTGGGTAAGGGTGGGTCTGCAGAAACCTCAAGACCAGGGGCTGCGCTGGAGCCAAAGTCAATGAGCTTCCGGTGGTGGAAGCCCAGGACCACACTGAGGGGCTTTCCCCAGCATTGCCAATTTTGTCTTTACAGTAAAAAAAAGTGTAAGCAATGCTAAGTTTCTTCCCAGTTCTTTTTAAGGATTTTCCTGATTTCCATTTTTCAAGGGGAAATCCTTAGCGAGAATCATCATTTCCCTTGATTCTAGTTAAAATAAATAAATAAATCAGAGAAACTAAGTCTTTTTGATTAACCCCTGAGAGATCAGTCAAGGACTGATGAGATGATGAGGGGAAAAATTCAGCATTGACAAGGCACATCTAGAAATTTCATCATGCTCCTCAGCCTCCATGACGCTTATAAATATTAATTTAACTTGCTGGGTAAATTGGTAATAAAATTCTCTTGTATTAAGGAAGTGGTAAAAGTTAATAGGCTGTAAGCCAGAATAATTGCTGGGTGGTTTTACTGCAGAGCAGGCCAGCTCCTCTAATTGTCCTGTGAGTGCTGAGTTACTACACCACACTTCCTGACTGGATTAGCATTATTATTGATTAATGTGGCATTCCCAGTATTAATATGTACTCTGGCACAAAGTAGGAGTTCAATAAATATCATCATAAGAGGATTACGATTCAGTTTACATAGCACAAAATAAAAATCCAGAGGGTACAATTAATCTGGTAGAAATTAGCTAGACCCTAATATTAAAAAAAAAATCTTAAAATAGGTCATTAATGTCAACAGTTCAGGGACAGGTCTAGAATCTCCTTCCGTGGTGCCCTAAAGCACAGATATCTTAGAAAGCCTTTCCAAGATGGTTGAGTTTGGGAAATTTCCTGATCCCTTGGGTGCTCCTACTGATAGTTGACCCCAGAGCTCAGAATCAGAACAAATTCTGAATTTTGGACAGTCAGTATGAACTAACCAAATTTTATCTATGACCTCAACAAAGAACAACAATGTCAGACAAAGATCTGGTGATGTCAGGGTATCCTCATCCAAAGCACACTACCTGGCCACCAAATCTCAGGGATCCAAGGGAGCAGTTCACTCAGTGCTTACAGTTTGAGGATGACAGCTTCTTCAGACTGTCTACCCAAGCCAACATTGCTCGGTACGGCCACTATGAAAAGGCAGCCTTCCTCCTGGTCACTTCTTGGCATGATCAGCCAAGGCAAGAAAGGAAGGAGTCAATGAGAAACTGACCCATTTCCTATTAGACAACAGGAAAGACCTATGTTTTGTTATCTCCTTATGAATAAATCCTTTCATCTTCTCTACCACTCCAACTTTTCCTGTAACTTTGGCATTGACTATTATGCTTATGTTCTTTGCTTTAATTCAAGACCCTCTGATGGCATCGTGTCCACATCTTGCTCTGCATTAGCAAAATTGTGGTCTCTGTGGCTTGGGGCTTTTCTCATTGAACTCAGGTCCTTTCACTGCATCCAAATTAGCTCAGGCAGTGGGGCCACCAAGAATCTTGAGGGTGGGGTCATCAGGAGGTCCTGGTTTCTGGAAATAGGGCAGTACTTGGTGGCTCTTGACTAGTGCCGCCCGCCGTCTGTGTGATGCCGCCGCTCTCTTGGCTTCTTCTTGTGGGGCTTCCTTTCTGCTAGCAGGCAGCCACCATGCTCTATGGTCTGCATGTCATTTTCTATGCCATAAATTCTGCTCCAGACTCATGATTTCTGCCCACTTGAGACTGTAGCCCATTTATGCTTCATGGTGGCCTTCCTTGTGACATCTGCTCACGTAATCCCTCAGCTTTGGAGGCTACTGATGACAGCCTCTCTCTGCACATCTCAGAGAGGTTACCTTATAGTGCTGGCAGATCTTTCTGTATATGACCCTCTCCTGGGCCAAAGGCTCCCCATCACATGGTACTGAGTAAGATGACCATGTGCAAGGAATAGCCTGGGTCTGCCAGGGAAAGCTGTGTTTCAGAAGAGGATAGTAGGTAGGAGAAGTGCTGTGAGGGACATCCAGGGCGACAGCCTAGCATGTGGCCTGTGCCCTTCCTCTACATCTATATATTTGGTTTTATTCATATGCTCATCTGGTCTGCTCAGGACCACAAATAACCTCCATGATGTTATGTCTAATGGTCCATTCTCAGCATTAGACTTTACCATCAGCACTAGACCTTGAAAGACGTGCTTCTCTTCACCTCCAGGATACCACACTTGCCTGTTCTGATTCTAACCCTTCTGGCAGCTCTTTTTTTTTTTTTTAACCCCTCAGTCTCCTTTGCTATTCTGCTTTGGCCTTTATACATTCTCTAATAAAAGGTATTTAAATATAGTTATTCCTCAGTGATATCCCATCTAGTTGATTTAAATGTCATCTATATGCTGATGACTCCAAAATTTAGACCTCTAAATGAGAGGTCTCCCCAACTGCAGAACTAAATGGAGTCTCCCCAAACTCCAGAAGTAGATGCCCAGCAGCAACTCTACTTGGTTGTATAGTATTTAGTTGAAATTTAGAATACCCTGCTTTGGTTTGAGGGTAGTGTGTCCACAAAGGGTTCATGGGTTGCAAGGTTAAGAGGTGGTGGGATTTTAAAAGGAGGGACCTAATGGGAGGTCATTAGACCACTGGGGAATGCTCTTGTAAAAGGTTACGTAGTCCCCTGGGTCCCTAGTTAATTCCCGTAAGGGTGAGTTGTGCCGGGCATGGTGGCACACACTTGTAATCCCAGTGACTCAGGAGGCTGAGGCAGGAGGATGGCAAGTTCAAAGCCAGCCTCAGCAACTTGGTGAGGTCCTAAGAAACTCAGTGAGACCCTGTTTGTAAACAAAATATATAAAAGGATTGGGGATGTGGCTCAGTGGTTAAACGCCCCTGGGTTCAATCCCCTGTAACCCCCCAAAATGTGAGTTGTTATAAAAGAGCACAACTGGTCCCTCCTCATTCTCTCTTGCCATGTGATCTCTTCCCCTCTCATGTGCTCCTGCCATCTGATATGAAGCCCTCACCAGAGACAAGCAGATGTCAGCACATGCTCTTTAACCTCCAGGACTGTGGGCTAAATAAACCTCTTTTCTATCTAAGGTACTCGACTTTAGGTATTTTGTTAGAATAATGGAAAACAGATTCTTACATGTCCTAAATTCCTGATATTCATTTCTATCAACTTCCCCCACTCTCCCCAACCCAAAGCAAAAAAACAAAACAAACAGACAAATAACAAAAACCCTACCTCCTGTTCTTCTGGCAGCCACCCCATCTCAACAGATGATAACTTTATTTTTCAAGTAGCTATGGCAAAAAATATACTACGTGTGTATATACACATATTATGTATTGTATATACATATATAAAATACATTGAGATATATTTTATATAGTTATCTTCAACTTCTCTTCTTCTCTCACTCCCACATCAAGTCTTCAGCAAATGCTCTAGCTTAACCTTAAAAATATGTTCCAAATTCAAGCTGAGCACGGTGGTGCACGCCTGCAATCCTAGCAGCTTGGGAGGCTGAGGCAGGAGGATCATGAGTTCAAAGCCAGCCTCAGCAACAGCAAGGCACTAAGCAAATCAGTGAGACCTTGTCTCTAATAAATACAAAATAGGACTGGGGACGTGGCTCAGTGGTTGAGTGCCCCTGAGTTCAATCCCTGGTACCAAAAAAAAAATATATATATATATATTGCGAATCCAGCCACCACGGCCTCCTCTGATTTTTCTGCTCCAGGCACCTTCATCTTTCCTCCCTAGATTTTTCATCAGTCTTCTAACTGGTCTTCCACTTTTGCTTGCTTCAGTGTATTCTCTACCCCACAGTTCAAGTGACTCTGTTCAAATGCAATTAGATCATGTCATTCATCTGCTCCAAATCCTCCAAAAGAATTTTCTCTCTCGCTGAAGTTAGATCTCCAAATCCATACAAGACTCACCAGGACCCGCGTTACATCTCTGACCCCCTTTCCGCCTCCTCCTCTTCCTGGTTCCCTTGCTGTGCATCTTTTAACATACCAGACAAACTCTGACCTTGGTGGCTTCATCCCTGAGAGATAGCCACCCGGCTTCCTTCAGGTCTTTCTTTTATTCAATTTTCACTGTGTCTTGAGGCCTTTCCTGAGCATCCTATCTAAAATGATCACACTCTCCCAGAGTCCCCTCTCCCTTCCTTCTCTTACTTCCTTCTTTAGCACAAACCACTATCTACACTCTAGATGTTAGTTGTCTTAGCGTCTGTGTCTTTTTTTTTTTTTTTTTTTTTTTTGTCTCTTTTGTCCTCTGCTGTAGCCGTAGCACTCAGAGCAGGACTTGCAACACAGGAGTTTTCAATTAATATTTCTTTAATCAACCAATCTATGTAAATCTTCATTGCCTCCAAATAGAGTGTATTCGTATGATATTCATATGAACCAGTCTTTGTGGGCCGGTTGCTGTCTGTGTGTACATGGTATTTCATAGACATTTGTGAGAGATCCTTTAAGCAGAATACAACCCTGTTCACCTAGAGAACGCTTTGCTCATTTGCATGTTGCAGATCTACTGGGAGAGGGCTTTTTCTTTATAATTTCTAAGACGTTGTTGCCTTGTTTCTTTGTTCAATATGAAATAATTAAGCACATTCACTTCACTCTGTGGTCCCACATACGTGCAAAGTGGATGTTACAGCATTGGAAAGAAAGTGGAAGGAACTTCCAGAAACCTTTCTTACTCCCTGTTAGATAGACTCTGAGCTTTGAGAAGGTAGAATCTCCGAGAAGCAGTTCATTCCTCACTGAGATCCAGGGAGGGCTCTATGGACGGCTTGCTGACATTGAATTTGTAGGTCTAATCACGAAACTATAGGACCACCTGTCGAAAAGCAATTATTTCTATGTCAGTATTATTCCAGCCACATTACATTCTGATTATAAATCTTTATCTGGTCATTTAAAACTATGCCAGAATAGCATTTCCTTCATAAACCCCAAGGTGAAATTTAGAAGGAAAAAAAAACTTTATATAATTTAGTGAAAATGTCCATATATTGAAATGAACAGTTTATCAAATGAAATGACACTTCCTCTCTTTTCTTATAGACATTTTTCATATTAGATATTATCCTATGAATATATATAATTGTCAGGCTGTAGGTGAAAAGAGTGGCTAAAACGAGTCATTTGGGGTTCTTATTCTTTTCTCCATTTACTCTCATCACCCCCACAGCTCAGGACATCTAGCTGATCCAGCGGGCACAGGTGGAACTATAAAATAAGAAGAGATTTTTATTACTTTCCAGTCCCCTTCTAAATGAAGCTAGTGACTGCAGTAGCCTGTCAACCTGCTGGTGATAAAACCTTTCAAATGAAACCTCCTCTTCCACAAAGATAAAGAAAACTAGACTCAGAGCCTAATCTCCTTGCCTCTTATAACCGTGTTGTTTTTTTGTTTTGTTGTTTGTTGTTTTTTTTCTTTTGAGGACCAGCTGTGAACATTATTTTTAAAGACAACAATGAAACTCTGCATTTCCATGGTGCAGCCTGGTGCCCTTTGTACACGCATGTGCTGCCACCTGTGAATCAAAGTCTCACCTGCACTCCTCTGTCTTAGCTAATGAAGCAACTCAGAGGCATGTGAGACCGGGTTCCCAATTGCTCCTGCCCCATCCTCTACATTCCCTGGTGTATGGCTAAAATCAACAGCTCAGGGGAGATGGCCTGCATATATATTGGAAGATTCTGCAAAAATCTGGCAAGCAAGCTCTGAGGTCAGTGGATTTTACCCTGTAAGCCAGACAGGAAGGTAGAGACCAATCTGTTTCAAACAGCAAACGTCTGGAGACAGAATTGTCGGTGCCAATCCCCAACACCTCCCCAACCAGAATCTCTCATTCCTGCTCATATGGGCTGCTTTTTGCACATTCTCACCGAGGCCAGCTCAAGTGGGTGTCACTAATGGTCCCTGCTTTATGATTGCTCCAGAGCACAGAAAAAGGAGGGCTTTCCAGTTCATTTCTCCAAGTCAATACAACCCCGGCCCCAGCGTTTGACAGATGTCTTGCTGCATGCACACCCACACAAAACCAACATCATTTACAATAGTGGAACAAATTTTAAATAAAATACTAGCAAAAGTCTATTACACAACGGTGAAAAATGGTGCGAATGGGTTCTGTCTTCGACCATTCCTGATGGCATAACAAAATACCTTATGCTAGGCAATTTATAAACAGGAGAAATGCATTTCTCACAGTTCTGGCAGCTGGCAAGGCCAAGCTGCTGGCAGATTCAGTGTCTGAAACAGTGCCATTTCTCATAGCACCTTTGCATGGCATCCTTACATGGAGGAAGGGATAAAAGAGACAGGAGAGACAAACTCACTCCCTCCAGCCCTCTTGTTAGGTCTTAAATGCAATCCATGAAAGTGGGACACAGGCGGCTTTCTGCATTTCTTTCACCCATAGCCTAACACCTCTCCTCATCATATAGTTGTACTGGGGACACCTCTTAGAAGTCATTGCATTGATGGCTGGGCACAGTGGCGCACGCCTGTAATCCCAGCGGCTCGGAAGGCTGAGGCAGGAGGATTGTGAGTTCAAAACAGCCCTAGCAACTTAGCAAGGCCCTAAGCAACTCAGTGAGACCCTGTCTCTAAATAAAATACAAAATAGGAGCTGAGGCTGGGGCTCAGGGGTAGAGCACTCACCGGGATGGATGAGGCTCTGGGTTCGATCCTCAGCACCTCATTTAAAAAATGAATAAATAAAGGTATTGTTTCCACCTACAACTAAAAAAAAATACATATAAAAAATACAAAATAGAGCTGGGGATGTGGCCGAGTACCCCTGAGTTCAATCCCATTTGCAATGCACCCCTCCTGGAGCCTTTAACTCAAGTCCTTGGATGGGAAGGAGTAAGAAAACCTTTCCATCATCCACTTCACAAGGGAACAGGCCTGGAGTGCTTTAGGGAGAAGAATGGAGCTTAGAGAGATTCCTGAGCATCAGGGAAGGCTCCCAGAGAAGCACCGCTGGCCTTATCCACAGTGAAAGGAGGCGCAGCCCACTCAGGGCAAGCCTGTGCCTACAGCCTTCTCGGTGGCCTCCCTACACTCATCCAAGAATGACACAGGGCAGAGAAGGGTGAACTGGAAATGAAGATCTCACCTAAACCAAACACGCACCATTTTCTGAATGAGAAGATAAGACTCAATCTTGTGACATGGCACTCCTTCCCAAACTCATCCCTAGGTAGAGGGAACTTTGCTCAACATTTCCAAAGAGAAGGGGCAGGAGGAGATGTTTGGGGTCTTAACAGACATTGACAACAATGAGGCTCAAGTGCAATGTTCTGCAATTGACCTGAAAGGTGATTCTGAAAAATAAAGAGTGCTGAAGAGAGACTTATGCTATCACAATACTATGCTGGTCAGCTTTGCGCCACTATATGAAGATCAATGAAAAAAAAAAACTTATTCACTCATTAAACAAAAATTGAGTACCTAGTGTGTTCCAGGCACTGAGCATTACAGAAACTATATCCAAGTTCCCTTCCTTTACATCTTACTATTATGGAGTAAACTGCCCTTAACTCATGCCACAAACAGCTAATGATCATAGTGACAGGTGATAGGAAGATGTAATGGCTTGAATAGTGACCTCCTGTGCCGCAGTCCGGCTGGGCACAAAATCACGAGCCACTCACACCTTGTAGATTCAAACAGCAACTCTTTATTCCTGAACTGTCACTGGCACTCTACACACAGGTTCTGGGCAAAATCCATGCTTCCACTGGGCTCTGCATCCCAAATACTCTCTGAATCCCGTGAGAACTCAACGGGAACTCAAGGAGCAGGGAACTCAAGGAGCAGGCAGGCACTTGAGGCAGCAGGACGTGCCCTATTCCCAGCAGGGTACACCTTAAACCTGGAACCACCCTAAACCCAAGGAGCGGGATACTCCCTAATCCCAGCAGGATACACCCTAAATCTGGATCCACCCTGGTCCTTGAGCAAGGTCACCTTACTCAAGCATACATGCAATGTCACTGCAAATGACCTGGGTCCAAAGGCAAGCCCATTTCCACAATGGAGAGTCCTTCCTCTAAGCAACATGGAGTAGGCTGACAAAGAAATTGCCATGCATCATTCCTACTTGGCAATGGCTCTCAGCACTCCTGCCCAGAGAGATATATCTACCTGAAGCCTATGAAGGTGGACTTATTTGCTGATGTAATTAAGGATCTGGAGATAAGAGCTTCCTGAGTTATTGTGGAGGGCCCTAAATCCAATGACAAAAGTTCTTAGAAAGTCAGAGAGAGATTCGAGATACAGAGAGGAGAAGCCACACAAAGATGGAAGCAGAGATTGGAAGGATTTAGCCACAAGCCAAGAAACCCCTGGAACAGCTAGAAGTTGGAAGTACAGCCTCTGTGCCTGTCAACATGATCTGGGTTCAGGGATGCCTGGAAAGAGGGGCTGCAGGTGGTTTCTTGTATACCTGCAGAACCAATCTCACCCTGAGAAGTCAAATTTGCCTTATTGGTAAAAAGAGTTTGCTAAAACCTTTGAGTTTGCATTCTGCCATGCCTTTCTCCCTAGAAGATAAAATTTTGAGTTGTGAATTTTATAGATTTTTGTCCTTGGTTTAAACCTCTAGAAGTGGTCCTCTTGGCCACTCAGGGGCCGCACCCCAAATAGAAGGCACATCTTTTGACTCCACTAGACCAGTAGTTGTCAAAGTGTGATAAACATACCACCCGAGAGCCAAGGTTAAAACTTGGAATTCAGGGCCCACACCCAGATTTCTGAATCAGATTCTCTTGTGGTGGGACCCAGGAATTTGGAATTTGAGAGGCTTTCTCATGTGAATTTTGAGCACTCACATTTGAAAACCACTGCGTAGGCGCATCTGTGACATCCCTTCTTGTCTCTAAGGCACTTGACCTAGATTGTGTTCTTGGATCCGTTACAGCCTGTCGACTGAGCCTCTGACTATCCATCCAGGAAATAGAGAAAAATCTTATCTGCTGCTAGGTGTTTGCCTAACATACTTCGAAATCCTGAGATCCGAGGATCCAGATAAACCCAACAATATTGTTTATCAAGTCTTCAGTTGCAAAAACTGCCCTTTCCTTCAGCACCAGCTAGCACCAGCTAGCACCAGCTAGAATGTGCCAAAATAGGAAGGGCCTGGGAGACAGAGGAATTAGTTTCCCTCTTGCTCCACATATATGAGCAGGTTCAATTGCTAAGTTTCAATGGCTTCAGATGCTCCCCCATCACACACACGCTTTGCAATATTCTAAATCAAATCTGCAGTTTGCCTTCAGGCACAATTGAGCCCAGCACAGTCTGAGCTGTTCAAATGTCCAAAAGGTCTCACAGCCAATCTCTGAAGCCAGTTACACACCCAACAGGAAAGACAATCCACTCCTCTAGAAAGTCAGGGGCCTGCAGCGTAAGCAGTGAGCTCTCTGGGACATGATTGAGTGCTTACTCAGTATACAGGGTTATATTTCATCTAAGACGGCAACCACCCTGGGAACTGGGCTCTAATATTTTATTTAAATTTTTTTCCCATTTTTGTTGGTGCATTATAATTGTACATAACGGTGGGCTTCATTGTTACATATTTGCACGTGCACCCAATGTTAACAATATAATTTAGTCAATATCATTCCCCTGTATTTCCCCTTTCTCTCCTCTCCTCCCTTCCCCTGGCCCTTTCCTCTACTCTGTTGATCTCCCTTTGATTTTCATGAGATTCCCTTCTAACTTTTTCTTTTTCCTCTCTAGCTTCCACACATGAGAGAAAACGTACGGCCCTTGACTTTCTGAGTTTGGCTCACTTTGCTTAACATAACATTCTCGAACTCCATCCACTTTCCTACAAATGACATGATGTCATTCTTCTTTTATGACTCAATAAAATTCCATTGTGTATATGTGCCTCATTTCCATCTGTTGATGGACATCTAGCCTGGTTCCATAGTTTGCCATTGTGAATTGTGCTGCTACTCACATGGGTATGCATGTATTGCTATAGTATGCCAAAATATTTTATTTTTAAAACAAGAATGATGAGACTCAGAAGTTAAGCAACCAGCCAAAGATCACATGACTGGCGAGTGATATCTCTTGGGCAGCTGGATGATAGACTCCTATCTGTGCTCCCTGAGCACTTTGCATTGAGTAGCTGTGGATTCTCATCTTCATCCAGACCGTCACTTGCTTGCTAGGCCTAGAGAAGGAGCTCCACAAACATTGGGTAAATAAATGGCGCACCTCACATTGGTTGCCTGCCCCAGAACTTGGGCAGACCTCTCATATAGGCTGCCTGAACCCAGACGATACTTCTGGAAACCATCTTCCCTTCAGGACTGCTGTTCTGCACATGACAGGATGAGACACTGTTGTAGGGACAAACTGAAGACAGCAGGAAACAGTTTTATTTGGCTGCAGCCAGGTTCAGAGGGCACAGCTTTTGCTGTAATCAATCAATCCCCTGAACCCACAGTTTAGGGAGTTTCAGAGTTTTATACCCAGCATATAAGGGGAGGGGCTCAGAAGTTCACATAAAAGCAGATTTTTCTTTCACTGTTTTGGGCAAATGAACCCTTCAAGGACAACCCCTGAGAAGGGGAGAGCTTCTTCTCCCCTTTCTTTTCTCCCCCTGCCAGCTGTTACCATGGAGCCCAGTTGGTAACTTCTCTTAAAAATGTAGACATCTCTGTGAAGCCAGCTCAAGGCCAGAGGCCTTGTTTGCATATTTCTACAAACTAATATACTGGATACATGTTTGTGGAAAACTAGTAAGGGGGTGTTCCAGCACCTGGAGTGATGATATCTTCCTGGCCAGTGACCAAGTAAAACAGGGTGACATGAAAATAGGAAGTTTATCTACACTGAACTCTTTTGCAGAGACTCTTTTGCTGACAGTCCTAAAATCAACCATGGCGAAGATTTCTGGAGAAGCCCAATTAAGACTTTTCTGTGGAGAAAGGGGGTGCCACTTCAACACTGTTTGTGCTCGGAAACCCCCTCCCTTTCCCCACCAACTCCCTGCCTACTATGCCAGCTGCTTTTCCAGGCAGGTTGGTTCCAAGTAGTCCGTTTTTGAATTGAATTTCTAGTGGCCCCTATAAATGAAGATTCATTGTTTTTCAAGGCCAGGCCCATCTCGGTGTGAGGGTCTTTATCAAAGGCTGGACCTGCTTGTGGCTAATTATTATAGTTTGGATCTGAAATATTTCTCAAGGGCGCGTGTGTTCAAGGGTTGGTCCTCAGCCTGTGACACTATGAGAAGTGGTGGAACCTTTCTCCAACTTGGAGGTGGGGCCCAGTTGGAGAAAGTTAGGTCACTGCTCTTGAAGGGGATATTGAGACCCAGCCCCTTCCTATCTCTCTTTTTCTTCCCAGCTGCCCCGAAGCAAGTAGGATTTCTCTATGTGTGCTACCCACCAGGAGGTACTGTGCTGCCTCAGGTAACAGGCAACAGAGTCAAATTATCATGAACTGAAACCTCTGAAACTGTGAATCAAAATAGGCCTTTTTTTTTTTTTTACTAAATTGATTATGACAGGTATTTTGTCATAGTGACAAAAGGTGATTAACACACCACACTTCTATACCCAGTCACATTCACTGATGCGTCAAGATACTAGATTCTCACACTTATTCAGCAACTTCCTGTCTGAAGAGATCTCCAAGCTTCCATGATTCCCTATTTCTTGACTCCTAGTGATCCCATTAAAATTGTTGTAAGTAATAAAAAGGTGCAAATCCCACCATGTCAGTGACAGAGGCAGAAGCACCCAGCAGACTAGAAATTTCAACAAATTGAAGAAGGTGCAATATGAAGCAAGGTGGAGAAGCTGCCGTCCAGAGGAGGCAGGACCTGTCTACAAGCAGACAGCTGAGCAGCCTGGCAGAGCTCCAAGAAGCTTCAGGTGCACGCAGCTCAGGTGTGACAGGGAAGGAGGTGCGCAGAGAGCGGAAGAATGAAATGAAATGCAAAATACATATGTTTGTCTGTCTTATTTTCTCACAAAAGTAAGGCATGCTCCCTATAGGGATCCAATTAACAATGCTGAAAGTACAATGAATATAGTCTTTGCCTCTCTTCCTCCAAGCGATGGAATACACTCCTCAATTTAGTTACTGTTAAATTTTTTGGTCTCTCTTTCCATGAATTTTCATTTATTTTTTGAAACTTGTACAACAATCACACATGCACTTCAATATTTTTTTTCAAAAAAAAAAAATAGGCTCAGATTCTACATGTTTTAAAATTAGGTCTTATTATTATTCTGTTGTGGTACCGCCCACAGACTAGGAGATAACTGCCATTGAAACTATAGTTTGTCACTGACAGTTCACAAAAAGAGGGGGCAGTATGTGTGGTCCCAGGGTTTGTCAGGCAACAGAAGAAGCTACGGGAAAGCTTGGGCTTTTGTTGTATTTATCCAGGGAAGGAACGGTGAAGGCAGGAGAAGCAGGCTCAACCGGCTCAGGATTGGCTAGTTTCAATAAAGAGACTGCCCCTGATTGGCTGATACTGGGGTGATTGGTGTCAAGGGAGAGAGTGGCTTCTCCAGTGAGAGTAGGTGGTGGGTCTGAGCTGGGATTAGTTCACTTGCATATGAAAGGGAAACTCCCAGGAAACTAATTTGCTAATCTAGGGATTAAGTAACCCTGGGAGAGGCAGTGTCTCCAAATCCAGCAAGGCCCCAGATTCAGAGCATCAACCATACTAGTGATACACACACAATAGCTTTTACTTTTTCATATCTTCATAGTTATCCCATCATTTGCGTGTTCTGGGCTCAAACATTAATTCCAGTTTTGTCTCTTTGGATCTAGAAGAGTACCAGACACGAAATAGATGCTCAAAAATATTTGTTGACTGATTTAAACAAATGGGCCCTGATGTATTCAACCATTGCTTTACCAACAAATATGCAGATTGACATTTATTGATATTTCAAACAATGCTTCCACAAACATCCTTATACATAAATCTTTAGGCATCTGAATTGGTTTAAGATTGAGTTTGGCAGGCTGGGGATACAGCTCAGTTGGTAGAGCGCTTGCCTCACATGCACAATACTCAGTACCACCAACAAAACAAAACAAAACAAAAAGATTGAGTTTGGTGAGTAAAAGACAGACTCAGATAATTATGGTTTAACCAAGACAGATATTTACCTATCTTAAATTCAGCAAGTCTGAAGCTGGTCAGGTCAAGGCTGGTCTCCCTTGTCTGGAGGTGGGGGACTCAGCTTCTTTTGCTTTACTGGCTCTGACATTCAAGGCTGCCATTCCAAGGACACCTTCTAGCCCAGGGTTTTTGCCAGCATATCAGCCAATGATCTGCATTCCAGAGGAAAGAAAGGAGCTGGGCTGGAGTCTGATGCCTTCCCTTGAGGATGCTTCCTAGAAGCTGCTACTTCTGCCCACAGTATTTATTATTGCCTGGGACTAAAGTGCATGGTCACACAACCACACAAGGCCACGCACTGCATCCATGATTCTTTCCTTGCAAATGTTCTGTGTGTTTATTTTCATTTTCACTGCTAACTCCTAATTCAAGCTTTCATCAACATATTATTTAATCTAATAAACGGCTTATAATTAATAGTAGTAGTACTCTCTATTGAACCTTCACAAATGGCTAGACACTATGCTAAGAAATTTGTGTGATATTTTCATTGTATCTTCACAATGACCCCCATTAGGCAGTCACAACTGTATAAATGAGGAAGGCTCAGAGAGTGTAAGTCACTAGCTTGAGGTCAAACAGCTCCAGTATGCAGCAGATCACCTCATTGAGCCCCTCCTGTCTCCAATGCCTGCCTGCCTCAGAGCCTCTGCTCTCTGTATATCCCTTGCTGTGATCCAACACTAAGCTTTCCTTCAAAATCCAGACCACAACCCTTTCTCCAAGATAGCCCAGTAGTCTCTCTAAACACTTAAAACCAGAGTAACCATTTGATAGTTATGAGTATTTTGTAACTATTTCAAAAACCCATGTCCTTGTTCCTAAGCTGTGCAGTAGGGCGGGGCAGCAGCAGTGTCTCATCCATCCTGGTGGATCCACACTAAGCATAAGGTCTTGCCCATCGCAGACAGTGGGTGGCACCCACCCCAGGGGAGCTCACCAGCAAGGTCCCCTCCCATGCCAGTGAGCAATGATTAATAATATTCATGATGGTGACTGAGAGTCTTCAGGAAAGTGGTGAACTGTGTTAGACACATCTGGGGGAGGTTTTTAATTGACATTACTGAAATAAAATTGAGGAGGCTTGAAGGAATTCATTTCGGGATTCTTATATATTTTTACTCACTTCCGTCACATACACAAGCCCAGTTGCTCTCTGATTTTTATCTAAGTTCTTTCAGACTAAGAGGATGGATGAACTAAATGACCACTAAAATCCAATCCCTTTAATTCCTTCCCACCCCAAACAGACCCTACCCTCCATCTAGCCAGACCTAGAATCCAAAAATAGCAGAAGGAGGGACCTCAGGGATTGTCCAGCCCAATGTCTCCAAATTACAGATGAAGAAAGAGAGTTTGGGGCTTTAAATATTATTATTTCCCCTTGTCATTGGGCATAACAAATTAGTCCCTCTCCATCAAGGTCCTTGGTGGTGTTCCCTGTCATGGTAGTCCCAAGATGCTGGCTTCCAGGACATCTAATAGATATCAGTGGTGTACTTCCTATAGAATACTCCTAGGAGTTGATTTTGCCTGACTTTCTCAGCTGCCAGGAGCAGGCAGGAACTGGAACCATTACTGACCCCTCAGAGTAGCTAAAACCCTGGCCCAGAGACTTGAGTTCAATCCCCTGGGAATGCACAGCTCTCCCCTAGTGTGTCTCTCTTCCATCCAAATCCATAATTGTGAGAGACAAGGAGAGATGGGTTAAGTCTCAAACCTGGGCTTGGGAAGAGCCTTCAAGGACGTCCATCTCCTTCCTTCTGCTGCCAAGCAGAATGTACGGGTTGGGGCCCTGGCAGGGTTTCTTGACTTCAAAGAAGTGTTAAGCAGATTGACTCAGAGCTAATAAAGAACTGAAGCCTACAGCAATCAGAAACTTCCCTCTGATTCCCTAGAGCTGGGAAACCACAAAGAAGGAATGAAAGTCTCTCACTACCCCTGAGGAAAGCTAAAGCATCCAAGAGCAGATTCTGTAGACAGTAATGTGACAGAGTTCACAGAAAAATTATATTAACATTTGAAGTTATTGAAGCTCATCCTTAGCTGTTTGGGGAGAGATAGTGCTATACCCAGAGAAAAAATGGCCTAATATTGTAAAAGCTAATGTAATATCTATACTCTTCTGGAACAAAATAAAATAATATACTTTATATTTCTAGAGAGCTGTTATTTTTTAAGGATTTCACTATCAGAGCACTTGGCCAGCGTCATCTTATTGCTTTATCATGTTTCCTTTATAAAAATTTCCCTTAATATATTCAAAACCCACTTTTCACTTATAGAAAGTCTTAAGACTACTTGGGTAAGAATGAAGTTGAATCTCTGAATGTAAAAACCTCAAAGGAAAAAGACTACAATGCAGTTCCCAGGCTACCCTCAGCTCTCCCCAGGGCTCATGTGGCTGACTCTTCTGGAATCTCAGGACTGAGCTGTTCTTTGTGGCAGACTGCTCAGGGGAGGGAGTTACACATGGGGTGACCACTGTCACTCCTAAGGGATGTGCTGCTGGGGGGTTGTCAAGTCCCTTTGCATGGTGGTATATACAGGTGTGTTTTCTCTTACCTCCTTGCCTTCTCAGGAATTGTGAATTTCCAAAATGAGTTTAACTATAAATCAGTTTGTATTGTGGACACTATAGTTTGGATCTCAAATGTTCCCCAAGGACCCATAAATTGAAAGCTGGGTCCCCAAGGAGGTATTGCCAGGAAGTGGTGAAAACTTCTTCATAAGTCATTTGGAGTTTAGGCCCCTGAGGTGGATTATGGGTCCCTGTTTCTTCCTCTCTTTCTCTTTTGTTTCCTGACCATGAGGTGAGTGTGTTTGCTCCTACCACACACTTCTACCATGCTGTGCTACCTCATCATGGGCCCAAAGCAATGAGACCAACCAATTTTGGACCTAAACTTCCAAAACGGTGAATCAAAACAATTCTTTTCTTTGAATAAGTGGATTATCTCAAGTATTTTTTTAAAGCAAAGGGAAACCAAGTCATCTGTTTCAAGTGATAGTTTTTTTAATAGCTTTTTATGAATATACTAGATACTTTCTCTCTGAACCAATAATGCATTTATGATCTCTGTCTTTCAAGACAACCGAAAACAATACTAGGTGCAGAATCCTGTGATCCAGAGCCCCTAAGGCCAGGGTAGTGCCCACCTGTAGCAGCAGGACCATCCAAACACAGCAAGCTTCACTCTTGATTCCAAGCTGAAGTCTTCAAATAAACATCTGATTCCTCTTGCTTGCTGAAAAGTGCCATCAAATTGCCCCTGCCCCATAATGGACAAATTCATGACCACAGAGAAAATATAACTATTCTTTCCTTATTTACTAATTCTTGTTTTAGATGGCAGCGATAAACAGAACATTCTCATCCTGTAATGCTCTAGCTTGCAAAAAAATAAATACATGTGAATAGAAACACAACCCCACCCCCCCACCCCCGAATTCTGTCAAAGCCCTGCGGAATCAATTTCACCACTGAAATCAATGGAGTAAGCTCCTGCATTCATTTCCATGGGACTTGGCATTGTAAAAATAATTGGATTGCACTGCACTCTAACACTCCATCCAGGAAACAGAGAAAATGTGCCCTTGCTAGTAGGTGGGGGTGACAATACGTCCAAGTGCTGGTGGGTTTCACCCTGTGTTTTCAGTATTGTCTTGTCAAGAGGAGGTATTATCAAGTCCCAGATGAGGTGCAGTACTACCCTCAATGAGGTGTTTAAAACTGCCTTCCCTGGTGAGAATGAAAACACTTCTTTTGTCCCATCTTTAAAATTAACTGCATAGTATTACCACTATCAATGAGGTGTTTAACATCAAAATTGCCTTCCCTGGTGAGAAGAAAAACACTCACTTTGTTTCCTTCTTTAAAATTAATTGAGGTTTTAAAAAACTCATCCCTATTCAACCACAGATGCATAGAAGGCTAAGAGATGAGATTTTTTTTTTTTTTAAATGCTGTCTTTGGTAGCCCATCCATGGTTTTTCAGTGCAGTTCTTCCTGTTTAGACTACTTCTGAACACTTTTCTCCCCCACCCTCATTACACTTCTTAACATTGGCCTCATCCGAGTGGCCTTTGGTGGGGAGTTCACAGATACTTGCCAGAATGAAGGAATGACTCCTCTGACCCAGATATGCTTTAATAACTTGCTCATTTTCTACAAGCCTACTCTACTTATTCTATGAAGTTAAAGAAATTGCTTATTAAAAATTAAAATTAGTCTCCAGTATTAACATCTGAGGGGGCTTTGATAGACATAGCTGGAGATGATCCTTTCCTCCATTTTCTTCAAGCAATTCCGGAAGCAGCTCTATTCTTTATAATTTCTGACCAGTGTTTAAGATGTGGGATGTTCTGTGGGCATTGCTTCTTGCAAGATTCGGCAGATTGCAAAAGACCAAAGAGACAAAGATTTGACTTCTACAGGTCAAGGTCCAGACAGGGCAAATTAACAATAGATTTGGAAGAATAAAGAAGCAGGTGAGCCAGGGGTGGTGGTTCATGCCTGTAATCCCAGCAACTCAGGAACCTGAGGCAGGAAGATGGCAAGTTCAAGGCCAGCTCAGCAACTTACCAAAGCCCTGAGCAACTTAGCGAGGCCCTGTCGCAAAAACAAAACAAACAAACAAAAAACATAAAAAGGGCTGGGTATGGAGCTCAGTGGTTAAGCAGCCCTGGGTTCAATGCCTGGTACCTCAAAAAAAAAAAAAAAAAAAAAAGTATCCAAAGGGGTTGCAACCACATTCAGAGCATCTCTCTCCCCTAGCATGGAGCAATACTAGAAACAACTACATGGCCTGTCTAAGCTATTGGACCTGAGATAGTCCCACAGAGCACCTGACATCCCAGCATGTTGCAGGGAGCTATGGGATGCTTACCTGAGCCTGGGAGAGGCCCTTGACCTGCTGAGGCTCCTCTGTAGAGATGAGGAGGATGCAGCAGGAGCTAAAACATGATGGGAAAGATGGATATCTCATGGGATGCCTCATCTTGACCCTCGCCCCTGGCCCTATGCCTCAACACTATGTAAGCTCCCTGCAGTGGACACTCGAGTTCATAGAGAGAAAAACCCTGAGCTGAGTGAAATTGTTGCCATCATTTGGTAGGATGGGACCTTAAAGTAAAATAGAAATTCAGTTATAGAAAAATAGTAACATTATTACAACTGCACCAATGTTGCCAATTAAAACCTAAAACAGGATTCTAAAGTTCTTTATTGAATATATGATCTGTACTTTTGTAGACATGATGTTTACTTTTTACAATTCATAGGTACCCATATCACCATTTTACTCCCAAGAAAATGAAGACTTCAGAGATGGTAGATAATTTGCCTCAGGCCACAGTGGGGGCAAATAGTAGAGCTAGAATTCAAACCCAGGAATGTCTGACTGCTAAAATGATGTTCATAACCACTAGGTTAAGTGACACACAGTCCTTTCATTTGGCTCCCTAGAAGTCTCCAGAACATTCCTGTCTAACATGCCGCTCACATTTTCAAGGCAATCACAGGTATTGGAGCCCTAGGTACAAAGAAGCACACCTTTCTTATTCTTCCTGCTCCAAATCTCTAAGCGTCCCAGTACGTAAGTGGACTATTGCTGTTGTAATATTTTTTGTGTGTGTGCTGCTGGGGATACAACTGAGGACCTTGAGCATACTAGGCAAGCACTCTACACTGAGCTGCACCCAACCCTGTTATTATAACCCAAAGTGCCTGGACTTCAGTATTACATCAGTTCTTATTTCTTTTTCTTTTTTTTAGTACTAGGGATTAAGCCCAGGGGTGCTTAACCACTGAGCCACATCCACAGCCATTTTTATGTTTTATTTTGAGACAGGGTCTTGCTAAATTGCTTAGAGCCTTGTTAAATTGCTAAAGCTGATTTTGAACTTGCAAGCCTCCTGCTTCAGACTTCTGAGCAGAGCCACTGGGATTACAGGTGTGTGCTCCCTCACCCAGTTGGTTCCTATTTATTTTGCTGTCACCAAGCCTTATGAGTTCATCAAAACTAACCACTAACTAAATTTCACCAAAGAGCAATATGTGAAAGGAGACAGAGTCCTAGATCAGAAGTCAGTAAATCTATGTTCTTTGGTTTCTCATTCTTGCTCTGGTCATTAGCCAATTATTTGATCTTAGCAATCAATTAACCACATTAAGGCTTGGTCTCCTCATCTAAAAAATAAATGCAGTATCTAAGGTCCTCTTCTAGAGCTGACTTTCATGATTCTGAAGAGTCAGGGTTAAGTTCATTATTTTATGAAAATTTGAACTGCATTTCTTCGAACACTGGCTCTTCTCTGATCTCAGTATATATCTCCCTCCTAGATTTAAATCATCTATATTCTGGAATAAGACAGTGGTATAGAGTTTCACAGAGGAATGGAAAATAAAATATAATAATACCTCATCTTGGAGGCATTAGGAGGAACATGAGGGCTAAAAAAAATGATTTTATTTTCAGTAAGGCTCAGTGTAGGACTATAAAAAGTAATATAAGAATTGCTATAAAAATCTATCACTTTGACTAAAATGTGGAGGCAAGAAAGTCCACCTGGCAACAGTGCCTCCGCCCACAGAATTGTCTTACATCACTTGACACTGTTTACTACCATCCTTTCTTTTTTTTAATATTTATTTTTTAGTTGTAGTTGGACACAATACCTTTATTTTATTTATTTATTTTTATGTGGTGCTGAGGATCAAACCCAGGGACTTGCACATGCTAGGCAAGTGCTCTCCTGCTAAGCCACAAGCCCAATCCCTACTACCATCCTTTCTTTAGAATTTTTTTCTGGTATTTGTTGATTCTTTTTTTCATATTGCTTTTGTTTTTATGTCCATTTCCTCAATTATAAATTCCTCAAAAACTCAGTTTGTTACTTTTCTTGCACGATAGTGATCTTAACCCAGATCACAACTTTGGGTAAGATCTGGGTAAGATCATCCTCCTGCCTCAGCCTCCTGAGCCACTGGGATTACAAGTGCACACCACTGTGCCTGGTGAAAAGCTGTCTTTATATTGAGATTGCTGAGCTACAGCAGATGCACACTCTAAAATTTTGCCATGATGTAGGAAGAACTTGCCAAGAGCTAACCCAGAGAAAGCAAGTTCTGCAGATGAAAAGAGAAATAGACTTCCTCGTATATCAATTACCTGGATCCTACAGTCTCCTCTCTCAATTATTAATAACACAGCCAATGAATTCCCTTTTTGTGAAAGCAGAAGCCATTTAAGCCATAATTTTTTTTTGGTTACTTATAATTTCAGGTAACCAAATTACAATGTGTGGACCTGTAGAGAAAGTTCATAGTGCTTTGAGATGCCCAAAGGGCCTTTCTAAAATTGAGGTCAGCCTCATAAGTATGAATAATTTTTATGTGTTGATTCAAAAATAAAAATAAATACATCAATGAATTGAGTTTGATTCCTATGCCACAGGAAAAGAAGGCAGATTGGAAACACATCATATCTGACTCATATACATGCTGATTTTAAAAACTAAACCCCCATTAAAAAAAAAGAAAAAAAGGAAAAAACTGATCTCCACAGGAAAAATAAATAAAGAAAATAACATCCATGAAGAGTGTAACTACAGGGCTGGGGATGTGGCTCAAGCGATCGCGCGCTCACCTGGCATGCATGCGGCCCGGGTTCGATTCTGAGCACCACATACAAACAAGGATGTTATGTCAGCCGAAAACTAAAAAAAATAAATATTAAAAAAATTCTCTCTCTCTCTTAAAAAAAAAAGTGTAACTACAGTCTCGCTTCATCCCCAAAGCAGTAAACATTTATTAATATGTGTTAGTGTTAAGGCGGAAAGTAAAACCAGAATGGCATAAACCCTACAAGTGAGTAGGGTTCCTTTAGAATTCTCTATCTGCTGCCAATTTACCACTTGGGATTCAATTTAATCTTAAAGGCATAATTATTTTTAAAAAATTTCTTTTGCATCTGTAGACAGACAGAATGCCTTTATTTTATTTGTTGATTTTTATGTGGTGCTGAGGATCAAACCTAGTGCCTCAAGTATGCTAGGCAAGTGCTTTGCCACTGAACTGAACTACAGCCCCAGCCCTTAAAGGCTTTTTTTTTTTTTTTGAAAAATCTAAATACCTAAAACATGGTCTTTCCTCTAGAATTTTCTTATATGATGTGGGAATCAGAGTTGATTGTCAAAAATTGATAGATGAAGAAAGTAAAGAAGAAGTATAATATTTGAATTTATGAAAGGTGGCCAACAGGAGAGTCACAAAAATACAGCTAATGAAAACTGGGAGAAAGAAGGGGTGGGACAAAAGATGTGAATTTGTCATGCTTCCATTCCGGAATAAAATAATTACTGCTTTCAAACATGAAAAACCAAGAAATGCAAATATAAGCATGTAATTTTGATTTATGAAAATAACCATCCAGACAAATACAGAAATTGGCATTAATGTTCATCTCTGCAGAGTGGGACTAGGGGTAAAAGAGGGAAGATTTCTACTTTAATTTTATCTTTTATTCTTTCTAAACTTTCATTTTTGCATACATATGCACTTCATAAATTTTTTTAAAAGTCAGCAGTTATTAAGCTAAGTTTTTCTAGGAAGCTTTTCGTCTGCTCTCTGAAATGTCCATTGCAAGTACTCTCTACTTCATCAGATGGACTTCATCTCAACTTTCCACCTGTAAACTTAGAAACACCTTCTTTTTCTTTCAAAATTAAGGAGTGTCTGTTTACCTACCATCTGTGAATTGGATCCAAGCCCCTCTTACTTCTTCAGAAGTTGTTACTGTCTTTTACTCTAAGATATTCAAACTCTTCCTCTCTGTTAGGTCTACCAACCAGCATTTGCACATATTCAAGCTACTCACACCTTAAATTCAAAGCAGCCTTGATTGACCCCAAGAACTTCTCCAGTTTTCCTCTCTCTACTTTTCATAGTGAAAAGTCTCCACTTCCTTCCCTTGAGCTCCAATATAGAATTTGCCTCCAGCACTCTAGCAAAAATGTTGGAGTTGGAGTTGTGGCTCAGTGGGTAGAGCACTTGCCTAGCATGTGTGAGGTGCTGGGTTTGATTCTCAGCACCACATATAAAATTAAAGGTCCATGGACAATTAAAAAAATATTTTTTAAAAATGCTTTTGCTCATCTCACCAATGGCTCCAATCTCTAAACCCGACTATTAATATCAACCTTCCTCTTACTTGATTTCTGCACAGTTTCTAACTCAGGGCATACTTTCTTCTTAAAACATTCCCTTGCTTTGTGTTTCAGGACAACACACCTTATCACTGTGATTCAGCTTCCTTGTGACCTCACACATTATTGCACATCATTTGTGTATAAGTTTTCCCTTCATTTTGAAGTGTTCTTAAACCAAGCCAGAACCTCAGCCATGTCACTGATGGGAGTGTTTGCTCCGCACTCCATATGCAGACCTTCATACCAAGTGCTTCCATGCTTCAAACCTCTAGGTTTTTCCTTTCTGCAGAAAGGCCAGCTTCCCACTGGAATTTATAATGTATTTCTTCAGAGATATGATATAGCAGCTGTCTATGAATGTGCTTCCAATTATAGTAGAAAACTTAATCTTGTGAAATGAAGAGAACTCAGCCACTTGTTTGAATCTCAGCTGGGACAGTGGAAGCAGATGTTTCTCAGTTGGCTGGGATCCTCTTCCTTTTCTCTTCTGATAGGTGCCTAGTGGGGCAACAGTGGAATAGAGGCATAGGTATTATCCTAGCATTTTCTGTGCTTTCTTCTGCTGATAGTGGAACAGTTTGATCTCCCAACACAAGCAAGGCACTTTTACTGATCACTTCTAGAACAATTGTCAGAGGTTTCCTCTATTGATTTGGCCCATCTAAACCTCAATGATCTATTTTTTTTTTTTTTTTTTTGTACTGGGGTGCTTAACTACTGAGCAATCCTCAGCCCTTTTAATTTTTTTTTTTTTTTTGAACCCAGGGGTGCTTAACTACTGAGCAATCCTCAGCCCTTTTTATTTGTTTATTTTTATTTTGAGACAGGGTCTTTCTACATTATTGCTTAGGGCCTAAGTTGCTGAGGCTGGCTTTGAACTTGCGCGCCTCCTGCCTCAGCCTCCTCAGCTTCTTGAGCAGAGTCACTGGATTACAGGTGTGCTTCATCCATCACCCAGGCTTGATTGGATATCTTATTGAGAACTAACTGCTGGTTGGTTGCAATGGCTCTCACCTGCAATCCCAGCAGCTAGAGAGGCTGAGTCGGGAGGATTGCAAATTCAAAGCCAGTCTCAGCAATTTAGCGAGGCCCTAAAGCATCTTAGTGAGACCCAAACTCAAAATAAAAAGGGCTGGAAATGTGGCTCAGTGGTTAAGTGCCTCTGGGTTAAATCCCTGGTACCAAAAGAGGCACGCCTCCCGCCCTCGGAGGCGGGGGAGGGAGGACGGGGGGGGAGGGAGGACGGGGGGAGGGAGGGAGGACGGGGGGAGGGAGGGAGGACGGGGGGAGGGAGGGAGGACGGGGGGAGGGAGGGAGGGAGGACCGGGGGAGGGAGGGAGGACGGGGGGAGGGAGGACGAGGGGACGGGGGAGGACGAGGGGGCGGGGGGGGGAGGACGAGGGGGCGGGGGGGGGAGGACGAGGGGGCGGGGGGGGGAGGACGAGGGGGCGGGGGGGGGGAGGACGAGGGGGCGGGGGGGAGGACGAGGGGGCGGGGGGCGGGGACAACTGACAGCTTCATCCTTTGTCCACTCACAGCCTAACATCACCTTGGACCTTGGTGCCTGGCAGGCACTTCACCATTCAACACTTTTCAGGAAAGTTTTGGATTTCCTCCAGGTGTGTGCACCAAGGTGCATGTGCCTGTGTTAAGGCAGAGGAGGGAGTGATGTGGTCAGTTATCAAAGCTGTAAAAGGCCCTCTGTGTTCATTTCTCCTCTTCTTAAGGCTAACCCCTGCTGATTTAAGAGTGCCAAGGGAGCTTTCTTCTTCCAGAGGTTAAGGAAGAGCCGAGTCCTGCTGTTAGACCTCAAAATCAATCTAGCAATTTATATCATCCCAAACTCCCCTCATTTTATCCCACATTCTCCTTAATTTTCCGAGTTATTACCTATGTTCTCCTCTCACCTTCTCTCTGAAACTCTTCCCCAGCCCAGACTTTTTTTGTTATGTATATATTCTTCTCAATCTTTGTATGTCAACTTTTTAAGAATCAAAGGAAAAATACACCTATCTTTTGTCAAATACTCAGGTTTTGCAAGTAAGAAGTATAGCTTTCTGACTATATTGCTTTTATTACAACTTTAAAAATTATCTTGAAATTTAGATTCTAATTTGCTCTCCCTTCAAGGCAGTAAGAAAAAAAAGAAAATTCTTGGTTTAAAATTCACCAGTATTATCTAGGTATGTAATCACAGATTATTTTAATTGTCGGTGAGTTCCTTACTAAAGAATTCATGAAAGAAGAAAATATGAAATTCTGCATCTTTTAAATAGCCAGATTTCTGCACATCTTTTTCCCCCCTCTGAATTTTCAGCAACCGTAACAAAGACCACATAGCAAAATTAGAAGCAAAATCCCAAGCTTCAAAATTTCTTTGTGCCCGTTATAGTTTCTTTTCAACCCATGGAATGGCAGGAAAGTAGACAATATTGTTTTCATCACTATCTGGGTTTTGATTGTCTCAACATGTATATAAATTATGTAACTTTTTTGTTGATCTTATCGGATTTTAGCTAACGTGACCTTTGTTATTTGATTATTCTTATTGTCCATAAAGTTCACATTAAAGGAAAATTTAAATTTCGCAATTTTATCATTATGTATAATTTTAAAGATTATTAATTTTAAAACGTTAAAAATAAGCAAGCCTACAGTAAAGTATATGTTTAACTGTAGACAGGAAAAAGTGCGGGGAGGCGGGGGAGATACCTCAAGGAGGCGAAGAGGTTTGGAGCGGTACCGGCCATTGGCTATTTGTGTAGTCGAGAGTCAAAATTGTTAAATTTAAGGAAGTGCTACAGTACAAAACGTTGGTGTGTTCTGTTACGTTATTGACCAAAAACGAAAGGGAGAGGAAGGAGGTATTGTCTACGCTGAACCACTGAACTAAAAGAAACTGCGGAAACCAACCCCGGTGCCTGCCAAGCAAGGACTAGCTTCCAAGACTGCACCCCGCTCAGCACTACCCAACTGGATAAATGGTTTAACTTCGTTACGTTTAGGCACTCCCCCATTCCTAAACGCCGTCAGAGACTCGGCCTCAGAATGCCTCGCCTATCTACATTCAAAACAGTGCCAGCAGCTGTTTTCCCGCAGCAAAACAAACCCGGTGCAAGCTTTTGTTTATTTTGGTTGCGCTCAGTAGTCAGCGTCCTGGGGGGGGAGACCCGAAGACGGCGCCCCCGAATGGCGGCACCGGGTCTCCAGGGCTCGGCCCGCCTGCCAGTCAGCCCCGCCGACCAGGCGGCTCGACGCACACACTCGCCTCTACTACAGGCGCCGCACCGGGCTGGGAGGGGGACTGACGGAGCGTGCGGCGTCACAAAGCGAAGCCAGAACGCACGGGTTTCCGCCGAGGTTCGGGACGCCCCGGGCGAACCCCACTAGCGGCCCTCCCTCGCGGGGCGGGAGGCGCCAAGCGCCCGTCTCCTGTCTCCCTCCTTTCCCCAGCGGACTGCTCTAGAGCGGCTTGGCGCGGCCGCGGCGTCGCCGCGGCCCGACGCCGCAAAGCGTCCTGGGAGAGCCGGCTCGCACCGGAAGGACGCGCGAGCGCGCGGCGGCGGCGAGGTTATAAAAGGGAAGGAGCCGGCGGCAGGCGGAAGTGGGCGGTTCAGCTGCTCTGGACGCTGTTGTTTGGTGTGTGGGCCTCCTGAGGGGCGTTCTCTGGAGGGCAGCCGGTGCAGGCCGCAGTGACAGGGCCGTTCGCCCCTGCGCACCCTGTCTCTTACCCGGTGCAGCGTCTGCTGGTGCCCTCCGCGTCCTGCAGGCCCAACATGGCGCAGGAGGTGTCGGAGTACCTGAGCCAGAACCCGCGGGTGGCCGCCTGGGTGGAGGCGCTGCGCTGCGAGGGCGAGACTGACAAACACTGGCGCCACCGCCGGGAGTTTTTGCTCCGCAACGCCGGGGACCTGGCCCCCGCGGGTGGCGCTGCCTCTGCTAACCCGGACGAAGCTGCCGACGCCGAGAGCGGGACCCGCAGTCGGCAGCTGCAGCAGCTCATCTCCTTTTCCATGGCCTGGGCAAACCACGTCTTCCTTGGGTGCCGGTGAGTAAGGAAGCGTCCCTGACCGGCTTTCGGTTTTCTCTCCCGCCTCCGAACTGGGACCTGGGACCCGGGGTCTTGAGCCCTTCGTAGTACGGCCTCGGTGGGGAGGGGAAGTTGTGAAGCGCGGGAATTCACGGGACCGGCTGCCCTCTAAGGGTGAGAAGGGCGTCTCGGCGAGCCGCGGACACAATTAACAGTCTGTGGGTGTCCCCGTTGTAGGGGGACTGTTGGTGGGGTTGTTAGTGTAAAGCTGACAACGTTCTTGTAGTTGAAAGCAAGGTTTAAAGGTTAGTGAGGAGAGATCCGCCCACCAGATCCTAAGGCATTTGTTTATGGGCTTCCAGGAAACTAAAAGTTCTTGGCGGTTGGTACACTTTCTTGATTGCAACCAGGAAATGCAGTTCCTGTGGCTTTTTTTTTTTTTCCTTCTGCACTCCACAAGTAGTAGTTTAAAGAAAAACACTTTTTAAAAGTGACTTTTCTTTCTTTTTCAGGTACCCTCAAAAAGTTATGGATAAAATTCTTAGTATGGCTGAAGGCATCAAAGTGACAGATGCTCCAATCCATACAACAAGAGACGAACTGGTTGCCAAGGTGAAGAAAAGAGGGATATCGAGTAGCAATGGTTAGCAGATCATAGATGTGAACATACATAGGAGTTTAGAAAATAAGTTTGATATAATTAGGAATTGTCATTACTAATTTTTTTAACAAGTTAGAATTTATATAATGTTATTAAATTGGAATGTTAACCTAAATTATATGTCTGTGTGTTTTAGGCTCTGAATTTGATAGTTTATTTTGCTGTAGAGTTTGAAGTGTCCCATGTTGTCTGATGCTGTTAATATTTTTAATATTAGAAATTAATGGTTATTCAACACTGTTTTAAGAAGTTATTTCACACTTTTTAAAGGAACTACTAGTTCTGAAATATTTTTACGTTGTGCCTTTATATAATTGAATATTTGTCTTGTCAGCTGATATATATGATGTATTTTCTAGTTAAATATCTGTTTTTTCCTTCTTTTTAGAAGGGGTAGAAGAGCTATCCAAAAAACGAATCATAGAAGGAAAAAACAACTCTGCAGTTGAGCGAGATCTTGCAAAAATTTCTGCCAAAACAGAACGTACATCAGCTCAGCCAGAAAACAGTTCTACATGTTCCGGGTCATGCACCAAATCAGAGAGTAGTGGAAACTCCACTCGGAGCTCTGGCATCTCTGGTCAGAATAGCTCTATGAGTGAAGGAGATCGATCTGTTTCCAGCCAAAGCAGCAGCAGCATTTCCTCTCAGGTAACAACAGCAGGATCTGGAAAAGCTTCTGAATCAGAAGCTCCAGATAAGCATGGTTCAGCATCATTTGTTTCTTCGTTGTTGAAATCCAGTGTGAATAGTCACGTGACCCAGTCCACTGATTCCAGACAACAAAGTGGCTCACCTAAAAAGAGTGCTTTGGAAGGTTCTTCAGTCTCTACTTCTCAGAGCAGCTCAGAGATTGAGGTGCCCTTGTTGGGTACTTCTGGAAGCTCAGAAGTAGAGTTGCCATTATTGTCTTCTAAACCTAGTTCAGAGACAGCTTCAAGTGGGTTAACTTCCAAAACTAGTTCAGAGGCAAGTGTTTCATCATCAGTTTCTAAAAACAGTTCCTCATCAGGCACATCATTACTAACTCCCAAGAGCAGCTCAACAAATACATCACTGCTCACTTCCAAAAGCACTTCCCAGGTAGCTGCATCACTGTTAGCTTCCAAGAGCAGCTCCCAGACCAGTGGATCTATGGTTTCCAAAAGTACTTCCTTAGCAAGTGTGTCCCAGCTAGCTTCTAAGAGTAGTTCTCAGAGTAGCACCTCACAGTTGCCTTCTAAAAGTACTTCACAGTCAAGTGAGAGTTCTATCAAGTTCTCTTGTTGCAAATTAACCAATGAAGATGTGAAACAGAAGCAACCTTTCTTCAATAGACTGTATAAAACAGTGGCATGGAAATTAGTAGCTGTTGGTGGCTTTAGTCCCAATGTGAATCATGGAGAGCTCCTAAATGCAGCTATTGAGGCTCTGAAAGCAACACTGGATGTGTTTTTTGTCCCACTAAAAGAACTGGCAGATCTGCCTCAAAATAAGAGCTCTCAAGAAAGTATTGTTTGTGAATTGAGGTGCAAGTCAGTGTACTTGGGCACTGGCTGTGGAAAAAGCAAAGAAAATGCAAAAGCAGTTGCATCAAGAGAAGCATTGAAGTTATTTCTTAAGAAAAAGGTGGTGGTAAAAATATGTAAAAGGAAATACAGAGGCAGTGAGATAGAAGATCTAGTACTCCTTGATGAAGAATCAAGACCTGTAAACTTACCTCCAGCTTTAAAACATCCTCAAGAATTACTATAATCTATAATATGTTCAAAATATCACTGCATACAGTATCTGGTATTTGAAGAGAAAACTGGCTTACTTTTGTACAATATAAAACAGGCTTTCACAAATTTTGTATTGCTTTTTTCCAGTTTTGCAGAAAAATTTACATTCTAATTCTCTTCACATAAGTAGAAGTTGTAAATAATTTATGAATGACAGTACATATTAAAAAGGTATGCATTAACAGCATACCAGTATGCTGTTTTATTTGCTGAAGAAAATACTGTCTTCTATTTTTAATGATGTATTAGGTACGATGTGTAGTTCTGTAGAGTCTTAAAATTTTTGTACTACTTTAAATTTGGTGAAAATGTATTAAGTTGTCTACCATGCTTTTTTTTTTAGCTGAATAAATCACATCAAAGAAAAGGGGACCACAGTATTTGAATGTCTGAAAGTCTGAGAAACTTAAGGTTTTAAGAATGTTGCCCATAGTGTTGAACATGTCTGTAAGAGAATAAAAGAAAAAATAGTTGCCTCAGACTATTTTTATGAGAAGTTGTAAGCATTTTTTAGATATAAAGCAGTATAATGTACTTATTGTTATTTTATTCTGAAGTTGTTTAAAATTCACCATGATTTTGACCGCTGCTGATTCTTTAAGCGGGTTAATTTATGTTTTGAGGTAAAATACAATTTACACTTTTTCTTAAAGACATAAATGTGGGTTTCTATATTAAGCATATTTTGTGACTACTATTAACAGATTGATTTGTTTAGATATTAAATGCTTTAAGCTATTTTACCTTTTCAAGAAGTTGTGTTTTTTTTTCTCCTTTAGGTCAGAACCAAGTCTTACAATAGGCTTCCCACTGTTAGTCATAGTAAATTACAACCGAGTGATTTTTAAAGTGATATACAACTTTTTATGAACAGGGAAGCTACAATTTTCAAATCTCAGAAAAATACTGAAAATTGATACCATGTTCAGTTTAATGATCCTGTTTAACTGAATTATATCTCTTAGTAATGAAGTAGAACTTTACTTGTTGAAGGTGATTCTGATGATATTAATCTATTATGGCATATTCTGTTTTCTTCAAACTGTGGCCTAAGATATTTGATTATCTTTGTGGCCTTCTGGCTTCCTAGATGCTGTTATTAGGTGCTGCGTATTGAGCAGTCACGGTGAAAATGTACAGAGACAAGAAATGACTATTTATGGGTCAGCTGTATTGAAATAGGAAAATAATCAGGGACATTTTAATTTTATCAGATAACATTTTAAAAATGATTCATTTTTGAGGATGTTTCATTGGATACCAGAGCTAAAATCTGTGTTCTATAAATGAGTTACCATTAATACATTGTGGGGAGCAATAACATGAATGTATTTTTAAAGCACTTTTAATTGCTCACTTTCCTTAGTCTTGGAATGTACATTTTGTGAGACAGTGCTTACCAAAAAAGTGAGCCAGAAACTAGAAAGAATAAATACATTTCCGAAATATATCTAATTAGGTTATTTTGTTAATTTCCTGAAATGTCTTTTTTTAAAGTTAATATAAAGGTTATATATTTTAAATTATAAGTTTTTGATGTTGAAGAAGCTGCCTAGTAGAACAGATGTTTCACATACAAACATTTGTTATAATCTTATTTCAAAACAAAAATACTCTTATTATAAAAGTTAATCAGAATTTAAAGAACCTGACTTAAGAGGAACATTTTTTCACATTTCCTCAAAATAGTAGATGCAGAAGAAAATAAAAGCTTTGGGATCTGTTACTATTGATGTAAAATCTTGGTTCTATCTCTTACTAGATGTGGAACTTCTGGTAAACTTTAAGCCTTACTTCAGCTATAAAATAGGACTAGTAGCCACCTCATAGAGCTATGAAGATTAATTGAAATGATAGTTTAAAGTGCGCAGCATAGTGAAGGCATACCATAGTTTACTTGTGTACACATGTTCTAATTTCCTCATGACTTTACAAGTAGCTATTCTCATTTGACCTATGTTTTCTAATGAAGAAATAAACACGCTTTGGTTAAAAAATTCTATCAAGCTCATGTCTGGTTTCAGAACCCAAGCCCATAAGTATGTTCATCCTCACCTCTTTGCAGTTTTTTTTTTTTTTTTTTTTTAAACCATCTCAGAGGGCTGGGGCTGGAGCTCAGTGGTAGAGCACCCACCTCGCACGTGTGACAGGCACTGGATTTGATTCTCAGCACCACATAAAAAAAAAAAAGATTAAAAAAAAAAAAAAACTTCAGAATGTAATTTTCTGCCAGTTTAGATCAGTGGTTATAACATCTTTCCAAAGCCCTTTGAAATGAATCTCTTCAGAAGCTCTTCTTTGTTATTAATGCTTCTCCATACTTGCATGTCCTAAATTTTGTCTAGTGAGTCATCCCATAGGGTGCATTTGAAGTTTGAAAAGAAAAATGAATAATTTGCAATCAAATTTAGTGAATAAAGAAGATAGCAATAACAGATTTTTAAATCAGTGAGGTAAGATGGTTGTCCTAAGACAGATTTTTCTTCTTGCTAAAATCAGGATTTTTTTTTTTTTTTTTTTTTTAACGTTAGAATGTTGGCTTTGAGAGCTAGGGCTGTAGCCCAGCAGCAGAGCTCTTGCCTAGCACGCGTGAGGCTGGGTTTGATTCTCAGCACCACATAAAAATAAAATAAAGGCATTCTGTCCATCTACAAAATAAATAAAAGTTGACTTTGAAATATAGAACTGTATTTGACCCAAATTCTTGGGATTTGCCACTGCTGCCATTAGCCAGGATAATTGTCTAGGGTATGTGTATTATACGGTCTTGGTAATGTATTATCAAAAGCCAGTGCCAATTTAAGTTCCTTATGAAAGAGACAAAGTTTTCCCTGTCAAGGTCAGCTTTTCTTGGTGCAGATTTCTCCTTGCTGTTTGGATTCCTGAGTTAAATAGCAGAAGGTAAACAAAGCAAGCAGCAACTGGGTACCAAGTCAGTCCTACAGGTCTTACGCTATTATAATTTAAGGGGGATTTGCAGGCTTTGTCCTTAAAAATAGTGAAGTTCTAAATTGACCCATTTTCTAGATGTGACAAATCTTTGGATATCAATTTTCACATGATTTTCAAAACTTGTTTTCTGTGGTTTGAAATAAATTCACTTTATACCTTAAACAAAAATAAATTAATATAGGGCTTATCAAATCTTTATATTTGCAGCTGCCCCCCAAGAAAAGTAATACTGTAGACTGTTCATATTTCTTTGACATCTCTAACACAACTTTTTGCTATCCAGCTAGAGCAACTTCTTTCCCCTTACTTTTCAGTTTTCCACTGGGGATGTGATTTGCAGGTGGTAAGGTACCTAGCATGCATGAGGCCCTGGGTTTCAGTACCCATACTCAAAAACAAACCCTTTCCAATTTTCTTTCCTTCCTTAAAAAAACTGAAGATTATTTGAAAATTAATTTTTAAATTTCTCATTTTCTGTTCCTTTGCAATTTATCAAACAAGAAAAATAGTGTAGTGAAAAAGGAACCAAACTAAATTGACTTTAACCTGGAAGGAAGTAAAGAAAAGTAACAGTAAACAAAGGATAGATATAAGACTTTATTTTTTATAAAAATTAGAGATTTCATGTGCTAGTACTTAAGAAATAATTATAAAAACTCTGATTTTGAAACTGGAAAAAGTAAAATCAATCCTTGGAGGACACTGGGTAACAACCAAAAATAATATAATTCAAGCAGTAAGTACACTGAACTCTTTTTTTTTAAAGAGAGGGAGAGAGAGAATTTTTTTTTTAATTTTCGGCATTCCAGGCGAGCATGCTACCACTTGAGCCACATCCCCAGCCCCTACACTGAACTCTTATTATATTGAAGTGGGACTTATAGCTTGAAAAGTATAGAGACATGCACAAAAAGATGGAATGGAATGGTAAGAATCACTTAGTGTTTTTTGGGGGAGGCTAAGGCAGGTGGATGTTATGTTCAAGGCCAGCCTGGGCAACTTAGTGAAACCCTGTCTCAAAAGGGCTAGGCATGTAGCTCAGTGGTTGGAACACCCTGTGTTCAATTCCCCATACCATTAAAAAAATAAAAAATCCTGAAGGCATCAGGACCTTAAATCCTGAATCACTCAGTTGCACAACACCAGGGGGAGCCATTTGCATGGAATATAATGGATGTCATTTAATTCAGTAGATTGTGGTGCTCTTTGAGTTGTGGAACAGGAAGCCTTTTTGGAAACCCTGATATTGAATAAGTAAAATTTACCAGAAAAAAAAATTTTTTAAAAATGAGGGCTAGCCTCACATGTGTAAGGCCCTGGGTTTGATCCCCAGCACCACAATAAATAACAATTTTAGTTGTTCTATGAAAAAGAGATGGCATATACGTCTTAACATACTTCTTGGAAGTAGCATATGCTAACGTTATTTGCTGAAGCTGGGGCACTCTTCATACTTGGTCACAAATGACTTGCCCAACACATTGTTTTACAGGAGGAATTATTTCAAGACAATAGCCTAAAAATCAAATCATATGAGGTAGAGTAATACTGTTTGGGAAGTTATGAATTTTCTATTCATGCACCTTGGGAAAATTCACACACCTTAGGCAGATAATTTATGTCAGCTCAGGTATGTATGAAAACCAAATGTCTGCTTTGTGATCTTGCATACTGATAGAAAAATGTGCCTTAGTTTATTACTGACCATTCCGTGTAAACTCACCTTTTCTCAGTTTCCCTTTTATCTTTCTTTGCCCTGTTGTATTTCTTCGTTTTTAACTTTTGCTGGTATGAGCTGACATAAATGAATGAAGATTTTAAGATTTACAGTTTAAAAAACCATGGAAGAAAACATTTCTGAATTGATATCCTATCAATTTCTGTGTGTTGCTGGTTCTAGGAAAATAAATCACTGACCTTTTTGACCTGTATGTCAGCATAAGGCAAAAGGGAAAAGAGTTGAGACACAGGAAATTATCAGGTCAGCTCAACTCTGTTTCCAATGAAATAAGTCAGAATTTTTGAAGATCTTGGTGGTTTTTAAAATTTAAAATGAAATCCATTCTTATAAGAAAATCTATGCCACCAGCTATTGTTTCCCAGTGGAGTTCTGCCTTGCAGCAAACTAAAATGTCATTGACAGTATATTAGTTTTATACCGCTGCTATGATAAATTACCACCATTCAGTGGCACACACAATGCAAATCTGTGGATCAGAAGTCCAGTGTGGGTCTCAGCGGGCAAAGGTTTTGGCAGCTCAGTGTCCCTTTCTGGAGGCTCTAAAGGAGAATTTGCTTCCTTGCCTTTTCTAGCTTCTAGAGGCCACTCAAATTCCTTGGCACATGTCCTCTTGGTCCATCTTCTAGGCCAGCAGCAATGGGTTAAGTTCGTCTCACATCGTGTCATACCTTGATTCTGCTGTCACACGTATTTTTCTGACTCCAACCTGTCTGCTGCCCTCTTCCATTATTTTTCTGTCTCCCTTATTAGAACCTTTACAATTATATTGGTTTTACACTTATAGTTTTCCCATTTCAAGAACAACTGCTTAGCAACTTTAATTCAATCATCTTTAAGCTTAATTCTCTTTTGCTGCTTAATGTAACACATTGACAGGTTCTGAATATTAGGATGTAGATATCTTTGGGGGTCCTTTCTGCCTACCACATACAGATTTGAACTCCCCTCCATCACCATCACCTTTATCTTAGGAGTATTGGCTTTGTAACATCACAAATGACAAATGTTTACTGCCTTTCTGCTGACCAACACACACACACAATTATAAATCCCATGTAAAGTGGTACAGCTTAAAAATGAATTCTACAATGCTGCTTGATAAATTGCTGTAAGATGCACATTTTAAAAAAATGTTTCTTCACTAGTAGTTTCTTTGTCACTTAGTCCTCAAAATCTAACAAGGGAGTCTCTGTCAACTGAAGGTATCCTTAGATAAAATTGAGACTTGCTACCAAAGACCAGGCAATAGAAATAGAATCCCAGGTACAATGGCAAGTAAGTTATTTGAGAGCTTTTTAAGATTTCTATTAGGTACAGAGAAGAATCACAGACTTGGCCATTATAAAGTTAGAAGCTATGGTATAGCTAGAAAGTGCTCTGCAGCTATTCTCATTTACTTATTGTCAGACTCTGAAATTTATAAATATTAAATATCAACATTTTGTTTTGTTGCTGAGCAAAATACATCTTAAATTTATCTGGACAAATAGCCAAGGGTACGTATAATTATTATAAAATTGAATTGTACAGCCTGTAGCCATAACAGTTAAATATGTCCTGGGCAACTTTTAAAAATCACATTGATTGCCTTTATCTAGAATTTCATTGCAAGGATTCCAAAGAGGTAACATGGAAGTATTCACAAGTAATAGTACAGTATATACTTCACTCCAGAAATATGTATTAATTCTAAAATCAGAATTTTTTTTTTCCACTGGGTACTATGGCATACACCTATAATCCTAGCAGCTAGGGAGGCTGAGGCAGGAGGATCACAAGTTCAAAGCCAGCCTCAGCAACTTAGACCCTAAGCAACTCAGCAAGATCCTGCCTCTAAGTAAAAATATAAAAAGCGGCTGGGGATGGGGCTTAGTGGAAAAGCATCCCTGAGTTCAATACCTGGTACCAAATACACACACACACACACACACACACACACACACACTTTGCAAAAGAAGTAGCTGGGCACAGTGGCAAACACCTCTAATCCCAGCTTCTTCGGAGGCTGAGGCAGGAGGACGGTAGGTTTAAGACATCCTGGGAAAATTAGTGAGACCTTGTCCCAAAATTTCAAAAAGGCTGGGGTTGTTGCTTGGTTGTAGAGCAACTTGCCTAGTATGTCCAAAGTCCTGGTTTTGTGGGCTGGGGTTGTAGCTCAGCGGTAGAGTGCTCACCTAGCAAGTGTGAAGCCCAGGGTTCAATCCTGAGCACCACATATAAATAAATGTATTGTGTCCAATTAAACTTAAAAAAAAAACCAGTCCTGGTTTCAATCTCCAGCACACACACACAAAGTATACAAATCTCAATTTGAGTTCTTGGGATCAGGGGTGTCGCTCAGCAGCAGAATGCAAAAGGCCAAGGGGTTCAATCCCCAGCAAAGAAGAAGGAAAATAAGGGGAAGGGGTTACTCTTGGAAAGGATAGTTTTATTATTCTACCACTTAAAACATTTTTAGAACATGTTTTGGATTTGTCATTTTTTTCCAGAAGCATATTCATGGGAATTGCTTTAGTGATTTATATAAGATATTAGTATTTCATGAATTAATTTGATATTTACATTTCCTTGGGGTTAGGGTGCAAAGTACATTATTAATCAGATGGATCCTCAAACTTCCTCACCAGTGTTGATGATTCCTAAATCCCACTCCAGATCTCACTGGTTTTTGCAAATTGGTTTAAATATACAACTTATCCTTGTCCACTCTTACCATTTCTTGAATGCTTGTATATGTTTTTTTGTTGCAAGTTACAGATATTACTTTAAGATACCAAACAAAAGAGAAAAACAAAACTTATTAAAAGGATACTGGGTGGTACATTGAGTCAAAAGACTAAACAACCAGATCTCAAAACCCTCATACAGATAAATTCATCAAAGCACCGTCACCAGGACAATTTAGCTTTAACCATTTTATGTTCTTAAGTTTCACATTCTCTAAGAGTCTGGAAAAAAAAAAAACTTTTCATTTATTGCTCTTGGCTTTTCCAACATGGCTTGAGCCAAGAACATTCAAAGCTGTGGGACCAGAACAAAGGTCAGTTACTCATCTGAAGTTGTGTAATAATAGGTCCTTGAACCAGCTAAAAACCTGTCCTGAGTTGGCACCTTGACTGACATTCCCATTTGAGACCACATGGCTGGGCATGGGTTGGGCAGTGGTTGTGGTAAGGACAATTCTCTTATGTTCTTATTGCCTCAGGAATAATTCTCCAGAGGAATGCTTTAGCCACAAAAAGGAAAAATATGCCAGGAAAAATAGATGACTTGTAGAATGCCTCTGTGTTAGTCCATGGCTGTTGAGACTTCCAACCAATCCATGCTGTAAGACATAGTCATTAAAGCCATTCAGCCTCCCCAGGTCCTGGAGCACACTCTCCCCAAATTCTTTTCCCCACAAGTCCCCCAAACAGTTATGCCCTAAGAAAGAAAAATGGTCAAGGGATTGCCTCAGAAACTCCCCAAACAATTGATCAAAACAGGGTTGAGCTGGTGCTGTTCCCACAATGGAGTTTTCTCCTCCTCTTTCCTGTGTTTCCTTTCTCCTGGATTTCAAGCTACTATCACATCCAACTGAAGCAGCTCTTTGTTGCCAATGCTGCCCATATGGGCACCTTTCACGCCAGCTGTCCACTAATTAAGACAATTGGTAAGTTGGTTCTGAAAGATGTCAACAATCTTCACTTACAGTCTACCTGGTCTCCCTTAGTTCCCTACCCTAACTTTTTGGTCATCACTGCCTCCCTGGTGAAGCCAGTCCCACTATCATAATCTGTTTTGTTCCATCCCACTATTAGAGATGGCAATCACACACAGAATGCATACTCTTAAATCAGCTATAATTTGCAAAATCATTCATTTCCCCTATCTTATCATTAGCACAAAATTAGCGTGTCAGTCAATAGATGACACATAATGAAAACTGTTCCCTTTAGAGATGAGAGAGTATCAGAGGATTGTGCTCTTTTAAGCAAAGTTCATTTTAGGAAAGTCTGGTAGCAGTGCAGCTCTTTAGTTTTCTTCTTTCGTGAGAAAATCTTAGTGTTCTAGGAAACATACCGTTTTCAGGAGCTGGCTGGAATATTTAATAAGCAGAAAACTGACAACTATTGGATATTAATAAGACGTGTAAATGCTACCATATCAAAAGCACAGAGTGACTTATTTCTTAAGCATTCATCCCACCCATACCTTCCAAAGGACTTAATCTGCTCAAAGAGGATTCTTGACCTTGAAACCAAGCAACCGGAGGAATCCTGAGGTTTATAGTAGGTATACTCACACATTCTTAAATCCTATAGGTCACATTATGAATCAATAAAGGTCAATCTGGAAATTGGGACCAAACATTACTTCATGAGTTATAACCAACTTTAAAAAACAATCAGTTCCGGGAATCAAGAACTCAAAGCAGAGACTGCAGCGGCTCAGGGAAGAAAGAATGAGCAATAGCTATATATAACATAAGTTGAAGGAACTCTGAAAGCGAAAAAGTCAGAAATGAAAACAAAATTGGAAGATGCACAGTGAGAATAGCTACTGCTAATGATCCAGAGTGTAGAGAATAGAGAGCAGCAAAACAGGTAAAAGGATTCTAAAAGAGAGAAAATAGACAAAGGATATTAACCCTAAGTATAATTGAAATAGTTGAAAATTGTAGTTTTTTTAATTTAAAGTTGAAATAGTTATTTAATATTCTAAGAAAAATTTTATAAAGTAAAAGAAGGCCAGAATCAATATACTGAAAGAGCACACCACATATCAAAAAAAGTTGACCTATAGTACCAAGTATGTTGTTGAAACTAAGATCATCTGCTCACTGTTCAAAAGCCAGAACTTGGGGAAATGGAAGTTGGTGGGAAGAAAACAGTTTTATTCAAGAGCCAGCACCCTGGAAGATTGGGGAAACTATTGTCTCAGAGCCCCCTCTTTGGGAACTCAGGAACAGGAAAGGACTTTTACAGGGAAGGAGAGCAGATGCAGGAGGTAATGCAGGGAGACTACATACTGAGTGTGGTCTTCATCATCCACGGCATGTATCTCTCCTCTCTAAAATCATAATTGACCTCAACTTCCTGGGGCCAATCCCTATAATTCTTTTTTTTTAAATTGACTTTCCTTTTTAATATATTTTTTGTTTTAGTTTTATTTATATGTGGTGCTGAGGATCAAACCCAGTGCCTCACACATGCTAGGCAAGGGCTCCAGTACTGAGCCACAGTCCCAGCTCTAATTCCTATAATTCTTTAGACAAAGAAATTACTTTTCTGAAAGTTAAACATCACAGCAAGTTTTATGCTCTGTGTTAGCTGATGCACAAGACTAAAGAACAAGTGGGGCATTACGTATTCTGATGTTATCTGAGGGTGATGATATGTTCTGGGTTTAAAATATTTATTTTATCAATTAACATATTAATCAATTAGGGGTAGCTTTTCTTTAAAATATAGAATGCCAGACAAAGGGAGAGAAAGTAACTCTACAAAGGACAATTTGCAAAGGAGCAGACAGTGTTTCAAATACTAACACAAAATTCTGTAAAGTCCCTGGATGGACTTCAAAAAATTTTAAAAAAAGGGGAGGGGGTCCTTTGAGTATTTAGCCAAAAAAGATCAAGTCATTTATAAGCAAAAATACTCAGAGTGACCTTGACTTCTTCACAGTAACATTCAACACCAAAAGACACCAAGGGAAAAAATGTGAAGAATTTTATATCAGAGCAAACAGTGCTTTCAATATAAAGGAAATAATAAAAGTTTTAACATCCAGGAGCTCAAGGAGTATTGTACCCATGAACCTGACATGAGCAATTATACTACAGAAATTTTAACAAGACGCAACAGAGAGTTATAGCAAAGGGGCTGGAAACAATCATTGATTACTTAATATTACAGAGATTAAAGCAAACTCATAGGTTAAAATGACAGAAAGAAAAGTTGTCTATCATCTGGCAATGTAAAAAAGAGATAATAAAAAATTGGGACAGAAAGGACAAAGAAGGTGGATGAAAATAAATGTATAAATTTACTCATCTTTAATAAATAAGGTCAAAGTTTGCTATTTGATGCTAGCAAATCAAATAACAAAGGGTTTTTGTTTTTATTGTTTTTTAAGCATTCAAAAGTAAATACTAAGAAAGACAGTCAACTAAATTTGGGAATAGTATATTGTGGGGAGCCATTCTCACACGTGACTGGGCAACTCCCGGTTTGGATCTGAGGCGCTCTGGCTAAACTGTGTAGCTTTCCCGGCCCTCTCCCGGTGTGAGAGCCTGTCCGTGTGGGGGTGTGACTGACCACTGACCCCAGGGGCCAATCACTGACCCTGACCTTGGAGTGTGGCCCCCCTCAACCTTCATTGGATGGAATTCTCCCCTGAATTTCTTGTTCCCCAATAAAAGGCTACTCCCTGGCGTGCTCCCTCTCTCTCTCCTGCTAGCCCTGAGTAATCCTTGCTGCCCTACCGGGTGGTTTTGAGGTAGAAACTAGAGGGGGAGCCGTCTCGGACCTGGTCATAGAAAAAGGTAACTGAGTCTGTGTGTTTATTTCGATCTCACTAGTTAACTTTTATGCCAAGAACCTCATTAATGAAACCAGTGCGCTGGTCGCATGGTGGAGTATATAGTATACATCAATAATAATCAACTAAATTTGGAACTATATATATGTGTGTGTACATATATAATCATAGAAAATTAATAGGTATTGTCTAAAGAAGATTATAAAGTTATGTTTACACAAGTAACCTCTGGGGGAAACTCCTCAAACCTTACTACATTTATCAAAAACAAAACAATATCAACAACAATAACAACAAAAAACCCACATGAACAAAACAGAAAATAAATATATAGTGACATCTTTAAAAAGATAAAAAAGAGAAAGCACAAAATAAATAGGACAGAACCAATACTAAACATATCTATGTCAGCAAAAAATTTACACAAAAAGGATACCTATTTAAAGTAAACAATTTTAAGATTGAATCTCAAAGCAATATACAGCTCTATGCTGTATTCAGGAAACAACTAGAACAAAATTATGCATGAAGCTTGAAAATAAAAGCACAGGAACAGTAGAAAGATTAAAAAATACATATATCATATTAGGTAATGTGCATAGAATGCTTATAACATTGTCTTGTATATAGCAAGTGCTATTAAAATGTTGACCCAAACCAGACTATCCACAAAAGAAGCAGGAGTTGAGCTCTTACTATCAGACAAGTTTGAATTAATGTCAAAAAGTAATATAAAAGACAAAGACATACTTCATGATGGTAAGGGACATAACTCACAATATAAATAGGTTAATAGTTCATAGTTATGAATAGTTACTCACAAAAATAGAGCATTGACATTCAACTTTTTTAAGGAAGAATTATAGGAGATACCAGAAAAACAGACTCAAGTGTATTCATTACTTTCAATCACTTCTCATATTGTCAGGTCAATTGACTGCAGAGAATCTAGATAATATAATTTTAAAAATAGATGTAACATATCCAAATATATATCAAATATTGATTACTGAAAAAAAGTCAGTAAGATTGATTTTTACAAGTGCTTATGGGACATTTATTAAGGTACAATATGATTGTATATACAATTGCATTACTGCAATGCAAAAAGAAAAAAAATTAAGGAGGCTGAGGCAGAAGGATCACAAGTTCAAGGCCAGCCTCAGCAACTTAGCAAGACCCTAAGCAACTTACCGAAACCCTGTCTAAAAAAAAAAAAAAAAAAAAAAAAAAAGGGTTGGAGATATGTCTCTGTGAGTAAGCACTCCTGGTTTCAATCCCTGGTACCCCCTAAAATAAATAAATAAATAAATAAATAAGTAAATTATGATGTCACTACAAAAAAAAAAAAGAAAAAAGTGGCATCTAAAAATTTTAAAACAGTTTCTTAAACAATTCTGGAATGAAAGAAACACAATATAGCAAATAAAAATAGAAAACATTATATATTTTACTATATGGGATGTAGCTCAAGTGATGTTTAGATATTAATATCTAATTAAGAAGGAAATGTAAATTAAAGAAGAAAAATAAATGTAGGGAAAGCAGAAGAAATAAATTAATGATAAAATCAGAAGTTAATGAAATAGAAAATTAGTTTTCTGCAAAAGTATAATTTACCATAATCACTCCAGAAGATTAAAAAAAAATTGAAACAGATCAATTACTATAGAAGAAAAAAGGAAACTTACAAAGTTACCCTTAAAATGCAGCATTCCCAGGTAGTTTCACAGAGAAAAACTAAAAAATCTTTAAAGCAAAGATAATTTCAAAATTTTAACTGTTCCAGTGCACAGGAAAGAGGCAATTTTCACCAGGGTTTTGTTAATGAGCCAAGGACACCATTAAGATGATCTCAACAAAGACTGCACACAAAATGAAAACTTAAGCCTAATCTCAGTTATGAATGCAATGTAAAGATTTGAAGTGAAGTATGAATAAACAAACTCCAGCAACACATTAAAAGAATAAATGCATCATGATCAAGTAAAGTTTATCCTTGGGTTGTAAGTATGGTGTGTCATCCTTGGATAAAAGGAGGATGGTAAAAACAAAACAAAAACATAACATATGCTTGAGGTGCCCCTCTCTGTAACCAAGAACCAAACCAAGTTAAAGGAACAGTGTGAGAGCAAGTCTGGGCTGGAATGCTCAGATAAATATCATCTTGAGAAACACTGGATTTCTCTCCTGTATGCTGGGAATTAAGGAAAATTAGTGTTACCTGAAGAAAGCTGATTTCTTGCATGCATGCCAAGTTCTGGGATGTTGGTTATAAATGGGACAAAGCAAGCTAAGTTAGTGATGTCACTGCTTCTGTACCCTAACTTATAAAACCTCTCTCCCTGCTGTAACTGGTACAAAATTCAAGGCGCTGTGGAGGGGACAAATGCCATTCATCCAGCTGGCTGGCCACCACCAAACAAGTTGTCATGAGAGATGGGGGACAGGATTTTCTCCAAGTAATGGAAACATTACTTGGAGAAACACTGTGAGAGACAAAGGTGCAAACTGTCGAGACTGTCACCACTGGATCTTTCCCATTAGAATTTTTCAATTAACCTTATGTCTCACAGGCTCTGAGTGCTTTCTTTGGTCTCTCAGCAACCTATCCCACCGCCCTAGCACAACTGGGCTCTGGATAGTATGTCTGGTCAAATATTAGAAAATCTATTTCTATGGAAATCTATTGCTTTATATATCATAAATAGAAAAATTATATATTAAAAAAGGCTCTTAAAGGCATGTGAAAAATTTCATATCCATTCTTGTCAAACTCTTAACAGGAATACATTGATACATCCTTAACCTGATGAAATATACTTATCTCAAGCATGAAGACATAATCTGTTTAATATGAAACATTTGGAACACTCCTATTAAATTCAGAACAAATCAGGCACCATGATGCATGTCTATAATCCCAGTGACTCAGGAGGATGAGACAGGGGAACTGCAAAGTCAAGACCAGCCTTGGCAGCTTAGCATGACCCTGCCTGAAAATAAAAACTCAGTAGGTTGGAGATGTATCTTACTGATAGAGTGCCACTGAGTTTAATCCCCCAACACCGCAAAAGAAAAAGAAAAAAACAATAATAATTCAGGACAAGTTAAGTGTTGTCTTAAGCAAAGGAAAATGGAATCCAATGAGGAAAAGATAATGTATGTTTAAACAATGGAAAGAAGGAGGTAACTATATTATTAACTGAGATAAAAATGTCTAATAGACCTCAAGTCAACCTAAAAAAACTAAAGAAAGAAAGAAATTTAATAAACCTTGTTTGCTTAATTAATATCAAGCCTGGAACAAATGGAGGTAAAACCATTGTTTGTTTAACCAGAGAGACAAGTTTTCTTATTTGTTAAGTGGCCTATGATGGTAACTCACATGCTTATGATAATCGACCGAATAGAGGGCTCCAAGGTCTTTCTACCCAGACCATTGTTGGAAGAGGACCTGTGCTACCAGCTGGTTCTTCTGAGGAAGAAGTCCTTTTGGACACTCTCTGCTCCCACATCACAGGACCCACAGTTAGGAAGCCGTCTGTGGGTTAATCCTTGTGATGCTGATGCTGTTCCTGACACTGGAGATTGGTTGAACCACAAGGAAGTGATCTTATCTTCTCTTTCTCTTTCTTTCATATCTCTCCCCCCTTCCCTTCTTCCCTCCCTCCCCTTCCTTCCTTCCTTCCCTTTTTTCTTTCATGTTGGGAATTGGGTGCTTTACCACTGAGTTAAGTTCCCAGTCCTTTTTATTTTTTGTTTTGAGGCAGGGTCTTGCTAATGCTTAAGGTCTCCCTAAATTGCAAGGTTGGCCTTGAACTTGCAGTCCTCCTGCCTCAGCTTCCCAAATTGCAGAGATTACAGGCATGCACCACCATGTCCAGCAAGACCATGATTCTTAATTATGTGAAATGAAAGATAAAAACTATCTGATATGAATTTAGTTTTCTGCCATTGTTTTTCATCAGAGAACCAGATGGAAATTTAACATATTTCATTGTGTATAATTTGTTCATCTTTGATTTTTAGAACAAGGATTTTTAGTTTTAGTTTTGTTTGGCAAAGTAGTCTCTCTCTCTCTCTTTTTTTTTTTTTTTGAAGGGGGGTAAGTTAAAACTTATTTGATTTTTATTGCTCTGTCACAGTTATTGCTTGTCCGACATTCCCAAACCCCCACCCCTGCCCCCCAAAACTAAGGTCTTTAAAAATATTTTTCATCCTTTTTTTTTCCTTTTGGATCCACATCCATGTATCCTAGGTGTAATAAGGTCCTAGAATGTTTTAGATTATTTTCTTCTAATCTGGCAGGAATTGATCTCATTTTCATCTAGCTTATTGCATTCTTGCCATCCACACTATATGTATTTTGAAATTAAATTAATTTTCTATGAGTGAAAAGAAGTCATTAAGGTCATTCCCTTATGAAAGCCAAATGCCTGTCTGGGCATAGGTTAAAAACCACTTAAGTGACCTCTGGTCATTCTTCTGGTGTCCAATTTCCTTCAAAGAGATTTAGTAGGTGACAGGTGTTTCCAGGGAAAACCCTCCTGCTTGTTTTCTAGCGATAGCTCCATTTACAGTTTTGAGGGGTTTTCCTACCTAAAAAGGACTCAAATATGTTATTTGCATGTAGGAATAAGCTACAATAAACTCATTATTCTGGATAAGTAAAATGTATTTATATAAAAAAAGAACACTTTTGCCAATAATTCCGATGGTTCTTAACAGGGACAACAAAATACAAACTCTCCCCCCCATTTTTTCCCCTTATACTACAGAGAGGAAGAGTTGTTGGTCTAGCAGCAATTCTGGAGCAGTCCCACATTCACACCCAAAATGGTCAAAGCCTTGAATGTCACCATCAGAACAGTTATGATGCACTAACCCCACACACAAAAGAACAGCCAAACAAAGCAAGCACAGTGATTCTTTGGGTCCTTCCTCAAATACTGAAGACTTCTTCCTATGCTTTTCAATAGAAAGCCAATAATATTCAGAGTTACGCAGACTTGTAGTATCCAAAACAGTTTTAAATTCATTTTAGCTCTACACTTATATATTTTCTATTATCACAAAACAATGAAGGGAATGAGTGAGAACAGACTTCAAAAGAAACTGGAACATCTAAGATTGATATTGGATATCCTGATTGATCAAACACTTAATGGTTCAGATCTTTCAGGTCTCAATTCAAATGGTACCTCTCAGAGAGGGCTTCCTTGACCACCTCAATAACATAATTCCCTCTCCATCACACTATCTTTAAATAGTGTCTCAAGTGGGGTTTCCAGGAACCCTGGAGTTCTGCAGGATGTCACTAAGGGTTCCTAGTGATCACAAGCACCTGTGATTTAAAAACAGCAATTTGAACTTAGTATGCCAAACAATGCTAGCAGTCACAATGATCAAACAGGCCTATTAACAATTTCATTAGAGGTCTTTTGGCCCTGTAAAAAGATCTGGCAGGGTTCAATAAGATGTGTTCATTTACTTAAGTCCTTTATTTATTTATTTATTTGCCAGGGATTGAACCTAAGGGTGCTTAATGACCAAGTCACATCCCCAACCCTTTCAAAAAATATTTAGACACAGGGTCTTGCTGAGTGGCTTAGGGCCTTGCTAAATTGCTGAGGCTGGCTTTGAACTCACAATCCTCCTGTCTCAGCCTCTTGAGCCACTGGGATTATAAATGTGTGCCACCACAGCTGGCTCTACTTGAGTCCATTCTTAGTTTGTGACACTATATAAGGAAATCTGATACTAATTTGATAAGTGGTACATGCTATTGCAGAAGTGGTGGTGAAGAGAGGAGACCCTCTCCATTCCAAATTACCCCAACTCCCCCTGTTTCCTCTTATATGTGGCTGACTGATAGCAACAAATAAGCTCTACCAGTAAGAAAACTGGAGTGAAATGTTCAATCTAAAAAAGGAATTTCAATGCACTGTGACTCAGCTGCCCATCCCTGCTGTGTTGCTGTTGCAAACATTGCAAAACATGCATAGTTCAAGACAGAAGTGAATTGTATTGTTCCTTTTTCATTTTTAACTTGAGAACTTGAGATTCTTTCCCTAATATATGTTATGCCTTCTGTTTTTCATTTGCTAATATTTAGTTTTTCCAAAATGTTTGATTGTCAAATACAGCTTTTTTAAAAGAAGATATGAGATAAAAGAATAACACTCTGGATCTCTACCCATAAATAATTCTGATTGAGGCTAATTATAACCTTCTGAGTCATTTCAGTGCATGAATATAGTAGAAGTATGCATTAAAAAATTACAAATAAAGTTACCTGTCAATGGGCTTTAGGTGGGTTGGTAACCTAAGCTATGTGTTGTGTATATTCTGCTACGTGTATGTGTCAAACAACTTAAAAATACAACAATGGCTCCAAAAGTTTGAAAAGAACTTAACTACAAATTAAAGTTATTTGATAGCAGAGGTACTGATTCTTTTTTTTAAAATGTTTTTAATTTACACAGGGTAATTGTACATACCCATGGAATACAGTGGGACATTTCAAAACATATACAATGTATAATGATCAGATCAGGGTATTTGGCATTTCCATCACTTCTGAATGTTCCATGTGCTGATTCTTTTAAATGGCTATTGAAAACTCAAAACAGAGGGAAGAAAGCTCTTAGGTAAAGAAAAAAAAATCACATAAAAAAATCCCAGTGATCTGGAAGGCTGAGACAGGAGGATTGCAAGTACAAGGCCACCCTCAGCTTTGCAAGGCCCTCAGCAACTCAGAAAGACCCTGTGTCAAAATTTTAAAAATATTTCAAAAGAAATGGGGATATGACTTAGTGGTAAAGTGTCCCTGGGTTCAACCCTCAGTACCCAAAAAGAACAGAAATCACATTGTAAGGAATATAGCAATTTATCTATTTATTTAATAGCTGAACTAATTGTTCAGAAAAGGAAAATTCTGACAGTGAAAATCTCATGAGGCCAGCATGTAAATTTATAGTGAATGAATGCCAACGTAAGATGAAGTATGAGAAATTGAAAAGATTCTATTCTCAACAGAATATGTCAACACAGTAATAACATGTCACAAAGGGGATCAGAATTTACTAATCCAGAATACACCACTTTTCATAATAACTTATTCTGAGCTGAAGGTATTTGAGATTCAGTAGATGCAGGGAAAAAAAAAAAAAAAAAGCCTTCCCAGAGTTTTCCTCACCTGACTAAACATAGAAACTTCTGAGATAGGAGGACTGCCATATGTCCCCCTTCCCTGTCCTGGGAAAGTTTTTGTTGTTGTTGTTTTGTTTTGTACTGAGGAGTAAACCCAGGGATGTTAACAACCGAGCTACATCCCCAGCCCTTTTTTTTTTTTTTTTTTTTTTTTTTTTGCGACTAAGTTCCTTAGGGCCTCACTAAGTTGCTGAGGCTGAATTTGAACTTGTAATCCTCTAGCCTCAGCCTCCTGAACCACTGGAATTTCAGGCTTGTGCCAACACCCCTGGTTCCTGAGGAAGTTTTATGGCTATCAAGATGAATCTTCACAAACCAATCTTGCTAAATTAATACTTACTTTCCATTAGTTCCCCCCATATAATTTGCCTTCCTATATGCAGCAGCTCCTAGAAGCTTAAAGTTCTTTCCTTTGTCTTGTTACACTCCATAATTTATTGCTTTTTGTTAAAGATAGTATATAAGTTTTTAAATCTATGTGCTCTTTGAGTCTTTACTTTTTTTCTTCAACAGCCCTCCCATTATATAAAAATTTAGATCAAATATAATTTGTATGTTTATTCTCCTACCAATCTGTATTTTTCTTTTGTCAGTAACTTGCAAGCCCCAGTCATTGAACCTAAGTGAGTAGAGGAAAAGGTTTTCATTCCTTTCCTACATGCTGAAAAGTTTTGTGTAATAAACTGAGAAATAACAGATTTTCAATTCAGATTGATGTCAACAGATTTTACTAATAAATATCAATGGGTAGAATGGGTAAGATTTGTAAATATGATAAATCTCAAGAAAAAATTTTGTGCTGTTAAGATCTACCTAAACAAGTAAAGGTCAAGATACAGTTAATATTCTGTCTCCCTATCTGGAAATAAAATTCTGTTTTACAGGAATTATATCCACAATCTGTGATGATGGTGTCCCAAGAATAAATGGCTCCACAAGAATTTTCACCTCTTGTTAAAAGAAAGAAAGGAAGGAAGGAAGGAAGGGAGGGAGGGAGGGAGGGAGGGAGGGAGGGAGGAAGGAAGGAAGGAAGGAAGGAAGGAAGGAAGGAAGGAAGGAAGAAGGAAGGAAGGAAGGAAATAAATGACAATGTCCCAACACACTGCTTTCTTCACAGATAGGTGTTCAAGTTAGACAAACAACAACAATGAAAAATCTTTGGGGATAAAATTACCAAGTTCTGAAAGATTTTATAAAACTGCATTTTAAAAAGTCCAGTTCACTTCAGAATGTTTTAAAACCTGAAAACCTGGGCAAAGGCTGATTTATGATATTTGTGATACAAATACATAAATCCCCTGATGTGTAAAGAAATCAGGTAGTTTAGCAAAGAAAGAGTTCTCCATCACAGTGTTGAGCTGAAACATGACTTACAGGAGTACTTTTCAAAAAATAATAAGCCACATTTTTTTTATTGCGCTGAAGATTAAGAATGTCAGCAGAAACCAGCCTATATAGCAAAGACTTCATCACATAAACTAGTTGACAAGTGTCTATGAAGCTCTGGAGAGAATATTTTGACTCCAAGTAACAAGATTTTTGGTTTTAAAAGGAATCTGAATGTTTGGGAAAATCATGTTGAAAAAGAAAATCCTGACATACTTCCAATGCTGCATGGCCCTAAGAGTAAGGAAAGATATTAGGAAATCTCAAGTGTTATTGAAAACCACCTGGAAGAACTTTAGAATAAAAAGGAATGTGTTTACCTCTCCCTTTCAGCACCACTGCATGACTGGGTGAGGAACCCTTCTGCTCAGCTTGAGAACCTGACTTTGAGAGAAGAGATCTGGGAACTGCAGTCAGATGCTTCAGACAAATAAGATTCACCCATCCTTCCTTAGACCAGTTCTGAATTTCTGTGAAAGAATACCCTGCTATTCGTGTTCAAGGAAGGAAATTATTTGCCAAAAGTTCATCTTCTTATATGAGCAACCATGTTTTAACAAGTATCAAGAGCAATGAGATTCTCATATAGTTGAAAATGAAACCTGTGGGTGCTTTTTTCATAAACTGGGAAACAGAATTTATACAACCAAAAATAAATACAAATATTCTTTTAAAGAGAGAAATTTAATTCTTTTTATTTTTAATTTCAAAAATAATATTTTAGGGCTAGGGTTGTGGCTCAGTGGTAGAGCACTTGCCTGGCACACATGAGGTGCCGGGTTTGATCCTTAGTACCACATAAAAATAAAATACAGGTATTGTGTCCACCTACAACTAAAAAATATATTAAAAAAGAATATTTTATGCATAAATAGGCCTATAAAAAGATCAAATAACAGTAACTTTGTAACTGTTGTGCTGATATATGAATCTGACCATGTTGTTCAATAAGAATGCTTTTCAAACACATATAATTGCATTTTAGAATCGATTTTTAGTAATATTGCTTTGACTTATGGTTTTAATAAACTTTATTATTTAACATTGTCAGTAACAGTAATAAAAATCAATTTATGATTTTAATTTAAATTAAATCTACTGAGACGACCTTTTAAAAACTTAAATCCAATTTTGTCTTAAGCTATTTACTTATTTTATTATGTTTTTCTGAGTTTTATAGATTTACAAAAAGGGAAGAAAGATTAACTTCCAGAAAAGGCAGCTAAATTTAACTATTTTAAGAAAAGAAAGATTGGCTAAAAGTAATTTTTAGCTTTAAATGGGGGGGGTAGCATTCTTGCATATATGCCTATTATATACCACATAACATACCTCATTATCCTTTCACATTATAGAAATGTGAAATAACATTTTTAGCGCAACTTGGATAAAGTAAAAAAAAATCAAATATAAATTTTAAAAGAAGACAGAACTTATCTGTATATCCACACTACTGATATCCTTTACCACCTTTAATGTTCTTTGTAGGGTAGGGGATTGTGTAAACAGAACATCGGTTCCCTAGCAACACAGTACAGCCTAGGAAAGTTTAGGCTTAACAGTATACAATGTAGGGATCCTTTGACCACCAGGGGGCAGCATAAGGGCATTGCTTTCTTAGACAATAAAGTTCAAAAAGGAAAAAGAAGATAACATCCAACAAAGATGTATTGGACATCTTATGTGCCAAACACAGTTAATGGGGGGTGAATGGTGATAACCTGTATCAAAGGCAAAGTTGCCTGCTTCTACTTTTATCAATATTTTAGCTTTTCAATCTTTCCACAAGCATTGCATTTTTCTTTTCTTTCTCACTATTCCTGTTTTTATTGTCATTTTTGGAAGATGATAGGCTGTGATCAGTTTCTAAGTGGAAAAAATTTTCACAATTGGCCACTTTTTCATTACAGATGATATATCAGATTTTTCTCAATGTCATTGGAGAAACTGTTTTCCCTCTTGGCCTCCAAAACCAAATTTTTTGTTTGTTTGTTTGTTTACCATCTGGTCTTTTACAGAAAAAGTATGCATACCTTTAATCTACCTTCTCATCGTTTTTTCCTTGCACAACCCAAAAGATTCCAGACCATGAATAACCCTGTCTTCTGTCTATTTCTTCAGCTACCTTGGCCTCTTTATTTTCCTCACACACAAAAAATACTTTCCTTCTGGGGCTGGGTTGTGGCTTAGCAGTAGAGTGCTCACTTAGTACGCTGGGTTCAAGCCTCAGTACCACATAAGAATAGAATAAATACTTTCCTTCTTCCTGGCTTCTGTACTTACTGTATCCTTTATCTGGAATGCCTTTCAAGATTCATTCTCTCCTTTAGGTCTCATCTTAAATACCTCTGTTTAGAGTGAATATCCCAAATAGCTATTGAACATTTTACCTTTTAGTGAAATTCTGAATTCTTCAGTGAAATTTTTTTCATGAAATGATCCAAATAAATATACCATAATCCATGAATGGCCTCCTTCTAACCTTCTACTTTGAACGAGATATACTTTTCCCACAAGTTTACATCATATATATTATTCTATTGCCTTACTTATGAATATGATCAGCTTTCATGGTCTTTGTAAATATTGATTACATTACTGGTTTCCAAGAGTTACAATCTCAGTAAATCAGGATGAAATTAGCATGCATGATTTATGATACAGCATGCATTCAATACTACTGAGGATAAGAAAAAGGGTAAGAAAATACCCATTTGGGTAAAATTCATAAGTTCTTTTGCATCAGATTATGTTTACTGTTACAGCAGAACACAAATACAATTTACTGGAATCTTTGTAAATTAAAAACAGCACCAAAATCAGTGATACTTTTTAATAATTAACAACAATCTTCTTAGAAAATTATTTTATGTCCTCTAATTAAAATTTCAATGGGTGTGGTGGTACGCCTATGATCCCAGCTACTGGGGAGGTTGAAACAGGAGGATTACAAATTTACAGCCAGTCAGGGCAATTTAGTGAGACCTGTCTCAAAATAAAAAATTATAGGGGCTGAGGGTATAGTTCAGATGTAAAGCACCCCTGGGTTCAATCTAGTACCAAGAAAAAAAATGATAGAGTTAAAGTTAAAGAGAAAACTCTGAGTAAATGTCCTGAACATGAAGAAAATAAAATAGAGGAAAGCAAAAACAAACCAACAAAACCAGGCAAAGCTGGATTATAGTCATTTATAGTGACATAAAATAAGAGGCATGTTATAGGAGATGAGAGTATGCTGTTCTAAAGTAGGTCATTTTATCATAAATATTGTTTTGAGCTGAAGATAACTGAGAAAGAACAGATGCAGGAAAAGCTCAGTTCTCTCCTTTTCTACCTGAAAGCAACCCACAGGTTTCTCTTGGTGAAAGTATCCTCTCCTTTCATGCTAGAAAGGGAAAAAATCACCCTTCACACAAAAGATGGGGATGATGCCAAGATAAGTTTGCATAAGTAAACCTTACCAAATATACCTTCTCTTGCATTAGTTTCCCTTATTTATCATCCCTTTTAAGACAGCATGGAAACCCCTCAGTTTATCTGCTTCTTTGGTTTTTTACTTTCTATGAAGGCCTTTGTGCACATTAAAAACAATTAAGGTACTAATATCAAATGAAATTTATATGCCTTTATTTTGGTTAATTTATCTTTTATCAGTCTGATTTGTAGGCTCCAGTAATTAAACCTAAGAAAGTAGAGGAAAGTTTTTCCCACCTACAAAATTATTTAAGAACTTAATCCACCACTGTTATGGTTTACATGTGAGGTATCCCCCAAAAGCTCCTGTGTGGGACAATGCAAGAAGGTTTAGAGGATAAATGATTGGTTTATGACAATCTTAACCTATCAGTGAATTAATCTCCTAGTGGGATTAACTAAGTGGTAACTGAAGGTTGGTAGGGTACAGCTGGAGGAGCGGGTCATGGGGGCATGCCTTTGGGGTATATATTTTGATTCTGGTGAGTAGAGTCTCTCTCTTTGCTTTCTGATCATCATATGAGCTGCTTTCCTCTGCCACACTCTTCCACCATGATGTTCTGCCTCACTTCAAGCCCAGGGGAATGGAACTGGCTGTTTATGGAATGAGATCTCTGCAACCAGGAGCCCCCAAATAAACTTTTCCTCCTCAGCAATTGTTCTGGTCAAGTCTTTCAATCACAGCAGCAGAAAAGCTGACTGAAACAACTAGGCATTTGCTCATAGTTTTATTTTAACCAGGAAGTGATAGTGGCTTAGTGGAAAGAACTTATAAGTTAAAAAACCTTGGATAGAATTCTGGGCCCTATCATTTAATACAGAATCTTGGACAAATTATTTCAATTTTGTGCCTCAGTTTTTATATCTATAAAACAAACTTTCTATATCTATAAAACAAATACCTACTTAACATAACAATTTTGAAGGTTATGCGGGATAAAATATATAAAATAGTACAAAGTAGAGCCTGGGTAACATTTAATTCCATTTAATTCTTCAATTTTGATGTCTAACTGTAGCTAAAATTTCTGAGATGAGCAGGATGGATAAAATGTAAATTTTGAGATTTTCTTTTTTTTAATCCCAGTGGTTCAGGGTACTGAGGCAGGAGAATTGTAAATTCAAAGATGGCCTCAGCCACTTAGTGAGGTTCTAAGTAATTTAGTGAGATTCTGCTTTAAATAAAATATTTAAAAGGGCTGGGATGTGGCTCAGTGGTTAAGCACCTCTGGATTCAATCCCTAGTACCAGAGGGGAAAAAATATCCTAAATACATAAAAATAAGTGAGCATATAGATGGTCATCTCAACCTTATATGGAAAAATTAAAATCAACCTGAATAACCCAAAATTGGAAAGTAATTAATTTGTAGTATTTTTCAAATGATGAAATTTTATTAAGCCATGTAAACAATACAAATTAGTATATATATTACCAATTCAATTATGTAAAGTGAAAGGACATAGATGAAAAAAGATTAGAAGGAAATACAAAACAATACTAAAAATACTTCAGGTTTTGAATTGTGAATTACAAGTGTGTAATTTTGATATTCTTTGTAGTGTTGCCTATTTTGAAATTTTTTTCCATAACCAATTGTTTTTGATTTGGATATGAGGTGTCACCCAAAAGCTCCCGTGTTAAATGTTCAGAAATGAAGTGATCAAATAGGAGAGCTATAACCCAATCAGTCCATTCTAGGACAGACAGTAGTAACTGTAGACAGATGGCTTGTGGATAGAGGAGGAAGGTCACTGGGGGTATGCCCTGAAAGGGTGTATCTTCTCTGAAGACCCTTACCCTTCCCTCTCTTCCTGGTTGCCATGAATGCCCTTCCACCATGATGTTTTACTTTACTTTGGGCCCAGAACAATGGACTTGGCCAATTGTGGACTAAACCTCTAAATAAATAAAATAAACTTTTCCTCCTCTATTTTGTTCTTGTTCAAAGCAACAAAAAGCTGAGTAATACATCAGTGTTAAATTATTATTAAAATTATTATTATTTCTTTTTAAGGTGGGGATAGTGGGACAAGCCTGTAATCACAGTAACTTGGGAGGCTGAGGAAGAACAATCCCAAATTCAAGGCCAGCCTGGGCAACTTAGCAAGAGCTTGTCAAAAATTAAATTTAAAACAAAAAGGGCTGAGGATGTAGCTTAGTGGTAGAGTGTTTGTCTAACAAATGCAAGGCCTGGATTAAATTCCCTATACCCACACACACAATTTATAGCAGAATAAAAAGGAAGACTTTCATTAGAAACCAAAAGACCTGGCTCCACTACTCAGTAATTATTTGACCAAGCTAAAATCTAGCCTAGATACTTAAAACTATTCCTTTATTTGTGAAATGCTGTGTACTTCAGTGTGAAGAACAAATGTGAAAATGTTTTGTACATAAAAAGTGTTGTAGACAAAAATCTAAGAATTAAAACAATTCTATTGATGTGAAATAGTAGTTCCTCCTGTGATTTTTTTTTAAATGGAAAACTGAATTCACACATAAAAGTAGAATATGTTATAGAAGAAAAACAAATCTATTTCTAAGCAATTATTTTCAAGAAAGGTAAAAGGTAGAATGTATGTGTGTGTGTGTGTGTGTATGTGTCTGTGTGTGTGTGTGTATATATATATATATATATATATATATATATATATGAATGAAGATCCTGGAGAACTTAAAGATAGAAAGGATAGTTGGCTATGAACATCCATTATTGATTTTTAGTATAAACTCATTATTTCCTTCAGAAGAGAAATACTTTTAGTATAAACTCATTATTTCTCTTCTGAAGGAAAGAATACTAAAAGAATAGATATTAAGTATTACTTATCACATTACAAAGTAGTTCAAATGTAGAAATTTTAAAAAGGTATTTTATTTTAATCAGACAAAGGGAGGAATGGAAATCTGATGTTGTAAATAAAAAATGTCTTTCAACTCTCAAATTACATTTTTGTATTTTTCTTACAGTTGTTGGACGCAGATTGGTCACTTAGGTCAGGGTGGTTGATCTTTGTCTACTGATTTTATTTTTACATGGTCTGTAATTTCCTGAAAGAGGTGTTTAATTCAATTTTTACTTTATGTATTCTGAAACTGTTATTAGTTGAATATACACATAATTTTCTTTCTGATGTACTGGCAATTTTATTATTTTGAAATGCCACTCTTTATAATTAATAATTCTTTTTAGAAATCTGCTTATGACGTATACCCATTTCAGTCATCTTATGCTTACACTTTTTTTAATATAATTTTGAAAATCCATTTGCTTTCAATCTATCTATGCTTTGATATTTAAACTGTATCATTGATAGACAGTATTTAATTGAGTCTTACTTTTTAATGGTTTCTGACAATTCATGCCTTTTAATTAGAGATTTAGTCCATTTACATTTAATGTGATTATTGACATAGGTGGATTTAAGTCAGATTTCATCATTTATTTTCCTTGTACCATCCTTTTCCCCCTCATTTTTGTTACTCCTCTCTTGGCTTCTTTGAAATTAATTGAATGATTTTTAGAATTCCATTTTAATTTATTGATTTTAGTAATATCTCTTTGAGGTGTTTTTCATGGTTGCTTAGAGATTATAGTAAACATCCTTAAATTTTCAGTGTTTTTAAAGTTAATATTGTGCAAGAATTCTATATCCCACTTAAGCTATAGATGTCATGTATATTACATTTATGTTAAAAATCCCATTATAGAACATTAGAATTTTTTGCTTTGAACAGATTTATATTTTTTAAAAATCATGAGAAATAGGGGTCTTCTGTATTTACTGACATATTTACCTTCGTCATGCTCTTCATTCCTTCCTGAATATCCATGTTCATTTGGCATTATTTCCCTCTGCCTAAAGAACTTTATTTGGCATTTTTGTAGTGCAGTTCTGTTGGTGACAAATTCTCTTGGTGTTCTTTTAGGAGGGTGGTGTGGAGGAGAGAAAGTCTTTAATTTGTTCTTATTCTTGCAAGGTATTTTCATTTTCTTTCATCTCAAAGGTTATTTCCAAATAGGGAATTCTTGGTTCACTTCTTATTTCTTCCCCCATCCTCCACCCCAGAACCCCAAAGTTATTATTTCATTTTATTCTGATGAGAAATTATTGGTATTTCAAATATTTGTTTCCTTCATATCGTTATTGTCATTTATTTCTCACCTAATGTCATTTTTTCCCTCTGCTATCCTCAAAACTTTATCTTTGCTTTTGCTTTTCAGCAGTTTGACTTTGCTGTTCCTGGAGGTGTTTTTCATTATATCTGGCCTCAGCTTTACTTCGTGAGCTTATTGAAACTGGTAATTCATGTATTTCCCCAAATTGGAAGAAATTTCATCCATTTTTTTTCAGTTGGAAACATTTAATATTTAAATACAAAAAGTAACAATGATTTTAAAAAATGATATCACAAATCATGTAAAAAAAGAAAGTAACACAAGAAAACATAAACACAGGTCTAACAGCCAAAAATGCAGAACTCCTGTTTTTTCCTTCAGTTTTCATCCTGTGATGGAAGCTGCTTCAGGCCTTTCCCCTTTTCAACAGGTAGGAATTTACATGGCTGCTTTACAAGATTGCTCTAGTACATTTTGTCTGTTTCATATTGTATGTACATCCTTCCTCAACATTTCCATCCTTTAAAAAAAAATCATCAGTGGTCAAGGGTACATCATCTCCACCAGTTTCCACCCCCTAATGGAATAGTGAGATCTACTGGTTAGGAGAAATTTAATGAAAGGGAGAGAGTCACCTCTGCATTGCTTCACCATGGCATCTGGCTGATGACTGACAACAGGAGAAATAAGTCAGGAAAGGCTTAGAAGAGCACATTTATAATTTGGGAGTAGTTTCATAAGACAATGTGGGAAGAATTCTCCCCACAAGGTTTAGGTTGCTCAATGTTTCAAAATTTTTAAAAGTTCCAAATAAATAGCACTTTAAACACTATTGAATTTCAAATGTCTACCACCAAGGTGGCTCAAATACAGCAGTTGACAATCTTTCCAGAGGTGAAGGTAGAACTGGAATTCCTCCTGACAGCCATGTGTTGAACTCTCAAAGTATCAACTGTTTTGTTTGTGTCTTATTGCTCTATTTGTAGCTTTTCAGTCTCAAAAACAGCAGGAAGAACAGGTTCTAAAACAATCAGTCCAAATCCACAAGGCTGCTCTGGAAATCCAGCACATCTTCTTAGTGACAAAGAGGGTGAGATAAAAATTGCTTCCACTATGGACCAGGCCCTCTCTGGGTGCATTTCTGTTAGTCATTTCCCATAGTCTCTCTGACAGGGTCTCATGTAACTCTTCCTATCTTCTCTGTCACTTTGGGGGAGCAATTAGTCTGGGACAGGGGGACCCCAGTGCTGGTGGTAGCTGGGACAGCAGCCATACCTGTAGGCCCATTATTATTTTTTTGGTACTAGAGATTGAAACCATGGCACTTTACCACTGAGCTACATCCCCAGTCTTTAATTTTTTAGACAGGGCCTTGCTATCTGCTGAGTTTGGTTTTGAACTTTCAATCCTTCTGCCTTAGCCTCTGGAGTTGTAAGGATTACAGGTATAAGCCACATTGCCCAGCATGAAGGCCCATTCTTTCTTTTTTTTTTAAGCATTGCCATATTTTATTCACCACCTTTTTTTTTTAAAAAAAACTGGCGCATTATAGTTGTACATAATGGTGGGATTTGTTGTTACAAATTAGTATGTGCACAAAATTTAATAGGACCATTATCTCTAAAAAATGTTTTCTGCCCCATTCATTCTTTCTTCTTATTTCATTTTATTATAGGGATTATAGACATGTGGTATTGTTCTACAGATTACGGGGCATTGCTCTGATTTTCAAATTGAATAATTTCTATTGCTCTATATTTGAATTCACTATTTTCAAATCCACACTTTCCTCTCATTTCCACTCTGATGATAAGTATATCTAGTGAAAATTTTATATTGTACTTTTCAATTCTAAAATTTATCTTTTGGTTCTATTATATTTTTCTTTTCTGAGATTTCCTATCTTTCTATTCATTATAGTCTCCTCTAAGTCCTGGAGCATGGTTTTGACCATTGCTTTTTGTTTGTTCGTTTTTAATTTGGTGATGGAGATTGAATCCTAATGCATGCTCATCACAAGCTCTACCACTGAGCTACACCCTCATGCCTGACAGCTGCTTTAAAATCTTTGTCTCTTATTCTAACATCTGGTTCAATTGGCAGTAAATTCTTTCCGGTCACATTTTCCTATTTCTCCATATATCCAGTTATTTTCAATTCTATCCTGAACACTTGGATGAATTCAAACTCTGAAATGCAGTTCAATTCTTTTAGCTTATCTGGGCTAGAACATATGTCTTTTTAGGGGCTAAAGATTTGAGAACTTTCTATGTAGATTCTAAGACACCTCGTCTGTGGATCACTTCTTTTTGGATCTCTACCATTTCCATTGCTGCATTTTCAACACGTCCAAGGTAGGGCTATAGAAATAGCCTACCTCATGATGCCCAACGCTGGACAGCAAACATTGGCAGCAGGTCACTAGTCACATCATCTCACTATCTGGAGTGGAGGACACCACACCTCACATGGTCACTTGAGGCTGTATTTGGAAATAGTAGATAATCAGGGGCCATGGGAAGCCAGCTTTACAGTACCAAAATGAGGTAGCTCTTTGTTCCCAAGAGAGGCTGTGATTAGTTTGGTTAAATTCCACAAGTAGGCAAGGAACTGAAACTTTTTACTCAGGGATAAGAAATGTGCCTTGTCCCTGAGATAAGAAATACAGTGGTGACAGAACCTTGTAGTATGACCATTCAAGACCCTTTTGATTTCACCATTATTCCACCCCATGATTGCCGAGGATTTCAATCTCTGGCACTTCAAGTCAGCATGTTTGTAAGTTTCTATTTGTTAGTCATATGATACTCCGTGAGGCCCACCCTTAGGCTAAATGACATTTTTATAGGAAGTTCATGAACTGCCATTTCCTTCTTCCAGAACTTGCCTTCTTTTTTTTTGATCTTCAGAGCCTTTTGGTAGTTTTCAATATTTGTCCAGAATTTATAGTTGCTCTGAAGAGGAACACCATTTGACAATAACTATTTGACTATTACCAGAAGCAGAATTTCTAAAATTCATTCTTAATCTGGGCTGCTTGGAGTCTACCCTACACATGTCAAAACTACATGTCATTTAGGTAAACTGCTTTGGATGCAAGCAATTTACTTAAATTACTGAAGAAATTACTAAGTATGATTGATATAATGGAAATTGCTGTGGTCTCTCTGGAATGATCATATGTGATATTAACTCATAGCTGAAATTCATAGCTTGAGGACTTATAAAAATCATATAAAATATGCATATTTTTATATAGTACACCTTCAAAAAAATTTTTTTTGTACTGGGGATTAAACCCAGAGGTATAGTACCAATGATCTAAATCCCCACCTCTTATTTTTTGAGACAGGGTCTCACTAAGTTGTGTAGGGCCTTGCTAAATTGCTGAGGCTGGCCTTAAGCTTGTGATTCTCCTGCTTCAGCCTTGGAATTGCTGGGATTATAGGCATGCACCACTACACCCAGTGATAAAGTACAACTTTTTTTTTTTTTTTTTTTAAAGAGAGAGAGAGAGACACAGAGAGAGAATTTTAATATTTATTTTTTAGTTTTCGGGGATACAACATCTTTGTATGTGGTGCTGAGGATCGAACCCAGGCCGCACCCATGCCAGGCGAGCGCGCTACCACTTGAGCCACATCCCCAGCGCAAAGTACAACTTTTGATGGCATACAAAAATACATTGGTCAAAATTGAACTGCAATCAGAATACATTAGACAAAGTCCAGAAAAAAAAGTTTTACGTTTTTTACACACTGCTAAAATACATGGGGAAAAACAAAAGCTATTATTTGATAATGTAGTCATATATCTCTTTTAAATAACCACTATCTTTCATTTACCTTGGTTGACTCCTACCCATTTTAATCTCTTTAATTCTGGCTTTCTTCTATGTGTATTTATTTTTCTTTTATTTATATTTGTGCCCATAAGCATTTTCCTAATGTGTTTTATATTGCTATAAACTTTAAATGTCTCCTGGACACAAACCAAAGCTCTAAGTTTAAATCTACATGCAGCAGGTATTTAAATACGTTAATTACTTGTTTTCAGTGAATCCTATAAAGATTCAGATGGACAAAGTGAGATTGAAATATCTTCAGTACTATGTATATGGTTGTTTCCTTTGGTGATCCTAGAAGGATTCAAAAGACAACCTGCAGGCTATGTACATAGCTAAGATTTATTATACTAAAGGATACAAAGTAAAAGCAACAGGACAAAGATGCCCAAGTTGGGTCCAAAGGACCAACATAAGCCTCCAATGTCTTTTATCCAAAACCATAAGGGAATAATCCCTCTTTTCTTCCTTTCTCCCCCATCCTCCAAACCTCAACATACTATAGAATTGTGTGGAACATCTCTGTACATGGAAACCCATTTGAATGTTAAGAGTCCAGTGGTTCTGTAGGGGCTACTCATGTATGCACATTCCACTATGCAATCAGCCATGGGCAAAGCAACCTGCTAAGCCAGAATGGAATGGTTCACTGCTCCAGGTGTGTATAATAAAACCATCATACTAACATGAAGAACTGGAACTCTGAGGGCCATATTCCAGGGTTGGACAATGGGTCAAAGATGGTTCTTTTGAAGACATGTAAGGAGTAAACAGCCAGACCTGCTGCATTAACTTTTTTCTCATGAGGGTCTATATATCCTTGCTTATAATCTATTATTAATTCTTGGCTTACTGACAGGGATAATACAGAGCTATTTAAGGTCTTGCCTTGTGAGGAGTTAGTTGTTGTTGGTTTTGGTATCAGGGATTGAACCCAGGGGCTCTTAACCACCCAGCCACATCCCCAGTCCTTTTTAATTTTTATTTTAAATTTTGAGTCAGGTTTTTTGCTAAGTTGCTGAGGCTGCCTCTGAACTTGCAATCTTCCTGCCTCAGCCTCCCAAGCTGCTGGGATTATAGGTATGCACCGCCAGGAGTTAGTTTTAAGACCACTTTTTTTCTAAATCATTTCCTCTAATCTCTATGTTCCCCAACATTTTGCTGCCTCCAATTTCTATACCTGGTTATTCTTCAAAAACAGGATACATATAGGAAGCAGTAGTTTTATGCTGTAAGGAACAGAAGACTTAACCTGGGTAGTGCTCAAAGCTGTAAAAACTACAAGACTTATCATCTTTGGGTAATTTGTATATTTTACCTACAAACCTGCTTTGCCTCTTAGATTTTCTGTTCCACATCTTTTGTCCCCCACCCTCTGAATAGTCACCAAAATCCAATTTTTTATCTCCTAAAAAATTTTCTGAATCTATCCCCTTTTTATGTCCTCATGTAGTGTCACCCCCTCCTCCACAGAAAATCTTAATTAAGTGTCTCCAGAAATCTTCACCATAATTGATTTTAGGACTATCAGCAAAAGGATCTCTGCAAAATAGTTCAATGTAGTTAAGCTTCCTATTTTCTGTTGCTCTATCTTACAATAATTAAATTTGGCCATGGGCCCAAAAGCGATCATATTCCAGGTGCTGAACACCCTTTAATAGTTTTTCATAAACATTTATGAACTATCTAGTATAGTAACAATATATATAATAGTTTGTAAAAGTTTTCAAGCAGGAAATGTGTTTGCAAATGCAAAGTGTGATAAGGAAAACAGATTCTTTAACATTTAACAGAGATGTTTACATTTCAAAGAGAAGAGAAGATGTTAGAAATTGGGCTCCAAGGTAACAGTTGGTAGTGGGAGAGAAGAAAGGGAAGAAGAAGCTTTCCCCTTCTCAGGCACTGTTCTTGAAGGGTTAACTTCCCCAGAACAGTCAAAGAGCTGCTTTTGTGTGAACTTCTGAGCCCCTCCCCCTACACACTGGGTATAAAGTTCTGAAACTGCCAGAACTCAGGGATCAGGGGGATTATTGATTACAGCGAAAGCATTGTCCTCAGTACCTGGCTGCAACCAAAGAAATCTGCTTCCTGTTTTCCTATCAGTGTCCTGCCTTGTCTGTCCCTACAACAGTCATATCCCTGTTAATTGCTCCTTTCTTGCTTCTCCTTCCCCCACTCCACAAGCCATTATTCATTACAGTAGAGTTGTCATTTTCATAATTTCCTAGAGAGCAACACACCAAGTACTGAAAAATTTTTCTGAAAAAGACTCTTACATAATGAGGTAGTATAACAACTTAAACCATTTTTTTATTGTTTTCTTGTGTTATGTATCTATTGACATTTTATTGGAAAATTAATTAATTTATATTCCAAATTGAAAAAGATGTACTGTGAGACTAATTTCTTGGAGTTCTTTGAGCCATGAAACTGAAATAATAATAGCTGCTTTCTGCGCCTCAACTTCTCTTTGGGTTATGACATCTGGGGTCCTCTCCCAGTCTTTTTTCTTTCTTAACTGCTATGTTCAGATTATTCTTCATTAGATATTCCTGCTAAATTTTCATTCCTATATAGAAGACCGTAACTCAAAAAAAAAAAAAAAAAAAAAGACTTTAGGAAAAGAACTCTTTCTTGGGTAATTATATCCTACGTCCCTTCTGTAGGCAGAAGTTAGAGATGGGGTTAACATATAACAATCTAAATATAAATTTTAAAACATCTGATTCAGAGAATTCATAAAAATTTCCACCTTAACCTGATATATTCAAATGAGATCCTGCACATGTTCAAAAAAACCTCTTAATAGCAAATTGAGAACTACACTGAATGAGAAAAAGATTAAAGAGAACCCCCTTTTGTCTTTTTAAATATTTTTAGCTGTAGATGGACACAATATCTTTATTCATTTTTTATGTGGTGCTGAGAATAGAACCCAGTGCTTCACACATGCTAGGCAAGCACTCAGTGAACCCCTTTTAAACTGTTAAAAAATGTGGAATCAATTGTGTAATTTATGTAAGGATTGAACTGAAGAATCTGTCTCTGGATATTTATACTAAAATACACTGAAAACAAAAGTCAAAATATCATATTAGTATGCAGGAAATTGTTCTGATATATGCAGTAAAAGAGAATTGAAAGCATTATTTCCAAATTGATCACACCATTCACAAATTTGACCAGCAATGCAAAACAGGCAGCATAGTTTGTGCAGAACATATGCCAACAATGATGGTAGTATCTACAATACCAATAACCCATACTTCCCTCTCTGAAGCATAGCTGCATTGATACTTGATTCCATAGCTAAAATAGGACTTGTCATTTTGCAAGAAATGACCTGGACCGCCAAGCTGCACTGGATGGAAGCCAAAGTAATGTTTTCATACTTTGTGACAGAAATTATAGATGTCAACTATTGAACAGATAGAACTTCCAGTAATGTAGTAGCTACTGTCCTTGTGACTTCTATAAAGCATACAACAGAAAATGAAGCCACATTTTCAGAGAAATACTGGAATTTTTGTGGGGAAAAATCCCTTCAAAGATGCATTTCCAGGAATAGTCAGCCATCTTTGCATTGGTTCCTACCTCCACCATAAGAGTTGGTAGCCTGAGGAACCTTCAGGAACCATTTGTAACATTCAATTACAAATTCTTCAATTGAAGAATCAATGAGAAATTTTCCAGAATTTGACCTGCAGGTACAAATTATTTAATAACTCCAAAATGTTTCCCAGGCCCAAAATGCCTAGATTAATTCCTAGTTCTCAAAAGTTTCTAATTCACCAATTGTGATATTTCTTGGTTTTAATCTTGTATACTACGTGTGTAATTAGAATGCTGGCATGAAAAGTACAACCTTATTAACAATAGAACAGAAAAATTGAATGTAAATATTGAGTTATCTGCTTTTATACTCCTTTCCTAGTAGGTAGTTTATGCATGCATTTTGTAACTCCAGAATGTGCAGAAAGTTCTTTGCTTCTCTTATATTTAAAACAAAGTTTAAATTTTGTTAAAAAAATACATATCAAAAAAATCAAATGTGCAAAAAAAGGATAAAACAAGTATCTTGATATCACTGGACTACTCTTCCATAGATATTTTACCTGAATACAAAATTAACATTATTTAAGAACTAATAACATCCTGTAAAGAAGTTAAGATCAACTGAATAGCCAGACAAGGTGACACAGGTCTGTAATCCCTGCCAATTTGGGAGGCTGAGGCAGAAGGATAGCAAGTTCAAAGCTAGGCTCAGAAACTTAGTGAGGCGTTAAGCAACTTAGGGAGAAACTGTCTCAAAAAAAAAAAAAAAAGGGGCTAAGTGGTTAAGTGCCCCTGGATTCAATCCCTGACACTAAAAAAGATCAACTGAACAATCTATTCCTGCAAGTCAAATTCAAGTTTACTTTTTTAGTGGTTTTAGTTTTGAGAAAACTTTCATTTTACCTCTCCTAATATATAAACATTATTTCCAGATACACTGCAGCCTATTATTGTCAATGCTTCAAGCCTACTAGCTATTGTTTACTTTTTTTCTTCTTGCTGAGACAGGGTCTTGTTTTGTTGCCCCATGTGGCCTCAGTGCTGGGCTTAAATGATCTTCCTGCCTTAGCCTCCAGAGTAGCTGGGCTTAAATGATCTTCCTGCCTTAGCCTCCAGAGTAGCTGGTCATGCCCCATTAATCTAATCAGCATACCTTGGCTCCTGAATTCTCCTCAGGGTACCAAACCTTATGGTGGATAATAGGAACCAATGCAAAGATGGCTGGCATTCCCAGAAATGCATTCACCACAATTGCCAATCAACATGAGTCTTTCTTTGAAGGGTATTTTCCCCCCCCAACAAAATGGTAACATTTCTCTGAAAATGTGGCTTCATTATCTATTCATATAGTTTGTAGAAGTCACAAGAAAGTAGTTACTGCTATTACTGGAATTTCTATCTGTTCAATGGTTGACATCTACAATTTCTGTCACAAAGTATGAAAACATTACTTTGGCCTTCATCCAATGCAGCTTGGTGGTCCAGGTCATTTCTTGCAAAATGACAAGTCCTATTTTAGCTATGGAATCAAGTATCAATGCAGCTATGCTTCAGAGAGGGAAGTATGGGTTATTGGTATTGTAGATACTACCATCATTGTTGGCATGTGTTCTGCACAAACTATGCTGCCTGTTTTGCATTGCTGGTCAAATTTGTGAATGGTGTGATCAATTTGGAAATAATGCTTTCAATTCTCTTTTACTGCATATATCAGAACAATTTCCTGCATACTAATATGATGTTTTGATTTTTGGTTTCAGTATATTTTAGTACAAATAACCAGAGACAGATTCTTCAATTGAATACATGAGAGACAAATTGTTCAATTGCTATGGTAGTCATTAGGTTTTTAGTCATTAGGTTTTTCTGATATCTGAAACAACATGCTAATTTTCAGCCAAAGACTTGGGTTAGATAGGCTCTTGGTCTAACCCTGTATTACAACTATATTTTTTGTTATGCAAAAAATGTATCACAAGTAGTTTCCAAAAATAAAATTTATAAATCTCTGTCCCTAAATTTCTAATAATCATGTTTTACCACCACCATTAATGATCATTTCTTTTCTTTATTTTATTTTTTATTTTTTTGGTGAGGGGGTACCAGGGATTGAACCCAGGAGCACTTGATCACTGTGCCATATCTCCAGCCCTATTTTGTATTTTGTTTAGAGACAAGGGTCTCACTGAGTTGTTTAGCGCCTCACTTTTGTGGAGACTGGCTTTGAACTCAACATCCTCCTGCCTCAGCCTCTGGAGCTGCTGGGACACAGGTGTGCACCACTGTGCCCGGCCATTTCTTTATTTGATTCTGTATTTCCCCCTAATATAAAGATGTTTAGCTTCTAAAATTTTCCAAATAAAATTCCTCCTCACATTTTTATATCTTTCTTTTTTTAAAATCTAATTCTAGTACTTACTTTAGCCAGATACCAGAAGAAAACATCTCTATTGTCACTTTAGGTACTTCTTCAAAGTCCTTTCTCTGAAGACATCATTTCTGTGACTAAAAGATATCATGCTGAAGTATCTCTAATATACACTATAGTTAGAATAAGTAAAAGAAACTACACCTAGACAGCAGTTAAACAATGAAGAATACTACCTGTTTTCTGAAGGTAACAACAGAGAAAAAAGAAGTTGGATAAAATATTTGTATTAAATGAATATTTCCATTTCCAAAACTTGGGTCTGCTTACTTATAAAACTGGCACATTTAAAACTACTTAATGTAGCAAAATAAGTTGTAAACACAGTTTTCCAGTAACAGATATGTTGTGCAAAGTGAGATACTAGTTTCATATATAGGAGAGAGTCAGAGAATGTCAATTTATGGAAATAAATTAGACAGCAATTAAAAAAATCTGTTACCCATTAAAAATAAATCAATATTCACCAAAATGCTAGATTAACCATGCCAAGAGCAATTAATGTAGCAATAGCTCCAATAAAGCCTCATTAAATAATCAATTAGAATTAATTATTCCTCTTTTTCCCCATGCTGAAGATTGAACCCAAGGATTCACACATGCTAGGCACATGGTCAATTACTAAGCTGCACTCTCTGTACCCCAGTTAGAATTATTTATAAGGAACAAAAGACCAGGTGCAGGGTCACACACCTGTAATCCCTGCAACTTGGAAGGCTAAAGCATGTGGATCCAAATTTGAGGACAGCCTGGGCAATTCAGAGAGACCCTGTCTTAAAAAATCAAAAGGGCTGGGGATGGAGCTCAGTGGTTGGTACCCTTTGGTTCAATCCCTAGTATCAAAAAAAAAAAAAAAAGAAAAAAAAAGAGATAAAAAGATCAAGCAAGGAGCACCTGGCCAATAGCATTAATTTCATTTTAAAAAGATGTTATTAACCCTGATTAAAAAAATAGTATAAATTATATGTGACTTTTAGTACTTTTTATTTTGTGATTATTTTGAACATTATTGTTAGGAAATTCTAATTTTCCTTTAGAAGTGATTTTGTTTATTTTGCTGCAAGTCTTCACAGAAAAAAAAATCATTTTATTTTATAATATCCCAAGTTCTTAATTTTCTTTCTATGGGCACTTTTCTTTTTAATAATGATTACCAGCCAGAAAATAAGATTAATTTTTGTTTTACTGTTTGATTTTTTAGGTGGATTCCTAATTTATGTATTATTATGTGATGCTAAGCAAGTTACTTCTCTAGGCCCCAATATTATCCCCTGTTAAAAGCTGGTCTGTAGATGATCTATGATAGTGATCCTCAACCTCCTCCTAGTTATGCAGCAGCAGATGCTCACCCAGCTACTCAGTGAGGCTGCCTGTTGCCTGCTCTCCTCTCGCTTCCTTTGAGGAATCATTAATCTCAGATTTTTGGCAGTAAAAAAGTCATCAGTGAATCTCTTGCAGTGATCATGAAATTAAGAATTACCATCAGAAATTGTGCAACCCTTAGATGCATTTTTTTCTTTCTTGAACCTCTTATTTATTGAGCACTGTGCAGAGCTCTTATACACCAGAGTGTTCTGAAACAATAAAAAATAAGCATCAAAAGAACAACCAAACAACAACAACAAAAACCAACCATCTTTCTGTGAAAAAAAAGTATCATAAAGAAAAAATGAAAGTTACACTACTATGGCTTTCAATACATTATCTCTTTCATTTCCATTTGATGAGATTAATAGGAAAACTGTTGTACAATATAGTATGAGTAACATCTCACAGGCATTGTGCTGAGCTTTATTTCAAGCTTTCAAAGAAGAGGTCAAAGCTTTAGTTTACATCTATTTGACTACTTAGATTGTAGGCAATTGTTGGGTTTACTGACTACTTGCAAAAACATTTAATGTAAAATAGCCCACTAGGAGGATAGAGGGTTATCTATAAGGACAGTGTGTTGACATCTTTTAAAAAAAAAAAAAAAATATATATATATATATATATGAATCTAGCTACTATAATGTTGGTATAGGTTGAATAATTTGCATCTATATTAACAATTATTTATTTTTGGACAAACTTTAAAGTTTCACAGGCAAAATTAGACCACAATTTCAATTTTGAACAGATAGTATAAATCTCTCTTCTCTAAATTTTAAACCTTTCCTTTGCTTTTAGGAAACATAACTGCATAATTCAAACTCCTTCAATACTGTGACCTAGTTCCCCCTCTTGATGTTATAAACGGCTCATGTAACTATGGTAACCATCTAGGGAAAATTGAATGTTTTCTGGTCAGCATTATGCAAAGTATACCATATGTGTTATTTTTTCCATGATAACCAAGGAGATAATATGCTTGGTTTTTCCCTGGCTATGTAAGTACGATATTTTATTACACTGAATTTACTCCTTGCAACAGTCCTAGTCACTCACAGTTCCTTCATTAAATGTTTGAGGATCATCTCTTGCTGCTAGTAGTTACTCTAAATGCTGAACAGTGCATAACATAAAGTAGTAGGATAAATTATATACAAAATTTAAAACCTGTGCTATCACATAAAGTACACATATAGGTTGCTTAGATTTCTAATATTACACTAGAAAATCTGATATTTTCTATATTTTAATCTTTAGTCATAGCCAAAGTGATTCCCCAAAGCAAAAAACTGCCACATGGAATTATATCTTATAGGTATAATTAGATATTTAAAAAGTTATCTGGAGTTTTGGTAATTTTTATTTATCTTTTTTAAATGTCTATTTTAATTAACTAGTGTGTATTACCTGTAGTTATGTAATAATGCGATTAAAATGCTTTAAAACTGAACTCAGTAGAGATATATACTATTAATTAGTATTTTTTTTTAGTTGCTTTCTGTACAATGAATTGATCTAAAATTTTCAGTCTTTTTCAGGATAATTTAAAATGCTTTAGTAAACTTCTAGAAAAAATTAAACTTCAAACAAATTACTAGATTATTAAGTATTTACTCATATTAGGTACAATTAAATATCTATAGTGGGGTATCAATTGTGACCTTTTGAGGATTTCATTTAAAGTGATTTTTTTCATCTTCCCATATTCATAAGTGCCTTTCAACTACCCATATAGCTTCCTTAGAAAAAACATTGCTATCTGCTTCACTGGGATTAAACAGGGAATTAATTGCCTCTTCCTGGTTTAGAAAAGGCCTTACTAACCAAATGAATGTGTTGGGCTTGTCCCGGCTGTGTTAAACAATACGGAAATCTGGACAATTTGAATTGTTCTGGATATTAAATGATAGTAAGAAAATTATGAGAGTAGGATACAGGCATCATATGTTTAAAAAATTATTGTATTTTATTCTGCTTACATTTAAAGTATTTACAGGTAAAATTATAATAATTACAGTACAGAATTACTTAGTACAGAAGGGTTAAGGAAAGTGAAGGATTATAGATTAAATAATATAGCCATATGTAGAAATGTTAATGCTAGGTGAATGGTATATAATACTTTTTTGTTTGAAAATTTCTATCATGAAAAGTTTCTAAAAAACATTGAACAGTAGAAGAAGGAAAAGGATTTCAAATTTAATTGGCCCAACTTGCAGAAACTGAATTTTCTCAGGAGGTATTCTTAGGAATGTTTCAAAACTACTTACTAGTTTGTTTTTAATCGGTTTGAAGTTGTTGCTCTTCCTTTCATATCATATAAATGAGAGATACAAGGGACAGATTTGGGATCTCTTCAAGTAATTGATTTAGAAATTAAAGGTAATCCCAGACACTATTTGGGGATACCAGATTATCTCAGGTTTGCTTTAAGAGTAGAAAATATATTGAAGAACTAATAAAATGCCTTTTGTTTAGTCACAGGATGAAATATCATCAAATGTTGAAGAGAATTGGGGATTTCTAAATTTTTTATTTAGGATAATCAGTAAGCCCTATATGAAAAGGCCCCCAATTTCCAATAAAGTGATTACTAAGAAAAGGACACTGATAAATAACCAAGATAGAGTTTAGGAATATAGCTGAGTGTTTCCCCAACTATGTGGGTGCTCCTCTCAGAGGCTGCTTTACTAAGCATTGATATATATATATATATATATTTATATTCATATAATATAAATAAATGAAAGCATGGCAAGAATAAGCCTTATATTAGCTTTTATAAATATCTCAATAGAAGTATGTCCAAAATAATTCATTCACACATGTATTATCACATTGGACTGTTTTATAGATTTACACTAGTGCCAGTTGAAATGCCATTGTTTGGATCTTTTTTTCTTTGCTTCTTTCAGACTGTTCAACAGGATTATGAAAGATGAAAATAATGCTATAAAAGGTCTCCTATCTCATACTGATCCTTGCTTTGTTTTGTCTTGCATTATGTTCCTGGAAGAAGTACTCTATAGATATTCTGCATCACTGATTTTTCTCATTTATAGTTTCTAAGTGTCATATCTGCCTGCAGATCACTTCAAGTAGAAGTGAATTAATAAGTGAATTAATAGGGGATTCAGTGTCTAAACTCAATCAACAAACAACAAGGCATCTTTCATTATTTTACTCCTTCAATAAAGACTAGCTAATTCAAATTTGTGAGGAGGGGGGGAAGCAGTAGGTTTACATAAAAATCAATAACATTTAGTTCTTAACAATGACTGATTTTTTTTTTTTTTTTTTTTACAAGACTAAACTGCTTAATCTAAGGATTTAAAGAATGACAACAAAACCATTCCCAAATGGTTCTCAGAATTCACGGCTCCCTGGCTTGATTCGAGTGGTCAGAACCTCTTCGTGTCGGGGGATCTTAGATGATCTCCCAGTCCTCTGCAATACTGCTGTAGTTCAAGAAGACATCGATTTCCCTGGAGTGCTTTATTTTAGCCTGAAATTTAAAAAATTTCCTCTAGGTGAAGGTCTAGATTTCGCTGCACATCAACGGCTACTCTGCGGGTGCACCACCACTACAAACTAATCATATAAAAAAATGCAAATTTATCACCCCTCACCACGCATATTTTCTTTTTAACTCCAAGATACTGATCACAATACGGTTTGTTTACATAAGAGTGCCATTAAAATTCTCTTTGTATGCGTTCTATTTAAACTCATTTTTTTCCCAAAAATACACATTGAAGGTACTTAAAGTCCGTCCGTAATTGATATCAGCCTGGCGTTTCATTTACACTTCACAGAAATTAAGCCCTGATAGTCGCTCACACAGATAAGAAAGGCCACGGTCTGATTACCGACGAGGTATTTATTTTCGTCTCCCTTACCCCGCGAACCCCTCCAATCGTTAGTCCCAGGGTAAAAATGAGTAAAAAGACAGGGAAGGATGGTGGTGCCCCCCTCCCCCTCTGCCAGTGAGCCCTCACCGAGGTTTAATGCTTAAACGTTCCAACCCCTTAAGAGTTTTTTAAAAGGGTACTGTTGGACAAACACGTGTGCAAGACAGACGCAGTCCTGCACCCCTTCTTCACATACGGGAGACTCTTGAGAAGGGGACAAGTGGACAAACCCTGTAAGCCACCACGGAGCCGGGAAAAGGCGGAAGCACGCCGAGGCCCGCAGCGAACCTGAAAGCCGGGCGTTTAAAAGATAAAGAAAACACAGGGGGCCGAAGGGAGCGCCGCCTACCTCCCCGAGCAGGCCCCCCCCGGTGCTCGGCTAGCCCGAAGGCGGCGGGAGGAGGGACCGAGCCCCGCGGAGCGCTGAGACGCCGGCCGCGAGCTGTGGCTCGGCGGGAACTCGCCGCCGCGCATGTCGGGAGCTGAGCCCCGCTGCACACTGGGTCTAGTAGTTCCCGCAAGCCTCACTCCGGGTTGTAGCGAAAAGTAGCCGCCCGCTGCTCCTTTTAAGGTTCGCCAGGGGCCGCGCTTGATCCGCCTAATGGGAAAAAAAATCGGTAATACCGGGCCAAGTGAGCTAGCCCAAGGTTCCGCCTCCGCGTGGGAAGGGCAGAAACAAGAAGCTGGCCACCTTCCCTCTCAGGTCCCATTCAGACATGGGGTGAAGAGGCAGGCCCAGCCGTGCTTCCCCTTTAAGGGGGGCGGGGCGCAGCCTGCCGTTTGGCCACCCTCCGCACCCTCCCCCCCAGCCGAGAGATGACAGACCAATCGCTCGGGTGGCGGAGGGAAGGCGGGAGAATGCGAACCCTTCGGTAGGGCGGTAGGGGCGGGCCCCTAGCCTTATTAGGAGTGAGTCCTGCGCAGGCGCAGACGCGACCGCAGGCGGAGGGGCGGGGGCAGTCCAGTGAGAGACTCTCCGACAGGCACGGAGGGTGATTGGGAGTAGAGCGGGCAGCGAGGGGCTTGTCATGGGGATCCGAGCTACTAGACGGCATTGGTAGCATCTGGGGACTCGGAAAGGGGCAGGAAGTGTCAACTCCCGGGACCCCGACGCCAGCTCGGCTGGGGGTATCCCCGCTGCTCTAGATTTGGGAAGGGAGGGGGGAAGGAGGGAGCCCTGATCTCGCCCCGCCCCTGGGCTTGTTACCGCGGGGGCGGGGAGTGAGGGCTTCTTTGGGGGGGAGTGGAGATCGGGGGATTCGGCTGTGCCCTCTCGAGCGGCTGCCAGCGTCCCTGCGGCGCCGGGCTGCGGAGCGAAAGAGCCGCGGCGGCCGTGGCTGTTGCATGTGTGGCTGCTGGATGCGGAGGCGGCGGCGGCGGCGGCGGCGAGGAGCAGCAGCAGCGGCGGCAGGATGTTAGGGCAGCAGCAACAGCAACTGTACTCGTCGGCCGCGCTCCTGACCGGGGAGCGGAGCCGGCTCCTCACCTGCTACGTGCAGGACTACCTTGAGTGTGTAGAGTCACTGCCCCACGACATGCAGAGGAACGTGTCTGTGCTGCGAGAGCTGGACAACAAATATCAAGGTAGGGGGCCGCGGGGCTGCCTGCGCGGGTCCTCCCCCACCCGGATCCGCTGGCCTCTGGCACGGTGGCCCGGAGTCTGCCTTGGGAAGTGCCACTTTCTCTACCGTGACAGTTCTCCCGAGTGCACAGAGGGGTTCTGCTGTGTGGGACGGGGAGAAGGGACTGGAGACGGGGTTCGCGGCCCTCCCTTTTCCCGCTGCGGTCGGCGAGGACTTCTGTGGGGTCTCGGGTGGGGGTGGGGGCCGCTCGTCAGACCCGCTGCAGACCCAGCGGCTGCAGCTGCTGTGGAGGGGAATCAGCCATTTTAATCAAGCATTTGTTCCGGCGCTCACCGGCCCGGTGCCGCACACCCTCTCACTCCGGCGACTGAGGGGCCGCCGGGCGGGGACTGAGCAGTGAGCGCTGAGCCCTGGCAGGGCTCCCGCTGATCAGCCGGGCCTGGCTTTTCCCTACCCCTACGGCCCCCCACCCCCTGAGAGCAGATGCATTGGAACGTGCTGGGGGGAGGGGGCGAGAGAGGGCGGCGAAGGCGTACTCGGAGAGGTCCCTCCCTCCCGGCTCCAGCTCGCGGCTGGGCTCTGGAGTGGAGCACTCAGTTCTCCTCTCCCGCCCGGGGGAAAGTTCCTGGCCGTCCGAGGCCGTAGCCTTTACCCAGCTCTTTCTGACAAATGGTTAAAGAGGAGGGGTCCCCCGCAGGGAAAGGTGGAGAGGGGTGTGTGTGTGGCGGGGAGGGCCCCCGATGCCTGTGGGCGGGGCCTGTGGGCATGACGTAGGACCTGGGAGGGGCGCGAACGCGCGCGCTCCCGCTGGCCTCGAACATGGCTGGTGGCTAGAGGGGCGGACGATGCTGACTGCTTAGGAGAGATCCGGGCCGTGAGAGGCATTAGTTGGGCCCTAACAGTTAGGCGGGGCTGGCGATGTGTTTGTTGTGATGTTTCGTTTTTCTTTTTGCCACCCCATGAATCGACGGGGACGCTGCTACTGGGACCATCGCTGACCCTGGCTCCGCGTAGGTTCCGGGCCAGGTGTCACTTCCGGGCCCCTGAAGGAAGTGGGTTGGTTGGCTGGGCAACCGCTTTGGCGTCTCTTCATTTCTGTGTTCCTCCTCTGTCAAATTTTGAGTGATGAGGCAAAAACCATCGTTTATGGTCGAAAAAGTTAGTACAGGGAATTAACCTTTCTTACAGATAGTGTCTGTCAACAGCCCTTCGCCTGCAACTAGCGGGGAGACGTTTAAGTGGTAGATGTTTTGCATTAGTAACCCTGAATCGAGGAGTATTCAGACCTAATGTGGAAATAGCCAGAGGGACCTTAAAGATAACTTCGTGGACCCATTCTGTTTTTCTGGACACTTCACTAATCCTGTGACTTAAGGAATCCACCTCTGTGGTGACAGTTTTGTTTTTTTGGTCTATAGCATGTTGGAGCATTTAAGTGTCTCAATATGTAAATTTGTCTTCTGAATTCGTTCGATTGTTGGAGGAATACTGATTGCTTATAGTATGCCTGTTGCTGCACTAGGCCTAGAACTTATGAAGCAAAACTCATTTTACAGATAAATTAAAATTTACAAAGTGACCAGATCGAGATTATTTTTTTCCAAAGCTGGCTAGAACCCATCCTTCTTTTGGGACTTAAACTTTTTTTTTGTTTTGTTTTTTTAAATCAAAGCGGTCCAATACTATTTTCTACAGTTATGGAGGACAAGCGAGAATGGTAACCTAAAAAGGAGACATGTGTTTGAGAGTTTACTGGGTGCGGTGGTGCACACCTACAATCTCAGCGACTTGGGAGGCTGAGGGAGGAGGATTGCAAGTTCAAGACTAGCCTCAGCAACTTAGTGAGGTCCTAAGCAACTTAGACCCTATCTCAACATAAGAAAATTTTAAAAGGCTAGGGATGTAGCTCAGTGGTTAAAGCGTCTCTGGGTTCAATCCCCAGTATCAAAAAATTAAAAATAAATTGTATTTCTTTTTAAAAAATTTCTTAAAAATAAAATGGGTTAGGATGTGGTACCCTTTTGCTCAATCCCCAATACATCCCCCCCCAAAAAAAAAACCCCTCAAATTGAACATTTTTAGTTTTTTGGATAGTAGCACTGATATTTGTAAAGCTTGCATGTTTTTACATTTCTTTAAGCACATGTTTACCCTTCACAAAAGTTATGCTATTTTCAGTTGGGGAGGGACACTATTTAAATTTGTTGACAGGGAGCTCTGCTATCTGATCATGTATGATTGTCATAAGTTGCTCTTATGAGTAATATAGTAGGGCTTTCAAATTGGGAGACAAAAATCTGAGGATTTTTATTTAGATTGTGATGAATTTCAAGATTAATTTTAAAAGAGTGATACACATGGTTGCTCAACTTTCAAAGTTTTGTTTATATACTTTGGCAAATGTTATTGGTTCAGGTTTGTTTTTTTTAATTTTTGGCTAGTTCTTAAGTATTTTCTGGTTTAGAATATAATACAGCAATTTTTAGTTATGTAAATTATAGGCAACTTATAGAATTTCTCCACCACCTATTTGAGACACTGTCAAAAATTACCAAAGGCCCCATCAAATAGAGAAATAAGAAAACATTTTCACAATTGAATGAAGTATTTATTATGGGATTTGATTATTAGAGAACCTTTATTATTGTTCTAGTAGTCTCATTCATAATTTCTTAAGTAAATAATAACCTTTTAACTAAAATTTAATATTTAATTTCAAGTGCCTTTTGTACAGCCTGTAGAAAGTGCTTAAATTATTGGGTCACACAGATCTGGCAAAGTTCAAAGTCTGGGGTTCTTTCCTCTTGAATTTTATTTATCACATGTAGAAGTGATGACCTCCTTGTGGGTTTGTTGTGGAGATTAAATAAGAAAATACGACACAAAAGAAGCTAAGTCAGTGTTAATTTCCTTTCTTGTCTAAGTAAGAGGTCTTTAAAATGTGAATTTTTATCTCATGTACAACATCATTATGCAAGTATGATATGTAATTAGCTCCTAATTATTAGTTACAGATATTTGAAATGAGGCAATGAGGCTTACTGTTTTTTTTAAAAAAATTGTTTTATTGTAGTTGGACAAAATACCTTTATTTTATTTTTATGTGGTGCTGAGGATCGAACCCAGTGCCCTGCATGTACTCTACCACTAAGCCACAACCCCAGCCCCAGGCTTACCTTTTTTTGTGTGTGTGACAGAAAAATAATTTTCTTACTTTTCCTGTAGGGAAATTGCATTCTTAGGAAATTCACTTGCATGACTAACTGAGCAAATGGAATAGTTATGAATTGTTTTGAAAAATATGGTATACAGGAATGAGTACCCTCAACTCTAGTGACACTTTGTTACGTGTCCTGGGTTAAACATTGTCCATCAAGTATTACTAGTTTTCAGGGAGGAGCTAATTTATAAGATTTTTGTTTAATATTTGTTTTGTGTAATCTTACTTATAGACAGTTCCAGTGTATTTATTTTATTTACTATTTCTGTTCTTTAGATTAATATTGGAATATAAAACAATGGTAGGTATGTGGTGATAATAATAATTGGATTATAAAATAGTGGTATGTCATGTGGTATGATAAATTAATGTTTATTTCTCCACTTCTGCTACGATAGAACTGTTTCTGATAGCAGTTATATCTGGTTAATATTGTTACAATAAGAAATTGAACAGATTTGAATACAACTAGTCTAAGTAAATTTTTGGTGACCTCTGAAACTATACAGGTTTTTGCATACCTTCTAGTGACTCAGCCATTTTATTTGATTTAAATAAGTGTCCCACTTGCTATACAACTAAATCAGCAGTTCTAAAAGCTTAGAACCAACTGCTGAGTTATCTACAAAGGCAGAGTGATCTAGTGCTGACTTACTGTAATTTTGTTGTGGCTTGGTCAGTTGATGCCAGAAACAGTGGACCTTCTCTGGAATAGTTTTGATTTGTAGAATTTTTTATGTGATGCTTCAATTAAAAAGCCATTAAAACAAAGAGATGAAAGTCTAAAAATTTCTGATGTCTTCTCTGTTTAATAATATCCAAGGATATGATATGAAAAGGAAGGTACCCTGTCTTTCTGGAGTCATGTAGCAAGTCATTGATTGAATTATAAACCCTGTAAATTCAGTTGAGTTGTAATCTGTAACCTACTTCTGGAATTTCAGGTTTTATGGCTAGATCTAGTAAATTTTTATATAGGGTTGTGTTCTGAAGTTCAAATGAAGTGTAGGCAATAAGGTACTATGTAGATTCTAATGTCATACAGTACTCCTATCTATTTAAAACATTTTTGATTACTAGAGACACATCTCTTATCCTTTTAGATGTAGATTAACAAATAAATTTTTATGTTCTGATTTGATTTCTTCTAAGTATACTTTCATATTGGATAACAAGGTCTTGTATGGGGAATAATGTTTTTTAATGTGTGCATACTATAGAGGAGTGGGATTTCATGCCTTAAGTTCTAATTTTCAAGTATTATATGTGTTAATATTCACTAATATTATCCTTTTTCTTTTCCCTTTTTAGAAACATTAAAGGAAATTGATGATGTCTATGAAAAATATAAGAAAGAAGATGATTCAAACCAGAAAAAACGCCTACAGCAGCATCTCCAGAGAGCATTAATCAATAGTCAAGAATTAGGAGATGAAAAAATTCAGATTGTCACACAAATGCTCGAATTGGTGGAAAATCGAGCAAGACAAATGGAGTTACATTCACAGTGTCTTCAAGATCCTGCTGAAAATGAACGAGCATCAGATAAAGCAAAAATGGATTCTAGCCAGCCAGAAAGATCTTCAAGAAGACCCCGCAGGCAGAGAACCAGTGAAAGCCGTGATTTATGTCACATGACAAATGGGATTGAAGACTGTGATGATCAGCCACCTAAAGAAAAGAAATCGAAGTCAGCCAAGAAAAAGAAACGCTCAAAGGCCAAGCAGGAAAGGGAAGCCTCACCTGTTGAGTTTGCAATAGATCCCAATGAACCTACATACTGTTTGTGTAACCAAGTGTCTTATGGGGAAATGATAGGATGTGACAATGAACAGTGTCCAATTGAATGGTTTCACTTTTCATGTGTTTCACTTACCTATAAACCAAAGGGGAAATGGTATTGCCCAAAGTGCAGGGGAGATAATGAGAAAACAATGGACAAAAGTACTGAAAAGACAAAAAAAGAGAGAAGATCGAGGTAGTAAAGGCCATCCATATTTTAAAGGGTTATTTGTCTTTTATATAATTCGTTTACTTTCAGAAAATGTTTTAGGGTAAATGCATAAGACTATGCAATAATTTTTAATCATTAGTATTAATGGTGTATTAAAAGTTGTTGTACTTTGTCTGTGACCTTAATTTTCTGCACTAAATTACCAAATATTTTAAACCAGGTAGTCTTCAGATCACCTGATAAAAGGAGCAGGGAACAGGGAGAGAGTGGTGTGAGCATTATAAAAACTTCACAAACCATGACTATTTCATTTTCACTTAAAATTCCAATGCTACTTTTTTGGGTAAACACAAAAGATTTGCTAGTATTTTAGTTCCATGTGCTCTAAGATTTTTTAGATATAGTTGGATTTCTCTGGAAGCATCAAATTATCTTGGGTAATTTAGAATATGAACACTATCCCATTGAGAGCTTCTTTTTCAGCCCCATTTGTTCATACACTTATTAATCTCTAGTCTTCCAGAAATTTAAGGAACTAGAGATGAGAGTATTTTGGGATTCCATGTGGAATAATGTGCTCTTATTAGAGTATTTGCTGCTGTATTTTCCTTAGTAGCATTTTGATACACTGTCAGTAGCCCATTTGTAAATGCCTTGCTGCTTCTTCAAAATAGATACATTTAACCTAGTGTTTAATAAGGAAGTTGTTTAATGTTTTGTTTGTTTTTATTGGGACAGGTAAGAGTAGTCAGGGTACCAAAAATGCTGCTGTCGGCTCATATTGGCAAAATTTGAGTTAATGTATTATCATGGTTCAAGGTTGAACAATTTAAAAAATGCATTATAATATTTTCTGTGTTACCCACTACTGGAATGCTTAGCCACAGGCCTATCTGGGAAAAGGGCATATATACCAGTCTTTAAATATTGCCATTCTGTCAAACAGTTGTTTTAAATAGTTTTGCTAGGGGCTATAGTTCATTTCTGTCCCAGTTAGTGATTATACATTATTTTAAATAATAGTGTATTTACCTTCTTAACTTTCTGGTATTGGTGCTGTTTGATGTTTTCATGTTTAATGAACTAATTTCATTATAACAATGCAATTAATAATGTATTTGTAAATTGAATTTTCCAAGATTCTAGTATTTTAAGAGTAAGCATCTTGATGGATATATGTCCATGTGTTTGGAGCAATTTTTGGTTGGGGGGGACAGGAAATTGATTAGTCCTTTAAATCTGTGTAACATACTTTTTATTCCTCATTTCTTCCCAATCTGATGATCTTGATTCTTTTTGATTAACATGTGAAAAATCCTGTCTGCTTGTTTGGAAAAAAAATTGATTTTTTTCTCTTCTAGTTCTCCTGTGTGACTTTTAGGCATGCCATTTCACCTCATCTGAATGTCAGGTCATTCACTTATAAAATGAGTTAGTTTAAATATCTCCAAGGTAGTTTTGAAATCTATAGTGTTTGCACAGTAGTGAAGGATTTAAATAATGAAATGAGTTATTTTTCTCTTTCATTAATGTTCTCCATTCTTGGTTATGAACAAGAGTTTAAAGGTGAGCTTAGAGATATACAAATGCAAAATATTTGATTAGGTTCTCTACTAAGGGTATTTTAATTGATGACTAGAACCAGTTGATTATCTTCCTAAGCAAGAAATATTAGACAGTATGATTAAGAATTTCTTTTATTGTAACTTTGTCAAGTTGTAAACAAACCCTTTACTGTAGAATACAGCATTTTTATGGCCTCATTACCAGAGTGGAACTATTTAAATTAAATACCAGTATGAGAAAGTCTCCCAAAAGCCTTCAGATGTAACTTATATAGAAGTCACCACTTTTAGGACTAGGGATGTACCTCAGCAGTAGAGTGCTTGCCTAGCATTCATGAGGCCCTGGGTTCAATTCCCAGTTCCACACCAAAAAAAAATCACAATTTTTTCATACATTAATTTGCCTCAGCATATAAACAAAACAAAACAAAAAATCCTTCCTAATAAAAATGCCCAAGTTTGGATTAGACTTTTAATAGGAAAACAAGCCTGGAAAATCCTGGAAGGTGTGATCTCTTTTAAGATCTAATATTTGAAACAGTGTTCATGAATTTCATTTTGTTTTCTGTACCACGTGGGAAGTAGAAGACTTAAGTTTCCTTAACATATTTGGGATTTCTTTTGTTAAGTAGTCTAGAATTCATAGTGACTTTACAACCAGTGGTGCCCAAACTTACCTCACATGAAATTACCTCAGGAGCTTCAAAAATACTAATCCCTGTGTTCCAATCCCAGCAATTGTGATCTAAATTGGTGGGGTTGCATTTGGAATGTGGTTTAAGCATTAGAATTTTTGAAAGATTACCATTCTAATTACAGAAAAGTTTTGGAACCAGTGCCCCATTTTGAAAATTTCAGCCTATTGATGAAAACTGATAATGAATTCTCAACATCCAGATTTATGCAACTCATGAAGAGTTTATCCCCTGCTCCCAACAGTTCCACCACCAGTACCTAAATACTCAGTATTTCAGTGCTTCTTTATGTGTACCAGGAGTTCTTTATTACACAGTTGTGATATAAAAAGAAAAAGCCCTTGCTCATGGATGATACATTCCAGTGGAAGAGTCAGATGTAGTTAATGTCAGGAACTGTTTTTAAAGTGTTAAAGTAAATCAGAGTAAAAGGAAAGGGGGTGGTGAGTATTAATTGTGGTGATTAAAGGTTTCTAAGGAAGTAACCAGAGCTGAGAATAGAAATAAGGAAGGGAGGCAGAAAGGGAGGAGCAAAGCAAGCTTGTTGATTTGATTAAAGCAGAGAAATAGAGCAGTGTGAAAGGGGCTAGAAAATGTAGGACAAGCCTGGGTCTGATTTATATTTTAAGATCACTGGATACTGTGTACAGAATTTTGTTGTAGGTGGTATATAGGGAAATTGAGGAGACTCAAGTCTTTGCACCAAAAATGTTAGTGGTTAGCCGTGGAAATGGTGCTAATGGTAGGTGCCAGTCTGTGTTTTATTTTATTTGTTTTTTTGTTTTGTTTTATGTGGTGCTGAGGATCGAACCCAGTGCCTCATGCATACTAGGCAAATACTCTACCACTGAGCTACAACCCCAGCCCCTCCATTCTCTCTTTTATAGGCACAAACAAAAGGTCTTAGATCCAGGAATGAGAAAGCAAAGTGATGACAAGGGTGACTCTTGGGTTTTTGGCCAGAGGGAAAATGTTAAAATTTGTTTTGTACTTAGGGTCAGATGGCTTTTAGATTTCTAGGGGAATCCAGTACAGAGTCCTGTTTGTGACAAGTTGGGGAAAGGGACAGGAAATTAACATTTGGGGACTTAGTCTATGAATGGAGTTTGAAGTCATGTAACTGATGGTGCTTCTCCAATTTTTGTATGTCTGAGTTGCCTCAACATGTTAAAATATGGCTTCCTATTCAGTAGTCTGGTGTGAGGCCTGAGATTGTGCATTTCTATCAAGCTCCTCAGTGACACTAATGCTGCTGTTAAGGAATCAGATTTTGTGTAGCCAAGTAGATGCAGATGAGGGAAGAGTCAGCCCTAAGGTGCTCCAGCATATGAATTAGGGAGGAACCTATAAAGGAGCCTTCTGAGAGCTCCCAGTGAGATAAACCAGAAAATGGTATATCAGAAACAGAAGAAAGTTTTTCAGGAAGGGAATCAAGAACTTTTTCCAATAAGATAAGCACTGAGAATTAACCACTAAATTGTTGAGTTTAATAAGCTGCAAATTATGAGGATGAAGGCCTGCTTGGAGAAGGTTGTGAGCAGGAAAGGATAAAGTAGTGAGAGCAACTACTGTGTAGACAGCTAATTTTTGTAAAAGGTTGTAATGATGTTTTTATTCACTTATTCAAATGGTTATTTTGTACCTATTTGCAAGGCATTGTCTTAGGTAATGGGGATAAGCACTGACTAAAGACAAAAATTTAAGAAGTGCTTAGAATCTGGACTGCTAAATTTTGTATCAGAAAATGGCATTGTACTCTTCTCATACCTTCTTTCTTGGTGAAGAGCTGAGGAGGAAAGGGATGTTGGAAGTCTAGGAATTGGAGGTATGTGTGAGGTACCACTTAGAAAAGTAGGAAAGTGGTCAAGGAACACCAGTGGGAACCATGGGTTAGCAGGAGGTGTTGGTTATAACTTCAAATGGGTTGATAACTCAATTGTATTGCTAGCATGTAGGTGTGAGAAAAGAGAAACAAAAAATAACTTGAAATTTCAAAATCCCTACAGTAAGCCAGAAACATCCCTAGTCCTCTTTATATGCCCAGTGGGTGGCTTCTGAGGGCTCTATCCTTATTACCCCTACATGGAACAGAGAGGAGCAATTGGCAGACACAAGCTAGACAGTTCTGCTCTTTCTAATCCATGCATTTAGACTTAGATGTAATTAAAGATGTATTTTAAGTAAGGTATGTTATTTTGGAATTTCCTTCACTGTGATTGCTTAAACTCTGTATGTCAGAAAAACCATAGCTTTTTTATCTCCTTTTTCAATGTGAGGGAAGTGCTCTGAACCAGCATTCCAGAGATCTTATCCACTAGCTTAGCATACTGTCCTCCTTGGCCTGCAATTTTTTCAGCGGGAAAATGAGTGATTTAAGATATGGTCATCCTAAAAATGGCTACTTATGCCTGCATATTAGTCTGAAGAAAGAGTTCTCCTGGTCACAAACTTACTACTTTAATAGTTTATAAAGCAATAGCTTCAATTTATGTATGTGGTAACCAGACTTCAAAGCAGAATTTTCTAAAGTTCAGGCACTATACAAAGATCTCAGGGAATATGGCCATTTCCCCATGTCATTTTAATCTTACATTTAGATACACTACTTTATGCTTTTTTAAATTGACTCATTTTTGATGTAATTTTATTTCAAAAGGGAGCATATCACTTTTAAGTGGAAAAGTAATATCACTTTCTGTGAATAGAAGATTTTCTTAAAATATAATGAAAACCATGTAGAGCTAATAAATTCTAGCTAGGTAATATTGTCTGTGAAAACCAAGTCCAAACTCTGCCCTTTATTAGGCTTAATTAATAATATTAGGTGAGAGTAAAAGGCATAGACACTAAAGTAATCAAAAAGATTTAAAAAGAATTTTCTTGAAAATTATCTTACCTACCATCCTACTCTAGAATAAACACTATAAGCAACAGAAGGTTAATCACTGAAATTTCTTGACTATTTGTATAAAGTAAAAATATTAATATTTATTTAAAGGCATATTTAACTACATGCAGATGGATGTTGCCTCTTGAGGTTTTTAAGTAAGGTATGTTATTTTGGAATTTCCATAAGTTACTGACCAGCATTATCAATTACAGTAGTTGACATTATTCTGACCTTACAGGAATTATCTGTTTTTTGATCAGAGAATGAAAAAAATAGTTCTTCCAATGCCTATGTTTGAGAGTTCAAAGAGATTTCCTGGGCAGTCTTGTCATACCATCACTTTTGGGCCCAGCATTCCAGACCTGAAAAAAATCCTGAGAGTTATCCAGATAACTTCCTCAGTTACCCACTTACTAGTGGATTCTTGATTTTGCAGTCTTAATCATAAAAGCAAAGTTTCCAGTTTCCATATAAATTAATTGAAAATGTCCATATTTGCCATAAGTACTGAAGGAATGAGATCTTAAGTATAGCATATATTTTGGATTGTGCATCTATAAGCACTAAAGTGTCTCAGAATTGAAGCGTGTTGGATAAAAGTTGTCCTGACTTAAATAGGTTCTTAAATCCTTTTTGGCATATAGGAGGGCATATACAAATATTTGATGTCTTCATGCTTGTGACTCAGCACTATGTTATTCTTCAGTAATATCTTTAAATCTTCCTCTAGTCAGAGGACCATTTGCCTCTATTTGCTGCAGGCAAAATAAATTTGGCTGCTTTTAATATTTTTCTTCTAAAACTGCCTAATAGTTTGCATCCCTCTTCTAGTTTACTGTGTATTAGGAAAACATTGGTTCAAACTTGTAAGTAGCTTAAGAATAAATAGATTATAAGAGAGAGGATCTGGTGCTTGAGTTTTGATGTATGACTTTGGGCTTTTCAAAATGTGGGTATTTGTCTATCCTGTTCTTGACTGTGTTCAGAGAGCAGTATTTAGCTGTATGCTTATTTTGAACAGCAAGATCTAATTACTTTGACCAGCGACTTTCTTTATATAGTACACTGATCTTAGAAACTTCCCACATAAAAACCCAAGTGCTAGAACTATTGGCTGGTTTTCTCTCCAGGTGTTCAGGTTTTAGATTAGCAATGTGGACTCATACTCTCAATGAAAAGTAATGATTTTGGTTCCAAAAGAACTTGCTTTAGCAAAAATGTAAAGCTGTAGTACATAGCATGTCCAAGACTTTTAGATGGATTTTATTGCTTTGTTTTGTGCCTGAGACTTGATAACATCCCCAAATATTGGAAATTTTCTTCTAGGACCTTAAGAGCACATTTTGCTTTTTAGTTACAGAGATTTATTTCCAATCAATTTGAAAGAAAGTAAATTTTCACAGATTAAGAAAAGTTAATTATGAAGCACTATAGCAACATAGTAATGGAAAAGGTCTTCAGTTTTGACAACAAAAACTTGTAATAGTTTTTCCTTTGGTTTATTTGAGTATTGCACAGAGTATCTTATACATTAATGTTACCTTGGAAAAATTCTGACTAAATTTAAAGGTGAAATGAAATGAAATTGACAATCCAGTACTCTCCTAATTGCACAGTGAAAAATAAGGAGACTTTCCCATGGCTAGTTAAGAGTGAGGGAAAAAAATAGAGGGACCTAAGTATTTTCTTTCTAAGTCTCACTGTATTAAAATTTATCTTTAATTTAAACATTTTCTTTTCAGTAGTATTAAATGCCTAACTAACTGGAATTGAGGGCTTAAAAATTTTTAATGTCACTTTCATGTTGAAGGTTTCCAAACAAGATTTCATCCTTTTAACAAGCATGGGTTTAGAGCTAAGGTTTTGTTTTAAAAAGTGGGAGGGGTTTTGTGTGCATGAGCTTGCAGTACTTGCTTAAGTATCTCAACAAGTGGTTAAGTCAGTGAATTTAAAATAGAAGCTAAATGTAGATTTTTCATACTAGTTTACATCTAGAATTAAGCTAGATGATTTACTGTTTTACTTTTACCAGATACTTGCATCTTTATTTTATTTGATGCTCCACTGAGGTCTGCCCTACCAAGGGGACAGGAGAAGGAAATTTTATGCTATGAAAGAGAATTTGCCGTACACATCATTTGCAAATAATCCCCAGATGTAAACTGGGTGTTATTTGTTTTCTTGATGTATTTTCCCACATTGACTTGCTTCATCCTGACTTTTGACATTGATATGAAAATTCAAAGCTAATTTAAGTAAAATGTGAAAGAACCAGTTTGTGAAAGCATGTCATGTAGAACTAGAGGAATGTACCTGTTGCAATTAGGAAACATCCTCTGGCTTAGGGTGAGATGTGCTCCTAAACAGAGTTTCCCAAAGTATTCCATGAATCCTGCAGTCCTGATCTGCCCAAGAAAGCTGGGATACTTTGCATATTATAATTCCTCTTCTTGGGGAATTCAGATGCTACATACATATTAGGGGTTCTGAGAAACGTTGCCACTTTTATTAAAATTCTGAGGTTTGAGTTGTAGCACTGCAAATAATAAATTTCAAGGAAGTAGGGTCCTTTTAAACAGTTTAAGAAGACTCCATTGGTCATACTCAAAAACATTGGGTTATCATACTGTATACCCTAGCTTCCTCACTTTCCTATATCCACATTACTGTGGTTTCTATGCCATTTGTACTGTATTGAAAGGTTTTAGTCAGAGATAGGGATCTTGTATCTTGTTTTTCTTTGTAGGTGATGCTCAATTGGGTGTTTATGTTTAAAGGAAGTGTACATCTTTAAAGCCTTCCTAAACAAATCTGATGTGGAAAATGACAATACTGTTTAAGAACTGTGTGTACTACTACCTCAACTTTGAAAATAATTTAACCTGTTCAGCTTCTTGATTGGTAGAAGTAGCCTAGATTTCATAGACATACATAGATGATTTAGCCTTCATATCTTATTCAAGAAAACTCCAGATGGACCACTGTTCATCTTATGCCCATTTCTGGAAAAACATGGACTACAAAGGCAAGTGGTAATGAGGATCTTAAGTCTAGCCACATTTTATTATTACCATATGGGTCAAATAGATGCTGAGAAGTGACCTCTAGGCAACAATCTTGTGTTCCCAGAGAGCTCTGAGGTTCATTACAATTAAATGTCATGATGTTCCTTTGGCTTTAGAAGCTATAAAGATCAACTAAACTGTTTTCCTTCAAGATTCTCATTGTTAGTTTAGAGTAATTAATTTGTTTCTGTAAAATGCATTTAATGGAAAATCAGATTTGCTAAGCCAATGTCACAGTCAACAATTTCTATGAAAACGTAGGGAAATATAATGTATTCTAAAACCTGAATTGTGTATGAGGCCCAAAGAGTAGCTGATTGCCCATCAATTATAATTTCAGATACAGTCACTGGGTGACAGGGTTCCAAATTTGCCATTTCTAACACAGGTTAGTGAGAAAAGTGAAAATTTGTCCTTTAGTTAGTTTTACCTCTTAAGTAGTTGGGGTGGTCAGGAAGATAAATTAGGTACAAAGGATAAGATAATTAAATTATTCCTAGAACTTTAAGTTAAGCAATATTTGATTTACTGGTATCTATATACTGAGAGGTTTCAGGCTTCCTATCCATCTTTACATATTTGTATGTTAAAGCCATTTGAGAATAGTATTTATTATGAAGAAAATAAAGTATCAAGTCCTCATGCAGATGATGTACAAAAGGAGAATTTCCTCTTTCTATAATCCTTTCATTTTACCAATTAAAAAAAGGGGGCAAAAGTGTTTATTTGTTTTTAAAAAGGACCATCTTATTGTGATGCATTGCCTCAAGTTTTGCATACTGCTAAAGTACTATAAGTTCTAAAAGAAAGCCAGCTTTTTAATTCTCATTGCTTCATTATAGTCTCAAACACCATTTTCAATTAGAAAGCAACCCATTTAGTTGCTTGAGGGTTTATTAGGGACTGCTGAGGACTGAACCCAGGGCTTCACGTATTCATGCATGCTAAGCATGCACTCTACCACTGAGCTATACCACCAGCACCTGCCTCCACTTTTGTGTGTGTGGTGCTGGGGATTGAACCCAGGGCTTCACACATACTGGGCAAGTGCTCTAACACTGAGCTACATCCTCAGCCCCACCTGCCTCTCTTTTGAAAGCTCTGGGAACATTCAAAATTTTGATACTGGAAACCTTTTCTTCAAAGCATCATAAAACTCACCCCAAATCTAGATCATGGTTTTGACAAATAAGTTTTATTTATTTTTAATAATTATAAATATTTATAATATTTAATAAGTTGCAAACTAATGATTTTAATATTAATTCAAATCATAGGAATGTTTAACTTATACATAGTTTGGTATAAAGAAATATAACAGGATAATCAAATGACTAAAGAATCAAATGACATCATTAGGGTTCTATTTTGTAGTGGAAGTGAAAAGGAAATACAATTTCAGGGGAAAACCATGTTAAACTTTCATTTGTAGGTACTTCTAAAAATGCATGATATGATATTTGTATTTTGTTGGATATATTTGAGTGATGTAAGTTTTAAATGTTTTGCTTTATTTAAAAAAGACAGTATGGATAATATGCCAGAAATTCTATTTTTGTGCAATCATGGAAGCTTATAATGAAACTTTGAGGTCAATTTATATGTGTGAGAAGTATGTAGTTTTTTGAAAAAGTGTTAGGAGACGTGAGAGCAAAACATTAGAAATCATTGATAGAATAATTTATTCAATTCTCTGGCCTTTGCTTCCTCACCCTTCCCGAATACTCTTTCTCTCTTTTTCTCCCCCCCCCCTCTCTCTTTCTCTCTTTTTCAGGTACTGGGGATTAAACCCAGAACCTTACACATGCTAGGCAAGTGCTCTACACTGATCTATTCCCCCAACCCTCCCACCTTGAATGATCTATCCTACCTCAGCCATCTACTTCTATGATGTTACCTTAGACTTTACAACTACCAAAATCTTTACCTACCATAAAAAATAAATTCTCAATTTTAAGCATCTCTCCCTCTTACAACCCCTCCTATTGTTCTAGCTCATTCCCTCCTCCACTTTGAACAGTTCTCTAACACCATCAAGACCTCCAAAATATTTCCATCAAACTTTACCACACTTTCACCTTCTCAGGTTAACATTTTTTCTTTCTTTAGTACTGGGGATTGAACTCACGGCCTCCTGCCTGCCAGGCAAGTGCTCTACCTCTAAGCAATACTCCCAACGTTTTGTATTTTTATATTGAGGCAGGGTCTCACAAAGTTGCCCAGTCTGGTCTTAAAAATTTGAGATCCTCCTCCTTCAGCCTCCAAGAAGTTGGAATTATGAGAGTGCCCCCTGCCACTAGCTTCAGGTTATCTTTGTCTCTGTGAGACCCCATGGCCCATCATGCTAATTGCATACATTCTCAACTCTCTTACTCCTTTCCCTCCTTCAACCCTGTTTAAATTCAACTCTCAGCCTCCTCAGCAGCTGCAGCTAGGTAGCTACAAAGTGACTAAAGTAATACACAAATGACTGACTATACTTTTCTTCAGTTCATGACAAACTTCAAGCAGGCCCTTAAAATTGCCTGACAGTCCTACTACATTTTCTCATCAACTTAATCTACTCTCTAAGGCCACTATCTATATCTATATCTATCTACACACACACACACACACACACACACTCATATATATTTATATATGTATATATATATATATATTTTTCCCCTCAAACCTCCAGTGCTGCTCCTTCCTCCACATTCACAAGGTGATTAACTCAATTCTGTTTCACTGAGGCAAAAACAAAGTTCATCAGAGTTCTCCACCTGCTTTTTCTTTTTTTTTCTTAACCAGTACTAGCTCACCAGCCTTCCATCCCCTCTTATCTGCTCTAGAGCCAACCTCTCTACTTATGCGCAGGGACTTCTTCCCTGCAATTATCCCCTCTCTCTAAATAACCCAGGTTTCCCCTTCCACTGGACTTTTCTGTTGGTAAGTAATGTTATATTTCCAATCTTAAAACAAGAAAAAAAGAATGATAATAACCCCACCATCCCTGCTAACCAGTGTCTATTTTTATGTATGTGTTCACCTTTATGGAGAAACTCCTCAAAAGCATTGTCCTTGTCTCTACTTTTCTTCCATTCTTTCCAGAATAGCTTTGTCTTCAGCATTCAATGAAACTGCCTCCCCACTCAAAAAAAGGAACTGCCTTCCCATTTTCTAATATGATTGCCAACTCTCTTTCATTATCTTTTCCTGCTAACATTTGACACAACTGATCACTCCTAAAAATGCATTTTTATTTAGCCTCCAGGGTACAGTATTATACTTGCTCTAGAGTCTACCCCAATTTCTGAGACTGTTTTTTCTTGTTCTACTTTGCTGAATCTTGCCTTCCCCCTGTCTCCCAAATACTTGAGTGTCCTAGGCTAAGACTGCAGAAATCTTTGCCATCTACAAGCCATTGCCTGGGGAATCACCCTGTCTTGGTGTCTTTAAACACCTTTTGTACTCTGATGACTTCCCTTAGGTCGGTCAGCACCCCAGCCCTCACATGCTGACACACCCTCCACTGCCCTCAGCATTTCTCTCATGGCTAATGCACATCTTACACCTAACATGTTAGCTCCTGATTCTTGGGCTCCCTCCTGTCTGTCTTCTTTTTCATGGTAGATGGCAATTCCATCTATTAGTTTCTCAGGCTAAGAATCTTGAAGTCATCTTTGACTCCGTTTTACTCTTACACTCCCAAACTAATTTGTAAGTTCTGTCAGTTTGGCCTTCAATATACATTCAGCAGTCTACCTCTACTTTTCCTTGCCTTCTAGACCACCATGCCTCTGCCAGGATGATTGTAATAGCCTCCTAGTCAATCTTCCTGCGTCCATTTTAGCCCTTTATGTTTATTGCCAACAAATTGCTTAAGGATATTCAGGATAAATCAGTCTTTCCTATGCTGACAGAATAATGACTTCTCACAGGAATACCCAAAGGCCTTACAATGACCTAAAAGATGCCATGTAATCAGGCTCTACTCTCCTTGCTCACTCTGTTCCAGCCACACTGGCCACTTCGCTGTTCCTGAGCATACCAAGCGCTCTCCAGCCAAGGGCCTTTACACTCTTCTTGCCATTCTCCTCTCTTAAATTTCCATTTCACTCGCCCCCTCTATTGTGTAGCTATTCTACAAACACTTATTTTATGTACTAGAATGCCAGGTCTTCCCCTCACCACCAAAACTCTTATCTACTTCTGTCTAGGTTAAAAGGAAGACCATAATCTATGAAACTCAAACCAAAGGATGGTTATATGAGCTTAACCTTCTCTGAGAATTTCAATATTGCTAGCTAGCTAACATGATATTAATCCAAACAAATCTTGAAAAAAATTTAAGCTAGTATACCAAGACATAAATAGGAAAGCAAGAGCCCAGATGAAGTGTTCCAATGACATGTTATCTATTCTTCTACCTTTTTTTGTTTGTTTTTCATAGCTTCTGATTATTTGTCTCCTTTCACTAAAATGTAAGCTCCTTGAGGGCAGGAACTATATGTGTTTTTCACAGCTGTATTTTCAGTAACTAGAACAGTGCTGACACACAATGTATTCTTAATAAAATGAATATCATGGTATTTTTAAAATTCACAGTCTACTTGTCTTTGGTCTTTTGGTCTCTTCTCACTAGTTCTATTTTCTTAGAATAATGATATTAAGTGTTCTAAATTCTTGTACATATTACTGATAATTCTGATAGGGGATCTACATGTCAGGGCATCATGGGAGAATTTAGCTATAGTGCTTTAAAAGTTGATCATTCAGTTCAAGAAAAAAAGAAAAACTCAAACCTCTATTCCAAAGCAAGAACTGAAGTTTGGCATTAAGTGGGGAAAGTAAGAAATTAACTTTTTATGTATAATATTACAAATTATTTATTTAAAAATTTATTTATTATAATTAGGTATATATGACAGCAGAATGCATTTTGATTCATCGTACACAATTGCAGCACAACTTTTCATTTCTCTGGTGTACAGATGTAGTGTTGTACCATATGTGTAATCACACATGTACCTAGGGTAATGATGTCATCTCATTCCGCCATCTTTCCTGCCCCCATACTTCCTCCCTTTTGCCCAATCATAGTTGAGAAATGAATTTTAGTAATGCTTGATTTTTCAAGGAAATAGTGCATAGCACAAACCTGTCACAGAGGCTTAAATAGACAATCATCACAAAACCCTAATTCTGTATTGGGCAGTATGGTCTGAATAAAGGAATGTGGGGCTTTCTGAAGTTTTGCTTGAACCCTGCTATGACCTCAGAAACAAATTTTTCAGATTTGGTAATGGCCAATTCATCTGCCTAGAGGTTGTCACTTATACAGGGGAAAGGACCAAGGGTCAGATTGTTACTCGTGATGTTCAGTGACAAAATTGTAGACAACTATTCCCTGTAATCCAGACATTTAAACTGTACTACATTAAAGAGAGAGGATCTTTTCCAGGGGCTGCCTCTGTCAGTGTACAAATTCTTCCTCATCCAAAGTGCTTTTTTCACCAAAAGAACTGAAGACAAATGGAAAATGTGCAAGGTCCCAGGAAGGTAAAAAAGAAATTCTCAAAATGCTACATCCCATTGATTTGCTATAGTCTTGCATGATTCAGGAAAGAAAGTATAAGAACAACAAATATCTGACAAAAATACTGCTAGTTAGGTACTCATGCCAAACATACCTAATTCTTCACTTCTGAACTTCAGTGGCCTCAAAAGTTCTTAGTACATGATTTAAGACACCATTATCAATTGATCGGCATTAACATTTAAGATCAAACCCATTTTCTATTGAAGTTCTAATGGAACTTTAGGCAGGGATTCTTCTTTCTGATAATCAGAAAGAATACCTATATCTTCATATTCTATGAAGATAATTTTGCAAAACATAAATCAAGTTATAATTGGTCTACTCATCACAGAATGGGTTAAATAGAATTTACAAAAAGAGAATTTACCTTTCTCCTTGCTGGATTCCAAAGCTGGATTTTTTTTCCTTTCTTGATATTAATGAAGTACCTTAAAATTTGGGGGCTACCTTGAGTTGGAAAATGGAGACCAGCACTTCTGGATAAGATGCCATGTTAAACATATAACATGGTCACAAACGACAAATTACAATGGGAGGGAAATACATGAGTTATCTCTAGTCATTATTTTAATCTCTTTAAGAGTTGGTATTCTTAATGAAAATGAAAGGGAGCTCAGTGGAATGGAGAAGGTGGTTTGGGTAGAGAGGAGTGGGAAAGGGAAGAACAGCAGAATGAAATCCACCAAATAATGCATGTATGATTATGTCAAAATGAACCCCATTATTATGTATAGCTGCAATGAACTAATAAAAACACTTTTAAAAAAAGGATTGGTATACTTAAGACCTACTGGTTGTAGTGGTTAAGTCATTCTTAATAAGTTTTGCTTTTCCATTAACTACTAACATGCCTCCCATTCCCCTTGATTTTGTTATACTTGACAGTGTTGTCATTGCTCTAAACTGTTTGATACTACCTTCATTGGAACCATACTTTCTTCATTTGGCTTTTATTTCTCTGTTCCCTTGTTTGCATTAGTCTCTCTTTCTTCTCTGGCTTCTTACCTGGGAGTATCACCTGATGTTCAGCCATGGCCATCTATTGCTCTCCATACACTCTTTGGAAATCTCAATCTTTAGAACTTCAACCACATCATCAGTCCTTAGATGTCCAAGTTCTCAATTCAACTTGCACTAGCTCATTCCATTTGGATGGCCCAGTATCAGCTCACATCAATGCCTCTTCTCTCTGACTGGCCCAGTTCCCTCCCAATTTTCATGCCAGTGAAACTGGTCCTACATCATTTTCACTTCCTTACCCTCTACCCCACAGAAGCTGTGCTGCCAGTTCCAAGGAGTTAATCGTCATCATCATCTTTTGTGCTTAGAGTTCTAGAAAAAAAATGGATTTTCTACTAAAAGAAGGGGAGAAGCTATGGATAGGAAACTATGGTAACAGAGGACAGTCTCTTCAGCAGGCTCCAAAGTAGAACATCACACCCGTGTGCTGATCACCTTGTCCCAAACTATTTATTTTTCTTCTTTTTGATGTGCCTTTTCTACTTTTCTATTTGAATCTTCTCTGTGTTACATAAGAGTTCAATAAACTTTGAGATCCATTCGAATTAATCTCACATGATTAGCAAGGCTTAATAGTCTAACCTATGAATATGGAAAGAAAGAGTTTTGATTGGGCCAAAGGAACTTAGTTAGGACCATCTGGAGCATACTCTGTAGATCATAGTGGGTAGCTATGCAGTAGTGGTAGTGCTATAGAGTGGATGGAGAGAAAGTTGCCGGAAGGTGAAAAATAGTTGAATAGTTAGGATTTGAAAAAGGAATGGCTCATGTGTGGCTCAGCTCCTTCTAGCTTCTCTGGTCAGTCTCAACTACCAGCAGGGAGGGTGCATTCTTCTTTGCCCTCTACCTCAGGATGGGGACCTGACCTGCAGAACTGCCTGGACTGGGTAGGTAAAAAGTCCAATTCAAGTAGCAGGGTCACTTGGCTACATATATATGAAGTCACGCTCTCCCTCAGCTTAAAAATAATAAAGCAGGTATCTTGATCTGCATTTACTTATATCCTGCTTCTTATTTCTCTGTTGGTTCAAGCTTGGGTGGGGAAATAAATGTTATTTATTCACCCCTTAAAACTTCCACACTTAAGTTAATAATTAGTCTTCAACAAATAGTTGTTGGGCAACTAAAGAACCTTTCCATTGTGTAAATTCACCTAGCCTCATCACATCTGGCTTGACTGGGGATAGGGCCCATTTATGATGCAGTTCTAAAAGCCATTGGCAGGCTAGAGCCTGGCTGAAATGGGCTCTGGTAGGGAGAAGCAAGTTGGCTTGCTCACCAGATTTCCCCTATACATCCTGGTCCCAGAAGGCAGGGGCTCTAGAAGGGTGAGATAAAGTAGGGTAGTGCTTTCCTTAAGGAACGCAACCATGTTCTTGGCCTAATTCAGTTAGAGAATTTTACCTCATGTAGCCGAAAATGACTCAGGATAACTACCACCCATTCATGAACCACCTTTCAAAATCTGATTTCGTTCTTGAAAAAATGTTCCTCGCCTTCTCATCTATTCTAAGGAGAGAACAATAAACACCAATCTTTTACTGAGTAGTTATTTAAAATTTCCCATTTTGTTGCTGGGGTTCGAACTCAGGGCCTCATGCATGCTAGGCAAGCACTCTACCACTAGGCTACATTCCCAACCCTCTGGTTTCTATTTTAGATCATTTCCTATCTTTTTTCAATTTTTTTTTAATCTCAAGGACTCCAAAAATATTTAAACTATACAGAGGACTCAAGGGAGGTGAAAGAGAATGACTTTAAAGAGGGCCATCTATTCCAAGAGGCCTCTCCACTAAGTCCTGAGTTTCTAGAACCAGGTCTACAGCAGACCACAGGTATTGATACAGAAACTCTGTTTCTAGTGCCTTTATCTCTAAAATGCTATCAATTGCATCAAGAACACATATTAGGACCTTCAATAATAGGACCCTGGCTTGCTGTGGATCTCTACTCAATGACAGAAAAGGGTTTGGAATGTTTACCTACCTGATGAAAGGAATTCCCAGAGGATTTGGGAATTTTAGTTATTTACATGGTGCCAAAGTATCACTTCCGACATTATTGACTAACTTCAAAGATAAATGTACCAGGTCAGTAGAATGATTTCTCTGTCAGCATGAACCAAACCAATCATTACTAATAGGGAGAGATAGCTTATTGTTATGTACCTTGTGTGATGATGCAATCTGAAGTATCTTACATTATGTATGAATATTTCACCAAAAATGTTACACTTATCAAACTTCTCTAGATCCAACATCTAAAAGGGATAGAACACATTAAATACAACAAGGAAATAATCAGAAAAATCCAGAACATGGAGTCACTGGTATAGACTTTCAAAAATCAATGTTTGGGGGGAAAAGAGGAAGATGGGGGTAATTATGAATTTAAAAAGACATATTCAGCTGGGCATGGTGGCACACGACTATAATCCCAGAAGCTAGGGAGGCTGAGGCGGGAGGATCGTGAGTTCAAAGCCAGCCTCAGCAACTGAGCAAGGCCCATAATAACTTAGTGAGACCCTGTCTCTAAATAAAATATAAAAAAGGGTTGGGGATGTGGCTCAATGGTTAAGCAACCCTGGGTCAACTCCTGGTAATGAATGAATGAATGAATAATAAAAATGAAAAGATAAATCTAAATGCAATTACAAACTATGATTGCATTCTGGCTTGAACAAAAAGAGCTATAAAATATATTTTGGGGGCTGGGAATACAACTTAGTTGGTAGAGTGCTTGCCTTGCATGCACAAAGCCTTGGGTTCAATCCCTAGCAACACATACACACATACACACACACATACACACACACACACAAACACACAAAGATATTTGGGAGGACAGGAGGTGAACAGTGGTAGAGTGCTTATACATGAGAGGTCTTTAGTTTTCAGTTCAATCTCTGGCATTGCAAAATAAAAAGATAATACACATGTATATCCTCCTATATACATATATATATATATTCTCCATATATATGTGTATATATTTGGAACAGATGGGAAAAATTTGACCATGGCTGAATATTAAATGATATCATGAATTTGTTGTTAATGTTCTTAAATGTGATAATGGCACTGTGATTACACAGGAGAATGTCCTCACACTTGGGAAACCCATGCTGGCGTACTTAAGAGCAGACATCTTACCTGTGACTTATTTTCAAATAGTTCAAAAACAGTAGTAACAAAAATAAATCAAATATACACATCCAAACAAAATATGACCATTATTAGGTCTATGTAGAGATCATTTTAGAAGATATTCATTAGATTATTCTTCCAATTTCGTATGTATGAAATATATATGCATGAAATATACATACAAAATAATTTAAGAATGGAGAGGAAAAGTTTAAAAATAAAACCAAAAAGATGCCTTCATTTGGCTGGGATGAACTTCCAGAAAGATACTACTTTTTATTCTCACAGCATAGTCAAATCTTGAAAATCTATTTGTGCGTGAGATCTTATCTATGGTGGACCACAGGCACTAAGGGCCCACAGTGTGCCTAGTACTGTGCACACAACAATGAGAGGATTCTGAGAACTTTCTGTGTCAATATATTCATTCTATGGGACCAAAGGAGTTCTCTCAATTAAGGCAGGGGTAATAAGAACTAGGATATAGTTATGATCTATGTAATGCTCTTTGTTATATAGAAATGTGATTGGTGAGTTCATCACTTTTGGAGATGTTGAAAGATAGTTTCAAACCTTTAAAAATAGTGATGTATTATTGCATTATTATGAGGACTAAAACTATCTCCATTCTGGAATCCAACTTACCATTTGCAAATCTTTGTTTCAGTTTTCTGGCTCAGAAGACTCTTGCTTTGTGAAGGTAAGGAGAAGATACTTGAAATTGGCAGGTGATCGCTTCAGCCAGGACAAAAGCTTACCCTTTTGATTACAAGGAGGAATCTGGTTTTGGACATGTGGTATTCTCCTTGGCTGGGCCTAGAGAACTTACTCCATGCCACTCCGTATGGATTCCGCAGATGCTGATCCTTATACTCCCCGAAACCAGGAATCCTTGCAACGGTACTCAATAAAGGAACTCTCTGGAATGAGAAAAGCTAGTGATTATTCAGTTGGGGGTTAAAAAAAAAGCCAGATGGCCTAATCCTTGTAGAAGCTACTTTTCTCTGAAGGCAGATGAGTTTTTGCCTCTAGTGTCAGTAACAGCACCCCACCCCACTCCACCCCCGCCACCCCCAGAGGATGGGAGTGATAAGAAGGAGAATGTCACAGAAAGCTTCTGATTTGTGTTTGCCTTGTTTGGCTCTGCTTCAAATAGGCTGCAACCACTAGAGACTTGACAATAACTCCGGGGAAAGCAGGCTATCAGCCATAGAAGAGAGCTAATTAGTGTTTTCTGCTTACAGTGTAATTCTTATACCATGCTGTCCTCCCCAAATGTTTCCTGAAGAGACAACTGATAGGGTATTGTTATAGAATACAAGGAGCAAGAGATGAGTAGAAGTCAAGGAGCAGCCTGCCTCAAGTAGGGAGGACTGGGGTCATGCTCCTAATTTCTTTGAACCCAATACTTTGGTGTCAGTCACATCTCTCCCTTCATGCGGCTGCTGCTATTTTAGTTCATTCACCTGATTCCAGTCAAAAAATAGTTCCAAGTACCATTTACAACTTGTGGTTTCCTCCTTCCCATTATTATTATTATTATTATTTTTCTTTTTCCAGGAGTTTTTTGGTTTGTTGCTGGTTTTCATTTTGGTCTGTGAGCTGGAGTCTGCCGGGTGGAACATTCCTGGAAAAAAGTACAGTCACATCCTTTGGTGCCCACAGGGATTTGATACAGCCCTCTCACAAATACCAAAATCCTCAGATGCTCTAGTCCATTTATAAAATGGGGTGGTATTTTCATAAACTTTGCATAACATCGTATGAGAGTGAAATCTAAAGAAATAACCAAAGCATGGGTGCTTTTAGGCTTTTTGGACAAAGAACAAATTGTGAAGGAATGAGAGAATAAATGAATATCTGGGCTAGGGTAGTATATTTTAGGGATGTTACTTATGGGGGTGGGGTGCAGAAGCTAGTAGAATATAAAGAGAAGTCAGGCCAAATGGCCCTCTCTGAAGTTATAGTTGCTCAAGTGATTTCAGCTTGAAGTAATCAATATTCCCATTTGGCACATCCTCACTCCTCAGTGTTCTTGGAGCTGTCCAGACTTGGGCAGATCCTGACACTGCTGTGGTTCCATTTCTTTCATTGGTCAAATGTGATCTGTGTAGCCCCTTTCAGCTCGAATATCCCACAAACATCTGTTCCCACTCATTTTGCAAAGTGAAAGAATATCGTTCAAACTTTATGTCAGAGAGGCCATTTCGAGATATATATATATATATATATATATATCTCCCATGAAATTGCCTCTCAAGGACAGGCTGTATGCTTCATTTTAGAGCCCAGCCCATTGAGCACTGCCAGGCTTTCATACCCTGAGGTTGATGGATTTGCTGAGCAGCTAAGACTCACACTTCCGCAGCTTGCCTGTGAGCTACAGGCCTACACTTGCTAATCCACATGGGTTGAAACTGAATCTGAATATTAATTCCACCCTCAGGAGCCACACATATGGAAAATATTAATGCTTCCTTCAAATGATTTTTTTTTTTTGGAAACAGATTTTAAAGAAGATTCTAGGTACTGTGCTATAAAAAGGGGGGGAAACCCATATTTTCAAGTGTCGCATAGAGTCACTGTGTTATCAAAAGTAAATAAAAAAAACATTAGTGTTTATTTAAGGAAAGAATAAAAGTCAAGGCAGCCTTGTTCCTTTGACAGCTCTAAGCTGTTGGTTCTGACAAATGGAGCGCGCTATCTCCTTGAAACAGACTGAAGAACTTCCAGTTCAGTGCAATCCGTGTGTCCTTTCATCCCTGCAGAGCCTGCTGGACTGGAACAGAGTCTTGGACTGTTCACCTCTGACCCTTCCAGAACTTTCCAGACCAACCCTGCTAAGGCTATATCAAATTAGAAATGTAAACACAAACTCTCTGAGACCAACAAGGGCAGCTCTCATGGTCACTATAGCCTGCTTCCATCTTCAGGTCCTCTCATTTGTTCTTAAGTGTATTACAGGAATGTGGAGGGGATGGGAGGGTGAGTGAGTTTGTGGTAAGAGGGGTGTCTGTCCAGAGACTTTTAAAGGCATTTAGTATAGAATCTTTTTTTTTTTTTTTTGGTACTGGAGATTGAACCCAGAGGTGTTTGACCATCCCCAGCCCTTTTTATTTCTTATTTTGAGGCAGGGTCTTGCCAAGCTGATTAGGACCTTGGTAAGTTGTGAAGCTGGCCTTGAACTTGGGAATCCTCCTGCCTCAGCCTCCCAAGTCGCTGGGATGGTGTAGAATCTTTATGCATATAAGATCACTTCTAATTTTTCTGTTGCTTGTTGCAAGTAGAATAATTTATCTAGGCAAAGACTCATCTCATGTTTTCCTTTGCTATGCAGGGGCAGTTTGTCCGACTGAGACTTTCTGAGTGGGAAGTTTGATATGAAGGGAAAGGGCAGAGAGGACTTATTCTAGTGTAGATATGGGTATCGCAGCTGAGATATCCCAGTTGAAAGGATTTCCAAGAAACTGGATTAGCTACAGTGGTCCTGCATGGCCTGTAGCCCCAGTGCCAACAGAAGAACAAAGATGGTCCCTTGGAAAGGGTGGGCACGGAGAGAGTAGCTCAGAGCTGTGTGTGGTCTTGTCAAAGTCACAGATGAGGCATTTGGCTTATGAGGGATTGGGTTAGAGAGTAAGGGTGTCTGGGAGAGGTATATTCATAGGACAAATATATATTCCTCTGAGCACAAATACCCAGATGATAGCTGGTGCTTTCTTGCTGCCCTAGACAAGAACTTCTTGGGAATAATGAGGACATTGGGACTCTGAAAGACCTTGTCCTCCTAACTATTCTCCAATCCCTCTCCTTGCAAATAACAAAAATCCAGGAGTGCTCTATCACTGAGCTATAGCCCCAGCCTTTTTTTATTTTTTATTTTGAGATAAGGTCTAACTAAAATCCTAAAGTTGGCTTTGAACTTGCAATCCTCCCACATCATCCTCCTGAGTAGCTATGGTTACAGGTGTGCACCACCAGGCCCGGCTCCAATTCTTCCCATCCTTGGGAACTCCAGAAATCTGGAGAATTGAGTGGGATTTTGTTTTCTTTTTGCATACATCACTGATAACAGCCCCTTTTTTCTTTCAAGCAGATAAACAAGTCAGTTTTTCCATAGACCTGAGTCTTACATCAGGCTGGAGAGCAAAGCCTTGTTTTCTGTATCAAGAGTTATTTTTCTGTTGTGCTAAATTCATTGATGGTGCTAAATTCACAGCATGCATTATAAATTATGTACTAATTATATGGCAGGCTTCATTATCCCCCTTCTGAAAATATGCAGTCTTTCCCAAACAATGAGCGCTTAATTATGTTTCCTAATTGTTCCATGTGTTGGTTTTTACTCTCTATCCAGACTATATATGCCTTTGGAAGGCATAGACTGGACTTAAATTTCTTTAAACTCCCAATGCAGTAACAGTTACTTGTCCTAATTAACACTGTTACTGGCAATGTTTAAGAAAGAGATGATAGCACAAATGTCAATTAACTCTCATTCTTTGGGCAAAGCTGAAATAAGTTTAAGAAGAATGGTGAAAGATATTTAGTAAATTCATTCACCATTGAAATCCCCAGAGGGCAGAGATTCTGTCTCTCTTTCACAGTGATACTCCAGCACCTAGCTCACGATTTGCAAGCAGCAAATACTAAATGACTCCTTACTTGACAAGTTAACAAATGATTTCTTGAACATTGGCTATGATTATGTCTTCTGCTAAGAAATGAAGATATAAAGACAGTCTTCTCCCTTCAGAAGCTTATAATCTGGGGAAGAAGAGAAATGGCCAAATTGGAACCAAATAATTTCTCCCCACCTTCCCCTAGTACTGGGGTTAGAACCCAAGTTCTTGCATATGCTAGGGCAAATGCTCTACCATGGATCCACACCACCCCCAGCCCAAAAGAAGACATTAGAATTCCTTTCTGTGTGATTTGGGATCAAAGAAGGAAGCTTCTAACTATCCAGGGGAGGTAGGGAAACTTTACATTTAAAAACACACAAAAGCACTTGATGGTTTTTGAAGGAACACAGAATTTGTGAGAAAGAAGCATGCAGGCATTCTGGGCAGAGGAACAATTGGGACACATTCTGAGAGCTGTGAAAGTCTGTTTTCTGGGGACCTATGCTGTTCTGGGCAGTGGGTTCCAGGGATTTTTCTTTTCTTTTCCTTTCTTTTTTAAAAACTTTATTTTAATTAGTTGTACATGACAGCAAAATGGGTTTTGATTCATTGTACACAATTGCAGCACAGACTCGTTTCTCTGGCCGTACACAATGTAGCGCCTCACCCTGTGTGCAGTCTTACATGTATCTAGAGTAATAATGTTCATCTCATTCCACCATCTTTCCTGCCCCCATGCACCCTCCTCACCGTACCTCCCCTTTGCCCAATCAAAGTTCTTTTATTTTTCCCATGCCTCCCCCTCCTCGTTTTGGATCAGCATCCACTTATCAGAGAGAACATTCGGCCTTTGGGTTTGGGGCATTGGCTCACTTCACTTAGCATGATATTCTCAACTCCATCCATTTACCTGCAAATGCCATGATTTTATTCTCTTTTAATGTTGAGTAATATTCCATTGTGTGTATATACCAAGATTTCTTTGTTCATTCATCTATTGAAAGGCAACTAGGTTGCTTCCACAGTTTAGCTATTGTGAATTGAGCGCCTATAAACATTGATGTGGCTGCATTACTATAGTATGCTGATTTTAAGTCCTTTGGGTATAGACTGAGGAGTAGGATAGCTGGGTCAAATGGTGGTAACATTCCAAGTTTCCTAAGGAATCTCCATACTGCTTTCCAGGTTGGTGCACAATTTTGTAGTCCTACCAGCAATGTATGAGTGTGCCTTTACCCCTACCCCCATCCTCTCCAACATTTATTGCTGTCTGTATTCTTGATAACTGTCTTTCTGACTGGCGTGAGATGAAATCTTAGTTTTGATTTGCATTTCTCTAATTACTAGAGATATTGAACATTTTTCATATATTTGTTGATCAAATATATATCTTCTTCTGAGAAGTGTCTGTTCAGCTCCTTAGCCCATTTATTGATTGGGTTGTTTGTTTTTCTGGTGTTTAGATTTTTGAGTTCTTTATATATCCTGGAGATTAGTGCTCTATCTGCCGTGTTTGGCAAAAATTTGCTCTCAAAATGTAGGTTCTCTGTTCATCTCATTGATTGTTTCTTTTGCTGAGAGGAGCTTTTTACTTTGAGACCATCCCATTTATTAATTCTTGATTTTATTTCTTGCTACTAAGAGTCTTGTTAAGGAAGTTAGGACCTAATCTGATATGATGAAGATTTGGGTCTACTCTTTCCTATGTTAGGCTTAGGGTCTCTGGACTAGTTCCTAGGTCCTTGATCCACTTTGAGTTGAGTTTTGTGCATGGTGAGAAATAGGGTTTATTTCCATTTTGCTGTAAATGGATTTCCAGTTCTCCCAGCACCATTTATTGAAGAGGCTATCTTTTCTCCAATGTATGTTTTTGGTACCTTTGTCTAGTATGAGATAAACTGTATTTATGTGGGTCTGTCTCTGTGTCTTCATTCTGTACCATTGGTCTACAAGTCTATTTTGGTGCCAATATTATGCCGTTTTTGTTATTATAGCTTTGTAGTGTAGTTTAAGGTCTGGAATTGTGATGCCTCCTGTCTACTCTTCTTGTTAAAGATTGCTTTGGCTATTTTTGGTCTCTTATTTTTCCAAATAAATTTCATGATTACTTTTTCTATTTCTATAAGGAATGACATTGGGATTTTAATTGGAATCACATTGAATCTGTATAGCACTTTGGTTAGTATGGCCATTTTGACAATATTAATTTTGCCTATCCAAGAGCATTGGAGATTTTTCCGTCTTTAGAAGATCTTCTTCAATTTCTTTCTTTAGTGTTCTGTAGTTTTCATTGTAGAGGTTTTTTCCTTTTTTTGTTAAGTTGATTCCCAGGTATTTTTTTTTTAAAAGACCATTGTGAATGGATAGTTTTCCTAATTTCTCTTTCAGAGGATTCATCACTGATGTATTGAAATGCATTTGATTTATGGGTATTTATTTTATATCCTGTTACTTTGCTGAATTCATTAATTAATTCTAGAAGTTTTCTAGTGGAGTTTTTTTGATTTTCTAAGTATAGAATCAGTCGTTAGCAAGTAATGATAGTTTGAGTCATTTTTTCCTAGTTATATCCCTTTATTTCATCTGTTTAATTGCTTTGGCTAAAGTTTCAAGGACTATGTTGAATAGAAGTGGTACAAGAGGGCATCCCTGTCTTGTTACAGTTTTTAGAGGGAATGCTTCCAGTCTTTTGCCATTTAGAATAATGTTGGACTTGTGTTTAGCATAGATAGCATTTACAATGTTGAGGCAAGTTCCTACTGTTCCTAGTTTTTCTAGTGTTTTGAACATGAAATGGTGTTGTATTTTGTCAAATGCTTTTTCCGCATCAATTGATATAATCATGATTCTTCTCTTTAAGTCTATTGATGTGATTAATTATATTTATTGATTTTTGTATGTTGAACCAACCTTGCATCCCTGGAAAGAACCCCACTTGATCATGGTGCACTATTTTTTTAAATATGTTTTTGTATACAATTTGCCAGAATTTTATTGAGAATTTTTGCATCAACGTTCATCATTTTTTTGGTACCAAGATTGAACCCAGGGGCTGTTAACCACAGAGCTACAACCTCAGCTCTTTTTATTTTTATTTTTTATTTATTTATTTTTTTGAGATAAGATCTCACTAAGTTGCTTTCTGCTGAGGCTGGCCTTGAACTTTTGATCTTCCTGCCTCAGCCTCCTTAGCTGCTGGGATTACAAGCATGCATCACCATGTCCTGCTCCAGGGAACATTTGTGACTGGGGAATTGATGTGAATAGATTTGAATTTGGGGATCTCACTGTGGATGACATTGCTGGTGGACTGGAAGGAGATACTGGAGACCGAAAGACTACCTTGACAGCTGCTGTTATACTTTGGCTTAGAGGTTATAAAGGAAGGAAATGAGGTAATGGAATTGTAGAGGGAGAGAAATGGACTAACTTGAGAACTATTCAGAAAGTCAAGTCACAGAAGAACTAGTGACTATTGGGATGTGGGGAGATGGAGAGACAGTAATCCAGAGTGTTTTTTAGTTTCTAACTTAAGCAAATGGAGAACTCAGGAAAAGCAGCAGGGAGAGGTCTTCATTTTGAATTGGAACAAAATGACCTCTTCTCAGATTCCTTGTGTTGACCTGGGATTTGCTTCTCCTGCTCCCGTTGACAGAGGATTCTGTCTTTTGTGGGGAGGATGTAACCACCAAATTTGACTAATCTGTCTACTTCATATAAGCAGAATAGCATACTATGTGTCCTTTTGTGATTTTATTTCACTTAGCATAATGTTCTGAAGGTTCTTCCACATTGTAGCTTGTGCCAGAATCTCTTTTCAAGGCAGAGTCATATTCTGGTGTGTGTATAAATTACATTTTGCTTATCTACTAATTTGGTAATGGACACTTGTGTCGCTTCAACCTTTTTTGCTATTATGAATAATGCTATGAGCAGAGTGTGTATCTATATATTTTTTCATGTTTACTTTTTTTCCATAGAGAATTTCCTTTCCATCTAGAAAGAAAACTTTCTGGGGTCAGAAAACATTATGTTGTTTGTGACAGTATCCTCAAAATTCCTGAGCAGAGTTGGCCTGTGGTAGACACTCAATACACACTTTGCTGAATGAATGGATAAATGGAGTTCGGCTCTCTTTTATTCTGCTGTGAGATCCAAGAAGGCATTTGAACAATGTTTTTCAGTTAGATTGTACTTTCTTTTTCTTTTATTTTTTTTAATTTTGAATAATTTATTTACAGCACTTTAAAAATTTTTATTCATTGTAGACATTCCAGTTTTCAGAAATAGATAAGCATTTCTTTCTAGCACATACAGACTTCAGCTGCATAAATGCCTCTTTCAAACCCATGTGAGTTGAGTGATTAATGTGTGGGTTGCACAAAGACTTTGCATCTTCTATTTTCCCCTGTGGGTGAATTTGGTTTATTATAAAATTTGGTAAAATCTCAACAGGAACAATAAAGAGATCTAATCCAGGGGGCTGGGGTTGTGACTCAGGGGTGGAGCGCTTACCTGGCACGTGCGAGGCCCTAGGTTCAATCCTCAGCATCATATAAAAATAAATAAATAAAGGTGTTGTGTCCAACTACAACTAAAAATAAGTAAATATTTTTTTAAAGAGAGATCTAAATCCAATAAAACTTGCAGCCTTTCTTCACAAAATGGCTTAGTAGGTGGAAAGTTGAAAGAATTGACCAATTACAGATTTTTCAACCTATCTGACTTACTAATGCAATCTCTACTTGCTAAAATAAAATAGAATATATCAAGACTTGCTTGCTCATAACAAAGGAAGAAAGACCAAGGATACTAGAATAAATAGCTCCATTGTATAAAATGCACTCCATGGTTGGCAGGAAAATCGACACATCACAATTCCAATCTAAGTTAATCATTTGCATTGTTAATTAGCAATATAAATTTGGGAAATATCCTTGACCTTCCTGAGTCTTCCATTATAGATTATTAAATGGAATGCTGGAAGCATTAGAGGCTAATAAAGGGCTCATAATTAGAGATGCAACAAATAGTATTTATTGTTAACATTTCTGTGATATAAAAATGATCTCTGGTCAAGAAAGCTTTCAAAAAGAATATGGCTCTTGGGGGCTAAACAATTTCCAACAGAGTTTGTTAATTCCAAGGGAAGGAGATATTTTATTGTTTTTCAAGGCTTATGCATTCCTTTTTTTTTCCATTACCCCCAATTTTAAGAGCTCTTTAAATCCAGACATGGAAAAACACAATGATTTGCCAAGAACTCTCTCTCACCTATTAGTTAGCTTTTCTTTCACATACAGATATGAGCAGAACACGAAGTCTATGTCCTAGATGATAGAGGATAAACCTGGCAAGTGACTGGCACACCTCACTTTTCTTATCTGTAAAATGAGTACCAGTCTTTTGTTCTCTTTTAAAAAATTAATTCATTCTTAACTGACAATGAAAAGTAAATATATTTAAAGTACACACTGGGATGTTTTGATATAGGTAAGCATTGTGAAATGGATAAAATCAATCTAACTAACACGTATGTCACCTCAAGTACTTATTGTTTTGTGGGTGATCTACTCTTTTGACAATTTTCAGGTATGCAATACATTATTATTGACTATAACTGCCCTGTTGTACAACAGATCTCTAGAACTTATTCATCTTAACTAATTTTATACTCTTCAGTCAACTTCTCTCCATATTCTCACCTCATTCCAGGTAACCATCATTCTATATTGGTCAGCTCAATATTTATTTATTTGGTACTGGGGGATTGAACCCAGGGCCTCATGCATGCTAGGCAAGTGCCCTACTGCTGAGACATATCCACAGCCCTTTTTATTATTTTTTAGAAAAGTTTTGAACAGGGTCACAGTAAGTTGTCCAAGCTGGCCTTGAACTTGTGATCCTCCTGCCGCAGACTCCTGAATTGCTGGAATTAACACCATATGCCACCATTCCTGGCTAGTTCAACTTTTAAAATCTCCATATAGTAGTGAGATCATACAGAATTTGTTTTTCTGTGCCTGACTTATTTCACTGAACACAATGACCTTCATTTTCACCCACGTTGTCACAAATCATAGGCTTTCTTTTTATGTATGTACCACATTTTCTTCACCAATTCATCCATCCACAGACACTTAGGTTGATTCCATACCTTGGTCATTGTGAATAATGCTGTGATGAACATGGGTGTGTAGATGTTTCTTCAACATAGTGATTTCCTTTCCTTTGGGTATACAGTCATGTGTCACTTAGTAACAGGCATATGATCTGGGAGAGGCATCATTAGGTGATTGTGCACACATCACAGAGTGCACTCACACAGAGTGCAAGTGTTTGATTTGCACTTGCTTGATGATCAGTGAATATACCCACTGGTCATTTATAGATTTTCTTCAGAGAAATGTCTGTTCAGCTCCTTTGCCCTGCTATAATTGGTATTTATTTTCTTGCTACTGAGTTGAGTTTCTCATGTATATTCTATATTTACTCCTTATCAGATGGATGATTGCCACTCCTTGAGTGTAGCCTTTAAGGATTTTTATAAGTATACTTGTGCTAAAAAGGGACAAATTTGTTTCTTGGGTTACACTACTTTTAAATCAGAAAATTTAAGCTATCAATCAACAATAAAGACATTTTCTCAATTTATTATCTTAAATCATAATTAAATAAAACTATAATTATACCAAACTTGAGTTTATCAGTTACTACATTTAAGCATTATTTATGTGTAAACATCCAATGAAACAGTGTGTTTCTCCAGTCAGAAGGGCAGTTATTATGAAGACAAACAACAATAAGTGTTGGCAAGGATGTGGGGGAAAAGGTACACTCATACACTGCTGGTGGGACTGCAAATTGGTGCAGCCAATATGGAAAGCAGTATGGAGATTCCTTAGAAATCTGGGAATGGAACCACCATTTGACCCAGCTATCCTTCTCCTTGGTCTATACCCAAAGGATTTAAAAACCACATACAACAGGGACACAGCCACATCAATGTTTATAGCAGCACAATTCACAATAGCTAAACTGTGGAACCAACCTAGATGCCCTTCAATAGATGAATGGATAAAAAAATGTTGCATATATACACAATGGAATATTACTCAGCATTAAAAGAGAATAAAATCATGGCATTTGCTGGTAAATGGATGGAATTAAAGATAATGCTGAGTGAAGTTAGCCAGTCCCCCAAAAAACAAACACCAAATGTTTTATCTGATATAAGGAGGCTGATTCATAGTGGGATAGGGAGAGGGAGCATGGGAGGAATAGACAACTCTAGATATGGCAGAGGAGTGGGAGGGGAAGGGAGGAGGCATCGGGTTATAAATGATGGTGGAATGTGATGATCATTATTATCCAAAGAACATGTATGAAGACATGAATTGGTGTGAACATATTTTGTATACAACCAGAGATATGAAAAATTGTGCTCTATATGTGCAATAAGAATTATAATGCATTCCATTCTCATATATAAATTAAAAAAAACAGTGTGTTAGTCATTTATTTTTGTCAATGTGGCCAAAATACCATACAAGAACAACTTAGAGGAGGAAAAGTTTATCTTGGCTCATAGTTTCAGAGATTATTCTATGGTTGGTCTACTCCATTGCTCTGGGCCCTAGGTGAAGCAGACATCATGGCAGAAGTACTTGGTAGAGGGAAGCTGCTCTGTTCATGGTGGTCAGGAAGCAGGGAGAGCGAAGGGGCAGCAGGAAAAATAAACTCTTCAGGACATGTCCTTAGGGACCCCCTTTTTCAGCCACATCCTACCTAATTATGGTTACCACCCAGGAAGCCCATTCAAATTAGGTTACAGCTCTCCTATGCTAATCATTTCACTTTGGGGAACACCTCATATCCAAACCATAACAATAGTCATATAAGTTTTACTCAAAACCATGAATCACTTTATTCAATTTGAATGTTATTTTTGTGAATTTTTATGAGATTATTATGATGGGTCATTTTCAGAAAGCTTGAAAATGGACTCAAATGGATTATGGCTTATTAAATTTGCTTTGTTGTTAGTAATATCATATTTGTCTCATGGAATAAACAGGCTTATCAGAACTAGTCTCCAGAGCTAGATCTTCTCATCAAAATTCATAAGCAAAAAGAAGTGAAGAGAGGGGATTCCCTGGTAGGAAATTTTGCCTTTGTTAACTGTCTTGATTAGAGGGCTCAGAGCTGAAATGTCTTCCTGTTCTCTGATGGAAAGGCTTCCAAGTACCTTATATTTGTGTTCTGGGTGAATATATCATAAAGGTGAAGTCTTCTTCACATATTTCTTTTCATAAGGTTATAAGTTGGTAATTTCTGAAAATCATAAAAAGCAATTTATATGTTATTATTATATATTGAAGGAATACAGGATAGTGTTAGTGATTTGGCGATGAGTGGACTGGAAAAGAAAGGTGTTGTGCACCATCCCACCCTGGTCTCTTCATCCTTTAGTCCCAAGTCAAAGGCCTCCTCAAGGTGACTCTCTTCATATAGCCTACTCCTTTCGGTTCTGGAAAATGCTCTTCTCCTTGACTAATAAGTCCCAAAATTGTGCTGCAGTGTCCCTTTCCTTACATCTTAGCCATACTTTGTAAACATCTTCTTCATGTCACCCTCAACTTACCCTAACTTGAGTGCATCTTCTTTTCTCCTACTGGGTCCCTGCTTGACCCATAATGTTGAAGACTTCATAAATAAGAAAAAGATTCAATTAAAAAGTGCAAAATATCAGGCAACACAGTAACAGGGAGATAGAAAGCAGGAAAAAGAGAGAGTGGAGGGAGAGAGTTGGAGGAAGGGATTAAAAATGAAAACCAGAAGTCTTGGCTACTTCAGAGTTGGAGGCACTCAAGAGGAATGGATGGAGGTGAAACCTGAAATACAAAGAAGAAATAACATTGAAATTACCAAATGCTTACTGTATACTAGATACCTGTTTTAGCTTATGTATTAATGTATTAGTATATCAGGAGCACAATCCAGTATTAGTGTATCTGGAGCACAATCCTAGGGAGCAGAGAGATTAGAGAGTGGTTCAGAGAAGTGGGGGGTTGGGAGATAATCATTATTAAGGTGAGTTACCACCTGGTTACTGTGTAGTGACCACAGAAAGGACCAACTTCTGAGATGTCAAGCAAAGAATAGCTTCTTGGGACACCATTAAAGGAGGGGGCTATTTACCTACTGAGTTTGTGCTGGTGGGAAGTTGGCAGGAACTCATGCAGAGCTCATGCCACCATAAGCCAAATCTGAGACCCTGAAGACAAGGGAGCCAAGAGACCTGAAGGCAGTAAGAGGTATCTGACATAGTACCCTAGTCAGTGCTTTGTATAAATTAATTCTAACCCTTATAATAATCCTCCAGTATGCACACTTATCCCCCTTTAAGAGATGAGAGAACTGAACTGAATATATTAGTTAGGACTCTGGTGCCAAGTACCGTAGCCCCCCCCCCACACACACACACTTCTCTGTAGTTTCATTTTCCTCAGTTTCAGTTACCTGTGGTCAACCACAATCCAAAAGAAGAAGGACGAGTATAGTACAGTGGTATTTCAATAGAGACGAAGACCACATTCACATATCTTTTATTACAGTTTATTTTTATAATTGTTCTATTTTATTATTAGTTATTGTTGTTGAATTCTTTTTAAAAATATTTTTTTTTTTTTTTTAGTTTTAGGTGGATACAATATCTTTATTTTATTTTTATGTGGTGTTGAGGATCGAACCCAGTGCCCTGCGCGTGGCAGGCGAGCACACACACTACAGCTTGAGCCACATCCCCAGCCCCTATTGTTGAATTCTTACTGGGCCTAATTTATAAATTAAAATTTATCATAAGTATGTAGGCACAGGAAAAAACAGAATACACGAGGCTTAGTACTATCTGAGGTTTCAGGCATCCGCTGGGGGTCTTGTATCCTCCATGGGTAAGGGGAAACACTGTGATACAAACTTGCTTGGGAGGAAAAAGGTCATTTCTTGACTCAAAAGCCAGTCTTCAGCAAGGATAAGAGTGAAACAGGCCTTGAGGCCTACTGGAATCAGAGACTTGAACAACACAAAGACTCTGTGGCTTTCTTCCTTCTCTGAATGTTTTACCCTTGACTTAGGAACCACTATCCTGGCAGCTCTGATCCCACCCCTTTTCAGCTCTGGCACCAGCAACCAGAAAGGAAAGGGATCCTGTTTCCAGTTTGAAAACATCACAGGGAAGAGCTTAGCTTGCTTTTGGTCATGTGACTACTCCTTGGACCAATCACATAGCTGGGCAGAGAAGCCTGCACTCCGATTGGCTGCTCTTAGGTGGGAGCCCAGCCTGCTCCAGCGCTGAGGATCTGGGCTTGTTATAGAAGAAAGAACTCAGTCCACTAGACCAAGTTGCCCGCTGGCGTCTGAGTTGTTCAATTTCACCTAAGTAGGGAGAGTTAGAGGTGGGTCTTTCAGTGAATCCTCACTTCTGTAAGTAAGAGATACCCGCACACAGAGATGGAGAGCTTCAGATCTCTTATTTGCATATGTATTAAAGGTCAGCTCTTTCTACCTTGACCAGAGGATATTCCAGGGAAAACATTTTACATGATTTTACCTTCATTCCTCACACATAAATAATTGCCAAATTTTAAAAATTTCTGTCTTTAAACATGTTTTCAAGTTTCCTTGTTCTTCCTGCTCTCACTGCCACATCCTAGGCCCCTACCCTTTTACTTGGACGCTTGCAACTATTAGCTGATTTTCTAGCCCTCCCATCTTGTCCATTCTGCTGTCACCAAAGTTATCATTGTAAAAACAAATGGAACTAAACTATTCTTCTTTAGAGAGACCTTTGATGACCCATTATTTTCTTCTATATTTAATGTATGACTTTTCCTCCTGAAAATGACTTGCTAGAATTTTGTAGTATACAGCCTTCTATTTTTATAAACATTCTTATAATATACTCACATTTGATTGCATATGAGTATGTGCGTGTGTGTGCTCATATTAGTTTCTTCCACCACCTAGATGCTTATTCAAATGGGTAGAAACCCTTTCTTAGTTATTATATCCACAGTGCTTTCCATGCACTGATAATAGCCATTCAAAAACTGCTAAGTATATAATGTTTGGCTTTTTGTCTTTTCCCCTAGTCACTGGAAAGTTGACAAGAAAGAAAAAGGAGAAGAACAAGAGAAAGAAAAATCACAAGGGAAAGAGGGAAATTTAAAAATTACATAGAGTGCACAGTTCTTGTATCAAATCAATTTTGCAAAAAACATGAGAAGAAAAACAAATAACTCAACAAAATAACCACATTTCATATTAAGAATGTATGTTCTTATCTCCAGAAGATAATCCAACCTGGTATTTGTTGTTTGTCTCTTTGTCCTAGGACATAATATTATTGAAATTGAGGCTGTGCATGATACTCAGGTTGGAAATAGTTTGAAAATCTATGTAATACATAGACAGAAGTAGTGTATTAAGTCATGCCAGCAGTCTTTCAAATTGCTGACAAAATTCAGTAGAAAAACCACTGAAAATTTTTATGGTAGAGTCTTATTGTTTGCAATTTAGTCCTTTCACTAAAAGAGAATTAGGGGCTGGGGTTGTAGCTCAGTGGCAGAGTGCTTGCCTTGCACATGTGAGGCACTGGGTTTGATTCTCAGCACCACATAAAAATAAATAAACAAAATAAAGATATTATGTCCATCTATAATTCAATAATATTTTTTTAAAAAGCAAAGAGAATAAAGCATCCTCGTTCATCGCAGGGGACTTCATGGCAACTCCCCATAAGCAGGGGCAAAGTGCACTTCCATACCTGTGATCCGGTTGGGCCAGTGGAATGTGGGCAGATGTGACTTATCTCCTGATCAAGCAGAAGCTCTGAATGTGATTGCCTGTTGTAATGGTTAATTTTTGGTGTTAAATTTTAATTTTAGGTGTTAATTTGAGGTGACTGGATTAAGGAATGCCTAGATAGCTAGTAAACTATCTTTCTAGGTGTGTTTGTGAGGGTGTTTCCAGAAGAGATTAGCAATTGAAGTAAAGAAGTAAAGATGTGCTCTCAGCTAATACAGTACAGGTAAGCATCATCTAATCTGTTGAGCGTGCTCACAGAACAAAAGGGAGGAAGAAGTAGGAATTCATTCTGTCTGACTGAACTGGGACATCCACCTTCTGTCCTTGTCCATTGAACAGGGAAGTCTAGATCTCAGACTTTCAGACTCAGCCACTTACACTATTGAACTCCTTCTCCTGCTCCCAATTCCCAAACCCTTCGAATCAGATGAAATTACATCGCTGGATTTCTTGATTCTCCAGGTTGCAGATAGATGGCAGATCATGAACTTCTCAGCTTCTGTAACTGTTAGCCAATTCCTATAGTTAACCTTGCATATATCTTAATATATCCTATTAGTTCTGTTTCTCTGAAGAACCCTGATTAGTTCACCTGCTTCAGCATGGACTCTTGCTCTGCTCTTTTCCATAGAATATCATGGATCAGGGTTGTTCCTTTAGCCAAGGTCCCAGATTGTGAAGATACCAGCTCATACTTGCCTCGAACCCACAGCCTGAAAACAGATCCATAACCTGAGAGCAGACTCTTAGCTTGATGCCTTCTGTAGACCTGCATATAACATGAGCAGGCATGAAAAATATTTCCAGCTGTGAACAACTGAGATATTTTGGAGGTTTGTGGGTTGTTTATTGTTGTAGTTATTGTTACTATAGCAAGGCAAACTACATACAGAAGTTAATCAAAGTTTTTACTTTGAAAAAAATATTCTTCAATATGAGACCTTAAGCCAAATTCTGGTAAAAGTAACAGGGAATTTATTTAAGAGAGAAAAATATTCTCTTTGACTTTGGAAGAAATAGAATATTCAATTAAATAAGTAAGCAAATATACATCACGTAGAGATTGTACTCCCAATTATTTGCTGCCCCTCTATAAAAGAATTCTTGTACATCATTTATATCAAATATTGCATGTGACTTGCTTTGACAAGTAAAATGTAAATGGAATAGATAGATACATGCCACTTCTAGGCAGAATATATGATATATATATATATATATAGTTGTAGGAGGACACAATACCTTTATTTTATTTTTATGTGGTGCTGAGGATCGAACCCAGTGCTTCACGCATGCTAGGCAAGCGCTCTATCACTGAGCCACAGCCACAGCTCTTAGGCAGAATTTTAATAAGGATAATTTGAGCAAAAAGTGAACCTGGGGACACAGTGAGGGATCCTAAACTACTAAGTAATATGGACGTTGTTGAACTTTTTAAATAGTAGTGCCACCAGAAAGAGATTATCTGGCTAGCCGTTTCATGGATTCATGGAAGTACTTTCTTTATGATAGTCTTGCTTTATTGTGCACATCCAGAAACTTCCTCTCCATAATGTGACAGATTGATTTGATACATGGGGTAAATGTCTTATGTAAATACCATTCAAAAGGGGTCTGGTGTAAATAATATCATCAGTGTTTTAACTAATGAGGTACAATCTCCTTTCCAGTTCCTGTTTAGTATTGCAAGTATGTATTCCACTTTAACAAGGTCTCTGGGAAGCTGATGATCAAATCTCTGGGTAAATGTGGTAAGAAAAGGAAACAGCATCTCAGTCTTGTAAAGCTGGGGCACCAAGTGTGATTAACGGAAGCTGCTTGACTATGTGTTTCAGTCAGAGCCATTGATCTTTCTGCTGCCTGGATTAAATCCATGCCCATTTCTGCCACCTAGACCTCCCTTTTTCTGTGCTCCACTGTGGAACAGCCCTATTCCTCACTGACCTTTTCTTGGGGTATGTTTACAGCATTCATCAGTTTTCAATCATACATCTGCTCTTCGAGTTCCTGGCAGATCTCTTAACTCTCAATTTAGAGACAGAGTAGAAAAACAATGGACCTGTAGCCAGACAGCCAGGTCTGCCACTTATGAGCTGTGTATTTCTTAGGCATTCTGGGCTTTATATTTTGAAATATGAAAAATACACATATTTGTATCTATAACTTGGGGCTGTTGTGAAGAGAATAAATGTGATTTTAACCTAACTGGCACATAAAAAAATGTAAGATTCCCTTACTTTCTATTTCTATTAAACTGTAATACCAAATAATTTTACAATAATGACAGCAATAGCATTAACAACAATTCCTATTAAGATCCACTATGTCACTAGTACTGTGCTACAAATGTGTATTGTTATTCTCTATTGAACTCAAAATCATCATTTCTTGCTCATTTCATCTCTTCTCTGCTGTTATAAATAAACCTTGGTTTTGTATAGAAGCTAGAGATTTTCGGCAGCTCAGATAGCTCTCCACATTGATGAAAACCTTCATATCCTGCCCCCGTCTTATAATTATAAAGCCTCTTATCTGCACAACTGGATTCTTTCTGAAGCACCCTTTCCATTTTCCCACTGCTCTGATTATGGGTTTACCATGGCTCTTCAGGGTACATCAAATGAAGAGATTAACTCCCAATTCCCCAGGCCCTTGGTCAATCCTCCAGTCACTGTTTCATTAGGAAAATCCAGTTCTTTCTAACCATCCACCCAAGATCTCCATTCAGCATCTCGGCCCATGAACACACCCATACCTGCACCTGCAACTCATTACTGATTTGTTCCTAGAACAAGAATTCTTCCCTTGTTTGACTTCCTCTAGATCCTACACTACTTTTTTTTTTCTTTTTTCATTTTTTGAGGCAGGTATCAGGGATTGAATTCAGGGGCACTCAATCACTGAGCCACATCCCCAGCCCTGTTTTGTATTTTATTTAGAGACAGAGTCTCACTGAGTTGCTTAGCGCCTCATTTTTGCTGAGGCTGGCTTTGAACTCATGATCCTCCTGCCTCAGACTTCCAAGCAGCTAGGATTACAGGTGTGCACCACTGCACACAACTAGATTCTACACTACTTTTAAGGTCAAATTTAAAGTCTACATTCTGAGACTGACAAATCCTCAAACCCATATAATTAATATTTACTTTTCTTTGAAATCTGTCCCTGCAGGTAAATGGGCCACATGTTCTCAGCCACTACAGATTAAAATCCCTCAAGTGTAAGAAAATTATATTCTATTACTTTTCGGTTTCTATCCCTCTATATGCCTAAGTCTGCCTAGATGAAACAGTAGATACTTAATAAGTGCTGAAATTAATTATTGTTATGAGCAGGCCATGCAACTGGCCACCACAAAAACTTCCTGGGCACCAAAAGATTTCAACTCAGTTTATGGAAAAAAAACCTTTGCTTGATTGATACTATATGTAGGGTTAATTTTGGTTTAAAATTCACACGTTTTTAAAACCCAGCCAACTCAAGGCTGGGGTTGTGGCTCAGCAATAGAGCACTCGCCTTGCAAGTGCAAGACCCTGGGTTCAATCCTCAGGACCACATAAAAATATATGAATAAAATAAAGGCATTGTGTCCAACTAAAATATATATATATATATATATTTTTTTTTTTTTAAAAAAGCCCAGCCAACTCAAGAAAAGTCCAGGAATTTGCAATTGAAGCTACATAAAGAATGGTTAAAATGGAAACATATGTAGTTTAACAAGAACCATGTAACAAAGGAAGAAGATGACTGTACAGTTCAGTCTCCAGATGAGTTGATGGCTTACCTCCCTGAGTGTGAATTTTTCTGCCTTTAGTACTTTCATAATTGTGTGGGTGAGAACAATCTTGCACAAGTTGAGAGAATGGCATGCAACTAAGGTGCTTTTCAGTAACCACTACTATTCTTCTTTATATTTTAAAAAAGCATGTATTACTCTAAGTAAAAATAAATTATGTGGTTTATTTTTTAATAGAAATATGAAGCACAGTATCACACAACAAACCTTCTCCTGTGTGCTGACTTAGAAAGTGGACAGACAATTGTTAATGAACTTATATTAAAAAACTGATGAGGGGATGGGGCTGTAGCTCAGTGGTAGAGCTCTTGCCTCAGAAATGTGAGGGACTGGGTTCAATCCTCAGCACCACATAAAAATACATAAATAAAGATATTGTGTCCATCTACAACTAAAAAAATATTTTTAAAAAAGAGAAAGAAACTGAGGAAACAAAGCAGTGGTGGATTGGAATCTACTCGGAGCTCACTATGGGACAAAACCACATTGCAAGAATAAAACCTTCACTATTCACATATTTCCATCATTTTGCATCACAGAAGCGACAGACATACAAGTATGTGTGACCTGAATACTTAACTGAGGGATTTGTGTGACAGGCTCCAGAGGTGAAACCAACATTTAGCTCTAGCCTCCTGGCAGCTGAGAAGGGATGATGATTTTTGTGTCTCTTGTTATTGGACATTTTAAAAATCATCAGTTCTTTGGGAGATGGACTTCTTTCCACTGTCAAACTGAGAGGCACTGATTCTGGGATAATGAAGAGCTAAGACAGAGTGAGCCTGCAGCAGAGGAAATATCAAAAACATATGGCTTTTCTTGTCAAGTGCAAGAACATAATGTCCAAGATAATTCCATAAGCTATTTTAACAGGGAGCTAAAGTGATTTAATTTTTATAAACTTATGATAACAGGGATATTAAGAGATCACGAAGAGGGATTAAGTGAGTTGTTATTTTTTTTTTTAAGCTGAACACAGGGCAAAAGAACAATTTTAAACCAAGTTTCAAAGAGTCAAGTTAGCAAAGTCAATACCTACCTTATAACTTATCTAATCTTCTGTGTTTTGATTTTATTTTGGTTTAGTTGTAGATTAAAAAAGTAAATTATTTATGTTAACATTTTGTCACCATAAATAAGTTACCATTTTTCAAATACCAAATGCTCCCGTGGTGTTTGCTGCCTCGAGCAGATTGCTTGTCTCTTCCTACACAGCAGTTCCAGTGGCATTTGTAAGGGAGCCACGTCTCATGTTAACACAAAATCCAGGCTCTTCCAGGTTTCAGCAGAAGCCTGTTTCTGAACCCCCTGATTGCATCATCTCTTATCATCTCCAATCAGGGCCACAGGAATGAAGTCTCAGGGCCATGTGAACTCTCACCCAAGTGTGGCCAGAACAATATTTCTTTGCTCTCCTCCCTGCCCAGCACTCATTGCCTTCACACATCTAAAGATAGCTGACTCAGCATCTTTGCATGCTGAATCCTCTTCTCAATCCTGAGTGGCAGGACTGAAGGAGGCCCACAAGATTCTTTCCCTCAAGAAGTTGTTATTTGCCAGGCACGGTGGTGCATGCCTATAATCCCAGCATCTTGAGAAGCTGAGGCTGGAGGATGGCAATTCAAAGCTAGGCCTCAACAGTGAGACACTAAGCAACTCAGTGAGACTCTGTCTCTAAATAAAATACAAAATAGGGCTGGGGATGTGGCTCAGTGGTGTAGTGCCCCTGAGTTCAATCCCGGGTACCCCACCCCCACAAAAATTGTCATTTTAGTGGGAGGGAACACAAGAAGCACATATATTGTTTCTGTTCCATACCATTAAGAGGCTGTTCAGTGTTTAAAAGAAGAATTTGCACACATTAAGGGAGAGTAAGAAGAAAATAGTTATCAAAGAAACAAATAATAAAGTATTGACACATGATGTTTTACAAAGTCCAGGTTTTTCATTTTGAAATGACAGTGCTCTAGTTCACAGAGTTGGCACTTGTCCCCAGCCTCCCTTTCAGATTCAGCCACCTTGCAGGCTCGTGCTCAAAAGCTGTTCTAGCGCTTAACTTGTATCCTCCAGTCAACATTTCCTCTTTTCAAACATCACTGCCAGAAGCCTTCAATTTCTAACAAGTCAGTGACCCAGTATATTTCCTACAGTGGTTGATAGCTCCACCAATCTCTGCTTTGGTGTCAGAATGAGTAAGGGGAAAATGTCACTTGGGGAGGTGACCCCCAGAGACTTGAAAATGAGGGACATACGGTTACTCAAAGTTCCACCATAAAATCAAAATTCATAAAGGATCAGAATAGAGAGCCATTCTCCCAATGGCTTTCAGGCTGGATAAAGGCCCTAATAATCCAACAGAAGAGGTTTGCTTATCTATACAATGTGTCTCTGTAACAGGGGGCTTATTTGCAGAAAGGGCTAGAAGTAGCAGCCTGAAAGGCTGGAGTTGGCAGTAGCTTCTAGACAGGATGCAGAGGCTTCCCCTAGCAGATCTACCCACCCAGTATAAAAATGAATGAATCAGGCAATTAAAACCATATGTTATTAAACATTTGAATCATAACATCATTTTCTCTGAATTTACGCCCATCAAGGAACATTCTGCAATTTGGCTTCCCAAATTCACAGAGAAAATGAGGCCTACATGAATTCTGGGCCCACATGTCAGTTATATTTCTTATTGAAGTGAATAAATTGGAATTTGATTAGTATAATTCAACACCTTGTCAGTATTTTCCCCAAGTCTGAGCAAATCTAGACCACATCTAGTTTCTAAGTTCTAAAAAGCTGTGGGCTGCATTGGGAATTCATTTGATCATTCCTCCATTCAATTCAATGTCTTGGGAAGCCTCTTATAGCCCAACCACTGAGCTTAGGAATATAGTTTTGAGTAAAATAGATTGATCCTATCATCGAGCTTTCAAGCAAATAGGTATAATAAAATGTGAGGAGGCACTGATGTTTGAAGAAAGAAAACTTTTGAGTCTAAAAGAAATGTCTGTGTTTAGGACTGCTTTCTGGAATAAACACATCTGAACAGAGACCTGAATCAGGAGTTTATCCAGTGACTGGGAAGAAGGAGGGTCAGAACTAGAGAAGAGTAACTGAGGAACTCAGTTCTGTTGGCCATTTAAATGCTGGGGGAAAACAAGCAGGAGGGCAGATGGAGGGTCTGATGGCCCAGGTTTAAGGAGTTACTAATTTATACTTAAGGCCACGGGAGGCGCTACATAATTTAGCAGGGATCCAGTATAGTAGTGGCACCCCTCCTCCACAGAAAATCTTAATTAAGCTTCTCCAGAAACCCTCACTATAATTAATCTTAGGACTATCCGCAGAAGAGTCTCTACAAAAGAATTCAATGTTAAACTTCCTATTTCCTGTTGTTCGGTCTTAGTGGGCCACTGGCCTGGAAGAGATCAGCACTTCAGGTGAACACCCCTTTACTATCTTTTCACAAACATTTATAGTATAAGTAATAACATATATAATAGTTTGTAGAAGTGTGTTCGCAAATGCAAAGTGTGATAAGAAAGATCCTTTAACAAGGTCTCTAGCCTTGAGCCAGAGCTTCACAGAGATGTTTACATTTCAAAGAGAAGAGAGGAGGACAGGTAACAGCTGGTAGGGGAAGGGAAAAAGGGAAGAAGCTCTCCCCTTCTCAGGTTCTGTCCTTGAAGGGTTAATTTTGCCCAGAACAGTGAAAGAAAAAGCTGCTTTTGTGTGAACTTCTGCAGACTGTGAACTTCTGAGTCCTTCCCCTTACACACTGGGTATAAAGTTCTGAAACTGCTTCAACTTGGGGTTCAGGGGAATTAATTGATTACAGCGAAAGCTGTGCCCTCTAAACCTGGCTGCAGCCAAATAAAACTGCTTCCTGCTGTCTCCTACAACACTATAATCAGATTTGCATCTTGAAAAATCTCTGGCTGTGGAACAATTGGATAAGGGAAGAGTGAGAGGAGGGACTGAGCTTCACTGGGGTGGGGAGGCCAATGTAAAAGCCATTCTGATTTGTGTGAGATATGATGGTGGCCCAAGGGAGAAACAAGAGAGAGAGGTGTGTTGGCTTGAAAGACATTTCAGAGGAAGAACTGAGAAGGCTTGTGAATGGATGAATGGTCCAATTTTTACCTGGTTTAAGTGCACCCCCCCCCCCTTGTAATTTTCATGTCTTGGAAGCATGGTCACAAGTGTGGCAATGTAAAGAGGTGGTGGGACCTTTAAGAGGTGGAGTCTAGTGGCCTCATGGCAGGAGCACGTGCAAGACAGGAAATGAGAGAGAAAGAGAGAAATCAGGGGTCAGGCTTGTTCCTGTCTGACAACTTCTCAAGAGAACTAACTGTGGTCCCACAAGAGCTCCTTACTTTCTTCTGAGGACCATGGTCTCCAATGATCTTCTAGATTCTGAGGACCATGGTCTCCAATGATCTCCAATGATCTTCTTCTAGGTCCAACCACCTCTTCACATTGCCACGTTGGGGACCATGCTTCCAACCCATGAACCTTCTGGGGTACAGACTTAAACCAGATCAAACCCATAGCATACCCTCATAGACATATCCACAAAAAGATTTTTGTAATTTTTTTACCAGCTCCCTGGGATCCCCTAGGCCAGTCAGTTGATGGGATTGAAGCCAGGGCCTTTTGCATGTTAGGCCAGTGCTCTGACACTCCACTATAACCCCAGCCTTCATGTAGACCTTTTCCATGTGACATAGCTACTCTGCTTTTGGATGCTCAAGTTCTCAGTTTTATTTAATTTTCTGAGTTTGGTTTTGAATACTGTTCCTTAATTGCATCTTAATGGTGCCTTTATTCCTCATGAATTATTGAGTCCTGCACACTTTTCGCTAACCCTTCCCCCATTTCACCTTGCAAAGGCCACTGTTTTCATGCTGTGGTTTTATCTGTGAACTTTCATCAGAATTCCAAATACCAATACTGAAGTTGATATTTTTGGATGTCTTGAGGTTTATTTAGCTTTTCAGAACTCTGGTGCATTTCTTTAAATTGCAAAAGAAAAAAAAAAAACCCTCAATTCCATTATCTTAACTTTTTCTCATGGATTTGAATTTTGCATTCCGTGGCAATGAAAGAAAAATTTACACAGTAAAACGCACGTAGAAAAGAAATGCTATGATGCCTGTTAGTCGGCCTTTTGTTGATGTGAAAAACATCTGAGAAAAACAACACAGAGGAGGAGAGATTTATTTTGGCTCTTGCTTTCAGAGGTTTTAGTCCACGGTTGCCTGACTCCATTAATTTGGGCCTGAGGTGAGGCAGAACATCATAGCAGAAGGGCATTGTGGAGAAAATCTCTTCTTACACAACAGCCATGAAACAAAGAGAGAGAGAAAGAGGGAGAGAAGAGGGGACTGGGACACGAAATACCCTTCCAGGAATGCCCCCAGTGAACAGCTTTCTCCCACCAGTCCCCATGTACGGTTTCCACCACCTCCCAGGAGTCCATTCAGCTGTCCATGGACTGATCCAGTAATGAGGTCAGAGCCCTCATGACCCAATCACTTCCCCCAAACCCCACTTCTGAACATGGCTGCCCTGGGGACCAAGCCTTCAACACTGAAGACTTTGGGGGACATTCCAGATCTAAACCATAACAACGTCTGGTTGTATTGAAAATAATTATCAAAAAAGATATAACATTATTTAGCAAACTTTTGGCAATTTTCTCATTAGGGCCACAGACAAGGGGCCTTCTGAAGTCAATTTCATCATCAACGAACCCTCAGCTCTGCCTGGAAATCCTGACTTACTTCTTTGGTTTTCTCTTGATTGGATGACCTCTTTTCCGCCAACCTCAAATTCTTTCCTATCTCTTCTCAAGTAAGCTTCTTAGAGTAAATTTCACTAGCCAAGAACTCTCTCAGTACCCTACAAATCCATCACCTGGCCCCTGCATCCAGCATCTCTGTGCTTTCTGTTATGTCAGGTGTCCTTTCCCCCTGACCTGCTGATATCCACTCCTGCCACTTGTGCAATGATCTCTTCAGTCATCTGTAGCTTCACTCTTATCATTTCATCTGGGATCTTCACATGTCCTGCTGTCTCTTTCACCTGAAAACAAAGAAAAGCTCAAGAAAAAAACTATGCCCTGGTGTGCATTCCCTCCAACAACCACCATATTTTTTCCCTTACCTTGATAACCAAATCTACTGAATGATGTATTTTGACTTTTGATTTCTATTTCCTCACTTCTCGTTGCTCAATTCATTCCCATCATTTTATGTCACTATCACCCCCACCTTCAATATCATTCCACGTTCATTTTACCTGATTTCTAAACAGCACTTAGCAAAGTTGCTATTTACTTTCCTTCTGAAAACTCTCATCCTTGTGGCCATTAAATATCAGGATTCCTTGATTCCATGTCCTAAGCTCTATTCTTATTCTATAAGCTCCAAACCTCAGCTCTGCCAATAGGTTCAATCACTATCTATTGACTTCTAAATTGATGTTGCCAGCCCAAGCTTCTATTCTCAAATCCAGATCTTGCCTACTTTACTCTACTTGGATATCTTAAAAGTTTCTCAAGCATAACATATCAAAGGCTGAATTTGTTCCTTTCCTGCGTAGAGCTGGTCCTTTCTCAGTGAATGGAACCACCACACAGGTGCCCAAGTAGAAACCCAGGTGTTGTTCCCAACTATTGCTTGCATTCCCATTCCAAATTCAGTAGAGCACAATTCTGCTGCTTTAACCTTCTAAGTGGGTCTTGAATTTTCCTCCACAGTCACACAACTTCTAAGGATCTTCAGTGAAACCAGGTAGCACTCAGATTTTTTAGATCCCTTCCTTTCTACTTTCATATTTAACTAGAACCACTGATCATGGATTTCCACAGAATCTCAAAATGAACCATGGGATAATAACAAAGTGATTGCCTAATGAATTTATATTATGAGCAAAATGAACATTTATGAAACTGCAGTACTTAAATCCTCAGATTATCTATTGATTACTTTTTTTCTGAAATTATATTCTAAATAAAGACTGATTCTTAAAAATTTCAGTGCGCAATTGACACAATTATTTAATGGTAAGTAAGCTGGGTGAAAGATTAAAATGATCTGAAAAGAGTATGCAGAGCAGATTTTTTAAAAAGGGTATGCACTACTAAACAAAAATTGATTGCAAAATCCTATTTTACATAAACTCAATTTGAATCTTAAGGAAAAGTAAATACTAAACGAAAGCATTTCAGATGAAGCCCTAATACAGATGAGATTCAAATGAGAAATTGTATGTTTTCAAAGGTTCCTCATCAGGCGATATAATTACAATATGAAAAGCAGTGCATACAATGAAATAGTCGTTGCCTATCTCAGAGCTCTCTCTTGGAGAGAGGTTGCCCAGTGTGTAGGAGTAGTTTTAACACACACACACAAAACCCCCATTCTCTTTCAGCAGTACAGACCCGGCAGCCAAAACCTCTTCACTATCACAATCGGCAGCCGCCCCTGAGTAACCATGACAACAGCTTCTGTAATGTTTTGCAGTGTGCCTCTTAGAAAATGATACAGTTCAAGGTCAAGCTCTGTATTGGCGAAAAGGCCGCGCCTGTTCCTCTGCATAAATGCATCATTGAATGGCAGCCAAAATTTGAGGCTCCCTCAACCTTGAGGCTGTTGGCCAAATGGCCATGCTAGCTTCCCTCCGTAGGCCCTGCCAGCACTTCTTGTTTCTGTCCTTTCCACCATGGGCCACGTGGGTTCCTTCACTTCCTGGAAAGCACTCTGCTGGGACCTGAGTTAGACTGCGTAGCTGTCTCCAGTGGTGCTGTTAATAGTTACTTGGAGGCAGATTGCCTTTAAATGCAAGCGGATATTGGATCACACCAATCATCGAACATAAACAATGCAAAAAGTGTTGGGTGTGCTGGAGCACCACAACTAGCATTTAACGCACACTAATCAACCCTACAAGCAAATCACACAATCCTAGAGTCCCCAAATACCTCTGATGCCAAGCAACTTCTCTTAGTGGAAAAACAGACTTTTTTGTTGTCCTGTGGTTCTCTCCAGCCCACCACCCTTGGATATCAGGGAATGGTGGAGTTGATCTGGGGACACAGACAGCCAGGCAGTCGGTCTCACTGATGTCCTCAGAGCAGCCTCCTTGATGTGGCAGTACAAGTGATTTAAACATAGTTCCAATTGGTGGTATACGTTGGTGATTGATCATACCCAGTAAAAGTCAATGACCATTGGTTATGTCCAGTGAGATGATGTAATTGTAACAGGACATGTTCTTCGCACATGTCCATGGAGCTGTGCTCCCTATCCATTGTAACCAGTCTTTGTTACGTGTACCTGTGGCTAGTGCCCCTTACAGCTCCTTATCAATTGCAACCAGACTTGACTCAGCATGCCTATGGCTGCTGTTCCTTATGACCAGCAATTCAGTGAGTCCCAGCATGTCCCAACATGTGTATGGCAGATGCTCCTTACAGTAGCCAAGAAATCCTTCCACTTTGTAGCCCTGTCATGGGTCCACAGTGCCTACTGCTTCCTTCCATAGTCCTCGGTTGTGAACTAGGCCTTGGGACTTGATGAGTATTTTTTTTTTTCATTTTTTTTTTATTATCTACACATGACATTACAATGATCTTGGCAATTCATATGATGAGTATTTTTTTATGACTCCATTTTATCTCCTTTGGTTTAGTTTTACCTCTCTTTACAAACTGATTGGTTTAGAGATTATGGTTTACACCAGGGATTGGCAAACAATAGCTCATGAGTCAAACGTGGCTTGCCACCTGTTTCTATAAATAAAGTTTATTGGAATACAGCCATACTCACTAGTATATTGTCGCTGCTTTTTCATTACAACAGTAGACTTAAGTAACTGTGGTAAACCATATAGCCCAGAGAGCCTAAAATGTTTTCTTGCTAACACTTTATAGAAAAAGTTTGCCAGGGCTGGGATTGTAGCTCAGTGGTAGAGCACTTGCCTAGCAAGTGTGAGGCACTGGGTTCGATCCTCAGCACTACATAAAAATAAAGAAATAAAATAAAGATATTGTGCCCATCTACAACTAAAAAAAAAAAAAAAAGTTTGCCAAACCTTGAAGAGTATTTTAACTAATCAAAGTCAATCTTTAAGTAATGCTATATTACTTCACATGTACTTGCAACAGTAAACTCTCAATATTCTGGCTTGAAATTTGTGCTATTATTAAAGGTTTTACTCTGATTTATAAGTTCCACTATGCATTATTATTATTTTTTCCTTACCAAGATTATCTTTCAAAGAGACTTTTAAAATTTAAAAAAGTATTTTATATTGAGGAGGTTTCATGTGAGAGGTTTTGTAGGACTCAGGCCAAGAATTGAGTCTGCTAATCACTATTTATTTGCTCATCCATTCATTCCAGAAGTACTTACTAGGGGGAGGAGAAGAGGACAGGTGGTGATGAAAATGGATATGATCATAGTATGATTTTTCATATATGAATATGTCAAAATGAACCCATCATCCTGTATGATTAAAATGCACTAATAAAGAAGTAAAAAAAAAGTATTATTCCCCACATGATTAACATTTCTGGTGTTCTTTATTCCTTGGTATAAATCCAGATTTTCCTATTATACCTTTGCCTGAGGGAGTTCCTTTAACATTTCTTGTGGCATAGACCTACTGGTGGTAAATTCTTTCAGTTTTTATGTGTCTGAAAAATGTTGTTTTTGTTTTGTTTTGTTTTGTTTTAACCAGGGATTAAACCCAGGGGTGCTTAACCACTAAGCTGCATCCCCAGCCCTTTTTATTTTTTATTTGAGACAGGGTCTCAAAAAACTGCTGGGGCTGGTCTCAAACTTGGAATCCTCCTGTCTCGACTTCCCAAGTTGCCCAGCCACTTGCTTTTGCTTTTGAAGATGTTTCCCCTAGGTATAGCATTCTAGGTTGAAAGATTTTTATCTTTTTGTTTGTAAGTTTTTCAGGTTTATGGGTTTTTTAAAATTTATTTTTCAGGTTTTAGTTTTTAGTACTTGGTATTGCTGCACTATCTTCTGGTTTACATTGTTTCCAACAAAAAAGTTTGCTATGGATCTCATTTTTTTTTCTTTTGTTCCTCTGTACATGTATCTTCTTTCTCTAATTGCTTTTAACCCCTTTCTCATTGGATATAACAATTTCATTTCCATGGACATTTTTGTAGCATCTTGTGCTTAGGCTTTGTTGATGTTTCTTAAACCCATGGATTTATAGTTTACAGTAAATTTGGACATTTTCAACTATCATTTCTTCAAATACTTTTTGAGCCCTGGTTCTCCTTTCACTAGATTCCAGTCACACACACACACATTCGTCTGAGTTGTCCCAAAGCTTAGTTATATTCTGTTCTTTTTTAAGTCTTTCCCAGCCCCCCCCAATATTTTAGTAGGAATAATTCATATTGCTATGTCTTCACATTTACTAGTCTTTCTCCTGTACTTTCTAATCTTACATTAATCTCATTTAGTGTATTTTTAAATTTTGGTTATTAATTTTTCGTCTCTAGAAGTTTTGATTGAATCTCTTCTATTTCCCATGTCTTTTTAAACATGATCATACTTTCTTTTACTTTCTTGAACTTATGGACTATGGTTATAATTTGCATCCAAATATCCTTGCTGTTAATTCCATCACCTATCACATCACCAGGTCTGTTTATATAGATTGATTTATCTGTTTATTATGGGTTTTTTTCACCCCCATTGCCATAACTAGTAATTCTTTATTGGAGTCTAGATATTATAAATTTTACTTGTCAAGTGAGACACACACACACACATTTCTTGAAATATTCTGAGATGTGGTTAAGTTACTTAGAAATTGTTTGATCTTTTCAAGGCTTACTTTTGCACTTTTTGGGTAGAACTAATGCAACCTTAATGTAACCTAGATTGTCCCAGTTACTAAGTCCATACATACTATGAGCAGGCTGAGTGCTCTTCCCAGTGCCCTGTGTATTACAAGGTTTATCCACTCTAACTGGAGAACTCTTCTCTGCTTTGGGTGAGTTTTGGGGATTGTTCTTCCTTTTCCCTATCCGTGGTTTGTCTCCAGCTATAGTCTCTTTATATCCATAAGCTGTTCACTACTCAGCTGAAGGTTTGAGTGAGTGTCCTTTGCAGATCTTGAGTTCTAGTTTTCTCTCTCTACAGCTTTTTTCTTTCCATGTAGCTCTCTCATCCCTGACATTGCAACCTCCAAATTCCAGCCATCTTGATCTTAAATCCTCAACTGTCTCTTCAACTGGAAAGGATGGCTAGGCTCTGTTTGAATCCCACTCTCTCCAAGTCACAAATTGGGGCAATCCTAGGATGAAAGTTTATTTTGCTATTTAAATTTTTATTATTGACTCTGTAAAACATACACAACAGCAAAGAGAATAGTACAATGAGTTCCCATCTTCCCATCATGCAGTTTCAACAATTGTCAAAATTTCTCCAATTTCTTATATCATCTCTTTTCCAGTATAATGTCATTTTCTTTAGCATTTTGAGGCGAATCCCAGTTGATATATGTCTTATAAACACTTCAGTGTGCAGGTGTAATAGATGATTTGTGAGGACTTTTAAAAAATATAACTACTCTGCCATTTATTGCTTGAGACTATATTAATATAATCTAATATCCAGATCATATCTGAATTGTTCTACCTAATCTTCAAAATGCCTTTCTAAAAAAAACCAGGTAATCTGGTTGAATCAAAATCCACATAAGTTACAAATTACATTTGGTTGCTACTTATTACATTTCTTTTATTATTTTTCAGTCCTTTTTGTATATTCTATAGTATATAAAAGAATATGGGTTATTTGTCTATAGATATTTCCACAGTCTATATTGACTGATTATTTCCATGTATTATCTCTCAATGTGTTATTGTCATTTGAGTTTTAAATTTATCCCCTGTAAGTTGGTTGTTAGACACAGAGGTCTAAAGGTAGGCTCAGGTTCAATTTTATAGGAAGAATTTTTTTTTTCCCTGGTGCTGAGGATTGAATTTAGGGCCTCACATGCTAGACAAATGTTCTCTCACCGAGCAACACGCCAGCCCTAGGCCAGAGTCTTTCATGTGAGGTACTGTGCATTTCTTTTGGCATCACACTTTTGGTACATACTGGTTTATTGTCCCACTTAGTAATTACTGAGACCCAAATTGGTCAGTCTATACCAGATAAGTCAGACTGATCTTCCAATAAGATGCTTCCAACCAACATTTCATCTAACAGCTTCGCCTCCTTTAAAGAAGGACACTTTTATATTCAGATGATGATAGGCAGGGCTAATATTTTAAGAATGGAGTTGCTTGAAATATAGAGGTGGCTATAGAAAAATTCTTGGCTCAAGCTTACGCAATACACCTTTCTCTTTGCTTGTGTTCTTTACCCAACCACATGCCTTTTAGGGTGTATACTTATCAGAGGAATCCATTGGCCTGTTGGAGTATCAATAACATTATTCCAATGTAAATTCTCACTGGAAGTGTTGTGGGAATTCAAAGTTTTAGGAAAGACCAAATCTTTTAGCTTGAAATACTCTTTCACTTTTTTGAAAGTTAACCATCCTTTTCTTGGTGAAATCATGTTTATTGTAGTTGGAAAATGGCCAACTACAAATTTGGTAACTTTGTTTTACTGATCTGTGAAGTCAAAATGTCTCAGATTAAAGTGATTCTCAAGGGGCTGGGGTTGTGGCTCAGCGGTAGAGCACTCACCTCGCAGGTGAGACCCTGGGTTCGATCCTCAGCACCATATAAAAATAAATAAACAAAATAAAGATATTGTTCCCATGTATAATTAAATAAGACAAAATACATTTAAAAAAATGATTCTCAACCTAGGAGTAAATGAGATCCTCAAGATGGCTTGAGCTTTTAATATTTTCCAGAGATAGCAAGGGGTAGGTAAAAAAAAAGATTCAGAAATACTGTTCTCAAAGACCATGGAATCAACTTAGGGAGCATAAGTTATTTTAGGTGACAAAGTAGCCATAATTGGTAGTTGTTTTTACTTTTTGCTTAACATTCAGTGCCCCTTACAAATAAATAGCCACAATGAGATACCTCTTCATATCCATGAGGATGGGTATAACGAAAAGGAGAAATAATAAGTCTTGGCAATGATGCAAAGAAATTGGAACCCTCATGCACTGCTGGAGGGACTGTAAAATGGTGCAGCTACTTTGAGAGACAGTCTGGCAGTTCCTTAAATGTAAACAGGGGATTACCATATGGTCCAGAAATTCCATTCCTAGGCATATACTCAAGAGAACTGAAACTTGTTCACACAAAAATATGCACATGAGGGGCTGCGGTTGTAGCTCAGTGGTAGTGCTCTTGCCTAGCACGTGTGAGGCCCTGGATTTGATCCTCAGCACCAAATAAAGATAAATAAATAAAATTAGCAGTATTGTATTAATCTACAACTACAAAAAATTTTTTTTTAAAATATGCAATGAGTGTTTGTAGAAGCATCGTAATGAGCTAAAAAGTTTTAGTAACCAAAATGTCCATCAACTGAAGAATGGATAAATAAAATGTGGCATTTTCATACAATGAAATATTTTTCAGCAATAAGAAAAATCAGTGACTTATACCTGCTACAACATGGATAACCTTCAAAATATACTCAGTGAAAGAAGCCAGTCACAAAGGAGCACATATGATGTGATTTCGTGTATATGAAATGTCCAGAATAAACAAATGCATAGAGACACAAAGTAGATGGGTGGTTATCTAGAGCTTGAGAGACAGGGTAGCCAGGGGGTCACTGTTCATATGTATAGGGTTGTTGGAGAGGATGAAAGGTTCTAAAATTATTTCATGATGGTTGTGCAACTCTATGCATATATTAAAAATCACTGAATTAAACAATTTAAATAGTTGAATTATATGGTTTGCGAAGTGTGTGTGTGTGTGTGTGTGTGTGTGTGGTATGTGGTTCTGGAATCAAACCCAGGGCCTTGAGTTAGGCAAGTGATCTACCACTGAGCCCCATTTCCAGCCCTGAAATATATATTAATAAAATTGTTATAACAAATAAATAGCCAGGCACATTGGTGTATGCCTATAATCCCAGAGGATAGGGAGGCTGAGGCAAGAGGATCATGAGTTCAAAGCCAGCCTCAGCAACTAAGGGAGGCCCTAAGTAAATTAGAGAGACCCTGTCTCTAAATAAAATACAAAAAAGGGCTGGGGATGTGGCTCAGTGGTTAAGTGCCCGTGGGGTCAATCTCCAGTTACAAAAAAATAAAATAAAACAGAATAAAAAGAAAAAAAAGACAGAACAACCGGCTCTTAGAATAAATATTGCTTTAAGGATATACTATGTTTAGTGGTAGAACATTTGCTTAGCATAAATGAGGCCCTGGGTTTAATCCTTAACAATGCAAAATTAAATGAATAAAATGTTCTACTTATCTGCTATGTAGAACCTCAGGGACTAGAGAATTTCAAAGGTAGAATTGACTTTTTGATCATCTTATCTTTTTATCTCCTTATTTTCATCTTCTTTCTCCATTTAAAAAAATTTAATTTAAGATTATCCATTTACTAACAATGAAAGCAAAAATCTACAATGGGATTGGCATCAATAAATCTACTGAGACATCAAATTAGGTTAACAGGTTGTTAGGATAAACTTTTAGAACAAATGATTGGATAGATCCATCATGAATTAAGAGTAGGGAATCTCCTAGGGCATATGGAGAATAGTGAGTTAGATGTTTAATTTTATGATCAGTTTTTTTTTTTTTTTTAAGTTTAAGAAGAAAACGGGAGCTGTGGACAGGGAGATAGGAACACAGAGTTGTTTGAATCTTGGGGCTTCCAGTATAAATTAGACATGAAAAATATCCTCAGGATATAATCAATCAGAGTGGAAGGAACATGAGTCTGTGAAAAACAACCTCTTTAATTTCTTTCTCATTTTTTTTTTCTTTTCGAAGTGGTGGCAGGTCCTTTCCCATGCTAGGCAAGTGCTATACCACCAAGCTACATCCCCAGCCCTCCCCTCCCCAATTGCTAATGAGAGAATACACAAAAGTAAACTGCCCTACCGAATGGCTCAATCTAACAATTGGTGGAATGAGAATATAAGCATTTTAAGATAAGTAAAAGTAGATTTGAAATGCAGAATATCAAATACTGTGTCTGAATTTGTAATGCTGAACAGCCATATAAACAAAAAATAGACCATAGATTATTATTTAAAAAACCAGAAGTTTCCTGGGGAAAACTAATTAGGTAAAAGGAATCTTTCTGATATAGGCAGAGCTGGTATGCATGTGGCTCATGATGGTTGCTATGCTTTGGTATGGTATGTCCACCAAAGGTTCAAGGGCTGGAAGCTTGGTCCCCAGTGAGGTAGTGTTTGGGGGATGGTGCCTTTAAAAAGAGATGATTAGATCATTAAGAGGGATACTGCTATTCTCTTAGAGAGTTCTTGCATTTGTGGGACTGCACTGGTACACAGAGAGCAAGTTGTCATAATGTGAATATGACTTCCTTGACTGGTTCTTTCAATTCCTCTCTTATCAGGTGAACTTTTTCTCTTGTACATAATCCTGCCATGAGATGCCATCCACCATGCTGTGAGACAACCCAGGGTTCCTCACCAGACAACAGTGTTATACTCTTGGAATTCCAGAAGTGTGAGCTAAATAAACCTCTCTTCTTTATTTTCAAGATATCTTTCTCAGGTATTTTGTTATAGCAACAGAAAACATACGATGATAATATCCAGGGAGACTGAACAGGATGCTGAGATACAAAGATACTGTATAGAAAGAATAAGATCCCGGTTAAAAAATGAGCCATGAAAGAAAAAAAGAACAAAAGATGTTTACTCTTAACTAATCTTCAATGGTGCATGACACAGAAAGATCAGGCCCTATTGACCTATAAATTGAAGGCAAAATTCCCTCATAAAATGGAGATTCCTAAAAGACAGTTGGACCCCCAAGTATTTCAAGAAGCCATTTAAAACCACTACAATTTCCATTACAGATGCATAAGAAACAAAGAGTGATAAAGATACTCTTGAAGCAATATTCTCAATTTGTGACCTTTTAAAAATCCTTCTCAAAAGATTTTAGAGCCAGCTTGCATTTTCATAAGTAAAGTCACATTGTTTCTTTTTATTTGTTTTAAAGGATTAAGTGGAGTTAAATTTAACGGCAAAAATCCCATGGCTTTATTGTGGGCTCCACAATAATTAATATTTTAATAATCAGTTAAAATAATTATTTAGTAATTAACTTTTCCAAATATCTTTCACTGTTCTATACCTGAAAGCATGTTGGAGAACTTCTTTCATCTTTTCCGTAAGCTACTCACAAATTATTTTGTACTATCTTAGAAAGGTGTCTGTTACATGGCAGGAGACTCGGTTTAAATTTAACACATTTCAATTAATCTCCTCAAAGAATGTCTGACAGTGTAAACAGTGCTCTGTAAAAATATGGAGTTCAATTTGGTTGTGTATCAATTTGCAGTTGTGTTATCATATTTTCACATGAGCAATAAATCTTACAGTTCCACCAACTTTCAGCTTGTTTGCAAGCTTCTGTTTCTAGAAGCATGTCACACTACACAAGTCTCACCTTCCTCTAGTGTTATAACAGCTTTCTTTAGATCCTTACTTCAGAATTTGACAAGATGTCAAGGAAGAACAGTAGTCATGTTACAGAGCCGTGGAGCATGAAATCCAGGTTATTTATAACTTTGCCCTTTTTAATTGTAGTGCTTGCTACTATTGGCCTTAACCTAGAGTTATTGACCTAAATGGCCCCATTCTGCACTGAGACACTTCTGATATTTAAATTATAATTTTAATAAGCCATTGCTACTTTAAAATCCCAATATAAAATATTTATAGTTTTATTGATATGTAAATTCCATATCAGACAATCCACCCACTTAAAGTGTACAATTCATTGTTTTCATGTCATATGTTCACCAGTTGTAAACTCATCAATCACTTTCTATCTGTATAGATTTGCTTATTCTGGACAATTCACAGAAATGCATCACATAATATGTGGTCTGTTGCTCATTTCACTTAGCATCATGTTTTCAACATTTCTCTCTGTGGCAATAGGCAATCAATACTTCATTACTTTTTATTGACAAATAATATTCCAACATGTGTATATACCACAATTTATTTATTTAACTATTCATCAGCTCATAGACACGCAAACTTTTTTTCCTAAGACAAAACAGTGACTCATAGATATTCTTGGAATTTATCTTGGCTGTCTGTTACATATGCTCTGCAATAATTTAAAAATTCTAGTTGAAGTATAATTTACCTGGAAGTCTGGGTATGAATTATGATATAGAATGTGAATTATAAAGTATGTATGTTTTATTCAGGTTTTTCTGGATTAGCGGAGACTTCCTCTGACATTTGCCACACATCACATATTTGACAATGTTATGGTGCTACTTCCACAGGGGAAGGAGTGTGTCCGGAAAAGTCTGTCAGTGATGCTTTAATTAAGTCAGTGCAGCATTTACCTGGTGATGCTTCCACAGAGGAGAATGTCCTAAATAGCCAGGACTTCCAGACTACCCCAAACTAAATCTACTCTCTGGCTTCAAGCCTTTCAAGTGGCTGCTTAGCTCTGACTATGGTGAGGAGATATTTACCCCAAGTCTAAGGACACAGAAAGATGGAGGGTCTAAAGGAGGCCCATCAGGAAGTGACAATCTGCTATCTATAAAGAACTTTATTTGCAAACATAACTTCAGTGAATTTTTGCTGAGATGTGTAACTTACCTGCTGATAGTCATTTTCATAAATGGTGCTAATTTGATGCCTAATGATTTACTTATGCCAGGTGCTGTGGCATACGCCTGTAATCCCAGCAGCTCTGGAGGCTGAGGCAGAAGGATCATGAGTTCAAAGCCAGCCTCAGCAATGGCGAGGCACTAAGCAACTCAATGAGACGCTGTCTCTAAATAAAATACAAAATAGGGCTGTGGATGTGGCTCAGTGCCTGAGTGCCCCTGAGTTCAATCCCTAGTACTGAAAAAAAAAAAAAAAAAAGAAATTAGTACTTACAACACTGGCTATAGTGGCCACAGAAGCAGTTGAATAGCCTCCATTATAATCTGTAGATGCACAGCATCAATTATTGTATGAAAGAAAAAATGGCACCCTCAAAGCAATTTCAGGCTGTTTGGTCTAATGTGAAAGATTTATGAATAAAACATTGTAGCCCAGGCTGTAGAAGCAGGCAGCAGTGGGGGTGGAGGGAACACAGCCACTCTCCGACTCAGGCAATGAATGTCCTAGAAATGCCAAGTTCTGGGTTTCCATGCTTGTTCGACAAATGTAACACCAAGCTATGGTGCTTGTTTACTCCACTGTAAATGCAGATGGTGTAATAACTGTCAGAACAATGAATTGAAACAGTGTACGTAAGAGTGCCTACAACATGGCAGGCATTTTATAAAGCATCAACCAAAGCAGAGAAGAGCCAGATGATTCTGATTTGGCTTATGTCAAATACCAATGTAGAAATCCCTGGTTTACAAAGTAATTTCCATGTCCCAATTATTGCAACAGTTTTCAAACAATTTATTTATAACACAATCATTTAGAAAGGTCTATGGATTTCACTAGAAGTTGATACATATAAAATTAGCAGTTTGATGGAGTATGGTATTAAGAATTATTGTGTATAAAACAGTTATAAATTCCTGCCCTCAAGAAGTTGACAATGTCAGTAGGGAGGTCAGAGTTACCCCCACCAGGTGCATATGTGAGTTCTGTCTATAAACAACTGGAACAGAAACTTTTGGTGGATATCTCATATCCAAACCATAACTACTGCTCCTGGCCCCCAAAAGCTCATGTCCATCTCACAGTACAATATGCATTTAGTTCACCTCCAAGAGTTTCCATAGTGGTTTTTTTGTTTGTTTGTTTGTTTGTTTTGTTTTATTGGTACTGGGGATTGAACTCAGGGGCACTCAGGCACTGACCCACATCCAAAGCCCTATTTTGCATTTTATTTAGAAACAGGGTCTCACTGAGTTGCTTAGTGCCTCACCATTGCTGAGTCTGGCTTTGAACTCATGATCTTCTAGCCTCAGCCTCTGCAGCTGCTAGGATTATAGGTGTGCGTCACCATGCCTGGCTCCATAGTCTTTTAACATTCCAGCATTGCACAAAAGTCCAAGTTCAAATGCTTGGATAGTTCCCCAGTTGCAATGTGTGGGGGCTCTTTTAGCCTGACTCTTGTTATCTTGTTACAACCAGCGGTTTTTTTCCAGCAGATAGTCCATATTACTGGCATCACTTAATTTCTTGGGTCTCTTTTACAGCTTTGGCTTCATCTTCACACCTTCATGCTTCACAGGGGTAGGCTGCAGGGATTCTGACCCTGCTGCACTTTGCCTGGCCTCCCAGGCCTGTCCTTCAAATCTCCTTGGGAGCTTCCATGATTCCTTAACTCCAGCCTCCTGCATTCCTACAGATCCAGTACCTTATTGTTAGAAATATCAAGGTGCCATAAGAAATCAAACACATGCTTAGAAGTGGGTGGGCAAGGCTAATTTTACTTCTGTCCCAAGGGTGTGCTACCAAACCTAACTACCAAGTGCATGTGGATGGCCAGTCTACCTGCTTTTATCCCTCAGTACTCCCCCTTGCCCTTTAGGAGGAGCTCAGGGTTAGAATGGGTTAGTATGTGATTGGCTAATTTTAAAATTGGGGTGGGCAAAGGGAAGGGCTATAATTAAAATGGCTACAATTGGATCCAATTAAGGCTAAATACTATCTTCTCAAAATGGACCACTGAACTTTCTGTTTCTCACAATATTGAAGCCAGATTTAAAGACAGGTAGTTAGTGTAGTTAGGTAAATAGGGTCTAATATCGAGTAAAATCTAAAATGAAGGCCATGTTGAGAATGGAGTCCAGGAAAAGCAGAACAATACTTGGAATGCTAATGTCCCCAAGGCCCAGAGCCCATCTCAAAGAAATGTTAATGAAGCAGCTCCCAGAGAACAGGAGATGCTAATCCATAAGTCCTTCCTGCCCAGATTTCTCCTTTGGCCCACCTGTGCCCCACCCCATTCCATCACTGAAAGATAACAGAACAAAGGACAGGAGTGCGACAGGAATTTGGGAAAGCTGAATGAAGACCTTAGCTATAAAAAGGGGAAGACCTAGTAGCTCTTCCACGGATTCCATCTCTTGGGTCCCCTTCTTCCTCCGGGAGAAGTCTTTTCTGCTGTCCTTAGTAAGCTTCTACTTTCCACTCCAAACTTGCCTAGACTGCTTCTCTGGTGTTACACTTCAGCACTGGGGAAGTAAGGACTCATCACCGGTAAACAGCGGTAACAGTATGGATGAAGCCAAGTCTTTCACCATATTGAGAAGTAGCTGGGCTCCCTCGGATCATGGCTGCAGTAGCCTCTAACTGCCTGGGAGTGAACACAGTGAAATGAATTCTTAGGCCTCCCTGTGCAAGCAGGGTGCCCCATAATTTCTCTCTCTCTCTCTCTCTCTCTCTCTCTCTCTCTCTCTCCAGGGGATCAAACCCGGGGGCACTTTACCACTGAGCCACACCCCCATCCCTTTTTAATTTCAATTTTGAGATGGGGTCATGCTAAATTGCTGAGGCTAGCCTTTAACTCCAATCTTTCTGCCTCAGCCTGCGGAGTCACTGGGATTACAGGTATGTGCAACCACGCCCAGCACATAATCTCTTCTTAAAGGAATTTTTTTTCTTTTACATCCTTTCAACCTGAAATGGGGTGTCCTCTTGCAAATTCCTAAGATATCCTCAAGGCCTCTTTCTTATTGTCTCTGTTCAATGTACTTAGCATCTCTTGACTTACCACAATCTCCTTAACAACCACACTTTTTCAAACTTCAAGTTTTTGAAATTCATCAACTCTGCTTTCTGCTTCCAATTCTCATAGTAAACCTGGCTAAAAGCTTCCAGCAAGATCCTTGCCACCTCCTAAATGCTGCACTGCCTTAAATTTTCCTCCACCAGATTAATTAGTCCATCACTTTTAAATTTAGCCTCACAAAAGAAATCTCAGGACATGCAAAACTTAGATAAGCTCTTTGCCAGAATGCAACCTGAATGGCCTCCAGTCCAATTCCCAATAGAATCGTCATTCCCTTCTGAAGCCTGCATTCTGGGCTTTTAAGAACTCCCACCAAAATTGCTGAGTAAGCTCTGCTTACAATATTCTAAAGCTTTTCCACTGCACCTCCCAATGTTTCTGAACTCTTCCTGCAAAACCACTCCAAAGGTTTCCGAACCATGGGGTCAGATTATTCACAGCCATGACCATACTCTGGATACCAATTTCTGTCTTAGTCAGATTTTCATAACTATGACCAAGAATAATTTAGATGAGGAAAAGTTTATTTGGGTTCACATTTCCAGAGGTTTTGTTCACAATCACCTGAGTCTATTGCTCTGAGCCCAGGTTGAAGCAAAATATCATGGCAGAAAGAGTTTGATGGAAGGGTGCTGCTCCATTCATGGCAGACAAGAAATAGAGAGAGGGAAGGGGAAAGGAGCCACAGGGAAGATGATCCCTTCCAGGGCATTCCTCCACTGAACCACAGTCTCCAGCCACAGCTCCCTTGTCTGTAGTTACCACCCAGTCAGTTAATTCAAACTAGGTTGGACTGATTGGGTTACAGCTCCCATAATCTAATCATCTCACTTCCAAACATTCTTGCCTTAACACAGGAGCTTTCTGGGACACTTCGTATCCAAACTACAATAGGGAAGTAGCTCAGGGGTAGAGCACTCCTGAGTCCAATCCCCAGTACTGAAAAAACAAGAGGTTTACCTAACCCGCAATCTCAGCAGTCCCCGAGCATGGTGCCAGCATGGGCTCTGTTCTGACGATGTTATCACGATGACAGTGGTATGTACAGGAGAGATCACATGGTGGAACTGGATGCCAGAGCGACTCAGGGGTCAGGCTCACTTTTTTTTTTTTTTTTAACAACTAATTCTCATGGAAACTCACTCATGCCATCGGACCAGCATCAATTTGTTGTGAGGGTAATGAACCCATGACCTAATTACCTTGCACTAAGCTCCATCTCTTTAAAGTTTCCACCATCTCCCAACCCTATCATACTGGGAACCAAACTTTCAGCACATGAACCTTTGAAGGACAGACCCCACACAAATGATAGCCACCAGTACAAGTCTTCCGCAGAATGTTAAGGAAAATGCGAACCATGATTTGTTTTCTTGTCAGTTTAACTTTTTTGTTTGAAGTATTACAGCTTCAACACAACAACATATCGTCCAAACATGTCTTCTCTTGCACTCTTTAGACCGTAATCACTGTGTTGCTAGGACATGATCTCTTTGATGTTGACGGCACCACTATCTTTTCACAATTGCTACCAGCAGAAAGGAGAGATGAGGGTCATGGGTAGGGAGATAAAGATAGTTCCATTCATGTAAGGATATCAGTTCTTTATCTGGCAAAAAAAAAAGCAGCCTATGATGGAAAGTCAGAGAGGATATTAATTGGAAGGGTCCCTTGGATTGGAAGGACCATTTACAAATGAGGAGCAATGGTCTAAAGAACCCGTGGAAGAGAGGGTCATAATCTCCCTTAGAGGAATGTAGAGGAGCCTATAGACAGGTGGGGTGACTGCCCTGGTGACAGCGTGGGGGTACACAATGTAAAAGATGCCTGTTACCATCCCCTATGCCCTTCAGGTAGGCAGTACCACGGGTAGAAAATGGGCAAGTGAAAGCTGGGAATGGTTTCATAGCCAAGTGACTTGGTCTCATCTATGTTGTATTTTGTGACTGGCTTCCTTCCCTTAGCATCATATTGGGTTTAATGCCCTGTTGGCTTCATCCTGAAATTCTTAATAATTTTATCTTTGAATTTGTTTTGTAAGTGAAATCTGATGGGACAATGGAATGTGCATACGAGCCGCAAAGATAGGCCAGGGGCTCAGGACCTAAGCTTGGCTAAGCATCTAAGTGTACCATGGAGTCCCAAAGTGGCTAGGCCAGGACTGAGGGTATGAGAGTGTTGGCCACAGCTGAAGTGGATCCATGCAGAGGCAGCACCAGGACCTGCCAGGGGCAGCTTGTCCCTCTGTCACAAGAGCCCATCTCTGTAGGCTCCACAAATGTTAACTCTCTGGCTTGAATGCAGACAGGAATTGCAGATAATCAGGCAGTAAATGTTGTCGGCAAGTTTTTACATAAGGAAAGCACACAGGGGCATTGCTATGAAGCATAGCAGGAAGTTATTAGAATTTCCAAAGAGTATGAAATCTTCTCTGTCTCTCTCTCTCTCAACTGCTGGAACATTGCAAAGTAAATATCTACAAGCTTAGAAATTAAATTTAAAGGTCATTCATTACATCCAACGGAAAAGGACATTATTTTCATAGGAAGTGTTCAGTAAATTAAGTAAATTAGTAAGAAGAAAGACGATTTTAAAATTAAATGTCCTTTGTAATTGAAGATACAATTACTGAATGCACAAACAAGTATTTTAAATTGTATAAACATCGTGAAACAAATTTCAAATGACCTCTACAAGTTAGAGGAAATGTCACAGAAAATCTTGAAAGGTCCGTATGGAAATTTACACTTAAAATCAAATTCAGTTTTACACAAAACTGATTTGTATGAAGAGTTAAATTCTTTTTTTTTTTTTTTTACAAAAATCACCCTGTGAGAATCTGTATTTCTAAATTGCTAAAATTTATATTTTAAAATAATTTCAGATTTTATCTCAGTGTTGTCATAGCCTATAAATACTCTTGCTTGGGCAAAAATATCTCTTCCCATTACTCCTACTTAACACTGTTCTGGAGATTTTAGCCAGTGTAACAAAAAAGAAAAAAGAAAAAAAAGAGAAAGAAAGAAAAAGAAATAAAATATACAAACAGGACAAGAGAAAATAAAACAACCATAATTATAGAGTACATAATTTTCTACATGTATAATCCTTTAAAATCTACAAAAAATATACCAGAACTAACAAATAAATTTAGCAAGCCTACTAGGTATAAGATCAATATAGCAAATCAATCATATTTCAGAATATAGCAATGAACAAATAGAATTTAAAATTTTAAGAACATGTGATAACATTTTAACAATAGCATTAAAATCCCTGAAATGCTTAGGAACAAATTTAACATTTTTCCTAAGAAAAATCATTAGATATGTTCCCACAAAGAACTATATGTGGATGTTTATAGCAGCTTCATGTATAATACCTCCAAAGTGGAAAAAACAGAAATGACCATCAATTGGGGATGGTAGACATAGTGTCTACCATAGCATGCAACTCGGTATTCAAAAGGAAAAAATTACTACTACATGCAACCAGGATACTAAGTGAAAGAAGCCAGACATAAAGCATTACATATTGCAGGAGCTCTTTTCAATAACCCTCTGGCAAAATCATGGGGACAATAATCAGAATAAGCAGTTACCAGGGACTGGGGGTTGAGTATAAAGGAGCACAGGGGATTCTGGAAGGTGACCAAAATGTTCTATATCTTGATGATAATGATGGTTATATAGCTGCATAATATTTATCAAAACTGTTGTTTTTACAAAATTGGTAAATTTTAGCTCAAAAGATTATACTTTTTTTTTAAAAAAGTCTCTAATTCCAAAAACATAACAGGAGCAAATAGTCTTAAGGAAGAAAGTAACAAAATCATAACACAAACATTTCATATTTCACATTAGGAAAGTATGAATAGTACAGAGTATCATGGAGAAAATGACACTCAAGGAAAAATTTTATGTTTAGAGTTTTTAAAAAGATGATCTGATGCATTACATTCCTTTTGGATTTAGAATTTCGTTCTCCAAAGGGCATCCTAAAATTCTCAAATGTTTTAAAATAATTATATTTTACAAATTGTAATCTAAAATATACACTGTTTTAGGAGACCCAGGAATTTCTGCATGTTTGTATAGCCTCCAAAATCTCATGGATAAAATATAGGGTTGTAAAAGAAATCCCAGGGTTGTATATTAAAAAAAGTTACCTTATCAGTAATTATATTAAATGTAAATGGCAACGTTTAATGGCTTTTTCATTTTACTTACTTTAATTTTCAACTCAGGTTTCTATTTCATTCTTTTTAAAAAAGACATTTCTATCTCTTTATTGATATTCTCTCTGTGGTGAGACGTCACACTTAAAGTCCTTTAGTCCTTTAGACATGGTTTCCTTTAGTCTTTGAACATATTTTAAAAGGCTGGCTTAAAGTCTTTCATTTTAGTAAGTTCAACATTTGGGCTTCAGAAGAGACTGTTTTCTATTGATTGCTTCTTGTCTGCATTTTGATCCATATGTCCTTGTTTCTTGAGCATGTCTCATAATTCTTTGTTGAGGATCTGAGGCTGTAGGTCAGTGGTAGATCTCTTGCCTAACATGTGCAAGGTCCTGGGTTCAAGCTCCAGCACTGCAAAAATCAAACCAAACAAACAAAAAGCCCCATGTTTTTTTTTTTTTAAATTGAAAATAATATATTCACAATCATATGCAACTCTGGAAATCAAATTATTCTCTCACTCCTTGGAGTTTGTTGTTTCTCCTGTTGTGTTTATTTTTATTATTGTTTGTTTAGTGACTTTTATGAAATAATTCTGTGAAGTCTGTACTCTTTCTTACGTGTGGACACTGAAATTTCTGCTCAATTATCTTAGTGGTTAGTTAATGATTAGAGAGAGAGTTCCTTAAACTCCTGGAACCAAGACCCTCCTAGTCTTTGACGGTGAACAATCTGTACAGGTCGTACACACCCTCAATACTCGGCAAAGCAGTTGAAAACCTGTTCTTAGTCTACACTATCTTCTTGTGCAGAGCCTAAAGGTTGCCAGAGGCAAGAACTTAGAACCTTCTCCATTTTTTTCTGGATCATGCACATTCGGGCAGGCACACAGACTTAACTGTGTATGTGGCTCGAAACTTCCAAGATTATGTAGCTGCTTTTCAAAATTTATAGACAACTGGTGCATGCTTATAGTCCTTGGAAGGCTGAGACAGGAGGATTGCAAGTTCAATATCAGCTACCTAGCAAGACCCCGTCCTAAAATTAAAAAAATAAAAATAAAAATAAAAAGGACTGGGATGTAGTTCTGTGGTAAAGTGCCTCTGGGTTCAATTCCTGGTACCCAAAACAAACAAAGTCTACAGACATTTCTTTTCTTTTTCTGTTTCTTTCTTTCTTTCTTTTTTTTTTTTTAGTTAGCCTATTATTTGTACCAAGAGTTATTTACTGCATTGGGCAGCTATGAAGTTAAACTCTTGCTTTTGAATGTTTTTGACAAATATCTCTGCAGAAAGGCTTGGGGAACACATAAATTCAGATTTAGGTCAAATAAAGACAGTCTTGAAAGAGAGGTCTCCCAGAATCACCTAATAGGGGAACTAATGCCAATTCTCTAGGAAAGAGGCTTTAAAGAACTACAGCCCATTTTGCCCCCTCTGCTGGTCACTGGGCTACTAGTTTTCACTATGATTAGAAATCGCTTGGTATTCAAGGCTACCACAGAGCTGGAAAGAGTGGGATGGGACCAGGAGAAATTAAAGATAATTTTCTTCCCAAGATTCAGCCATTTTTCTCCAATAAGCACTCTCTGAATTGCTGTAAATCTTTAGTTAATTTCCAGAGTTTTGAAAATGTTGATTCTGGTGATTTTTGTCATTTTCTCATTGATTTGGGTGAAAAAGAATTTTTGGAGGTGTATCCTGTTTTAGCTTACATCAGCTCACAGCAAGAAAATACTAGTCTACACTGACCATTCTATTCACCCCTATAATTCATGTGCATGTCAATATTTTTAACGTTTCATAGTAGGATCACTCTGTTTTTCTGAAGGTCCTGATGAGACTTTAAGCCATGTATCACTGGCAATGTACCCAGACACATTTACCATACACATTTATGAGCATGCTCTCCAGATATCCTTCTGAACAATAATCCAGTGTTGTAAAGCATCTTGGGACAGACTATACTTAATGGACCAAGGTAAATAAATGTAAAACAAAATTATTTCTCAGTAGCTTTAATTAATTTTGCTTCATTAATTTTGCCCTTCTCCTACTCCTGTCACATAATTATTCACAAATTATATTTATAACGGTATCTTAATTTGTAGTAATTTCATCACTCTGAGGATAATTGTTAATTATTTCCCCCTATGATTATCATGGAAGAAAACCAAGGCTTTTAAAAACTGTGAAATTAGATTGGAAGGGAATTTCAAGCCGTCACACTCGCCTTTGCCCTGACATCCCAGATGGTGCCATTGGATTGTGTTCATAGTTATGCAAAATGACAGATGTCGGGAAGCAAATATTTTCAGCATATTAACAAGAGCAAATGCACTGCCACTTTCTGTATTAGCAGCTATGGCACTGACAAAGAATGCTGATGAGCACTCTCTCCACTGGAGCAGGAAAAAAGGCTCATGTATTCTCTTCCTTTGGTTTGGTGTCTGGATCAATACAGGAATAATCAGAAACCTGATTCTCCCACCTGCTCCACTGGGTACTCGCTGTGTGACTTTGGCTGTGTTCCTATTGGAATAGGATAAACCTATGAGCTAATAAGTAGACTAATAAGCAGACAATAACATCTCATTTGTTCAGCACCATAATCAGGGAATGAGGTATGCACACAGTTTTTCAGATATCTGAAGCTTATTTTAAACTCTGAAATACTAATATTTCAATTTTGAGGGAAATTCCTCTAAAATATATCACATCATTAACATTAAGAATTAATGTGAATGACACAGAACATAATCTAAACCTCATCTTTATACCTTAGTTTTATCAGTAGGAAAGCTGAGTAGGTGATTTTATTGTGTGACGACGCAGCATAGGAGCCATAGGGCACAAGCTCTGTAATGAAGTGACCTGAGATTGGTGGCCAGTGCTGGGAATTTTGCAAATTAATAAAGACCTTGTTTTTTTTTTCTTTTTGATGACCAATATATCTATAGTAAGATAACAAAAAAAAAAAAAAAAAAAAAGAAAAGAAAAAAATTATCCCAGACATCTTACAGTGAAAATGACAACAACAACAAAAACCCAAGAATGTATGGGAATAATTTAGAGAAAAGAAAACAGATCTCCTTAAAAGGAGAAGTTTAATTACTGGTATGACTTGAATATGAGGTGCCCCCCACAATGCTCCAGTGTTAATGTAGGAATATTCAGAGATGATCAGCTTATGAGAGCTACAACCTAATCACTCCACCCTAGTTTGAATGGACGACTGGGTAGTAACTGTTCCCACAAAAGGACCCGGCTGGAGGCAAACTCCACAGACCATCTCAGCCTTTTATTCAGGAATGAAATTTTCATGCAGTTATGGGGCGACACCAGTGGACCCACTTTCCTGGTGGAAAATGAGTCTCTAAACAAAGGAGGAGACCGGGCTTCTGTAGTTTATACTGAGAGGTGACTTAATTAATGAGAATGTAAGTTCGGGCACTCAGGAATTTGGGGTCTGTTTTACTGGGTGAAATGGGAGGGAGTCTGAGGTCAGTGGTCAGTCTCTAAGGTTTATCTTACTGGACTGGATACAGGGACTAGGGGTTGGTATCTGGAAAGGATTTGTTTAGAGAAGGATCAATGCTTTGGCCACTTCCTAGAGTCTGCCTTTCTAGATTCAGTGGACTCCTCCTTCCCAGTGTTTGTTTTATCACTGGGAAAGAAAAATTAGGAAAGGATCAATGCATCCATGTATGACCTTCTTTCTCACTCTCCTATTTGGGGGTTTGTCATCTTCCACATCTAATAGTAACTGTGGGCAGGTGGGGTGTAACTGGAGGAGGTGGGTCCCTAGAGGCACTGTGATCCCTTCCCCATTCCCTTGCTCTGCTTCCTGGCTGTCACAAGGTGAGAAGTTTCCCTCCACCAGGCCTTTCCACCATGATGTCTTGCCTCACCTTGGGCCCAGAACAATGGAGTCAGCCAGCCATGAATTAAATCTCTGAAACCGTGAGCCAAAATAAACTTTCCTTCCTCTAGGTGGTTCTTGACAGGTATTTTGGTCACAGCGATGAAAAAATTGGCTAACACAATTACTCAGCAACAAAACCATAAGGTAGTGAAACGATACCTTCAATTTCCTGAAAGAAAATGGCCATCAACACAGAATTCTGTACCTGGTGATGGTAATTTTAAATAATTAGAGCAAATCAAATAATCTTCAGAAGAATGAAACCAGAGAGCTGGCCATCAGCAGATCCATACTAAAGGATATTTAAAAGGATATATTTTCAGTCCAAGTGAAATTAGAGCTGATGAGTGGGCTGAGATGCGAGATGAAATGAAAAGCAAAGAAAATGGTAAAAATCAGTCCGCTCAGGCTATAATATGATATGGCGGTGCAGCATAACAAAGAACTCCAATATTCAGTGTCTTGAAAGAAGGAAGTTTTACTTCACTTCCACGACATATGCATTTGCATGTTTGCTGGAGGCTCTGCCTCTTGTGGCCTCCTTCCAGGGATACTGGCTATGGAGCCTCCACCCTCTGGAATGTTGCCTCCAGCTTTTGGAATTGTGCTGGTTGCCATAGAAGAGAGAAAAGGAAATGTGGCAAAACGCAGAGTGACCTAATGGCTTCCACTCAGAAGTGATCCAGTGTACCAACATGCCCCTTTTATTCCTGGCTTCCACAAGGTGAGAAGTTTCCCTCCACCATGCCCTTCCACCATGATGTCTTGCCTTTCAAGTCACACAAGCCACATCTATCTTCAAGAGGAGTGCGGAAAGGCAATTTTGTCATGGACTAGGAAGAAGGAACATCAGAACTTCCACTGCTGTTGGAAAACCTAAAAGAACATTGGCTGCTTGGAACAGTAATAACAACTTGAGAAGTTGAAACAACAAGAACAGTATAAATGTTTTTAAAAGCACAACAATAATGATATAAGTAGACAAGGGACACATACAATTTTAACCACTAAAATGTATTGCCAGGGAGAGGATAAAGGTGATAAACTTTAGCCTTAGACAAATATGAATTTTGTAATTTCTTGGACAATTACTAAAATAACAAACTATTTCTAGGGTAAGGAAAGAGGGAATGAAATAATAAACAATGAAAGGAGAATAGGGTTCCAGCTAAAGAGAACCGATAAGACGTGCATGTATTATAGAAAGAGACTTATAAGAAATTGGTTCTTGCAACTATGAAGAGTAGGAATTCTAACAGTAGGCTCAAGACCCAGGGAGCTAGCTGATGGTGCATTTCTATTCTGAAGGCTGGCAGCCTGGACACTCAGCAAGCTGATGGTGCAGATGAAGTCTGAAGGCAGTCTGATGGAGGATTCTCTATTCTTGGGGATTTGTTGGGCTTTTGTTCCAGTCCGACCTTGGATGAGTCCCACCCATATCATGGAGAGCATTCTTCTTCACTCTACTGATTAAAATGTTGACCTTATCTAAAAACACTATCACAGATATAGCCATATCTAATTTTATGTCAATCTGGAGTGTTAGGTTGGCAGGCTTCCCTTCTCCTCCCTTTTCATGGCGCTGTGGGCAGGGATTTTCCACCAGCTGGGGAGACCGAGTTGGCCAATCAGAAGCTGACATGGCAACAGACCCCAACCACCAGGGGTTCATGCCTGCTGAAGCAATCACCCTGTCATCGCACATCAGCCCTAACCAACCTGCAATAGACACGACCCCCCTAAACCCTGCAGTAGGTAGCTGCCATTGAGATGGCCCAGGCCCTCCTACCTCCGGTTTCCCTTTTTAGCATTGCTCTTGCCTTTCCCACTTGCAACTTCCCCGGCCCTTACCCCCTTGTGGTGAGAAACTGATGTGACCCCATTTTAAAAAATAAATAAATAACAGCAGTTTCTACCTCAAGGCCTGTCCTAAGGAAGGGGGCATGACCCTTGTCCTTGGAAAAACCCTCAGAGCACTCCTAAGCACATACTCACCCTGCTGAGTTATTTGTCTGTAAATAATAGGAGAAGTCTGTGGCGGCAGGTGTCCCTGACTCAGTTAGGCTAGGTGAGGACCCATAGCAACCCCCCTAACAACCTCCAATCAGCATGAGACAGGGAAATACCTGGGATGCCAGATGACCCCCCAGTAGTTTATGGTGGTTGATAACATGTTGGGAAACCATGTAGTTCAGCACGTACACCCCTCATAGCCTAAACCAATCAGTTCAAAGGAATCCCCATCTTGTACTAACCAATCACCCCTGCCCAACTTGTTACCGCCATTGAATGTGCTCATCAATGTTGAGTTGTTGTTTGATTTTCCCACAGTATGGAATGGTTTGCTGTGTGATGTTGTGATGCATAGAATATCCCCCCCCAAAACCTATGAAATCTCACTGAACAAAGGACTGGGACTCACTCCTTGGGACCACTGCGAGAGAATGGTTGTGAGTCCAGGCTCGAGCCTGCAATAAAGACTCTTGTGTGATTGCATCAGATTCGGCTCCTGGAGGTCTATTGGGGTCCCATGAATCTGGCATAACAGTGGACCAGTGAACCTCCCCCAGGAGCACCTTCCAATAAGCCTTCTTTTGGTGCCTCATTCTTGTTCCATGGTTCCTGATCTCACATCCCTTTCTGCTTTACATTTGGTGCCGAAACCCAGGAGGAATTCGAGTCTTCCCCTTAGGTGCTGAGGCTGCTCCTCTCCGCCGAAGGAAGGACCTGGGATCTCTAGACCACCCGCCCTCATCCGATCCAGCAGACGTGGAGTAAGTCCCCTTTTCTTTGACCTTTCTACTCCCTCCCGATTGCAGGGACTCTGTCTGTGAATCGGGGTGTGTCAGAGACTCCCCTCCCGACCCCTCCAGGCCACCAGTGGACTGTAGAGACACCTCAGTCTCTTCCAGGTCACTCTGTTCTCCAGTGAGCAGAGTAGATAATCGGGACACCTTTTCCTTCCTGCTCACCTGGGTGTCGAAACATCACGGGGAAATACACAGAATCCACTCTGGATCCCAATCCTCCCTTGGGGTATTTATACATGAATTTTTCCAAATTGGGACTCTCTTGGGACTTCTGCTGTAAACAGCTCCTTTTCTATTCCACCGTGGGCTGGCCACAATACACTTTAGATAATGGCTGAAAATGGCCTCCTGAGGGGACTTTTGATATTAAAATCCTCACTGATTTCGACGATTTCTGCGAACGGAGGGAAAAGTGGTTAGAGGTTCCATATGTTCAGGTCTTTGGGGACTTCCGCTCCTGTCCCTTTCTGCTTTATATTAAGTGTCAATTGTACTCTGATACGTGAAATTAACTATTGTGAAAATATATGAAACAGATGGAACCTATAGAAAGGTCAATTTAAACCCAAATATATGAGTAATCATTATATGCAAAAGGATTATATGTTGCTATTAACAGAGATCTGCTGTGGTTCAGAACTTTCTCTCCAACTTGACCACTTCCAAGGAGGCCTGTACACGTTGGAGGTGACACATCACTCCATAGAGGCCTCTGGGTCTAACTTCTCTCCCAGAGGAGTGATAACTGGGATTTGGATTTGTCCACATTATTAGATTGGCTCTAGGGACTGATTTGATCTGTGGGTAGCAGATCATGGCAGTCCTCTGGAATGTGCTCTTGGATGAGTGAGGCTTTCTCAACATGTAAAAGCCATGTTTCAGTTCTATCACCCAATTTTAACCACTGACTATTACATTCCCAAGTGTACTCCCTGTTCAAACCGTATTTCTAGCAAAGTGCAAAACAGACATGACTGGTTTCCAAATATTTGTTCTTTAGAAGCATTGATGATGATAACAGCAACCTCAGTTCATTATTTTTAGCTCCCTCTGCTGTTTCAGCAACACAGATTATTTTTAAAAAAATAAAGACATAAATAAATTTTTAAAAAGACAGAAAAAAAAGAAAACAGCTCGATGTGGTGGCACATGCCCATCATCAAACTACTCAGAAGCCTGAGGCTAGAGGATGGAAAACTTGAGGCCAGCCTGGGCAACTTAGCCAGGCCCAGTCTCAAAGAGATAAAATGGGCTGGGGACATGGGACAGTAGTAGAATGTTCCTGGGTTCAATAGCTGGTACCAAAAACAGTCCCCTCCCCCTCAAAATCCCAAGAACTGTTAAGAAGAAGAAAAGAACAGAAACTGATTTAGGCAATGTCACTTAGATTGGAAAGAAGCAATCTTCATATGAAAAATGAAACAAGAACATATGGAATACTTTCTTTCTTTTTGGTACCAGGAATTGAACCCAGGGGCACTTAACAACCAAGCCTCATCCAACCCTTATTTAAAATATATTTTATTTTGAGACAGGGTCTTACTAAGTTGCTTAGGGCCTTCCTAAGTTGCTGAGGCTGGCTTTGAACTTGAGATCCTCCTGCCTCAGCCTCCTGAGCCACTGGGATTATAGGCATGTGCTACCATACCCAACTAGAATACACTACTACTCTTTTCTTTACTAAAATCTTCCTTTTTATTATATTATAAAACATCAATAAATATTGCCAATCTAATCATAATTATTAATGAACTAATAAATATTTATGGCACAAATATTTGTGGAATGTCCATCGTGCACAGTGCATAGTGCTGGGTACTAAGTAGACAGTTGGGAAGAGCTGTTTTGACAATGTTCTTTTATCTTCTACATCTGCATGGCTTTCTTTCTCACTCTTTCATGGTCATTCCCATTCCATGGATATTAGATAAAATCATTAATGAACATTAATATGACTTGCCATTCGTTTAAAAAAGATAAAACCCTCTAAATGTCTTGGCTCTGGTCTTTAAATCTGTTGATATTGAAGGCTGATCCAATAACATGGAAAACGCTTTTAGAAAAAGAAAAAAGAAATTTTATTGGCAGCAGACCCAAGTCACAGAGGCTGTCATTCTGACTGCCAGGGAGGACAGAGGACTTAAATAAGGGATACAAGAGTTGTTTTTCAGAGATTATCAATAGATATAATTAATGTTCAACTTCATCCTTAAGAGAGCTGTTTTCCCATTTCTAGGCTCAGAGTCTGTTAGTACAGGTGTGCAGTAAACAGAGACAACTCGGCTTAGGACAGGAAGGATGTTCATCTTGCCTTCTCCACCCCCCACAGTTATGGAGTGCAAGAGGGAGAAGAGGAAAGAAAAAATAAACACACATCAGTTTTATAATAAGCCTCCAGTGGTCAAGCAGCAAGGTTTACATTCAAAACATAAAGTAGACTCCTTGTTACATGAAAAGGATCCCCAATATACTATCATTACACAGTAGGAGCTTAAGAACCCAGACATGGGCAAGTGACCGAAACTTTCTATGTCTCAGGTTCCTCATATGTATAAATGGAATGACGTTAATATTAACACTACTTCAAGTAGGACTGTTAGAAATAAACAAGTTAATAGATGGAAGTGCTCACACAAGTAAGTATACCTACCACATAGAAAGGACAAAATAAATGTTATTTATTATTTTTGTTCATTTGTGAATTTACTGAGCACCTGTTAAGTCTTTCCTGTCCTTAAAAGCAAAAACATACAGGCTGGGGGTGTAGCTCAGTGGTAAGAGCACTTGCCTAGCATGTGTGGAACTCTGGGATCAATCCTTAGCACCATATAAAAAATAAAATAAATAAAATAAAGGTATTGTGTCCATATACAACTAAAATTTTTTAAATAAATATAAAAAATACACACACACACACACACACACACACACACACACAAAGCAAACACAAAGATTTTTATGTTTTGTGAATTGTTTCCATACCCCTTTCTCATTCCTTTCAACATTGAAACTTCTGAAAAACAAATCTTTCCATAATTGCATCTCTGCCTCCTCACTGTTGACTCATACTTAAATCCTTTGCACTGTGGACCCTGACTCTGGTCCCCTTCAGGACCTGCACTTCTGAAAGTCACAAACAATCCCCAAGGTCCAGTAAGACATTTCTGTGACCTTTCTCCTTCTCAAAGTCTGGAAGGCATTTGTTCCCTGACACATATTGTTCTTGGGGTTTTTTCCTATCTCTGACTCTTTTCTGTTTCCTTTGCCCCCTCTTCTGTCCCAAGAATAAAGCTTCTCTCAATATTCTGCATTCAGTATCTTACTCCTTCCCTAGCCACTTTCTTGGACAATGTCATCCATTTTCACAAGTTCAGCCATTACTATTGGGAGAGGGTCATGGCATAGAAACCAAGAGCATAGTCCCCAACGCTAAAAAGTCATTCTCCAATTCTCTAGACACCAACCGAGTACCCTGTAACTCAGTTCAACTCTGACACTGGCAGATTGCACAGGGTTTGATTCTGTAAAACTGTCCCCACTTCAGCTACCAGTTGAAAGTCCTGGTCGCTTCTACTTTTTAAAAAAAATTTTTTTACATGTCGATGGACTTTTATTTTATTCATTTATTTATAGGCGGTGCTAAGAATTGGACCCAATGCCTCACACTTGCTAAGCAAGTGCTCTACCACTGAGCCACAACCCCAGCCCCTGGCCACTTCTACTTCTCACCAACTAGCTATATCTCAGGGGTTCTTATGACTCCCTTATCAGTTTCAAGAATTTAACAAGATAGTTCACAGAAGCTAGCAAAACTCCGCTTTACTTCCTGGTTTATTATACAACCCGGAAACAGCCAAGTGATGCATAGGGCAAGGTAGAGGGTGAGGGGTGCATGGAGCTTCCATGCCCTTTCTTGGTACCATCCCCAAACATGTTCATCAATCTGGAAGCTCATCAACACTCACGGTTCAGGAGTTTATAGAGCTCAGCCTTCAGCACTTCTCATTCCAGGAGGTCAGTAGGTGGGCTACATTTCTGGTATCAGCCCCATCCTGAAGCTGTTTAGGGGACCCACCATAAGCCACCTCATTAACATAAATTTAGGTATTATAGACCCATTAAGGATAACAAAGATACTCTAACCATTCAGGAAATTCCAAGGGTTTTAGAAGCTCTGGTCCACAGACTTAAGACAAAGACCAAATTTTTGAATGCAGGCTCCATGACTTTTTGAACTGAGGTGTGGAGAGCCACTATGCCTGGCTCTGTTGCTACCATTTATAAAGCAGCAGTTGGCTATGAGCAGCTCCATTCTGATTACAAACGCTAAGGAAAAATATCTTGGTAATTTGTCTGGGTAATTAGATAGCCATCAGATGTTGGACATACAGAATTTATCAAAAAGAATAAGCCTGTGGAGAGCAGGCTATGCTCTGCTGAGTTACTCCATGATGTACAGAACAACTGTGCATAAGGCTGTGCCTAAACCCGAGTTACTCCATTTTGTAAAGTGGTAGTTTGCCATGAGCTACTCCATTATGAGTACAAGTACCAAGGCAGAATGACTCCCCACCTTGTTTGTGGAGAGTTGTTCAAATAAACATCCACCATTGGCCTGGCACCACCTTAAGGCACGTGGTGCCTGATAGATTCTAATTATCAAATTAAATTGGGGAGTACCTGGACACATGGACATCCCAAATCACATTGGGAACTTATCCAATTAATCAGAAGCATGCGGATGCATGGGCGTGTCAAACTCATGAGAGAAACCAGGCCCACAAGCTTACCCGTCATATGAGACCCTCACTCAAGACCCATAAAAAGAGATGCACCCAAGACTGGACACTGTGGCACCCTGACCCCATCTCCCAGTCACTCATCACAAGACTTGCCCAGGAAAATTGCCACAGCAATGAACCTCTGAATCTCTGTCCTTGGACTTCAGCAGAGTGTGGTTTCCCTTGTCTATGACAATCATGCTCGTCCCACTCCAAGCTGACTCTCCACGCTGACACTAGGAAACTGCTGCCATCAGAACCTTGGCCTAGAATAAGTTCTGGGCTTTGATACCTCTGTGCCCTAAATAAGTTCTTTGGCTGGTCCCAGTAATCTTATCTGACTACCTACAGAGAATCTTCAAATTCATATCTACTCTCTGCCTTCTGAACTCCTGTGGCTGCCTTAACCCTTTCTTAGCTTTTCTTTCACACACACACACACACACACACACACACACACACACACACACATTTGTGTAAAGTATGATGTGTGACTTGAGTGCTAGATATTAGAAATCAAGACTGGAATAAAAGAACCTGTGATTGCCTGGCTTGTAACTACCAGGTGACCTACAAGTATTTAGTGAACTGTCTACTGATGAAAGTGGTGCAGCTTGTGAATTTATTATTATTCAATAAATTCTGATGTTGTGGAAAGACCAAATGTGTTTCATCTATGTTAATGACAACACACTCATGACAAACCCCAACCGCACCCCACAAAAAGATAAAATTTTAACTCCCCTGTCTTCTACAGGTGGAATTCCGAAGGGCTCTCTATTTTTCAAAAGTTTGATTCCAGCTGTGGCTGTGGCTCAGTGGTAGAGCGCTTGCCTAGCATGTCTGAGGCCCTGGGTTCGAGTCTCAGCACCACATAAAGATAAATCAATAAATAAAGGTCCATCAATAAGTAATAAAAATACTTTTTTTTAAAAAAGTTTGATTCCAAACTATTCACAACATGTTGTTTAATAAGTGTTTAATAGAGGTGAGATGGGTCAGGGGTGCCCTTTATTCTATGTGGGGATCCTGGGGAGCAGTGTGTGGGTGTGGTGTGTTTCTGAGAGACCAGAAGTGAGGTTGAGAGAACTTCTAAAATACAAATATTTAGAAGGAATATACGTGGGCTTTCAGGATACCTATCAGCAGAGTGAGACGTACAGATAAGTTCCTGTCAGTCCATTTATGCTGCTATAACAAAATACTAGACTGGGTAATTTATAATGAAGAGAAATGTATTTGGCTCTTGGTGGAGGATCAAGGAACCATGTTTGATGAGGGCCTTCCTGCTATCATAACATGGCAGGAGATATCACATGGGTGAGAGGGAATAAGAGAAGGTTAAACTCGATTTTATAACAAGCCCGCTCTCAAGATAAGGAACCTACTCCAGCCATAACCCATTTGTCCATCTGTGAGGGTTCTGTCCTATGACCTCACCTCCCCTTTGGCCCAGCTCCCAGCACAGTTGCACCAGGATGGAATTTCTAATATCTGGCTTTCGTGGTGCACATTCAGACCAAACCAGTTCCAAACTTTTGCTTTCAATAAGAATGAAAGAAAAAAAAATCTTCACAAATAAGTTAGAAACCAAGGAGTGATTTTTGGCCAAGATATTGAAATAGATTGTGTTCCTGGTTGCTGGCAGAATGTCAGTATTCCCATTATAAAATGTTGATTCAAATCCAGATGCTAGAGGGCACAGCCCATTGTGTTCCATTAATGTCTTTGAATTAAAGAGTATGTGTGCCCTGACTACTCACTCTCAGGTTGTCACATGGCTCTCTTTGAAACAGGGATAAAATCAACTGATTCATTAATCTGACCATGACAGTGTAGCAAGCAATAAATTCAAAGACAAACCCATACAAGAAAATCGGGTTGCAAAAATGAATCATCCTTACACACCTACTTATCTTCATGGCTATTTTTGGGTGCATAATACAGTTTAATTTAGGGCGACTCATAGAATCTTTCTAAGGATCAGCTTGGAATTTGTTCCTTTGTGTCAGCAAAGTCTTCTGCTTCCTCCAAGGCCCAGTTTGAGTCACACCTGTCACAAATCTTCTCCAGCAGCCTCATTTAGTTCCTTGCTATGGATTGATTGTTACGTTCCCCCAAATTTATATGTTGAAATATTAACCCCTATTGTGATGGTATTAAGTATCGGGAATTTTGGGAAGTAGAGTTAGGTCATCAAAGCAGAGTTCTCATGAATGGGGATTCTGTAGAAGAGACCCCAGAAAGCTCCCTTGGTCTTTCTCTGCCATGAGAAGATACATACACTGAGAAGTCAGCAGTCTGAAACCAAGAAGAGGAATCTTTCCTGCATCCAGCCAAGCTTATACCTCCTCTTGGACTTCAGCCTCCATAATAATGAAAAATACATTTCTGTTGTTTTTAAGTTACTCAGCCTCTAGTATTTTGTTATAGCAACCTGAACTAAGACATCCTTGGTTTACTATTCCTGCTGTTTCATCACCACAATCACCTAAGAAACAAAAGAAAACAAACAAAACAGGCAAGATATCTAGCAATTACCTTTATTTATTTTTAAGGGAATATCATACTCCAAACATTCTTTATATTATTTATTTGTTTTTATGTGGTGCTGAGGATCAAACCCAGTGCTTCACATGTCCTAGGCAACTGCTCTACCACTGAGCTACAATCCTAGCCCCAGAGATTTCCTTTAGGTAAGTCTTGGGTAGGCCCAGTAATCTACAGTTGTGAAAGTATCCTTGGCAATTGCAGTTACCACACAGAGTAAGAAGTCACTGGTCTATCTTAATTATCTAATACCTAAGAAAAGTATAGTATTTACATTGTAGAAACGGGCCTCCCCAAGACCCACTTTTCTGTTTTCCTATCCACAGGGGAGGGTCCTGATAAGTGTGGTTTTAGCACACAACTTTCCCTTAGGCCCTGATGACTTGACCAAGGGAAGATATCTGACATAAACTAGACCAAATTTTTTTCTTGAGTTTTGTTGAAAATGAGAACAATTGAGATGGAAGAAGTTGGGAATTGTATCAAGCAAGAAGGCATCAGATCCAAGGCAACAATGTCTGCTACTGGGGATTCCCTGCTTTCTACTTTCCTGATGCACATTGTATTCAGCTTCCTTTAATTATACAAAATACTCTATCTTAGTTTCCTAGGGCTGCTGTAACAACAACCCCACCCCACCCCTGCTTAAAACAATGGGCATTTACTTATTTATATTCTGTCATTACTCAGGGGGCTGAAGGTTTGAAACAGGTCTGTTAGTTCCTTCCAGAGGCTCTGGGGGAGAAATTGCCCCAAATCTCCTACTTTCAGTAGTTGCCAGCAATTCCTGGGGTTCCTTGACTTGCAGACAGACTATTCTAATCCCAGCCTCCACCTTTACATTGCCTTCTTTTATGTGTCTCAGTGTTCTCTGCTCTTCTTTTTAGGATGCTAGTCATTGGATTTCGGGGTACCCAAAGAATGTCAAGATCCTTAACTAATTATGTCTGAAAAAGGCTGTTTCCAAATAAGGTCACACTCTGAAGTTCTAGGACTATTGAAATGAATCCAGGACATGATTCAACCTGTTACATACTCATTCACCAAACTTAACAGCCAAAGACAATACACTTGAAATTCCAAAGAGAGAACTTTCTTCCTTAACGTTGATAACAATTCCATAAAGATCTGGCAGTAGTGGGGGTGCAGTCAGCTTAAGTCATATGATTGCCCCTGGACCAATCACTGTGTCAATGGAGGTGGACATTCTGATTGGCCAGCCTGAGTCACATGCTTATAGCTGAGACTGATTGACTGTTGAGAGCCACAGCCAAAGGGGCCCCAGCAAACTTCCAGCTGCCGGCTGATGATTGGCTCACAGTGGCCCCAGCAACATCTAGCTGATTGGCTTGTGGAAGCTGGTGGTGGCAGTTGGGCTCTGAGGGTTTTTCCTGAGGAGCTGTTTTGTTTGGCGTTTGTAGTTCTAAAAATAAAGTTAGTTTCTTTTGACAAGTGGCTCCTGAGTTGTGCCCAGCCAGACTGCGGCAATTGACAACCTCATGGGACAAAGTAGAAAAAAGTTCCAGAAGGGAGAAAAGGCTGAGTAGATCATGTATCTGGTGTGGAAGTTCAGCATCTCAACATCACTACAATTCATTCTGGTCCCAAATTGGAAGGAAAAATAAAAATTCCAAACAACTTTTACGTATACTCTGTCCTTCCAGGAGTGTAGCAAGTTTTAGGTAAAGAGTTCCTAAGGCTTATTAATAAAAGATGAAATTATGAATTAAAAGACCTAAATCTTAGTTTCCCTGTCTCAAAATTGTTTTATCCATAAAAGCAACTCTCTGTTCAAAGACATGATAGTTATTCACTTTGACAGAGCTCTTCGCACTTCCATAGCTATTCTCAGAATGGATAAGCACAATAATTCTGGAAGGAGGTATGTGCTATTATTGCCCTTCTGAAGATTTAGGAAACTGAGGATCAGTGCATGTAAGTAATTTGCCTGAGATGAATCCAGCATCAGAATCCAGACCCATCTGATTCCAGCTAAGAAAGGATAATTATCCCTCAGTGTCCAGTGGGGTTCAGTTTCGGGACTCACTGCAGATATCAAAATCTGTGGATGCTCAAGTCCCTTATTTAAAATGTCAAAGTATTTTCATATAGTATTTTCATACAACCTATGTACACTTTCCTGTATACTTTAAGTCTTCTGTACATTATTTAAAATACCTAATAAAATGTAGATGCAAAGTAAGTAGTAGTTATGCTATATTTTTAAGGGCTGATAACAAGAAAAAATGTGTATGTCAATATGGATGCAATCACTGTAGACCTAACCACATTTTCTTTTCTTCTTTTTTTTTTTTAATCCACAGTTGGTTGAATCCACACTTACAGAATCCATGAAAGTGAGGGTCACTTTACTCCGACAAACAGCTCCTTCATGACAGAGAATCACTCTTCTGCTGGGAGCCTCTATTACCACTTTAATTTCACAAACACATTTTTTCTTCCCCATAGGCACATACTTTCATCCAGAAGAAATGTGAAACTCAAAGTTTCCAGAAATCAATCTTTGTTCTTCCCTGGGAAAAGGGGTGAAAAGGGGAACTTTATTAGATTCTTCTTTCATTATGTAAACAAACAAACAAAAACACTCGAAAATACGGCTCCTTTCTTCTTTGGTACTTTGAGTACAGAGGCTTGGGATGGTGGGCTTCAATTGTGACAGGAAGAACTTGCAAGAACTCAGGAAGATGTCTGTGTGCAGATTTACTGGACATATTCATGTTGCATGGGCTAATGTTAATTTTTCTCCAACATGACTAGTTCCTGGGCAATAACAACAGAAAACAAATGGCATTTTGTCACTGCCTGTGAAATTGTAGAAAATCCAGCCCGCTGTGTCATCCCAGACCTCCTGAGCAATTAAGGAAGAACCAGGAAGAAGGGTGAACCTGACAGCTAATTTTGTCTGCTAATTTGGCTGGGTTCCTGACAGCAGAGGGTTCTCTAACTTGAACGACAGCATGTCCTTCCCTGGGTCTCAGCCTACTGCCTCACTCTGCAGATTTTCAAGGTTGTAATTAGAGTACCAAACATTTTGACCTTCATGATTGGGTGAACCACAACATAAATGTCTCGAAATATACCTCTAGACACATCCCATTGGTTCTGTTTTTCTGGAGAACACTGACTAATCTAGCAAGGGTTACATGGCCTCTCTTTCTTATAGTTCATGCTTGCACATATTTCTTCTATGCCTTTCCCCTGCCCAAGTGGTTACTGATCTTTCCATGGCTACCTGTGTTTCCCTGCCCGCAGCACGCCCCCTCCCCTCCATGCATGAGGTCTGCTGTATCTTCTCCATTCCAGTGCAGGTGGTTTTACTGGACACATGGGTTATTCTCACACATGCCATTGTTCTTCTGTGTCTATCTGTCCCCTGCTTAAATATGTTCTCTGTCCCTCAGTCAATAGCCTTGCACTGAAGACCAAAAAGCGGAGCTGCCTTCTGCTCAGTCTCTTAGGAACTTCAGTATCACAGCTCTCCCAGGCCACTCTCTCCTCTTTCCAGGCTTTGGAACACATTTCTAGGGTAAACTATTGTTTCTAAACACCTTCAAGGATATCATCAACATCTCTTTTCCAAGAAAAATTAGCATATTTATATATTTAAAGGATTATCCTTCTGAGGCACAGATATAAAGACCTTACAGCAAATTCTCTCCGGATTTCTCATAGGTTTTATGTGCCTTAGTTTGAATTTTTGATATTCTAATTCTGATGTTCAGTTCACCATCATTTGGAAACTTAAACACTGGATCCTATAACAGCATTCCAAGGATACTCATATTACAAATAAATGAGAAGACATTTCTTTAATAATTGATAGTCTTAGAATCATTCAAGCATAGAGTAGCTCTAAACTTTAGGAGTAGATGACTTTTACCTTTTCTGTAAAATCCAGTCATTTCCATTAGCTCCTCTTGGTATTTGTGCTACTTTTCTATTGAGAATGACAATCCATTCCTTTACTGTATTACTTGAAAATTTGATGTCTAAAATGACCCAGAGACCAGTACAAATTGCAGAGTGGTCTTTCTCTTAGAGGATGACCCAGTGGGTGTCTGAACTTTCCTTCTTTAGCTACC